>NC_057831.1:17500000-18750000 GCF_910594005.1 Cervus elaphus
AAGGGATACTAAGGAACAGGGATCTCGGTCCTTGGAACTCTCCAGGCAAGAATTTTGGAGTACGTAGCCATCCCCTTCTCTACAGGATCTTTCCAACCCAAGGATCGAACCATCTCCTGCATTGCAGGCAGCTTCTTTACCTTCAGAGCCACCAGGGAAGCCCCCATAATGAATAGGGAAGCCAAATATTTTAGTCAATATGGTAAAATACTGTGATATGCTTGGCTGTGACATAATCCCCGACCAAAACCTTTAATTTTTTTTTTTACCCTAAAAGCATATTATAAACTTTGGTTTATATGGGTAGTATTTTGGAAGGAAAGAACTGGGGTGATGGTCAACAGAATGATGAGATCTGGAAATAGAATATGCACAAGAGGCAATACACAGTGCAGAGAGTGATGTCAGCTAGCAAGGCAGAGTAGGCAAATCCAAACACTTGTCCCCCCACCAAAAAAAAGTAGAAAAGTCAAGCAAGCTTTCAAAACCAACTTTGTCAGAACTCCGGTTATCAAAGTCCTACAGTACCCAAGAGAATGCTGAATGAAGTAAAAAGGCAACTTAAAAATGGTAGGAAAATTGCAGTATTTCTACTTGCCCTTACCCCACCCAGATATCAACTCAGTGGCAGTCTTGAAGATAGCAATCCAGATTCCCAGCGTGGAACTCTAGTCGCCAGTTCTACATGGAGCAGAGCAGACTTTATTTAAAAAGAAATTGTGTTTGTCTGTTCTAACCCATCCAGGGGCTACTTGGAAGACTGAAACAATAAATTTGTCTTTGTTTCATCTAACTTGGAACTCAGAGTGGAAAGGCAGCAGGCATTCCTCAAAAACATAAAGGCAAGCAAATAAACAATTACCCCCACCTGAGACAAAAGATAATGGTTGAGGCCTACAATAGAGTGCTGAAGCTTGGAAGGAAAAGTTTCAGTTGGAAATTAGGGCATTCAAAAACCCCTGCATATCCTGGGGAATTTAGAAAGCAACACACATGCCCAGGGCAAGATGAAGCCCAGAAAACACCTAAGAAGACCCTAAGCCTACACCTCCAGGCTCAGTGCAAGCATGAAGTAAAAGCTAAGACAGAATTGTAAACACTGGTTAAGTGCTGAGCACTGATGTGCCCCAGCGCAGAGCCAATTTGCAAACTCGGAAGAGGTTTCTTAATTGTTCTCAATTTCAAGGATTCCTTATTCTTTTCTTTCCTTCTTTCCTTTCTTTCTTTTATTTCCTTCTTCCTTCCTTTCTCTTTTTTCCCCTCCCTGTCCCTTTCTCTTTCTCTCTCTCTGGTTCCTTGTGTGGAAGGAAATCTTTGTCTAAATCCTAGATAAATGCAATAAAGGAACTGTTAGGTAGTTAGAATAGGGAAAAGGAGTCCAAAATGGCGGTGGCTAAAAGACCTGGAAGGGAAAAGTCCGCGAAAATAGAACAAAGGAAGGTCCGGACCGGAGTGAGGACTTCAGGTAGAACAGTGCTCCTGCCTAAGCCCAATTTGCATAGGGCAGGCCCAGGGGGAACACAAAATCATATAAAAAGAAGAGCCAAAGCCTTCTTCTCTCTCTCTCTCCTGCACGATGGGGCACTCTTCTCTTCCCGTCTTTGGATCCAAGTGCCCTCACACCTCGAAGATGGATTTTCCTGCTATCATCTAAATACAATAGAGCTGTAGCACTGATTTATTTAAGAGCTATAATACTGGTCTGTCCAAGACACAAGAGGTGTGACCTGCCAAGGGGGCTTCAATGTCCGTCACTCCAAATTTTTGTTGTGACAAGAAAAAGAACCGAGGAGCATACACTTGCTTGACAGAACCAAGACTTCAGAAACCACACATGACAAAAAAAAATCATTATAGAAACAATTTGGAAAAATTAGTAAACAGCTATAATCTACAGAAGTCAAGGAAAGCAAACTTTGAGGAGAAGAAAGAATTTGATTTCAAGAATTACAGCATTATAATATTCAAAATATCCAATCTTCAACAAAGAATATGAAGCATGCAATGAAACAAGAAAATATGGCCCATTCACAGGAGAAATGATTTCTAAGAAAGGACAGACTTTGAAGCCACCAGACGAAGACTTTAAGTCAAACATCTTAAATATATTCAAATAGCCAAAAAAAAAAAAAAAAAAGGAGGATGTAGGAACAAATAGAGAATATCCATAAAAAGATAGAAATTATAAAAGGAATTAGACTGAAAAGTAAAACAAAGAATTCACTAGAGGGTTTTAATAGCAGATTTGAGCAGGCAGAGGAGTAAGTGAAGCTGAAGATTGGTCAATTAAATTATCTAATCTGAGGAGCAGAAAGAAAAAAGAATAAAAAGAGAAACCATCAGTATATACACAATTGGAATCTCAGAAGGAGAAGAGAGAGTCAGAATATTTGAAGAAGTAATAACCAAAAACTTCTTAAATTTGATAAACGACAATGAATCTAGAATGTCCCTGGTGATCCAGTGGCTAAGAATCCGCCTGCCAATGCAGGGGACACAAGTTCCATCCCTGGCCTGGGAGGATTCCACACGCCGTGGGGCAACGAAGCCTGTGCACCACAACTGCTGGGCGCACGCACCCTAGAGCCTGTGCTTCGCAACAAGCAAAGCCACTGCCGTGAGAAGCACCACACCGAGGGAGGAGGCTCCACTTGCAGCAACTAGAGAGGGCCTGTGTGCAGCAGTGAAGACCCAGTACAGCCACAGATTAGTTAATTAATTAAAAAAAAAAAAAGTGGTCAACCTCAGTCATTGGGGGGGAAATGCAGATAAAACTATTCTCTGATGACATTTTTATATATCTAATTGACAAAGATAAAAATGTTTAATGTTTTCTGTTCTGTGGTCAGGAAAATGGAAAATAGGCCCTGTCATATACCCTGGATGAAGGGATGAAGGGATGACCCCTGGAGAAGGGATAGGCTACCCACTCCAGTATTCTGGCCTGGAGAATACAATGGACTGTATAGTCCACGGGGTTGAAGAAATATCAATTACCACAGATATGCAGATGACACCACCCTTATGACAGAAAGTGAAGAAGAACTAAAAGGTTCTTGATGAAAGTGAAAGAGGAGAGTGAAAAAGTGGCTTAAAGCTCAACATTCGGAAAACTATGATCATGGCATCCAGTCCCATCACTTCATGGCAAATAGATGGGGAAACAATGAAAACAGTGACAGACTTCATTTTTGGGGGCTCCAAAATCACTGCAGATGGTGACTGCAGCCATGAAATTAAAAGACACTTGCTCCTTGGAAGAAAAGCTATGACCAACCTAGACAGCACGTTAAAAAGCAGAGACACAACTTTGCCAACAAAGGTCCATCTAGTCAAAGCTATGGTTTTTCCAGTAGTCATGTATGGATGTGAGAGTTGGACCATAAAGAAAGCTGAGCGCCGAAGAATTGATGCTTTTGAACTGTGGTGTTGGAGAAGACTCTTGAGAGTCCCTTGGACTGCAAGGAAATCAAACCAGTCAATCCTAAAAGGAATCAGTCCTGAATATTCATTGGAAGGACTGATGCTGAAGCTGAAACTGTTTCAACAAACCTGAAACTCGAATACTTTTGCCATTTGATGTGAAGAAATGACTCATTGGAAAAGACCCTGTTGCTGGCAAAGATTGAAGGCAGGAGGAGAAGGCGACATCAGAGGATGAGATGGTTGGATGGCATCACCAACTTGATGATGGATATGAGTTTGAGCAAGCTCCGTGAGTTGGTGAGGACAGGGAAGCTGACGTGCTGCAGTTCCTGGGGTTGCAGATTTAGACACGACTGAGCGACTGAACTGAACTGATATATTGATGATAAGAGTTCAAATTTGAGCAATTTCTAGAGACAGAAGGGCTTCCCAGGTGGTTCAGTGGTAAAGAATCCACCTGCCAATGCAGGAGACCCAGGTTCATGCCTGGGTGGGGAAGATCTCCTGGAGTAGGAAATGACAACTCACTCCAGTATTCTTGCCTGGAAAACTTCATGAACAGAGGAGCTTGGCGGGCTACAATCCATGGGGTCACAAGAGTTTGCAACTGAGCATGCACACTAGACAGAGAAAATAGCCAATGTCTTTCAAAACTAAAACTGCTCATTTCTTTGATTCAGCAATGTTACTCCCAGGTAAGTACTGACAAATATACTTAGCATATGGGGGAAATGATGTATATTATATGAGGAGATTTATTACAACACTGTTCATAATAACAGAACATTGGAAACAATCTAAATGCCCTTTGTGGGCTCCTGGTTGTAAATTATACTGGTGTTGGGGGTGCAGAATTAGTGAAGTGTGGGTTCACATATGCAGTGATGATCTCTGGAAAGGTTCACTAGAGATTATTAAGTGGTTGACTCTGAGGTAGCGCTTGAATGTGTTGAATGGATAACAGAAGGAGAGAAATATAATTTTTACAGGCATGCTTTTGAACATGTTTATAATATTTCTGTGTGTTTTCTATTTTTTAAAATACCAATTAAAAATGAAAATTTTTTTCATCCATTTTACATTCATTATAAAAAGAACAAGACCAAGAAACTATACCATTGTTTTGTTTTGTTTTACACTCTCTGAGGCAAAAGTGATGGAAATAACCCCGAAATAAAATTGGAGGAAAAAATTGCTAGTGAAGCCCACGATGAGAAGGAATTGAGGCCACATAGGGCCTAAGACTCTTTCAACGGAAGTGTTTCTGATGTGATTGTTAACTTTCAGGATATGAGCTGTTTATTCACTTCTGGAAGAAAGACAAAAGTCTATATTGCTTACTCTTTTTGAAAGTTTTCCATCTTATTCCTCAGTGTTTTCCAGGGAAATCATGATTGTACCTGTTGGCCATCATAATGCAATCATCACAAAATCTCAGTGGCATGTAACTTTACTCACCTACAGGTTAGCTGGAGATCATCTCAGTGAAGGTGGGCTCAGCTGGAGCGATTCTTCATTGCTGGCCTGATCATCTTCTTCCCATAGCTATGGCAGAGAAACAGAAGGACAAACCCAGTTGCACAAGTACCCTCCAAGCATCTCTTATGTCACACATGCTGACTTCCTTGTCCAAAGCAAGTCACTGGCCAGGCCCAGAATCTAGAAGTAGGAAAATATATCTCCCCTCTCCGAAGGAAGAGATAACAGCAAAGGATAGGATGAATAGTAGTAGAGTTGGGGCCATAAGCAGTCTACCACTAGCAGTCAGCATCACACTAGCATTGTACAGGATCCCAAGTGTTTATTTCTGCCTTCCCATGTATTTCTGCTCTTCACAACAGCTCTGTGAGGATATTATTTTTATTTTCCACATCTCACAGAAGAAGAAGCAACCATAAAGGTAAAGTCATTTACCAAAAATCACACAACTAGTTAGCAGTAGAAGGGGAATTTTTGACTTTTTTACAGCAAACAGTCAGAGGGAAAGTGGTGGACTTTTGCTCTATTTGGTTATAATTGATCTTGTTTTTTTCTTTTGTTTATAGGTTACTTTTGGAAAACGAAAATCAAAGGCAGTGAAGAAATCAGAGGTAAAGCTATATGGCTGTATACCGGGGTGGGATAGTAGATTGGTTTTTTTTCTTGTTTGTTGTCTAATAACCAACTGTCCATCTAAAATGCCTTCACTGGGAAATTCCCTGGAGGTCAAGTGGTTAGGACTCCATGCTTTCACTGCCAAGAGTGCAGGGTCAATCCCTGGTTGAGGAACTAAGATCCCACAATCCATGTGCCATAGCTTAAAAAAAATGCTAACCTGTACTCCTGCCTAGAATAAAAAGATAAAGTTTACAGCAGGATAATGATTACAGCATCACAAATCCCAAAGAAGTGATCCTCCCTTAAAAAAAAGAACGGCAGCTAAGGGAGTTGAGTCATGTTTTAGAGATAACTAGGCTATAGTAGTAATCACTAAAAATTTGTGTGTGTGTGCCCCCAGTATATGTGAATATATTTCTTTATAAATAATATATACTCTACTGTATAAATACACTTTAAAAAAGAAAAATTTAAAAACAAGTATTTTAATAATAATCTTACTGTTAATCTTTAATGAAATAATGTCATCAAATATGGTGTTTTTTAATTTTTTTGTTTGATTTTAATATCATATTAGTTGGAAAAGATACCTTACAAAGAGCAACATACACAATAAACACAGGGAAAGTTTCAATAATGATATTAGATGGAAACCTATATTTCAATCAGTCTCTTTAATATTATTGATTGGGGGAAGGTTGGCTTCTTTTCATGTCTGATTAGCTTTCTATTGTCTTGAACCCCATGGGGTGGCTAATAAACAGCTTCTACTGTAGCTGGAAGTGTAGACTCTGCCATTTTCTTGTTTATTGATGTTGTATTTTGGCATTATTGTCAATCTGGTATCATTTCACTACATGAATCTCTAAATCACTTGTCCATCTGCAAAGATTATTTTGGCTAAAACTAGATGATATAATCTATAATGTCCCATAATCAAGCACATGAATATGATTCTCCATCCTAAAACAGAAACCTTCTCTTGACCCCATATTGTTGTTCACTCACTCAGCTGTGTCCAACTCTTTGCGACCCCATGGACTGCAGCACGTCAGACTTCCCTGTCCTTCACCATCTCCTGGAGCCTACTCAAACTCACATCCATTGAGTTGATGATGCCATCCAACCATCTCATCCTCTGTCGTCCCCTTCTCTTCCTGCCTTCAATCTTTCCCAGCATCAGGGTCTTTTCTTATGAGTCAGCTCTTCACATCAGGTGGTCAAAGTATTGGAGCTTCAGCTTCAACATCAGTCCTTCCAATGAATATTCGGGACTGATTTCCTTTAGGATTGACTGGTTTGATCTCCTTGCAGTCCAAGGGACTCCCAAGAGTCTTCTCCAATGCCACAGTTCAAAATCAACAATTCTTCAATGCTCAACCTTCTTCATGGTCCAACTCTCACATCCATGCATGACTACTGGAAAAACTATAGCTTTGATGAGATGGACTCTTATTGGCATAGTAATGTCTCTGCTTTTTAATATGCTGTCTAGGTTTATCATAGGTTTTCTTCCAAGGAGCATGTCTCCTTTAATTTCATTGTTGCAGTCACCATCTGCAGTGATTTTGGAGCCCAAGAAAATACTCTGTCACGTTTCCATTGTTTCCCCATCTTTTTGCCATAAAGTGATGGGATCAGATGCCATGATCTTAGTTTTCTGAATGCTGAGTTTTAAGCCAGCTTTTTCACTCTCCTCTTTTACCTTCATCAAGAGGCTCTTTAGTTCCTCTTCACTTTCTGCCATAGGGTAGTCTCATCTGCATATCTGAGATTATTTATATTTCTCCTGGTGATCTTGATTCCAGCTTGTGCTTCATCTAGCCTGGCACTTCACATGATGTACTTTGCATATAAGTTAAATAAGCAGGGTGACAATATACAGCCTTGACATACTCCTTTCCCAATTTTGAACTAGTCCGTTGTTCCATGTCCGGTTCTAACTGTTGCTTCTTGACTGGCACACAGGTTTCACAGGAGCCAGGTAAGGTGGTCTGGTGTTCCCATCTCTTTAAGAATTTTCCACAGTTTGCTGTGACCCACAGAGTCAAAGGCTTTAGTGTAGTCAATAATGCCCTCCAATTATTACCCCATTTCTCTGTGCTTCTTGACATCTAATCTTCAAAAAAGTTGCTATGCTCAATTTCTCTTTCTATTATTTCTTGGGGCTTCCCAACCCAGTCCGGCTTGAGTTCCCATATTCTACCAAAATAACCTTTGTCAAGATCACCGTCTTACTGGAAGAGTATCACACAACTGCTAATCATCCCTTCCTTCTGTCTGCCTCTGTGTCACCATTTTCTATTTATTTGTCTTTTACTTCACTGGCCACATCTTCTTATCTCCTTTACCAGTTCTTCATTATCTGCCTACCCTCTCAACATCATTTGCTCATATCCCCCAGTGGATAAGTCAAAGCCTTTTCAGTAGCCAACAAGGTCCTATGTGATCAATCACACATCCCTCCAATTCTCTGGCCTCATCTCCTCCCTTCAGCCATTCCCAGCCCTCCAGCCACACCCAGCATCCTGGTCCAAGAGCACATCACATATACTTCTACCCCTCAACTTTTGCTCTGGCTGTTTCCTCTGGCTGTGACACTTCACCTCTAGATATCTGCGTGGCTTGCTCACTCACCTTCAGGCATCTGCTCCAAGGTAAACGTTTCCTCAAAGTCTTCCTTGACAACACTATATGCAAAAATAGCAATCCTTCCCCTCACTCTGTCTCTCTCTTACTGTGTATTTGTATTTGTCACGTTATGTCATACTACATATTTATTCTTTTAAAAAAATATTTATTTGTCTGCACTGGGTCTTATTTGGAATCTTTAATTGTGACATGTGGGATGTCGTACATGTCCTGGGATTGAACCTGGGCCCCCTGCATTGGGAACACAAAGTCTTAGCCACTGGATCACCAGGGAAGTGTCTATGTTTATTCTTTATTTACTTTTGGCGCTTGTGTCCCCAGGATCCAGAACAGTGCCTAGCATATAGTAGGCTCGCAATAAATAGTGAATGAATATGCTGTGAAGAGCCAATCCATATTCAAATATTAGTGAAGGTTCATTTCTTTCTTTCTACTTTTTCAATAAAACATACAAAGTTATTTTACCCTCTGGGTTATCTTCACATCCCCGGGGTTTATGTAATCCACTTTGAAAATTATTGGACAATAGGAGTGGCTCTCCATCCGTGGGGAGTATAAGAATCTTTATGGAGCTAGTTTACAGTACAGATGCCAAGATCTTCCCTCAGAAATTCTGATTCAGGAGGTCTCCTGCTTGGATCCAAGAATCTGCATTTGCAAGATTATACACCTCACATGAGTGATGCAGACAGTCCCAGGTTACAACTGGGAGTACTTTTCATACATTTGGTACTCTTCTTTTTCAGCTTTTAATTCCAGGCTCAACAAAAATGGGGAAAAAACTTCTTTAGCATACTCCATCAACTCACACATAGCTTACACACAGAATGATTCAGTTTGTCCCAATCTCCATAGACAAGTGGTTCTCAAAGTTTTGGATTATAAAGACTACATATAGATGGCTATCTGTATCAGTAAGTTTTGGCTATGCTGCAATAAGAAAGTGAAAGTGAAAGTGCAGTCACTCAGTCCTATCCGACTCTTTGCGACCCCGTGGACTGTAGCCCACCAGGCTCCTCCGTCCATGGGATTCTCCAGGCAAGAATACTGGAGTGGGTTGCCATTTCCTTCTCCAGGGGATCTTCCCGACCCAGGGTTAGGACCTAGCTATTCTTCCCAATAACTTCAAATAGTCAAGGAAATAAACTGCTGCAAAAAGCATTATAGCAGTTTTGATTTTTTTAAACCAAAACAAAATTTCTGCTTCTCTTCTAAGATTAATTCCCTTCAAAGCTTCAAGGAAAAACAAACAAGGAACCAAAACAAAACCCCACATACAAAAACAAAAAACCACTGATGGTAAAGAGAAGCTTTTTACTCACATTATCAATTTGAAAAAAACAATACTTTTGCTGTTTTCTATGTATGAACAATCCTAGGACGTTCCTCTGAAAAGCAGGTGGCCAGTGGCTAGAGAACTCTTTACCTTCAAGCAACTTTGAAAAGAATAAGATCAGCATAATACAGAATTTGAAATCCCAACGAGGGGGTGTGTGGGGAAAATGAGGAAGGATCTAGTTCTATCTAGGGCTCTAAGGAAGTTAAAATAAGGATGACAGGAAAGACTAATATGCCAATGAAAAGGAGAGTTGAGGTGCTTCCAAAAAAATCTTTGGTAGAGAAATAGGAATGCTAAATCCCAGGAAGCCTGTAACAATCTACAATTGGTCCAAGTTAAAGACAAAACTGTCCAAACAATGTTGAAGTCTAAAGGAAGTTGAAAACTAGTTTGTGAATTTTTGCTCTTGTAATAAGTTACAAATGTGGGTTTGGTCTCTTTTGCAATGTTCATATTATATTCATTTTTAATGTGAAGAAATAGTTGGGTTTTTCTCCTGCTGCAATAAGAACCAATCCTCAAATCTTAGTGGCTTGACTTAAGAAAAGTTAATTTTTTCTTGTGCAAAGACTGTGGGTCTGGGTGACTCTCCAGTGAACACATCCTCCATGTGTTGGTCCAGCCTTCTGAGCTTGTTTCATTCTATGGTGCCTCTGAAACATATGTTCCCCTGATCACCACAGCAGAGCAGAAGTAAGTAGCATTGTTGAGCACTGGAAATTAAATGTTCCTACCTGAAACCAATACATGTTACTTCAGCTCACATTTCTGTGTGCAAAGCAAGTCACCACCACATCCAGCCACAAGAAGGAAATGCAGTCTCACCTTTTGCTTGGAAGTAAGAGTTAAATAAGATTTTAGTAAATAGTATTATGTTTACCACAAAAACAAATCGTAAGAAAATACTTAGATCCACCCATCTACCTTTCACCATCAACTACAGGCAGAATAGTAGCTGTAATTTTAGTATCTGTTATTGTAAGAAGGAAGAAAGTTATGCAATCAATATAATTTCAGTGATAGTTTAAATAATTTTGCTTCTTATTAATTTTAACAGCTTCCACACACATTGGAAAGATAAATACACATGAATGTATGAGGAATAGTTTATATTCTGTCTACAGCAAACACTGGTGTAAAAATGCATGTACAAACCCCTTTAATAATGTCCTCTAAGATCATCAGCCTACTGCTCTAGACGTTGAGGATCCATGGACAACTGTGACTTACCCAGTCCCTTTAGAGTTAAAACTTTTTGCCATCAGGTTTTACACAGTGAATAAGAAAGCCTTACTGTTACTGTTTTCAGCCATCACCCCACAATAATTTCCTAACTTTCCTTTGATTATTGCCATTGTCAGCAGCCACAGTGTTGGTATTTGCCATTACCATCAACTTTAAATTTTAAATGGTAATATTATCATGAAATTGATTCTACTTACAATAAGAAATTGTAGAAATAGAAAACTGCTTAATTTCAAAGGCAGTTTTCTCCCCCATGCTCTGGTTACACCTTCTCCCACCCCATCCTCAACCTGATTCCAACAATTTTGCCCTTTCTCTCTTAAAGCTTCAATCTTTCCCATTCCATTGGATTACTTACCTTACCCTTTACTCATGATGAAATCTCTCCTAACCTAACAACAAAAATCTCTTTACTGTGTCCCTTTATGATACTATGTTTCCATTTTTTTCCCTTCAAAGCCTAACTTTAATGTTTTCTATATTGAAAGCATGATGACCTTATTTTTCATCTAGCTGTTTTTTAATAAATTAATTCTATATACAATTACAAAGACAAATAATACCATGTGGCTTAAAATCATGGAGATATTAAAATATTTAATAATTTATTTAACAATTGGTTGGGCTTAGATGGACTTCCCTGGTGGCTCAGATGGTAAAGAATCTGCCTGCAATGCAGGAGACCCATGTTCGATCCCTGGGTCAGGAAGATCCTCTGGAGAAAGAAATAGCAACTCCAGTATTCTTGCCTGGAGAATCCCATGGACAGAGGAGCCTGGAGGGCTACAGTCCTTGGGGTCACGAAGGGTCAGACATGACTGAGTGACTAACACAGACACATATAACATAAAACACTTCTAGCACAAACCTCCTCATCCTTGATTCTCTCAACTAGAGACAACAACTTTCAAATATTTGTTGTTTCTTCTGCTGTTTATATCAGATTCCTTAAAAACATATTCATACATCCATTCTTTTAACTAATCCTTTGGTTTTTTTAGACACTCCATCTTCTTCAGAAGTAGTAGGTGCCCCAGTTGCTAGGCTTTTCTGGAGTTCTCTGGGGGTTAATTTGCTTTATTCTTATGGACTTCCTTCATTAGGTTTGGGTTTCATTTCTCTCTCATGTGCTAAACCTATTACCACCATCCCATCTGCTTTCCGGCTTCCAACCTTTCAATAATATCCCAAGTCTATAATCCTCTCCCCCATTCTCCTTGGCCTTATTGATTATGCATTTTTAAAAAATTCTACTACTCTCATTTTAATGAAATTTGGAGAGGAGGCAGAAGTTTCTGTAAAGTCTGTGCTCAGTCTCCCATGTCTGCGTACAGGACCAATCAACAGAGTTAACCCATGCTTCTGTTTCCATTTCTTCACTGCCCATTCTGGCCTCAGCTCACAGAGGTCTGGTTTCTGCCTCTGACATTCAGCTAAAACTTCTGCTTCAAGGATCCCAGTCGTCTTTGTCATCAAATTCAGTGGCCTTTTTTCAGCTTCCTCTTCTGAAGCTCTCTGCAAAATTAGACGCATGAGCAACATCTCTCTAGCTGAAAAGCAAAATATCTTCTGCTTATTCCACATCCTTAGCTACTAAAGTGTAAATTCTCCTCAGTGTTCTATGTGGGTTTTTTTCGGTTTATTTTTTGGGGGTCTTTTTGGTTGTTGGTCTGTTTTGTTTTTCACCTTTCATTCAATGCATTCCAGGCCCAGCATGCCCCTGAAGCAAGTCTGAGTGAGGAGAAAGAAGCTTCTTCTGAAGTGAAGGTCAGAGTCTATATAATTACCCAGAATGGACACTTGCTGTTATATTGTTGTAGCCACGTGTTCCGGGAAACAAACTCACTCAGAAGGACAATGCAGATAGTGGAGTGCAGTTTATTACACCAGTGGGCCCAAGGCAGAGTCTCCTCTTAGCCAAGGACCCCAACCAGTTTTTGTGAAAACCTTATATACCCTAAGTGTATGTGCCCAAACCTACCTCCCCAAATTCCCTGAAACTAGTCTGAACAAAGGAAAAGAAAGATACAATCAAAGTTAACCCATGATTCATATGCCTTAAGCCTAGGTAGTTAACAGTGGGCAATTATCAATAGGCCTGTGGTCATACCCCAATAAGCATAATAGAATTTATGATTCTATTTGGTTACACAAATAATTAGGGTATTCTCTTTTAGGTGATGGAGAGTCTAGGGTCTAGGTACAAGCCCTGGGGCTCTTCCCTCCAGGGGGTCTGGTTTTCCAGTTGGTATGTCATTTCCATAGATACTGGGCATATAGCTCAGTCCATAGTTGGGCCCAAGATGGAGTCCTGCTTTCAAGATGGAGCCTGTTCTGTCTATTTCCTCCTTCAATATATGACTCTTCCTGGGGCCAAGAGTTTTAATTTTTTGTTTTTGCTCTAAGAATGACTGAAAAGTCGATGACACTTGCCCAAGTTTTGATCTAAAACTCAGGAGAAAATGACACCTCAGAAAGGGATAAATTTGGGAAAAAAAGAAAATTTTTCACCCAATTAAAATATTGCTTTTTCAGTAGAAAGGTGATTGTCCCTAAAAGGGTGACTGTCCCAGCTGTCAGGGCACTTAAATTTTATCAGTGGAAGGTACAGGAGCTAAATAATACAAAGTTCAACTCTAATAAGTGCTACCAAAAAAGGCACATGGAACCATGGAAAGTATTAACTAGCAGATTTTATTCTAGACCAGTGTATCAAAAATTGGTGTATTTAATGATAAATTTGTCAAATTTCCTGGTTATTTGATAAAGTTTACCCAAAATCACGTCAGATAGAATGACTTTCACAACTTTTGCTAAGTTTTATGTGGTCTTTAAGTGACTGATTTTTGTCTTCATCACAGCCCTTAAAGATTGTTTAACTTGTTTCTGCCCCAGCTTGCTGTTACTGTAGCTGGAAGGCACTGAGCAAGAGTGGGGATTGGGGGTGCGGTGGGGACTCATGGCCGGAGGCTGGGGAGACCAGATAAAAGGATGCCCATTCTTCACAGGGATGCCTGGGGCACAGAGAGAGAGAGAGAGCATTGACTTTCCACAACTGGCTTTTGACCCAATTGAACTATTTCCAGCTTTCACTGTGTTTCCTCTGGATTGCTGCAGTTTGTTTTTTTTTTTTTTTTTTTAGCAGCACCGAACATATGTGGGATCTTAGTTTCCCAACCAGGGATGGAACAGGGGCCCCTGCAATGGAAGCATGGAGTCTTAACCACTGGGCTGCCAGGAAATTCCCCCACAGGTCTAATTGGCCTCCTGCCTATCTGTCTGATCTGATCTCCAGAAAGATCTTCCTCCAATGCAAATTTGAGGAAATGCAAAAAAGTCTCCCAGGGGCTCCCTTAGGACCTGCTGCCTTACCCCCCACCACCCTCTTACTCTGTCCCTCAGCCTGAAATGCACTGTTTTTACTGTCAGGGTTTCACAGTTCTGCCTGGAGTGTGTACCCACCACACCCTGCCAGTAGACTCCTCCTGAGCACTCTCAGAACTCAATCCAGACATCAGCTCTTCTTGGAGATGTTCCCAAGCCTCCTAGTCAGGCCAGGGACCCAGAACACAGTCCTGATGGCATCTTTGGCCCATGTCTACCAGGGAGCTTAAGCATGTCTACCTTGGCTCATGTCTACCAGAGATGGGCTTGCCTGTCCCTCTTCTGGTTGGTATACTCCTTGGCAGGGTTTCCTAACCAGTGACCATCCCAGCTGAAGCACCACAAACCTGGGACCCATCAGGAGGGACTGATGTGCACCTCCCTCTCTGTGTCTTGCTAGCACCAACCCTCTGCTAACACCTGACTTTCCTCCATGAGGCCTTTTAAAGTGCACCTGGAGGGACTTTCCTAGTGGTTCAGTGGTTAAGATTCTGCATTCCCACTGCAATGGTCAAGAGTTTGATCCCTAGTTGGGAAACTAAGATCCCCGATGCCTCATGGATGGACCAAAAAAAAAAAAAAAAAATGCCCCTGGAAAGATGTATTCTCTCCCACTCTGGATCTCCAAGAGTACTGCATCTTGTTTGTGTGACTCTTACATCACTTACCCTAGTTATTATGTGTATTTCTATCTTATTGTCTAGATGTCAAACCCTTGAAAGAGCCAATGTCATGTTCATTTTACCAGGATTTTGCACAAAGTAAGAGTTTGGCAAATGGTTCAGCATTATTAATAGAATTAATCCACTTCATTCATCAGTTCATTCCATGAGACTATAATCAGCACCAAATTTGCTACTCCTTAAGGTGACTAATGAGATACACTGATTTCTTCAAAGGCAGAATTTTATGTTGGCTTTTGAATAATTACAGCTCCCACTGATTTCATGCCTAGCACCTGCCAACCATTATACACATCTTATTCCTAATCCTTGCAATAACCTTGTAAGAGAAAAGATAATATCCCCATTTTACAGATGAGGAAGCTCATGTTTTGTGAGGGTAGGTAACTTGCTCAAGACCATTTAACTGTAAGTGCCCAAGTTGGGACTGAAAGCCAGGGTTGTTTGAGTCTAAAAACCACCAGACCACATCACCCTCATCTATGCTGTGGGGTAGGTGAGTCTGTTTGGTTTCTTTCCTTCAGGTATTCATCTTTAAAAAGATTTTAGCTTGTTGCTAAGTTAATGTTTATTTTGTGCTTTATAGCCCGCTTCAACACCAGGCACATCTCAAAAAGATTTCGTGGATGAAAAGTGCTTAACTGCAAAATACACACATCTCTCCTGCAAAAAGGTCTTCTGCCAACCATGGCAGAAATGCGTCGATGGGACGTGTCTTTGTAAACTTCCTTATCAGTGCCCAAAGAATGGTACCAGGGTGTGTTCAACTAATGGGAAAAGCTACCAAACTTACTGTCAGCAGAAGAGTTTTGAATGCTTTCGTCCCGAGGCAAAGTTTTTAAAAAGTGGAGCATGCACGGGTGAAGGTAGGAAAAGCCTAGTTTACTATATTAAGAAGAAAATTGTCTACTATATTTTCTATTAGAAAATACTTTTCCTTCGAAATGTTATAATGACAACTCAAAATTCTTCTCTAGATCCTCAGTAGTAGTTGGGATGATAATAAAGAAATTAGGAATCATCAGTATACAGCCAGCCATTGAATCTAGAGCATGTGACCCTGAGGCTGGTCCTTCCCACCCCCTCAGGGCCTATGCCACTGTCTGCTGCCCAGCCCGTCAGAAGCATCCCTTCTCTCACTTCTACTTGGCTAAAGGGATTATTCCCAGAACTGTTGAGTTGCTTTAGCACCCAGGGGAAATGCTTTACATGAGATTGGTACTTAAATAGAATGTCTTTGGACCCCCAACCCCAATCATTTATTCCAGTTTCCATCCCACCAACCCCTACCCCTTTCCCTAGCCCCAAGCCTCATCAGCCTTGATCCGGGGTTTAGCTCAGGCCACTGCTGGCCGGGTACATACTCCACCCTAGCAAATGACAACACACCAGATCAGAGAGACAGACAAGTCAAGACTTCATCCAGGTGCCTGATGTAGCGAGGATGCTGGGACCCTAATATGTGAACTAGTGGAGTGATTAAGATGAAAAGACTCAGGCTGCCCTGGTGGCTCATTGGTAAAGAATCGGCCTGCCAATGCAGGAGACATGGGTTCAATCCCCGGTCCAGGAAGACCCCATATGCCTTGGAGCAGCTAAGCCCCTGCACCATAACTACCAAGCCTGTGCTCTAGAGCCGGGGAGCCACAACTCCTGAAGCCCACTCACCGTACAGTCTGTGTACCCCGACAAGGGATACCCCCGCAATGAGAAGCCCATGTGGGGCAACGAAGACCTACGCAACCAAAAAAAAATAAGAAGATTAAGGGTCTCACTGTCAGTCAGTTTCATTGCAAGCCCCTCCAAGCACCCCCTCCATTACCGACAAGCTGTGTGGCCTCTCTAGACTGCGGTTTCCGCATCTGTAAAATGTGAGTAACAGTAGTTCCTAACTCATCAGACTCTTGTGAAACTTAAACAATGTACCTGAAGCTCTGTGAGGAGTGAACAAGAAGTGCTCATGAAACTTGAACTATGACAGCAAGTTTCAAGCTCGTTGTCTTTGGATATGAATTATCACAGGCATTTCATGAATTTACAGAAGAGTGCTTGAAACATTCTTTTTAAAGATACTGTGACATGCACCAGAACACAGTAACCTAAATATTTTTGCGTTGCTGAGTTAAGATGCCGAGGTACTGTGGACGGAGGGAAGGGAGATCCCCAAGTCCAGCTCCCTTACCTGTTGGAGAGGAGGAAAGCAATAGTACAGATTATTCTGTCGGTGTCAGACTTCCATCCTCTTCAAGCATGCAGTGCCTTAAGTATGTGAGAACACATAAACCTTTCTTACATTTTCTTTACTTGTTTGGCTTACTTTTAAGAGCATGGATTTTGGAGTCAGATCAATACAGCAAGTACAGATTCCTGGCTTCACACCTTGAGCAAGCCACTTAATCTTATGTATAAAACTGGATAAATGTAGGTTCCTCATGTGTAAAAACAGGAATAAATATCACCCTAGTCTTCATAAAATTGACATGAGGATTTTATGATTTTTTTTGTTACAACTGGGTGTCTCAGCCACTGATACATAATAAACTCATAAAATAATTGCTTACCATTATTTGTTAGCATCTTCATAGTGTTCAAAGTTAATTAAAAATTATGCATTTTATTTCTTTAGAGGCTTTTAATCAAGAGGATAAAAAATGAATGCCTGACTATTGCTAATTCTTTAAAAAAAAATCTTTTTTAATTTTAGAGCAATTTAGTGTTTCCTTGTCAAATGGAAAACAAGATTCAGAAGGAGTTGTTGCAGTAAAGCTTGCAGACCAAGATAGAAAAATGTTTGTGTGTGGAGACAGCTGGAGCATTACTCAGGCCAACGTGGCCTGCCTTGACCTTGGATTTCCACTGTGAGTGCTTGCTCACTGAATTTTCCCAGGGCTGATTTTATTCTTCCAACTATTTGTCTTTAGATTACCCTGTCTTTCCATGCCTCAACTTCCTCAAATGTAACCTGAGAATAATAACTACCTGCCTCACAGTGTAGTCATGAGGATGAAATGTGTTTATGCTTGACTAGTACTTAGAACACTGCTGAGCACATAGACTGTAGGTTTGCTCAGGTCTCTGGATGCAAATCCTTTGCTGATCCCTAGAGTTGCATACTCCACATTTGCATCTGTACAGTTGGGTGTATAACTGTCTCTATTCATCTATGATTATGTCCATTCCTTTGTACCTGATGTTGTTTGTATACTCTTTCTCTCTGATTTTTTCTCATCAACCTTGCAAAGATTTGTCTATTTGATTGTCTTTCACTTTTATATTTGTAAATTTTCTCTTGTTTCTTTGTTTTCATTAATGTTTGCTGTTATCTTTGGCTCGCTCTCTCTCTCTCTCTGCTTTTCCCTATTGTACTTTTTCTAATTCTGTGTTAAATGCTTAGCTTCTCAATTTTCAGTTTTTCTCACTTTCTAATGTAAGCATTTAAGGTACAAATTTCCCTCCAGTTAATGCTTCATCTGCATGCCTTTATAAGTGAGTATTCCATTTATTGTTCAGTTCAAAATATTTTCTAATTTTCAGTATAATTCCCCCTTGACTCAAACATAATTTAGAAGTTTCTTTTTTTTACTTTCCTAATGAATATATTAGTTTGTTTTTGGTTAACTTTTTGTTATAAATTTCCTATTTAATTGTGTTGTGGAGAGAGAATTTCTCCACATGAGGACAATTGTTTAAATATTTTTTGAGACTTCCTTTGTACTGCGTATATTTCAAATGCTTCATATGCAGGGTTCTACATAAGGGATGTGTTAGAATAAAAATTTTTATTCCATTAGAATAAAAAAGCATGTCAATTGCTTTATTCAAATATTTTCCCATTTATTTATTTATAAGTTTTCAAGGTCTTTATCTCTGAGTGTGTCCCTTATAAACAGCACGTACCATTTTTTTTTAATACAATATGATGATAACTGAAGAGTTAGTCCATTTACATTATTGTGATTATTTACATTGTTGATTTTCCTGTCTTATTTGGGGCTTATTATTTACCCTTTTCATATCCTCTTATTTCTTCCTTTTAAAAATTCTGTTGGATTAATAAAGCTGTTGTTGTTTTCTTAATCTTCTTTTTCTTCCTCTGCTTGGTTTGAAAACTATATACATCCTATTTCTATTCCATTAATGATTATTTTCATGTTTATACCATGAATCCTTAACTTATGAAGCTCTTGCCCTCTTCAGAAATAATACGAAGAATGTCATTACCATATCAACTTTTCAGTATTTTGTTCCACCTTATTTGTATGTATTCCTGAAGTTAATTGCTATCATCATGTAATAAGCAATTATCAGTACTGCTGTTCAGTCAGTGGTTATTCAGATGGACTTCATGTTTGTCAGCTTCTTGGTTTGTTGTTTCTTCTTGCATCTCACCTCTTCATTTTTCATTCAATTTTTTTCTTCCTAAACCACATTTGCTAGTAGTTCATTAGTGAGAGTCTCTTATCGTTAAATTGAGTCATGAGATAGTTCTTATTTTTGACAGTTTGTGACCTACAACCTATGATTCAACCTAACAGCAAACTCTCTCACTCTTTGATCTCCCAGTATTTTGTTCTTATCACACGTTGTATAAACTCATGAACAGACTTCTCTATTTAGCCAGTGGGTATTTCCCTTAATTCCTTAAGAGCTCATTGAGGGCATTTATCTAGTACTTTCAGAGAGTCATACATTGAGAGGTTTCTCAGATAATTCACCTGTCAGACTGCCCCAAATGACTCCCATTTGTTCTCATATTTCAACTCAGTTTGGCACAGTTTCATGACTACTATATCTTCATTATGGATCTGAAACTTTTTGTTCCCTTTAATTGCTCTCTTTTTCCCTTTCATTGTAATTTATCAGATATTTATATTGCCATTACTGCTTAATTTTTTGCTTACATTTGCCTCATGCATCTTTGCTGAACCTTTTATTTTTAACCCATTTCCCCCATTAACTTCTAGAGAAAAGCGGAGAGCAATTGAATGTTCTGGAAGCTCACTGTAACTCACCATCTCTAGGATATTGGGTCATTGAGGTAGCCTCTTAGCTACACAAATTCTGAACAAAATGAGAAGTCCAAGCAATGGCATATAAATGTCAAAATACCACTTAACACTGTTAAGACTGAATTGAGGCCATAGCTTAGCATAAAAGTAGAGAATTAAGCCAACTGTTAGAATTAAACTAACTCAACCTCCCTGATCCCAGGTAACCGTGGGGCCAACCAGGTAAGACTCAGCATGGGGCAGGGTGAGAATGGAAGAGCAGGGTTGACCTGGCCTGCTTTTTATTTCCAAGATTCCCTAATCAAATTAATCTTCTCCCTTTTCTGGAGAAAAGAGGAGTTAACCAGTGGAGAGGCCAAGGATGACACATCTCAGGTTGGAAAGAAATCAGGAATGTTTGATCAAAGAGACATTTCTTCTTAACAAGAAACAGAGGAGGAGAAACCAATATTTTTGGTTGCTTGTTGTATTTTGAACTTTTCCAGTCAGTTTAAATTGATTGTTTTTATCTTTACAAAACTCAGCGAGGGAGTTATATTCCTTGTTACTGGGGAAGATGTGGAAGCTCAGAGAATGTAAGCATCTTGCTTAACCTATCACCCATACATAGAAAATAAAAGGAAATTAGTCCCTCACTTCCTACAGTAGAATTATAAGCACAAAGCACTAATTATTCTACTTTAACGTTTCATTTATTTGATTTGCAGAGGTGCTCTTGATACTCATGGAAGAGATCCTGATCTAAATTCCGCTGAATGTCTGCACGTGCATTGTCGAGGATTAGAGACCAGTTTGGCTGAATGTACTTTCACTAAGGGAGTAATCAACATTTTGAACGGGTTGGCTGGCATGGAGTGTTACACAGAGAGTGCAGGTCAGTGGAGTACTTGCCCAATATTTTCCCTTCCTTAGAGATTGTTTATTTCACACCAAGTCTGTAGTAAACAAACAAATTACAGATATCCTGTTTCCAGTCACACACAATGACAAAATCACATTTTGGGTTTTAGAGCCCAAATTGGCGCTTTTCCCCTATTGTACCTTTCTCCCATTCAACTATTACTTCTATCCTGGTTCCTACATGGGAAGTAAAGTTGTTTGATTCCACTTTGATTCTTGGAACATATGGATTAAAATTGATGTAGCAAACACAAGTAAATATTAGAAGAAACTCAGCATCTCCTTTGAGGAGTCCAGCCAATTACATATTCCTTTAGAATGGTTAAGTTATCACATCTATGCTTGAGACAATTGCTGCCACTTTCCTCCTTCATCCTGATGTTGGAATATTTTAACTATATATATAGTGTTAAAGATCAAATCTTTTGACTTGGTGCTAAAAAAAGAGAGCCATCAAAATGTAAATGGCACTGCCCAGGTAAGCCTCGGGTGGGGCTGGGTCAGCATGAAGGAATGGGTGAGCACCAGTGTTTGCCAGTGTCAGCAAGGGCTCCGGATTCCCAGATCCCCTCCCCTAGTCTCAGAAGAAACCTCCACAATAAATGCTGGCTTTCAGAGTTTATCAAAGGACCTCCATAAACCAGCTTTGGCATTTATTTTCCCTATTAATATATTATGTTAATGCTACCACTCATGCATTTTATATCACTTTTTATTTGTGCTTGACTTTATCTTCATGTCCCCGTTATTCCAAACAAGTGATAAAGATGTCATCCACAACTTCATAGATAAATTTCACAGAGACAATTCTATTTTACAGCTCCTCCAAAAAAGGACTCCTTTCAATGTGTGAATGGGAAACGCATTCCTCAGGAGAAGGCCTGTGATGGTGTCAATGATTGTGTAGACAACAGTGATGAGCTGTGCTGTAAAGGTAGAGATGAAGCCAGCCTTTAAACCCCCAAGTGCTTTCTTCTAAGAGAACAGAAGCAACTTTCCCATTGATTTAAGATCCCATCTCATTGCATTTTAAGAGTGAAAAAAAAAACCTCCCCTCTTCTATTTGTGTTTGCACAGACTGCCGAGGTGAAGGTTTTCTCTGTAAATCAGGTGTTTGTATTCCAAAGCAGTATAAGTGCAATGGTGAGCTGGACTGTATTACGGGAGAAGACGAAGTTGGCTGTGAAGGTAATTTAAAGTTTTGTGGTTATGTTTTATTATTATTATTTGATCCAGGGGTTTTAGCAGGCTTTGTAATTATTGCCTAGATCCAATTTGTCAATAGGGCCTGTAAAATGGCAATTTCTTTTTCTAAAGTTTTTACTGAAGTATAGTCAACTTACTATATTGTGTTAGTTTTAGGTGTGGGCTTCCTTGATAGCTCCAGTGGTAAAGAATTGAACCTGCAATGTTCAGTCCCTGGGTTGGGAAGATCCGCTGGAGAAGGGAACAGCTACACACTCCAGTATTCTGGTCTGGAGAATTCCATGGACAGAGGAGCCTGGCAGGCTATAATCAATGGGGTCGCAAAGAGTTGGACACGACTGAGCGACTAACACTTCACTTCATAGTGATATATATCCATATATATATACACACACACACACATTCTCTTCCAGATACCTTTCCCTTAGAGGTTATCACAATATATTGAATATCGTTCCCTGTGCTATACAGTAGGTCTTTGTTGGTTATCCTTTGTGTGTTGGGGGGTATGTGTGTGTGTGTCTGTGTCTGTGTTTATTAATCCCTAACTCCTAATTTATCCCTCCTCTCTTCTTTTAAAAAATGGCTATTTCTAATTCAACATTCCTTCTGCATTTATTAACTGGAATCTTGTAGAGAAGAACTATTTTGTTTCCATGAAATGCAGTTCATTATTGAAAGGCAAAGCGATATCTAATTCCTTCCTTTTGCTTACTACATTTCAAAGCAGTGAGCAGGTGCTCTTTGTTTTTTAGTGCTTACTGGAAAACCTCCAAAGAGGGGGAATATTTACTAGGTACCTAATGCATGCTGCAGTCCATGGGGTCGCAGAGTTGGACATGACTGAGCGACTGAACTGAACAGAACTGAACCTAATGCATCCCACCCAGACTGACTTCATGCTCCCATTAATGCATTCTGGAGGAAAAATCTTCCTAAGTTAATATATTTGTTCATCTACCCAATGGATATTTATTGAGTTCTTACTGTGTGTGCTGGTTCCTATTCTAAGACACTGGGATTACCTCTGTGAATAACGTTTCAAAATACCTGCACCTGCATAGATCTTATATTCTAGTGGAGGAAGAGAAACAATAAAGAAAAATAAGTAAAAATATCTAGTAAAATAGTAAGTACTTTTTTTAAAAAAAAGCAGGAAAGGAAGATATAAAAGGGAGGATAAATTCTGGAAGTTTAGATAAGGTGGCTTGGGAAGGCTCACTCACTTTTATTTTTAGGTGAAGAACTGAAGGAAATGATGATCCAGCCATGCAGAAGTCTGCGGAAGAGTGTGCTAGGCAGAGGCTACAACCAGTGTGGTTCTGCTAAGATAGGAACATTCCAGTATGTTTGAGGGACAGTCAGCAAGGAGGCTCATGTGGCAGGAGTTCCAGCTGTGCAGAGTGAGAGATTACGAGACAAGCAAGAGGGGACTTCCCTGGGGGTCCAGTGGCTAAGGCTCCACTGTCCCAATGCAAGGGTCCCAGGTTCAATTCCTGGTCAGGGAACTAGACCCCACATGCCCCAACTAAGAGTTCACATGCCACAACTAAAAGTGCCCATGTGCTGCAACTGAGACCCAGGGCAGCCAAATAAATAAACTAAAAAAAAAAAAAAAAAAAAAAAACAGGCAATAGGAGAGGTTGGAGAGGTGCTTGGTTGGGGTGATCAGGGCAGCTCTAAGGAGGTCTGTTAAGGAATGAAATGGGGACTCTCAGCAGAGGAACGGCATGATCTGAGTTACATTTTAAATCAAGATTACTCTGGCTGCTGCGTGGGGAGTAGGCTGTATGAGGGTGAGGGAGAAGCAGGGAGAAGCAGTAATGAAGCTACTGAGTAATCCCGGGAAGATGACAGCAACTAAGATAAGCTGGTAGGAATGGAAATGATGAGAAGCAGTCATCAGTTCAGTTTAGTTCAGTTGCTCGGTCGTGTCCGACTCTTTGCGACTCCATGAACCGCAGCACACCAGGCCTCCCTGTCCATCCCCATCTCCCAGAGTCCACCCAAACTCATGTCCATCGAGTCAGTGATGCCATCCAACCATCTCATCCTCTGTCGTCCCCTTCTCCTCCTGCCCTCAATCTTTCCCAGCATCAGGGTCTTTTCAAATGAGTCAGCTGTTCGCATCAGGTGGCCAAAGTATTGGAGTTTCAGCTTCAACACCAGTCCTTCCAATGAACACCCTGGACTGATCTCCTTTAGGATGGACTGGTTGGATATGATTCACTTATAGATTGGATGGGGGTGTGAGAACAAATGAGCAGTCAAGGATGACTGCAGGGATTTTGGCCTGAGAACGGAAAGGATGGAGCTCCCTTCCTCAAAGACAGGGAAGGCTGCTGGAGGAGTGTGTGTGGGTCCTTGCATCCACCTTACTCACACGGAGCGAATCTGGTGGTGTGCTGGTGAATGTTTAACAGTGGGCTTTGAAGAGGGAGAGGGACTCCCTGATTTGTAGCTTTTGCTCATTTCTGTGGTCTAAATGATTCCCACCATGGGTGATCTCAAGCCATTGACATGATGTCGCAGAACACAAGCTGGGAAGCGACACAGCAGCCTCTTGTGAAGTGGTCGTGTCCATGTCAGGACACCCCTGCATGACTGTTAATGGTTTATTCTAGTGCTTTATGCTTGCCTTACGTTCCCTTTTCAACAGCACATGCCTTTAAAACAGAGTCTACCTATTTTTACATTCCAAATGCCCCCGGTAAAGTGCCTTCTACATAAGCATTAAGTAAATGCTGGAGATATGTATGGATAAGTTCATTGATATTAGTTATATTATATATAATTACTTGATATGCCAAGTATTAATATTTGACTTTAATGAAATTTGGCTTAATTTTCCATTGATATCAGTTCCTAAGTTTTTAGGATTTCAAATCATGTCATTTCTTTTCAAGATTATAAAGCAGTTGAGCAAAATACTTTCATGTTGGTTAACTGTAGTTAAGTCCTTAGTGAAGAAAGGAAAGAAAGAAATTTGAAAATTTTTTTCAGGGAGGAAGACACTACCACTCTCAGTTTTATTGAGATATACTTGACATACAACAATGTAAGTTTAAGACGAGCTTGATACGTATATTGCAAAATCATTACCACAGTAAGTTTAGTTAATATCCATCACCTACAATTTTTTTCCCCTGGTGATGAGAACTTTCAGGATTTACTCTCTAAGCAGCTTTTAAATATAGCATAGTGATTATGGTCACCATTCTTTGCAGTCCACCCCCAGTGCTTATTTATCTTTTTTTTAATTATTTATTTTTTTATCTTAATTTTGGCTGTGCTGGGCCTTTGTTGCTGGGCACAGGTTTTCTCCAGTTGCAGCGTGCGAGGACTACTCTTCCCTGCAGTACCCGGGCTTCTCATTGCGGGGGCTCCCGGGTGCATCGGCTTCAGTAGCTGCAGTTCCCCTGCTCCAGAGCACAGGCTCAGCAGTGTGGCTCACGGGCTTAGTTGCTCCTGGGCATGTGGGATCTTCCTGGACCAGGGATCAAACCTGCGTCCCCTGCACTGGGGCGGGTTCCCATCCATTGTGCCACCAGAGACGTCCTTTATTTATCTGATAATTGCAAGTTTGCACCTTTTGTACCTCCTTCACCCAGCTGTTCCCCACCTTCATCCACTTCCCCACTCCCCAACCCCTGCCTCTCGTAGCCACAAACCCCATCCCTTTTTCTATGGATTTTGATTTTTCAGCTGCCATATGCAAGTGAAACCATATAGTATTTGTCTCTCTCTGAAGCTCGACAGTTTGATTTCACTGTTTCAGTGTAATATTTGGGGTTTCTTATCTATTCTCTCCTCTTCTTTCCCCTCTTCCTTCCTTCCCTCCTCCTCAGAATTTGTTAATCATAAAAAAAAAAAAAATCCTACTGCAAGGGAGTAAGTGCAACCTAAAGCTTCCCTTTAGTATTAACTTCTTGAATCCATATCAAAAATACATTTAGTCAGCTGTTGCTGCTTCAGTTTATCTGTCTTTAGAGTGAACTCTGGTTTGCATTTCAATAATGATCCTAATTTTTCCCTTTCTAAGAAAGAGCAAGTGAGAGCAGAGGTGTGAAATAATATATTAATATATTCATTGATTTCTCCTTTCAGAAAACAGATCAAAATCACTAAGCCAAGGTAGGTTTGGAATAGATCTTAATTTCATTTATCCTTTATAAACTTTTTCCTAACATGAGTTAGAAAAGAGTAAATAAATTTTTGTCTAACTATATAATAAATCTGCTGTTAGGTATGTATTCAAATATATCTAACATATGAATCTCTTTTAAACTCAAGTGAAAATGATTTCCTTGCTGTGGTAAAGTTGGTGTGTGTTTAAATGTAAGAGGAAACATTTGTTAGGCACTATTAAAAATCAAAGTATTTGCTACAAAAAGTGGCATACTATGGGTCCCTTTTATCTTTTTATAAATGTTAAGTTGTTATACTGTACTGAAAATTGATGATTAGTGTACATTTAATTCAAGTGAAAATGATCTCTTTGCTACAGTGAGTTTTTTTCCTTTTGTTTTTAGGAACTAGACTTCTTGAAATTAAAGGTAAATATACTTTTATCATAGAAAATTTATATTATAGAATTGAAAAGAAGAATGAGGGGTCCTAGCTTGAAATGGTATGTTTTGTTTTGTCTTTTTAAGTAAAAATGATGCTTTGCTGTGGTAAATTTTGGGGTTTTTTTATTTTTCATGTCCTTGACTTGTAGCTCAAAGTAAAAATTTTATTAAAGTCTTGGGATTTTGCAGAATTGAAACAAAACACAAGCACTGCTTTTATGTTATATTGTTATATTTGAAGGTAACCATTAACCGAGGATGATATATATGACCAGTTTCACCGTTTGCTTAGACACAGAGGCCTTGTCCCGCAGTGGGGTAAACTTTCCTTCCCACACTCCCTGCTCACAGCCTGCCAAGCGCCTTCTCTGCACATTGCACCTCTGCCAAATATCCTTCTCTTCCTTTCCTTTCTCCTCAAAACCAAGGCAACTGCTGAAGAAACTGTCACCAGAGGAAAGATAACATCTTTTCACCTGAGGTATTTTCTTATTTACTTTTGTAACAGACATCCCCAAATCTTCCAGCTCTTTAGAGTCATCCTTTTCTTCATTATCGATCGAAAATGACCACCAGAAGCTTTTGATCCTCCTCAGGATTTCTCAGGATTCCTGAGTGACATTTATATACTCAAGATCATCCTTGTTCTAAATGGCTAACTTCAACTGTTGCTTTGTATCCCCTCCCTCTTGTCATTTTGCCCTCCAAGGCTGCTGCTGTCCCTTTTGTTTCATTTTGGTATTTGTTCATTTCCTCTTCTTAATTCCTTTCCCCCTTCCCTCCCTCTTGCCCTTCCTTCCTTTCTAGTTTCAGACTTCAGTTGCAAAGTGATGAGTTAGTGACACTCATGACCAGCACACGGTCATCTCTGGTTCAGGCAAGGTCCCTCTCTTGCTTCATTGATTCTCCATTACTCCTGTACCTTAGACTCGCTCATTCCGCATAGCAACCACTGTAATGTGATTTAACATGAGTGTCTTTTTGTTTGTATACATTCTTATCCAGGGTTGGTTGTTATCTTGTGAGGGTACATTTGTAATTCACACAGTACGGTGTTGTGCATCCTCTATTTCCTTTTCATCTTTTCACAAAGCATTACATTTTTAAGACCTGTCCATGTTGTAATGTTTCTGCCTAATCTGTTGCTTCTAACTGCCACACAATAAAACACTATGTGGTGTTCATCTTCCACAAGTTACTCTCTACCTGCTCAGTACTGGACTCTCAGCCCACACTCACGTGCAACGATGAATATCTTCTCCTTAAGGATGTGTGGGAGATTTCCCTGAGGCATTGAGCTGGGCCAGAAATTGTTAGACACATTTGACAAACTAGTGCCTGCATGTTCTGTGGCTGAGCTGCTCATCTCCACCAGTACCCCAAAGGGGTACCTCCGCACCGCTAACGTTTAGTACCATCCAGCTTCCTAATTTTGCTGGTCTCATACTCTCAAGTGATAGGGCATTGTTTATTCATTTGAACTTTTGTCATAACCAATGATTCTGGGTTTCTTTTCACATGCATACTAGCCCTTCGAGTTTCCTCTTCCTTTTCGTTTATCCTTTTGCCAATTCCCATCTTTTGCCTCATTTCATACTGGGGCCGCAGTCTTCTTTCTTCTAGCATTCTAGATATTAGTCCATTTTCCATTTTAGACATGCAAATACCTTCTTCCATTCTGTCACCCACCTATTAACTTTGGCCATAGTGAGCCTTGTTGAATAGAAGTCTTTAATCTTTAAATTTTTAAATCTTTATTTAATCAAAGTCATTGATTGTTTTTCTTATGATCTGTGCTTTGGAGCTTTCTGCTCGTCTTGTAATATCCAGTATATCTCAGCTATACTGGACTTTCCCCATCGCCCTTTGTTGAGCATTTAATTATGAAGTCTTCTCTTTGGTTTATGTTACTGCTTTTGTGAAAGCTCTGAGCAGAAAATAACCTAGGGGTGTAGTGTAACAGATACATGTAAGTCTTCCCCTCCCAAAAATTTGGGAAATGCAGTAATAATACACAGCACCGCTGCAGCAAAGTAACATTGCCTCTCTGGGCTGCAACCTCATCCAAAACAGAGCAACCTGTTGTGGAATTCACCTTTGGATGCTCAGGTCAAAGAAATCATGATTCTGTTCACAACTGAAATGTTTTAGGACAGCAGAGTGAAGATGGAATCACCCTGTATAACTTCAAGCCGAAGTCTAAGAAAGAAAAAGAGTGAATCTGTTCTTGTTTTTGTTTAACTTCTGACTTCTGCATCCCATATGACTAATAATAACCCTGTTGAATACTGAAACTGATGAAATATTGCATGACCCCTGTTAAGAGATACCTTATTATATACAAAATGTGAAGACCCATTTTAATGTCAGCTCAGGACTCTTTTGGTCAGTGTCTTGAGCCTTCACAATTACCTACCTACAGAAAGGAAATAAGATGATTTTGTATTGTCCTTTTTAAAGGTAGGACAGAATTTAGGCAGAAAATTATTATCAAAGTTTAAATGATTTTAATGATTTAATTTTTACCATAAACATAAACATTAGAACTTCTGTTTGATTATAGAAGAAGCAGAAATGTTGACTGCTGATATGGATGCAGGTAAGTTAACACTATTCTTTTTTACTAGTGCTTCACTGGTCAAATTTGCATTTTAATGTCATGTGTATGTATGTTAGTATATATGCATATATGTAATATAATTGATTTAAGTACCAATTTCTTTTGATTTCAATTTAAATACAAAAAACCATTACTACTTTTCTTATCATTTTTAAGAAAAACAAGCTTAAATACTTCTTGAGAACTACTTTTAAAATGGGTTAATATACATGGCTTATTTTGAAATGAAAAAAGTAGTCTAGTTCTACATACAGTTTTTCTATTTGCTATGAGCTTTATCAGGTCAGTTTTGTCAAAGCCAACCAGATTTCATGTATGACCCAGGACATACCTTTTAAGTACAAAAATAATAGATTCTTTTGCAATATTTTAAACCATGATAACAGGAAGTCTGTGAAGATCTGTTTTTTGGCCAAGTCTACACTGACAGCCAAATTTAAATAAAGTATTAAGTTCCTGGGAAGACAGTAACTGATAGGAATTTTTGAGTCAAGCTGACGTATTAAGTCCTGACTTAGTAATTTGTTAGCCGTGTGACCTTAGGTTAGTAACAAGCTCAAATACAAACTGGGAGTGAAATATCTCCCTATTTTAGGAGGATTGAAAACTGAAGCTCATGTAAGACTCCCTTCTGATTGCCAGGCCCCAGAGTTCATCAGCAAGTTTTTAAAAATCAGGCAATGAGTGGAAGATTTAGAACTCAAATCAGTCAGAGGGATTTCCAACAAAGGCCCTTTATTTTCTACTCAGGGTAATAAATTAATTTTCAGGTTCAATCCAAGCTGATTTGACAGTCCTCAATAGATGGGGGTCTCCCTTCTTAAAGGTACAAGCAGAAATTTAAAATTTATCATCACACTTTTCCAGTAACCCAGTTCTTAGGCTGGATGGGACTCCCCCAAAATCTTTTATCCACATTTGTTCACAACTTCTCTCCCTTGAGGACCTACCTCTTTCCTATGTGCTCAAAGTAATTGACAGTGATATTAATTTTCATTTCTCATTTGGGACTAAGAAGCAAGTTTACAAAAATTTTCATGACATGATAAAATAGAGCGTGATTATAAGAAGAGCATCTTATACTTTTACTTTCTTCCTTTGTCATGAATTCTCTTGCAAATTCATGTCTTAAGCCTGACTCTAGCATGCCTCCCAGTGACAAGTGCGCTATGTCTGAGTGCTCACTGAGGAAGGAAACACCATCACATGTTAAGCGGCTAAAAACACAGCTCCCTCCCAGCCTACTTATCCTGGATTGTCCAGGGGCTCCTGGCACATTACCTCTCAGTGTTAATATGATGATTAAGTGATACAAGCTATATACAAAGTACTTAGTATAGGATCTGACACACAGAAAGAACTCAACATTAACATCATTAATGTTAGTATTAATACTACTGAAGAGTCCCACATAAACAGTCTCTAGAAAGTAAGAACTATGAAAGAGAGACTCTGGAGTTCTGCTTGTGAACCTCATCCAGAGATGTCACCCCATCTTGAACTGTCATAGTAGTAATGTTTGGGCATGTGGCTTCTCTTATCTGCCAGAGGCTGGTCAGTGAGTAACCCCTCAGGCAACCTCCTTCCACCTTTAGGTAGAACGTCAGAGAACCAAGCCAATTTTAAGCTTAATTTTTAATATTAAGCCAGAATTTTTAAGCAAGGTGAATAGCATCCAAAATAACTTACTAATGAAACTGGCCTGCTTCATATTTGTTGTGACTCTGCTGTTTTTGTGGCATAGATAATCAAGAAGTTTGCCCAGAAGGTAATGGTTTCAAAAATCATAATGACACAATCTCTTCTTTTCTTAAAGAAAGAAAATTTACAAAGTCACTTTTGCCTAAACTATCCTGTGGCGTTAAAAACAACATGCACATTCGAAGGAAGCGAGTCGTAGGAGGCAAGCCAGCAAAAATGGTAAACCCGCACAAAAAGTTATAATGTCATTTCCCAGGAGCCACCCAAGTTGGGGGGAAAAAAAAGTCGGGGGGAGGGATGGAAATTATTAGAGATTGAGAACCTTGCAATGGAAACTTTCAAGCCACCTGTCCGGCAGGATGGCCGTGACCACATGAATGTCTTTCCAGGGAGACTTCCCATGGCAGGTGGCAATCAAGGAAGGTGACAAAATCCACTGTGGAGGAATTTACATCGGTGGCTGCTGGATTCTGACTGCTGCACATTGTGTCAGGTAAAAAAAAAAAAACAAAAACCCTCTCCAGTAGATTCCTGATTTCTGAAACAATGAAATTAGGTAACAGAGGTTGTGATAAAGTAAAACGATAAATAAAAACCTATGTAAGAAAAATCACTAAGTTCCACTCTATTGTCTGCTAAACACCCTCTCTGATGTTCACGATCAGGAGGCCAGAGGCCAGTTCCTCAGAACCCACTATGTTCCCCACAGACCAAGTTGTTGACCTCAGCTGGCAGGGCGGATCGAACCTGTAGGTACAAGCTGTTTCACTTGGCTCATTTGCATGGGTCAAGGTCAGCCTGGAGGACAGAGTTCAGAATTCTGGCTTCAGTTCTGACCTTTAGAATGAATGAAACACCATTTATGGAGTGCCTCTTACAGACCAGATACTGTGCCCAGAGCTTTCATAGATGTCATTTTGTTTTAACATTCTTAACATTCTCGAGAGGCAAATATTATTCCTCTCATTTTCTAGATAGGCAGACTGAAACCAGAAGTCAGATACCTTGGCTAAAACAGCACTACAAGTCTGTAGCAGTGCTTGCGTGTGTGCTAAGTTGCTTCAGTCCTGTCCAACTCTTTTCGACCCCATAACTGTAGATACCTGACTGTAGCCCGCCAGGCTCCTCTGACCATGGGGTTCTCCAGGCAAGAATACTGGGGTGGGTTACCATTTCCTACCCTATGGGATCTTCCCGGCTCAGGGATCGAACCCCCGTGTCTAGTATCTCCTGCACTGGCGGACAGGTTCTTCTCCACAGCACCACCTGGGAAGCCCAGTCTGTAGCAGAGCCAGGGTAAAACCAAGCATATCTGACAGTGACTTAGAGGAAGGCCTGTTTAGAAAATCTGCAGGTGACCCAAACTTTAGAGGGACAAGAAATCTGTTGAATGACACCCATAAAAATCCTCATGGATTGGAGTGAAGGACCAAATCGCATTTCTTCCTTCTGAACGACCCTTTTCTCTTGGCTTCTGTAACAGAACACTCTTCTGGTTTTCTACCTGCCTCTCCGGTCACACCTTCTCTGCCTTCTTTGCAGCTTCCTCCTCCAGTGACTGAGCATTATGGCTCAAGTGAAATACTAAAGTTCCTCGATGTGTATCCTGGCTTCCTCTTCTCTTCTGACTTCTTTCTAAAATTATCTGCACTTTAAAATACCGCCATATGCTGACACAGTGGTATCTCCAGCCTAGACTTCTCCAACCTTGAGCCTACAGTACACTGTCTTGGCTGTATCAGAAGCATTAGTACATCAAATTCAAAAGGTCTAAGACTGAGCTCCGAGACTTCCCTAGTGATCCAGTGGTTAAGACTCCATACTTCCAATGCTGGGGGACACCATTTCGATCCCTGGTCAGGGAACTAAGATCCCACCTGCCCCACACTGCGGCCAAGAAATTAAATATAAAAAATAATAATAAGACTGAACTCATGATTTGCCCCTTGCCCCAAATATTGTCCTGACCTAATGTTCCCTTTCTCAGCAGATGGCTACACCATCCATCTAGCTATACAAGGCAGAAATCTAGAAATGATCGCATTTCATTCCCTCAACCCTACCACACAGCTCAGCTGTATATCACTAGCTCCAGATGTCATTTAAAATATTTTTTTAATTTTTAATTGGAGGATAATTGCTTCACAATGTCATGTTGGTTTCTGCCGTACATCAACATGAGCCAGCCATAGGTACACATGTATCCCCTCCCTCTTGAGCTTCCCTCCCACCTCCCCCTCCACCCCACCCTTCTAGGTTGTCACAGAGCACCATGATGAGTTCCCTGCGCGATACAGCAACTTCACACTGGCTCTCTGTTTAACACACGCTAGTGTATGTATTTCAATGCTACTCTCTCAGTTCGTCCCACCATCTCCTTCCCTATTGTGTCCGTAAGTCTGTTCTCTATGTCTGAGTCTCTATTCCTGCCCTGCAAACAAGTTCATCAGTACCATTTTTCTAGATTCCATATATGTGTGTTAATATACAGTATTTGTTTTTCTCTTTCTGATTTACTTCACTCTGTATAACAGGCTGTAGGTTCATCCACCTCACTAGAACTGACTCAAATGTGTTTCCTTTTATGGCTGGGTAATATTTCATTGTACATATGTACCACAGTTTCTTCCAGATGGTGTTTTTAATTGCCAGTTATTTAATTCTCAAAGTTTCTGTTTACCTCCACTATTACCATTCTCCCACCTCTCTCCTGGATTTTACCATCTGCTTCCTAATTGGCTTGCCTACATTCACTCGGCACATTAAACATTTATTAAGGAAATTGAATGGATGAACAGTTAATCTTTGAATGATATTTAGGACCTTTCATCCTGAAATATAACCAAAATTAATAAGAATGCTGTTCTTATTAATTCTTAGAACATTGAGTGTAAATAAAAACATCCTAAACACCTCATTAGCTCCTAGGACACCACTGTTTAACGGTAAGGTGTTTCCCTGAGAAGGTGATGTAAGCTGTGCTGTGCTTAGCCATTCAGTCGTGTCTGACTCTTTGACTCCATGGACTGTGGCCCACCAGGCTCCTCTGTCCATAGAGATTCTCCAGGCAAGAATACTAAAGTGGCCATGCCCTCCTCCAGGGGCTCTTCACAACCCAGGGATCAAACCCTGGTCTCTTGTATTGCAGGCGAATTCTTTACTGTCTGAGCCGCCAGGGAACCCCAAGAATACTGGAGTGTGTAGCCTATCCCTTCTCCAGCAAACTTCCTGACCCAGGAATCAAACCAGGGTCTCCTGCATTGCAGGCAGACTCTTTACCAGCTGAGCTACCTGGGAAGCCCGAGAAAGTAATAGTAGATGCCAAATTTGCTGGAAACCACAAGGTGAAAATTGGTAAGAAAATGGAGTGAGGCATGAGGACAGGCAATATTTAGCCCATTCACCATTTCGACCAAATTTTAAAACAGCTACTGTGTTCCAGATACAATACTCAACACAAGTATCTCTCTGTAGACAAAGAAGACCCAGTAAAGGTTCTTGAGCAAATAAATACAATGCAAAGTTAGGATGAAGTCAGTTTTAAAGGTTACAGTGGTGGTTCCCAGGTCTGACCTCTGGGATCCTGTGCGCTGACTCCCCACTTCCTCAAGCATATTCCTGACTAGATGCTCTCTGCTTTCTGCTTAAATACCCTCAATTCCCACACTCTTATGTCAGAGGCAGCCAACTCATTCTACTGTTGGCATCTCTGGTAAGTAGTGAGACCTTTATGTCCCTAATATTTAGCAGGTAGATGAACTATTCCTTTCTACACTTATCCACTGACTTTAATTCTGTCCTAATAAAATTTCATTGCAATGCTTCATGGCAGAAAGGATTAAAAAAATCTGGCAAAATGAAAAAGCTCCTTAAAAGGGGAGAACTTAAAGATGAAGCATCAGAAGTCCAATTTGTACTTGCTTCCCCACCCCCCTACTCAATATATTTCCCCCCTTTCCTATCTGTTACAGAGTCAGCAGAATTCATCGTTACCAATTATGGACATCATTTACAGACTGGTTAAAACCTGACACTGACATAGTTGTTCAATTCGTGAATCAAATTATTATCCATGAGAATTACAATGGAACTACCTACCAAAATGACATAGCTTTGATTGAAATGAAAAAACGCCCAAATCAAAAAGAATGTGTATTGAGTAAATCCGTCCCTGCCTGCGTCCCATGGTCTCCACATCTATTTCAGCCTAACGATAAGTGCATCATTTCTGGCTGGGGTCGAGAAAAAGGTATGTTTTACAGTTTGTTCATCAGAATGCAGGGGTTGAAAAATGAATAGGAAGAGAAACGCATAGGAGCTAATCTCCCAGTGTTCGGAGAGAAACAGTGCATCAAATCCAGAAAAGTGAGCGTCCGGCCAGGGCCGCCTCCTGGGCAGAGGACCTGCGTGGTTGCCCAGCACCCTGAGCTCTGGGCACCGAAGGGCCTTGTGCTTGCTGTACTAACCTGCTGTCACCATCATGAAATTCTCAATCATTTTTGCAGGGGCTCCACCTCACATTTTTAGTTTTTAAAATTAAATAATTTGGTTCTGCAAATTATGTAATTGATCCTGACCCAGAGTTTCGAGGATACCTATACTCTGCGATAGTGAAACATCCATTGAGGGGTAACCATTCACCAAGAGAAAAACAGAGTGACAGGGGGATATAGCCTGGACCTTTTGGATTGGTTGGAATGATATGAATGAAAGATAAAATGTTTTTCAAAGGTATTGTCACAGTATATGCCGAGTCAGTGACCCCACAGCCTTTCCCCTCCCTCTTCTGCCCTCCCCTGTTCTCCTGACTCACACCCCAACATCCCACAAAGAGAAAGATAACATAAAGAAGTTATCCTTTGTGCTTCTAAGATGACTTGAGGTGAACATTCACATGAATAAAAGATATACTTTGCTTACGGGCAAATCATTAGAAAGACCTAATAAATTAGAGATAGATTAGAATTAATTTAGACAGTACTTGTCCCCTCATCTTGAAGTCAGCCTAGAAATGTAGCTTCCTTTTGATCCCTCAACTTTCTTTGTAAATAGCTTCACTGCATTTGCCTAATAGACGCCTATTGCAACACACTCTTTATAATTGCCATATTGAAAAGTATAAAGGGAAAGTTGCTCAGTTGTGTTCAACTCTTTGCGACCCCATGGACTATACAGTCCACAGAATTCTCCAGGCCAGAATACTGGAGTGGTTAGCCATTCCCTTCTCCAGGGGATCTTCCCAACCCAGGGATTGAACCCAGGTCTCCCACATTGCAGGCAGATTCTTTACCAGCTAAGCCATGAGAAAAGTATAAAATATTCATATAAATGAACCTGAATTTGTGGTATGTTTGACTACCCAAAACTTACAAAATGCTAAAATTTTCTTAGTAATTAATTTATTCAGAGAGTATTATGTTCTTTTATTTGTTCTTTTTTTAAACACCAACATTTTATTTTATTTTGGCTGCACTGCATGGCTTACCAGATCTTAATGTCCCGACCAGGGGTTGACTCTGGGCCCTCAGCAGTGAGAGTCCTAACGACTGGACCACAAGGGAATTCCCTGTTTTCTTTTTTAAAAACTTTTATTATGTACATTTATATGCAATCACAAAAGTAGAGATAAAAGTATAATAAACCTGCTTTCACCATGCAGTTTTCAGTTACCAACATTATCCCATCCTTATTTTAGCTTCCTGAATCAATCACAATAGGATAATTAGGAAAGTTTATTTATAAAGGAGTTAATAACAAAGTGGGTGGGAGGTTGGGGAACCACAAGAGCTGTGCAGGAATCCAGGTCAAACAGTCCCAGAACTGAGACCTTTCCTAGATCTGAAGGTGTAAGGTGAAGAAGTTACCAGAAGGAGAGAGGTCTTGGGCACAGCATGCTACCTTGCGAGAAGCAATGACCTCGGGTTGAAGGTTATAGCCAGTCCCAATCTCATTATCCTCTCTCCTTCCCTCCTTTTCCTTCTGCTGGAGTCCTTTGTTGGAAAGCAGCTGGAAACCAGGGGCGAGCTTACTCTTGTTGAGGCAGTCCCTCCAGCTCCGGCTCTCAGGGTAGGGGCCAGAGCATTGAAGGGTGGAGAAAGGATCTGAATGACAACAGGAGCTTATCAACATATTCCCCCACAGTGAATTTATTTTTTTTCCCCTGGAGGATATCAAATCAAATCCTAGACACCATGTAATTTCACCCACAAATACGCCATCTTTACCAGGCAAAAACTTGAAAAAACAAAACCAACCAGTTCAGTTCAGTTCAGTCACTCAGTCATGTCTGATTCTTTGCAATCCCATGAACCGCAGCACGCCAGACCTCCCCGTCCATCACCAACTCCTGGAGTTTACCCAAAGTCAGGTCTATTGAGTCAGTGATGCCATCCACACCTCATCCTCTGTCGTCCCCTTCTTCCCCCTTCAATCTTTCCCAGAATCAGGATCTTTTCAAATGAGTCAGTTCTTCATATCAGGTGGCCAAAGTATTGGAGTTTCAGCTTCAGCATCAGTCCTTCCAATGAACACCCAGGGGTGATTTCCTTTAGGATGGACTGGTTGGATCTCCTTGCAGTCCAAGGGACTCTCAAGAGTCTTCTCCAACACCACAGTTCAAAAGCGTCAATTCTTCAGCGCTCATCTTACTTTATAGGCCAACTCTCACATCCATATGTGACTACTGGAAAAACCATAGCGTTAACTAGATGGACCTTTGTTGGCAAAGTAATGTCTCTGCTTTTTAATATGCTGTCTAGGTTGGTCATAACTTTTCCTCCAAGGAGTAAGTGTCTTTTTATTTCATGGCTGCAGTCATCATCTGCAGTGATTTTGGAGCCCAAAGAAATAAAGTCTGCCACCATTTCTACTGTTGCTCCATCTATTTGCCATGAAGTAATGGGACCGGATGCCATGATCTTTGTTTCCTGTATGTTCAGCTTTAAGCCAACTTTTTCACTCTCCTCTTTCACTTTCATCAAGAGGCTCTTTAGTTCTACTTCACTTTCTGCCCTAAGGGTGGTGTCATCTGCATATCTGAGGTTATTGATATTCTCCCAGAAATCTTGATTCCAGCTTGTGCTTCATCCAGCCCAGCGTTTCTCATGATGTACTCTGCATATAAGTTAAATAAGCAGAGTGACAATATACAGCCTTGATGTACTCCTTTTCCTATTTGGAACCAGTCTGTTGTTTCAGGTCCAGTTCTAACTGTTGCTTCCTGACCTGCATACAGATTTCTTAAGAGGCAGGTCAGGTGGTCTGGTATTCCCATCTCTTTCAGAATTTTCCACAGTTTATTGTGATCCACACAGTCAAAGGCTTTGGCATAGTCAATAAAGCAGAAATAGATGTTTTTCTGGAACTCTCTTGCTTTTACGATGATCCAACAGATGTTGGCAATTTGATCTCTGGTTCCTCTGCCTTTTCTAAAACCAGCTTGAACATCTGGAAGTTCACGGTTCACATATTGCTGAAGCCTGGCTTGGAGAATTTTGAGCATTACTTTGCTAGCATGTGAGATGAGTGCAATTGTGTGGTAGTTTGAGCATTCTTTGGCATTGCCTAATAAAAATGATTCCATAATATCATCCAATAACCAGTTGTGTTGAACATGCCTTAATCATTTACAAAACATTTTTACAGATTATTTCCACTGGGCTCCAAAGTCTACACATTGCATTCAGCGGCTATTTTTCTTAAACCTCTTTAATCTAGAACAATTACGTCTTTCTTTTATTTAAAATGTATTTATTTTAAATAAATCTGGGTCATTCTTATTTTAGAATTCCCACACCTTGAAATTTGCTGATTGTATTCTTGATGTATGTATTTTCTATAAGCTAGTAGATTTGTTCTTATACACTGGCTTATTAATTAATCATCACATGTATTGAGCCCTCACTGTGAGTGCAAGATAGTAATGCTAAAGTGCTAGAATCTCACTGATGAAAACCATGGACATAGCCAACAAACAAGGGGCGCTAAGGCTACAAAGTGGAATGACAAAGGTCAGCCCTCCAGGGACTTACGGTGCATAGGCGCCATCAGACATAATTGCCACCAGCAGACAGCAGGCCGTGAGGGAGGCTTCCAGGAGCGTACAAAACGAGAGTTCAGGGGACGAAACAGTCTCTGAGGCTCAGAAATCACTCGTGTGGTACAAGAGTTCCCAGTTTTGGAAGGCTTATCCTGAATTAGGGGAAATAATAAATTGCTAATTTTTGGAATGCTCTTATCCTGAAGAAGGCAGTCATCTTAAGATTAACTTGAGGGACTTCCCAGCACAGCCAAATAAATTATTTTGTGTAGTCGCTAAGTCATGTCCAACTTTGTGACCCCCACATGGGATTTCCCAGGCAAGAATACTGGAGTGGGTTGCCATTTCCTTCTCCAGGGGATCTTCCCAACCCGGGGACCAAACCCAGGTCTCCTGCACTGCAGGTAGATTCTTTACCACTGAACCACCAGGGAGGCCCAGCCAGATAAATAAAAATAAATATTAAAAAAGAAAAAACAAAGACTAATGTGAGGTATGACTTGAAGGAGAAAAAAGAAACTCCTTCCTGATTTGCCATACTGGTTGGAGGAATGTGTTAGAAAGCATTAGTTTCTCCCTCTGTTTCCCAGAAGAAAGGAATATTAGCCCACAACACCCTGGGTAGAATCTGTGAGGGTGTCCTTTCAGAATAAACCAGACATCTCTGTCCCCAGGTAGAGACAGAGATTTGTAGATTAATTGAAGAGCCAAGTCATTTGGCATAAAATGTTTAGTGTATAATGGAATTACTGAGTTCATGCATTAATTACATAAATATTTATTAAGTAACTACTTGGTACTAGCATGAGGCTAGGTGCAGCAGTGAATGAATCAGGCCCAGCCCCTGCCGTCCTGGAGCACATAAAGACTGCTGTAAGGTGGGAAAAAGGAAGAGAGGAGATGGGACAAAAATTCACTCCTTATACCTGAGGTATATGAACCTGTGTTCTTAGGTCTTTCTCATCTTCCCCGGACTGTCAATCAGCAACAGCATCTGGTCCTTCTCTTTCCTTGGACCAAGTTCAAGTCCCAAATCTGTGACTTAAAGGGAAATCCTAAATCCTCTTTCAGTCACTTTCAAATCATTTAGGAGATAGAGTTCCTCACAGACACAAAAACTCATAGATACCAATAATTTCATGTGTATTTTCATTTTAAGTTTTTATATTTAAAAGTTGTTTCCACTCTAACAAGGACTTTCAAGCAAAGAAGGGACTATAAGAAGACTGGAACTATTTATGTGAGAAGGCCCCAATCACAGATTTCTAATCACCACCCACCCCCACCCCACCTCACCACTAGACTCAGTGATCAGAAGGAGTCTATCCCATTCTTTTCAAAGTGTACTGTGTCTTAGTCACCCAGTCATGTCCAACTCTTTGTGACCCCCTGGACCATATAGCCCTCCAAATTCCTCTGTCCATGGGATTCTCCAAGCAAGAATACTGGAGTGGGTTGCCATTTCCTTCTCCAGGGGATCTTCCCAACTCAGGGATTGAACTCTGGTCTCCCGCACTGCAGGCAAATTCTTTACCGACTGAGCCACCAGGGAAGCCCATCTCACAGTACCCAGGCCAGATATTCAATAAGGCTTCTTGACTATATTACAGAAATGGGATACGAGCAGTGTATGACTAAATTTGCTAGTGAGTTTTCCTGCAAAGTTTACATATGTCTTAAAGAATATATATATTCTTATATGTTCCAAATGGTTTATTGAATTATGAAAGTAAATACTTCAATTCCTCATTTGTAACTTCTAAATGCCTCTTTGTTTTTTCACTTTGTTTAGGTAACCAAAAAGTATATTCACTTATGTGGGGTGAAGTTCATCTAATAAACAACTGCTCAAAGTTCTACCCAGGTCGCTACTTTGAAAAAGAAATGGAGTGTGCAGGTAAGCACAAAGTGGCCTCTGGGAGATGTCTCCATAGCCTCTACCAAACACCTTTGTCCTCCCCGCTGAGTCACCGCCTTGTTCTGGGCCTCCAACCTTTTCCTTTGGCCTCTGGCTGTAAAGATCCCCTGGAGAAGGAAATGGCAACCCACTCCAGTATTCTTGACTGGAAAATTCCTTGGACAGAGGAGCCTGGCAGGCTACAGTCCATGGGGTTGCCAAGAGTCGGACGCCACTTAGCAACTAAGCCACCACTGACCGTTGCATTATCAGACTCTTTCAGTCCCTTTCCCTTAGCTCAAGTTCCCGCAACCTAATACCCAAAGGAAAAATCTTCCTTAAGCCATTATACAGCAGTCTAACAAGGTGATTAAGAGCACAGACTCTGGAACCAGACTGCCTGGGTTTACATTCCAGTTCTCACCAATTACTGCTTTGTGACCTTGAGCAAGTTTCCTCACCTGCGACACTGGTGATCTTAAGAGATGAGAAGAGTGAGATGCAGAGCGGTAATGCGAGTTGCCGCAAGTCGTATAGGGGCTTCCCCGGTTGCTCAGTGGTAAAGAATCCACCTGCAAAGCAGGAGACACAGGAGACGCGGGTTTGATCCCTGGGTCAGGAAGATCCCCTAGAGAAGGAAATGACAGTCTATTCCGGTATTCTTGCTTGGAAAATCCCATGGACGGAGGAGCCTGGCAGGCTACAGTCCATGGCGGGGGTCACAAAGAGTCAGACACAACTTAGCGACTAAACAACAACACAGCAAAGTCTTACAGACAAGCAATGGTATATTCGGGATCGAAGCCTAGACTTCTAAGTAAAAATCCAAACTATCTCATTTCAACACGTCCAGTTGGAAGTCAGTTCTCCCCCATTAGGAATCCCTTTGGCTTCTCAGGATTCCTGTCCCTCCCTCCTTCAAAATCACAGGAATGCTAGTGCTACCACCCAACATAACTACGTCAGTTCCTACTTCTGGTGGTGAGCCAAAGGCAGGGTGCCAGCCATGGCAGGGCATTCAGGACACTTGATTGAAATCACTTGCAAATAGTGGATTATAGAAAAAGGCAGTTATTGACATCCTGTAACTGCTTGGATGTATCTGTGTGCTCAGTTGCATCCAACTCTTTGTGACATTTTGGACCATAGCCTGCCAGGCTCCTCTGTCCATGGAATTCTCCAGGCAAGAATACTGGAGTTGGTTGCCGTGCCTTCCTCCAGGGGATCCTCCCAACCCAGGAATCAAACCCGAGTCTCCTGCGTCTCCTGCACTACAGGTGGATTCTTTATTGCTGAGGCATCAGGGAAGCCCCAACTTCTTGGATACAGCGATTTAAAATCTTGGAAAGTCACAAGAGTGAGAAAAAAGTAAACAGACCATTCCATGTGCCTCCTCCCACCCCACCATCTTAAAATGGAGCTAAGGATTACAGAGCACAAAAGGAGAGAACAGCACAAAATCTACCCAGGCACAATTGCACAGTTAAGAGGATAAGCTCTGAAGTCTGGCTACCTGGGTTCAAGTTCAGAAGTTCAAGTTCAAGTTCTGGCTACCTGGGTTCAAGTTCATTTCCTTGACCCTAGACAAGTTCACTAATGCCTCTGTGCCTTATCTCATCTTAAAATAGGGATACTAACGATCTGTCCCTCACAGGAGTGTGATGAGGGTTAAAAGAGTGAACAATTAATACATATTAAGAACTCAGTGAGTACTAGGTACTGCTATTGTTTTTCCACTCAGCCATTGATGCTACTTTGAGATTGCTATCTCATTATGAAATATGCTTCCACAAAGTAGAGGAAACGGGAGCGTACTTGCTAAACTTGGAGAATGAGTTTTAATAAAAGACAGTATTTCCCAACCTGCACTTCCACATCTCTTTGGGCCTGCTCTGTAAGGGAGCCCATCGTTATTGCCTATTAGGAAAGTGTAAGAAAGTCAGCGTTTGGGACTTTCCTGGAGGTCCAATTGTTAAGACTCCACACTTCCAATGCAGGGGATGGGAGTTCAATCCCTGGTCAGGGAACTAAGATCCCACATGCCACACAGCACGTTCAAAAAATACAAACAAAAAACTTGAAGAAGAAAAAAAAGGAAGCCCGTGTCAGTACAGGCATTGGTGGGAGAACAGCCTTGACAATGGAAGTAACGTGTGATTTTCTTTGTCCCTTGTCTTCCTCAGGTACAGATGACGGTTCCATTGACGCCTGTAAAGGGGACTCTGGAGGCCCCTTAGTCTGTCAGGATGTCAACAACGTGACTTACGTCTGGGGTGTTGTGAGTTGGGGTGAAAACTGCGGAAACCCAGAGTTCCCAGGCGTTTACACCAAAGTGGCCAATTATTTTGACTGGATTAGTCTTCATGTAGGAAGGGCTCTTATTTCTCAGCACAATGTATAAAACTATGATCTCGCTCTTCTTTCTACTCTTTTTCTCTCAGGAGCTCCATTTTAATTGAAATGATACTGAATAATTAGTACTTCTTCAAGGAAAACAATAGAGGCGGTTTGATGGGACATTTTTTAAAGGTCTCTACAAAGTTTATGCCATTTTGGAATTTTGCTGTATAATTCTCAAATAAATATTTCAGTCAAGCATACATATTTTATTTTATTTTATTTATAAAAGACCTGGATAATCTGTTCATTCAGGAGTGCTGTATGTTTTTTTTGGATTTATGTATTTACTTTTGACTGTGGGTCTTTGTTGCTGCATGTGGACTTTAGTCGCCACTAGTGGGGCTGCTCTTCACTGCGGAACACTGACTTCTCATCGTGGTAGCTTCTCACCTTGTTGCGGAGCACACGCTCTGGGCGCAAAGGCTTCAGTAGTTGAGGCCCACAGGCTTAGCTACTCCGAAGCATGTGGGATCTGCCTGGACTAGGGATTGAACCAGTGTCCCTTGCATCGCAAGGCGGATTCTTAACCACTGGACCACCAGGGAAGCTTGGGGGTGTCGTATTCACTGTACTAAGGTTTAGCAGGTGGAAGGACATTGGATTCCCATAAGCCCGGTTCAAACCCCAGCTCTACCACCTGCTCATGGCTTGGCCCTGGGCAATTTACTATCTTTTTTTGTGTCCCATTTCCCACTTTTAAAGAGGAAACTGGAATTTTGAGAAAATGAAGCTACATATTAACTTAGCAACTGAACTGAACTGATTACAGTAAAACGGTTGCCATAATACCTATAACAAGAAAATAACAGACCTCACAGCTCTTGTCCCATTTTTTTCTGTTTCTTTAAGTATTCAAAGTTCCCAAAAACTTTTAGTTCCTTGTTTCACAAGTCCTCCTTAAATCCCACCACAGTCTAGCACCACACAAATCCGTTTCTCCAGCCCTGACCTTTGCTAGAAGTCCGGACTATGCAATTCACTGAGTACTTAACATGTCTCCTGGACGCCTGATAGCATTTTCAAAGAAAGGCCAATCCCAAACTCTACCCCTATTCTTAAACCTGTTCTTCCCACCTCAGTAAATCCCCTGTGGCCTCAGTGTACAGTGGGCATGCAGTTGCTCTCTATCACATGAGCCTGCTTTAATCTCACCAGAGCACTTGTCATCACCCAACACATTCTGTTTTCACTTGCCTCCCCCTTCCCCAAAACGCCCACCCACCCACCACCCCCCAGCCCCCACTACACTGCAAGACACAGGAGACTTTGTCTTCTTATCAGCATCCCTAGCACTTGTTCATGAACAGTGCTCGCTGCTTTTACTATTATTTTTTTTTCAGGGCAGCTATCAACATCCTGAAGACAGAGGTATATTTTTTCACATAAATATTAACCTTTAAAACCTGAGAGCCAGAACCAGTTCTGGGTAGATTCCAGTTGTTTTAATAATATGAATATCTATTTCTAAATTTATTCCCAAATCAGTTATTGCCCAGATTTTTTTTCCTTTTAAAAATTTTAGTAAGTAAACATAAAGGTTTTTGTTTGTTTGTTTATCATTTTAACCATTTTGAACTGTGCAGTTCAGTGGCATTAAGCACATTCACATTCTTATGCAGCCATCTCCAGAAATCTCTTGTCTTCTCAAACTGAAACTGCCCCGTGAAGCAGTAATTCCTCCTTCCCTCCTTAGCTGCCCATTTTTAATTCCTTTTGTCATTGACTGCAAGAGAGCATCTGGTTACTTATAGCTGTGAAAGAAAGGCCCCAAAAGCAATGATTACCTGACAATTGTTTATGATTTTGCTCCTGCATCTGGGGGTTGACTGGACTGGCTAGGTAGCTCTTCCATCCTCTCATAAAGCTGCCATCACACGGGGCTGGGACAAGGATAATCTCGAAGCCTTCTTCACTCATGGCTGGTTTCTGGTTGCTGGGCTGGGAGACTCAGCAGCTGGGGTCCTCAGGCACCTCTCTCTATGTGGTCTTTCCACATGAGCTCTCAACGAGGTGACTTGGGGTCACCAGACTTCTTACATAGCAGTTGACAAGTGTCCCAAGAGAACCTGCAGAACCTGCACTGGCTTTCTAAACCTGGCCTGGAAAGTTTAGCTCAGCTTAGCTTCGCTTCCATCACAAAGACCGGACCAGGTTCAAGGGAAAGGAACATAACCCATCTCTTGACAGGAGGGGTGTCAAGGAATTTGTGGTGCGTCCACCATTCTGTGGATCAGAAGGTGAAGCCTTCACGCACATACCATTCCATATATCAATCAATAGTACAGATCCCGACAGGAAGAGGCTACTTTGCATTTCCAGCAGGAAGTGACACCAGTACTTTACTACCGCCAGCAGCGGGAAGAAGGATTTTCTCCCTGGCTGACAACAGCTCAGCCAACTTGGAGCACATGCCCCTTTAGCAGGGGTCTGTTTATGAGCAAAAAGAGAAGAGTACTAAGGCCTACAAGCTGGGAAACTCCGCATATGGTCACCCTCAGCTGACCCAGGAAGGAGCAGCACCCTGGCAACTCAATGGCCCAGTCTGCACAGTGACCGGAGACCTCACAGAAGTGGACCGGATTTGGGCAAGAGAGGAGCAGGCTTCTTCATAGTGACCCCATGCGGTAGAGACTGGGAACTGCAGGAGTGGGATGACCTAACTTGAGGGCTTTCCCAGTTTAGAGGTTTGCGTGAGGGTTCCTGGTTGCACACCACAGAAGCCAATAGTATTGCTTACATGGAAAAAAAAAAAATTTATTCAAATATATTGTGCAGTTCACAGAATCTCCAAAAAAGCCAGAAAGTTGGAGGCAACAAAGACCACTGTAGGACTGCTCGTCAGAGATTCCCGCTGCCACTAGCTTGGGTCCCAGGCTCTACGCCTAGCTCCTACTGCAGAGGCTGGGCATTGGACGCTACTGATTGACCCTTTGCCATCACCGCTTCTATGAGTTAGCATGATCTCCCCCGAACGTGGTCAACAAACAGAGGTCACTAGATGTGGAACTCTGCTATCACCGCATTTAACCTGGGCTCAGAACTCACCAGCTTATAAGGCAGATGGGAAAATAAATTACAAAGCTGCACTTGCCAGGTGCAATGGTGAGAAACCTATTCGGAGAATCATAAATCAGCCTTGAGTCCAAGAAGCCTTCCCCAGAGATGAGCTTAATCTAAATTATGGAAGAACTTTCCAGGCAGATACGAACACAAAAGCCCTGTGGCTTAAGGAACCAAAGTCAGCACCGAAAGGATGGAGAGCAGGTCAGCATGACTGGAGCCCAGGCTGCCGCTGAGGAGCTGGAGACGGAGAAAAGGTCACGCAGGGAGGGCCTTGCGTCAAAGAGTTGGAACCAATGAAAGACTCCGGAAAGTTCGTGCTGGGGGCATTGCGGAAGAATGAAAAATGAGAAATGATGACTGATGAATGGAGAAACCAAAGCAGGGCCCTCAGAAAGAGAATGGAGCTAATTCTAGATATGTTAAGGAGCAAAACAGATGATATCTGGGGACAGAAGACATATAGCACTAGGGAGAGGGATAGTAGCCTAGGGTGATTTCCAGGTTTTCTCTTGGATAATGAGGTGATCGCTGTTGCCACTGATTGCAGAAATAAAGGGAAGAGAGGAATAGAAAAAGGGTTAATTAGGAATATTTTGAAGCTGTGCTGTCTATGGGAGTTTGGCGAAGATAAATAGTAGAAAAATATAAAGTAGGAAATAAAAAGTTCAAAATCAATCAGAGGTTTGAAAGTAGTCAGAAACCCTACTGAGAGAAATCACACACCTGAATTTATCCGGATGGTCTAAAACCTGCAATTTCACTTAAGTGGATTCCTTTCCATCTTCTCCAGTGCTTCCTCCTTGTGTGCCAAGTAATCATACATTCTAGCCACAAAGGTCACTTGAAAATCTCTCTCCCTGATTGCTACAGTCTGAAAATTCGTGCCCACTGTGAAAATTAATAAAGGGAAACCTCACTAAAATGCAGTTGGGCGATCAGACAGGGAAGCTCTCATGCATATGCCCTCTATATATCAATCAATGGTACAGATCCCAACAGGAAGAAACTACTCTGCATTTCCAGCAGGAAGTGACACCACTGCTTTACTACCACCAACAAAAGGAGAAAACATTTTCTTCTTGTCTGGTAACAGCTCAGCCAGTGAGAGAGTGTCACAAATTGGCCAGCGGAAAGCCAGTATACATCAAGCTCAGCGTTTTCTCCAATGGCCTTTTCATTTATAACAGGTCCCTCCCAACTTCCCAAGATCCTCTATAAAAGAGTTTCCTTTCCTTTGTTTGCATGTGGACTTGAATGTGGTTCACCATAATTGCATGTCTTGAATTGTAATTCTTTGCTGCTCTAGAATAAACCTGTTTTATTGGGAAAATAACTGGCTATTTTATTGTTTTAGGTTGACCCTCCATATTTATATATTGAAATTCTAATACCCAGTGTGATGGTATCAGGAAATGGGATCTTTCAGAGGTGTCTAGGTCATGAGGTTGGAACCCTCTCGAATGAGCTTAGTATCCTTATAAAAGAGACCCCAGAGGTCCCACACCTCTTCTACCATGTCAGGACACAGTGGAAAGTCAGTAGTCCTCAACCCTGAAAAGGACTTTCTCCAGAACCCCACCATTCTGGCACCCTGATCTTGAACTTCCAGCCTCCGCAACTATGAGAAATAAACCTTTGTTGTTTGTAAGGCACCCAGTCTATGGTATTCTGTTATAGAAGCCCAAAGGTCTGATGGTAGACCTCCCCAAGCAAAGAGCCATTACCCTCAACATATTAAGGTTATGGAAGCAGACGTTCACAGACCTGATGCAGCCATTTCTCGTCCTTCACTTCATTTCCAGCTTGAAAGCTATCAAACCATTAATTCTTTTAAGGCAGAGGCTAGAACCTAGCACTTGAAAGAGAAAGTGTTAGTCGCTCAGTTCAGTTCAGTTCAGTCACTCAGTCGTGTCCGACTCTTTGTGACCCCATGGACTGCAGCATGCCAGGCCTCCCTGTCCATCACCAACTCCCGGAGTCTACCTAAACTCATGTCCATTGAGTCGGTGATGCCATCCAACCATCTCATCCTCTGTCGTCCCCTTCTCTTCCTGCCCTCAATCTTTCCCAGCATCAGGGTCTTTTCCAATGAGTCAGCTCTTCACATCAGGTGGCCAAAATATTGGAGTTTCACCTTCAACATCAGTCCTTCTAATGAACATTCAGGACTGATCTCCTTTAGGATGGACTGGTTGGATCTCCTTGCTCAGTTGTGTCCAATTCTTTGCAACCCCATTGACTGTAGCCTTCCAGGCTCCTCTGTCCATGGAATTCTCCAGGCAAGAATACTGGAGTGGATTGCCATTCCCTTCTCCAGGGGATCTTCCTGACGCAGGGATCAAACCCAGGCCTTCTGCATTGCAGGCAGATTTTTTACCATCTGAGCCATCAGGGAAGCCCCATCCAGCACTTATTCCCCCTTAATTTGAGCCTCTTTTAGAAACTAAACTTCCAGCTTTCACATTGGGTAAAAACTGATCATTATGGCTGTAATTGTTTCACTACGTGGCATTTATTTTTGTCATGATAACACTGCTGAGGCCATTTAATGAGACACTGGAAAAGACTAAAAACAGAAACTTCCCATGATCATTAGCATTTCATTCATTTTGTTTTATTTCACACAAGACAAAGGATTGCATAATATTCTAGTTTCCAAGCATTCTGAGTTAATATGTTACATTAAACCCAATACATTTTGCATTCTTATTTCATTAATACCATCTTGTACCATGATGTCTATGTCCAGTGAAGAGACCATAAGGGATTTTTAGAAGGGTATCTGACTGATCTTACTTATAACTGTACTGGGAAGCTCTCTATAAAAAATGGCATAGTTGCAGCTGCCCAGAAGTTCCCATCCCAAGGCATTTAATCATTCAGACAAGAATCAGCACAAAAATAGAATGTTTTATATTTTCAGAATTAGCTTTGATAGTTTTCACCATAATTGGTTTCCCTAATTCCTCTTCCAATCTTTTCTTCCTTGGACTATAACTGTGTTTTGACCCTAGTATCCCACAGAGGTACTCCTAAAATTCACCAATAACTTCCATGTTATTAAATCCCATGATCAATATTCTGTCTTCATCTTCCTCCACACCAGTTGAATCGATGGTTCTATCTTTTTTAGATACACGGGATTGGAGCACTCTCCTGCTGCACTTGGCTGTTTCTTCCTAGTCTCTTCTACCGGTTCTTAGTTACTTGATCTCCAACATCTTAGACCTTGTTCTGCTTCTCTTTGTGCATTCACTTTTTAGAGGATCTCATCTAGTTCCATGGCTTTAAAAGCCATTTCTATGCTGACAATTTTCAAATTTAGTTCCAGCTCTTATCCCATTTTGAACTGTGAACTCAGAATACTCTTCTTAAACATGATATCTCTGAAAACAGTTTTCTAATTTTTCCCTGAAATCTTTTACTTCTGGAATCCTCCCCATTTTAGTTAGTAAGAACTCTCTATCCTTCCAATTGTTTAAGCCAAAACTTAAATGTCATCCTTGAGTTTTCTCTTTCCCTTTATACCATAGTCAATCCATCAATAAATCCTGTTGGCTCTACCATCGAGTTATATCTAGAATGTGACCACTTTTCATACTTCCACTTCCTCCTTCTTAGGCCAAGCCATAATAATATCTTACCTAGTTTATTATGTCATAACTGACTTCCTGACTTCAGCTCCTACCCAATCCATAGACAAAGTGTATATAGATAAAACTAGTCATTTGCTAGCAGGAAAGATCTGGAAGCCATGGGTTTGCAACCAATAGTTTCTGTCACAATAAATACAGGCTTTCCTGATTAGGTGAAAGTATTCTGTAAAGGACAGAAATGGTATGGACCTAACAGAAGCAGAAGATATTAAGAAGAGGTGGCAAGAATACACAGAAGAACTGTACAAAAAAGATCTTCACGACCCAGATAATCACAATGGTGTGATCACTCACCTAGAGCCAGACATCCTGGTATGTGAAGTCAAGTGGGCCTTAGGAAGCATCACTACAAACAAAGCTAGTGGAGATGATGGAATTCCAGTTGAGCTATTTCAAATCCTGAAAGATGATGCTATGAAAGTGCTGCACTCAATATGCCAGCAAATTTGAAAAACTCAGCAGGGGCCACAGGACTGGAAAAGGGCAGTTTTCATTTCAATCCCTAAGAAAGGCAATGCCAAAGAATGCTCACACTACTGCACAATTGCTCTCATCTCACACACTATTAAAGTAATGCTCAAAATTCTCCAAGCCAGGCTTCAGCAATACATGAACCGTGAACTTCCAGATGTTCAAGCTGGCTTTAGAAAAGGCAGAGGAACCAGAGATCAAATTGCCAACATCTGCTGGATCATCGAAAAAGCAAGAGAGTTCCAGAAAAACATCTATTTCTGCTTTATTGACTATGCCAAAGCCTTTGACTGTGTGGATCACAATAAACTGTGGAAAATTCTGAAAGAGATGGGAATACCAGACCACCTGACCTGCCTCTTGAGAAACCTGTATGCAGCTCAGGGAGCAACAGTTAGAACTGGACATGGAACAACAGACTTGTTCCAAATAGGGAAAGGAGTACGTCAAGGCTGTATATTGTCACCCTGCTTATTTAACTTATATGCAGAGTACATCATGAGAAACGCTGGGCTGGAGGAAGCACAAGCTGGAATCAAGATTTCCGGGAGAATATCAATAACCTCAGATATGCAGATGACACCACCCTTATAGCAGAAAGTGAAGAACTAAAGAGCCTTGGCTTAAAGCTCAACATTCAGAAAACTAAGATCATGGCACCCAGTCCCATCACTTCATGGCACCCAGATGGGGAAACAGTGGAAATAGTGGCTGACTATTTTGGGGGGCTCCAAAATCACTGCAGATGGTGATTGCAGCCATGAAATTAAAAGACGCTTACTCCTTGGAAGGAAAGTTATGACCAACCTAGACAACATATTAAAAAGCAGAGACATTATTTTTCCAACAAAGGTCCGTCTATTCAAGGCTATGGTTTTTCCAGCGGTCATGTATGGATGTGAGAGTTGGACTATAAAGTAAGCTGAGTGCCGAAGAATTGATGCTTTTGAACTGTGGTGTTGGAGAAGACTCTTGAGAGTCCCTTGGACTGCAAGAAGATCCAACCAGTCCATCCTAAAGGAAATCAGTCCTGGGTGTTCATTGGAAGGACTGATGTTGAAGCTGAAACTCCAATACTTTGGCCACCTGATGCAAAGAGCTGACTCATTTGAAAAGACCCTGATGCTGGGAAAGATTGAGGGCAGGAGGAGAAGGGGACGACAGAGGATGAGATGGTTGGATGGCATCACCAACTCAATGGACACGAGTTTGAGTAAACTCCGGGAGTTGGTGATGGATGGGGAGGCTTGGCATGCTGCGGTTCATGGGGTCAAAAAGAGTTGGACATGACTGAGCAACTGAACTGAACTGAACTGATCCTGTAAAGGAGGCTCTTTTCAAACATTCTATGCTAACTAGTTAGAAGAAAAGATGGAAGTGGGTTACCTAGGAGTTATATGCTATTATCAATCAGGCCTGGCTTCATGAGCAAGCATCCTGTGCATTTGCACAAGGCCCTGAACTCAGAAGGGTTCCAGACTACATCTCCCATTAACACCCTGAAATTCTTAATTTTTGAACAAGGAGACCTGGATTTTTACTTTGTGCTGAGCCCTGCATGATCAGCCCTGATTATGTAGCTAATCAGGTGATCAATGCCATACCCTGGTATCTGATAGCAGGAATTGAGAGGAAAAAGTAAATCTTGGAATCACTACAGCAAAACAAGTATCTAATGATTGAATATGAAGAGATATGAAAATAAAACTTAAAAGTCTTGTTTTCTGGGAAGATGGCAGTGATTTACATGAAGTACATAGTAGAAAAGAAGATTTGTTTGAGAAAAAAAGAGAAGATCTCTGTCAACCAGAGAAAATGGAACTGAGGATTTAACCCCTAAGGAAAGCTCAAAGAGGACAAAATCTGAATTCACAGAGCTGGAGCTGTATTTGCCGTTGTTTAGTTGCCAAGTTGTGTCTTTTGCAACCTCATGGACTGTAGCCCACCAGGTTTCTCTGTCCATGGGATTTCCCAGGCAAGAATACCTTGCCATTTCCTTCTCCAAGGGATCTTCCCAACCCAGAGATTGAACCCACGTCTCCTGCATTGGTGGGTGGATTCTTTACCACTGAGCCACCTGGGAAACCTGAGGTTGCATTTAGAGTATAAGAAATTAGGTGAGATTACCAGGAATACAGATGACAGAGGATGAGATGGCTGGATGGCATCACCAACTCGACGGACATGGGTTTGGGTAGACTCTGGGAGTTGGTGATGGACGGGGAGGCCTGGCGTGCTGTGATTCATGGGGTCGCAGCGAGTCGGACAGGACTGAGTGACTGAACTGATCTGAACCATGAATACATATACAGAAAAGGTATAAAGGAGAGACTTGGCTCATTTATAACAGGGCTGGAACCAGGTAACATTGCTATATTTTGTCTTTTTTTTGTGAAGACTTATTCCCATACCACAGCTGCTGCTGCTAAGTCACTTCAGTCGTGTCTGACTCTGTGTGACCCCATAGACAGCAGTCCACTAGGCTCCTCTGTCCCTGGGATTCTCCAGGCAAGAACACTGGAGTGGGTTGCCATTTCCTTCTCCAGTGCATGAAAGTGAAAAGTGAAAATGAAGTCGCTCGGTAGTGTCCGACTCTTAGTGACACCATGGACTGCAGCCTACCAGGTTCCTCTGTCCATGGGATTTTCCAGGCAACAGTACTGGAGTGGGGTGCCATTGCCTTCTCTGCCCATACCACAGAGTCTCTCTGAAAGAACCAGGCCTGGTCAAGGGAGCTAGGTGGGACCTCAGAAGTACTGTAGGACAACATCCACACTTTAGAGATGAGAAACCCAAAGCTCCAGAAAGCAGACCAAAAAAAAACAAGGACTCTATGTTTCCTTTTCCCAGCTGTTGAAATGTGGGGTCCAAAAATTAAGGAAAAAAAAAATCTTTGGCATCTTGTGATGGCAGAAAGAGGTCTTGGGAATTTGCTGCAGGTCCAGTGGTTAGGACTCTGTGCTCTCATTCTGCAACTGGTGTGAAACAGGCCTTGATTTGACTGGATCCTATCACATGACTTCTCTGTGGGCACTTCAACTCCTTTACTGTAAAAAGGATAATATCCCTCAAGTACATTTCTCCTCTTCCTCCACTGTGTTTCGAGTTGATCACAACCGTGAGGCTCCTGGCTGAGCATCTGAAGGCAGACTTAAGCCTGGCTGCTACCCAGTAACTTAGCCTGGGGTTAGGCTCATAGGTCAGCCGGGAGAGACGCCCCTATCTGTTTCTAATTTGTCCAAAGGCTGTATTCCTGAAAAGCATTGTTTTGAGTGTAAGAGAGCCTCTGTGAAGTGCCTGGCACACAGGAAGCTCTAAATAAAGACACGCATACAATTTGTATGAGCTGTGCATTGCACATTTATTAAACTCATGAAGCTTAACAAACACAATAACGCCAAACTAGAATTACTGGTGTAATTCTTATAGAAAGGACCCATCCATTCTCAATACTTGCAGTATTACCCTGGATCTTATTGTAAAATTCTTGTAAACTGCCAGGATACTAAAATAACTAGCTATTTATAGCTCCGGTAAAAACTACTCCAATTGTTATTTCAGGAGTCTGCACTGTGCTGGGATTAAAAATACAGGGAAACGTCAATGGAGCCATGAAGCTATAACATATCATCTTCAGTAGGAAAATTGTGCTTTTTTTTTTTTAATGCTTTCAAGTTTACAGTATGGCTTCTTCCCTATTACGGAAGAAAACTCATGGTTTTTATTGTCAAACCATTTTCTTCTAAAATTTCTCAACCAGCATCTACATTTGTCAGCCCGGCACCACCAGGGCCTGGGTTAACATGCTCCAGTCCCTATCCCCCAACCGCGGCCACCGCAGTCCAAGAAGACCGGTGAGAACCCGAGACCGGGAGGTGCGAATCTGAACTCTCATTCCATGTATCACGCAGAATCACGGTTTCAAGCCCCCAGCTGGTCCTCTCGCAACGCTCTCTGCAAGGGACTCCGGGGGCTTGTTTCTCCGACGTTGGCTACACCCTGAATAGCTTGTCACTCGGCTCGGGATGGCCGGGCTGCACGCCCCCAAGTCAGAGGAGGTCACGAAGGTTCACCACCTCGCTACACCCTTCAATTACCTGAAGAGCTTTCAAAATATAACAATGCCCACTGACGCCGGGATGAACTTAATCAGCCTGTCTGGGATATGGGGCCCGGCGTGGTATTTAGTTAGTACAACTAATCCCTAAGGTAGTACTAACGAGCACCAGGTGGTACTGCCTCCGGGGCACCACGTGGGCCGCGAGGTAGCCGGGGCCACGCTGCGTTCCCACCTGCCCCGCGCCTCTGACGCACCACGCTCCGCGCAGGCGCACAGCGCAGCGGCCGGCCCGGGCCCGCGCGTGCGCGTCGCCCGGCGTCTCTGCCGCGGCACGGTTTCCCGGCGGGAGAGCTCATTGCGCGCGGCGAGCCCCGCCTCCCAGGCCGGCTGGGGGCGTGGGCATGGAGCCGGCCGCCGCTGCCTAGCCCCCGACCCGCGCCGCTGCTTAGGGCGCCCTGAGGTCTCCGTGGGGTGGGCCGGGCGCGGCCTGGCGCTGCGCGGATGGCCCTGCTCGCCGTCCTCCTCGTCCTATTTCTGACCACAGCTGGGAGGTGCCAGGAGCAAGCCCAGGCCACCGACTGGCGGGCCACCCTGAAGACCATCCGGAACGGCGTTCACAAGATTGACATGTACCTGAACGCCGCCTTGGACCTCCTGGGAGGCGAGGACGGGCTCTGCCAGTACAAGTGCAATGACGGTGAGGGGGCCCCCGGCCCTGCGGGGCCCATGCTTTCGGGGCTGTTGGGGGGACTGGGGTCGTGGAGGTGTAAGATGCCCGGCGAACCTTGTCGGTGTCCTTCTGGCCCTGGAAAATCGTAAGCACCGCTAGGATCTTGCCGTTCTTGTGATTGAGCAACCTGCTGACAAGTCAACACCACTGCTTTTAGACTGTGAGAGGTCGCCTGAGAGTACTCTGCATTCTGTTTCATTGCTGCTGAATTACATTTTTTTTTTTTTTTTGCAATTGCATGGTGACGATTGCCTAAGAACTTAGTGACATACGTTTCATAGGGATGGAGTGAAACACACTGATTTTAGAGCCTTTAAATTAGCTGACTATGCAAAACATACGGAGAATTTTCAAGTCATGCTGTTTTATGATAACTTTTTCAAGAATTGGTTTAAGTTTTAAAACTACAGAAAATAAATTGCGACCTTTGTACAGACTTTGGTGTACTTTATTTGTTGAGAAAGAGTTCTGATTGACTCTTCCAGAACGATTCTATCAATACTTGACGGGAATTTTCTTTCCTTAGATGTCAGTGACCTGCCTTCTCATTGTTGGTTGCTATTAATATTATTCTTTTGATTTACTTTTTCATATTTTTAAACTTGAATTCTCTTTGAATCTGAGGACTTGTTTGGTGTCATTGTTGGTGATAACTTGGTATTTCAGGCGGAGATCTTTCTTTTGAAGCCCTTGAATTTTTTGAATGCCTAAATGCTATAATAGTTCAGATGAGGTACTTGGGCTTCTTTTTTCAAATTCAGAATGCTAAGAGTAATTGGGAGACCATGTTTCCCATATATGTGGACAAGTGTGGGGCCTAGTTGATTTCATGTTTGGCAGCTCAAAGTAAAAGGCAACTTGGTGACTTTAGTGGTAAAACTGAACTATACATAGGTGAATTTAAAGGGACACTGTCACGTGAAAGCATGATTAACATGTAGTCATAATTTCTGGTTTTCTGTTAATGGAGGTAAAGAATGAATTATATGTTGTATGCTATGAACTGCTAAATATCATTCCTTCTTAAATGTATGCCTGAATGCTACTACCAGTGTTCGATCAGGAAAGGTGTTTTTGTTCTCTTAGAGCTTGTTAGGAGGAATAAGAGAGTAGCTTGAAGATTAAAGGGTTGCTTTTCTGGAGACAAACATCACCATTTTACTTAGTCATCCCCATTCATTAAACAAATATTTGAGTGCCTGGTTTGTGTCAGGTGTTTCACCAACTGGAGATTTGGCAGTGAACAAAACCGACGGGAAAATGTGAAATAAAACTGACAGAATCCCTGTCCTTGGAGCTTACATTCTGGTGCAGAGAGACAGTAAACTAAAGACTAAGTGAACTAAGCCAGGTCTGCAGTGTGTGGAGGTCTGAAGTGGACCAGCACTTCCAGAATAGTACAGCAAGGAGCCAACAGTGGTGGTGCTGGGAGGCGGTTAGTTTACTCTTTTAAACAGGTTCAGGGCCGGCCTCCCTGATGAGATCCTACGTTAGAAGTCTGAAATGGTGAAGGTGACGCTGTGAAGAGCTGGGGAAAGAACAATCCAGGCAGAGGGAACAACACGCATAAAGCACCAGAATTGAAGGGCCAGGCAAGGGTGACTCTGTAGGTTTTGGCCTGAGCCAAAGGAAAGATGTAGCTGCCATTTACTGAGATAGGAAAAGTTGGAAGGATCAGTCTTCATAAATTGATTATGAGTCAAGGGTTCTAGAGTTTATTTTATTAGGTTTAAAATATCTCTGAAGTTAAATGGATGCTATTCTTTTTGTTTTAACTTGTATATTGGAGTATAGCCGATTAACAGTGTTGCCATAGATTCCGGTGGACAGTAAAGGGACTCAGCCGTGCATGTACCTGTATCCATTCTCCCCCAAACCCCTCCCATCCTGGCTGCCACATAACATTGAGCAGAGTTCCCTAGGCTGTACAGTAGGACTTTGTTGGTTAGACATTTTAAACATAGCAATGTGTATATGACCATCCCAAACTCCCTAACTATTCCTTCACCCTACCCTTTCCCCCAGCAACCATATATGGTTCTCTAAGTCTGTGAATCTGTTTGTTTTGTAAATAAGTTCATTTGTATAATCTCTTTTTAGATTTCACCTATAAGGGGTGTCTAATTCTCCTTATCTGACTTAACTTCACTCAGTGTGACTATCTCTAGGATCCATGGATACTATTCTTATTAAAAATATTGTTTCAGTCTTTCCAATTACTTAAACCTCTTCCACATCCTCACTAAATTTACTATCGAGAGCAAAGTTTCCAGTCTAAAAACCACAAATGAACCTGAGAATTTAGGAAATGGTATGTTTCAGTGAAAATCTTTTTGTCTTAGTAAGTACTGTTGTATTTACTAAGTACTTAGAAGTACTGCTCATAGGACTCATAGGTTCCAAATCACCAAATTAATGATTCTTACATAATGGAAATTGTTCTTTAATTCCTATTACTTGAGAAGTCTCTCTGGAACAGTGTTTCAACCTTTCCTATATATTGAAGTGTGAGTGACCTTATCAGAACCAAATAGAAACAGACAAATCTCAGAACTAGAGGAGCATGGTAATTAAGGGATGTAGCAACAAAGGACATGGTAACCCACTCCAGTGTTCTTGCCTGGAGAATCCCAGGGACGGGGGAGCCTGGGGGGCTGCTGTCCATGGGGTCGCACAGAGTCGGACACGACTGAAGTGACTTAGCATGCATGCATGTGTAGGAGAAGGAAATGGCAACCCACTCCAGTGTTCTTGCCTGGAGAATCCCAGGGACGGGGGAGCCTGGTGGGCTGCTATCCATGGGGTCAAACAGAGTTGGACACAACTGAAGCGACTTAGCATGCATGCATGTGTAGGAGAATGAAATGACAACCCACTCCAGTATCCTTGCCTGGAGAATCCCAGGGACAGAGGAGCCTGGTGGGCTGCTGTCCATGGGGTTGCACAGAGTCGGACATGACTGAAGCAACTTAGTAGCAGCAATAAAGAAGTCAAGGGAGCCTTAAAAAAAAAGACTTAATGGCGGAAGAGGTGTTGAATTAAAGGGCACAGATTTGTTGCATTTATTTATCTTTGCTCTGTGGAAAGAACTCTGAGGAGTGAGTTCTAGTGAGTGAGTTCTACATAAATAGATTGGCCAGGAGCAGTGATGGCATATCTCTATTAATTGCAACAAAGGTGTAGATACGTGCACAGATACCGGTTGGGGTAATGTGCAAGTTCTCTTCTCATTCCTTGGTTTTCTCGGTAAAGTAGGAATAGAGGTAGTCCGCTGAGTGAGAAGGTGGGAGTGAAAATGTTGGTTGTTGTTTAGTCGGTCAGTGATGTCTGATTTCTTTTTCAGCCCCATGGACTGTAGGCCACCAGGCTCCTCTGTCCATAGGATTTTCCTAGGAAGAATACTGCGGTGGGTTGCCGTTTACCCAGGAAGTATTGGAGATTGAAGAAAATAGGAGAGTGAGTGTACTAGGGGGGATAAGTGGCATTAGGGCGTTTTGGATATTAATAATCAGAAATTTAAACTCCCAAGTGTTTGAGAAAACAGGTCAGAGTTCTGTACTGTGCTTACAAAACGCATTAGTAAGAGCTTTCTGAGACCCAATAGCCTTCCCTTATGCCTCTCATCTGCTTCAGTGTCTTTCAGGTGAAAGACATTGGTCTGTTGAAAATATTTAAACCAAATTAAGAAAAATACGTAGAAAAGAACTATCATTCTCTTAGTCCAGGTGGATCTTTAGATTTCAACTGCCCATACAGATGATAAAATGTAAAGCATCAAGATTAAGAGCAGTTGTTGAGTTAAAAAATGAGATCAGTGAATAGTGTTTGTGTGTAGCTGTGCGAAATGGGTTGGGTTTGTTTTTAAAACTCTTATTCATAGCCCATTTTCCCCTTAGCTTTCTGTACAAAAATGCTGAGAAATTATATTTTGTAATTTCTGCTCATGTATTTAGGAGACAGTGACCACAACACATTATGGATTTTTGGTTTGACTCTCATGTTTCTTCTGCTGTTGAGTTTTTGCTTGCACTGTGTATTAGTCTGCTCAGGTTGATATAATGAAATACCACAGACTGGGTGATGTGGACAACAGGAGATTATTTCTTACAGTTCTGAAGGCTAAAAAGTCCGAGAACAAGGTTGAGCCAACCCTTCTGTATGGTGAGGGCCCTTTTCCTGGCTTGCAGACAATGCGTGGTGGGGGTGGGGAGTGCAAGGAAAGCAAGTTCTTTGGGGCCTCTTCTTAAAAGGGTACCAGTCCCATCATGAGGGCCCTACCCTTGTGACCTCATCTAAACATAATTACCTCTCAACGAACCTGTCACCAAATGCATTGGTAGTTAGGGCTTCAGCATATAAATTTGGGTGCAGGGAGACATAGTTTAATTCATAGCAGTTAGTAAAAACTGGCACCCAGTAGAAATGCTAAGTACTTTTAACATTCAGCAGCTTATAATACCATTTATAACAACATTTAAAATAGTATTAATACAGTTGTAATCTTGGTGTCCATATCAAATTAACCTTTTTTTCATATTTTTATTTATTACATTTTAAAAAAATTTTATATTTGACTACAGTTCCTTTACAGTGTTGTGTTAGTTTCAGGTGTATAGCAAAGTGATTTAGTTACTGTTGTTGTTCAGTCGCTAAGTCGTGTCTGGCTCTTTGCGACCCCATGAGCTGCCTTATGCGGGCTTCTCTGTCCATCACTGTCTCCATGAGTTTCCTTGAACTCAGGTGCATTGAGTCAGTGATGCCACCCAACCATCTCATCCTCTGTCGTCCCCTTCTCCTCCCGCCTTCAGTCTTTTCCAGCATCAGGGTCTTTTCCAATGAGTCAGCTCTTCGCATCAGGTGGCCAAAGTATTGGAGCTTCAACTTCAGCATCAGTCCTTCCAATGAATATTCAGGACTGATTTCCTTTAGGATGGACTGGTTGGATCTCCTTGCAGTCCAAGGGACTCTCAAGTCTTCTCTAGCACCACCGTTCGAAAGTGTCAATTCTTCGGTGCTCAGCCTTCTTTATGGTCCAGCTCTCACATCCATGTTTAGTTATACAGGTACATATATCTACTCTTTTTCAGATTCTTTTCCCATATAGATTAGTACACAATATTGAGTGGAGTTCCCGGTGTTGTACAATAGGTGTGGGTTGATTATTTTATATATTGTAGTATGTATATGTTAATCCCAACCACCTAGTGTATCCCTCCCCCACACCTTTTCCATTTGGTAACCATAAGTTTGTTTTCTAAGTCTGTAAGTATTTCTGTTTTGTGAATAGATTGATTTGTACCATTCTTTTATATTTCAGATATAAGTGATATGTCTTTCTCTGTGTTACTTCACTTAGTATAATAATCTCTAGGTCCATCCATGTTGCTGAAAATGGCATTATTTCATCCTTTTTTGTGGCTGAGGAATATGCCATTGTATTTACGTACCACATCTTTATCCATTCATCTGTTGATAGACAATTCAGGTTGTCTCAACGGTAAAGAATTGGCCTGCAATTTAGGAGATGTGAGTTCTGTCCCTGGGTTGGGAAGATCCCCTGGAGGAGGAACTGGCAACCCACTCCAGTATTCTTGCCTGGGAAATCCCATGGACAGAGAGAGGGGCCTGGCAGGCTACAGTCTGTGGGGTCGCAAAGAGTCCCAGACGACTGAGCACCTAACACACACAGTAGTTATGGAGGTTTGTGTGCAGTGGAACAGTGACTGAGGTTGGTAAGACACAGTTCTTGCCCTGTAGATTTTAACCTAAAAACAGAAGCATTAGAGCGTGCAGGAAAATAGGTTGGATTTATGTTTCATACATATGGACCCAGTCTGGCCTGTAAGCTCTGAAATAGATGTCCAGAATAAGGATTTATATGTGCGTATGGTGTAGGATTACAAATAAACTGTCAGAACACTTTATGAACCGCCATCTATGTGTACATGTGTACACTTGTACATATTTTGCTTGAGAAGTAAAAATAATTTGGTAGACAAATCAGCATTTTTAATGCTCATCCAAATAAACACATATTCACTTATGTCAGCATCAAACAGTAAATATTTCCAAGGCTAGCCCAGCATATTGTAAACTGTGTATTTTCTAACATATTTGAAAATTAATTTTTATAACATTTGTATTTTATAGGATCTAAGCCTTTCCCACGTTATGGATATAAACCCTCCCCACCGAATGGATGTGGCTCCCCACTGTTTGGTGTTCATGTAAATATTATTTTTTATTTGTAAGTTTTTATGATTGGTAGTCTTTGTAACACTCTTGATAAACCATCAATATGTTCTCAGGTTCAGAAATAATTTTGTTTGTTATAATAGTGATCTTTTATAGCTAAAACACAATAAGTTCTAATGAAACTAAATAATGTAAAAGTCATGTTTTGTTTTTTCTAATCCTGTAGATGTTCATACCATTTCAATGATATTTCCTTTATGTCACAAATATGATTGAAAAGTTTGGAGTATAGAAGTAATACTACTTAGGATAAAAAAGTATAGGAAAGCGTAGTATTGTCTGTGTTGAAACTAGACCGAGTGGGATAGCTGTGTGTTTGTTATAAGGGAGGCTGAATCTGAGCCAGTATTATGGGAAGAAAATGTTTTATGAAAGTGATTCCTGGACACAAAGGTTTTGCATATGAAATTATTTAAAATAGTTGAAGATAACTATGAATTCAAAGGAATAATAATATCTTTAGGGGTTTGGTGAACACTTAAAGATTAAACATAAAAACCGAAAAGAAAAAAAAAAGATTCAGTTGTAGGAGCTTAGACGTTGTCAGTGACATTTCGTAAAAAGGACATTGTATTGAGGATCTGCCTGCAATGCAGGAGACCCAGGTTTGATCTCTGGGTCAGAAGATCCCCTGGAGGAGGGCATGGCTACCCACTCCAGTATTCTTGCCTGGAGAATCCCATGGACAGTGGAGCCTGACGAGCTACAGTCTATGGGGTCACAGAGAGTTGGATACAACTGAGTGACTAACACTAACATTGTATTGAGGGAGGAGGCACAGAATACTTTGGAATAGCCAAAGATCATACTTGTATAGCCCCTGCAAAAATCTTCTGAAGTTCTTAGCTTTATCTTTTTGTTTTTAAAACTATGTTTTATGTCTTGCAAATTGTGTTTGCTACCAGCAGATGACTGCAAATACTCTAACACGGCAGAACAGGGAGCTTTGGGGCATGGTTTCGAGGGGGAGGATGCAGTAACATGGGGGTGCAAGTGAGAGTAGTGGAGGGAGATTTAACCTGAAAAACATTTGCAGGCAGAAACAAATTTTGAAAATTATCTATACAACAGTATTGTTTTTGATTTCTAAGTCTCTTTGAATGCACTACTTCAGAGAAAGGTTGAATTTCATCAACAATACTCCATCCAAATGTCGCTTTCAGCTTAACATCGGCATCCCTTCCCTGACAAAGTGCTGCAACCAGCATGACCGGTGCTATGAGACCTGCGGCAAAAGCAAAAACGACTGTGATGAGGCGTTTCAGTCTTGCCTGTCCAAGATTTGCCGAGATGTGCAGAAAACACTGGGGCTGGCTCAGCACGTGCAGGGTAAGGCTGATTTCATGCGATGGGGGTGAGTGTGTGTGAGCATAAGAATTACCAACAGAAATCTCTCACTCTGTATTACCTTATCTGTTGTGACATAGGCCTATCAATTTCCTGAGATGATTTTGTCATCTAAAATGATTTACAGTCACGGAAGCAAGAAGTGGTAGGAAACCTTGGGAGGAGGGTATGAGGCAAAGAAGAATTCATCCAAGATCTTGTGCCCTATGTATAGTCCTAATTATCCAGAGCCTGAAGTTTGAAACTCTGGATCCAGTGAAGTTCCCAGTATAGCACAGTGGATTTGGAGTAGGAAGTTCCAAAGATTTGCATCTTAACTCTGTCTCTTTATATGTGTCTGTGTTGGGAAGGTCCTCAAAACCACCTGCAGGCTCAGTGATTTGCTAAGTGGACTCACGGGGCTCAGCATGTAGTCATATTCATGGTGATGGTTATTGCAGAGTCAGCAAAGATGACTAGGTGTTTCAGTATCCTCATTTATAGAATGAGAATGATAATACCCATCTTATAGAGTTGTCATAAGGGTAAAATGAACTATTTGTAGAAATACACATTGCTCTACAAATACCAGTAGTTAACAAGATTTTTTTTTTCACTGACAAGCCAAAGAATATACCATACACTGAAATAACAAGAGGAAGGGCAATAAGAAGAGGCAGGAAAGGAAATTGCCATTTTTAAGCACTTTCCATAAGATACCTTGCTAGATACTTGAGACATGTTTTCATTGAAGTTCATAGAAACCCAAAGTACTAGTTGGCATTCCTTCCTTTCTAAAGGAAGGAAACTAAGGTTCAGAAAGAATTAACTTGTCCCAAGTTACATACATCTGTCTACTCCAGTATTCCCCAAGACTCATAGGTGTCTTGGATTTTGAAATCCTAATATTAATAATAACTAGGAAGTAATAAGAAGGAGAAAATCTCTTCCAAGTGAAGCTTGAACTCACTCTCTCTGAATCCCTTTAAATGCTTTTGGCTAAGGTAAACTAGTTGTCCAGCTGAAGCACAGATACATGTCATTTCTGCTTTCTGACCTAAGGCTATACTAATGTTAAATGATGAAACCAATTTCCTTGCAATCTCCTATTTAATAATCATAACCTTTACACTTCTGCAGTTAGTCATATTCCTTAATGGCGCAGTCTTTTGGAAACTTTGAAAATGCCAAGAATTTGTAATGAAAAGTTTCTTTCTTAACCTGAATGTTGGAAACTAGAAGTATTTGAATAACTAAAAATCACTCTGTGCCACGTCTCTGTACATATAATATATTAAGATAACCTTGGACTGTCCTGGTGGTGCGGTGGATAAGAATCCGGCTGCCATTGCAGGTGACACAGGTTCGGTCCCTGGTCAGGAAAGATCCCACACGCCATGGAGCAACGAAGCCCATGTGCCACAGCTAGAGCCCACGAGCCACAACTGCGGAAGCCCACTTGCCCTAGAGCCCATTCTGGGCCACAAGAGAAATCAGTGCAGTGAGAAAAGCCCATGCACCACACCAAAGCATAGCCCCCACCCCCTGAAACTAGAGAAGGCCGGTGCACAAAAACAAAGACCTAGTGCAGCCAGAAAATTAAAAAAAAAAAAAGTTAAAAAAAATAGATCATCTTACCTGGGTGTTCTAGGTTTCTTAGAATAAGAAAAGTTAAATCTATTGTCTCCTCTTACAATCTTTCAAAAAATTAAGAATCCCCACCAGAGGAGAAACACCTTCAATTCCTGTGTCTCCCCTCCCAAGCCAAATTTGGATATTGGTCAGAGAGAGAGACTGAGGTCCATTTACTTTTAAGCATCTGAAATGTGTGACCATTAAAAGCTATTGGCTTATCATTAAATGTTTTGAGATTTCTCCATTTTTAACCTTCATTTTTTTCTGCACCTAGAAGTCACCCCTTAAAGTGCAAACTGAAGATAACAATCAGGCATCTCTGTGAATGGTATTTTACAAGGGAAATTAACAGTGATGAACTTATCAGTGCTACTGAGAGAGACTCATTGTCTGGTACAAAAAGTTGGGTTGGATAGTTGCATGCAAAAACATACAGGTGAAGAGACTGAAATGGAAAATCTGTGTATATATGTTTATGTGACTAGTTTGCGAGAGCTTGGGAAGACGTTCACCTAAAATAGTTTTAAGTGCCCACCAAGGCTGTGCCTGACACTGGGCCAAAACATGTATTATATGTGAAGAGTGAGTGATGCTTTGCAGTTGCCCAACAGTGATGGCACTTTCTTACTTTGCAGCCTGTGAAACCACCGTGGAACTCTTGTTTGACAGCGTTATACACTTAGGCTGTAAGCCGTACTTGGACAGCCAGCGAGCTGCATGTAGGTGTCGCTATGAAGAAAAAACCGATCTTTGAAGAAGATGCTGGCAACTGGTGACAACAGATGAGGACAGAAGAACGTAACCTTTGACAAAGAGCTAATGTTTTTACAGCCTAGAGTTGCCTTATTTTTGTGACAGGATTATTTTAAGAACTTACTTTGACATTAAAACTGAAGAAACAAATGCAGGTTATCTTCCCAGACGTTGCTGCCTTAGTGTGCCTCATTGTCTTGACCAGTCACAGAAAGCGGTGCATGTTAAGGGGAGAATTTTTTAAAGAAAGAGTAAGACTCAATTTTCACAACTGTATTTACCAAAAAATAAGGTCAAATGTGAAATTCATGATAAGGTATGTTCAACATTATCTTATTTGGAAATATGGTGAAGTCTTCACTTAGAAGTATGTTTGTTTTCTGTAAAATTTAAAATATACATATATGCCCAGAAGGATCTGACTTTTATTTTTGCTCTTTTAATTAACACATAATATACAGTTTTTCCATAACCCACTGAAACATAATGAATAAGCCACATTTCTATGAATGGTGGGACTAGATATAAGGACAAGGGCATGTCTGTTTCTCTTGTAAAATTGGAACCATCTGCTGGACCTCTTAGGAAGCAAAACTAGGATATCTAGGTATTAATATAATGTGCCTACAAGATGACATGAACAAAATTCAGAAGCGTAGCGTAGCCATTCCCATTTTATGAACCACTCATGACAAATGCCATATTTTGCTATAATCTTTGCCTATTGGAGAAAAGATGGATTCAGTAAGACAAAATGATGAGTCATTTAACATACATCAGAGCAATATAATCTATTATGCTTTGGTATTTACTCCTTAGTACTTGCTCTTCATAATAGATTTGGGGATATTTTTAAAAGACCATAAACCTTTTACTAATAGTGGCCTTAACAAAATTGTTCTTGATATTGTTGGGTTGTTTTTTTTTTAAAGTCTTTAACTGTGGAATCAAAAAAGATGGAAAAACAAGATACAAAAAACTGTCTTTTATAGAGCTCAATTTATGCTGAAAATTATTAACTCATATTTAAGAGCAAATCCCAGAACTTTAGCTGCCTCTAAAAAATCTCTTCAGCCCCTTGGAAAGCTCAGCTGTGTCCCTCTACCATTCTTTGCTTACCACTGGCTGTTGACTTTCCCTAGCCCAAGCTATGTATGTCTTCTGGGTAACCTCTGGCCAAAGTTATTAAGATAAACCACTTAGAAAGTTGGAGAAAGACAATACCAGGAGAAATGGTTCTTTTTAAATCATTACAGGCAGAACTGAGAAGAACTAAAATAGGTTTTGGAAAAAGGATCACATTTCCGAACTTTGAATATATGTCATTGCTGAGAACTTGATGGCTTCCCCAACTGAGATGATGGCACTCTTCTGCTAACAAATGTCCTCTATTAAATAAAGCAAGTGTGTCCCTCAGGGCTAAGTAAGCAAACTCCAGTCAGCAATATTTGACCAGGTAGCTTTAAACTTACAATAGATTCATGGATTTTCTTGGCAACCTTGGCTTTCTCAAGAGGACAGAGTCAGAATGTCTTTGTAAAATATTTAATTCATGATCATAAATGTACAGATATCAGTAGAAGTAATTTTTATGTTCAGATTTTTAAAAACTTGTCTAGGAATAATTTTAGATTTACCAAAAAGTGGCAAAGATAGTATAGAGGCTTCTCATACACTACTTTATCCCGAATGTTAACTAAGGAGCCAACATTGGTTGGTTCTATTAATGCAACTGTAGACTTTATTTGACTAGTTTTCCCACTAGTGGCATTTTTCTTTTCCAGGACCCACTCTAGGACACCATACTGCAGTTAGTCATCAGGTCTAATTAGCCTCTAGTCTGTGATGGCTCCTCAGTCTTTCCTTGTTTTTCATAACCTTGACAGTTTTGAGAAGTACTGGTCAGGTGTCCTGTAGAATGCCCCTCAAGTTGGGTTAGTCTTTCCTTGTGTTTGGACTAGGGTTATAGATTTTTAGGAAGAAAACCAAGAGTTGACCAGTTCTTCTCATCAGATCATATTGGTAGTTGACTGTTACCAGCTCATTAGGTTAACTCTAGGCATTTGGTTAAGGTAGTATCTGTTAGTTTTCTCCACTCTAAAATTACTATTTTTCCCTTCCTGTGCTTCTGTTCTTTGGAAACCAGTCACCAAGTCCTGTCTGTGGTAGGTGGGGGATGGGCAAGATTACATTCCACATTTTGATAGGGGATTATATCTAGATATACTACTTGAAATTCTCCCCCTCACCCACTTATTATTTAATTATTTTTATCAGTATGGATTCATGCTTATTTCTTTTGTACTTTGGGTAATATATACAAATCCTTCCAGCTTGGCTGTTGGGAATTATGTCAGGTTGACTCTGTATGTCTTTGACCTGCACCCTCCTTTTAACTTTTGAGCATCTCCATACTTTCTGGCCAGAAAGTAGGAAAGTTGCTTCAGGCTCATCCTCTATATTCCCCGCCCCAGCCCTAGAATCAGCATCTTTTCAAAGGTTACTTTGAAGAATGGTTTCCAGTGGCACTTAGAAACCAAGATCTGGACAGTGGATAGCTTGTTTCTACTGGGGTGTCACTGCTTTGAGACCCTCCCACCAAACAGAGCTAGGAAATATATGTATATGTATACTAACCCATGTACATGTACATATCTGTAATTACTTACGTGTATATATATTAAGCTGTCTTCGCTTGAATTCTGTACAACAGGGCATATATTTAAGTTTTAAGGATGGTATTTTCCTTATCTACAGAATACATTAATGAAAAAACAAAGTCACATGCCAAAAAAATAGCTTTTAGCAGCTCTTTGCAAGACATATATTGATATTTTAAAATAATAAAACTATATTGCCTTCAAACAATGCCTGTCTTAAAGTCTTTTGACTCACCTCTTCCAGGGATAGATAAGGCTGTACTCATTTCATAGGTGGAGAAACCGACGTACAAAGAAGTTGCAATGAAGACAATTAAGATACAAGGGCAAAAGCAAATTAAACCCATCTTCTTAAGCAGGGTTTCTTCAGTGACCCCCCAGAATAGTCTAGACTAGTAGTACTAATTAAAAGGTTGCTTTGTTAGCTTATAACTACTTCTCCCTAAAGTGAAAAAGTGCTATTTCTGTCAGTATGGATAGAAGCTCAAGATTTTCAAGTCAAAATGGTCATTATTTTATGTACAAAACAGGAATAACATCTAACAAAGTGAAGATAATGGAGTGTTTCTGTAAAAACAACTCTTTTTAGTAGACTGGCTTTATTAACTTTGGGGAGTAGAATGAAACCAATTAGCTAAGGATCCTTCCACATAGATAATGTTGCATTGGTCAAAGCTCACAGACACTACCCCCAGTGTAGTCAAGTCTTGTAGAACGCCTGGCTCTAACGTTTGAAATAGCCTTCTTAGTTTGCCGTTTTTCCTCAGAGAATTGGTTCAACCAGTATATGAAAAAGAACTAAATGAATAGTTACCAATCAAAATAACTAAAACTAGACCGACAGTGTCATGTTTGCATTCAGGCTGCAGTGATGTTATGCTTTGGTTTGGTCTCAGGCTTAATTTGGTTTCCAAAACATCCTTCAGTCTCCTTGCTGACTACTTAACAGTGTTTGTCTTTGCTGGCTCTCAATTATAGGTATCAGAATTATAAAAATTCTTTGTTTCTATGATTTGCATAGGAAAAAAACAAGGTTTAGCGGGGGTAAACACTGAAAAAAGGCCACATTTTAAGTTTTAGAATTATCTCTGAATTTAACTTTAGCTGATACATTTCATTCCCTGGATAGGTTACAGTTGACTAAGAGCTTCAGTTTCAGTAAATTCCATATAAGTGACAATAATGGCAAGAATCAAGCCATGCAGTCAGGTAACTTTGGGTCTTTAGTATATCTTAATTATTTTAATAATATGGATTTGCTATGAGTTCTTTTTTTTCTTCTTTGAGAAGGAAGAGATTGCCCAGTAGAATTCTAATCCGTCTATGTCTCAAATGAGAGCATGCTGCAGAGTCACTGGAGGGCTTGTTAAAATATACTCCTGGACCCCACCTGCAGTTTCTCATCCATTATGTCTAACTGTGTCGGTCCCAAGAGTTTGCATTTCTAGTATGTTCCCAGATGATGTGGATACTGCTGGTTCAGAGGCCACAGTTTGAGAACTGTCTAGATAATCTTCAGTAGCTAAAAATAACACTGAAAGCTTACTATGGGCTGGGTACTATTCTAGGAGTTTGGCAGTTTCTGTCTCAACTATTGAATTAATTTGGTCCCCATTTTAAAGAGAAGAATCTGAAGCTGGGAGTGGTTAAACTGCCTTAATTGTCCAAAGCCTTGCAGCCAATAAATGATAGAGCAAGGATTAGAACCTTGGCAGCCTATTTCCCAATCACAGACACCCTTTTTCATGGGGTCAGGGTGAGGGGATAGCTATTGCTTTTAAAAGGCTAAAATTTAGCACTTGTAATTTTGAAATGGCTATCCTAATACTTTATACTTACATTTCCTAAGGTAAATAAATCTTTAAAATATATCACCCCATATGCTATAAAGGCAGTACAGCATTCTGAGATAACAAACATCTGGGGGGGGGGGGGGGGGGGGAATTTAATTCCTTTCATCGGTTCCTTTCAGGTACATGGAAGGTTAGCCAACTGGAGTTCCACTTCAGTATAAGGAGTATTTTTAGGGCTCAAGTACAGGGGACCATGAACAGTAGGCAGAAGAACAGGAAGTTCTGGTGGTCAGATAACTCATTCAAACTGGGTAAGGTCCAGAGCACAAATGCTGAAAGTATGAATCTCATTCAGTGGGTAAATATTTATTGAGTATCTCCTACACCCTATGCAACTTCCTGGTAATGGTCAAACCAAAAGAAGGCCAAGTCTGCTTTCAATATGCTTAAGATGGTGGCAATAAAAATTTACTGAGCTTTTCACAAGCCAGGCACTGTTCTGAATACAATAATTTCACTCAATTGTCTCAACCAGCTTATGAGGGAGATACTGATATTCCATGTCTTCACTGCAGTAGGAACAAAGTGATTTCAGAAATATTTTATGCCTACAATAAAAAGAACAGTAAATGGCATGGGGTGAGTAAAATCCTTTGATTTCATATTCTGTGTGCTTTTTTGAACCACAGCACATGTAGGAAGTTAGATTTTATTTTTCTCTCTCATATAAAAAAGTGATATTTATAGAAGCATGAATGCTAAGTTGCTTCAGTCATGTCTGACTTTTGGGGACCCTATGGACCGTAGCCCGCCAGGCTCCTCTGGCCGTGGGATTCTCCAGGCAGGAATACTGGAGTGCGTGCTTGACCTCCTCCAGGGGATCTTCCTGACCCAGAGATTGAACCTTGTCTCTGGGATCTCCAGCATTGGCAGCCAGTTATTTACCACTAGCGCCTCCTGTGGTGTTGGTTTAGTCACTAAATCGTGTCGGACTCTTGCGAGTGCATGGACTGTAGCCTGCCAAGCTCCTCTGTTCATGGGATTTTCCAGACAAGAATACTAAAGTGGGTTGCTATTCCCTTCTCCAGGGGATCTTCCCGACCCAGGGATCGAACCCAGGTCTCCTGCATTGCAGGCAGGTTCTTTACCGACTGAGCGCCACCTGGGAAATCCCATTTATAGAAATCGGATCTCTTAGGCTAATATATTGAAAGTCGTGTCTTAACACATTTCCCCCCGTCTGCTATTGGTTACTTTTTAAATGACGAGACCACGAGAAGTTGGAAAAGATGAGGCCACGTTTTCTTCCAATGTCAGGAGTTACTCGTTGAAGCAAATTTACACAATAACCAGCCACCCGAAGAGGAGCTCAATTAAATGCAGCAAACATGCTCAGTAAAAGTCATAATCTACAGAGCCCAAAATCGGGTCTCCGAATTTCTGCATGATTCCTTTCCAGAATTAACACTACATATGAAAGTCAGACTTGGAAATTCTGGAGTTGCCTCCAGTTTACTTAGTCCCGGATCCGCTATACAAAGAGCGTTTTAAAGTCCTCCTAACAAGTCACCGGCACTGGGAAAAGGGGAAAACGCGGCAGCGCACACCTTGGAGACGCGCGAGGAGCAGAGACTGGGGGCGGAGCTCGAGCGATCCGGGGCTCGCCGCCGGCGGTCTGTAGTTGCCTGCAGCCTCCCACCCCGGGACTGCGGCTTGTCTTCGGAGTCGCTGCTGACATCTCCCGAAGGCCGGCTTCGGCTCCCCAGGCGCCAGGCGGGCGAGACCGCGTCCTCCGCCGTGCCCGGGCGCTCCGGCCGCGGCGAGCTCCGAGCGAAGCCAAGGGCACCCCCCGACCCCCCGAGCCCGCCTCCACCGCGGGAAGGCTGGGAGCCGGGGCGGCGGGGGCGGGGGAAGGGGCGGGGGCAGCGGCCCGGCTTCAGGAAGCGGAGGCCGCCCGGGCGTCGGTGCCACGCTCTCCGCTGCGATGAGCTCCGAGCCTGCGCTCCGCCCGGCTCGCGGTGCGGGTAGGTGGCGGGTGCCGAGCGGGGCGCGCGGGCGCGAGTGGGGACGCGGGTTGCCCCGGCTTTGCTCGGAGGCCGGGAGAAGTTGAGGGTCTTGGAGGGAAGCGCTCAGGTCGGGTGGGCGCCGCGGAGCTTCTGGGCTCAGAAAAACAACTCCGGGACCTCGCCGCCGCCTCCTTGCGGTCTCTGGTGGCGGCGCTGGGCGCTGGGGAGTGCCCCGGCCGCTTTTGTCCTCCGGGCACTGATCTCTTCCTAGCTGTCGTGGCAATTTGAACTTTAACTGCGCCTGGTCGTAAGAAAAGTTAACTTTTGGGTCTTGTTGGGCCTTATTTTTTTCCCTTCTACGTAAAAATAAGTGTTTGCCTGTAGTAACAGTGGAGCGTGAGCAGCCCGCGGGGGCGGCCGGGCAGAGAGAAGCCCCGGGCTTGCCAGCACGGAAACTGGAGATGAAAGTCAGGCCTTGGTAGCTGCACAGCCCCCCATGGTTCTCCTGCATCTGGGAAACCTGCAGTTATTTGTGAGTTTAACGTTAGGCCACGGTAACTTTTCTCTGGGGGGTTCCCTGGTGGCTCAGACGGTAAAGAATCCGCCTGCTAAAGCAGGAGACCTGAGTCGGCTCCCTGGGTCGGGCAGATCCCCTGGAGGAGGGCATGGCGACCCACCCCAGTATTCTCACCTGGAGAATCCCACGGACAGAGGAGCCTGGCCGGCTAAGGTCCATGGGGTCTCAAAAAGTCGGACACAGCGACTAAAATTTTCTCTACAAAATAATCAGCTTCTAAACACACGCTTTAGGATGTTCTTCCCTGTCACTTATAATTACATTACTGATAAGGTTTAGAAACTCTGAGCCTGGCCATAGTTTTAAAAAGGGCGGGGCGGGGGGGGAGGAAGGTGGAGAGTGGTTTGACTCGCCGGCGGTCAATCCACAGAGTGCCTTTATTCCAGAGCTTTTTGTTCTTTGCTACATAAAACAAGCCTCGTCGCAGAGGCACGTTGTAAAAGTCACCACGGATGTTCAGGAAGTGGAGTTACCCTGATGATGTCCTGCAACCATTTCCCTCTTGGAACCCCAGGGGAGGGGTTCGGGAACGAGGGCTGGATGCTTGAGGCAGTGCTAGTCACTGCACATCCCCTGCGGTTCCTGTAATGGTTTCCTTCCTCTCCCGACTTGGCTCCCCTTTCTTTGTCCACATTGCTCCTTTTCCTATGTATTCTAGGCCTGACATGAGTCACTGAAGGTAGGATTATTAAACCAGTCCTTGATAAGGAATATGGGTAGATTGTCACAGATACTGCAGTGAATGAAGATGACGACATTAGATACTGAAGAAGTTTGGAGAAGTGAGCACTTGGTTTAGAAAGGTTTCTGGTCTCTCCCTGGTGGGAGTGGTTTTACCGTGTTAATAGGGAGTGCACGGACTTTGCAATCTGCAGGCAGAACCGGGCCTTTTGGTACCAACTCCAAGGCACCGACCTTAGATAAGCCCCTTGCACTTTCTCTGTCTCAAAGGGCCTGTGGAGCAGAGTGAGATAAAATTATCTCATGTGCCAAGTCATCAAGAAATGGTGATTGGAGGCCTTCTCAGGTTAAGGTGTGGAGGAAAAAGAATGATTGATTGGTTTTGTAAAATCTGGTTTGAGCAAAGAAATGGTTACATTATGATGGAGAGGAAAATTGCATAAATCAGAGACAAGGAGAAGGGAGGAGAGGTCAAGAGTCTCGTTGCCTCATTTCTGAGAAAAATTGCAGATGAAAAGGAATTTATAAATCGTATATAGAGTATCTCCCTCACTAAGATTTATTTTCTCCACGTCAACAAAACCAGTTTATTTGTATTCATGCAGTATGCCATTCAGTCGCTAAGTTGTGTCCGACTCTTTGCTACCCCACGGACTGCAGCATCCCAGGCTTCCCTGTCCTTCACCGTCTCCTGGAGCTTGCTCAAACCCATGTCCATTGAGTCAGTGATGCCATCCAACCGTCTCACCCTCTGTCATCCCCTTCTCCTCCTGCCCTCAGTCTTTCCCAGCATCAGGGTCTTTTCCAGTGAGCTGGCTCTTCACGTTATGCAGTATAATGATACTGTGCACCCTTCCTGAAAGCTGGTCTGTTGGGCACATACAGTTTAAAATGACTGTGACAGAATCATAATGATCTCAGAGAGGCAGCAGTGAGCTGTGGCATGAAGTGAGATTGTAATTCCCTGCCCAGGAATTGAATCTGGGTAGCCTTGATGAAAACCAGGAATCCTAGCTTCCAGACCAGTAAGGGCTAGAGGCTCAAACCTGTTTTTCCCTGACTCTTGCCCCTAGTGAAAAATGCACTTTTCATGGAGGCAAAAACTAAATGCAGGTACAAAGTTTATTATTAGAGACACAGCACAACGACAAATGGGAGCGAACACAGAGAGACTGTTAAGATAGAAGCAAGCCTGAGATGCATACTGCAGACAAAGGGTGTGGGTGTGTCCTCTCTGATGAGGACACAGTAAAAAGACAGTAAAAAGTTCGTTCAGTCTCTCAGTTGTGTCCGACTTTGCGAGATGGTTAAGTCATTTATTCGGACAGTGCTGGTGGCTAAGACGGTAAAGAAGCTGCCTGCAATGAGGGCTTGATCCCTGGGTCGGGAAGATCCCTGGGTCGGGAAGATCCCCTGGACAAGGGCGTGGCAACCCACTCCAGTATTGTTGCCTGGAGAATCCCATGGACAGAGGAGCCTGGTGGGCTACAGTCCATGGGGTCGCAGAGTCGGTCACGACTGAGTGACTTTCACTCCTGCTCTTTGTTCACCTTTGGCCCGTTGTCTTGTTTTGACACCCCTACCTGCCCCTACTCTCCACCCCTCAGTCAGTTTGTCTCAGGACCCTCCCCTGGGTATGCCTGCACCCCTCAGTCAAGATGGATTTCATCACAGAGGCATATGGTGGGGGGAGTAGCAAGACTTACTGTGGTCTGACATCCCTGCCTTTTTTGGCCCCTTGAAGCCTTTTGCACATATGTAGTGTCTCCTTTCGGAGAAGGCAATGGCACCCCACTCCAGTACTCTTGCCTGGAAAATCCCATGGACGGAGGAGCCTGGTAGGTTGGGGTCCATGGAGTTGCTAAGAGTCGGACACGACTGAGGGACTTCACTTTCACTTTCACGCATTGGAGAAGGAAATGGCAACCCACTCCAGTGTTCTTGCCTGGAGAATCCCAGGGACAGGGGAGCCTGGTGGGCTGCACAGAGTTGGCCACGACTGAAGCGACTTAGCAGCAGCAGTGTCTCCTTTGCCCTAAGAATGGGAAATGTATGACCTCTTGATCTTCTAACAGAGTTTGGCCACTCTGTTCCTGCCATAAGGTACCCAGTGGGTAACCCATAAGGTCTGGTTATCCACTGTATTCCTGCTGTTTTTATATCCAAGAGCAGATCTTGAAATGTAGACCAGACAGCAGTCTGGTCATAAATACCTAGCCCAAAGCCCATCTGTCTCTTGCCTCAGGATGTGTAAGCAGAGGGCTGGGAGTGTCTGGCCTGGAGCCTATCTTTTCCTCCCCCGCCCCTTGTCAAGGGGCCAGTTGTACATGTCTGTTCTAGAGTCCAACTGTCTCCTGCCTCAATAATGTATGTTCTCTGAAGCTGGGTAAAATTGATCAGCTCCGAGGAAGTTTTGGAACTTCCGTTCTAATCTCTGTCTCCATAACTTTCTGTTCCGATTCAGCAAACTGCTAGAACAGACTGGCAGCTGGACCAGATCAGTGTTGATATTGTAGGATACAGGGCGCCTGTTTATAGCAGCGTGAAGGTTAGAGCCTGTGAGGTTCAGAATTAAGTTTTCAGAGCCCAGTTTCTTTCTATGTCTATTTGTTAACAGTGACAACAAAAAAAAACTTAAAAAAAAAAAAAAAGCCTCATTAAGATGGTCCTGTTAACTTTGAAACTGAATGTTATTTTAAACTAGTTAATCTTGAACTACTTAATACTAGCTGTCTTCCCTAAATCTATAAGCTGACAGCAATATTTGAGATGACTCAAACACACAGTGTAAATTACATCAGCCCAGGAGAACTATGAGGCTCCTTCCTCAGACTATGAAAAGGAAACCTTAGGGATCCAATAGAGTGTACATCTCCTGTGCTTTCACTCTCAGGGACTTGAGTTAGTTCGGTGACCAGCCGGTTGGCAGGGACACTCCAGGCTGCCTTAAGCTCGCTACCAACAAGGTGCAAAAGCTGGGGGAGGTGATCTGCTGGGTCTCAGCTCCTCTGGGGGTCTCAGAAGAGACTCAGTGCCCTCCAGCCTGTGCAGGTTCTTGGAGGATGAAGGAAGTGATTGGCTTTCAGAGAAAGATTTTTTTTTTTTAATTGAAGTGTAATTCCTTTACAATGTGTGTTAGTTTCTGCTGTTCAAAGATGTGAATCAGCTATATGTATACATGTAGACCCTCCCTCATGGGCCTCCTTCCCACCGCCCACCTGCTCTATGCCATCCATCTAGGTCATTCATTACACAGCAATGAGCTGAGTTCTCCTTGCTATAATGGCAGGTTCCCACCACACTATCTATTTTACATATCATAGTGTATATATGTCAATCATAATTTTCCAGTTCATCCTATCCTTGCCTTCTCCCACTGTGTCCACCTGTCCATTCTCTACAGCTGCCTCTCTTTTCCTCTCCTGGAACTAGGTTCATTTGCCATTTTTCTCGATTTCCACATACCTGCCTTAATATACGATATTTGTTTTACTCTTTCTGATTTACTTGACTCTGTAGGAAAGACTATGGGTCCATCCAGATCTCTACAGATGACCTAATTTTGTTCCTTTTTATGTCTGAGTAATACTCCATTTGTGTATTTGTGCCACATCATCTTTGTCCATTCATCTGTTGGTGGACACTTCGGTTGCTTCCATGCCCTGTCTTTTGTAAATAGCCCTGCTGTGAACATTGGGGTACATGTGTCTTTTTCAGTTCTGGTTTCCTCAGGGTATATGCCCAGTAGTGCTGGGAGAGTCCTGGGTCATGTGGTAGTTTTATTCCTACTATTTTAAAGGAATCTCCATACCGTTCTCCATGATGGCCACAGCAATTTACATTCCCAACAGTGCAAGAGGGTTCCCTTTTCTTTTTCTTTTTTTTGAGGGTTCCCTTTTCTCCACATCCTCTCCAGCATTTATTGTTTGTAGATTTTTTGATGATGTCCATTCTGACTGGTATGTGGTGATACCTCGTTGTAGTTTTAATTTGCCTTTCTATAATAATTAGCAATGTTGAGCATCTTGTCATGGGTTTGTTGGCCATCTGTATGTCTTCTTTGGAGAAATGTCTATTTAGGTCTTCCTCCCATTTTTTGATTGGGTTGTTTATATTTTTTAACATTTTCTTATTTGTTTGGTTGGGCTGGGTCTTAGTTGCAGCACACAGGATCTCGATCTTTGTTGCAGCATGTAGGATCTTTAGTTGTGCAATCGAACTCTTAGTTGTGGCTTGTGGGATCTAGTTCCCTGACCAGGGATTGTACCCTGGCCTCCTGCATTGGGAGCTTGGAGTCTTAGCCACTGGACTACCGGCAAAGTCCCTGTTTTTTGTTTTTTATATTGAGCTGCATGAATTGTTTGTATATTTTGGAGATGAAGCCTTTATCTGTTGCTTCGTTTGCAATTATTTTCTCCCATTCTGAGAGTTGTCTCTTCATCTTGTTTATGGTTTCCTTTGCTGTGCAAAAGCTTTCGAGTTTAATTAGGTCCCATTTGTTTATTTTTTTTTCCCTTCTCCAGGGGAATCTTCCCAACCCAGGGGTTGAATTTGGGTCTCCTGCATTGCAGGCAGATTCTTTACTGTCTAAGCCACCAACTTCCAAAGCCATGCTAAATAATAATAGTGAGAGTGAACATCCTTGTCTCATTACTGATCTTAGAGGAAATGCTTTCAGTTTTTCACCATTAAGAATGATGTTTGCTGTGGGACTGTTGTATATGGCCATTATTATATTGAAGTAGATCCCCTCTATGCCCACTTTCTGGAGAGTTTTTATCATACATGGCTGTTAAATTTTGTCAAAAACTTTTTATGCATCTATTGAGATGATCATATGGTTTTTATTTAATTTAATACAGTGTATCACATTGATTTGACTATATTGAAGAATCCTTACACCCCTGGGATAAATCCCACTTGATCACGGTGTATGAGTCTTTTAATGTGTTGCTGCATTCTGTTTGCGAGGATTTTGTTGAGGATTTTGTGTCTTTGTTCATCAGTGGTATTGTTCTGTAATTTTTTTTGGTAATTTATTTGTCTGGTTTTGGTGTCAGGGTCATGGTGGCCTTGTAGAATGAGTTTGGGAGTGCTCCTTCCTCTACAATTTTTGGGAAAAGTTTGAGAAAGACAGGTGTTATCTCTTCTCTAAATGTTTGACAGAATTTGCCTGTGAAGCCATCTGGTCCTGGCCCTTTGTTTGTTGAAAGGTTTTTAATTACAATTTCAATGTCCTTATTTGTGATTGGTCTGTTTATATTTTCTAATTCTTCTCAGTCCATTCTTGAAAAGTTGTACCTTTCCAAGAATTTGTCCATTTCTTCCAGGTCGTCTATTTTATTATCATATAGTTGCTTATAATAGTCTCTTATGATGCTTTGTATTTCTGCAGTATTAGTTGTTCATTTCTCCTTTTTCATTTCTGAATTTGTTGATTTGAATTCTCTCCCTTTTTTTCTTAATGATTCTGGCTAAAGACGTACCAATTGTATCTTCTCAAAGAACCAACTTTTAGTTTTATTGATTTTTGCTATTGTTTTCTTCATTTCTATTTCATTTATTTCTGCTCTCATCTTTATGATTCATTCCTTCTACTAAACTTTGGTGTTTTTGTTGTTGTTATTGATGTTCTTTCTCTAGTTGCTTTAAGTGTGAGGTCAGTTTGAGATTTTTCTTGTTTCTTGAGGTGAGATTGAATTTTAGATATAGATTTAATGTGTTTAGTTTGAGTGATTCTATTTCTTTATTATGTAATTGTTTTAATGATAAGGAGGTAAGGGTATTAAAAGGAGGTAAGAAAAAAAAAAGGTAGATCATGGAATGCTTTTGAAAATGGAAGGAGAGGAAATGCTCTACATTGCTTAGTAGAACAGTGTGGGGAGCAGGAAGGAACCCCACTAGACAATGTGTGGAATAAGAGGTCTTCTGGGAGGGCAATCTGTTGGCTAGGAGGAATCCCAGTTAGAACAGTGTGTGGCTAGGAAGTAGCCCCAGCAGAGCACTGTGTGGCGTGGGCAGTGTCCCAGGGGAGCAGTGTGTGGATGAGAAAGTATCCTACTGTATCGCTGGGTTGTAGGAAGTATGCTGGGTGGAGGAGTTCATGGGCTCGGAGGGATTTGGGGTAGCTCAGTATGCAGAGTGGGAAGTCAGCCTTGAAGAGTTGTGTGTTCAGGAGGGCGGTATCCCTGAGCAGAGGGGAGTCTTGGTAGGAAATGTCCCCGTGGAGCAGTGTGGAGCAGGAAATTCTCCCTGGTACAGCAGTGTGTGGGGCAGGATGTATTCTGGGTGTGGCGGTGTGTGGTGTGGGAAGAGGAGGACGTATGTTCAGTGGAAGTGTCTGGGGAAGGGAGTGTCCTCGGTGAGTGCAGTAGGGGAGGGTCCCTTGTATAGCACTGTTTAGGAGGACATCTCCAGGTAAAGAGGCCTGAGGAACAGTGAAGGAACGACCCTGGCTGGAGCACCGTGGTGGTAAGAAGCACGTCACATAGAGCTGTGTGTGGAGTAGGTGACCACGGAGAACACTGGGGCAGGAAGGTCCCAGGCGCGGAGCAGAGCGTGGAGCCGGAGACACCGCTTGCAGAGCGGTGTGTGGAGCAGGACGTGTCTGGCAGCGTGTGGCATAAGGAGGGAGGTGTCTCCTCGGGGGAGCACTGTGTGGAGGAGGAAGTCACTGGTGCAGAGTGTGCAGAGAGGGAAATATCCGTCCACAGAGCAGGGTGTGGAGCGGGGAGAACTCCGGGCAGAGTCTCTGTAGAGGAACAAGAGGTTGTATCCAGACCGCAGCAGCGTGACGGGAAGTAACCTGGCGAAGTAGTAGTGTGGAGTAGGGTGTGTCCCGGATGCAGCAGGGCAGAGGTGGAACGGGAGACCTTGGTGGGGCAGTGTGTGGAGGACGAGGTCCCCAGGGAAGACCGTGTGTGGATGCAGAGTTCCCGAAGGAGAGCAGGGTGTGGCGCTGGCTGCATTCCCTCCCGCAGTGTGTGAGCCGGGAAGCGGCCCAGCACATCATCGCCTGGACTAGGAGGTATTCCGGGTACAGCAGATTGTAAGTGTCCCGGGGGGAACAGCGTGTGGTGTCGGAAGTAATCCTGGTAGAACAGGCTGTGTCGGAGGAGGTGTCCTGGGCCCAGCAGAGGGTGGAACCGGAAGTGCCCCCCAGAGCTGTGTGTTCACTGGGGCAGCCTCCCGAGTGGAGTGTGTCTGATCAGGAAGCGTCGGCTGTTCAGCCGTGTGTGGGGTAGGGAGCATCCTGGCAGGAGAGCAGTGTGTGGAGGAGGAGGTTTCACAGTAGACCAGCGTGTGACGTAGGAAGTATTCTGGATAGGAGTTCTGGAGGAGGAGGTGTCCCTGCAGAGAGCTGTGTGTGGTCGGAAGTCTCCCCAGCATCAAGCGCAGGGGTGGGAAGAGTTCTAGTAGAAACGCGTGTGGAATGACTCTGATAGTGTGTCCAGCAGGAAGTATTAATAGTCCCCAGGGTCGGTGTGTGGAGTAGAAGTCTCCTGGTGGGACAGGGTACGAGGTGCCACGTACCCTTTGTAGAGCAGTGTGTGGGGTGGGCAGGGCCCCTTCTAAAACATGGTGTGGAGTAGGTCGTGTCTCAGTAGGGCATTGTGTGAAATAGGAGATCCCCCAGTAAGCAGCTTCGTGGTAGGGGTGTCCCTGGATAGAGGAGAGCTTGGTAGGAAGGGTCCCCAGTACAACACGGTGTGGAATACGCAGGATCTGCCTCAGGGCAGGATGAGGGTAGCGTGGAAGCCTCGGGAGTGGGGAGGATGCATTAGAGAGGCTGTTTCTGACTCCTAATCTTTGGTGTGAGTAAAAATCACCTTGTCACATCTCCCACGATTCTGATTCTATAAATCTGGGTTACGTACCAGGAATCTGCATTTTATCACCCAGGCCAGGGATTGATGCAGAAGGTTAAGGAAAACTGATTGGGGCCTATTGGAACAAGGGTGGTGCCTCTCTGGGGTCTTGGCTGGTTTGAATGCTGGATGCAGTCCAGGAGGAGCAGGCTGAGAGTGACTGGTAAAGGGCCCTGGAGTTGAATTCTCCCTCTCCTCATTCTCTCTCCCTAGGTGGACTTTTGTCAGTGAGGAGACATGAGGTTAGAACCATCAGGCATGAGGGAGAGACTCCAAGGAGTGAGGGGAACTCCACCCTCTTGGCAGGGAGATGATGGGTAGGAGTTTACCCCTAGGGTCTGTCCTCCTTCCTTCTAAGACCTCAACTGAAAGGGGCATCTTGCTCCATTATTAGTATTTGTGTAGTCGTCACTTTCTGTCCCCTCTCAAGCTGTTTATCAGGTAAAAGCAGACTCATGAGCATATGGACTCTTCTGATAGAAGATGTCAGACTCACTGGTGCTGTCCAGTAGAGAAGCCACTGGCCACACATGTTATATAAATTTAATTTAGTTGAAGTTAATTAAAATTTGAGTTCCTCAGTTGCACTAGCCAAAGTTCAAGGGCTCAAAAGCACATGTGGCCAGTGGCTGCCCCCAGAGACAGCTGGGGTAGGGAATTCTGTCGCTGCAGAGGTTCTGATGCACAGCACTATTCTTGGGAGAAGGATTCAGTGAGAGGTTGTCTTGTGGGTGGGGAAGTCTGATCTTGGGTTGGGAGAGGAGGGTCCCCATTATAGGATCATAACAAGCATGCATGTGTCATGCAGGAGGTCAGAATCTGAGTCTTTGCCCTTCCCTTCCTCCACCAAAACGTCTGCCGCTTCCAGGCAGTAGGGTAATCCAGTGTCAACCACGCTGTGTTCAGTTCTCTTGCTTGACTTCACTCCTTCTCTGTTTCAGAGAATATTTGCAAAAAACATTTTCTGCAAAATAAAGCAATTTCATATTTCATTTGAGCTTCACGATCACAGAGCTACGTTTGTTACTTTTGGCATAGTGTGCAACAAATAAATTTGAGTAGTGTTTTTCCATTTCTGTTTATGATCTTTTTTTATTTTGCATGTAAGAGTTGGAGGTGAGAAAACTGAGCTCTGCATTTACGGTTCGTTTATTTATTTTGGCTGCGCTGGGTCTTCCTTGAAGTGCGTGGGCTTTCTGTGGTTGCGGTGTGCGGGCTTCTCTAGTTGTGGCACGTACAGTTCATTTATTATTAACAGCACTTTCCCTTCCTTCTCCCTTACCCCTTCTCACATCCTTTGACTTTTAAACCGACCAAGACAGAAGGAGCTTAGCAGATAGGAATCAAGGCAGCTGGGAGTTCCTAATGTGTTTTATGACCATAAATCAAAAAGTATGTTAACAAGGCCCTACTTTCTTTTAATAGGTGAAGAACAAAACATGACCGAAATAGATGCCTTCCCTAGGAGGTAATAATGTTCTGTTTACTCACAGAGGTCTTTTCCTTTAGTGGTCATCATCAGCCTACAGAAATCAAAGAAAGAAAGGGACATGGGCTCTGAAAAGCAGAGCGGAGAATGCCAGGTTTCAGCATCTGGAGGGTTGGCTTGTAGGTGTGCGGGTTGGTTGCTGCCCCTGTTTCTGAAGGGACTTGAGGCTCAAGATATGGAACAGTTGGGACGGCCTTGGCCTGGGCCAGACCACCGTCTTTGGTCCCTGGTCCCTGGAGCCCTGGGGAAAAGACACCCAAGCAGAGGAACTGGGGGGGTGGGAGTGGTGTGCTCAGGATGGCTGCCGTTTACCGGTTGGTACAGAGATGTTTCAGGGCTTCCCTGACCAGCGTGGCTGGGAGGCCTGCCCAGGGCACGGCGGTGGCCTGTCGGCCTGGCGCGGGAGGAAGCAGCAGACCTCTGTCTGTTCTGCGCGTTGACCTTGGGCTTGGAGGAGCTTATTATTTAATATGATTTTTTAAACTTTTTCTAAACAGAGAAATGTTTGATCCGGCTGAAAAGTACAAAATGGACCACAAGAGGAGAGGAATTGCATTAATCTTCAATCATGAGAGGTTCTTCTGGCACTTAACCCTGCCAGAGAGGCGGGGCACCAGTGCCGACAGAGACAATCTTAGGCGCAGGTAGTATTGTTTTATTTAACATCCAGATGGTCAGATATTTAAGTGATAACTACTTGTCCGCACTGTAGAAATAACAGAGCAAGAGTATTTGAGGATGAACCTCACTTGGGCCCAGCCTTCCTTAAGAACTTGCCTGAATTTTCCCCTTAATCCTGTTCTATTAAATGTCAACAGTCTTTGCATTCTTATAAATATATCTGCATAGTAGACAGCAGTATATTCTAACTTAAATTAGTTATCATGAATAAATCCCTTCCTGCCATGGGTAATCGAGGAAAACCATCATTGTCGTATTTGATTTTTCTTTCTCCCTAAAGAAAAGTCAATTTATATGTCATAAAAATGTGTATAGATTCCTCAAATAATTAGGAGTATATGACAGTTTTGAATAGCTCATAAGCTAGTATCCAATTTAATCTCCAGGTTTTCAGATCTAGGATTTGAAGTAAAATGTTTTGATGATCTTAGAGCAGAAGAACTATTGCTCAAAATTCACGAGGGTAAGTAGTTTTCCTATTCATCTTCCTTTGATGGGACTGAGTAGTTTTTAATTATCCTTGTATGAAGACAGGTCCAAATAATTAACTGTTGTAAAAAAGGCTTGTCAATTAATTTAGCATGGGTTATAGGTTTTGCTGGTGCCTCTCTGATTATACATTACTCAGCAGATTTAGAGACCTTTGCAAAGTATTATGCCTACCAAGTTATAGTTTATATACCACTACAGTCTGTTACTCTGGAAATGAATGTAATGATCTTTTCATTTGGCAATTAAAAGCCTAAGATGCAAATACTACAGATGCTGGGCAGTCATTTTTTAACTGACTCCTTCCATACCCAAGTTTTTTACTGACTTCAAAATACTTCTGATTTACATACATTATATCTTAATTTATACATCACTATGCAGTAGGTTGGAGAAGGAAATGGCAACCCACTCCAGTATTCTTGCCTAGAGAATCCCGTGGACAGAGGAGCCTGGTGGGCTGCTATCCGTAGGGTCGCAGAGTTGGACATGGCTGAAGCGACTTAGCATGCATGCATGCATTGGAGAAGGAAATGACAACCCACTCCAGTGTTCTTGCCTGGAGCATCCCAAGGACAGAGGAGCCTGGTGGGCTGCCATCTGTGGGGTCGCACAGAGTCAGACATGACTGAAGCGACTTAGCAGCAGCAGCAGCATGCAGTAGGTAAATTAACAACCTAATGTGTATAATAATCACCACGTGTCATGGATTCTTAAGTAATTTGTCAATGGACTATTAAAACAATTACATCATTAAACTTTCTTCAGAACTTTTTTTTTTAATTGAGGTGTAACTGACACACAGAGAAGCCTGATGTGCTGCAGGCCATGGCGTTGCATTTGTGTACACTGGGGAACAATTGCCACCAGAAGTCTAGTTACCGTCACCATTCATAGTTATCAAATCTTTTCTAGTGACTTTTAAGTTTATTCTCTTAGCAACTTTCAAATATGCAGTACAGTACTGCTAACTGTCGTCATCATACTGTACATTAACATCCTCAGGACTCATTTATTTTGTAACTGCGAGTTTACACCATTTGACCCCTTCACCATTTTGCCTCACGATTCTCCTTCCCCTGCCCCGGCTGCCAGCAGTCTGTTCTCTGCACCTCTGAACTTGGTTCTGCTTGCTGGCTTGCTGGGTTTTTAGTTCCCACATACAGTGACGTGATCATGTCCTGCTCTGACTTGTGTCACTTAGCATAATGCCCTCGGGGTTCATCCGTGTTGTTGCAAATTGCAAATTTTCCTTTTTTTAATGACTGAATGCTAATCCACTGTATATGTGCAGACCACACTTTCTTTATCCATTCATCCATTAATGGACATTTGGGTTGTTTCTGTATCTTGGCTGTTGTAATAATGCTGCAGAGAATACGAGGGTTCATATATCTTTACAAGCTAGTGTTTTTGTTGTCTTTGGATAAATACCCAGAAGTGGAAATGTCGGCTATGGTAGTAGCTCTGTTTTTAATTTTTTGAGGACCCTTATACCAGGGCTCTTCTTTAATCTGTAAATAATTTCTGCTGCTGTAAATAATAACTGGCTGCTCACCAACTTTCCTACTTTGCTTGCTGCTCAGCCTCGTGTCTTAACACTCTGGGAAGCTCCAAGCGCTGCAGACGTAATAGTGATGGTGCAGCGACACTTAGGGAAGTGTTACGGGGCAGTTTCTGCGTCTTTCCAGTCTGCCCTAAGAAGGTCTCTGCTGATTCAAAGAAACTTTTTAGGGGTTCCCCATAATAATCCCTTTAGGTTTTCCATGTCATTATTCTGTTTTAAAAAAGCTAACAAAAACCTGTTCAAACTTTGAACTGTAATAATTTGGATGTTTAAAAGTCAGATACAGTACTGCTTAATTAAATAAGTGGTTTCATTAGACATTTTATAATAAATTTCCCCTCAATTATGTGAAACTTTATTCTAGTATTAGTAAATTAAAATTTTACATGTAGATAATAAGTACCTTATTTTCATTTCTAAATAACTTTTGGGGTCCTTTTTAGCATCAACTGCCAGCCACGTAGATGCAGATTGCTTTTTGTGTGTTTTCCTGAGTCACGGTGAAGGCAACCACATCTATGCATATGATGCCAAAATTGAAATTCAGACGTTAACAGGCTTGTTCAAAGGAGACAAGTGTCAGAGCCTGGTTGGAAAACCCAAGATATTTATCATTCAGGTAAGACTGATTGTGTTATAGTCTTAATTATAAAGGCCATGGTTCTGTACATGTGATTAGAATGAACTAAAGCTGATTTTGGAAGTTAACTTTCTCCAGTAATCAGAAAAGGCCCTTTTTGAATCCTAGCCAATCAGAGTTGCAGCTTGAGCTGTTTGTGGTAGTTCTTTCTTAACATAAAGATGCTCAGTATCTTTATTACTTGCAAATGACTCAAAATTACTTGGAAATGACTCCCTGGCCCAGCCCAATGTTAAGGTAGGGTGGGCCTCTGGAGAAAGGGTCTGCTGATGGACCGGGGTGGTGAGGGCACCACCTGCTCAGACCAGGTTTAGCTCTGGGGCTGGAGAACGTGCCAGCCGGTGAGGACAGTGTGGGCATGAAGACTTCTCGTCCCAGCTAGACTTCTGGTCCTTTCCCATTTCCCTTAAGCCAAGATGTGGCTAAGAATAAAAATATTTGGAGGGGCCTGAATAACATCCCCTTTGGTACCTCAGGAAGGATTTCTGGAAAAAAATGGGAATTCCTGATGTTGCCGGGCTGCACGAAGTACACGGCCACATCTCACACCCTGCCATTCCTTGAGAGAGGGAGTAGGGGGCTACTTAAAAAAAAAAAAGAAGTCAAGGATGACTCCCTGGTTTCTTGTTGGACTGCGGCACTGGGGCGTCTGTGAGACATGTTGGAAATACAGGTCGAAACTTGAGACAGGAGGCCTAGGCTAGAGAAGTTAGTTGGGAGTAACGAGGGGATGGATGGTAACTGAGAGAGGCGGCCTGGGTTAGAGAATGGGCAGTAAAGAGCGGATAGATGGTACTGGGAGGCGTGGGAGTAGGTGAGCTTCTCCGTGTCAAGGACACCCTGAAAAAGGCATGTAGAGAGGGAATTCCCTTGTGGTCCATTGACAGCACACCGTGACTGCCAGGGCTCCGGCTTCAGTCCCTGGTTGGGAATCTAAGACCCCACAAGCTGCATGGTACCACCAAAAACAAGCATAGAGCAGAAATGAGGGGTACCGGTGAGGAATGGGCAGAGGGAAGATGATGAGGAGGATGGCTCAGAAGAGTAGGAGAAAATCATAAGAATGATGGGTGATTGTTCATGGAAAAGGGGGAGTGGCCAGCACTGTCAGGAACTAAATCAAGGAAAATGTTTTGCCAAGTTATTTTATTTCTCTGTGCATCAGATTCTTCATCACAGGAGCACTGCCTCATAGGGTGATTGGGAGGATAAGATGACCTGGCCTAAGGTGAAAAACGCTTTGAACAGTGCCCGGGAAATGGCACAGCCTCAGCCAGTAAAGGCTTACCGCAGGTGATTTGACAAGCACTGGCATTGAGTTCCACATGCTCTACATTCCATTTAGGGAGACAGTAGAAAAGGTCTGACGATAAGCCTGATAATACAAAATAAGATTAAAATCTCCCTGTAAAAATAGGGTATCACGAATCTTCTGTTTATCTGGTAACTCTGAAATCCATCAGAATGTTTCTTTTAAAGCTGATAATTCTTCAGCCATTTCAGAATTGATGGACACATTTATAATACTGTAGCAGTCTTGTTAGAGCACTGAACTTAAGTTTACGAGGGCTGCCAGAAGAGCGTACAGACGTACCTCGATTTATTGTGCTTTGCGTATTTTTACACTCTCGCTTTTTTAAAACAAACTGAAGGTTTGCGGCAACCCTGTGTTGATACCATTTTTCCAATAGCATTTGCTCACTTTGTGTCTCTGTCCCATTTGGGTAATTTTATATTTCACACTTTTTAAATATTGTCATGATCTGTGATTTTGACATTACAAGGACACCAGTCATAGTGGGTTAGGGCCCACCAATAGGCCTCATTTTACCCTAATTACCTCTTTAAAGACCATGTCACCATATACAGTTACATCTGAAATATTGGAGGTTATTTGTTTTATATTGAAGCCCTCAATATATAAATGGGGGTGGGACCTATTGACTGAAAGAAGACCAAATTCCCAGGGAGAAGGACCCTGCCAAAAAATAAATAAATGGAGCGGGGACAAAAGCCCGTAACAGTCATTGAATGTTATTTAGCCTTTGTATGAGTCAGAATTAGTGCGAATCTGAGCCCTCGCTTTAAAGAGGGAGCAGAAGGCAGGAGGCACACTGGTAATGGCTCTCAGGTCAGGTGGTGTCATTTTGACCCTTGCAGCTTGGCAGGGAAAACCCAGTCTGGGAATATATTACCTGATTAAATAGATACACTTAGGGACGTACTGTAGTTTTCTAAAAGAAGGGGTGGCTCTCGGTGCTGTGGTGTGCGTAATGCATAAGAAACTTTAAAACCACAGATATTTTCCCCTCTACAGTATACCTTGCAATCAACATAATTTGCTGTCTAGTTGAGGATGCCAGTTTTTTAAAACATCAACTATGAGAAAGCCTAAGTGGGAAAAAAAGCACTGTCAGCTTTGGCCTGCTGTAAACCCGAATGCATTGTTTCTGAAACGCCTGTAACGTGGATCCTGTTGATGTTGCTGCAAAGGCGTACGGAACATTCACTGTGAACGTGAAGCGCGGGGAAGAACAGGTGACTAAAGGAGGGGATTTTCCTCCTTGTCCCGTAGGCGTGTCGGGGCAGCCAGCACGACGTGCCGGTCATCCCTCTGGATGCCGTTGATCACGGGACACACAGGCTGGATGCCAACCTAACCCAGGTGGACGCGGCCTCGGTTTACACACTTCCAGCTGGAGCCGACTTCCTCATGTGCTACTCTGTGGCAGAAGGTGTGTGGGTGTTTAATACAAATGTATAATTGGCTTTCTTGGCTAAGTTTCTGTACGTTTCATCTTGCCTTGATTTTAGGTGAGGTCTTTTTAATGGGACTTGTGATCTGGTTGTGAAGCTCACAAGCTTAATGGACATCTTGATCAGAGTGATATTTAAAACTATAAAGTACCTTATAGAAAAATCCTTCCTGAAAACTATTACATGTTAAATAAAGCTCTAAGGCTAATTATATTGAATAGCTTAGCAGCAGAATGTGTCAGTTAGTGATGTGATACTGCTTTTATGGTTAACACTCGTGGAAAATGTTGTTGAAAAAAAAATTTTTAAGTGTGGCACCTAAACCACTGGATGACCAGGGAAGTCCCTGAAAAATATTTTGATGACAGTTGTTCTCTAATGTAGTAAATAATCTTATGTTTTTCTTTTTCTAATCACCGGTCTCAAAAATCATTGCCTAGTTTACTACTAGCTTGGGAATTTTTAGGAGGTGGAGAAAATTACATAGCATCAACACCATTTTTATAGAACTGTGTGGAATTAATCTTTTTCTCCACATGAGAATAGTCAGCAGAGAAAAAATTTTAAACTGTATCATGGACACATCTTAGTCTTGCCCAATGATTTTTGAGAACTCGGACTTGAAAAGTGATTTTCTGTCACAGTAGGTAACCTGGAAACGTCAGTGGCTTCTCCTGTCTTTTTTAGGTTACTATTCTCATCGGGAAACTGTGAATGGTTCATGGTATATTCAAGATTTGTGTGAGATGCTGGGAAAATTCGGCTCCTCTTTGGAGTTCACAGAACTCCTCACCCTGGTGAACAGGAAGGTTTCTCAGCGCCGAGTAGACTTCTGCAGAGACCCAAGTGCGATCGGAAAGAAGCAGGTTCCCTGCTTTGCCTCAATGCTAACTAAAAAGCTGCACTTCTCTCCAAAATCTAAATGATAGGTGCTATTTTGTTTTATGTATTCAAAATAGATTTTCTCTTTTCATATAAAGGAGTATCACTTGGTTGAAGCAATTTAAATGGTTCAGTAATTTTAAATGTTTTAAGCTTTAATAACAAAATAGTTCATATTGGACATGGTGAAGGGGTTTTGATATATGGAGAAATGAAATCCTCAGGGAATTCCTATAGATAAAAATCCACAAGCATTTGTAATACTAGACTTTTGTACTAAATTGTAAGTTTACTCAATATCTGACTGATTTAACTTGTATTTTGTGACTTTTTTTTTTAAATAAAACTTTATAATGTTTTTAGGGGCTTTTGAAATCTAAGAACTTGTTTTCCTTTAATATTTGAAATTTTTAAATTAAGTTTTTCTAATTTACATTCTTGTATCATTTACTTGGTCATAAAAAAATTAATCTACTTATGAATTACCATTTTTTTGTATAAGACTAACTCTTTAAAAAAAGCCTTCAAGAACTATTATATGGCATTGTGAAGAAGAAATATAAGCAGTTAATTCTTAGTCAGTAGAGGTCACAAACTTGCAAAGTTTGATTCTGTCAGTATCTTGCATGGTAAGTTATTATACACTGTCTGGTAGTCCCACTCACAGACCATCATCATATTTATGGAATAATAGACGTTGCTTTTTTTTTTTTTTTGGCAGTGCTGTGTAGCATGTGGGATCTTAGTTCCCAGATGAGGGATTGAACCCATGCCCCCTGCAGTGGAAGTGAAGTCTTAACTACTGGACTGCCTGGGAAGTCCCAGATGTTATTTTTAAGATTCAGCTCTTACTAATATGATATGTAAAATTTGAGTAATATGCTTTGTTAATAATCTGCCAGAGGCTGCAGATGGTTAAAAGTCTGGGTTTTGATAACAAACTTGGGACCTGCTGGTTCAGCAGTAGTTTGTGCTGTTTCAGGTATAGTTCAAAACATGTGCCAACTATATGCCAAGGTCAGTGGGGCATTTAAACCTTTTCCTGTAGTCATGACAGGGGTTTCACTGTCAGTTGAACAGTTTACCTTTCCTTTAGCCCCTGACCCTCAGGTGCTGCTGTCTCCATGACTCCCCTTGCAAGGTGAATGACTACAGAAACTCTCCTCAGCTCATCCAGCGAGCACAGGTCCAGCCCTCTAGGCAAAGATTATATAGCTCTGGTTACCTAAGAGAAGTTAGCTGATGTTATTAAAAAGCTCAACCCCTGCCACCCACCATATGCATATACACACATTTTTTTTTCCTTCAGTGATCAGTCTGAGGGTTTATTTGAATAAAATCCTCTTGTTCAGATGCAGTGACACTGGTACCAATGTATCTGGACACCAAAATGTCATCAAATTTGAGCTGTGGAAACAATAGGGACACAGCTGAATTTTGTTTATAATAGTTGTCTCAGGATAACACAACCCTTTCGTAATAAAATTAACATGCAATTTCTTTGGAATCCTTTAGTTTTGGTTTCAGTCTGTTTAACTTGGAACTTGAGTAGAAAGATCATACTTGGTGTTAATAAATGATCTCTCTGATTAATAACGTTTTAATATAAATGACATCTCCCATTTGAGAAACTACAGTTTAAGTACTAAAAAAGGTCAGAATGTCCCGCCTCTGATCACTGAGCTCTCATCCCCGGTGCTGAAAAATCAGTTTCACCTGTCACAAAAAAGTACAGTGTGACCTACACGCAGCTCCTTCTCTCAAGAATTAAACTCTACTTTAAAAGTAAAGTCTACTTTGTAAGGTGGGATGACACTAGTCAAAGGGAGCTATCTTTACTAAGAATTCATTCATTTTTCACATGACAAATTTTCTGAAGCTCTAAAGACACAGAAGTATTCTTTGATAACTGTCTTTCACATCCTCTTTCAGAGATGAGTAAAAGTTTTCTGTACAGAGCCAGAGAGGAACTGTGTTGGGCTTTGCAGCCCAGGCTGTCCGCTGCAGTCAAACCGGGATGCTATATTGTGAGAACAGCCACAGACAGTGCATCAGTGTTCATACTTGTGTTCCAGTAAAATTTTATTTACAAAAATGAGCATAGGTATTAGTTTGCCAACCTCTAGTCTACCCCTCTTCCCAGGTTTTCCTTTAGACTGTTTGAGAATTCAGAAGCCATCCTTTCTCTTTCCTGTTCCCAGCTTTCTCCTAGCTCTATACCTGAAAACTCCACCGACACCTGTCTCTCTCGGGTATGTCATAGGGGCCAGGCATTCTTCCTGGTGCCGGGGATGGAAGCATCTGTGAACTCAGTACAGCAAACGGCACTCCTGATAGGTAAGACCCACCTTGCCCAACTGGTTTCCCTTAACTTTCATTGTATTGATGGTGGTCTTGTCCCTTCCTGGGAACCGGGTTCCTGAAAGGCAGCACATGTCCTGCCTAAGTGCTTGTCATAAGTGCATGTTCTTAGCGTGTTAGTAAAACACTTAGCATACTGCCAATCCAGACTCCCCGGGTGTCAGAGATACCGATACAGACTAGCACCTGGATCACTGGATGTTGCTCTAATTAAGGTGTTTGAAGTTTGAATCTGATTTGACTGGAAGGTATACCCTTAAAACAGTATTCTTTTTTTTAAAGCAAATCTCAGTATCAGGGTATCATCAGTACCCTTTCTGTCCCATAGTCAATCACTGAAAAAGTGACATCCTAGGTAATGGATTAAGCACCATTAGTTGTACATTTATAAAGATTTATGGTCTACTCTGAGTAGGTACACTAGCTATGTACACTTGGGCAAACTAACCACACTAAACCTTTAGCTTCCTTATTGGGATTAAAAACAGCAACCTCGTAGGATTACAGGATTACAAATAATTATATGTAAAGTGCCTAGAACAATACTTGACAACAAATGATAAATAGTAACTAGGTGTAAATATTAAGATGAAACATTTCAAAAGACATTTTATAATAATTTTAACTCTATCGAATGATAAAAACCTTCCAGCTACTGTGAATTAAAAAGAAATTAATGACCAGATGATTTTAAATGAAGCCTAAGAAAGGGAACCCCCGCACACTGGCCGTTCCGCGTCCGCACGGGAAGGAACACGGGACAGGCTGACAAAGCTGCTTCAGTGCTGAACTCTAACAGCAGCAGCTTCGATTTTGATGGATGCAGCCCAGATCCTTCCAGCAGTAAACCTCAACAAGCCGTGAAAATCCACAAATTGAAAATCTCAAATGAGAACATCAAAGAATAGCTGTGTTTTGCAAGCATTTTTTTAATTAACATGGGATTGAAACAGTCAAATGCAAATGAACTATGGGAATCAAAAAGTTCCAGTTGCAAAATAAACACATCATGGAAAAATTCACTGACATTAAAAATGTAAGATTACTTCTTCTCATCGAGTTCCTCTACTTGCATCCGCAAATAGAGAGAGCGGCGCACATGTCTCAGGGCTTCGGTAGCCTGTCCAAGGGAAGAGGAGGCACTGATCAGAGAGAACCACGAGCATATCAGATCACTGTTCCAAGGAATTTTATAACTTTAACATCTCCTGAGGGCAACACATAGATCTAAACTACAAGTGGCAACTGCCTACAATATTTCAATTTATGTGGATTCTTTGGTAAAAGATGAGTTTATAGTATATGGTTTATGCTATAGTTTATAGTATATATAGTATATAATTTATAGTATATATAAAATATGAGTTTATAGCACTTCCTTATAGTTCTTCTTATGTTTGTGTTCCCCTTTGCAGTGGTTTTTCTAGCTCATGAAAAACAATAGCAACAAAAAAAAAAACATTAATCTGACCTATTAGCTTCCCCTTTTTCTCAACTTTATTACCTTAAAAAAAAAATCTAAATCTTCAATGCCCAGTGCTGGAAACTAGTTAGGAGAACATTCTTTAGCCTTCTTGGATTAGATCATTTAAATGTAAGTACCCCAAAAAGTATCATTAGGTTTTTCCTAAGTAATGATTATATGGAATGTTAATGTATTTTTAAAGCCTCTTTATCTCCAATTTTTGGACTGTGAATTCCTGTTAAATCTTTCCTTTTTTTTAAATTTGAGGGATGGGTAGTTTAAAAGGTACAGGTAACAGAAGATGTGATGATCGCTGGCTATTAAATGATCATGTATTGAACAGCAGAAGACATTTTTACCAAAACTTTTCTTATAAAATTACTAAGAAAAATTTAAAAAGCTAATGGGTCTGCTGAGAGGCCAGAGATGACAGCTGCCTAGGAATCAGATTATATGGAAGTGCTCCAGAGTACAGCTCCAGAGCCAAACTTTCGGCTTCAAACCCTGGTTTCCCCACTTTCCAACAGGGTATACACCTCTGTTTTTTCATCTGAAAGAAGGAAAAGATGAAAGGAGGAATGCCATACTGATTCTGTTTTTACGGAGAAGAAACCTGGGAAGCATTTAGAGAGTTTAAAATTGTTTTATCAGAGTGCTTATGTTCTTAGAAGTCTTTTATGTTCTTAATGGGTTCAGAAGTTGCAGTTGAGCTTGATGTGGGACTTCTTTCTTTAAAAACACATCTTCACTTAGAAATAGATTTCTATTGAAAACTATTATTTCATTACCTCAGAGTCATTTAAGACTTTTCCTATTTACATTTCAAGCTATCCCCATGTAGAATACAGACGACAAGAAGAAAAACTGTAGGAAATTAGTATAGGACATGTCAACACGTCAGCTGTCTCACTAAACAAACCAAAAATACAGAGAAGCCCATGTAGGACCAAGATTTAACCCGTGTGGGGGAGCCACCGACTGTGCTTCCCTGACCCTAAATTCTGGCTCCCAGACAAGACCAGCTGTAAGATGTCACATTTGCAATGAGGTACCTTGGCAAGGTCATCTTTTAGCTTGTTGTACTGTACCACATCAAAATGCTGCTGCTTTGACCTCTTATGGAAGAAGTGAAGAAACTGCCTACTCTTTACAGCTGAGTAAGTGTAATCCTAAAAAAAAGCAAAGCAAAACAGAACATGCTTTAAATGAACATAATACCTCAGCAAGAAAGACACTTGTCTTAGCAACAACAAAGTAAAGGAAGGCACATCAGTAAAATATTTGCCACATTTGTAGCCATCACAGCCAGCATAAGGCAACCAAGTGAAACATTTAGTCTCACTTGAGATCAGCTGTTCCTTTCAAAAGCAAGCAAGCAGGGAAGAGAAATCACACATGCAGGGATAGAAAAGAGGAAATGGAAAATGGACATTTTTGGCAAAACAAGACAAAGCTCAAGTTACTGGGTGGTTTGAATTATAAACAGGGCACAGAGTACACAAATTTGCTGTGTGTATCTCAAAGGAGGAGTTTTAAGTTGCACTGTATTTCTCTATAGAGGTTATACACACTTTCTCTGTGCTAATATAAATCTCCATCCTCTGGAAAAACAATAAAATTTAACAGCTGATAAGAACCCAGGTAGCAGTAATTCAGTAAGAAAGAAGGTTTTTTTTTGCTCATTACTTGATTTGAGTGAGGAATTATTTACAAAAGACATTATAACTTAACCATTTTCTAAACAAACTACTTACCTGTCGAGTGACTATAAAGTATGCAAAAAAGACCGTGGAATTTGCAAACGTGATGAAGTACGTGACTGGCTCCATGATATCCCAGGAGTACACCCACCAGGTGAGCCAGGCCAGTGCTCCGCCCTGAATGGACAGCATCGCCAGTCCAGCCCACAGGAGGCCACTGATCTTGGCTTCCGAGCGAGCTTCGATTCTAGCTTTCATCTGAGCAAAAATCAAATGACTGTGAGTTGTTTACAGTGCACCAACTTACAAAAAAACCCAAAGGAGTGAAAGTAATACATGTCTGCATTAAAGAGGTAAGATTTGTGAAAAATCAATTTATGAAACATGTACGTTCATGAGTGATCACTGATTTCCAAATCAATTCATTAGTCAACCATTTTTTAAATAATAATGTTAATACCTGGTCATGGAAAAAATTTAGTACAGAAGGGTATACAATGAAAAACTCAAAGTCATCTTCTAAAATCTAACTAAAATTATGTCTACTTTCTTTGACACGGCAATTTCACTTCTGTGTATCCTACTTGCACACACATGATTCATTATAGGTTCATTCTGAAGGGTAAAACACCAAAAACTATCAATTTTTCATCAAGCTATCATGCAGCTTTAGTGAGAAGGCTCTCTAGGTACAATAGGGAGATCTTTCCTGGATATACTGTCAGTGAAGAAAGCTGAGACTAGTGTACAACAGCATATACTCTACTGGAGAAGGGAACAAAATCATATATTTGCATTTGTTTGTACACAGATAAAAGTCTGGAATGATTCACAGTTCAGGGATATGGTACTGGGAGGACAGTAGGAAGAAAACTTTCCATTAGCCATTTTTTTAGATTTTTGAATCTTAACACAAGTGAAATGCATTACCAACTCTTTAAAAAGGAAAGGAAAAATGAAAATGTGGGTGTGCTTAGTTATCAGTCGTGTCCGACTCTGCGACCCCGTGGACTGTAGCCTTCCAGGCTCCTCTGTCCATGGGGATTCTCCAGGCAAGAATACTGCAGTAGGTTGCCATACCCTCCCCTCCAGGGTATCTTCCCAACCCACGGATCAAACCCAGGTCCTCCACATTGCAGGCAGATTCTCTCCTGTCTGAGCTACCAGGGAAGCCCAAAAATGCGGGTACACAATCCAAAAACAAAGTCCCTCTCTCTGGCATCCCCTAAGTAACCTTACAGCTAACTACCATCAAAAGTTTCTTTCAACAACAAGGTATAGAACAGGGAACTATATTCAGTATCCTGTGAAAGTCTCTCAATCATGTCTGACTCTGCAACCCCACGGACTATACAGTCCATGGAATTCTTCAGCCCAGCACACTGGAATGGGCAGCCTTTCCCTTCTCCAGGGGATCTTCCCAACCCAGGGATTGAACCCAGGTCTCCCGCATTGCAGGCGGGTTTTTTAACCAGCTGAGCCACAATGGAAGCCCAAGAATACCGGAGTGGGTAGCCTATCCCTTCATAGCTCTATGTCCTGTGACAAACTATAATAGAAAAGAATGTAAAAAAGAATGTGTGTATACAAACACACACACACACACACACACACTACTGAATCACTTTGCTGTACAACAGAAATTAACATGATACTGTAAATCAACTATACTTCAATAAAACATTTTTTCTATCTCCAGAAACTCTTTATTCATACACAAAGATACACATATACCTACCCATTTTTAAAAATCACAAATAGGAACAGAGGTTTTAAAAAATGCATTTTTCCCTTGAAACAGACTCCTGCCCCTCCTTCCTAGAAAAGTTTCTGTTTTTTTTTTCCTTCCGCCACTGATTAACTTCAGATGTTAGGAAGCCATTGCTAATTTTCCAGTTGCAATTCAGTTGAGCAGAGTGGGAGCGGAGGGCCTATTGTCTTAAAAAAATAAACAATGGTAGTGCTCCAGCTAGTGCATCGCAGTTAATGTTATTCTCAGTTTCTGAGGCACTGGCCCATCCACAGCGAGAACGCACAGCAGAGTTTAAGACGGCAGCCCGGAGTCAGACTGCCAGAGCTCAAGCGCTCCTCCACACGTTAGCTGTGTGCCTTTGCTGCCTTAGTCTCCTCATGCAAAGGATGAGGCTGATAATACCGAATGCACAGGTTCACTGCGAGGATTAAAGGAGAAAATAAACCTATGTGAAGCATTCAGAAAAACGCTCACATGGAGCAGTTATACTAACATGGGGTGTTAAAATCTCATGCGCAGAGGAGCCTGGCGGGCTACAGTCCATTGGGTCGCTAAAGAGTCAGACACGACTTTGTGACTAAATGATGATTATTTACAAACGAGATGCTTCCAAACCTGCTCGAGGGGCTGCAGCTGTCCCTTCAGGTGGTCAATTTTCTCCAGCAGATGGTGCTCTCTCTTCTTCTGAAACTCTTCTAAATGCAAGGCGGTGAACAGTCTGTAAACCAACGATTTCATGTTTTCCATCTCAGACGCCTGCTCGCCGCTCAGTTTTTCTGAGAAAAGGCGACACAAAGGAAACGTGAGGCCGTCACCACGTCTTTCCCACAGGGAACCAAATCTGAGTCCCATGGCTGGCTGCCTGGGCGCTCCCCACTCCTTGGGGGGCATCTGATATCAGCACTTATTCCTGTCTCAGGTGATTCCATTCATCTCTTTCTGGAATGATAATGACCAGACTGTAGGTGTAAAATTCATTATGTTTCTCTTTTTCTTTTGTAATATGACCAGAACTGTTTCTTTTTTTAAAAAAAAGGAAGAATAATACAGGAAAAAAGAGTGTCCATCTACCAGAACCCAGGTAAATACCTCACCTGAGTTTGTAACACATCAGTTTACAGGTTCACTTTTATACCTGTGTTAACCTAAGATCCTTCTTAACCCTCAACTCTCTATCCAAAATCATCTTAGGGTCCACTGGGGAGGGAAGCTGGTGTACAAACATGTAAACAACAGTACAATTATACATTTGAAAAGCAATTCAAGTATAAGTTATTTTCAACAAGATATAGATCTAAAGGGAATCACAGTTTCTGATTTTTTTAATTATTTAAATTTTTTCTTTTAAAAATTTTTAGAAATATTTTTCTTGGAGGTATCTTTAGAGAAAAGGCTGGTATCGGTGATGGAGTATAAGATCAGCCTGAGAAAGAAAGAAAATGTTTAAAATAAAAAGGGGCAAGCATGTCACAAGGACATGGGAGCCAATGATGTTCACATTGTACCAGATATGGTTAGCGGGAGGCCCTTCAGCTGGCTCCTGTGTCTTTATGACTTACTCCCATTTTTGTTAGCATTTCCTTATTTTTTTTTTACTGACATATATATAGTTGACATGATATTCTATCAGTTTCAGGTGGACAGCATAGTGATTCTGTATCTTTACATATTATACTCCATTAACAGTTATTAGAAAATAATGGCTATGATTTTCTGTGCTGTATTCTTGCTTACTTTATACACAGAAGTTTGTATGTCCTAATCACCTCCCCTATCTTGCCTCTCGCCCTTTCTTTCTCCTCACTGGTCACCACTCGTTTCTTTTCCATATCTGTGAGTCTGCTTCCGTTTCGCTATATGCATTAATCTGCTTTAGTTTTTAGATTTCACATATAAGTGACATCATATAGTATGTGTCTTTGTCTGATTCAGCATAATACTCTCTAGGTCCATTCATGTTGCAGCAGATGGGGGAATTTCATTCTTTTTTTTTTTTTATGGCTGAGCAATATTCATTCTTTTTTATGGCTGAGTATACATTCCAAAATGTCTCCTGAGGTCTGAGTATATACAGCAATATTCCTATACATACACACACATCTGTTGGTGAACACTTGGGTTGCTTCCACATCTTGGCTATCGTAATCAGTACTACTGTGAACACTGGGGCGCATGTATCTTTTCCAGTTAGTGCTTTCATTTTTTTCCATATACATACCCGGAGTAGAATTGCTGGGGCATATGGGTGAATTTAACTCAGATGACCATTATATCTACTACTGTGGGCAGGAATCCCTTAGAAGAAATGGAGCAGCCATCATGGTCAACAAGAGACTCCGAAATGCAGTACTTGTATGCAATCTCAAAAAAGACAGAATGATCTCTGTTCGTTTCAAAGGCAAACCATTCAATATCACAGTAATCCAAGCCTATGCCCAACCAGTAATGCTGAAGGAGCTGAAGTTGAACGGTTCTATGAAGATGTACAGGACCTTTTAGAACTAAAACCCCCAAAAGATGTCCTTTTCATTATAGGGGACTGGAATGCAAAAGTAGAAAGTCAAGAAACACCTGGAGTAACAGGAAAATTTGGCCTTGGAGTACGGAATGAAGCAGGGCAAAGGCTAATAGAGTTTTGCCAAGAGAATGCACTGGTCATAGCAAACACCGTCTTCCAACAACACAAGAGAAGACTCTACACATGGACATCACCAGATGGTCAACACCAAAATCAGATTGATTATATTCTTTGCAGCCAAAGATGGAGAAGCTCTATACAGTCAGCAAAAACAAGACCAGGAGCTGACTGTGGCTCAGATCATGAACTCCTTATTGCCAAATTCAGACTTAAACTGAAGAAAGTAGGGAAAACCACTAGACCATTTAGGTATGACCTAAATCAAATCCCTTAGGACTATACAGTGGAAGTGAGAAATAGATTTAAGGGACTAGATCTGATAGACAGAGAGCCTGATGAACTATGGACAGAGGTTCGTGACATTGTACAGGAGACAGGGATCAAGACCATCCCCAAGATAAAGAAATGCAAAAAGGCAAAATGGTTGTCTGAGGAGGCCTTACAAACAGCTGTGAAAAGAAGAGAAGTGAAAAGCAAAGGAGAAAAGGAAAGATAATCCCATTTGAATGCAGAGTTCCAAAGAATAGCCAGGAGAGATAAGAAAGCCTTCCTCAGCGATCAATGCAAAGAAATAGAGGAAAACAACAGAATGGGAAAGACAAGAGATCTCGTCAAGAAAATTAGAGATACCAAGGGAACATTTCAGGCAAAGATGGGTTCGATAAAGGACAGAAATAGTACGGACCTAACAGAAGCAGAAGATACTAAGAAGAGGTGGCAAGAATACACAGAAGAACTGTACAAAAATGATATTCATGACCCAAATAATCACAATGGTATGATCACTCACCTAGAGCCAGGCATCCTGGAATGTGAAGTCAAGTGGGCTATAGAAAGCATCACTACGAACAAAGCTAGTGGATGTGATGGAATTCCAGTTGAGCTATTTCAAATCTTGAAAGATGATGCTGTTAAAGTGCTGCACTCAATATGCCAGCAAATTTGGAAAACTCAGCAGTGGCCACAGGACTGGAAAAGGTCAGTTTTCATTCCAATCCCTAAGAAAGGCAATGCCAAAGAATGCTCAAACTACCGCACAATTGCGCTCATCTCACATGTCATAAAATAATGCTCAAAATTCTCCAAGCCAGGCTTCAGCAATACATGAACCGTGAACTTCCAGATGTTCAAGCTGGTTTTAGAAAAGGCTGAGGAACCAGAGATCAAATTGCCAATATCCGCTGGATCATCAAAAAAGCAAGAGAGTTCCAGAAAAACATCTATTTCTGCTTTATTGACTACGCGAAAGCCTTTGACTGTGTAGAGCACAATAAACTGTGGAAAATTCTGAAGGAGATGGGAATACCAGACCACCCGACCTGCCTCTTGAGAAACCTGTATGCAGGTCAGGAAGCAACAGTTAGAACTGGACAAGGAACAACAGACTGGTTCCAAATAGGAAAAGGAGTACATCAAGGCTGTATATTGTCACCCTGCTTATTTAATTTATATGCAGAGTACATCATGAGAAATGCTGGGCTGGATGAAGCACAAGCTGGAATCAAGATTGCTGGGAGAAATATCAATAACCTCAGATATGCAGAAGACACCACACTTATGGCAGAAAATGAAGAGGAACTAAAAAGCCTCTTGATGAAAGTGAAAGAGGAGAGTGAAAAAGTTGGCTTAAAGCTCAACATTCAGAAAACTAAGATCACGGCATCTGGTCCCATCACCTCATGGGAAATAGATGGGGAGACAGTAGAAACAATGTCAGACTTTATTTTTTGGGCTCCAAAATCACTGCGGATGGTGACTGCAGCCATGAAATTTTTAAAAGACGCTTACTCCTTGGAAGGAAAGTTATGACCAACCTAGATAGCATATTAAAAAGCAGAGACATTACTTTGCTGACAAAGGTCTGTCTGGTCAAGGCTATGGTTTTTCCAGTGGTCATGTGTAGATGTGAGAGTTGGACTGTGAAGAAAGCTGAGCACCGAAAAATTGATGCTTTTGAACTGTGGTGTTGGAGAAAACTCTTGAGAGTCCCTTGGACTGCAAGGAGACCAAACCAGTCCATCCTAAAGGAGATCAGTCCTGGGTGTTCACTGGAAGGACTGATGCTGAAGCTGAAACTCCAGCACTTTGGCCACCTCATGCAAAGAGTTGACTCATTGGAAAAGACCCTGATGCTGGGAGGGATTGGGGGCAGGAGGAGAAGCGGGCGACAGAGGATGAGATGGCTGGATGGCATCACCGACTCGATGGGCACGAGTTTGAGTAAACTCTGGGAGTTGGTGATGGACAGGGAGGCCTGGCGTGCTGCGATTCATGGGGTCGCAGAGAGTCAGACATGACTGAGCAACTGAACTGAACTGAACTGAACTGAATGCTAGGTGCTAGTCCTATTTTTAGCTTTTTGAGGAACCTCCACACTGTTTTCCAAATGCCTGCCCTGATTTACATTCCTACCAACAGTGCACAAGGGTTCCCTTTTCTCCACATCCTTGCCAACATTTGTTATCTGTAGACTTTTTGATGACAGTCAGTCTTAATAGGTGTAAAGTGATATTGCATTGTTTGGATCTGCATTTCTCTAATAATTAGTGACGTTGAGCATCTTTTCATGTGCCTACTGGCCATCTCTATGTCTTCTTTGGAAAAATGTCTACTGATGTCTTTCCCTCATTTTCCATTTGCATGAAATATCTTTTTCCATCCCTTACTTTCAATCTGTATGTGTCTTTAGCTCTGAAGTAAGTCTCTTATAGGCCACATACAAAAGATTCTTGTCTTTTTTAATCCAATCAGCTTCCCTATGTCTTTCAATTGGAGCAGTCAGTCCATTGACATTTAAAGTAATTATTGATAAGTATGTACTTATTGCCATTTTATTACTTGTTTTTCAATTGTTTTTGTGGTTCTTCACTGTTTTTTATTTTATCTAAGTCACCTCCTCCCCTCCTCTCCATCCCCTTGGCATCTGTTGATGATTCTTGCCTGAATTTGGCTGCAATATAATGATTTTTCAACTACAGCAGCCCTCCCATATTTACCAGTCAGAACCTGGCATTATAATTATAAACATGGGCCCTCCCTTACATGTTGATTTACTTGTCTCATCATCTGTTTATTAAGGCATAGACTCACTATTCATCCTACCCTCAGCAGTCCACAATCATAGTTTAACTGAGAGCAGAATCCTCTGGAGCCAATACAGGCAGGAACACTAACCTACAACTGTTGAAATGCTGGAGGCTCAGTGCTGACTAGTTTGAGAAATAAACACACTTACATTCATGAGTTTTATCTCCAGCAGTCCCATCAGGTTCTCACAGTGGAGGTCAGAGATCTGCTTCTAGCAGACACAGCAGAAAATTAACCATTCTCAAGTAGCCCTGAGCATTACTTTCTCTATACCTAGGAAATAACCAGCTGACCCTCAAATAACGTGGGGGTTAGGAGTACTGACTCCCCACGCAGTCAAAACTGCACATATAACTTCATAGCTGGCCCTCTATATCCACGATTCTATGGACTCAGCCAACTGTGGACCACGCAGTACTGCAGTGCTCACTGAAACACATCTGCGTGTAAGTGGACCCACACAGTTCTAACCTGTATTGTTCAAGGAGTCACTGTGCTCTACCAGAGCCTAATCTGGCCTGGAGGAAGGGCAGTTAGCCAACTCCAGGCCCCTCTAACCTTCCTGTCTCATATTGGAAAGAGAAAAAAAAAAGATAAACTCTTCTGAAGGTCACAGCACAGTAATCCTGGCCCAGTAAAAACCCTGAGATTTAATCAGAAGATTACAGACTGCTTCTCCTCCCCAATACCTTAACATTACATCAGCAGGGCTCCAGTTCTGTACATGACACAGACTCTATTTAAATAAGAATTTCTGGAGAAACTTGAACACAACAGGGGAGAGAAAAGCAGGGACACGAGAAGAAACTGAAGCCTCTGACACCCACAGCTATAGGAAACAGCCGAACTCCTGGTCAGACTCACACAGCACCTCACAAGAGAGACCTACTTGCTTCAGCTTCTATTTTCAGTAATATCATGTCCAGCTTTCAGCAAAAAACCACAAAGCAGGTGAAAGTCAAGGAAAAAACCATCTAAAGAAACAAGGCAAGCATCAGAATCTGATATGGTAGGGATTTTGGGATTATCAGACCAGGAAATTAAGACAGATGTGACTAATACGGTAAGGCAACATGCAAGAACAGGTTTGGCAATGACTTTTTAGATTCAACACCCAAAGCACAGTCCACCTAAGAGATAACTGATACACTCAGCTTCATTAAACAAAACAAAAGACAATGACAAGCACATGAGAAACAGTGGGAGAAACACCTGCATAACAGAGATCTGATAGCAGACTGTTACCCAAGATACACAAAGAAACCTTAAAACAACAGCATGCTTAAAAAGTGGGTCAAAGGCTTGAACAGACACCACACCAAACAAGGTATATAGATAGCAAGTAAACATGTGAAATATGTTATCAGGCAAGTGCAGACAAACAATGGACTGCTGCTACTTCACACCTTTAAGAAAGGCCAAAATCCAAGACACTGGCAACACTAAATGCTGGCAAAGATGTGGAGCAACAGTAACTCTGATTCTCTGCTGATGGGAATACACAACAGTGCAGCTCGTGTGGAAGAAAGTCTACCAGTTCCTTACACAATGAAATGCATGCCTTATGTGGGCAGTCATGCTCCTTGGCATTTAATCAAACAAACTGAAAAAGTATATCCACATACAAACCTGCATACACATTTATAGCCATTTTATTTGTAATGATCAAGACTTGGAAACCTCCAAGATGTCCCTCAGTAGGTGAACAGATACATAACCTATGATACATCTAGGCAATGGAATAATAGCGCACACAAGAAATGAACTGTAAAACCATGAAAAGACAAGAAAACTTAAATGCATACTACTCAGTGAAAGAAGCCAGTCTGAAAAAAAGCTACGTGTTGTACTATTTCAACTATACAACATTCTGGAAAGGCAAAACTATGGAGACAGTAAAAAGATTAGTGGCTGCCAGAGGTTAGGGGTTAGGTAGAGAGGAAGGAGGACAGCACAGAGGATTTTGGGGGCAGTGGAACTATTCTGTGTGAAATGACACTGGAATGGTGAATCCATGTCATTATACATTTATCAAAACCCATAAAACAAGCGGGAGACAAATTGGAAATCTGGAATTGATATATACATACTATTACATACAAAATAAACACTATCTGTCAGAGTTTGCTCAAACTTATGTCCATTGAGTCAGTGATGCCATCCAGCCATCTCATCCTATCTGTGAGATGGTGAAGGTCAGGGAAGCCTGGCATGCTGCAGTTCATGGGGTCTCAAAGAGTGGGGCACGACTTAGGGACTGGAAAACAACAATAAAACAAATAGCAAGTACTGCATAGCACAGGGAACTGCATTCAATATCCTGTAATAATCTATAATGGAAAAGAAGCTCATTCATACACACACACACACGTAACTGAATCATTTTGTGGAGCTCTGAAACACTATAAATCAACTACAGTTCAGTAAAAAATAAAGCCTTAAAAACCCAAGAAAATACACAACACCAAGAGCAAACCATAATGAAAAGTGTGGACTTGGAGTGATAATAATGTTTCAATGGTAGGTTCATGACTAAAAACAAATGTTCCATTCTGGCTTTTACAGTAGGGGAGTCTGGGGGGGAATGGGTACATTAGTATACAGGGCCTCTGTACCATCTCCTCAATCTTGCTATGAACTTGAAACTGCCCTTTAAAAAATAAAGTAAAGCCTACTTTAAAAAAAAGTCTTAAAAACTGTGCAAGAGTATACACTTGAGTTCATGATTTTCAGGTCCACTTCTTAACCCAATAATGTCAAATTAAGCATTCAAGATCCTAGAAAGAAGTCTTAAAAGTCTAAAAAGAGTATGTGAGACTACATTAAGCCCTGACACCCAACTTCTACCGATCATTTCTACCCTTGCTAGAAAAGCTTAAATACTGGTTCTCCAAAGCCTTCTTGGTCATTAAATTAATTAAAAAGATTCTCAGGATAAGCCTGCTCCCTGAAAAAGGCCCACAGCAACAGGGAAATGTTAAGATAGTTCATAGCTGTGCTTCTTACCTTTCTTAGGGCACTGTACATCATATGTTATTTTATCAATAACAAGTTTAAAATCATTCATTAGCAAAATTTCCATCAAGGTTGAAGCTGCAATTTCAGTGCCATCTGAAAATGCAAAAATATGTCCTTGTTTTAGAATAATAAGAACCATTTTTCAACATATGGAAAAATACTAATCCAGGTCTTTATAATACAGTAGTGTACATTTGCCTTTTTGGGTGGGCAGAAGCTCCCCAATACCCAATACTTGTTCCCACTGGGAGTAATCCTCCCAATACTGCCCGTTACACTGGACTAAGATGAACAAGCAGACACCCCATCACCCACCCTCTGTCAGCAGGGCTGGGGTTCAGACTGATGTTCCTGGTGAGACTGTTCCTACAGACAGTCATGTACAGATTCCGGGCTGGGAGGCAGGAACTCATCACAGCAAGGCCAGTGGAGGTGCAGGCTGGGGGATGGGGTGTCAGCAGCAAACCCCGTCAACCATTCCCAGGCTAACTTCTTCACCCACGGCCTTCTGCGGCTCCTGCCCTCTTCTGAGCTTGGTTTTCTGTCAGTTCCAGTCAGAAAGCCTGCTGACACACTCCTCAGCTCAGCCAGTGTCCATCTCTGTGGCTTAGAGCCAAACCCCTGACTTTGTGGTGGAGGAACGCAGGTAGTAACATTTTTTAAAAGCCCACCTTTCTCTTATTTTTTTTCAAACTTCCTTTGTGGCTCAGCTGGTAAAGAATCCACCTGCATATGTGGGAGACCTGGGTTTGATCCCTGGATTGGGGAGACCCCCGGGAGAAGGGAAAGGCTACCCACTCCAGTATTTTGGCCTGGAGAATTCCACAGACTATAGAGTCCATGGGGTCGCAAAGAGTTGGACACCACTGAGCAACTTTCACTTTCCCTGGTGGCTTAGACAGTAAAGAATCTGCCTGCAGTGAGGGAGACCCAGGTTCAATTCCTGGGTCGGGAAGATCCCCTGGAGAAGGAAATGCAACCCACTCCAGTATTCTTGCCTGGAGAATCCTATGGACAGAGGAGCCTAGTGGGCTACAGTCCACAGGGTCACAAACAGTCAGACGCGACTGAGTGACTAACACTTTTCCTTTATTTCTAATTACTAAAGGTGAGTGATTTGTACTGTTTAAACCACCTCAAACCACCACCACACAAGGCTCCCTCCCTTTCTGGCTTAGGAAAGAGGAAAAGAGGCAAAATTAATTCAGGAGTAAACATGCACTTGTGTGGTATGTTTTAAAGAGGTGGAGAGAGGCAGGAGAGATTCTCATAGTGATTTCAAATATCCTAGGAACATTTCAGAAAAAAAGAAATCTAGGAAAATTTAAAAGTCAGTGTGCTTGGCACAGCTTCCTATACAGCCTAGCTGTTGTTATATTTTTGAAGTTTAATGTAACCCAGGGGTTAAGATTCAAACTCACTGAATAAAAGCAAAAAAACATCTTGGGAGGGGTTTCTCTATCATTATTCTTTCAGAATAGTCTACACATAATTACCTGATATAAAGTCCAAGACGTATATTTTCGCCTGGCCTGGCATTTGCTTGGCTGCATTCAACCAGAGAGGTTTCAGCTACACTAATATGCACGGTAACAGTAACACTGCTAGTAAAATCAGGAGGAACCCAGATGCCTGCCTCCCGTCTGGTTCTCAGCAGTTCTTTTGTTCCAGAAGGCAGCAAGTCAAGTCTGCACCTGGGTCTGTTCCTAGAATTTGGCTGTTTGGGTTCCTGTTCATCAGCTGTGGTGAGATCATCTTCCCAGGAACTGCCAAATAACTCAGCCCACGTTATGGGCAAAACTGTGACAAGCTTAGAACACTCTTTTCAAGCCCAAATTAAATGCTGGCAAATTCCACCCACAGAGACTCTTTTTAAAAAAAAAAAAAAAAAAAAGATCAGCAACACACCAAATCCGTTTTATCTGATTTGCAAGTGTCATTTAAAAATTTACATTTAAATGACTTCAAACCTGCTCCTTAAAATATTATAATAAAAAGAAATCAGCTGAGTATGATTTCTCAGTTGAAGTACTACATTCTCCTTTATACTAATACAGGATCAGCTAGAGATGGATATGAAACACTTTTAAGGAGCTCATGATACAGTGATGAATTTTTCACCTGTTCTTGGGCAAGTACTGATATGAATCCCAAGAACTCAGTCCAAAGAGCTCCTTTACACTAAGAATTCTGGTTTTCTCTGGCACACACTCCAGGCGAGCACTGTGTGTGGTGCCCTTCTGAATTCTGCCTGTTCTAAGGAAGGCAGGCCCAGGGGATTCGCTGTTCTGTGGCTGGCAGGAATATGTCAAGGATGAAGTATTAGGCCATTGTGCCCACAGGGCTAAATCCTCATTTCCTGATCTTAGGTTTTACCAGGAAGAAACTCCCCTTCCAGTTGAATCCAAAGTGCTTCCAGCAACCTACATGGAGGCTTTCCCTAGTCTGCCCCACCCCTCCTACCTGGATCCACTCCCTCCCTTTATGGCTGCCAGTGGGGTTAGCTCCCACCTGAGGGGCTCTGTCTGGAAAGCTCTTCTCCCATCCCTGTCATATCTCTTCCAGGTCTTCACTCAAATGTGACCTTAGTGAGCACCTCCCCCAAACACACACACTCCCACCTCCCCACCACTCTGCTTTTTCACTGTAACTTATTATCTAATACATAAATTTAAAATTTATATAATTTATAAATTAAGTATTTATTTTTTCTTTCTCCTTGTAAAATGTTAGTTCCATAAGAACAGGAGTTTAATCTCTATTGTTCTTTGCTGTCTCTAGCATCTAGAACAAGGCCTGGCATACGTTAGTGTAAAAAAGGGTTAACACACTGGAACCTCAATTAAATAGAGTCTGGAGACCAGAAGGGGGAGCTCTCACACCTGTGAGGGCAGCACAGCCCAGCAGGAAGAAGCGCTCCTCTTCTTTCCCAGCAAGGACCCAGCCAATGAAAAGCCAGGGACCCTTTGTTTGCTACGTCTTCCCCACTTCCTTTCCTTCTACAGAAGCATCCTCCTTTCCTCCTCCTGCAAGTCCTCACACGTGGCTCGTGTGAGCGGCTGCAGACTACAGTTCTCCACTATCTGCAATAAACCCACCTTTGCTGGAGAAATATCTGGTAGTCTGTTTGTTTCAGGTCAACATCTGTTAGGTGCTCAAAGTTTGTCAAGTAAATAAGTTCTTTAATCTACTCTTCCAACTTTTATATCTATCCCTTAATTGGTTCTGAACTTGGACAGGGAAGAAGAATGTTAATTTCCTTTCCAAAACTGTACTAGTAATCATTAACTTTTAAATAATATTACATTCTAAGAATGTAATACTACAATAAAATAACTGCAAATTTATTCATCTGTTTATATTTATAGTAGCCTGGTATACTGGGCTGGGGTAAAGAATTCTTTATTCTCTTTTTAGGGGCAGTAGGGCCTGCTTTTATGTCCTCAGATCATACAAATCTAAAAGCTATATCCTAGATTTATTTAAAAGTCTATCTCATACCTCTGCTGGTATCAAACTAGTTTCCTGAGAATTAATTAATCAAAAAACATTTGACCATAATTGCTTTATAACAAAGATAAGTGAACTATTTGTGTCTTATCCACTGTCTATTTCAATCATGGAGCCTGCATTTCATTTTCTAATTATTCACATTTCTTATAGAAAACTAGATGCTAATTACTACATCATTAAAATTTTCTCAGGGAAAAATCTGGGGGCTAAGTCTATGAAATAAATAACCAAAACATGAATTAAACGTATTCCATTTCTTTCTTCTCCATTAGAGTTCATTCTTTTAATATTACTCATGTTAAAAAATGAAGGACTCAGTAAAGACCAACCATTTATTACATAATAGTTTTCTAGAAAGTAAAGAAACAAAACAAAGTTTCAAAAGAAGAGAAAAGAAAAGTTGGAAATATATATATATACCTGCTCTGAAGATGGCAGCTGTTCTGATACCTTTATCTTCATTTTGTAGGTCCTGAAGGAATGAACCAACTGTTGATAACATTGGCTTGACTACAAATTGACAGCGCTCTTTTCTGGATGGCAAAGTAAGTGTTATCAAGGGAAGGCCATGTTTATAATTAATTGTGATTTCTGTTAAGAAAAAAAAAAGTTGATAATAGAGGATGGATAAAATTTACTTTAAAAAATAACTTTTAAATTATTATTAAACATTATGAACAACAAAAATTCTAGAAGGAATACCTAAATGTGGAATTCATAACCCTCTGAATTCCTGTAATAATTTGTATCACTCTTATAGTGCCTTCATTATACTAGTTAACATATTCCCCCCACCATTAACATCTTATTAAGTGTGTACCACACTTTGTTATAATTATCTGCTTAGGGTCTTCTCAGGTCAAAATTTACTGAGGGCAGAAACTACTTCCAAATTATCTCTAACTCCTTTGATAACTGGGATGGGAGTTTGCCAAAAGACATCAGAGATCTAATGGGAGCAGAGAAGGAAGAAACTGAACTCTGATGGGGGAAGAGTGGAAGGGGCGATACAAGAAAAGTCTGTTTTGTTCAAAACTCACATTTCTCACTTAATTTAGAAGGATGAAAATAAATCAGCTGGGGAAATCAAAGAAGTGATAAGAAAGCTTACCATCAGATGGCACCAGTGTACTATAAAGATTTGATTGATAGAATTTCAGGCTTCCGCACAGTTTCACACACAAAACCTGTAATGATATAAATGATTATCTATGTATAAGAGTAATATAAAGGGTAGGGGAAGGTAGCAACTACCCTCCTATAAAATGTTGTTTAAATGTAGGTGGTGAAAGTTAAAGCCCCTCCCCTTACTTTGTCACAGTGCCCCGACTTTCCCCAAAGATAATCACAGCAGAGGTGACAAAGACTCGCTCCTGGACCAAACTTTAGTTGGGATCCTCTAAGCCTGACTAAATCCCAACCTGTGTATGTCCTCTAGGAGTCCAGTTAAGCAAGAATGTTGTCAAGTTAGCTTAGCCACCCCTCCCCCAACACACACACAACCTTCAGTATCTGATCAAATTCCTCGTCCTCCACCATTCCCCAGGTATTATCTGATCACCCCAGTCTGTCTTCAACAAGAATCCTGCCAGGCCAGGTTAGCAAAAAATTACCCTATCCTCTTGGTAATTTCCCATCCACCACCTCCTGCCCCTCCGCAACCCCCATGTGCCCAACTGTGCTCCTCGGATACAAATCCCCACTCTTCCCTGTTGTATTCAGAAGTGAGCCCAATCTCTCTCCCCTACATCAAAACCCCACCATGGCAGTCCCCCTGAATAAAGTCTACCTCACATTCCTTAACAAGCGTCATGAATAACTTTCTTTCACAGTGGTTTGGTGTATAGCCTCCCAAATGTTTTTCCATATACCGCCACCTTCACATGCAAGTTAAATTTTATGCTAGAGTTAAATTTAATGCTAAAGACAGTTTATGAGTCAGGTTCCTAGATGCCAACGATGATACATTGCTCATAAAGTACCTACTGTTTAATGTGCTTATGAAGTTTCTGTACTACTATTGAAGAAATCATTTTAGAGGCAGTCATTAGACAACCAGGAATTGCTGAAAGCAGGTAAAGTGCCCAGGGAAAACGATTAAAGCTTTCTCAAGCTTCTGCATACCTGATAATCAGCTGGACACCATAATATTGTCCATTGCTAAATAAACAGGGCTTGTTAAAAGCACAGCTTCCTGGACTCCACTCCCAGAGATTTTTGATCTAGTAAGTCTGAGGCAGGGGTATGAGAATTTGCATTTTTAATAAGCCCCAGGGTTATACTCAAGTTATAGATGTGAAGACCATACTTCAGAGTAGCTGGGTTCTAACAGACCCTCTGTGGCTTTCGGGTCACTACTTCTAAATTTCAGCATAGAATCATTTTGAAATCCAAATTTTAGTGCTGGAAAAGGGCTACTGCCTTCAAATGATATTCAGTATCAGATCAAAAGAAGACTCAGGCTTCTCTTTCATCGCATCTTTTTCCTAAATACAATTCTAATCACTTTACTTAAAACCCCGCAGACTTCAACAACTTATATAAAGTACTGATAGAAAGCACAGTGACCCCATAGTTGAAAAGACTGGTATTCTAAACTCAGTTTAGCCACTTGCTGGCAGGAGATCACAGATAAGTCATAGGACTGTGCTTCTGTTCTCTGAAGCCTTAGGTGGAGATACTGATATCTTGTGGGTCTTGTGGAGTCAATATGAGGGTTAAACAACACAAAGTATCAAGCAAGGGTCAGGCAGAGTCCGTGAGCCTCCCCTGAGCAGTGCAGCTGCCCCTCCCCCCCACAGCTCCATCACTTTTTCTCTTCCAGCAGGAACCTGGGCCCCAGCCGGATGAGCTATGCGCCACTGACTTATTGAAACACCTTCTTTATCCACTTCTGCCTAACAGACCCTGTCAGACCCTCCATGCCCAGCTCTACGTCCTTCTGCAGGGTCATGATGGTTGAGTGTGATGGCTTTGCCATCAGAACCAAGTTGGAATCCCAGCTTCAAGATACACTAACTGCCATGATCTCTGACAGGCAGAGGAAGTTTCAGGAAGAAATGAGTTGTAAGAGAAAGAGAAGGGCAAGTTTGCTAGTAGAAAAAAAGAAAAGAAAAAGAGCCAGGGCTTTAGTTAGAAAAGGAAAACAGCACTAACATGAGAAAGCTCTTTTTGAGCTTCAAAGTAAAGGTAGGCAGGTGTTAGTGGAAAGGAAATGTATAATGATCATATGTTGGGCCAATTAACAAGATCAGATTGCTTTGAGAGCTTTAACATATTTTAGATTATGTATCTTTATTATTAAGTAAAACAAGATGTAATTCCCACTCAAGACAGTATAAATTAATACTTAAGCAACACCTCTGCTCCATGTTCAAAAAGAATCCACGTTCCCCTTGTAGCAACACCAAGAGCAAAACAATGTGATAAGCAAGACTCAAGCAAGTAGGGAGTCCACTGAGGTTCTCCATTCTGCAGGAAAAGGGTTTCAATGGAAAATGATGTACTGTTTATACCACACTTTCCGTGGGGAGGGAGTATTAATGATTTTATTTTTATTTCTTTTTTCAATCAATATATTTTTACTGAAGGACAGCTGATTTACAATGTGTTAATTTCTGCTGGGCAGCAAAGTGATTCAGTTATATATATAACATATGGACATAGGATATACATTATATATTCTTTCTCATACGCTTTCTCATGGTGGTTTGTCACAGGATATTGAATACTGTTCTCCATGCTGTACAGTAGGACCTTGTTGTCTATCCGTTCTGTACACAGACGCTTACATCTGCTCTCCCCAGCCTCCCACTCCATCCCCGCCCCCCCACTCCGACTCTGTGTCTGAGAGTCTGTTTCACGTGCTAAGTTGCTTCAGGTGTGCATGACTCTTTGGGACCCAATGGGCTATAGTCTGCCAGGATCCTCTGCCCCTAGAACTTCCCAGGCAAGAATACTGGAATGGTTGCCATTTCCTCCTCCAGGGGGTCCTCCTGACCCAGGGATTGAACCCACGTCTCTTATATCTCCTGCAATTAGCAGGCGGCTTCTTTACCACTAGCGTGACCTGGGAACTTTGTTTTGTAGATGGGTTCATTTGTGTCATATCTTAGATTCCACATATGATATCACATGGTATTTGTCTTTCTCCTTCTGGCTTGCTTAGTATGGTAATCTCTAGGTGCACCCATGTCGCTGCAAATGGCATTATTTCGTTCTTTTTGTGGCTGAGAATTTTCCATTATATATTTGTATCGTGTCTTCTTTATCCATTTATCCATTAATGGACATTTAGGTTGTTTCTATGTCTTGGCTATTGCGAATACTGCTGTTGTGAACACAGGGCATGTATCTTTTTGCATTACAGTTTTGTCTGGATATATTCCCAGAAGTGGGATTGCTGGATCATATGGTAATTCTGTTTTTAGTCTTCTGAGTAACCTCCATACTATTCTCCATAATGGATGCACCAACTTACATTCCCACCAACACTGTAGGAGGGACTTTTCTGCACACCCTCTCCAGCATTTACTGTTTGCAGCTTTTTTGATGATGGCCATTTTGACTAGTAATAGGTGATATCTCATTGTAGTTTTGATTTGCATTTCTCTAATAATTAGCAATGTTGAGCACCTTTTCATACGCCTCTTGGCCATCTGTATGTCTTTGGAGAAATGTCTGAGTAGCATTCCATTGCACACATGTACCACATCTTTATCCACTTGTCTGTAAATGGACATTTATGTTGTTTCCATGCCTTGGCTACTGTGAAGAGTGTACAGCCCACTTTTTCCAAGTTATTACATTCCAACCCTGTTCGCTGGTTGGAAGCCATCTTGGAACTATCTGTAAACTGTAGGTAATTGGTAGGTATACAAATTTTGTCCAATCTGGTAGTAATCTAATTGAGTTCCCCACCCCATCCCAAACACCAGTTTTATCTCTACCTGCAGTTCATCTTAACATTCTTTCCTCCATATAAATTTGTGATGTTTTGACTTTTCCTATTAACTGGATAAAACATGTGCCTGGTTCCTTCATATCACGAGAGTAAATTTTTTAATGCATATTCATTCTTATAACTGTATGAGAGTCATATTTTTATCTTTTCCCCAAAATTATCTTTTAATAGTCCAGAACAGAAGTAACTGAGAGTTTGACTCTTTGTGGGTAGGAAAGACTAAAGTAGCCCATGACAAGATTGAGTCAAGATTCCCAGTGATCTGATGACCTAATCTGTGATACATCCAATATCACTGCAACCTGGTCAGGGACCTTAAAGTGGCAATTTAAGAACCATTTCTGAGCTCTGGCTACAAAAGCCTAGCTGGAGGCAATATAGAATCACTAGTCAGAAAGGGGTGAGAACAGAATGAACAATAAACTTCTACTTAGAGTCTGTATCCCGGAATTTTACTATATGAGAAATTAAATGCTAAGAAGGAACCAAATATATTAAGAAGATTAATTCCATTTAGGGAAAGTAAAGAGAGTCATCCAAAACGGACTTTAACACAAATTATAGAGTCTTCAAAGAGATAAACAGGAGAATTAGCTTCCAGAAAACCAATAAGAAATTATGATATTAAACTTGTAGAACTAAAACAAAAATTAGTAAGTTGGATCAACTAAGATTTCTAGAAATGGAAAAAAAATCTATATACATGTAAAAAACACAGTTTAATGAACTAGATAAATTCTAGACTAGATAAAGTCAACAGAAAAGAGAATTAGTGAATTAGACAATACTTCACCCAGGTACAAAACAGAACGAAATAGAAACTTTAAAACTTTAAAAAGCAATCAGTCTCATACATTGAATGTAAAATAGTACAGTTCAGTTCAGTTCAGTTGCTCAGTCACGTCCGACTCTGTGACCCCATGGACTGCAGCATGCCAGGCCTCCCTGTCCATCACCAACTCCCAGAGTTTACTCAAACTCATGTCCATTGAGTCGGTGATGCCATCCAGCCATCTCATCCTCTGTCGTCCCCTTTGGTACAACCATTCCGGAAAACTTTCAGCAGTTTCTTATAAGATTAAACACACACTTCCATGTGACCCAGGCATTCCCAGTCCTAGCAGTATACCCAAGAGAAATGAAAACTTATGTTCACACAACTGCATAAACGCTTCTTCCTCCCTCTAGAGTTGAATACTCCCTGTTCACTAGTGTATTCCCAGCACCAGGAATAGTAGTGTACCTGACTCAGTATAGGGACTCAATAAATACACGATAAATGGATGTATAAGGATTCTCAGGTGCTAAGGGAAAATAACTATAAACTTAAAACGTTATATTTAGGAACATGACTTAAGGTTGAAGGAAGTGAAGAGATTTTTCAGATGTACAGAGATGTACATAGTTTCTTTCCCACACATCTTTGCTAAAGAACTTCCTAGAGAGAAGGGAACTAAACCCAGGCAGGAGAATATGGTTATGGACTACAGTGTGTCCTCCCTTCCCCACCAGACACATATGTTGAAGTCTTAACCCCCAGGACCTCAGAATATGACTGTATTTTAAAGAGGTCATTAAGTTAAAATGAGGTCATGAGTGTGGACCCTGATCCAGCATCATTGGTATCCTTATAAGAAGAGATTTGGACACAGACATGCACACGTGGAGGAAGACCTGTGGGGACGCAGAGAAGGTGGCTGTTTGCAAGCCAAGGAGAAAAGCCTCCGAAGAAACCAGCCCTGCTGACACTTTACCTTGGAACTCTGGCTTTCAGAACTGTGAGAAAATGAATCTGTTGTTTAAGATCTGAGGAACTCTATTATGGAATCCCCAAGAAACTAATACAGAACCAAAGCTATAAAATATGTTAATAAATAAACTACTTACTGTAAGAAATTTTACACCATTTTTTTGGTGTGTGTTAAAATGAGTGGAAAGCTAAACAAGATTTGGCCTGCTATCTTTGGTGGATTCTTAGAACATGTGAAGATCCTCACCACATCAGAAGAAGGGCAAAAATAGTGAGAAACCATAACTGTGTTAGGGAAGTTATAACTGAGTATGTTAAACACTTAAAGGAAACCATTCATACACAATCTGTAGTTTATGCAATGGTAGAAAAGGAAAAAAGAACAAACTTTTTCAATAAAAGTAGAAGAAAGAAGCAAAAAGCCTACAGAAACCAGAAAATTAAAAAAAAAAAAAAAAAAAGATGAGAAGAAATACAATAAAAATCATTGTGGAAACTTGCAAACAGAGAAAATGAGTATCCACAATCCCACCACCCCTAGCTTATGCCAGCCTTTCCAGAGGTATATATCTTTATATAATCATAGTGCTAATCATTAGTGTTTTATAAGCATATTATTCATTAAAAACTTTTCATAAACAAAATAAATAGCTCCATAACCACATATATAACAGGTATAACAGAATTTACTATTTACCTATTGTTGGACATTTTATACATTATACAAACTTTTTTCCATGTCAGAAAGTTTAATGCATGCTCATTTTAGAAAATCTATAAATCACAGACTCTCAAAAAGAAAGGAAAAAAGTCACCAATAAGGTCATTATCTAGAGTCTCACTTCTCGGGTGGCGCTAGTGATAAAGAACCTGCCTACCAATGCAGGAGACATAAGAGACATAGGTTTGATTCCTGGGTCAGGAAGACCCCCTGGAGGAGGACATGGCAACCCACTCCAGTATTCTTGCCTGGAAAATCCCATGGACAGAGGAGCCTAGTGAGCTATGGTCCATAGGATCACAAAGTGTCAGACAATACTGAAGCAACTTAGCGCACACACACATCTTCTAGTTTATTTTCTATATATATTGTATTTTGTTTTCACCATTATAACTAAACTGATTCAAAACATCTTTGCAGGTAAATCTATGTTAGGATATTTTCCTTTAGGGTAGGCTGTAGAATGACTGAATCATAAAGTGGTAATAGTTTTAGGATCCTGATATCCTATTATCAAACTTTGGGAGTAATATTTTATTTTTTTGTTGTTTTACTCACTATAACCATGAAATTATTAATCTGAATCCAAACAAGCAAACCTGCATGAAGTTCAGAATCAAACAATAACAGACCCAGTTGGGCATCCCTGGAATGAGAAGTTTCCCTCTGGAGGCTCATCCCCAGACAGGCTCACCAGACATATTCACCAAGACAGCCCACAGGTACCACAACCTCAGTAGCTCCTCAACTGAGCTCTTTCTTCTTCCTCCATGGACCTGATCTTCTCCTTGATGGACTCACACCACTAATTACCAGTCATCAGAACTAGAGGCCTGAGTGTTGCTTCAAACAGTTAATAGTCCATAAAGTCACCTGGCAGACCAGTAGTTACAACTGAATGGTCACTAAGGCATACTGGTTCTACTTCTTCATAGCACCCCCAGATCCATCCTCCCCTCTCCATCTCCACTTCCACTGCCCTAGTTCAGATCCTCACCATCTCCCACAGATCACTGTTATAACTTTCTCTTCCACCAATCCATTCCAGGTTAAGATCTCTAATTTTCTAAAATTACATAAAGTCAAACTAACTCAAGATTTAAAAACCTCTATTTGTTCTCTGTAGCAAAGGGAAATCATTCCAAAGTATACTTTCCACGAGCTGATTCTCATCAGCTTCTCCCACCTCCCCTTACCAATACCAGCACCACCCACCTCCCAACCCTCTGTTTCAGATATGCCAAGGGTATTTCTCAAGGAAGGAACACTGTTCATGCTTCCTTGTCTTCACACTTCCATCCTGCCTAGGAAGCCCCTGCCTGGTGTACCCACCCTGCATGTCAACTCTTACTCTGAACACGCTCATGCTCCCTCTGCAAAGCCTACAGAACTTCATCTGAGCCCACCATTGCATCCTCCCCTCCTGCTGCAGTCCAGTGATCATCCCTTACAAAGGCCAGTTCCTCCTCAGACATTCTCCATCTTACACATCGCAAAGCTTTTTTTTAACTCCCCCTTAACCACTGCCTCTCACACTCACTCCTCTCTAACCCCTGGCCACCAAAGATCCTTTTACTGTCTCCATAGGTTTGCCTTTTTCAGAATGTCATATAGTTGGAATTATATGGTATGTAGCCTTTTCAGATTGGCTTCTTTCACTTAGTAATACACATTTAAGATGGTTCAATGTCCTTTCATAGCTTGATAACTCATTTCTCTGTTCTTTTTAATTTTTTATTGAAATATGTTTCACATATAACATTCTGTAAATTTAAGGTGTTCAGATGTTGATTTGATGCATTTATATGTTGTAATATAACTGCCACTGTAGTGAGAGTTAGCAGCTCTATCATATCTCATAATTATTTCTTTCTTGTGGTAGGACTAATTAAGATCTAGTTTCCTATAATCATTGAACTTGCTAACACAATATTATTGTCTATATTAATCATTTCTTTTTAATGCTTTAATATCCCTTTTTCTGGATGTATCACAATTTATCTATTGATTAACTTAGTTGAATGCTTCAAGTTTTGGCAATTATGAATAAAGCTGCTATAAACATCCATGTGCAGGTTATTTCTCAGATTTTAATTATCAGAGTATTGGAACACGCGGAGATTAAGTAATCTGTCTAAAGTCACACAGCTAATGAGTGAGCACAGTCAAGCTGTTAGGAACCCCTCCGCCCCTTTTAAATTGCTTCACTGCACTCTCATCCTGTGGGAAAAGGGGTCCTGGCTCAGTCAGGTTAGCACCTGCTGTGCCCACATCTGTGCGGAGCAGTGGGTTCTGCTTTCAGGTGAAGAGTAAAGAAGGGGTCCTGGGAAGACAGAAACAACTGTTAATACCAGCTCCACACTATTGAAACCCATGTACAGAAGGCTCCCAGGTGTAAGTGAACTGAACCAGAGAATAAAATACTTGCTATTTCTATTACAATCAAACCTTAACTGCATTCACACAATAATGTTGAAACCAATTTATTAATTGTAATTTATTTTTCCGCCAATATATTCTAATGTTTTGATATGTTTTGCAACAGACTAGAGTGGGACAAGAAATTAGTCTAGTATGTTCTCTCTGGGTTGTAATCCTTCTTTAGAATTTTGCTCTCAAAAGCCATTTCCTTGTTAAAGGAAGAAAGAAGGAAAGAAGGAGGAAGGAAGGAAAGAAAGAGAGGAAGGAAAGGAGAAGGGAAGCAGAGAGAAAAGAAGAAATACACATAAAGACACACACAAGAATATAATTTCCTGCTGAGGTCAATCCAGGAAACAAAGGATGACTGGCTTAAATGCCAAGTGTTTACAGGGATAGAAATGGGGCCTGGCTGAGACTCTACAGTCAGTAGGTGAAAGTTATTATTGGTTATGAACCAAGTACTGTATGCATTACTCCTGTATCTTTTCTGTTTCAATCTCGCTATGTATTAACTACTCTTCTTACTCTGCCCAGATCAAAAAGAAAAATTTATTTTAACAGTGATTATTCATGTAGCATGTGAAAGAGAGTGGGACATTAATTAAGATAAATGCCTAGTGTGTGCTACAAAATGCAATTTTTGTTGGCCAGATTTAAAATATAAATCTAGAGACAAGTTAGAATAGTTCCTCAAAAGAGAGTTGCTATATAGCAGTTTGATTTTTGCTTTTATCCAGGGAAGCAAAAAAGAAATCATGAAAGCCTGAAACTCAGTGTGAGGTTCTGCAGAAAATCATGATGCACCACAGGTAGAAAACTAATGAACCCAAGGATGAGCTTCAAAGCAAAACAGTTATATAACCAAGGAGTTCATCTGCTTGCTTCACACATTCCACAAAACTGCCCCGTAGGTGGTACATAAAGTACGGTTTAAAATTATTGAGTTCCATTCTTTTCTATGTTTGTCTTTTACTCATTTCCTTGTTCAACATTTCTTCTGCATCCTTATTCCTTTCATGTTAAATTTTGCTCACTAGAGCTTTGATCAGTGCTTCACTGAGAGCCTATGTTGAGTAGTAAACCCTTCGTCTATGTTATAAATTTAATTTCTGTCATTTTCCTGTTGAATTTAATCTGTTTATATTTGTTGCTATATCAGATACATTTGGATATCTGCCATCTTATTTTGTGCTCTCTGCTTATAGTGATTGTCTTTTGCTTCCTTCTTTTTTCTTATCTTCTAATAATCTTCTAATCTTTCTTATCTTCTAATAATGTTCCTTAGACTCCGTTATCGTTCTCTGTTAGTTTGGAAGTATTTGGGTTTTTTTCCCTCTGTGTCCTTAGTGTTTGTCCTTTATATTCTGACATTCTTACTTGCCTTAGAATGTAAATTTCTCTATCCTATGGCTGAACAACAGGATCTTAGTACCAATCACAATTAAAAACAAATTATTTTGACCTTATTTTTTAGACCCCCCCCCCCAAATAGACCTGGGTTCAATCCCTGGGTTGGGAAGATTCCCTGGAGAAGGGAAAGGCTACCCACTCCAGCATTCTGGCCTGGAGAATTCCATGGACTGTACAGTCCATGGGGTCACAAAGAGTCGGACACGACTGAGCGACTTTCACTGACTAAGATGGCATCTTATGTTGTTTTCTACAGTGGTTGTTTCCTGGATTCACCTGTAAGTTTCCAACTATTTTGCTCTCCATTTCTTCTTACATCCTGTTCACTTCTGTGTTCAATTTCATGCTTCCTGAGAACTTTCAATAAGAATCTTTTAATCTCTCAAACTTAATGCTGTTGAAAAGGACAGTTTACTGGATATAAAATTCCAGATGGTTACTTCCTCTCAGAACTTTGAAGATATTCGTTTGCCTTCTGACCTCTATAAACACATCTTCTATAAATTTAAGATTTTCTGAAAGATTTTCTTTCATCTTTCTGCTTCTGGGATTCCACAGTTTCCCCAAAGTATGTCAGCAGAGGTCTAATTTCAGTTTTATGCTTGGGACTCATTTAAAGATTCTTTCTGAGAAGGGTTCTCATGGGGAGAGGAGGGGCCCGAGGTTGGGAGTCTGAATCCAGGTGTGGCTGGAGGGCATCCACACAGAGGGGCAGCTGGCATGGGGGTGCTGGAGCCTGAGCATGGTGACGAGGGTGTCCACACAGTGAAGGGGCGTTGGTGTGGGGCAGCAGAGCCTGAATGGGTGAAGAGGGCATCTGCATGGGAAGCAGGCTCTGAACAAGATGCTGGAGCCCAAATCGGGAGGGGAAGGCATGCACGCAGGGAAAGGCTGTCACATACCAGAAAACTGACCAAATGAGGAAATATATTACTATCAAGGATAACAGAAGTCAGATGTACTCTGTCAAAGAAGGGAGCTATGCCATGGAAAGGGAGAAAATCGGAATAAATCCTATAGTACTGGAATGAATTTGGAAGTATTGGTATGAATTCATGGTTTTTAACATCTAAAAATATAAATAAAACCAACAAAATACATATAGAACTTCAAAAAAGATTGAATGTATATGTATATATAAATGTAAAAGATTTAAGTTTTATATATTTTCTATAAATAAAAATATATACAATATTTTTTTGAAAGGGACAGTACCACTCTCAATAATGAAAACATATAGCATCAAGATCTTGGCTTCTAAGTACCATTCTTATCCAAAAGGAATCAGAGCTCCTTGGAGAAATGGCTAATTCCAGGGCTGGGCATGAAAAGGACAAGATGAGCTTGGAAAGCAAGGAAGTGCTCAATGAATGATGGGAGACATGTTAAAAGGATGCATCAGTCAGCTTGAAAGGAGTCTCAATGATCAAATCTGGAATGATCTGGGCATTAAATGATAGTAACAGATTACAATCCATTGAAAATGAAACTATGAGCCCACTTTGATATAATGAAGTAATAAACAAATGATAAGGAACAAGATATTTACATAGTTTTAATATGCCTCCAAACAAACGCATTAATACCAAAGGAAAAATAGTAACTGCAAAAAAGAGAAGTCTGACCTCAATTAAGCGACCAAAATGCACATTATCAGTCACGGGGCAAACATGTCATGCTGTGAGACAGAACACATGTAATACTTCTGTGATATTCCTGACAAAGATGTATAATCTGAGTCAAACTGGAAGGAAGCAACAGACAAACCCAGAGACACACTCAACTGTGATTCTGAACTTTTCGCAACAGAAAAGTTCCCAATTACTGGAAAAATTGGCAAAATTTGCATGGGGTCTAAGAATTAGATAGTGGTAAGGTTAGTTTTCCAGTGGTCATGTATGGATGTGAGAATTGGACTGTGAAGAAAGCTGAGTGCAGAAGAATTGATGCTTTTGAACTGTGGTGTTGGAGAAGACTCTTGAGAGTCCTTTGGACTGCAAGGAGATCCAACCAGTCCATCCTAAAGGAGATCAGTCTTGGGTGTTCATTGGAAGGACTGATGCTGAAGCTGAAACTCCAGTACTTTGGCCACCTGATGCGAAGAGCTGACTCACTGGAAAAGACCCTGATGCTGGGAGGGACTGGAGTCAGGAGGAGAAGGGGACGACAGAGGATGAGATGGCTGGATGGCATCACTGACTCGATGGACATGGGTTTGAGTAAACTCCGGGAGTTGGTGATGGACAGGGAGACCTGGCGTGCTGCGATTCATGGGGTCGCAAAGAGTGGGACACGACTGAGCGACTGAACTGAACTGAAGGTTAGTTTTCTGATTTTCATGGTCATTTATCGTTAAGTTGGAGAATGTTCTTGCATTCGAGAGGGAATGGCATTATGTCAACAACTTATTCTTAAATTAGTTCAGATACAAAGTGTCTGTATAACTTTTCTACAGTTGGTGATTGTTTCAAAGTAAAACAATGCTAAAAGTAATAGGCTTAGTCAAACACCAATATTGCCATTTATGTAGAGAAGTGACCTATTAACAAGAAGTCAAACATTAAAAAAAACTTTTTTGCACACCACTGGGAAGCTATAGTTACTTAAGGAATTAAAAAAATTTTAATCACAAAATTTTTTTTAAAAAGCACAAAAACTCATGTACCCTTTACAAGTTCTTATTTAGGAACTCTAAGACTATCGTTATTCTTCTGACGTATGTCAATAAAGCTTAAAAGAGAAACTGTCATATCTATCCTATGACAACCGTTTCTTAGCAGGATATTATTTAAGATCATTCTGAAAATCTTACACAAGCCCACCACACACGCAGAGTTTAATTATTTGAAAACTGAGTCACACAAAATCAGCTGCTTCTTTCAATTTACATCCCATCTATGACCCACCTTGAGGAGTCTGTCAGTTACTAACCCAGTCAGGGCCTCACGTTTCCAGGACAGCATCAGCTATTCGTAAAATAAACTGACCTACACAGTCAAATTTGAATATGATTGCTTCTCTTGGATGTTAACCGTGGCCAGGTATTTTCAGTGTTAAAGTCTAGTAGAGAGTATATCACCATAACTCCGCTACACGCCATTTCACTAAAAATAAGTCAGGGAGTGCAACTGAAGGAAAAAAACTTAAGTTTAAAAAAAATTCAGTTTTCATCCCCTTAAAGTAGCAATAGCAGCTTTTTGTGCTCCAACCTTATATTCTTAATATATTAAGAAAATGACAAGTATCAAGAAGTAGAAAATATGGCCTAAAAAGAAGTCAACCTCATTTGAAAAGGAAACAACTTTTCCACGTGAAGTGAAGAAGAGACACTGATGTATAATGGTCAGTAGCAGGAACTAGCCTGATTTGTATAATGAATATAAATCAGAGAGCAGCAGTTTATTTAAATTTCTTAGCTGAAAGGCAACAGTGATACATTGATAGAGAAAAATAAAATCAGAGTACTTCCAAATAGAAGCCTCTCTAGGGGGACCTTAATTACTTCGCTACAAAAGCACTCCCTGTGACACTAGTCTCAGCAGCAGGCTTTTGACAACAGTGTGTTCTTTACCTTTGCCCTTCCCACATCCACAAGTGCAAGCTCCATTATTACTGCTTCTTTCAGGGACTGCTTGATTGTATCCCACAGATATCATTAGATAGTGTGATTTACTTTAAAAAGATTTAAGACAGAAGCTGGATAAGAAAAAGCAACAGACTTGGTTCCTAACATTTGGCTGTTCGAAACTATCAAATGGTGAGTTCTTACCACCTTTAAAAGATATTCAAAATAACATGGCTCAGGGTCAAAAAACAGCTTCAAAAATGCAGTCATAATATTTTACCAAGTCAATGTAATTATTATGTATTTTCCCAAACTAAAGATATTTCTTTAGATAGTGTTTGGTCTGGTCTAGTATGTGTTATACATATATGTATATATTTATGTACCTTTATGTGTATTTATTGGAGAAGGAAATAGCAACCCAATCCAGTACTCTTGCCTGGAGAATCCCAGGGACAGAGGAGCCTGGTGGGCTGCTATCTATGGGGTTGCAGAGAGTCGGACACGACTGAGCGACTTGGCAGCAGCAGCAACATGTATATTTATATATGAATACACATAATATCTATATATATTAGAATGAATATATACATATGTATTTATTTAAATCAGCGCATATGTTTCTAGTCACAATTTTATATGTTGGAGAAGTACTTGAAGATCATTGCATGACAAAGCAGGTAGTTCCATAATGGGAAACACATGGGCGCTAAATAAAGGAAACATCTGGATTTCTTTAGCAAGCACAGAATTCCAAGCTCTGACACACTCTGCTGTGGGAATGTGGAAGTGACTGTTCCCCTGAGTGACGGAAACTAAGAAGCAGATCTCTGTCGCCGGAGATCTGGGTGTGTGGGGAACTGACAAATGAAACTGCAGCATATAATGCCTGAAAATACGAAGTCTTCCACTCAACAAAAGTCAACAAATATTTACTGAGCATCTGTTATGTGCTGAGTGACCAGACTCTTTCAAACTTCTGTACCAATCCAGCCATCCTTCCCCACTTTCTTACTGTCACAGAGATGAAGTCCTTTTCTGTTCCCCCTAAGGCTAACACATTTCCCCTGAGCCCAGGATCCCATCCCTTCCTGCTACAACAGAGACCTCACTTTTCTGAATATTTTCCCAATCAGATCTTTCCCATCAGCAAGTAAGCCCACTCCAACATCTCCTACCTTCTGGCTATCTTCCTTCCATCTCTACCCTGTTCTTAGTTAACTGACTTCAAAGGGTGGGTCACATATGCTGTCTTAACTTCCTTCAGTTCAGTTCAGTTGCTCAGTCGTGTCTGACTCTTTGCGACCCTGTGGACTGCAGGACACCAGGCCTCCCTGTCCATCACCAACTCCCGGAGCTTGCTCAAACTCATGTCCATTGAGGTGGTGATGCCATCCAACCATCTTGTCCTCTGTCACCCCCTTCTCCTCCTGCCTTACATCTAGCATCAGATCTTTTCCAATGAGTCAGTTCTTTGCATCAGGTGGCCAAAGTATTGGAGCTTCAGCATCAGTCCTTCCGATGAATATTCAGGACTGATTTCCTTTAGGATGGACTGGTTGCACCTCCTTGCAGTCCAAGGGACTCTCAAGAGTCTTCTCCAACACCACAGTTCAAAAGCATCAATTCTTCTGCACTCAGCTTTCTTTATAGTCCAATTCTCACATCCACACCTGACTACTGGAAAGAACATAGCTTTTACTAGATGGACCTTTGTCAGCAAAGTAATGTCTCTGCTTTTTAATATGCTGTTGAGGTTTGTCCTTATTTCCTTAGCTTTCACTCATTCTTTACCTATTGCAATCTGGCTCCTGTTCTATCGTTTCGCTGAAACTACTTTCCGAAAGCCACTGCTCTCCTTATCTCTAAAACAAATGAAAACTTCTTAGTCACTGACTTCAAAGGAGCAATCATCATACTTGATCACTTGATACTCGATCACTCTTGATTACACTTGTCCTTGAAACATTGTCTCTTCTGGCTTCCATGAGATCATGTTCCCTTGGATCTCTGATCACCTCTTCTCAGTCAGCCTTCTTTAGAGACTCCTCGTCTTGTCACCCTTTAAATGTCAGTGTTTCCCAGAGTTCCATTATGTGCTAGTGAAACTAGTCACTAGTTTCATGTAGCCACATGGCTTCAATTACACTATTTTCCTGATGACTCAAAGCGGTATGTATGTCCAGTTCAGAGCCTCTCTATGTGCATCTAATTTATATACATGATAAAACGTTTCAGGATATCGACCTAGATCATACAATTTTCCATGTTCTAAAAACTGCCTCTAGTTCCACTTCAAAGGTAGTAATGATGGACGCCCCCAAATCAGGTCTGTATTATGTGAGCCCCAGCCCCTTCATCACAATGGAACAGACATCTGTTCCAAGCTGGGTTGATCAGATTCCCAAGCCAGGAATCTGAGACTAAATCTGTGTTCAAACTGGAATTCTCAAACACTGCTGGTTGATTGTGTAATCTACAACTTTGAAAACTGGCAATATCTCCAAATACATACATACTTGATGACCCAGCAATCTACTCCTAGATATAAAACAAGAGAAATAATTGCATATGTGCTCAAAAGACAAATATAAGAACATTCATAGAAGCACTCTCTATAATAAGCAAACACTGGAAACTACAGAAATCTTCACCGGTATTATGAAAAAAGGAGGTATTCATCAGATGGAATATTGTAGCAATCAACATGAATGAATCTCACACATATGCTAAGCAAAATGGTACAAAAGAGTACATGCTCCAAGATTCCATTTTTATAAATTTCAAAAACAGGCAAATACTTCAGGATTTAGGCAGTGACTAAAAGGGAGTATAAGGGATTTCTAGGTTGTTGATAATATTCTCTTTATTTATCTGGGTTTTAATAACATAGGTATGTTCACTCTGAAAATGCATTAAACTTAGGTACAATGCATTTCCTAAATGCATGTTACTCTTCAAGATTATCAGCTAAATCTGAACTAGACTCTTGAAATGACATTTATAATTCTTTACAATAATAGATTTAATACAGGGATAATGAGAGGAAGTATAATGGAGAGAACAAATCAAGTATAATAGAGCTCAGAGAAAGAAATCACATAGGAAAAAAAAATTTCTACAGGAGGTGCCTTTCAGATAAGAATATTTACCAATTGTTTGCTCCTTATCTAAGCTAATTATTATCCAGAATTATCTCAAACGAAGAGAATCAAGATATGAAAGGCTTAACTAGATGGAGCTAATCAAGTTGTCTTCCTGGCTTTGACGCCTGGATGTCTGAGGTGATAGAAGGCTGAGGGCCCCCCGGAGTAGCACAGTTGGCAACTCCACTCAAATTCTGCAAACTAACACACAAAACGCTTTCAATCTATCCCACTGCAGGCTTACTTATAGGTTTTTAAAAAAATTTCTTGTAAAATATCATGTTCTATTCTAATAAAGCAAAACAAAAGACATCAGCTTAAAACCAGGATGACTTAAACTTTAAAAGGTATGTCTTTGCGTCTGTCATTTCTAATGTTATGAATTTGCAATTATATATCTCATTTTGGATTCCTTCCTAAAACACAGTGGATGTATTTCTATCTTCTGTCTGCCTCTTAAAGCTCTACTACTTTCTAACCACATCTTACTGCCTCCATCACAGTCTCATAGTCATCAGTTTGTAGTCTCAGCCTCAGGGCCTGACATTCACTTTGCCACCACACCCTGACACCTATCAAGATGGTGCTGAAACAGAAACTGGCAATGACAGAAGACTCAAAGGGAATAAAAAATAAAAACCAACTAAAAATACCATCACCACTCAGTAAGTCACCCCTGGAAATAACTATATGGCAGAACAAATCTTATGGCAACATGCTCTTTTAGGTCTACTGGCAAACAGTAATTTATTTTCAGAAAGAAAGAAAACTGAAAGGACACTGACACAAAGATCAAATTAAATATAGCTCAGTTCAATTTGGTCCCTCAGTCATGCCCGACTCTTTGTGACGCCATGGACCACAGCACGCCAGGCCTTCCTGTCCATCACCAACTCCTGGAGTCCACCCAAACTCATCTCCATTGAGTCGGTGATGCCATCCAACCATCTCTTCCTCTGTCGCCCCCTTCTCATCCTGCCTTCAGTATTTCCCAGCATCAGGGTCTTTTCAAATGAGTCAGTTCTTCACATGAGGTGGCCAAAGTATTGGAGTTTCAGCTTCAACATCAGTTCTTCCAATGAACACCCAGGACTGATCTCCTTTAGGATGGACTGGTTGGATCTCCTTGCAGTCCAAGGGACTCTCAAGAGTCTTGTCCAACACCACATTCAAAAGCATCAATTCTTTGGCGCTCAGCTTTCTCTCACAGCCATACATGACCACTGGAAAAACCATAGTCTTGACTAGATGGACCTTTGTTGGCAAAGTAATGTCTCTGCTTTTTAATGTTGTCTAGGTTGGTCATAACTTTTCTTCCAAGGAGTAAGTTTCTTAATTTCATGGCTGTAGTCACCACCTGAAGTGATTTTTGGAGACCAAAAATTAAGTCAGCCACTGTTTCCACCGTTTCCCCATCTATCTGCCATGAAGTGATGGGACCGGATGCCATGATCTTAGTTTTCTGAATATTGAGCTTTAAGCCAACTTTTTCACTCTCCTCTTTCACTTTTATCAAGAGGCTCTTTAGTTCTTCTTCACTTTCTTCCATAAGGGTGGTGTCATCTGCATATCTGAGGTTATTGATATTTCTCCCAGCAATCTTGATTCCAGCTTGTGCTTCATCCAGCCCAGCGTTTCTCATGATGTACTCTGCATATAAGTTAAATAAGCAGGGTGACAATATACAGCCTTGACGTACTCCTTTTCCTATTTGGAACCAGTCTGTTGTTCCTTGTCCAGTTCTAACTGTTGCTTCCTGACTTGCATACAGATTTCTCAGGAGGCAGGTAAGGTGGTCTGGTATTCCCATCTTTTTCAGAATTTTCCACAGTTTACTGCGATCTACACAGTCAAAGGCTTTGGCATAGTCAATAAAGCAGAAGTAGATTGTTTTTCTGAAACTCTCTTGCTTTTTCAATGATCCAGCGGATGTTGGCAATTTGATCTCTGGTTGCTTTGCCTTTTCTAAAACGAGCTTGAACATCTGGAAGTTCTTGGTTCACGTATTGCTGAAGCCTGGCTTGGAGAATTTTGAGCATTACTTTACTAGCGTGTGAGATGAGTGCAATTGTGCAGTAGTTTGAGCATTCTTTGGCATTGCCTTTCTTAGGGATTGGAATGAAAACTGACCTTTTCCAGTCCTGTCGCCACTGCTGAGTTTTCCAAATTTGCTGACATATTGAGTACAGCACTTTCACAGCATCATCTTTTAGGATTTGAAATAGCTCAACTGGAATTCCATCACCTCACTTTCAGTATTCTTGCCTTGAGAACCCCATGAATAGTATAAAAAGGCAAAAAGATAGGACACTGAAAGATCAACTCCCCAGGTTGGTAGGCACCCAATATGCTACCAGAGATAAGTGGAGAAATAACTCCAGAAAGAATGAAGAGACAGAGCCAAAACAAAAACAACACCCAGTTATGGATGTGACTGGTGATAGAAGAAAGGTCTGATGCTGTAAAGAGCAATATTGCATAGGAACCTGGAATGTTAGGTCCATGAATCAAGGCAAATTGGAAGTGTCAAATAGGAAATGGCAAGAGTGAATGTCGACATTTTAGGAATCAGCAAACTAAAATGGACTGGAATGAATGAATTTAACTCAGATGACCATTATATCTACTACTGTGGGCAGGAAACCCTTAGAAGAAATGGAGGAGCCATCACAGTCAACAAAAGAGTCTGAAATGCAGTACTTGGATGCAATCTTAAAAACAACAGAATGATCTCTGTTCATTTCCAAGGCAATCCATTCAGTATCACAGTAATCCAAGTCTATACCCCGACCTGTAACACTGAAGAAGCTGAAGTTGAACGGTTCTATGAAGACCTACAAGACCTTTTAGACTTAACACCCCAAAAAGAGGTCCTTTTCATTATAGGGGACTGGAATGCAAAAGTAGGAAGTCAAGAAACACCTGGAGTAACAGGAAAATTTGGCTTTGGAGTACAGAATGAAGAAGGGCAAAGGCTAATAGAGTTCTGCCAAGAGAATGCACTAGTCATAGCAAACACCCTCTTCCAACAACACAAGAGAAGACTCTACACATGGACATCACCAGATGGTCAACACCAAAATCAGATTGATTATATTCTTTGCAGCCAAAGATGGAAAAGCTCTATACAGTCAGCAAAAACAAGACCAGGAGCTGACTGTGGCTCAGATCATGAACTCCTTATTGCCAAATTCAGACTTAAACTGAAGAAAGTAGGGAAAACCACTAGACCATTTAGGTATGACCTAAATCAAATCCCTTAGGACTATACAGTGGAAGTGAGAAATAGATTTAAGGGACTAGATCTGATAGACAGAGAGCCTGATGAACTATGGACAGAGGTTCGTGACATTGTATAGGAGACAGGGATCAAGACCATCCCCAAGATAAAGAAATGCAAAAAGGCAAAATGGTTGTCTGAGGAGGCCTTACAAATAGCTATGAAAAGAAGAGAAGTGAAAGGCAAAAGAGAAAAGGAAAGATATACCGAATTGAATGCAGAGTTCCAAAGAATAGCAAGAAGAGATAAGAAAGCCTTCCACAGCGATCACTGCAAAGAAATAGAGGAAAACAATAGAATGGGAAAGACTAGAGATCTGTTCAAGAAAATTAGAGATACCAAGGGAAATTTTCATGCCAAGATGGGCTCAATAAAGGACAGAAATAGTATGGACCTAACAGAAGCAGAAGATATTAAGAAGAGGTAGCAAGAATACACAGAACTATACAAAGAAAGATCTTCACAACCCAGATAATCACGATGGTGTGATCCCTCACCTAGAGCCAGACATCCTGGAATGTGAAGTCAAGTGGGCCTTAGGAAGCATCACTACAAACAAAGCTACTAGAGGTGAATGGAATTCCAGTTGAGCTCTTTTGAATTAAATATAGAAAAAAATGCTTATTTTTAAGGTGATTCAGTGAAACCATAATATGCAAACCAACAGACAATTAGCCCAACAGGTAAGGACAGAATGTATATGAGTTTAGGACCACAGTAGGGACTGAACACTTCGTCCTCAGGCAACCAGCCCTCTGGCTATGAAGACAACGGAACCTCAGAAGGAAAAAAAATGTGTGTAATCGGTTGCTAAGGAGCATGGGGCAGATTACAAGTGCAAGACAGGCAGACGTGTAAGGGAAGAAAGGCCTAGGGGAAGGTACTTAGCGGAGGGTCAGCAGAGCCAAGAGATGAGAAGCAGGCACTGGCATAGTGAGGCATGCAGAGCAGAGAACTGATGGGTTTGATGCCGAAAAGAGGAAATAAAGTATTTAATACAATAGACTCAAGTTTAGTTTTGCTCTATGATAGGTCAAAACAGCATCATTTTTAACAACAGCAAGTTGTTATTTCAGTATAATAGTAAAAGCTCATTAGACTTCTATTTCCTGCATTTTGAATGTAGCAAGAGGCAGTTAAGAGTTTATGTACATACAATATAAGGTTAAAAGACTTGTAAAGGAAAGAATGGAAAAGAAAAAGAATTCTCTCAGAAATTAACCTATCAAGGAGTCAGAGCATGGTGAAACAGGAAATTCATGTAGAGGCATTAGCTCCCTAGGACTTTTTTCCTGTTGGTTGTTTCACTGACTCACTCTAGCTATGTTCCCTTGGGCAAATCCCAAACCTTCTTCCAGGACCTGTTCAAGGGTATAATTAATAAATAGATAAGTCATTTCAAATATTTTTTTTTAATTGTGAAACCCTTGTACGTCCAAATCTATTACTACACAGGAAGAATGTAGAAAATAGACACACGAGAAAGGAAGACCACAGCCCAGGGACTGGACCACCCTGGAACTCTCCTGTAGGAGACAGCATTTTTACTGTGCTTAATTCCATCTAAATTAAGTATTTTAGAAGCTGCTGTTTATATGTAATTGTGTGTTAATTATACATTATTTCATTAATTGAATTTCTAAATAAAGAGCTGGGTTTGCAAGACTGTCTTCTTGTCAACACTTAACTTAGTAAGCATCACTGAGTACACTTAAAAACAATTACATGTAGAGAATTCCCTGGCTGCCCAGTGGTCATGACTTCGCCCTTCCACTGGCAGGGAACTGGCATCAGGCTGGCTCATCAGTTACCAGGGAAACAGCAGTGGGGCATCCACCACCCCTTTGATAAGACGGGTCACTCGCTGGGGCCTGCGGCAAGGATGTAAGGGGGTCAGTCATGTAAGGAGGGTGTAGGTGAGCAGGCACTGGTGGAGCATGAGATGTACAGAGAGCGGGAGAACAGCCACGCTGGGCGGCATGATCATACAGCTCGCAGGGTCGCTCTAGTCCCTCTGCCGACAATGCGCCGGCCGGCAAGAGGGAAAGGTTTACAGGTCCAATTCCAAGATCACAAAGCGAAGAAGTGGAGACTGGAAGTTGATGGACAACAAACTATTAACTGCCACCAAGTGTCAGCAGGTTCTCAAATGGCTCAGTGGGCAAGAACCGCCTGCCAACGCGGGAGACACAGGAGGCGTGGGTTCCGTCCCTGGGTCAGAAGATCCCCTGGAGGAGGGCACGGCAGCCACTCCAGTGCTCTCGCCTGGAGAACCCTATGGACAGAGCCTGGTGGGCTACAGTCCGTAGGGTCACAGGCCGAGCAAGCACCTGCAGCTGCCACCGTACTTTCTCTCTTTTCTCATCCACTTTGCCCCCACCCACTTTTTTAAAGGAAAAGCATAAGCATATGTTGTGAGATTCAATATTTATCACTATATTTAGTAAGCAAGCCAAAGCCTCTCAAGTTCATTCTATTATGAAACTTATTTTCAGAGTTAAAAAGACTTCAAGTGAATAGAAGGAGTATCGCATTCCTATCTAGCTATCCAATGTTGGGGGAGGGGAGAGAGGAAGCGTGATAGCTGAAAAGCAAATTCCTAAGTCCTAAAGCATAAGAGACTGAGCAATACTCATAAATTAGAAACATGTTCTTTATCATCAGAAAGTCACAGGTCACTGTCTGTGTATGGTGTGGTGGTAAGTCCTACACTAAACAGAATTATAGAGGCTGGATGTGTACTCAGTTGTTTCCTGAGCAGAAATTATTTATTGCTTGCTTCCTCTGAAAGAATTTCCTGTATGGCAAAATATGCTAGCTTGGTCACATCTGCGATGCCACTGAGCTCACCAAGAGATTGAATATTTAGGCAGAGAAGATGAAGAGAGAGAGCAAACTACTGCATAAAGAATTAAAAGGAATTCTAAATGCTCTGAAATCTGTGAAAGTAACTATTCAAATAACAAGTCAGTTCATATAACAGAAGAGTCCAAGGAAGACAGTTCATATAATTCAGGGGGAAGAGAGGACAACTTTTGTAGCTAAAAATAACCCTTCAGAAGAAAACCTTTAGAGGGTTCTTTTTTAATCCAATAAAAGAAAAAAGAAAGAAAAAGAAAAAAAAGAAGCCATGTTTCCCAAATCAAATTTTGAGTAAACCATCCAGCTTGGACAAATACTCTAGCTTCAGGTCTTAAAAGTTCTCAAGAGGATGGACTAGATTTTAACTGAGGGAGATTAAGAAGGAAATTAGACCTAGGTTTCTCTGAGACCCTAACCAAGCAGGACCCACGAAGAACACTTCTCCAGTGACAAGTCCCAAATTGCTGCTCCAAGGCTTCACACTTTGTGGCCCACGGTTCCCTCTGTCCTAAATGCCCTCCCCTCCTTGACTCTAGCCTTAAATTTCTAACCGTGAAGCCAAACAAGGGTATAAAGATAGGAGCAGGGCTGTTTGAATTCGACTCCTGGTCCTGTCCACAGGACCCAGGCTCAGGGTCTTAACCTTCTAGTCCTCATCGTCTCCCTCAAGAAAACCCCAATTTAGGAGAAGGGGATAATTGATTCTTTCTCCCACATCAGCCCCTGCTGACTCTTCCCATCTCAATAAATGCTACCACCATCCACTCAGCTATTCAAAATTCAAGAAGTCCTTCTTCACTGCCCTTTCTTTTCATACATACAATCCCTCAGCAACTGGTATCTGCTCTAGTTCCAAAACAAACTCCAAAATTGATCAAATTCGTCCCTTTTTCCACTGTTGTTAACCTTTTCCAAGCAACCAGCACATCTCTGTGGCTACTCTTGCCCTCTTCAATCTGTTCTCTATACAAGAGCCAAAATGATCTTCTAAAAGCTATGGATGTGAGAGCTGGACTGTGAAGAAAACTGAGTGCAGAAGAATTGATGCTTTTGGACTGTGGTGTTGGAGAAGACTCTTGAGAGTCCCTTGGATTGCAAGGAGATCCAACCAGTCCATCCTAAAGGAGATCAGTCCTGGGTGTTCTTTGGAAGGACTGATGTTGAAGCTGAAACTCCAATACTTTGGCCACCTGATGCAAAGAGCTGACTCATTTGAAAAGACCCTGATGCTGTGAGGGACTGGAGGCAGGAGGAGAAGGGGACGACAGAGGATGAGATGGTTGGATGGCATCACTGACTCGATGGACATGAGTTTGAGTAGACTCCAGGAGTTGGTGATGGACAGGGAGGCCCACAGTGCTGCAATTCATGGGGTCGTAAAGAGTCGGACACGACTGAGCAACTGAACTGAACTGAACTGAAAAGCATAAATTAAATCTTGTCACACCCTTGCTAAAAGTTCAGTAGCCCACCAAGTGCACTTAGAATAAAATTTGAAGTGTTCCCCTGTCTGGCCTCTGTCTACCTCTGACCTCTTCTCTTCCCTCTAGGCTCTGGAGGCATACAGGCTTCCTCTCTGTTCCTGAAATTCGTCGATTTCATTCTTGACCCGTGACTTTGCACATACCACTTCCTCTGCCTGGAATACCCCTCCATCTAGTCTGTGTATCACTGACCCCCATCATTCAGCTCTCACTCAAATGCTGCCTCCTCAAGTGGACTTCCTATCACCCTGTTCAAGGCTATCCCTCCTGCAGGACTCCTTGTCTCTTTAATTTCTTCCTAGTTCTTCTCTTGACCTGCAATTAAATCAGTTACAGATTCACTTTTCACTGGCCTATCACCACTAAAAGTTCAAGAGAACAGGGACCTTGACTCTTGTGTTCTCTTGTCAAGGAGCCATATTTTGGGGTCATGTGTCCTGAACCTCATCAAAAGCTATTCACTTCCTAAATTACTTAATGGGTTCCATTTGAGAAGGCAAAGCCCGAGCCCTTTGATTCTCCTAAACCATGCAGCATGTCACCTTATACTTAAATAATTACTGAGATTAACTTAATTCTTCCTCAATACCTATAGACTTTTACTCTAAATATTTCAATGACAAATTAAACTTCTTTTGTCATTCCTTCCAAAATGCTTCCAGATACATGCCAGTAAACACAGATCATCTTCCAATGGTCACAGAAAAACTGGAAGGATTAAGACCTACTTGGGGATAAAATTAGTATCTTTTGAGGAAATTTTTTTAAATTTCAAAAGCCTAACTTTAGAAATAATGATAATAATGATCAGAAGAATTGAAAGCTGTGGTGCATCTTGAGCTATGTTAATTTTTATTAGAAATTAAAAAAAAAACTGATATCACTAGCAAAAGTGCATAATGGGATCATTTATCCATTACTCTAACACGTAATACTACTCTAACACGTAATGTGTTGTTTTCCACACATTAATCCCCATGAGTTTTCCTTTTCTCATCTCTATGCTTCACTGGTTAACAAATATCCACAAACAATGTGTTGTGTGATGGTTGAAAAAAGGAGCCTGTTTTAATCATAATATAATAAAACACAGCAAATATACCTCAACTTATTCAGTTCAGTCCTGCAAGTATGACTGCTGTCCAGGTGTCCTCAAAATAGAATTCTTCTTAGAAACACAAATAATTAACAGTTAATTCCTAACATTTCTGCCAGCTCCCATTTAACTTCATCTTAAAACCTAGCTGTAACTTCCAAAAGCTGTAGAAAACAGCATCCACCCTTTGAAAATTTTAGCTGCTTCTTTGAAACCCAAACCCTAGTCCACAAAATGAAAAAAAAAAAATTAGTTGAAGCACTCAAACACTGCCTTGTGAGCATAATTAAGTCCAAAGAGCTGAACTGGTAACTATGCATTTGACTGGTGAGGAACATACGTCATTTATACATTACAGTCATGATTTCTTTTTTTTTTTTTTTAATTTTTTTATTAGTTGGAGGCTAATTACTTCACAACATTTCAGTGGGTTTTGTCATACATTGATATGAATCAGCCATAGATTTACACTTATTCCCCATCCCGATCCCCCCTCCCACCTCCCTCTTCACCCGACTCCTCTGGGTCTTCCCAGTGCACCAGGCCCGAGCACTTGTCTCATGCATCCCACCTGGGCTGGTGATCTGTTTCACCATAGATAGTATACATGCTGTTCTTTTGAAACATCCCACCCTCACATTCTCCCACAGAGTTCAAAAGTCTGTTCTGTATTTCTGTGTCTCTTTTTCTGTTTTGCATATAGGGTTATCATTACCATCTTTCTAAATTCCATATATATGTGTTAGTATGCTGTAATGTTCTTTATCTTTCTGGCTTACTTCACTCTGTATAATGGGCTCCAATTTCATCCATCTCATTAGGACTGATTCAAATGAATTCTTTTTGACAGCTGAGTAATATTCCATGGTGTATATGTACCACAGCTTCCTTATCCATTCATCTGCTGATGGGCATCTAGGTTGCTTCCATGTCCTGGCTATTATAAACAGTGCTGCAATGAACATTGGGGTGCACGTGTCTCTTTCAGATCTGGTTTCCTCAGTGTGTATGCCCAAAAGTGGGATTGCTGGGTCATATGGCAGTTCTATTTCCAGTTTTTTAAGGAATCTCCACACTGTTTTCCATAGTGGCTGTACTAGTTTGCATTCCCACCAACAGTGTAAGAGGGTTCCCTTTTCTCCACACCCTCTCCAGCATTTATTGCTTGTAGACTTTTGGATAGCAGCCATCCTGACTGGCGTGTAATGGTACCTCATTGTGGTTTTGATTTGCATTTCTCTAATAGTGAGTGATGTTGAGCACCTTTTCATGTGTTTGTTAGCCATCTGTATGTCTTCTTTGGAGAAATGTCTGTTTAGTTCTTTGGCCCATTTTTTGATTGGGTCATTTATTTTTCTGGAATTGAGCTTCAGGAGTTGCTTGTATATTTTTGAGATTAATCCTTTGTCTGTTTCTTCATTTGCTATTATTTTCTCCCAATCTGACGGCTGTCTTTTCACCTTACTTATAGTTTCCTTTGTAGTGCAAAAGCTTTTAAGTTTCATTAGATCCCATTTGTTTAGTTTTGCTTTTATTTCCAATATTCTGGGAGGTGGGTCATAGAGGATCTTGCTGTGATTTATGTCAGAGAGTGTTTTGCCTATGTTCTCCTCTAGGAGTTTTATAGTTTCTGGTCTTACATTTAGATCTTTAATCCATTTTGAGTTTATTTTTGTGTATGGTGTTAGAAAGTGTTCTAGTTTCATTCTTTTACAAGTGGTTGACCAGTTTTCCCAGCACCACTTGTTAAAGAGGTTGTCTTTTTTCCATTGTATATCCTTGCCTCCTTTGTCAAAGATAAGGTGTCCATAGGTTCGTGGATTTATCTCTGGGCTTTCTATTCTGTTCCATTGATCTATATTTCTGTCTTTGTGCCAGTACCATACTGTCTTGATGACTGTGACTTTGTAGTAGAGTCTGAAGTCAGGCAGGTTGATTCCTCCAGTTCCATTCTTCTTTCTCAAGATTACTTTGGCTATTCGAGGTTTTTTGTATTTCCATACAAATTGTGAAATTCTTTGGTCTAGTTCTGTGAAAAATACCGTTGGTAGCTTGATAGGGATTGCATTGAATCTGTAGATTGCTTTGGGTAGAATAGCCATTTTGACAATATTGATTCTTCCAATCCATGAACACGGTATGTTTCTCCATCTGTTTGTGTCCTCTTTGATTTCTTTCATCAGTGTTTTATAGTTTTCTATGTATAGGTCTTTTGTTTCTTTAGGTAGATATACTCCTAAGTATTTTATTCTTTTTGTTGCAATGGTGAATGGTATTGTTTCCTTAATTTCTCTTTCTGTTTTTTCATTGTTAGTATATAGGAATGCAAGGGATTTCTGTGTGTTAATTTTATATCCTGCAACTTTACTATATTCATTGATTAGTTCTAGTAATTTTCTGGTAGAGTCTTTAGGGTTTTCTATGTAGAGGATCATGTCATCTGCAAACAGTGAGAGTTTCACTTCTTCTTTTCCTATCTGGATTCCTTTTACTTCTTTTTCTGCTCTGATTGCTGTGGCCAGAACTTCCAACACTATGTTGAACAGTAGTGGTGACAGTGGGCACCCTTGTCTTGTTCCTGATTTCAGGGGGAATGCTTTCAATTTTTCACCATTGAGGGTGATGCTTGCTGTGGGTTTGTCATATATGGCTTTTATAATGTTGAGGTATGTTCCTTCTATTCCTGCTTTTTGGAGAGTTTTAATCATAAATGAGTGTTGAATTTTGTCAAAGGCTTTCTCTGCATCTATTGAGATAATCATATGGTTTTTATCTTTCAATTTGTTAATGTGGTGTATTACGTTGATTGATTTGCGGATATTGAAGAATCCTTGCATTCCTGGGATAAAGCCCACTTGGTCGTGGTGTATGATTTTTTTAATATGTTGTTGGATTCTGTTTGCTAGAATTTTGTTAAGGATTTTTGCATCTATGTTCATCAGTGATATTGGCCTGTAGTTTTCTTTTTTTGTGGCATCTTTGTCTGGTTTTGGAATTAGGGTGATGGTGGCCTCATAGAATGAGTTTGGAAGTTTACCTTCTTCTGCAATTTTCTGGAAGAGTTTGAGTAAGGTAGGTGTTAGCTCTTCTCTAAATTTTTGGTAGAATTCAGCTGTGAAGCCATCAGGTCCTGGGCTTTTGTTTGCTGGAAGATTTTTGATTACACTTTCGATTTCCTTGCCTGTGATGGGTCTGTTAAGATCTTCTATTTCTTCCTGGTTCAGTTTTGGAAAGTTATACTTTTCTAAGAATTTGTCCATTTCATCCAAGTTGTCCATTTTATTGGCATAGAGCTGCTGGTAGTAGTCTCTTATGATCCTTTGTATTTCAGTGTTGTCTGTTGTGATCTCTCCATTTTCATTTCTAATTTTGTTAATTTGGTTCTTCTCTCTTTGCTTCTTAATGAGTCTTGCTAATGGTTTGTCAATTTTGTTTATTTTTTCAAAAAACCAGCTTTTAGCTTTGTTGATTTTTGCTATGGTCTCTTTAGTTTCTTTTGCATTTATTTCTGCCCTGATTTTTAAGATTTCTTTCCTTCTGCTAACCCTGGGGTTCTTCATTTCTTCCTTCTCTAATTGCTTTAGGTGTAGAGTTAGGTTATTTATTTGGCTTTTTTCTTGTTTCTTGATGTAAGCCTGTAATGCTATGAACTTTCCCCTTAGCACTGCTTTTACAGTGTCCCATAGGTTTTGGGTTGTTGTGTTTTCATTTTCATTCATTTCTATACATATTTTGATTTCTTTTTTGATTTCTTCTATGATTTGTTGGTTATTCAGAAGTGTGTTATTTAGCCTCCATGTGTTTGAATTTTTAACAATTTTTTTCCTGTAATTGAGATCTAATCTTACTGCACTGTGGTCAGAAAAGATGACTGGAATGATTTAAATTTTTTTGAATTTTCCAAGACCAGATTTATGGCCCAGGATGTGATCTATTCTGGAGAAGGTTCCGTGTGCACTTGAGAAAAAGGTGAAGTTGATTGTTTTGGGGTGAAATGTCCTATAGATATCAATTAGGTCTAGCTGGTCCATTGTGTCATTTAAAGTTTGTGTTTCCTTGTTAATTTTCTGTGTAGTTGATCTATCCATAGTTGTGAGTGGGGTATTAAAGTCTCCCACTATTATTGTGTTACTATTAATTTCCTCTTTCATACTCGTTAGTGTTTGCCGTACATATTGCGGTGCTCCTATGTTGGGTGCATATATATTTGTAATTGTTATATCTTCTTCTTGGATTGATCCTTTGATCATTATGTAGTGTCCTTCTTTGTCTCTTTTCACAGCTTTTATTTGAAAGTCTATTTTATCTGATATGAGTATTGCGACTCGTGCTTTCTTTTGGTCTCCGTTTGCATGAAATATTTTTTTCCAGCCCTTCACTTTCAGTCTGTATGTGTCTCTTGTTTTGAGGTGGGTCTCTTGTAGACAGCATATATAGGGGTCTTGTTTTTGTATCCATTCAGCCAATCTTTGTCTTTTGGTTGGGGCATTCAACCCATTTACATTTAAGGTAATTATTGATAGGTGTGGTCCCGTTGCCATTTACTTTGTTGTTTTGGGTTCACGTTTATACAACCTTTCTGCATTTCCTGTCTAGAGAAGATCCTTTAGCATTTGTTGAAGAGCTGGTTTGGTAGTGCTGAATCCTCTCAGCTTTTGCTTATCTGTAAAGCTTTTGAGTTCTCCTTCATATCTGAATGAGATCCTTGCTGGATACAGTAATCTAGGTTGTAGGTTATTCTCTTTCATTACTTTCAGGACGTCCTGCCATTCCCTTCTGGCCTGGAGGGTTTCTATTGATAGATCAGCTGTTATCCTTATGGGAATCCCTTTGTGTGTTATTTGTTGTTTTTCCCTTGCTGCTTTTAATATTTGTTCTTTGTGTTTGATCTTTGTTAGTTTGATTAATATGTGTCTTGGGGTGTTTCGCCTTGGGTTTATCCTGTTTGGAACTCTCTGGGTTTCTTGGACTTGGGTGGCTATTTCCTTCCCCATTTTAGGGAAGTTTTCAGCTATTATCTCCTCGAGTATTTTCTCATGGCCTTTCTTTTTGTCTTCTTCTTCTGGAACTCCTATGATTCGAATGTTGGGGCGTTTCACATTGTCCCAGAGGTCCCTGAGGTTGTCCTCATTTCTTTTGATCCTTTTTTCTTTTTTCCTCTCTGCTTCATTTATTTCCACCATTTTATCTTCTATCTCACTTATCCTATCTTCTGCCTCCGTTATTCTACTCTTGGTTCCCTCCAAAGTGTTTTTGATCTCATTCATTGCATTATTCATTTTAAATTGACTCTTTTTTATTTCTTCTAGGTCTTTATTAAACAATTCTTGTATCTTTTCAATCTTTGTTTCCAAGCTATTTATCTGTAACTCCATTTTGTTTTCAAGATTTTGGATCATTTTTATTATCATTATTCTAAATTCTTTTTCAGGTAGATTCCCTATCTCCTCCTCTTTTGTTTGACTTGGTGGGCATTTTTCTTGTTCCTTTACCTGTTGGGTATTTCTTTGCCTTTTCATCTTGTTTAGATTGCTGTGTCTGGAGTGGACTTTCTGTATTCTGGAGGTCTGTGGTTCCTTTTTATTGTGGAGGATTTACCCAGTGGGTGGGGTTGGACGTTTGGCTTGTCAAGGTTTCCTGGTTAGGGAAGCTTGCGTCAGTGTACTGGTGCGTGGAACTTGATTTCTTCTCTTTGGAGAGCAATGGAGTGCCCAGTAATGAGTTTTGAGTTGGGTCTATGTGTTAGGTGTGACCTTGGGTAGCCTGTATGTTGACATTCAGGGCTATGTTCCTGTGTTGCTGGAGAATTTGCGTGGTATGTCTTGCTCTAAAACTTATTGGCTCTTGGGTGGTGGTTGGTTTCAGTGTAGGTATGGAGGCTTTTGGACGGTCACTTATCACTTAAAGTTCCATGTAGTCAGGAGTTTTCTGGTGTTCTCAGGTTTTGGGCTTAAGTTTCCTGCCTCTGGATTTCAGTTTTATTCTTCCTGTAGTCTCAGGACTTCTCCAACTATACAGCTCTGATAATTAAACTTCTAGGTTAATGGCGAAAAGATTCTCCCCCGTTAGGGACACCCAGAGAGGTTCACAGAGTTACATGAACAGGAGAAAAGGGAGGAGGGAGATAGAGATGAGTAGGAGGAGAAAAAGGGGGACTCAAGAGGAGAGAGACAGATCTACGCAGCTGTCTGTTCCCAGAGTGTTCTCGTATCTCAGACACCTACAAGGATTCACAGAATTGGATGGGGAAGAGAAGGGGAAAAGAGGAAATAGAGGTGTTCTGAGGTAGAAAACAGAGAGTCAAGATTGGGAGGGAATAATCTTCGGTTTTAAGATAGGGCTTCTCTTTTTTTTTTTTTTTTTGTAAGGTTATAGTGTAGTGAAGATGAAAATGAAGAGTAGTAGAGGAGTACTAGAGGACTTTAAAAGAAATAAGAGAAAAAGAAAAATAGAAAATAGAAGAGAAAAAGGAAAGAAAAAAAAAAAGAAGAAAAAGGAGAAGAAAAAAAAAGAAAAAGAAAAAAAAAAAAAAAAAAGGAAAGAAAGAAAAAAAAAAATTTTTTTTCCCCTAATTAAAAAAATCGTAAAAATCTATGAAAATGAAAGTTAAGGAGTAATGGGGGAGTAATAGGGAATTTTAAAGGAAAATAAAAGAGAAAAAATAAAAAAGAAAAATATAAAAAGAAAAAAAAAATTTTTTTTTTTCCTTACTTAGAAAAAACAGAAAAATAAGAAAAAAAGTAAAAATATGTCTAGGAATTTCTCTGGAGCTGTTGCGGTCAGTGTGGGTTCGGCTCAGTTTCAGATAGCTCCTCGTTCCAGCTTGCACTTCTCGATATCTACAGGGCCCTTCCGGTGAAGTCGGTGTTTTCTTCAGGGATTTTAATCTGTTGCACCAGTCCCTTCTGAAGCGGTTCCCTTTGTTTATTTGGCTTCTGTTTGCCGGTCTCTTCAGAGGCTCATTTCCGCCCTGACACAGGCGGCCGGAGGCGGACTCTTATTCAGGTAGCTAGTTCCGTTGCGCTGCTGGGAGGGGCTGACGCTGCGGGGCGGGGCTGGCGCTGCGGGGAGGGGCTGGCCCTGCGGGGGCGGGGCTGATGCTGCGGGGAGGGGCTGGCCCTGCGGGGGCGGGCTGGCGCTGCCGGAAGGGGCTGACGCTGCTTTCTCCGTCTGCGCTGCTCAGGCTCCCGGCTGTTCTATATGGAGCGCGCCCCGCGCTGCGCGAGGTTCCAGCCCTCGGGCGTTACACAAAAGCGCGGAAGGAAAAGCTGCGCCTGCTCTCTGTGCCTTCCCCGTCAGAGCGGTCCAGGCAGCCAGGGGCTTGGTGGGCGCGCTATCCCCAGGTGTGGCGCACCCACTCCCTTCCGCGGACCCAGTCTCAGTTTCCGCTGGCGCCAGGCGGGTGCGCGCGCCTTCCGCCCTCCGCGTCCCCAGCCCCAGTCCCCGCCCCGCGCCGGTCGGGTGCCTGCGCCCTGTGTCTCGCCGCGACCTTCCCCTCCCCCCTGCCTCCTGCCTCCGGCGGGGCTGGGCCGGTCCGCAGCCTGCGAGCTCTTCTCGGGACTTTCCCCGTCCCTTTGTTCTGCGAACGGCCGGCAGTGTGTTCCGGCCGGTCAATTTTCTCTCTCTCCTTTGGTCTCCCACAGTTCAAGTTGGCACCTCACAGAAGCTCCCCCCGATTGTCCTCAGGGCACTCAGGCCCAGACCCTAGCCCAAGCAAGGCCGCCTAAGACTCCCTTCCCGGGACGGGTCTCCGTCCTTAGCTCTTTTGTCTCACTTTTTATCTTTTATATTTTGTCCTACCTCCTTTCGAAGACAATGGTCTGCTTTTCTGGGCGCCTGATGACCTCAGCTAGCAATCAGAAGTTGTTTTGTGAAGTTTGCTCTGCATTCGGTTATTCTTTTGATGAATTTGTAGGAGAGAAAGTGGTCTCCCGGTCCTACTCCTCCGCCATCTTGGCTCCTCCCCCCAGTCATGATTTCTTAAAGAAAATATCAGATATTAAGATCAAAGTTTTTATACGTTAAAAAAAGGTGACCATTTAATGATAATAGGTAGGTATAGTATAAGCATTTTCCCAGAGAAATTCAGCATCTGCTATACCTTCCTGTTTTAAAAGTCTCTCATTTCTGTCCCACACATCTTTATCCCAAACTATTTGAAAATTTTCATACATGGAGGAACTCCTGCATTTCTGAAATGGACTGGACTGAAATGAGTAACAGCTGGAGCACCAGTCCTGCTGCTGTTGCGAAGTCGCTCAGTCCTGTCCGGCTCTGTGCGACCCCACAGACGGCAGCCACCAGGCCCCCCGTCCCTGGACTCTCCAGGCAAGGACACTGGAGTGGGCTGCCATTGCCTTCTCCGGCACCAGTCCTGACTGTAGGACAAAATGAATGACTTTGACAAGCCACCTAACCACTTCGGGCCACAATTTATTCATCTGAAAAAGATGGAATGGGACAAGATGATTTCTATATTACCATCATCTTTGAAATTCTGTCCTTGTGAAAAATCATAAATAATTACAACAATTAATACTACAAATAAATTCAGAAAACACGAATGTCAATAAATAAAACCATCATTTCCTTAAAAAAAGAGATGCAGTGTTTTCACAAGGAAACTGCAATGGCCAGATGGTGGGGGGAAGCGAAGAACAGATTATACTGGGTGCCTACTGGTGATCAAATTTCAAAGTTCTCTGATTGTGTATCTAAAGTAAACTGCAAAACAATCACACTGCCGCTAACCATATGTCTTAGGCTGGTCAGAGATAAATCCTTAGTCATTTGTTAAGTCAGGCACAGGCACTGGCACATAGTAAGCACACACACGTCTGTTAAATGAATAAACGAGTAGACAAATACGTACACAGTTTGGCTTCTTACCTCAGGAGCTTAAGTTTTATAAATTAAAATGGAAAAAGTTCAAAAATACTTCAGATGTTACATAGAGAAGACATAGCAAGGCAGCTGGCCCGTCTGGAGTGACTCCCAGCGCAGACTCTCTGGCCTTCTTAGCTGAGCAGGGCTGTGAGACCTGAGTCGGCCCTCCACCTTCTTCTGGGAATGTGAAAATCTGAACAGGCAGGAAGTGACCGAGGTGGCTGAAACATCTTATGGGGGAGCCCTGGAGAGACAGATGACTCCCTGCTGCGAAGTTCACGGACTTGCTCTGGTTCCCCTCCCTCCAGAAGACACGTATCTATCCAGCTATTCCTTCCAGAAGCTACTAAAATGTTCTTTCAACAGATTTCTTTAAGAACAATACAAATATGTGGTACTGCTCTAACATTACTGTTGAGAAAGGAGCTACCATGTGCTGAAAATCTATATATTAATAACAGCACCCGTCTGTGTTAACATGATTCAACATTTAACTAAATCTCATAAGGCAGGTGTTCTTCCTGGTTCCCTAATAGGACTCCAAGGATTAAGTAGCTTGCAGGGCCCAAGTCATAAGGTCCAAGTTCATTCACATGCAGGCTTGTCTGACTTCAAGGTCACCAGGCCACAGTGTCTTTAATATTATTACTTTCAAAACTTCCTGGATTTAAAAGGGCTTATCATAAATCTGAGTATTCAGAATTATAATTATTCATGTGGTAACTGATATGATATCACTTATGTACTAGAGCCATGATTCTGAATATTGAATTTCTGAATGTTAACTAAATCTCTTCTTTAAAAAGCCTTTGTACTCTTCTTCAACATAGCTTCTTTTTAAAAGGATAAGGAAACTGTAATAAAAAATTTTTTTCTTGTAAATTTTCTCTGCTATAAAAATCTTCAGGTTTTATATATTTTCTGTAAGAAATTTCTAGAAGGCATTTGGGTAGGGGAGAATTGTAAAATTAGTGAAGTAGAAAGGATCCAGTGCTGAGAGTAACCAGGGCTGTAAGGCAGTATTGGCAGTCTCAGACATCTAACTATATTACACTTGGGATGGAACCTCAGAAGGTAGGACACTGGCCAACATGAACCCTAATCTAGGACACGCATTGTAATTGAAATGACAACAGAAGAGATAAAGACTCAATCCCTTCTGAGCTGTAACACTGAGGACCAATGCATTCTGAAAAGACCATGAGGGAAATAACTAGGGCAGATAATCTACGTGAAGCTGTTTCTGACTACTCCCACTGGAAAAACTGTATTCTATTCAGAATGACGAGGTGCTTTTATCCTGCATCCTCCTTCCCCTTCATCCCAAACCATTTAATGAGTGATTATATTTGCTATATAAGGTTTACCAGACCCTGGAAATACTCTGGTAAGCAAAATATAATCCGTACATTGTGAGACAGATAGTAAATACACAGTTGTAATGCTGTGTGATAAAGTCTGTGATGGGTTAGAGTGCTCTGAGTTCATCCACAGAGACACATACATGGCAAAATCTTGAAGTAATTAGAGCATGCTTTAACAAAATGAAATAACTGGTTTTTTAAATGCCTCAGATGGTCCTCACTCTTAAATCATACTGACATTTCTGTTAAAAATAAAACAGCCCTGAAGTCACACAATTACTTTCTAGAATCCTAAAGTTCCTTTAGGATCTTTCCTAGTAGGTTTTAACTTTTTTAGTTCCCATCCATTCAAATCTTTTTGCCAATAAATAACTTCGTTATTTTACACATTTCATCCCAAGTTTCAGAAACACTAGCTTTTATATTCCTTATCACATCTTTTTATTTAAAATAAACAAACATTTATTATTACATGTTACCACTGGGTGTGGGAAGAAAGAGGGAACATGGAGAATGATTCTTTGTTTACAATAAGCACATATTCCTTCTGTAATTCAGAAACATATATGTCTATTAATAGTGCCACAAAATCCACACACTAAGTTCATGTTTTCTATGGATCAACTACAGAGATGCAAGTACACCAAAGCCACTTCACTGTGTTTAATTATTGTTAGGTAATAATTCTGGTGGTGACATTGTAATTCTGTGACTTGGCATTAAGCAGAAACAAGTATAAAATGATACTGCTCTATTTTATGTACTCTGTCCCTTATTTTATTAGAGTATTTTCTATAAAATCTTCATGGATAAAATTTGCTTCATTTCTTCTGTGTGCAGCTACTGTAGAATACTGTGTTCCTTTCTCTCGGGGTATTATAATTCAATACTCAGAATCACATACTTTGTCTTCTAAGCATTTCACAGTGTTAAGACAGCCTTCACTCCACCTCTGGTGCAACATTTCTGCAGGGCATGTTACAAACAACTGGAGTAATCACTGACTTCTCTCAAACATGTAGGATAAACATGAAGCAGTGTACAAACTCTTTGTACCACCCAGACTCTGAGCCTTTGATTGTATAATTTAGAGTCAACACTCTTTCTAGTCTCAATCTTTCCTCTTCAACCCATTCTTTCTTTCCAACCAATCCAGTCTATTAATAGTTATGGAAAATCAAAGAAAAAGTTCACCAAACTGGTCAGGTTTACTCTAGCTTACAGCTAGAAGATGTCAACACTGGGCTTCCTGGGCAAGTTATCTAGTCTCTCTCAGCCTCAGTCTCACCACCTGTAAGTGGGGATCAAGTTGCCTCTTTACCACCTGAAAGTGCTTAAAAGCATAGAGGAAGAGGGTCTGTGAATTTATCAAGCACCACAAATACATGTTATTAATATACTTGATGGTGTGATCACTCACACTAGAGCCAGACATCCTGGAATGCGAAGTGAAGTGGGCCTTAGGAAGCATCACTATGAACAAAGCTAGTGGAGGTGATGGAATTCCAGTTGAGCTATTTCAAATCCTAAAACATAATGCTGTGAAAGTGCTGCACTCAATATGCCAGCAAATTTGGAAAACTCAGCAGTGGCCACAGGACTGGAAAAGGGCAGTTTTCATTTCAATCCCAAAGAAAGGCAATGCCAAAGAATGTTCAAACTACCGCACAATTGCACTCATCTCACACACTAGCAAAGTAATGCTCAAAATTCTTCAAGCAAGGCTCGAACAGTACGTTAACTGAGAACTTCCAGATGTTCAAGCTGGATTTAGAAAAGGCAGAGGAATCAGAGATCAAATTGCCAACATCCACTGGATCATCGAAAAAGCAAGAGAGTTCCAGAAAAACATCTACTTCTGCTTTACTGACTATGCCAAAACCTTTGCAGAAAATTCTTAGAGATGGGAATATCAGACCACCTTACCTGCCTCCTGAGAAATCTGTATGCAGGTCAAGAAGCAACAGTTAGAACCAGACATGGAACAACGAACTGGTTCCAAATTGGGAAAGGAGTATGTCAAGGTTGTATATTGTCATCCTGCTTATTTAACTTATATGCAGAATACATCATGTGAAATGCTGGACTGGATGAAGTACAAGCTGGAATCAAGACTGCTGGGAGAAATATCAGTAACCTCAGATATGCAGAGGACACCACTCTTATGGAAGAAAGTGAAGAAGAACTAAAGAGCCTCTTGATGAAAGTGAAAGAGGAGAGTGAAAAAGCTGGCTTAAAACTTAACTTTCAAAAAATGAAGATCATGGCATCTGGTCCCATTACTTCATGGCAAATAGATGGGGAAACAGTGGAAACAGCAATAGACTTTATTTTGGGGGGCTCCAAAATCACTGCAGATAGTGACTGCAGCCATGAAATTAAAAGACACTTGCTTCTTGGAAGAAAAGTTATGAACAACCTAGACAGCATATTAAAAAGCAGAGACATTACCTTGCTGACAAAGGTCTGTCTAATTAAAGCTATTGTTTTTCCAGTATTAATGTATGGATGTGAGAGTTGGACTGTAAAGAAAGCTGAGCACAGAAGAATTGATGCTTTTGAACTGTGGTGTTGGAGAAGACTCTTGAGAGTCCCTTGGACTGCAAGGAGACCAAACCAGTCCATCCTAAAGGAGATCAGTCCTGGGTGTTCATTGGAAGGACTGATGCTGAAGCTGAAACTCCAGTACTTTGGTCACCTGATGCAAAGAGCTGACTCATTTGGAAAAGACTCTGATGCTGGGAAAGATTGAGGGCAGGAGAAGAAGGGGACGACAGAAGATGAGACGGTTGGATGGCATCACCGACTTGATGGACATGGGTTTGAGTAAAACTCCGGGAGTTGATGATAGACAGGGAGGCCTGCCATGCTGCAGTCCATGGGGTCGAAAAGAGTCGGACATGACTGAGTGACTGAACTGATTAATATAAGAAATGTTCTTTACTTTTTTGCTTGTTTAAAAATATTTATTATATCACCATACAATGGGAAGTATGGTGTTCTGTTTATATGAAAAGTATCCCAGTTCAGTTCAGTTCAGTTCAGTCACTCAGTTGTGTCCAACTCTTTGCAACCCCATGAATCGCAGCATGCCAGGCCTCCCTGTCCATCACCAACTCCCGGAGTTTACTCAAACTCATGTCCATCGAGTTGGTGATGCCATCCAGCCATCTCATCCTCTGTCGTCCCCTTCTCCTCCTGCCCCCAATCCCTCCCAGCATCAGGGTCTTTTCCAATGAGTCAACTCTTCGCATGAGGTGGCCAAAGTATTGGAGTTTCAGCTTCAGTCTCAGTCCTTCCAATGAACACCCGGGACTGATCTCCTTTAGGATGGACTGATTGGATCTCTTTGCAGTCCAAGGGACTCTCAAGAGTCTACTCCAACACCGCATTCAAAAGCATCAATTTTTCGGTGCTTGGATTTCTTTAAGTACAACTCTCACATCCATACATGACCACTGGAAAAACCACAGCCTTGACTAGATGGACCTTTGTTGGCAAAGTAATGTCTCTGCTTTTTAATATGCTGCCTAGGTTGGTCATAACTTTCCTTCCAAGGAGTAAGCATCTTTTAATTTCATGGCTGCAATCACCATCTGCAGTGATTTTGGAGCCCAGAAAAATAAAGTCAGCCACTGTTTCCATACTAAGTATCCCATACTAAAGTTTTGAAACCAACTTTAAAAGCATATGTAGTTCAAACGTGACCAGAAATATTCTAAAGAACATTGTTATTACAATCAAATAGAATAAGCTAAACTTACTATACTATGCATCTGTACAAAGGTCTGATTTTTGGTTACTTGCTCTTTATTCTTACTCAACTCCCTATCTTTTTATCAATAATAAAGAGAAAAAATATACAAGTATTGCCATCAAATCGCTGGTGCATAGAATCAGTTACGATAAAAACAGAACATTAACGTGTGCATGTGTGAGATTACAATACCTGGCATTTGAGGAAGCTCTCAACAAACATTCCTTTTTCTTAACCTCATTCTCTTTTACATCAAATAAATGATTTGGAGTGTCTTCATAAGTAGCTCTTTAGGGCATGGGTACAACAAATTATATCAGTGAATAGGACCAACTAAAATCCCCCTATGATATAACTTTGAATAATAAGGTTAGAAGGAAGGTAATTGTGATGCAATAGCTTATAATTAGTACTTCCAGTGATGAACTGTTTCCTGCCCACAATGTGTGATAAGAAAGAAATCTGTAAGAGATAAGGGCAGGCCTCACTCCTATCCTGTCACTGAGGCTGGTGAGCTAGGAGTCACTGTAAACCTCTGTTATGGCATTCCAGAATTCAAGCTGACCTTAGGGTTAGAGGCTGTCAAGGCATCTGCCTGGCATTTACAGGGCCTGTGCACGAAAAGTGGAGAAGGCAGTGCCTGTAACACTGTCTCAGGGACATCATGTCAATCTGATGAGAAAGGATGAAGTATTTAATGGCAGAGCTAAGACAGGCAGACAGGGATGGGCATCTAACCTGTCACTCAATAGCTCTGTGATCTGGGTGCATTAACTTCTCTGAATCTCAAGTGTGCTCACCTACACAATGGGGACCACAGTGCTACCTCTCGGGGTTTGCATGAGCATTAAAGCTGAGCAGGTGTGTAAAGTACCTGAGCACTCAGTCAGTCCAACATCATCACCATTACCCTGTTGTTATGATTGTTGTAAGCTCTCAGGCAGAAGCAACATGACCCCAAAACACATGGGTTTTTGGGTAACACATGGAATTTATGGTTAAACTCCACTGATAACCTAAAAGCCCTTGTTAATTTCAGGAAGATCAGCACAACACAGAAAGAGATTCAATAATGGACTCAAAACCAACTGGGATGGCTGGTACATCAGACACCGGTTTGGGGAGGGTAGTAAGCACATCCTTAAAGAAACTTATTCAATTGATAATTTTCTTTGCTGCATGTAAGTCAGAAGCAATAAAGAGCCCATGGGAAAAAAATAAGTACATTTTAGACAATGTAACTATTTAAAGACTAATGACATTTACTAGAAAAATCATACCCTCAGTCAGGCCATATATTTTACTTCTGTAGTTCCTACTTGACTTTGGCCTAGTGTTTCTGTATCTTTGCTAATTTTAATTTGTTGCTAGGCTGTTTCCTCACTTGCCATTTGGTTAGGTAAAAATGCAATAATTTAATAAGAAACATAGTAACCAAAAAAGTTAATTACTATATGAGAATTTGGGTTCTCTGAACCAGAGCCTATGACAAGGATGTGGATGCATTAATTTATTTTGGAAGGGATCCTATGAAGCATGAGTGAGAGAGGGCAGGCATGAGACAGGGAAGGAAGAAATGCTAAATCTATGAGCATTACTGAAGTCACTGCTAGAGACAATAGGGGATGGATTCTGCCAGTACCCACGAGCAGCATTTTAAATATCTCCCAGGATTCTCCATCTGGAACACAGGAGGCTGCAGCATTGACTTAAGTCTGGTTGAGGGTTGCCTTCCCCACCACAGCCTAATAATAAGCTTTCTGGAATGACTATCAGTTGGGGTTCAACTAAAGAAGCAAACCACTGTAAGTGTGTGTGTGCGTGTGTGTGTGTGTGTGTGTGTGTGACCGCACGAGGCTTGTTACAGAGATGTGGCCTTCTGCAACTGTGGGAGCTGGTTAAGTGGTTTCTATAAGGTTGTCAGGGCTTCCCTGGTGGATCAGCTGCTAAAGAATCCGCCTGCATGCGGGAGACCTGGGTTTGATCCCTGGGTTGGGAAGATACCCTGGAGAAGGGAAAGACTACCCACTCCAGTCTTCTGGCCTGGAGAATACCAAAGATCCACAGAGCAGGCAGGCAGTCAAGGAAGATGGAGACAAAGTTGGGGAGAGAAAAACTAAAAACCACAGCACAACCTGGAGACTGTGAAATCTGTATCATTCTCAAATCTGATCCCTGATGCCTCTAACCTTGGTGACAAGGGTTCTCTGCAGAAGCCGGGGCCCTGCCGCAGAGGGGGAAACACACACGACTGGCCTGGGGGCCAGAGACACTAAGGAGGACCCAGGGGGAGATGGAGCAGGTCCAGGTCCAGCTGCTGCTTCATGCCAGCGAGGTGTCATCGGCTCAGCAACAAAAGTTGAGGCCAATGACCTGTCTCTTTAGCTTCACGGGTCTGCGGAGGGGGAGGCACTATGCTCATGGAGCTGTTCTTAAAGTCCTGGGCCTGATCCAGACCACACGATTCTGGACTCTGAACTGATGCTGGGATGGGATGACACTTCTGGGGCCTTGGTTGGAGGTGAAGTTATGTTTGCACGTTGGAGGGATGTGAAATCAGGCGGACAGTGGTACACAGTTTTCAACATGGTTCTCCAACACGAGCAATCCCACCCAGTGGGGGAGAACGTACAAACCTCCATGTGAAACAAAACTGCATAAACCTGTACAGAACGAAACACACAAATGAGGACAAGGAAAATGGGGAAATGTGAGTAAGACTGGTAGATTATATCATTGTTAAGATATAACAAGACTTGAGAGTCCCTTGGACTGCAAGGAGATCAAACCAGTCAATCCTAAAGGAAGTGAGTCCTGAATATTCATTGGAAGGACTGATGCTGAAGCTCCAATACTTTGGCCACCTGATGCAAAGAGCTGACTCATGGGAAAAGACTCTGATGCTGGGAAAGATTGAAGGGAGAAGGGGATGACAGAGGATGAGATGGTTGGATGGCATCACCGACTTGGACATGAGTTTGAGTAAGCTCCAGGAGTTGGTGAAGGACAGGGAAGCCTGGCGTGCTGCTGTCCATGGAGTCACAAAGAGTCAGACGTGGACACGCCAGAGTGACTAAACAATAACGACATTCTGGCTGTGCTATTATACTACTTTTACAAGATGATACCTTCGGGGAGAAGGGGTGAGTGCACACCAGATCTCTCTGTATGATTTCTTAACAACTACCTGTGAATCTGCAAATATATCAATAAATATTTCAAATAAAAGGCAAAGACAACCGTCTGAGATCCCATTCCTGGGCATCCCCTGCCCTGCATAATCCCTTCCTCTTGAGTGTAAGAAGGACCCAGTGATGTGCTTCTAATGAATGCAACACAGCAAAAGTGGTGGTGGTTTAGTCACTAAGTCATGTCCAACTCTTGCAACACCATGGACTGGGAACCTACCAGGCTCCTCTGTCCATGGGATTTTTCCAGGCAAGAAGACTGGAGTGGGTTGCCATTTCCTTCTCCAGGGGATCTTCCCGACCCAGGAATCAAACCCGGGTCTCCTGCATTGCAGGCAGATTCTTTACCGACTGAGCTAGTTACTTCTATGATTAGGTTTCAAAAGACAGTGACTCTGTCTGCTGCACTCTTAGCTTGCACACTTTGATGAAGGTCCCTGCGAGAGGCCACAGAGCAAGCAGCTGAGGCTGACCTCTGGTCGAGAGACAGTGAGACATGAAGCCTGCAGCCCATTCCCCCATGAGGAACGGAACTCTGCCAACAGCCAGGGGGTGAGCTTGGAAGCCTCAAGGTGACTCAGCTCCAGCAGACACCCGACTTCGGCCTGAGAGACCCTGACAAGTGCCTGGACTCCTGACCCACAGATAAAAGTATGTTCCTTTAAGCCACTAACTTTTGACATATTTTGCTACATAATGACAGACAACTAATACAGGCTTCTTATTTTTTTAATCCCTCTTTCTGGCTCCAGTATTTTGTTGCTTCATTTCTTTATCCTTGTGGATTTGTATCTCTTTTTTATTCCCGTATTCTTCCCTTCTTAGGGTTACAGGAAGGAAACCATTATGTATTTGTTGATCCTGCCATTTTTTACTGCAAGTCACTCTCAAATCTTGTTATAAACTAGTTGTGTTCCCCCACCCCACCCCCAGATTCGTATGTTGAGGCCCTAACCCTAAAGGCAGTGGTACTTTGAGAAGTAATTAGGCTTAGATGATCTTCCCTGGTGGCTCAGATGGTAAAAGCATCTGCCTACAATGTGGGAGACCCAGGTTCAATCCCTGGGTCGGGAAGATCCCCTGGAGAAGGCAATGGCAACCCACTCCAGTACTCTTGTCTGGAAAATCCTACAGAGAGAGAAGCCTGGTAGGCTACAATCCATGGGGTCGCAAAGAGTCGAACATGACTGAGTGACTTCACTTTCTTTTCTTTAGGTTTAGATGAAATTTTGAGGGTGGAGCCCCACGATGGGACCAGTGCCCTTGGAAGAGGAAGAGACACGAGAACTTTCTCTCTCTGCGCTGTGAGAAGGCAGCCGTCCGCTAGCCAAGAAGAGGGTTCTCACCGGGAACCAACTCTTTCAGCACCTTGATCTTGGACTTCCAGCCTCGAGGACTGTGAGAAATAAATGACTGTTGTTTAGACCGCCCAGTCAGTGGTCTTTTGTTATGGCAGCCTGAAATGCTAAGATACCATGAGACCAACAAAGTTAATGAGACAAATTAACAAGCAGTCTCTTTTAAATGACAGTCATTTTATTCTAAAATTTTCACATTGTAGGTCTAGTATGGAAGATGAGACTTCTGTTACAAATGAGTCTTTTCATTTTAATCACTTGATCAATGTAGCATAATCAGAGGGCTTTATTTCCTTATAGTTTTAGCTAGCTGTGGAATTTAAAATGCCCCAGTTTGCCATCTGCTTCATTTTCACCAGCATGAGCAAAACCAATAAAAAGAAATAGCCTTCAAACATCCGCCCTTTTTCCAGAGAAAAAGAAATGCATGCCTAGACTATGGATTCTATTTGAATCACAGGGAGATTTGGCCCTTATTTCCAGAAATCTCCACTCATATGATACAGAAGCAACTGAATTACTCCTTTTACTTCTCTTTTAAGTTACTATTTAAAAAGCAAAAAAGGAATGCCAGAATCATGTAAGCATCATTGGTGGACATTGGGAAATAAAATATCCCTGGATTTCTCAGTGCTCCTGGAAAAGGCCCCAGCTCCCTAAGACACAGAAATATACACAATATAAAGATAATGAATGCTTGCTTTCATCCTTAGAAGCACTTTACTTTTCACATACCCTGAAGATTCGACCTGTAGCGATCAGTCTAGTTAATTGCTCTCTTCTGAAAGGGATGATAAAACTTCTCTTATCTTTACAAGAAGCCAAACGGTGACATTCCAGACTAGGCCCACTGGCTGAGCTCCCAAACTGCCAGGAAGACTGGAGAGCTATCTCCAGACAGCTACTGCTCTCTCTCTAGGTTCTTACAGAAGCCGAGGACTTGGAGACATCTCCTGGTCATAAGAATGTGCAGACAGGAATGCTTACCCTGCCCTCAGAAAGATATATTCACATTCTATTAATAAAAGTTTAGAGTCAGAACCCAGGACCCTTTCATCTGTCTCAAAGGAGCAAAGATTTTCCTCTCTCTTTTAGGGCGAGGAGGGGAGGGGAGGAACTGCCTCTAAATGAAGAAAATACAGTGTTCCTCGTCTCAAATCAATGGGGTGAAAGCTGCCACCTACTTAGAGAAATTCCACAACCTCTCATGTGCTGCCTGTGGGTCTAGTTATGGGGGACCAACAATGCAATGGTGCTCTGATTGTGGATCTGGTTGTGTCAGCAAAGAACTCTTTTCTGACCCAGATGCCCCATCTTCCCACAGTGTGTGTGTACACACACACACCCCAATCTCATAACTACACCAGTAAGCTAGTGTCTCAAACTTTTTATAGTTCTTAACAGTCCAGATTAACAAACCTAAGAGCAAGCAAGCAAGTTAGAAAAGGAATATCCACTAGGAAGCAAAAGACATTCCCTCAATATATTTTAGATTAAATCTCACAGAAAAAGGCTCCTCAGAGGTAAGAGCATCATATAGGATCATGGAATTAAAAGATATAATAAAAATATGTCTCAAACCCCCAAGATTCCCCCTGGAAGGGCCATGGGTCTCAGTTCTATCCCAGTGTAAGTAGACCCTGTTCTCCAAGCTAAGTTCAGGAATCAGGATTTTTCCAGTCCCCTCTCAGACCTACTCTAACCACTAGCTGGGAGGGCCCAAGGGAAGTCTAAGCATCTAGTGCAATGTTTCAGACCCAAAGAGCTGATCGCTCTTTAGTCAGTGTGGGCTTCCCCAGCATCAGATGGATGACTGTGCTGGACTGATCTTTAAAACAGCTTTTAATCTATGAGTCAACCATTTTATTACAATAAGCACCAAGAGAGTAGAAGGAGGGAAATGTAGGCTACTCTTGGCATCTGGATGAGAGCTGGAATTTATTACAAGCATCAAGCTCCAATAAGGCAAGGCAAATGCTGCATCTGAACTGTGAAGGCTCAGATTCCAGGCCTCTGAATTCCACCCCTTCTTTTTAAGACAAGGGCACCAGGGCCCCCAAAGGTAACAGGACTGCTGAAATCATACAGATGGGCTTCCCTGGGGGTTCAGTGGTAAAGAACCCACCTGCCAAGGAAGAAGATGCAGGATTGATCCCTGGGTCAGGAAGACTCCCTGAAATACGAAATGGCAGCTTATGCTGATATTCTTCCCTGGAGAGCCCATGGACAGAGGAGTCTGGCAGGCTACAGTTCGTGGGGTCACAATGAGTCGGACACGACTAAGCATGCACACGCCCAAGGTCAGCCATAACTGAGAACTAGTCCAGAATGTCAGAGGTCCAGGGCCAAGGACCAAATGGGACCACTCTGAAAGAGCAAGGTGGGTCTCTCAAAGGCGGCTGAGGCGATCACAATGGCCACAGGTGTCCTAGGTCCACTGAGACAAGTTCTAAACAGCAGGAATACAGCCCAACAAGTTGTACCAGTGTCCCTGGCCTCTGGCTCCCCTTGTTTCTGCTCCTGTGGCTTCCGTGGGTGCACAGGTTTACTTGGGCCTCATCTTTCTTCTTTTGCTCTTCAGCTTGCACATTCACTTCTTTCTCCACTTCACTCTCAAGGTGCAGAAGTTCCTCAGAAGATGGCACTAAGGCTGAGAGGAACCCAGGTCTCCTGAATCACAATAAAGTACACTTGCTATTTAATCATTAAAAATGTGCATTTCCTACCGTGGAAATGAATTGTTCATCACAACCTGGACAATACATCCCTTAAGCCTCTGTCCAAAGAGCAACCTCTTGATTAGCTGGTACCTCCAAGGTACCTCAATACTACACTGTCCCACATCTGACATACAATATTTCTAACTACCAAGTCATGTTCCATGGCTTTAATAGGAGCACAGTACAGCTCACTTCTTACTGGCTCTGGACCAGTCCAGCGAACGGATAAAACCAAGGTTTTTGAAAACTTGAGACCACTCATAGGATCCTGCAAAGAAGAACATTCTAAGGCAGAGTCACCTCCAAGGACCTTCTAGACAGTCTTTCCTCAACTTGTTGTTCAGTCACTAAGTCATGTCTGACTCTTTGTGACGCCACGGACTGCAGCATGCCAGGCTTCCCTGTCCTGTATTTCCCAGAGTTTGCACAAACTCATATCCATCGAATTGGTGATGCCATCCAACCATCTCATCCTCTTTCGCCCCCCTCTCCTCTTGCCCTCACTCTTTCCCAGCACTGGGGTCTTTTCCAAGGAGTTGGCTCTTCCCATCAGGTGGCCAAAATAGTGGAGCTTCAGCTTCAGCAACAGTCCTTCCAATGAATATTCAGAGTTGATTTCCTTTAGGATTCATTGGTTTGATTTCCTTTAGTATTGATTGGTTTGATTTCCTTGAAGTCCAAGGGACTCTTGAGAATCTTCTCCAATACCACAGTTCAAAAGCATCAATTCTTTGGCACTCAGTCTTCCTTATGGTTCAACTCATACATCCATATATGACTACTGGCAAAACTATAGCTTTGACTATATGGACCTTTGTTGGCAAAGTAAGTAATGTCTCTGCTTTTTAATACACTGTCTAGGTTTGCTATAGCTATTCTTCCAACGACCAAGTGTCTTTTAATTTTGTGGTTGCAGTCACCATCTACATTGATTTTGAAGCCCAAGAAAATGAAATCTTACAGTTTCCACTTTTTCCCCATCCATTTGCCATGAAGTGATGGGACTGGATGCCATGATCTTCGTTTTTTTAATGCTGAGTTGTAAGCCAGCTTTTTCACTCTCCTCTTTCACCTTCATCAAGAGGCTCTTTAGTTCCTCTTCACTTTCTGCCATTAAAATGTATCTATCATCTGCCTATCTGGGGTTGTGGATATTTCTCCAGCAATCTTGATTCCAGCTTGTGCTTCTTCCAGCCCAGCATTTTGTATGATGTACTCTGCATATAAGTTAAACAAGCAGGGTGACAATATACAGCCTTGATGTACTCCTTTCCCAGTTTTGAATCATTCCATTGTTCCATGCCCAGCTCTAACTGTTGTTTCTTGTCCTGCATACAGATTTCTCAGGAGGCAGGTAAAGTGGTCTGGTATTCCCACTTCTTGAAGAATATTCCACAGTTTGTTGTGATCCACACAGTCAAAGGCTTTAGCATAGTCAATGAAGCAGAAGTAGATGTTTTTCTGGAATTCTCTTGTTTTTTTCAATGATCCAGCAGATGTTGGCAATTTGATCTCTGGTTCCTCTGCCTTTTCTAAATCCAGCTTGAACATCTGGAAGTTCACGGTTCACGTATTGCTGAAGCCTGGCTTGGAGAAGTAGATGATTTTCTGGAATTCTCTTGTTTTTTTCAATGATCCAGCAGATGTTGGCAATTTGATCTCTGGTTCTTCTGCCTTTTCGAAATCCAGCTTGTACATCTGGAAGCTCTCAGTTTACATAATGCTGAAGCCTATCTTGAAGGATTTTGAGCATAATCTTGCTAGGGTGTGAAATCAGTGCAATTGTGCAATAGTTTGAACATTCTTTGGCATTGCCTTTTTTTGGAATTAGAATGAAAACTGACCTTTTCCAGTCCTGTGGCCACTGCTGAGTTTTCCAAATTTGCTGGCATATTGAGTACAGCACTTTCACAGCATTATCTTTCAGGATTTGAAATAGCTCAACTGGAATTCCATCACCTCCACTAGCTTTGTTGGTAGTAATGTGTCCTAAGGCCCACTTGACTTCACACTCCAGGATGTCTGGTTCTAGGTGAGTGACCCCCCAATGTGGTTATCTGGGTCATTAAGAGCTTTTTTGTACAGTTCTGTGTATTCCTGCCACCTTTTCTTAACCTCTTCTGCTTCTGTCAGGTCCTTGCCATTTTTTCCTTTATTGTGTCTATCTTTGCATGAAATGTTTCCTTATTATCTCAAATTTTCTTAAAAGAGATCTCTAGTCTTTTCCATTCTATTGTTTTCCTTCATTTCTTTGCATTATTCACTTAAGGCTTTCTTATCTCTCCTTGCTATATTCTCTGTAACTCTGCATTCAGTTGGGCATCTTTCCCCTTCTCCTTTGCCTCAATAGTGCTGTATAATAAAGACTTCAGATACTGTAAACACAGATTTTGGGGCTAAAACTACTTAAGATCAATAAAAGGAGTAAAGACTGAAAAGCTGTTTTCAGTAGTTCTGGTGTTGGCCATAGTTTCTGAGACTTTTTCTGTCATACAAGATATACAATGAGGTCCACGAGAATCACACAACTCTTAGAGGGGATCCTCAATGAAAATGACGCATTACAGGTTTCACTTGACATGACATTCAATCCCAGCAAAGCTCAGCACTTAATTAAGTAAGGCTTCAAATTCCACTGTAAGCCATGATACCCAATTCTAATCTTGAACCACAGAGCTTAATTAAATATCCAGCATTAGGAATATCTTCTACCTTTTCCACTTTCACCTTTTTTTCTGCAAATGAAATACCCAAGTATCTCCTGCATTGCAGGCAGATTCTTTACCGTCTGAGCCACCAGAGAAGCCCTATTAAGAATACCTTCTACCTTCTCCACTTTCACCTTTTTTCCTCCAAATGAAGTGATGGCTGATTGGATTTTTTTTTAAATATATTAAATTTCAAGGATATTCAATCCTTTTTATCCAAAAGTTAAAATTTAAGCACTCTTCAGAGATGATAAATGTCCACCCTATTTATTCTGACACAACATTTGGCTAATATAGAACAGCTGGCTGACTATATTCTGAACAGCTGAACATAAATTGGTATATTGAAATACATTCACAATTTATTTCTTTTGATGCCAATTTAGAGAACAAAACAAAATTAACCATTTGACTATGGAAAGACAACTGCATATATGTACTTTAAAAGGAGTTCAATGAAAGAAGTCTTAGCTTTAAGTTCTCAGACAAATTCTTTTCTTTTAAATCAAGTCTCACAGCCAATATGAAAAATCAATACCCCAGACTGTAAGTAAAAGAGAAGCTGACCCAGTATTCCCGAGGTTTAAGCTCACTCCGGAAGACCCTGGTCCACAGTTTCTGCACTAGCAGGTCCTCCCCAGTGTTTCTCTGTCCCAGCTTGGGACCCTTCTGGTCGCCCCCTTCCATCCGCACTGCAGGCTGAAATGCCATCTTTGTAAGACATTCTCTCCAGGGACTAGCGAGAGGGCTGCCTTTCCCTCCCTCTTTTTAATGCCAGAGTCTAGTAACCTGACGATACACCCCATGGGGCCCCTCACGGTGCTCCTGGAAAGCTGAGAAATCTCAGGCAAGTAGGCCGGCAGGTCAACTGCTGTGACATTCCTGAAGAACACACACAGACTGGTCCCCACTGTCACCCTCACAACAGAACCATACTTACACAACCGGCAAAGAATCCATGAAGTGATTTTTAGGCAGATATTTACTGAGTGCCCAAAATTCACACAGGCTGCATGCCATGTGAAGTGCCCTGTTGCAGAAACTCTCAGCAATCTGCTGAATTTAGAAGTGGCAGCAGGTGTCATCAAATGAAAATGGAAGAAGGCTACATCTCTTCCCTCAGGCTTTTCTCCTCCAGTGAGACAAGCAACACTTGGCCGGTAACTACGTCAGTCTGGGAATAAGTTGACAAGTACTTCCAGAGGGCTGACATCACCCCTTCACTGACTACACCATTCAAAAGGCAGACAGGCAACACCAGGAAAGATTAGGCAGACTTAAGTTCTGCCTCCCTAACTGCATCTCTCTGGTAAAATGCCAGGGAGTAACTGGACTAAATGATCCAGAAAATATATTTACTGAAGATGACAAATTACAGAAAAATTCAAAATGGCTAAAACTGCTACTGTGGTCTCATTAGCTCACTTTATGACTAGATGCAAAGTAGGAGATTTAAGTGTATAATATACTGACAATCTGAACCAAGTTCTCTCAATTACAGGGTCTGCTCACAATAAGTCTTTTCCAAGATTCTGAATAAGAAGATTCATCTTGGTGTTCTAAATAAAGTCTACTAAAAGCCATCATTTCATACTTTGGATGCTCTGATTATTATTACATGAGAACACAGGAAGGAATGGGACACACTTACGTCTCAGAAAGCCCAGCGAAAGTGAAAGTGAAGTTGCTCAGTCGTGTCTGACTCTTGGCAACCCCATGGACTGTACCTGCCAGGCTCCTCCATCCATGGGATTTTCCAGGCAAGATTACTGGAGTGGGTTGCTTTCAGAAGTGACCCTAAATAATCATTCAGTCTCTGCCTTACATGTACTTGAAAGACAAGAGGGCTGCAGCAGATGACTGTTTAAGTTTCAATAGTTGCTTGGCGCAACTTCATGAGAAAACTGGAAATTAAGAGAGTTTGGTACTTTTCTCCTCAAGTTTTTTTCAACAAAAGGCTGGATTTGAGTGTGTCTTTTCACTCTAGTGACTCCCTGCACACTGCCCCAATCTTTAGGGAAAGTACCTATTTTTCTTAATTATGTAGGAAAATACTGATCAACATGAAATAAGATGCATGTATTTACACTTGCACACGCATACAGAGCCACATGCTCTGGCACTGAAGCGAGACTGACACTTTTCAGCATTGAAGGAAACATTAGTCTGTTGTTTGGAAATAATAAAGAAAACATTAAAAAATGAGTGGAGACTCCCAAGTTAAGTGTTTAAAATGGACTGAATTTATAACACAGAACATACCTTATTTTTTTCTGGCTCTCTTACTTCCAGTATCTCCATATGGACATTACTTCTTTTATATTCTTCTCATGACTAATGGAGGAAAAAGGCTAAGGGAACTTTTGACTGTGACGAAAACATTCTCAGCTTTATAGAGGGACAGGTTACACAGATCTGTGCCCTGTCAAAACTCATAAGTTGTGCACAGAAGATGTGTGTATTTTACTGGATGTAAATTTTACCTAAAAAAGACTATATACAGATACTGAACTCTAGGGATTAGATTTTCTAAGCAGTGGCACAGAATGCCTATTTTAAAACTTCTATTTTTATGTGTATTCAAGGCTTGAACAAATGATTAAATAAATTGAAATGAGGCAGAAAGTTTCCCCATTGTTAAATATGCAACCTCTGGTGTTTGCAATTGTTGGTATCAAATATGAACTCATGGTGTATATATATATATGTGTGTGTGTGTGTGTGTGTTGTGTGTTATATAAAATACACTTATAAAATATACAGGAATAATATACATACACTCACTTATTATTTTTCTTACTAGCTTGGTCTTCAATTGGCAGCAAGGAAGACACACAGCCACCAGATCTTGGTGCTTATGCCACCAAGACACAGACCAGCAGACTGGATCCAAACAGGAAAAGGAGTACGTCAAGGCTGTGTACTGTCACCCTGCTTATTTAACTTATATGCAGAGTACATCATGAGAAATGCTGGCCTGGAAGAAGAGCAAGCTGAGATCAAGACTGCCGGGAGAAATATCAATAACCTCAGATATGCAGATGACACCACCCTTCTGGCAGAAAGTGAAGAAGAACTAAAGAGCCTCTTGATGAAAGTGAAAGCAGAGAGTGAAAAAGTTGGCTTAAAGCTCAACATTCAGAAAACTAAGATCATGGCATCCGGTTCCATCACTTCATGGCAAATAGATGGGGAAACAGTGGAAACAGTGTCAGACTTTATTTTTTGGGATCCAAAAATCACTGCAGATAGTGATGGCAGCCATGAAATTAAAAGATGCTTACTCCTTGGAAGAAAAGTTATGACCAACCTAGACAGCATATTAAAAAGCAGAGACATTGCTTTGCCAACAAAGGTCCGCCTAGTCAAGGCTATGGCTTTTCCAGTGGTCATGTATGGATGTGAGAGTTGGACTATAAAGAAAGCTGAGCGCCGAAGAATTGATGCTTTTGATCTGTGGTGTTGGAGAAGACTCTTGAGAGTCCCTTGGACTGCAAGGAGATCCAACCAGTCCATCCTAAAGGAAATCAGTCCTGGGTGTTCACTGGAAGGTCTGATGTTGAAGCTGAAACTCCAATACTTTGGCCACCTCATGCAGAGAGCTGACTCATTTGAAAAGACCCTGATGCTGAGAAAGACTGAAGGTGGGAGAAGGGGACGACAGAGGATGAGATGGTTGGATGGCATCACCAACTCAATGGACATGGGTTTGGGTGGACTCCAGGAGTTGGTGTTGGACAGGGAGGCCTGGCGTGCTGCAGTCCGTGGGGTTGCAAAGAGTCAGACATGACTGAGCGACTGAACTGAACTGAACCAAAAGAAACCTAGATTCTTTGGAGAAAAAGCTAAGTCCAAGGTTATGGCAACAAAAATACAACCTACAATAACCTAGAACATCTCGCTGTACTACAAACAGAAGCTGCACTCAGAATCTGAGAACCTACCAATTAAAAAATTTCCTGAGCTCAAGGACACAATTTCCAGATTCAAAGGGCCTAACAATTGATGCTTTTGAGCTATGGTGTTGGAAAAGACTCTTTTTTTTCTTCTAATTTTTTTTTTAATTTTTATTTTTTGGCCTCCCAGCATGTGGGATCCTAGTTTCCTGACCAGGGATCAAACCCACAATCCCTGCATTGGAAGCACCAAGTCTTAACCATTGGACCACCAGGGAAGTCCCCTGGAGAAGACTCTTGAGAGTCCCTTGGGCTGCAAGGAGATCAAATTAGTCACCCCTAAAGGAAATCAGTCCTGAATATTCATTGGAAGGACTGATGCCAAAGCTCCAATACTTTGGCCACCTGATGCAAAGAACAGACTCACTAGAAAAGACCCTAAAGCTGGGAAAGATTGAAGGCAGGAGACGAAGGGGACGACAGAGAATGACATGGTTGGATGGCATCACCAACTTGATGGACATGAGTCTGAGCAACCTCTAGGAGTTGGTGATGGACAGGGAAGTCTTGGGTTCTGCCGTCCATGGGGTCACAAATAGTCAGACATGACTGAGCAGCTGAACTAAACTGAAATGAACAGTTAACAGCACAATGATGAAGCTATCCGCCACAGGCCCATCTTTATGAAATTTTTGAACATCAAATTTCTTTTCGGGCAAAGAAAAGGCCCCATAAGTTTCCAAAGATAAAAAAAAAAAAGATTGCATACTAAGAACCAAGAAGCAGAATGACACTGGATTTAACACTGGAAGCTAAAATATAATGGAGAAATGCTTCCAAAATTCCAAGGAAAGTGCTCTGGATCCAGAGTTTAGCACACAGCCAATGCAAGCAAACTACTCAACGTAAAGTCTTTAAAACATTTATCATTCACATATGTACAAATCCACTGGAAGAGATGCTCCACCAAACTGACTGAACAAACCAAGAAAGCTCTCCAGGGGTCAGGATCCAACATGCAAGAGGAAGAAAGCAAGGGAAGATCAGGAGGGCAGCTGCAGGAAGAAGCCTCAGAAAGAGCTCCTCAGGAAGGTACAACTGGAAGCATCTCTAATGAGTGTCCACGTACTGAGAGGAGATTCATCCAACCAAAGGGAAGTCTGAGACTGAATTACTGAGGAGTAGGAAGAAAATTCAGTGCAAGTGTGTGTGCACACATGCATTTAGACCAGCAACTGTTAACTTCAGATAAGACAAATCTTGGACAGAAAAGGAAAAGTAAGCCCTGAACACTGAGCTGCGAGTATAACTGTACAGAAAGAATGCGAGACAGAAGTACAGGGTAGGAGTGAGGACAGCTGAATTCTCATCTTCCATGGAAGTCACCAGAAAATGCCTCAAACTGAAATATCCAAGGAGAGCAATACAAGCATTTGTGAATGATTTCACAGCTATGATGGTAAATGAAACTTATCAGTTAAAAACACTAAGTGTCTGCTTTTAGGAAGTAATGTTTTTCACAACAACTTGTATAACTCTCTGACTCCTAATGACTGCACATACAAACACAATAAAAATGAAAACTAAATTTTAAAAATTGTTTTTTTTGTTTACCCTTTTTTTTTTAACAGCCTTTCCAAGGAATTCAATTTTAAAATCTCATAGAACAGGTAGATAAGATGAAACCACATTAGATGTACTTTTCACTATCCTAATCAAACAATACTTAAAAACTAGATTAGAAAGGATGCAAACTATAAGCAAACAAAAGCAAAAGGAAGTCAGGTACAGACCAATGACAACACTGAAAGCAGCTGACTGTTTGCAAGATACTTCCAAACACACCTGTATTCACACACACATCCAAAGATGGAGAGACTGGGGATCAGAAGGTTACTAACTTACTCTAAGAGCAAAGAGAAAACAGGCTTATGATATTACTCTTAGCAAAATTCTAGCAGCCTTCTAGTAGAAAAAAAATTAAGAATATTCCTTCCTCGAACCTTCCTACACTGTTGGTGGGAAGGTAAGTTGGTGCAGGCACTATAGGAAACAGTATGGTGGTTCAGTTGGTAAAGAATCTGCCTGCAACGCAGGAGACCCATTTTGACCCCTGGATCGAGAAGATACCCTGGAGAAGGGCATGACAACCCACTCCAGTATTCTTGCCTGGAGAATTCCATGGACAGAGAGATCTCAATAATGATGGAACACTTAAAACACGGTTTTATGATTTAGTCATTTAGTCACTGTTTCTTATTGAAACCTAGAACTCTTTTAAGAGACTACTCTGAGTTCCATAAACTTTTGTTTCAAGGCTGTTGTAAAAGTAATTTTCAAAAGTTTTTTGTTCTGCTACAGGGATTTGGTTATTTCTCCTTCCATCTAATTGTCATTTTCAGTCAGACTTCAAATATTTTTGTTTTGACTCAACCTCTGGATAAATTTAAAGTTGAACATAATACACAGAAAAGACCCTGATGCTGGGAAAGACTGAAGGCAGGAGAAAAACAGGACGACAGAGAATGAGATGGTTGGATATCATTACCGACTCTATGGACATGAGTTCGAGCAAGCTCCGGGAGATGGTGAAGGCCAGGGAAGCCTGGCGTGCTGCAATCCATGGGGTTGCAAAGAGTCGGACACAACTGAGTGACTGAATAACAATAATAGATAAGTCTTTTCTATGTGGCAGTGGCAAGAAGTTCTGCACTGACCCATAATTACCTATGAATTAATTTAAAAGTCACTTCCGTGCTCGCTTCGGCAGCACATATACTAAAATTGGAACGATACAGAGAAGATTAGCATGGCCCCTGCGCAAGGATGACACGCAAATTCGTGAAGCGTTCCATATTTTTATGATAAGGAAAGCAAAAAAAAAAAATAAATAAAAAATAAAAGTCACTTCCTGTTCCTCAGATACATTTATGACCACTTATCAGAAGAGCATCATAATTGACACCACAATGTCTATGATAAAATGTCATCACGCAGCTGTGTGCCCTTGAATAATACAGAGCCTACACAACTCTACATGGTAGCCCTGCTTTTATTTAAATGTGAGGTCTATTTAAATGTGAAGTTTAATCAAATGTGAGATTTAATCAACCTAACAAAGTATGCTATTGAAGCAAAAGAGAAATCAACCCCCACGCTGTGAATTTCTAATCCTGGGCGGGGCCAGGCCAGGTTTGCACCTTTGTTGCTTTCTTAGGCGATGAATGGCAGGTAATCTGGGCACCATCCCATAGGACTTGGATGATCGTCTGTGAGATGAGGCAGGGAGAGAGCCGACACCAGTGCCCTGCCCCTGCCCTGTCTAAGTCAGCATCATGGACAGGCTGCATCAAACAAAAGCAGTGCTGACTTCAGTGGCCACTAGTGTCAAAGAGGGAAACAATACCTAAAGGTTTGACTTAGAATGAAAGTGTTAGTCACTCAGTCCTGTCTGACTCTTTGCAACCCCATGAACTATAGATTGCAGGCTTCTCTGTCCATGGAATTCTCCAGGCAAGAATACTGGAGTGGGTTGTCATGCCCTTCTCCAGGGTATCTTCTCGATCCAGGGGTCAAAATGGGTCTCCTGCATTGCAGGCAGATTCTTTACCAACTGAACCACCAGGGAAGCCAGCTTCATCATTAACAATGAATTAATAAAACACAGGAAGTCTTAAGCTGGACCAGTAAGACTGAGAATTTTGCAATTTCAGTTTTAATGACTGTTAAAGGTCCAACAAAAAAATAATTTCTGAGTGACTATCTGGCTGGGCCCTTCAATTCAGGGCCACTACTCCCCTTATTGTCACCCTGCTTACTTAACTTACATGCAGAGTACATCATGAGAAACACTGGGCTGGAAGAAGCACAAGCTGGAATCAAGATTGCCAGGAGAAATATCAATAACCTCAGATATGCAGATGACACCACCCTTATGGCAGAGAGTGAAGAGGAACTAAAAAGCCTCTTGATGAAAGTGAAAGAAGAGAGTGAAAAAGTTGGCTTAAAGCTCAACATTCAGAAAACTAAGATCATGGCATCTGATCCCATCACTTCATTGGCAAATAGATGGGGAAACAATGGAAACAGTGTCAGACTTCATTTTTTGGGCTCCAAAATCACTGCAGATGGTGATTGCAGCCATGAAATTAAAAGACGCTTACTCCTTGGAAGGAAAGTTATGACCAACCTAGATAGCATATTAAAAAGCAGAGACATTACTTTGCCAACAAAGGTCTGTCTAGTCAAGGCTACAGCATTTCCAATAGTCATGTATGGATGTGAGAGTTGGACTGTGAAGAAAGCTGAGCGCCGAAGAATTGATGCTTTCCAACTGTGGTGTTGAAGAAGACTCTTGAGAGTCCCTTGGACTGCAAGGAGACCCAGCCCATCCATCCTAAAGGAGATCAGTCCTATATGTTCATTGGAAGGACTGATGCTGAAGCTGAAACTCCAATACTTTGGCCACCTCATGCGAAGAGTTGACTCATTGGAAAAGACCCTGATGCTGGGAGGGATTGGGGGCAGAAGAAGGGGATGGCAGAGGATGAGATGGCTGGATGGCATCACCGACTCGATGGGCATGAGTTTGAGTAAACTCTGGGAGTTGGTGATGGACAGGGAGGCCTGGCGTGTGCAGTCCATGGGGTCACAAAGAGTCGGACACGACTGAGCGACTTAACTGAACTCCCCTTGAGGAGGCCTTGGGTCCACCTCACCCCAACCTTCACCACCACCATCCCAGGATTACTGCACCAGCCCTCGCAGTTCCCCTGTACCCCAAATGCTGTGAATAGCCCTCTATGTATAAGCCCTCCTTTAATTACCCTTATCTAACTGAGCCATCTGTTTCCTGTTGGGACTAAATTATACAATCACTTCACACACTAACATTACAGAAGAGTTCCTGCATCATGACATGTTTTATGCTTTGAGTATCTGTTTTTCTCTGCTATTTGTTGCCTTTGTACTTTTTGACTATCATTTTCTGGTCTTCTCTGGAAGCTTAGATGGTAAAGAATATGCTTGCAACACAAGAGACCTGGGTTCGATCCCTGGGTCTGGAAAATGCCCTGGAGAAGGGAATGGCAATCCACTCCAGTACTCTTGCCTGGAGATTTCCATGTACAGAGGAGCCTGGTGGGCTACAGTCTATGGGGTTCCAAAGAGCTGGACACGAGTGGGTGACTAACACTTCTACACTTACTATTTTTCATACATTTATTCAGTTCACTCACCCAGTCGCGTCCAACTCTTTGCAACCCCATGGACTGCAGCACGCCAGGCCTCCCTGTCTATCACCAACTCCCCAAAGCTTGCTCAAACTCATGTCCACTGAGTCAGTAATGCCATCCAACCATTTCATCCTCTGTCGTCCCCTTCTCCTCCTGCCTTCAGTCTTTCCCAGCATCAGAGGGTCTTTTCCAGTGAGTCAGTTCTTTGAGTCAGGTGGCCAAAGTACTGGAGTTTCAGCTTCAGCATCAATCCTTCCAATGAATATTCAGGACTGATTTCCTTTAGGATGGACTAGTTTGGTCTATTTGCAGTCTAAGGGACTCTCAAGAGTTTTCTCCAACACCACATTTTAAAATCAACAATTCTTTGATGCTCAGCCTTCTTTATAGTCCAACTCTCACATCTATGCAGGACTACTGGAAATGCCATAGCCTTGATTAGATGGACCTTTGTTGGCAAAGTAATGTCTCTGCTTTTTAATATGCTGTCTAGGTTTGTCATAGCTTTTCTTCCAGGAGCAAACGTCTTTTAATTTCATGGCTGCAGTCTCTCATGTAGCCTAAATTAAGGGTTCAGCTGAGCCTTGGGAATGGACTAGAACTAGGGACTGGAGTGTCATACTGAGATTAGGAAGTCCTCTTGATCCACGTTTCATTTCTCCTTTTCTCTGCATGTCAGTGTCATTCTGCTTTATCACTACAAAATGATCTGCACTGCTTCTAAGTACACGTGATAGAAAATGATCATTCCGAGCAGCTCCAAGTGTGTAACTCCACTATTCAAAGGAGCAGCCAGCAGAGATGGCAATCCTATATTCAATCCAGTTTCCTCAGTCAGATGACCAACTGAATGAAAGCCATGTTCTACTGAGATGACCAATTCTGTTATAACCATGTATTTAAGAGCAAGGAAATTTCCAGAGAAGGCAAGATGACTAGCTGAGACCACAAAAGTGGTTCCTAAAATTTCAAAACTAAGACCATTACTATGCTAAAATATAACAGTGGTAGTTTTAACAATCACTGATGTGCCTATGAAACCTTTTCTAAGATCTAATAGCTTACAGTAATCAGGATAATTACCAATAATAACATATTTCATCCTAATTCTGTTCCAAAGATACATTCAGGTAATATAATTATTCTGCAAGAGAGGTTACACTTGGATGTTTCCACATAACTGCAGGCATCAAAACAACTGTTGATTACAAAGCTTAGTCACTGCCACAAATTCAGGCTTCGCTAATTAAATGGAGGCACAATCCCACTAAGTGAATAACTAATTAAATGAAACTGCCTGGATTCGTTATAAAGTGAATTCCTTTTTTTTTTTTAAAGTGAATTTCATATGTGAAAAAGTGTTATAGCCTGTTAAAAGAGCATCCGTGCTTAAAGCTTCAATGGACACCAGTAATGAACAGCACACCTGGGTCACTTCCAGCAAAACCTCACAGCAAACATTCTAAACCCAAGCCTTCACAGAAAGCTTAATATCATTTACATAAAAAGTCAAAACACAAACCACCTCAACTAAGTAGTTAATACACTATAAGCAATCCAAAGCTGCTTCTTGGTGGGGAAGGCAGGTGGCAGGAGTGGTCAGCAAGGGATGTACAGCAGTGGACCAATATTTAGCTAAATGTTTGGGTGTATCAATCCTCAGGCTACAGCAGTCTCTGACTCTGCGATGAATATCAGAGGCTGTGGACCTGAGAGACTTCACAGAACAACAGATATGAAAGGAACCCCAGAGCTCACCTCAGCTGGCCTCCCATTTTGACTCAGACCCCACTCAGGTTTTAACCACCCCCGCTTCAGCCCACTTCTCGGCTTCTCCATCGTTCACCTCTTGCCATCCTATCTACTCAGTCTAACTTCCTCCTGCACTTACATGTCTCATACTTTTTGTGTTAAATCTCTCTGCCTTACCTGCTCCCATTTGGATTGTACTCTGTGTTCCTAAAACAGTCACGTTCCCTGATTCCTGGTCTAGGCTATCGCACTGTAATCAAAGCGACCACTCCTTTACCCGCGCCAACCAGTCTGGCCCGTCTCCCAGAGCACCGTGGCCTGACCGACGAGCGCGGCTGCGCCTCCAAGTACTGCACGGGTGCTGCCTCAGCCCCCGTGACGGTGAGACGCTCACGGCCTGTAAGCGCCAGACTCACCCTCTTCCACTGCTCTGCGAACACGAATCTGTGTTCTTCAAAAGCAGAGCTATCACATACTCGAGCAACTCCACTTCCTGGTATAAATCAGAAGAAAACTTGAAAACTAGTTTGAAAACATATGCACGCCAATGTTCACAGCAGCATTATTTACAATTGCTACGATACAGAAGCAACCTAAGTGTGTATCAACAGATGAATGGGTGAAGAAGATGTAGCACATAAATATATAATAGAATATTACTCAGCCATAAAAAAGAACGAAAACTTTCCATTTGTAACAAAATGGATGGACCTGGCAAGTATTATCCTTAGTGAAGTGAGTCAGAGAAAAACAAATACTGTACCTTTTCACTTATATGTAACTTTTCCACTTATATTTCACTGTACCTTTCACTTATATTTCAAAGAATATAACAAAAACAGGCTCACAGATATGGAGAACAAACTAGTGGTTACCAGAGGTGAGGGGTGAGGGGAGGGGCAGGATAAGTGAAGGGGATTGAGAGGTATAAGCTAATAGGTCTAAAATAAGATACAAAGATGTAAAGTACAGTACAGGGAATATATTTTATATTCCCAACACTTGATAATAACTTTGAATGGAGTATATAAAAATACCAAATCATCTCACACTAACATAAGATTGTAAATCAAGTATACTTCAATTAAAAGCAGTGTATGCATTGGTGAACAGGCAGAATATATATGATTTCTTAAACTAAGCTGAACTCTGCCCACCCTTTCTGCCCAATCTTAGGAGTGATTTCCTTGCTCTGAAGCAACACAGAATGACAAATCTTTCACATACCTTCTCAGATGTTTGAAAACAAAGATTTTGCTTCTGCTCTGCCTTCTTTTCACCAGATTAAACACATCCAGTCCCTTTAATCTCTGATATAAATCCTTATCATCTTAACCGCCTTCTGGATGCACCTTCCTTCCACCAACTTGGCAGCATCCCTTCCAAAGCCCTGCCCCAGTAACAAAACATAATTTCTCACATGATCTGATAGCCTGGTGCAGTGTAACAGGACTATTGCTTGTGATTAAGACTTTGCATCTCCCTTCAATGAGTTAGGAGCCACACTAGCATTCTGGAAATTCAGTGTTCAAAGGTGGCTTGTGGGTCAACTGAAACGCCCAGATCTCTACCCACAACTACTATCAAGCAGGATTTACTGATCTTATGCTTCCTACCCCCCATCGAGAGGGACTGCTTCCTTCTAGCACTGCTAAACTGCTTTTCCCTTACTATTCTTAAGCAATGTGCCGTGTGCTGTGCTTGGTCGCTCAGTCATGTCCGACTCTGCAACCCTGTGCATCGCAGCCCGCTAGGCTCTGCTGTCAATGGGATTCTCCAGACAAGAATACTGGAGTGGGTTGCCATGCCCTCCTTCAGGGGCTCTTCCCAACCCAGGGATCGAAACCAAGTCTCCTGCATTGCAGGCAGGTTCTTTACCATCTGAGATACCAGGGAAGCCCTCTTAAAGCAACAGCCCAGATTAAAAATACTGCTGCAGTATGGAATAAGAATAAGCCTCCAGTAAAAGATAATTCCACACAACCTAGGATGATCTATTATGTTCAGATATGGCCAGACCAGGCCCAGCCACAGTTCATAATACAGTAAGTGTTCATTTTGGAGATATATTTCCAATTATATATATATGTTACATATATTACCAAATGTTTTTGTTGTTCAGTCACTCAGTCGTGTCTGACACTTTGCAACCCCATGGACTGCAGCACATCAGGCTTCCCTGTTCTTCACCATCTCCAGTGAGTTGGTGATGTCATCCAACCATCTCATCCTCTGTCATCCCCTTCTCCTCCTGCCTTCAATCTTTCCTAGCATCAGGGTCTTTTCCAATGGTGGCCAAAGTATTGGAGCTTCAGCTTCATCATCAGTCCTTCTGACGAAAATTCAGGGTTGACTTCCTTTAGGATTGGCTGGTTTGATCTCCTTGCAGTCCAAGGGACTCTCTAGGGTCGTCTCTAACACCACAGTTCAAAGGCATCAATTATTTGGCTCCCAAACTAGCCCTTTGAACAACTCTTTCATTGACGTCTCATTTACTGTTTCATGGACAATATAGTGTCCAAGTTCAAGGAATGTATAGGAAACTATGAAAATCTAGCCTTTATAACTATGTTGAAATGCATGAAAAGCAATGAGAAAGGAAAACATTTCTAATATTCCAAAGTCAAAGTTATGCATTTAAGGCTGATCAATAGTGCTATCCGGCTTCACTGGTGCTCAGATGATAAAGAAACCGCCTGCCGCTGCAGAAGACCTGGGTTCGATCCCTGGGTCAGGAAGATTCCCTGGAGAAGGAAATGGCAACCCATTCCAGTATTACTGCCTGGAGAATCCCATGAACAGAGGAGCCACGAGGGCTACAGTCCATGGGGTCGCAAAGAGGCAGACATGACTTAGCGACCAACACTTTACTTTCCATAGTGGTATCACTAAGCCTGACAAATTAAAATTTAAAAGTCTGTGACTACAAAGATGTGATTAAGTAAATAATGTGGTGAGAAGACATTATACGAGGTCCCATGAATAACTCTTTTTGAATATGCCCTGAACTATGGTAGATGAGTCTCAGTGTTATGTTGTTGTTGTTGTTTAGTCGCTAAGTTGTGTCAGACTCTGTGACCCCACGGACTGTCCCTGGGATTCTCCAGGCGAGAATACTGGAGCAGGTTGCCATGCCCTCCTCCAGGGGATCTTCCTGATCCAGGGATCAAACCTCCATCTCCGACTTGGCAGGCCAATTCTTTACCACTGAGCCACCTGGGAAGCCATTATGTTGTATACTAAGATACATTTTACTCTAAGACTCAGCTGCCATCTTTCAACCATCCTAAGCATCTATTTCCCTGGTGGCCCGGTCAGTAAAGAGTCTGCCCACAATGTGGGAGACCCAGGTTCAATCCCTGGATTGGGAATATCCCCTGGAGAAGGAAATGGCAACCCACTCCAGTATTCTTGCCTGAAGAATCCCATGGACAGAGGAGCCTGGTGGGTTATTGTCCATGAGGTCGCAGAGTTGGACACAACTGAGTGACTAACACACACACACGCATCTACTTAAGATTTCCCTGTTTTAGACCATATTTGTAATAGGCTAGCCTACAAAATGCCACTAAACTCAAATATTAGATATGCACGATACTTTTATAACTTTCACTGCAGCTCCTTTATCTATGACCATAATTCCTCTACAGTAAGTCTTTCTCTGAGACTTACATGGTCAGCATCTTCTCTACCTCTTTTCCTTATCAGGTGTCATTGCACAAACTTGGCCTCAAATCCTAATTGAACCATTAGAATTTACTTCTCTCTCTTGCTTAGTTTAACAAGTATAAGCGAGGCCATACCCTTTCCTATTAAGTTGCAGCCCCGAGGGCAGGTATAATGAAGCAGGTATAATCAGGTGTCAAATGTTCCTGCTCTAATCCAAATTAAAAGTGCTCTATTTCCACCATTTCCTTTTTAAGTTTTCCAGGGGGAAATAAAGTTCCCCTGAAAATATCTACTGCTGAAGAATACCATACAAACAAGGCACAACAGAGCCTTGACAATTCAGTGCCCACAAAAAGCAAAACTGTCCTGTTTCTGGCCAAGGGGGACTGCAGCCGAAAAGCTAAACGTGCACTAAAATCCTATCTCCCCTTTTCCACGGTTTTCATGTGTTCGCTGGAATGTGGCTCCCAGCCAACACATCTCTCACCCCCCCTGGCAGCTCAGGGTGGCATCTGACCTTTTCAATGAAATATTCAATGGAACATGAGCACAAGCATTACGTGACATTGCCAGGCCCAGCCTGTAACACCTTGAAAAGTCCTTCCACGCTCTTTCGAGTTTGGAAGCCACATTCTGAAGGCAGCAGAGGGACTGGTCGGCTTAGGGTCCCTGAACAACTACGTGGAGCAGAGTTACTGCTGACCTGAAAAGCTTACCTCAGGTGCATTTCCTGAGAGAGGGAAGAGTGACTTAAAGCATACAGAAGTTCATGCACTGTTGGGGTCTTTTGTTTCAGCAGCACAGCTTAGGTAATAGAAAATTCTTAAAAAAATTTTTTAAAGTTTGGGAAAGGAAAAGCGAGGGAAAACATACATAACGACTGCAAACTCTTAACGCTGGTTTCAGGTGAAAGACAAATGGCGCCCATGGTTTAACAATCCCAAAGGGAAATAACCTACTGGAATAAAGCCTGGGCCAGAGCACTGCCTCTTGAACATCAATCACTCAGCCACATCTTCACTTCTCACCCATCATGCCACATCTCCCGCAAGAATGAGAACTCACCCCAGGACTCTGATTCTTCCCCTGACTTCAGATGGCAGCTCATCATCTTAGTCCCAGCCATGGATTCTTTTCCTGCTCTCAAGTGCCAGACACCATGACTTCATGGTTAGGTATAAGCCTAATCATGGAAAACTGCTGGAATTCCTACACATTTCCATATTCTTCCTCTTGTTTCTCCATTCTACCAGTTCCTGTTATTTTAGCTCCATGTACAGTGACCAGGACTTTGTTATTGTTCCTTATTAATGAAGTCACTGGTCTCATCCCATTATACATATACTGGGTTGCTAAACCCAGATTCATCTCCTAGAACAGCATCCCTATGACTACTGCCAAAAATGGAGTCTACAGATTAGGGACTGGCAAATGATGGTCTATGGGCCAAATCTGGCCTATTGCCATTTTTGTAAACAAAGTTGATAGGAACATAGCCACGCCCTCACACGGCAGCTTTTGTACGACGATGGCAGCACTGAGCAGCTGTGACATCACAGGCTGCAAAGACTACAGTGCTTACCATCCGGACCTTTAAAGGCTTACCAATGCCTGGTACAGACCAACATCATTTCTCATAAAGACAACGTGGCTATCTTCTTATACCTCATTCATTTAGCACCACTGCAAGCACCTGAACTAGCAGAATAAGAAAACCAAAGATAAATAAACATATATATGTGTATATATGGTACCAAGAATATAAAAGATATGTTACTTACTCTTCAGGAGTTGCTAGTGTACAGAGAAAATGAATACTCATGGGTGGAGGCAGAGATGCTGGTAAGATACATACACAAAAAGCCCTAATGTAAGAGAGTGTTCAAGCACCAAATGAGCAGTACAATGAGCCAACTAGCAGACACAGGAGGAAAAGACAGGGAAAAAATGGCAGAGGATCTGCATATACGTCTTCCTAAAGAAGATATACAGATGGCCAATATGTACATGAAAAGGTGCTCAACATCACTAACCATTAGAGAAACGGAAATCAAAACTACAGTGAAGAATCACCTCAACCTGTTAGAATGATACCTGCATGCATGCATGCTCAATCATGTTCAACTCTTTGTGATCCCATGGACTGTAGCCTGCCAGGTTCCTGGAATTTTTCAGGCAAGAATGCTGGAATAGGTTGCCATTTCTTACACCAGAGGATCTTCCCGACCCAGGGATTCAACCTGCATCTCTTGAGTCTCCTGCATTGGCAGGGGGATTCTTTATCACTTTGTCACCAGGGAAGCCCCATCTATTAGATTGGCTCCATTCAAAAAGACAAGAAATAAGTACTGGTGAGGATGTAAGGAAAAGGGAACCCTTGTGCACTGTCAGTGGGAACATAAATTGGTGCAGCCACTATGGAAAACAGTATGGTGGGCCCTCAAAAAATTAGAAATAGAACTACCATATGATCCAGCAATTTGAAAACACTAATTAGAAAAGATATCTACACCTCTATGTTCACTGCAGCATTATTTACAATAGCCAAGACCCAGAAATAAGCTTACTGGTCATCAATGGATGAACGGACAATGATGGTGCATTGGAATATTATTTGGCCATAAAAAAGAAGGAAATACTGCTATTTGAGGGATGGGTGAAATGAATGAAGGAGACCAAAAGGTACAAATTTCTAGCTATATAATAAACAAGTCCTGGGCATGTAAGGGAAGCCCCCATAGCATGGTGACTACAGTTAACAATGCTGCATTGTATATTTGAAAGTTGTTAACAGTAAGTCCTAAAAATTCGCATCACGTGAAGAAAAATTTGTAACTATGCATGATGACGGATGGGTTTTCCTCATAGCTCAATCGGTTAACAATCTCCCTGCAATGCAGGAGACCTGGGTTCAATTCCTGGGTCGGGAAGATCCCCTGGAGAAGGAAATGGCAACTCACTCCAGTACTCTTGCCTGGAAAATCCCATGGACAGAGGTGCCTGGTGGGCTACAGTCCAAGGGGTCGCAAGAGTCGGACATGACTTAGCGACTAAACCACCACCACCATGGTGATGGATGTTAACTGGACTTATTGTGATGATCTTTTCGTAATATATACAAATATCATATTATGTTATACACCTAAGACTAATGTAATGTAGTAGATCAAATATATCTCAATTTCAAAAAAAGAAGGAAAGGTGATTTCCAACTAGTAATCAAGACAGGTTTTATGCAAATGATGAAGCCAAAGTAAGACTTTTAACCAGGAATAGAGCGGGTGCATAGTGGGTAAAGGCAGCACAGGTAAACTGTTACAGTCTATAAAACATATTCCATCCATATGCTGTTTTTCTTTTTTTTTTTTTTTCATTTATTTTTATTAGTTGGAGGCTAATTACTTCACAACATTGCAGTGGGTTTTGTCATACATTGACATGAATCAGCCATGGAGTTACATGTATTCCCCATCCCGATCCCCCCTCCCACCTCCCTCTCCACCCAATTCCTCTGGGACTTCCCAGTGCACCAGGCCGGAGCACTTGTCTCATGCATCCCACCTGGGCTGGTGATCTGTTTCACCATAGATAGTATACATGCTGTTCTTTTGAAATATCCCACCCTCACATTCTCCCACAAAGTTCAAAAGTCTGTTCTGTATTTCTGTGTCTCTTTTTCTGTTTTGCATATAGGGTTATCGTTACCATCTTTCTAAATTCCATATATATGTGTTAGTATGCTGTAATGTTCTTTATCTTTCTGGCCTACTTCACTCTGTATAAGGGGCTCCAGTTTCATCCATCTCATTAGCACTGGTTCAAATGAATTCTTTTTAACGGCTGAGTAATATTCCATGGTGTATATGTACCACAGCTTCCTTATCCATTCGTCTGCTGATGGGCATCTAGGTTGCTTCCATGTCCTGGCTATTATAAACAGTGCTGCGATGAACATTGGGGTGCACGTGTCTCTTTCAGATCTGGTTTCCTCAGTGTGTATGCCCAGAAGTGGGATTGCTGGGTCATATGGCAGTTCTATTTCCAGTTTTTTAAGAAATCTCCACACTGTTTTCCATAGTGGCTGTACTAGTTTGCATTCCCACCAACAGTGTAAGAGGGTTCCCTTTTCTCCACACCCTCTCCAGCATTTATTGCTTGTAGACTTTTGGATAGCAGCCATCCTGACTGGCTGCTATTACACTGGCGGGTAATGGTACCTCATTGTGGTTTTGATTTGCATTTCTCTGATCATGAGTGATGTTGAGCATCTTTTCAGGTGTTTGTTAGCCATCTATATGTCTTCTTTGGAGAAATGTCTGTTTAGTTCTTTGGCCCATTTTTTGAATGGGTCATTTATTTTGCTGGAATTGAGCTGCAAGAGTTGCTTGTATATTTTTGAGATTAATCCTTTGTCTGTTGCTTCATTTGCTATTATTTTCTCCCAATCTGAGGGCTGTCTTTTCACCTTACTTATAGTTTCTTTTGTTGTGCAAAAGCTTTTAAGTTTCATTAGGTCCCATTTGTTTATTTTTGCTTTTATTTCCAATATTCTGGGAGGTGGGTCATAGAGGATCCTGCTGTGATTCATATCGGAGAGTGTTTTGCCTATGTTCTCCTCTAGGAGTTTTATAGTTTCTGGTCTTACATTTAGATCTTTAATCCATTTTGAGTTTATTTTTGTGTATGGTGTTAGAAAGTGTTCTAGTTTCATTCTTTTACAAGTGGTTGACCAGTTTTCCCAGCACCACTTGTTAAAGAGGTTGTCTTTTTTCCATTGTATATCCTTGCCTCCTTTGTCAAAGATAAGGTGTCCATAGGTTCGTGGATTTATCTCTGGGCTTTCTATTCTGTTCCAATGATCTATATTTCTGTCTTTGTGCCAGTACCATACTGTCTTGATGACTGTGGCTTTGTAGTAGGGGCTGAAGTCAGGCAGGTTGATTCCTCCAGTTCCATTCTTCTTTCTCAAGATTACTTTGGCTATTCAAGGTTTTTTGTATTTCCATACAAACTGTGAAATTCTTTGGTCTAGTTCTGTGAAAAATACCGTTGGTAGCTTGATAGGGATTGCATTGAATCTATAGATTGCTTTGGGTAGAATAGCCATTTTGACAATATTGATTCTTCCAATCCATGAACACTGTATGTTTCTCCATCTGTTTGTGTCCTCTTTGATTTCTTTCATCAGTGTTTTATAGTTTTCTATGTATAGGTCTTTTGTTTCTTTAGGTAGATATACTCCTAAGTATTTTATTCTTTTTGTTGCAATGGTGAATGGTATTGTTTCCTTAATTTCTCTTTCTGTTTTTTCATTGTTAGTATATAGGAATGCAAAGGATTTCTGTGTGGTAATTTTATATCCTGCAACTTTACTATATTCATTGATTAGCTCTAGTAATTTTCTGGAAGAGTCTTTAGGGTTTTCTATGTAGAGGATCATGTCATCTGCAAACAGCGAGAATTTCACTTCTTCTTTCCCTATCTGGATTCCTTTTACTTCTTTTTCTGCTCTGACTGCTGTGGCCAAAACTTCCAACACTATGTTGAATAGTAGTGGTAAGAGTGGGCACCCTTGTCTTGTTCCTGATTTCAGGGGAAATGCTTTCAATTTTTCACCATTGAGGATAATGTTTGCTGTGGGTTTGTCATATATAGCTTTTATTATGTTGAGGTATGTTCCTTCTATTCCTGCTTTCTGGAGAGTTTTAATCATAAATGAGTGTTGAATTTTGTCAAAGGCTTTCTCTGCATCTATTGAGATAATCATATGGTTTTTATCTTTCAATTTGTTAATGTGGTGTATTACATTGATTGATTTGCGGATATTAAAGAATCCTTGCATTCCTGGGATAAAGCCCACTTGGTCATGGTGTATGATTTTTTTAATATGCTGTTGGATTCTGTTTGCTAGAATTTTGTTAAGGATTTTTGATCTATGTTCATCAGTGATATTGGCCTGTAGTTTTCTTTTTCTGTGGCATCTTTGTCTGGTTTTGGAATTAGGGTGATGGTGGCCTCATAGAATGAGTTTGGAAGTTTACCTTCTTCTGCAATTTTCTGGAAGAGTTTGAGTAAGATAGGTGTTAGCTCTTCTCTAAATTTTTGGTAGAATTCAGCTGTGAAGCCATCAGGTCCTGGGCTTTTGTTTGCTGGAAGATTTCTGATTACAGTTTTGATTTCCTTGCTTGTGATGGGTCTGTTGAGATCTTCTATTTCTTCCTGGTTCAGTTTTGGAAAGTTATACTTTTCTAAGAATTTGTCCATTTCATCCAAGTTGTCCATTTTATTGGCATAGAGCTGCTGGTAGTAGTCTCTTATGATCCTTTGTATTTCAGTGTTGTCTGTTGTGATCTCTCCATTTTCATTTCTAATTTTGTTAATTTGGTTCTTCTCTCTTTGTTTCTTAATGAGTCTTGCTAATGGTTTGTCAATTTTGTTTATTTTTTCAAAAAACCAGCTTTTAGCTTTGTTGATTTTTGCTATGGTCTCCTTAGTTTCTTTTGCATTTATTTCTGCCCTGATTTTTAAGATTTCTTTCCTTCTGCTAACTCTGGGGTTCTTCATTTCTTCCTTCTCTAATTGCTTTAGGTGTAGAGTTAGGTTATTTATTTGGCTTTTTTCTTGTTTCTTGATGTAAGCCTGTAATGCTATGAACCTTCCCCTTAGCACTGCTTTTACAGTGTCCCATAGGTTTTGGGTTGTTGTGTTTTCATTTTCATTCATTTCTATGCATATTTTGATTTCTTTTTTGATTTCTTCTATGATTTGTTGGTTATTCAGAAGCATGTTATTTAGCCTCCATATGTTTGAATTTTTAACAATTTTTTTTTCCTGTAATTGAGATCTAATCTTACTGCACTGTGGTCAGAAAAGATGACTGGAATGATTTAAATTTCTTTGAATTTTCCAAGACCAGATTTATGGCCCAGGATGTGATCTATTCTGGAGAAGGTTCCGTGTGCACTTGAGAAAAAGGTGAAGTTGATTGTTTTGGGGTGAAATGTCCTATAGTTATCAATTAGGTCTAGCTGGTCCATTGTGTCATTTAAGGTTTGTGTTTCCTTGTTAATTTTCTGTTTAGTTGATCTATCCATAGTTGTGAGTGGGGTATTAAAGTCTCCCACTATTATTGTGTTACTATTAATTTCCTCTTTCATACTCGTTAGCATTTGCCGTACATATTGTGGTGCTCCTATGTTGGGTGCATATATATTTATAATTGTTATATCCTCTTCTTGGATTGATCCTTTGATCATTATGTAGTGTCCTTCTTTGTCTTTCACATCCTTTATTTGAAAGTCTATTTTATCTGATATGAGTATTGCGACTCCTGCTTTCTTTTGGTCTCCGTTTGCATGGAATATTTTTTTCCAGCCCTTCACTTTTAGTCTGTATGTGTCTCTTGTTTTGAGGTGGATCTCTTGTAGACAGCATATATAGGGGTCTTGTTTTTGTATCCATTCAGCCAATCTTTGTCTTTTGGTTGGGGCATTCAACCCATTTACATTTAAGGTAATTATTGATAGGTGTGGTCCCGTTGCCATTTACTTTGTTGTTTTGGGTTCACGTTTATACAACCTTTCTGTGTTTCCTGTCTAGAGAAGATCCTTTAGCATTTGTTGAAGAGCTGGTTTGGTGGTGCTGAATTCTGTCAGCTTTTGCTTGTCTGTAAAGCTTTTGAATTCTCCTTCATATCTGAATGAGATCCTTGCTGGGTACAGTAATCTAGGTTGTAGGTTATTCTCTTTCATTACTTTCAGTACGTCCTGCCATTCCCTTCTGGCCTGGAGGGTTTCTATTGATAGATCAGCTGTTATCCTTATGGGAATCCCTTTGTGTGTTATTTGTTGTTTCTCCCTTGCAGCTTTTAGCATTTGTTCTTTGTGTTTGATCTTTGTTAATTTGATTAATATGTGTCTTGGGGTGTTTCGCCTTGGGTTTATCCTGTTTGGGACTCTCTGGGTTTCTTGGACTTGGGTGGCTATTTCCTTCCCCATTTTAGGGAAGTTTTCAGCTATTATCTCCTCGAGTATTTTCTCATGGCCTTTCTTTTTGTCTTCTTCTTCTGGGACTCCTATGATTCGAATGTTGGGGCGTTTCACATTGTCCCAGAGGTCCCTGAGGTTGTCTTCATTTCTTTTGATTCTTTTTTCTTTTTTCCTCTCTGCTTTATTTATTTCCACCATTTTATCTTCTACCTCACTTATCCTATCTTCTGTCTCCGTTATTCTCCTCTTGGTTCCCTCCAGAGTGTTTTTGATCTCATTTATTGCATTATTCATTTTTAATTGACTTTTTTATTTCTTCTAGGTCTTTATTAAACATTTCTTGCATCTTTTTGATCTTTGTCTCCAGGCTATTTATCTGTAACTCCATTTTGTTTTCAAGATTTTGGATCATTTTTATTATCATTATTCTAAATTCTTTTTCAGTTAAGATTCCCTACCTCCTCCTCTTTTGTTTGACTTGGTGGGCATTTTTCATGTTCCTTTACCTGTTGGGTATTTTTCTGCCTTTTCATCTTGTTTAGATTGCTGTGTCTGGAGTGGGCTCTCTGTATTCTGGAGGTCTGTGATTCCTTTTTATTGTGGAGGTTTTACCCAGTGGGTGGGGTTGGACGATTGGCTTGTCAAGGTTTCCTGGTTAGGGAAGCTTGCATCGGTGTTCTGGTGCGTGGAACTTGATTCCTTCTCTCTGGAGTGCAATGGAGTGCCCAGTAATGAGTTTTGAGATGTGTCTATGTGTTAGGTGTGACCTTGGGCAGCCTGTATGTTGGCATTCAGGGCTATGTTCCTGCGTTGCTAGAGAATTTGCGTGGTATGTCTTGCTCTTAACACTTATTGGCTCTTGGGTGGTGGTTGGTTTCAGTGTAGGTATGGAGGCTTTTGGACGGTCTCTTATTACTTAAAGTTCCATGTAGTCTGGAGTTTTCTGGTGTTCTCAGGTTTGGGGCTTAAGTCTCCTGCCTCTGGATTTTAGTTTTATTCTTCCAGTAGTCTCAAGACTTCTCCTACTGTACAGCACTGATAATAAAACTTCTAGGTTCATGCGAAAGATTCTCCCCCGTGAGGGACACCCAGAGAGGTTCACAGAGTTACATGAAGAAGAGGAGAGGGAGGAGGGAAATAGAGATGAGCAGGAGGAGAAAAACGGGGACTCAAGAGGAGAGAGGCAGATCTACACGGTTGTCTGTTCCCAGAGTGTTCTCCGTAGCCCAGACACCCACAAAGATTCACAGAATTGGATTAGGAAGAGAAGGGTAAAGGAGGAAATAGAGGTGTTCTGAGGTAGAAAACGGAGAGTCAAGATTGGGAGAGAATAATCAACACACTCCTGAATAAAAATGGGAACTGCATATTGGATTCTTAAATGTCCACAATTTATATCATATACTGAAAAACAAAGATTAAAAATCTAGAGTAGAGGTTAGACTCTTAAAAATACTATATTAAAAACAAAAACCAAAACACACACACACACAAAAATTTTAGAAATATATATGAAGTTCAGCTTAAAAATAGGGCTTCTCTTTGTTTTTTGTTTTTTTTGTAAGGTTATAGTGCAATGAAACTGAAAATTAAGGAGTAGTAGAGGGGTAATAGAGGACTTTAAAAGGAAATAAGAGAAAAAGAAAAATAAAAAATAGGAGAGAAAAAGGAAAAAAAAACACAAGAAAAAAAATTTTTTTCCTAATAAAAAAAATCGTAAAAATCTATGAAAATGAAAGTTAAGGAGTAATGGGGAAGTAATAGGGAATTTTAAAAGAAAATAAAAGACAAAAAAGAAAAAAGAAAAAAAATTTTTTTTTCTTTTACTTAAAAAAAAAAAGTAAAAATACATCTAGGAATTTCTCTGGAGCTGTTGCGGTCAGTGTGGGTTTGGTTCAGTTTCAGATAGCTCCTCGTTCCAGCTTACACTTCTCGATCTCTACAGGCCCCTTCCGGTGTAGTCGGTGTTACCTACAGGGATTTTAATCTGTTGCACCAGTCCCTTCTGAAGCGGTTCCCTTTGTTTATTTGGCTTCTGTTTGCCGGTCTCTTCAATGCCTAATTTCCACCCTGACACAGGCGCGCGGAGGGTGTCTCTTATTCAGGTAGCTAGGTCCGTCGCGCTGCAGGGAGGGGCTGGCGCTGCTTTCCCCGTCTATGCTGCTCAGGCTCCCGGCTGCTCTATATGGAGCGTGCCCTGCGCTGCGCACAGTTCCAGCCCTCGGGTGTTCCACAAAAGCGCGGAACACAAAGCTGCGCCTGCTTTTTGTGCCTTCCCCGTCCGAGCGGCTTAGGCAGCCAGGAGCTTGACGGGTGTACCCTCCCCGCATGCGGCGCACCTTCTCCCCTCCGCAATCCCAGCCCCAGTCCCCGCCCGTGCCAGTCGGGTGCCTGCGCCCTGTGTCTCGCCTCGACCCTCCCGGCGGATGTCGACCATCCAGAATCTCAGGAGGTCTTTGATTAGAAACTGGAGGACTGTTTGCAGTGTGGTAGGGGACGCGGTCCTTGGGGCCGAGCCTGCCCCTTTCCCCTCCCCCCTGCCTCCAGCCTCCGGCAGGGCTGGGCCAGTCCGCAGCCTGCGAGCTCTTCTCTAGACTTGCTCGGTCCCTTTGTTCTGCGAATTGGCCAGCAGTGTGTTCAGGCCAGTTAATTTTCTCTCTCTCTTTTGCTGTCCCACAGTTTAAGTTGGTAACTCACACAAGCTCCCTCCGATTGTCCTCAGGGCACTCAGGCCCGGTCCTTACCCTAAGCAATGCCGCCCGCTCCGCTCCGTTCTGCCCCCACTTGCTGGTGGCTGATGCGGGCGTCTGGGGTACTTTTCTGCTGGGAGTTGCTTTTAGGCACGTAATCTGTGGGTTTTATTTGTTGTTCCTCTGCCAGTCAGGTTGCCCTCCGAGATTCAAAAACTTCCCCCAGACCCGCCAGTGCGAGAGTTTCCTGGTGTTTGGAAACTTCCTCTATTCTCCCTTCCCGGGATGGATCTCCATCCTTAGCTCTTTTGTCTCTTTTTTTATCTTTTATATTTTGTCCTACCTCCTTTCGAAGACAATGGGTTGCTTTTCTGGGCGCCTGATGACCTCAGCTAGCGATCAGAAGTTGTTTTGTGAAGTTTGCTCTGTGTTCAGTTATTCTTTTGATGAATTTGTAGGAGAGAAAATGGTCTCCCCGTCCTATTCCTCCGCCATCTTGGCTCCTCCCCTCCATATACTGTTTTTCAACTTCAGGTTTCAACCACTGGTAACGATGCTTTGGGCATTTGTAGTACTGCTTTCTGACAGCCTCCAACAGCATCAGCCTCACAATGTCTTGGGCTCATCTCCCCATTTTTCTTGCTCTTCTGCTTTAATCTCATCATTCACAGACTTCCAGCTGGGCTGCTCTTCCACCGGACAAGATAAGGCACAAACTAAGCTGTTGTAAGGAAGAGACCGAAAAGCACATGGAGCTCCAGAAATGACTCCTTTTCTGGTAGGTAGGCAGTTGAGGGTAAGAGGACATTAATGCCACCCAGGGGTCCAGCTTCCTTCTATCTAGTTGCTCCACCATCATCTAGAGGGTTATATGCCCCCACAGGGTCCAGCTGGCCCATCCCTTTCACATCTACATTCCAGCCCATGGGAGGGAGAAAACAAAGAAGACAGAACAGAAATCAGTTTCCTACTTAAGGATGTGAACCAGAAATTACACATTTATGCCATGTGGGCTATCCAGAATTTAGTCATGTGCTAGCTGCAAAGAAGGCTGAAGAACAGAGCACCTCGGAATGGTCTAATACACTACAGTCAGAGTGCCAAGACTAGTGATGCCAGAGAAACAGGCTAGGAAATAGGAGGATTTCACCTGTTTTTCCCAACATCATCCATCCCCAATCTAATTTTTTAGTGCAGTGTTCCCCAAATTGTGTCCTATAGACCACTCTTCTGGGAGAAGCTATTAGGAATGCTGTGGAGTGACAGAAGTCTGTGATCAACCTCCTTCCCACTCTCAGATCATCCTGCTGCCCGACAGCAAAGGTGTGCAGCCAAGGAACACATCTAACTTGGCAGGGCTGAGCCCAGAATTCTTCAGACTTAAAAGAACAGGCAATCTGTTTTTTCTGTATCATCTATTAACACCCTAGGAATCAATGTCCAACTACAGGGTGTCAGTTTGTGATACAGAGTTTAATTTAATAAACATAATTTCTACAAGGTTTTAACATGGCATCTAAAACTCTAATCCAAGTCAAATCAAGAACCATACTTCACAGAGAAAGCTTCCTGCCACCTGATCAGAGGGCCTACTAGACCCCCCGTTCCGCTCAGAGTCCAACTCACTGTGCTTATACCCTTTCTTCCTACTCTAGATGTGTCTGCTAGCCTCTTCCTCACCCCTACTCTCAGAGCTTAGTTGAAATCTTACCTCTTTTCATCTCCAATTTCTATTGCTGTTTCTTCTCTGAATTCTTCCAGTATTTACTGTCTCTGATATTTGACTCTCATGAGCCAAATGGTGAATAAACATGTATCTCTTTTATGTATAGGTACATTGTCTTGCATGTAATCTTTAAGGATCTTTTCTGCAAGCTTTCAGACCTAGCATGAACCATCACAACTCCCATTTTATAATGGATTTTAAGAGGTTTATCACTCTAAATTATTGACCTTTTAATGATTAAGTTTTTAGTGCCGATGTGCTCAGTCGTGGCTGACTCTTTGCGACCCCATGGACTGTAGCCCTCCAGCGTCCTCTGTCTATGGAATTTTCCAGGCAAGAATACTTAAGTGGGCTGCTATTTCCTTCTCCAAAATTTTTAGTACCAACACTAATAATTTTGGGCAATCACAAAACAGCACGTCACAAAACAAAAACCAATATGATCTAATGTGCTAGGAATTCCATTTATGAACATCCTCATGAGAGAAAAGCGCTGCCTTCCCCATATGTAAGGAATCACCCAAAATCACCACCATGCTTACAGAACAGCCAAGAAAACACACGCCAGGCTGTCCTGACAAAATTTATGTTTCATTAAATCATGTTGACTTAAGTCCTTTAAAACACCTGACGTGAAAGCATATCTGAAACAAAACAATGAACCAAAATCTACTTGAATACCACAGCTTTAATATAAATATGATATATGAAGATTATTTTGATTAATCTTAAAACAATCTTCAACATTCAAGGCTCAAATCACAAGAGGTAGGTAAGAACACTTTAGGTGTCTCCCTGGCTGGAGTCAGTGGGGAAGAGGAAATTGAGAAGGTCAGGTGTGAAGAGAATCCACCATGAAGGTAACCTATATAATATTTAGTTCTTTATCATTCAGCCCTTCATTCCTCTACCCAATAAGCATTTATTATGTACCTACTGTGACAGGGCAGAAGCTAGAGACAAGGAGAAACAGTTCTGATCACAAAGGGCTGAAAGAATCCAAATGGGAAAATCATATGAACCCAACTAATGCTAATACAGGTTAGAGTGAAGCCTTTTCATACTGTTCATGGCATTCTCAAGGCAAGAACACTGAAGTGATTTGCCATTCCCTTCTCCAGTACTGCAGGTACCGTGGGAGTGAAAAGGAAGTGTAATTAATTCTGCTGGCAGAGACCTACAGAGACTGCATAAAGACTGGGGCAGGGTGGGTGGGTACTGGAACTCAGCCATGGAGGATGAGACTTCAAAAGGTGAAAGGGAGAGTGATTGGGGCAACATTGCCAGTGGAACGTCATAAAGGCCACCAGGGACAAGCCCCAAGAAGAGGTATGAGTCGCTGTGGCTGATGTGGGCCTCGCAGAGCATGCAGTAGAAAGTGAGCCTGGAGGGATGAAAACACATGATTTCTGGGTCAACTGTAGCTTATGTACAAAGCTTGCTTACCTTGGTTTCACTAACAACAAACCCACAAAACCACATTTGCAAGGTCAAAATAAACCATACATTCTCCTGAAAAAATGAAAACTGCTACATGGTACATTCTCTGAAACATTCCCAAAGCAGAGTTACAGAAATGAACTTACAGACTATAAAATGTCACAACAAATATCCTCTAGCAAGGGCTTAGACAGCCAGCACTATGCTGTTCTGTTTGCACACATTTTCTAAAACAAAATTTCAGGTTTATGGTCACATTACTGTCAGTCTCTCTAATAAAAATGCACACTTGTATTTCAGCTACATTACTGGCTGAAAAAGCAGTTTTTCATCAACAGCTTTTAAAAATCCCCTCTTCAAATATCCCATTCATCCACTAGTGTTCAAGCTGGATTTCAAAAAGGCAGAGGAATCCGAGATCAAATTGCCAACATCCATTGGATCATCGAAAAAGCAAGAGAGTTCCAGAAAAACATCTACTTCTGCTTTGTTTACTATGCCAAAGCCCTTGTGGATCACAGCAAACTGTGGAAAATTCTTAAATGGATGAGAATACTAGACCACCTTACTTGCCTCCTGAGAAATCTGTATGCAGGTCAGGAAGCAACAGTTAGAACTGGACATGGAACAACATACTGGTTCCAAATCGGGAAAGGAGTATGTCAAGGCTGTATATTGTCACCCTGCTTATTTAACTTATATGCAGACTACATCATGAGAAATGCTGGGCTGGATGAAGCACAAGCTGGAATCAAGACTGCTGGGAAAAATATCAATAACCTTAGATATGCAGATGATTGCAGATTTTCTGCAGATTCCCTTATGGCAGAAAGTGAAGAAGAACTAAAGAACCTCTTGAGGAGAGTGAAAAACTTGGCTTAAAGCTCAACATTCAGAAAACTAAGATCATGGCATCTGGTCCCATCACTTCATGGCAAACAGATGGGGAAACAATGGAAACAGCAGCTGTCTTTATTTTTTGGGGCTCCAAAATCACTGCAGATGGTGACTGCAGCCATGAAATTAAAAGATGCTTGCTCCTTGGAAGAAAAGTTATGACCAACCTAGACAGCATATTAAAAAGCAGAGACATTACTTTGCCAACAAAGGTCCATCTAGTCAAAGCTATGGTTTTTCCAGTAGTCATGTATGGATGCGAGAGTTGGACTATAAAGAAAGCTGAGCACTGAAGAATTGATGCTTTTGAACTGCGGTGTTGGAGAAGACTCTTGAGAGTCCCTTGGATAGCAAGGAGATCCAACCAGTCCATCCTAAAGAAAATCAGTCCTGAATATTCACTGGATGGATTGATACTGAAGCTGAAACAGCAATACTTTGGCCACCATTGGAAATGACTCTGATGCTAGGAAAGATTGAAGGCAGGAGGAGAAGGGAACAACAGAGGATGAGATGGTTGGCTGGCATCACCGACTCAATGGACATGAAACTGAGTAAACCCCAGGAGCTGGTGATGGACAGGGAAGCCTGGAGTGCTGCGGTCCATGGGGTCGCAAAGAGTCGGACATGACTAAGCAACTGAACTGAGCTACTAGTGAAACTCATACCAAAACAAAATACTTGACACAAAGAGACAGCCACACATGAACACACACACACACACACACACACACACACACACACAAGTAAACACACAGAAAAGTAACAAGGGTTTGTCAAGAAAATTTACAACTTCTTCTTTCCTCCAATCAGGCTCAGGGCATTTATTTTTACTGTCATACGTAAGAGCTTTAAGATAAGTGAATTCATCCTTCAGTCTCAGAAATGTAATTTAAGCAGCACATTCAGTATAAAAACACTCCTACAACAACAAAACAATTGAGAGTTCCCAGTGGAGTTAAATATACTAGGATTACCACCTGTGTCCAAAGCAGTTTTATAAACCAAAACATCTTACTCAATCAGGTAATAAGAACCTCGGGTAGAAGCCAGACTCACCGTGTGACCCTTGTCAATCTTGAAGACTTTTTCCGCCCCTAAGTTTGCCCCAATAAAACTGTGCATCTGTCAGTTTCTCGATAAGAGGTTCAGTGTTTCACAGCACTTCCTGATTCTGTGCACAGGCTGCAGCAATTTCAACTCTTGCTCCATTCCTTGCCTCTCTTTTCAATGTTCCTTATTTCTGCCCTCAAATCTATTCAGAGAAGTCTTTTCAATGGACTCTGTTGACAGTGCAAGTTTCACACATCACTTCTCATCAGCATCGAGCTGATGAATCCTAGATCAAGCTCTGATTGTCCCCCAAAAAGCTGCTGAACAAATGCCTGGACTGCATGCTTTCTGTTCCTGTAAACTAAGGTAAAAACGATGTAAAACCAAATAGCATCATTTATGAGTTAAATAGGAAACTCAGCATAAAGAGTTGACCCAAACTTTATTTTTTACCCAGGTGAGACTAGTGGAGGTAAGAAGGAGCTAGGAAGATTTAGGACAGGTATGGGTAGTAAGAAGCAAAAAGGTGAGACGAGAGTCAACAACCTCAGTACCATTGCCTTTAAGAGACAATCACACTTGTCAATTACAGTTCAAAACAAAAAAGAGCTCCGTGGCATCAAAAGTCGACTCTTGAGGCATCTCAGTACAATACAATCAGTATGTGTGCACTTGCTATGGGTGAAGCACCCAGGAGACTGCACAGCAGACTGATTTGCCACGCTTCTGTCATAAACTGTGCTGTGCCTAGTCGCTCAGTCGTGTCTGACTCTTTGCGACCCTTTGGACTGTAGCCCACCAGGCTTCTCTGTCCATGGGATTTCGCAGGCAAGAATACTGGAGTGCATTGCCATTTTCTCCCCCAGGGGAATCTTCCCATCCTAGGGGTTGAACCTGTGGGATCAAATCCAGGGATTGTCCATGTCTCCTGCAATGTAGGTGGATTCTTCACCCGCTGAGCCGTGGGGGAAGCCTTTGAACATATTTGTTCAAACACCAAAGAGCTGATTTTTTAAATTTAATAAAGCCTTCTTTATGTACCACTTTTCCCCATTAAAAGATAATTACAGAAAAATGGGTGAAGATATGAATGGAGGGAAAAATGAAGGCAGAGATGATGAAACCTCTCTGAGTATAGTAAATGAGTATGGTAAATAGATAAAAAGCATATCATAAGATCTTTCACATTTGTTAGAAGGTGGGTTGAAAATCTGACTCAAGGCTTTCTGGCAGCCAGAGCATAGAGTGAACACCCCTGGCTGTATACTCCACTGTCTGCATAATAAACCCCAAATCAACTCGGGGGAAACCCAATTCTAAGACTAAAACTAGACAGTAGTATCTTCCACAGGTCCTTGTAAAAGGCACCTCTTAACTGACCACCACATTTTATAGTACTGTTTCTTAAAAGGTATGCCAGTGAAGAAAGTTCAGTAAAACATTTGGGTGGTGGATCCCACACCATGCAGTCTAAACACATAGCTCAGAAAAAAAGAGCTGGCATTTGTTTTAAAAACCAGGAAAATTAATACTGTGGTAAGTTAAATGGGATCAAAAATCAGATACTTCTCAGATACAGCTAAGATAATGCTATTTTATTATTAACATCTATTGGCTTATAGCCTGTAGGTTAGGCCAAGACGTCTATTATATAATGGCTTTAGGATTCTAAAGCTAGATTCTCTTGAAAATCAACATTTCACAGATTAAATCACTAGCAATGACAGAATTAAGTATTAGAATACAACAAATCATAATTTCTAATACTACTATGTCATGCTCACCCCATGTCAAATAAATTCCAGTTTCTTTTTAAAGGGGAAAACAGTTATTAAAATCATTAGTTAAAACTGCCACTTTACTGACTGCCTAAGATCATAAAAGAGGATTTTCAACCACTAAGACATTCTGACACAGACAATATTTTATTCAACAGTGTATTTACAACCAGTGGGAAAAATAATAAAATGGCAATTTTAGAGATGAAAAAGGCTTTTGAGACCACTTAGACAAATCTTGTTTTGAAAAGGGAGTAAAACAGGCTCAAGTAGGATGAATGACTTGGCTAAGTTCAGGAGCTAAGTGGTGGCAGGGCCGGGTTGACCGTCAAACGTTCCATTTGCCTAACACCAACGAAATTAGCTGCTCATTTTTATTCTATGAAGTAAATACATTTCGTTTACAGCTACTGATCAACCAACATCTAGCCTCTGGTTTTTTACTGCAGTTTCATAGGTTCCACATTCAACAAATATTGAGTATTTATCTGTCAAGCTACAAAATGATTTTCCAACTTAGATCGTGCTATAAAACAGAATCCTGTTAACTTGAAATAAACAGTAAAATAAAAATAAAATAATAAAACCCAGCACTAATACCTAAGCACTGGGAAAGTAGTAATGTTTAACATTTAATAGACAAAATGGTCTAGAATTACTTTGAGACCAAAGCATCCATGTCGTCTCTACAGTGTAAGTACAATCATAGGGAGACAGCTCTGAAATCAGGATTATAGACTATAACTTGCCAATTACAAACACATGACAGAGAATCATAGGAAAGTATCAAACAAAAATGACACATCTATTAAAGATGAAAACAACTTCTAAATTGACATTTGGTGGTGGCATTAAAGGCTTCCCTGGTGCCTCAGATGGTAAAGAATCTGCCTGCAATACAGCAGACCAGGGTTTGATCCCTGGATGGGAAGATTCCCTGGAGAAGGGAATGGCTACCCACTCCAGTATTCTTGCCTTGAGAATTCCATGGACAGAGGAGCCTAGTGGGCTACAATCCATGGGGTCTACAAAGAGTTGGACACAACTGACTTGAAACATGTTTATGCTTTGTTTCTAGGGGTTAGGGGGGAAAAGAAAAGCACAGGCAATACTTAACTTCTCTGCAAAGTACACTTGAATTTTTAAAAATTTTTAACTTATGTAGCTTATGTAGAGACCCACATACAGTGCCAGTGGCTTGAAATCACCTCAGGGAGTCTCTTCAGCTAAGTAACAGAAGACCCAAATTAAGGAAGGCTGGAGCTTTCTGTTTAGTGATTAATTCATTAGGCATCATGATCACTCGAAGCTGTGTCCTCGAAAACAGAAAGGCCAGCAGGAGCTGTGGACTGCCCCACCAACCACTCAGCAACAGCGCAGGAGACAAGCAGAGATGTGGGACCCCCCCCCCCACTGCCCCCCACCCCCGAAAATGACTGTGGACGCTAAGCCATGCCGTAGCCAAAGGCAACACCACGTGCTCTGGTTCTCTTATGCCTCAGCCTAAATGTGTCCTTTAAAAAGCAATTCAGTTATACTAAACATACCCATGTTGATAAACTTTCTTTCTACCCTCAAAATACTGGCAATTACTCACCTACCATGTGAAACATATAAACTGTCTATTTTTCAAAATCACCAAATGTTCCTGTAAGGCACATTCATACTTTCAGAAAAGGCCAAATATAATTGGGAATGCTTACTTGAGATGTTATTAACGACAAGTCCTTGCAAGCTAGGATTTTATGAGCTGTCAGGTCACATACATCACTTTTTTTCCCCTGCTGCTTTCAGAGGCTCTAGGGATCTGAATGTTTACAACAAAATATAAAGAGAAATAATACTTGTCTTTAGTCACAGCACTTTTCATATCAAATGGGGCAATCACAAAACAGTGAGATCTTAGAATGAAAGATGTCCTTCACAATCAGTTAATTTGATTTACAGAAAATGATTTAGCAGCCTTAACTAAAACTCTGAGGCAGTCAGGATATTTGTCAATTTCTTTATGGAACAATTTCAAACAGCATATAAAGAAGCACATTCAAAACGTCTCTTTATTCTTTGGGGGTCTTCAATTAGACAAGTAAAACGATGCAAGCATTTCCATTTCTAAAGTTCAGCAAATCGACTTAACAGCACAGTGAAGACTTAAAAATCTGCAAATTAGTAACAGTCAAACATAAGGCTTCTTCAGATGATTACATAGAGGCAACGTGATAACCAGAGTTCTCCTATAATTAAGCCAAGTAAGCCCCAGGGTAACATTTTCGACCTCTTTAAAAGAGCACCCAATTCCTGCTGGGGCATGCAATGGCACTCCTTGGATAGCATCAGGTGGGAAACATGGAGAAAAGAGCTTAGAGTTGACAATCTGAGAAAGAGCAGAGAGTCTGAGGACCCATAAACATTCTACTCAAAATGTTAAATAGATTTAACAGAAAACTGACTCAGTCATTTAAATTTAAATGGTATATAGAGAAGGGGGGGCAGTCCTTGTATTGGGTTGTTTACTGTTTGGTATATTTTGACTGTAAAGTACAACATTTAGACTAAGACACAAATTTCACAAAATGAAAAAAAAAGCCTCTCTCCAATTAAGTCTACCATTTCACGTCTTAAGAAGCTTGCCACCCCCCCCCCCCAAAAAAAGAAGTTTGCCCCTTTCCTAGTTATAAGGAACAAAATGTCCTTCCTCATTCTCTTTCAAACTTTCAGGGAAGGCATTTAAAAACGCATTTAAAGATTTTTTTCCATCATCCCAAGCTCTGAGAGACTTGGAGAGGAAAAGAAAAAAGAAAAAAATGAACAGGAAGTGAAAGTGACAAGAAAATGGTAACGACCTCACTTGCCGCTTTTCTTTTACTGAGCACAACGCAAGGGGAAAAAACCCATCTTTTTCTCGTTAACAATCTGAAACTGATTTATGAGGTGGGGAAGGAACTCGAACTCAAACCACGCGCTCCCCAACCGCACACACCTGGAAGGCTCGATTTAAAAAGTCTGTCTTTCCTCATCAGGCTCTGAGTTAGGGCACCTGAGCTCCTGTCCGGCTCCGCCGCAACCCCAGTTACTACCTGCTCTGTCCCCCCGTCTTCCTTGCCTCTTTGAGGGCACATCCTTTCCCCCTCCTCCTCCGAGCGACGGTTGCACACAGACCACATACAAGCGTGTCAGGCCATTTGTTACTCACCAGCACACACTCATGATTCACCCGTCTCTCGAGTCTCGGAACAAAACGCGAGTTTTTCTTCCCTCTTCGAAAGGGAGGTGCTGGCGGTTTCCAGGACGGGCATTTGGCTTTCCCACCACAGCGCTCACTCGGGGCAGCACTCCAGCCGCCCTACCGTTTCCTTAGCGCCCTTCGGCACCGCTGATCGGGACGCCAGCAGAACGGCTCTGAAAACTTATTCCAGACAGCGGTCTGGACGCGGACACACTGCCTCCCGGGGTATTTGTGCCGCCCCCACGCCGCAGCCTCACGGCCCCTGCACCCCAACTTCACCGAGGTCATGCGCCGGCGCACGTCCCCGCCGCCCGGGCTTTCCCTTCCCCGGCTCCGGGGGTGACTCCGATTGTGGACACCCGGCCCGCGGCCGCAGCCCGGGCGACCACTTGCCGGCTCGAAGCCGGGCGGACGGGCCAGCAAAACGCAGGGCATGTCCCTCCGCTGGGCTTTCGCGCCCGCCGAAGTTGCCCCACGCAAAGTTTTCCGGTCGCCTCCCTCGCCCCGGGCTCGGGCTTACCTGGGGCATCGGCGGCCGCGGAGGCGCCCAGCCTTGGGTTCCGGGGGTCCGCAGCAGCCGCGCGCGCCAGGGCCAGGGGCCCCTCCGGAGCATCATCCCGCCGGGCGCGGCGCTCCCGCTCCAGTCAACCGGCCATCGTCGGCGCCTTGCCGCGGGGAGCCGGCGTTCTCCGTGGGCGCAGCCTCGCCGGGCCCCCGCCTCCTGGCGCCGCGCGGCGCGGGGAGGGCTGACGGGAGGGTGTGTCCGTCTCCCCTCGGCTCGTCTTCGCGCGCACCCCGGCGCGAGGCTGTTTTCTCTCCTCCGACCAAAATTTGAACAGCGGGTGAGCGTGGGAGGGCGGGGTGGAAATAAAGCGCCAGGGAGCCGCCCTCCGCATCTCGGGTTTCGAGGGGCAGCGCGGATGCCGCGCCGGCCTCCTTGCCGCGGAAGCCCTTTCTGGAATGAAGGCGGCCGGCCCCCGTGTACCTTGCCGGCTGATTTCAAAACTCGCGAGTAAATCTGGGTCCTCGGTGCCCTAGGGGCCGTCTGCTCCATTCCAGCCCGCCGGGCGGGGAGGCATGGGGCGAGCGGAGAAGAGCCACGGCCATCTGGGAGAGACGGGGGCTCTCTGGAAGTTTCCCTCCTGGACTGAGCAGAGAGGAGGGAGAGAGCAGGTCCACCGAGCCGCCACCTCTCAGCTGGCTTTAAGGCGTTGGGCTGTGGTCGTCCCAGGCCCCAGAGGTGTTTGTGGTTCACTAAAATGGTGACCCACCCAGAGCTCTTTGGGACAGTCTTTCCCACAGCCGAAGTGGCTTCTTCTTTGAAGCACGGGATTAACTGAAGGAGGTGAAAGTTCTTAGTCTTCCCAGTGATTGGGAGATCTCAGTGTTTGACTTGGAGACATTTTGTTTGTAAAAACCACAAACCATCTAAAAGAAGCCTAGCCCAACTTTCACATAGCCTCCTTACCACGGAGTTGCTAGACAAAACACAGGATACCCAGTTAAATATGATTCTCAGATAAACAACATAGTTTTTTTTTTTAGTATAGTGAAATTCGCTCAGTGGTGTCCAACTCTTTGCGACCCTCATGGACTATACAGTCCACGGAATCCTCCAGGCCAGTATACTGGAGTGGATAGCCTTTCCCTTCTCCAGGGGCTCTTCCCAACCCAAGGATCGAACGCAGGTTTCCGCCTTTGCAGGCGGATTCTTTACCTACTGAGCCACAGGGAAGCCCAGGAATACTGGAGTGGGTAGTCTATCCCTTCCCCAGCGGATCTTCCCGACCCAGGAATCAAATCCGGGTTTCCTGCATTGCAGGAGGATTCTTTACAAATTGAGCTATCAGGGAAGCCCTTTTTTAGTATAAGTATGGCCCAAATATTGCATGGGTCACACATTCTTTTTTTCTAGAATATTTGGAACATACTTATACTAAATTATTTATTACTTATCTGTAATTCAGATTTAACTGGGCATGCCCCATTTTTATTTGCCAAATCTGCAAGAGGCTTGAGTTAATGAATTAGTTCACAAACAATGCAACAAGTGGCAAATCTCAACTGATGACTATCTCCTTTCTTTACTGAAAAAAAAAAAATGTAAGTTTCTATGATAGCAAAAACTGTGTCACCGCTTAAGCCTTATTTATATGTGTTAATGAGCATCTGCGTTTCAAAATACCATTGCTCTTCACTGAGAGTGACACATTAAACAATAAGTCCGCATGGGAAGTAATTTACTTTACCTGAGTCCTAGAAGGAAATTTGCTAGTATTTGCTAGTACTCCCAATGAGAGATTTAGTTTGTCTACTGTGAATGATGTTGCAATAAACGAGCAAGTGCAGATATGTTTTTGAGACACTTATTTCATTTCTTTTGGATATTTATCTAGTAATGGGATTGCTGGATCTGTGGTAATTCTATTTTCATTTTTTGAGGAAACTCATACTGATTTCCATAATGGCTGTGCCAATTTACATTCCCACCAGCAGTATACAAGGGTTCCCTTTTCTCCAGTAGCCTAGATATAGAAACAATTCAAGGGGTCCAAGGGATGACCGGACAAAGAAAATTATATATAGATGACATACATATATTCATAATGGGATATTAGTCACCCATAAAATAGAAGGAAATCCTGCCATATGGACAGTATAGATAAATGGAGAGAACATTGTGCTAAATGAGATGTCAAAGAAAGACAAATACTATATGATCTCACTAATATATGGAACCTAAAAAAGTTAAATCCACAGAACCAGAGTAGAACAGTAGTTTCCAGGGACTGTAAGATGGGGAAAATGGGGAGATGTTGGTCAAAAATTACTTTCAGTTATAATATGAATAAGTTCTGATGATCTAATGTACAGTGCGGTGACTATAGTTAGTAGTACTTGAAATTTGCTAAGAATAGTTCTTAACTGGACTAACCACACCAAAAAAAAAGTAACTTTATGAGGTGATGAATGTGTTAATCAATTTGATTGTGGTTATCATTCACAATGTATACAGATATCAAACCATCACTTTGTTCAAGTTAAATATATACACTTTTTATTTGTCAGTTAATTATACCTCAGTAGAGCTGGGGATGGGGAGGAACAAAAAAAGAAGAATTTTATTTGGAGGGAAATGGAGAAGAGGAGAAAATGTTCATTTTGAGCACAGACTCTGCTGCTATATCACTGTAATACTCTTTTTTTTCTACAGGATTTTTGGGGCTACATCCCTTCAGTTGCCTTTTTATGGGACAACAATTTTGTAATATTTTCTCTGGAGAAAATAGAAAAGATAATTGTCTTCCCTTTAGCACGTTAATTTGTTTTTACATATCATTAATAGTTTAGAAAAGTCTTTAAGCGTTACAATTCACTATTGGTAATGTCATGAAAATTCTTATTATTGTTCATCAATTTGGAAAAGTTTCAGTCAAGTGTTTTTCATACCTGAGCTGTAACAGTTGGAGGTATAGTTCACAGACTAGCTTCTGAGTCCATTGATTCCAAGCATCATTTCTTTTTTACTAGCCACATACAATGGTCATTTGGCACTGCAGGGAACATTCACAATTCAATGCAATCTCTGGCCCTGCACTTTTGTCACAACAGTAGGGGAAAGTATTCTTGGAAGCCATTCCTACAAGGGTATGGTTAATGATATTTAATAGTATTTGGAAAGGATGATGAGCCACATACAATTATCCCCCTAAACCCAAACTAAATGTATTTCCAACTCAGGTTTTGTTGGATGGCCATGGCCACTCAGCCCCCTGACTCAAGGGAACATACGACAGAAGGGTGATTGGGTAGGAGAGCGACAGTGGTCTTAACTGTTTCCAGTTAAAATATCTTACAAATATTAAGAAACATATCACCAAGCGAATGCATCACTAGGGCTTGCCCCCCACGGGGGGACTTGGGAAGGGCTTATACAAGTGAGGACCCCTGAAGTTTAAGCTAAATCAAGTTTGCTGACACCCTAGTCCTCAAAAGGGGGTCCCCTGGTGGCTCAGTGGTAAAGAAATCCACCTGCAATTCAGGAGACACAAGAGAGGTGGGTTTAATCCCTGGGTTGAGAAGATCCGCTGGAGAGAGCAATGGCTACCCACTCCAGTGTTCTTGCCTGGAGAATCCCATGGACAGAGGAGCTTGGCGGGCTGCAGTCCATGAGGTCACAAAGAGTTGGACACGACTGAGCGACTAACTTTTAAGTCCTCAAAACATGCTATTACTCCAAACCATTCCATAGCACTTAGCACCTGCGTAGTTTGTAGAACTTGTCACACTATTTAGTTATGCTCATATCTGGCTCTCCAGCTAGATTACAAACGCAGGGGCAGGTGCTGCGTCAGAGTGCCTAGCACAAGACCTGCTTTAAATTAGACACTCAATCAGCCAGGAACAGATGAAACTGCTAAAGTGCAGGAAGATAAATTGCAATAACTTAAGACAGATGCCATGGAGGGAAGGTTTGGGTGCTATGGATAACAATATTCAGAGAAGGAAGTGCCCTGCAAGTGCTGGAGGGTGAGGACTAGAGACCTCAGAACTAACGATGGGTAAGACAGGTACAGGAAGGACCTTTAAAGCCACCAAGGTGATTCTATTTGTCTAAGATGTCCGGAAAGGGAAAATTCATGGAGATGGAAAGTAGATTAGTAGTTGCCTGGAGCTGAAGGTATAATTGGGAGTGAGGCAAATAAATGAGCATGAGGAATATTTTTGGGGTGCTGGAAATGACCTAAGTTGGATTGTGGTTATCGTTGTGTAAGCCTTTAAATTTGCTAATAATCATCTGTACACTTTTGAGTGAAATTTATGATATGTAAATGATAGCAATAAAGCTGTTTAAGGTTTGTTTGTTTTTTTTTTTTCTGAAAAAGGCAAACTAAGATTCAATGCGAAGAGGTTGTAAAGTGTCAGTAATGTTAATGAACTAGCTATGAGTAATTATTCGGTCTCACCAAGATTCCCGCACATGGTGGTGAATTGTGTTGTGCCCACGACCCACTGTGAGGATAGAGCAGCCCAGGAGCCTGTCTATCTGCATTGTCCAGAGCTCTCACTTTGCTGGCTCCCCAAGTTACTAGTTACTGTGTGGCCAGTAAAAAGAAGCAACATGCAAAATGAATGCCCAGACACCAGCCTGTGGAATATTCTTTGAATATTACAGCTCACATATGAAAAACACTTTAAGAATTGACATGAAATTATCAGTGCTGAGTTATAAAGTTCAGAGACACTTTTCTAAACGAAAATGATGTAAGACAAAACAGCATGCTAGAGAAGTTGCTCTTTTCTAATTCTCTCTATAGAAAATATTACAAAATTATTGCCCTAGGAAAAGGCAATTATAGGAAACATAGACAAAAAACTGTCATGGAAAAAGAGGGTATTACAGTGATGTAAGTAGCAACTAATTTTTAAAAATTTATTGTGGCAGGAGTTGTGCTTTTAAAAAGTTTGTTATATATCACTGATTTTCTCACTCTTAAGTATTCATTTAGGTCATACCTGAATAGTCTAGTGGTTACCCCTATTTTCTTCAATTTAAGTCTGAATTTGGCAATAAGGAGTTCATGATCTGAGCCACAGTCAGCTCCTGGTCTTGTTTTTGCTGACTGTATAGAGCTTCTCTATCTTTGGCTGCAAAGAATATAATCAATCTGATTTCAGTGTCGACCATCTGGTGATGTCCATGTGTAGAGTCTTCTCTTGTGTTGTTGGAAGAGGGTGTTTGCTATGACCATTGTGTTCTCTTGGCAAAACTCTATTAGCCTTTGCCCTGCTTCATTCCATACTCCAAGGCCAAATTTGCCAGTTACTGCAGGTGTTTCTTGACTTCCTATTTTTGTATTCCAGTCCCCTATAGTGAAAAGGACATTTTTTTGGGTGCTAAGTCTGAAAGGTCTTATAGGTCTTCATAGAACTGTTCAACTTCAGCTTCTTCAGCATTACTGGTTGGGGCATAGGCTTTGATTACTGTGATACTGAATGGTTTGCCTTGGAAACGAACAGAGATCATTCTGTCACTTTGGAGACTGCATCCAAGTACTGCATTTTGGACTCTTTTGTTGACCATGATGGCTACTCCATTTCTTCTAAGGGATTCCTGCCCACAGTAGTAGATAGAGTGGTCATCTGAGTTAAATTCACCCATTCCAGTCCATTTTAGTTCACTGATTCCTAGAATGTTAATGTTCACTCTTGCCATTTCCTATTTGACCACTTCCGATTTGCCTTGATTCATGGACCTAACATTCCAGGTTCCTATGCAATATTGCTCTTTAGCATCGGACCTTGCTTCTATCACCAGTCCCATTCACAACTGGGTGTTGTTTTTGCTTTGGCTCCAGCCCGTCATTCTTTCTGGAGTTATTTCTCCACTGATCTCCAGTAGCATACTGGGCACCTACCGACCTGGGGAGTTCATCTTTTAGTGTCCTGTCTTTTTGCCTTTTCATACTGTTCATGGGGTTCTCGAGGCAAGAATACTGAAGTGGTTTGCCATTCCTTTCTCCAGTGGACCACATTCTGTCAGACCTCTCCACCATGACCCGTCTGTCTTGGGTGGCCCTCCATGGCATGGCTTAGTTTCATTGAGTTAGACAAGACTGTGGTCCTGTGATCAGATTGGCTAGTTTTCTGTGAATATGGTTTTAGGGTGCCTGCCCCCTGATGTCCTCTTGCAACACCTACCGTCTTACTTGGGTTTCCCTTACCTTGGACGAGGGGTATCTCCTCACGGCCGCCCCTCCTGACCCTGAATGTGGAGTAGCACCTCTCGGCCCTCCTGCGCCCGCACAGCCGCCGCTCCTTGGACGTGGGGTAGCTCCCCTGGGCCGCCGCCCCGACCCTTTATGATTACACAGTGGAAGTGAGGAATAGATTTAAGGGACTAGATCTGATAGACAGAGTGCCTGATGAACTATGGACGGAGGTTCGTGACATAGTACAGGAGACAGGGATTAAGACCATCCCCATGGAAAAGAAATGCAAAAAAGCAAAATGGCTGTCTGAGGAGGCCTTACAAATAGCTTTGAAAAGAAGAGAAGCCAAAAGCAAAGAAGAAAAGGAAAGATATTCCCATTTGAATGCAGAGTTCCAAAGAATAGCAAGGAGAGATAAGAAAGCCTTCCTCAGTGATCAATGCAAAGAAATACAGTAAAACAACACAATGGGAAAGACTAGAAATCTCTTCAAGAAAATCAGAGATACCAAGGGAACATTTCATGCAAAGACGGGCACAATGAAGGACAGAAATGGTATGGACCTAACAGAAGCAGAAGACATTAAGAAGAGGCGGCAAGAATACACAGAAGAACTGTACAAAAAAGATCTTCATGACCCAGATAATCATGATGGTGTGGTCACTCACCTAGAGCCAGACATCCTGGAATATGAAGTCAAGTGGGCCTTAGAAAGCATCACTATGGACAAAGCTAGTGGAGGTGATGGAATTCCAGTTGAGCTATTTCAAATCCTGAAAGATGATGCTGTGAAAGTGCTGCACTCAATATGCCAGTAAATTTGGAAAACTCCGTAGTGGCCACAGGACTGGAAAAGGCAAGTTTTCATTCCAATCCCAAAGAAAGGCAATGCCAAAGAATGCTTGAACTACCACACAATTGCACTCATCTCACACGCTAGTAAAGTCATGCTCAAAATTCTCCAAGCCAGGCTCCAGCAATACGTGAACCGTGAACTTCCAGCTGTTCAAGTTGGTTTTAGAAAAGGCAGAGGAATGAGAGATCAAATTGCCAACATCCACTGGATCATAGAAAAAGCAAGAGAGCTCCAGAAAAACATCTATTTCTGCTTTATTGACTATGCCAAAGCCTTTGACTGTGTGGATCACAATAAACTGTAGAAAATTCTTAAAGAGATGGGCATACCAGACCATCTGACCTGTCTCTTGAGAAACGTGTATGCAGGTCAGGAAGCAACGGTTAGAACTGGACATGGAACAACAGACTGGTTCCAAATAGGAAAAGGAGTACGTCAAGGCTGTATATTGTCACCCTGCTTATTTAACTTATATGCAGAGTACATCATGAGAAATGCTGGGCTGGAGGAAGCACAAGCTGGAATCAAGATTGCCGGGAGAAATATCAATAATCTCAGATATGCAGAGGATGCCACCCTGATGGCAGAAAGTGAAGAGGAACTAAAAAACCTCTTGATGAAAGTGAAAGAGGAGAGTGAAAAAGTTGGCTTAAAGCTCAACATTCAGAAAACTAAGATCATGGCATCTGGTCCCATCACTTCATGGCAAATAGATGGGGAGACAGTGGAAACAGTGTCAGACTTTATTTTTGGGGGCTCCAAAATCACTGCAGATGGTGATTGCAGCCATGAAATTAAAAGACGCTTACTCCTTGGAAGGAAAGTTATGACCAACCTGGATAGCATATTAAAAAGCAGAGACATTACTTTGCCAACAAAGGTCCGTCTAGTCAAGGCTATGGTTTATCCAGTGGTCATGTATGGATGTGAGAGTTGTACTTAAAGAAAGCCAAGCACCAAAGAATTGATGCTTTTGAATGTGGTGTTGGAGAAGACTCTTGAGAGTCCCTTGGACTGCAAAGAGATCCAATCAGTCCATCCTAAAGGAGATCAGTCCCAGGTGTTCATTGGAAGGACTGATGCTGAAGCTGAAACTCCAATACTTTGGCCACCTCATGAGAAGAGTTGACTCATTGGAAAAGACCCTGATGCTGGGAGGGATTAGGGGCAGGAGGAGAAGGGGACGACAGAGGATGAGATGGCTGGATGGCATCACCAACTCGATGGACATGAGTTTAAGTAAACTCCGGGAGTTGGTGATGGACAGGGAGGCCTGGTGTGCTGCGATTCATGGGGTTGCAAAGAGTTGGACATGACTGAGTGACTGAACTGAACGGAACTAAGTATTCATTACCATGCCAACTTTGCATTCCTAGTTTTTTAGTATTTTTCTTAAAGAAGTTCTCCCAAATTATATAACCTCAGGCTCCACAAAACTTGGATCTGCCTCTGTGGGTCAGGCATAAGCATTCTGTTACCTTGTTTAGTCATTATAAAAACCTTATGGGATTCCTGTTATTAGATACCCATTACAGGCAAAGAAACTAGCTAGTAGGTTAAACAACTTATTTAAAGTCATATAGTCAGAATTCAGGCTTCCCTTATGGCTCAGCTGGTAAAGAATCCGCCTGCAATGCAGAAGACCTGGATTCGATCCCTGGTTTGGGAAGATCCCCTGGAGAAGGGCATGGCAACCCACTCCAGTATGCTTGCCTGGAGAATCCCCATGGGCAGAGAAGCCTGGCGGGCTACAGTCCATGGGGTCGCCAAGAGTCGGACACGACTGAGTGACTAAGCACACACACAGTCAGAATTCAAGCCTAGAACTGTGTAACTAGACACCATGGTTTCCACTCCAAGACCCCAAGATAACCTTGACCTTACATTGCCTGTCTTCTGACATCACTTAACCACCGACCTTCTCATAGCTATAGCTGGGATCAGTGTGTGAGGTCAATCAATTGCAGAGTCAAATCCTTTCTTTATTTAACATTTTGATATTCTGTTTGTGGACTTTTTCCATTAATTTTGATTTTAAAAATATTACATTAAAATGTTATCTCAATGGCTGAATTTTGTGATGTATTTGGTGCCCCAGACAAGTGCTTCAGTTGCCTCAACCTACTTTTAGCCTGGTGTCACACGCTGAATGAAGATGTGAACATCCGCTTTATGCTTTAACTTCTAATGAAGGCAGTACCCAAATTTCATCCATTGACTTTCATACAATCTGTCTTCGCAGATATTATTCACTTACGTCCTCAAACTGCCATTTGAAAACTCAGTTCTTCACAAATAAGTTGACCAATAATATTGGATTATCTATTGATGGGACCGCTTGCCAGCCACTAGCAAAGGAGTTAGCTTTGGTCAAGGTGGAAGGAAAGTTTATTTCCACCAAAAGTTTTGTATTTATGTCACCTGGTCTTGTAAAATCCTCTGAACGGAGCAACTTCACCACATCCTCTGCAGATGCTAGCAGCACCGGCTTGCAGCGCGGACTGGCAGACTGTCAGATCCTTGAGACTAGATCTCCTCCCCTTGGAGGCCTCCACACTGCGTGAATTCTAGTAGTGACCTGAGAAGAATATTCCTCTTCCCTATTCTGCCTCCAGGCCCAAGGCTTTGGCTTTCATTTTTAACAGTTAGAGTCACAAAGAACTTTGTGCCCAATAAGAATACATATTATTTTCAAACTCATATGGGAGATTCACAACGTAATGATCATAATTGAGGCCTCAGAGGAAATCTCAAAAAAAAATGTTTTTAACTTGCAAACATATAAGCTGTTTATGAAATTAGAAATTAACAAAAAGATAAAGCATCATTACCACTGGAATTTGAATAACAAACTTATAAATAAATATTCATAGATTAAGTGAAAATAAGTAGAAGTTGAGAGCTATTTTTAAACTATATAGCAATTAAAACCTTCATTATTCAGGAAAATGTATAGTCTTAAATGCATTTATTAGAAAACAAGAAAGTCTGAAAGTAAGCTCACAACCTAAGAAGCTATAAAAACAGCAGCAAAAATAAACCTATAGGATGTAGTGGGAAGAAAATGATAACGGTAAAATCAGAAAAGGAATCAAACTTCCTGTTTGTTCTAAAGCAACCTCTCTCAGAAATAGTCAGTCAATAAAATCAAAAGTTGTTTCTTGTGCTCGCTTCGGCAGCACATATACTAAAATTGGAACGATACAGAGAAGATTAGCATGGCCCCTGCGCAAGGATGACACGCAAATTCGTGAAGCGTTCCATATTTTTAAAAATAAAAAAATGAAAAAAAAAAAAAAAAAGTTGTTTCTTTTTTTAAAGGCACCAAGTCTGACAAACCTGAAACAAGAATGATTAAGACAAAGAAGGTATACCTTTATTCCATAAACATAACAGAAAGGATATAAAAAGTAGCCCCAAATAATTGCTTGTATCAATCAAGTTAAAACTATAAAAACTAAACTTGGCTCAACAAAGAGAACCTGAAGAGATCAACGGTCATAGATGGTAACAGTGGTTAATAATATACCTGGAAAAATGCCCCAAGCCCAGAGATTACTGAGCAAGTTCAACCAAAAGTTCCAGAATAAATAATACCTATCTTACATACCTAGACTTTAGGTAACTTCTTTACAAATGGTTCCAAAACCTCAAAACAGATGGGAAGCTAATCCAATTCATTTAACAAAACTAGCATAATGCTGATATCAAAATTAAACACGTACACACTGTAAAAAGCAAGTCACAGACCAGTCTTCTCAAGTGAAAAAAAGATCCTAAATGAAGTGTTAGCAAGTGGAACCCAGTAGTATAATAAAAGAACGATCAAGTAAAAATTCATCCAAGCTGCCAAGGTCAGTTCCCAAATTTCACATGGTCTTAATCCAAACACGGCCCATCTAAACCAGGCTTGGGGGCTATTTGTTCAAAAATTGTTCACTGTGTCCACCTTTCCTTTCTTCAGCCTCCTATGGTAGGCTGGCTAGACATCATCTTTTGGGGTCAGATCACATCAACCCTCTGTTCAATGCCCTTTGAAAGCTTTAAGCTTTGATCTTTCTTGCTTAAACATTGAATTCTTTCATCTTTCTGTCTCCCTGTTATTCTTAACTCTAAAAATTACTTATCAGTTTCTGATAATAGGAGACAGTCTAGAGGTACCTTTTATTCTAGTAAAATTACTCAGGTTTCAATAGGAAGCACATACTAACAGGCCTTTCCTGTTGTTACTATGCAAATCATAAAACATTAAGTCCCAAAGGAGAATTTGAAATTGAAATACAGAAAAAATTTCTGTAAAATTTTCATTAAAATTTCCAAACTGGAACTTTCTAAACTGGTACCAGCTTTCCAAGCTGGTACAATGTTTCATAGCTTTTCCAAGGGTCATTCTGAAATTCCTCCATTGTAAGAAAGGCTTATATGTGAGTTGGGAGTACTAAAAAGACTGATTTAAAGTAAATTTCTACGTAATAAAGAACTGAAACATGAAAATTGTTTATTATTTATTTCTAAAGAGAACATGAATTAATATTATAAAGTCATTGCCTACTAATTTTGAGAGAATCTAATAATTATTTTGCACTTACCTTAATTCTATTTACAAATTACTTAAATTCGTACATATGTACCAGCTACATCATCAGCAAAGTTTACAAGCAAGGCAGAAGTGCAGGTTACACATATTTCTGTTTTAACAATGACAGTATAATCATTTTATATGTACCCAAAATGCATTTTAAAATCTAGTTTTAGAAACTTATAGTGTAAATCTAAGCATATGCATCTCTACACACTAATCTAATAATCAACAAATTAGTTGGCTAATAAATTAGTTGGCTCACCTAGAGCCAGACATCCTAGAATGTGAAGTCAAGTGGGCCTTAGGAAGCATCACTACGAACAAAGCTAGTGGAGGTGATGGAATTCCAGTTGAGCTATTTCAAATCCTGAAAGATGCTGTGAAAGTGCTGCACTCAATATGTCAGCAAATTTGGAAAACTCAGCAGTGGCCACAGGACTGGAAAAGGCAAGTTTTCATTCCATTCCCAAAGAAAGGCAATGCCAAAGAATGCTTGAACTACCACACAATTGCACTCATCTCACACGCTAGTAAAGTCATGCTCAAAATTCTCCAAGCCAGGCTTCAGCAATACATGAACCATGAACTTCCAGATGTTCAAGTTGGTTTTAGAAAAGGCAGAGGAATGAGAGATCAAATTGCCAACATCCACTGGATCATAGAAAAAGCAAGAGAGCTCCAGAAAAACATCTATTTCTACTTTATTGACTATGCCAAAGCCTTTGACTGTGTTGATCACAATAAACTGTAGAAAATTCTTAAAGAGATGGGCATACCAGACCATATGACCTGCCTCTTAAGAAACCTGTATGCAGGTCAGGAAGCAACATTTAGAACTGGACATGGAACAACAGACTGGTTCCAAATAGGAAAAGGAGTACATCAAGTCTGTATATTGTCACCCTGCTTATTTAACTTATATGCAGAGTACATCATGAGAAACGCTGGGCTGGAAGAAGCACAAGCTGGAATCAAGATTGCCGGGAGAAATATCAATAACCTCAGATATGCAGAGGACACCACCTCTGATGGCAGAAAGTGAAGAGGAACTAAAAAACCTCTTGATGAAAGTGAAGGAGAGTGAAAACATTCGCTTAAAGCTCAACATTCAGAAAACTAAGATCATGGCATCTGGTCCCATCACTTCATGGCAAATAGATGGGGAGACAGTGGAAACAGTGTCAGACTTTATTTTTTGGAGCTCCAAAATCACTGCAGATGGTGATTGCAGCCATGAAATTAAAAGATGTTTACTCCTTGGAAGGAAAGTTATGACCAACCTGGATAGCATATTAAAAAGCAGAGACATTACTTTGCCAACAAAGGTCCGTCTAGTCAAGGCTATGGTTTATCCAGTGGTCATGTATGGATGTGAGAGTTGGACTGTGAAGAAAGCTGAGCACCGAAAAATTGATGCTTTTGAACTGTGGTGTTGGAGAAGACTCTTGAGAGTCCCTTGGACTGCAAGGAGATCCAACCCGTCCATCCTAAAGGAGATCAGTTCTGGGTGTTCTTTGGAAGGACTGATGCTGAAGCTCAAACTCCAATACTTTGGCCACCTCATGCGAAGAGCTGACTCACTGGAAAAGACCCTAATGCTGGGAAGGATTAGGAGCAGGAGGAGAAGGGGACGACAGAGGATGAGATGGCTGGATGGCATGACCGAATCGATGGACATGAGTTTGGGTAACCTCCGGGAGTTGGTGATGAACAGGGAAGCCTGGCATGCTGCGATTCATGGGGTCGCAAAGAGTCGGACACGACTGAGCAACTGAACTGAACTGAACTGAGTTGGCTAATAAGCTACAATAATACATACCTGAAAAGCAGAAACAGCGATAGCAGCCATGAGCACCTCTGAGCAGCGATGACACTGTCATAAAAGCTGGCCCGTCACTGACTGCAGGGCAGTTTCTGCCAATTGTCTGCCAGGCCATTGACCCACAAGCTGGAAAGTCTCACACCCACTCACTCCCCTATCCTTGGATTCTGCTTTCTGCTTGCCTTCCCTACTGCCAGAAGCTGCTCCAAGGATCTAGCCTTGAAATAGAAATGTGGTCTTGAGGATACATGACGATGGCCACGCAAGACAAGCCGTGTAATTCCTTTGTTTATGAAACCGGCCACCCACCCGTCTGGAGCGGCCACCTCTTTCTTTGGCCTCTCCTTGTCCTCTGCATGTGTGGGGGCATGTTGCAGATTTTACCCAAGAAGCTTCTGAGGAGGTTGCAACCCAGAATCTGTATATGTGCACTTTGGGGAGTTTTTGCAAAATTACAAACTTGCCCAGGAACCAGGTTTCTTAGGAGAACAGAAGTAAAGTGTCGATTAATCTCTAATAAAAACGGATTTTCACTTGACTACAAATTTAGCAATCTTCAGCAAACTCATTTGGTGGGTTGTTGGTAAGCAATGCTTTTTTGGCCCCAAAATTGAAATGAAAATCTACAAAACTGTGCCTTGTTAACTAATGGGAACTAAAGTAAGGGCTTTCATTTTTGGCTCCGCCCAACATGCATGAGAAGGCAGTGGGTTGAGAGCCTCTGTGTCCCCTAATCACGGCTCACTTCTCTGCCTCTCGGAGGTATCCTAAGAAGGCAGAGGAGCAGGATGCCCAGTTTTCTGGTTGACACAGATCCCATCTCTGAATTTAGAGATAAGAGATGAGTGATTCATGAAGTATCTATCATTTTTATTTTTCAGGAGGTCTTTGTTTCATGTGCCAAAGATTTAAGTGTTTTTTTTTGTTTGTTTGTTTTAAACTGTCTTCAGTAATTAGAGATTCCACCTAAATAATATCTGCAGTGTTGCTTTCAATCTCATTAATTTTCATGTTTTTTGGCCTTTAAAAGTATTTTCAGTGTCTTCAAAAGTTACTTTGAACAAAGGAATCATGGTTTTCTTAACACTTTGCTATTAATGATATATGCATTTCATAGCCTCACAGGTTGACTACAACAGATTCATATCTATAAACAGCTTTCAAGTAGTTTTTAGCACACAAATATACATTAATGTATAAACGAAAAATAGAATTCTTTTTCCATCAATGCACTCGATTTGTGCTAGGATATATTCCTTAAGAGTAGTGTGTCAACTATAAATCAAATTGTATGTTCCTATTAAACAATGACTCTAATAGAAGATTAGCAGATTTTCACATTACCTGGGATACCCCTAAACTGTTCACTTTAATGACAGTTTCAGTTAGTTGAAAAGGGGCTCAGAGAACTCCTGGTGAGCATGCCCCTTTCTCTCATCACTCCCCACCTCAGAAAACAAAGGGCCAGAGACTTGTCCCATAGGAGGGAGTGAGGATGATAGATAATCTATCTACAGCCCATTAAGATCAACCTCCTCACACTGTTCCCACTGAGGTCAATCTCCATTCTCTAACTGAAGTCTGGCTGCCTTTAGAGAACAAGGCTTTTCAGTGTGGCTCTTGCTGACCTCAAACCCCAGGTAAGCATCTCTCCGCGCATTTGTAGACATCTAGATTAAACTTCCCCAAATCTCAATTTCAAGCATCCCATATCCTGACTGCCACTTCCTGTCTTTCCAGTTCATTCCCTCTGGTCTCCACACCCTGACAGCTCTCTGACCTCAACAGGAGCTTCAGACTACTAAGCCCTTCTCTATCTACTACCACTACTAAGCTCTTCTCAATCTATCGCTCGGTGTGCATCCCTTCCACTGGAATGACAGAGTAGCTTCCTTGTATACACCCACAGTTCCCCTGCTCTTCTGCTCTAACTTAAATCCAATTTTCCACCAAGCAGGAAATCCGGCTAGAAGGAAGAGGCATGCTAACTGGTTTACGTTCATGCTGCCTGACAACCCTACTTCAAGCCACTGGTCAATCCATCTCTTACTCTTCCTAGGCGACTATTTCTTGGGATTCCAACACTCTTTACCCTTTCTCAACTGGTAACTCTAAGTGCTTCTATTATTTAATAGGGAAAACCAGAGTGACCAAAGGCTAACTTCCACATTTACCTACTGTAAAGATTCACCCCCTGGATGCCTCTCCTTCCAGCCAGCCACATGGCTCTCTTCAATGGTCACCTTTTCAGAAGGGCCTTCCCTAGTTACTGTTAAAACCAGCATTCTTGATACTTTTTCTGCCTTATTTTTCTCCCTTGCATTTCCCACACCTGACATACAAACATGCTGTCTTTTCCCCAGCCTCCACACCCTCACTCAGGAGTGTAAGCACTGTGAAATTGGGATTTTCTGTGTTTTGAGCTAGACCAATATCTAGCAAGTATTAAGTGCTAATAAATACCTATTAAATGAGGAACAAACTATCCAAAGACAAAAATATTTAGAAACATGATACTTCATATTATATAATTACAGTATATAGCTGCCCTGGGAACACTGCAGCTCCTCCTAATTCAGTAAGATTCTCTCCTGCTGCAGGCCACAGGGCACAGGGACACATACAGTGCTGGGGTGGGCTGGGCTGGGAGTAGGTGGTGGGTGGGTAGAACATTTGCCTTCTACTATCAGCTCTGTCACTAATTAGTAATGTCATTTAGGGTGAGTCATTTAACCTCTCATTTCCAGCAGGGAATCTAAGAGACTACTTTTATTTTTATCCAAAGAAAAGAGATCCAACAAGTGCAAAACCACTCATCACACACATCAAGAGCCTTTTCCCTTCCAAAGTTCATCAGTAGGACTTTTATAGTGTTTATAATAAAAGTTTATTCTACAACCTAATGGATCATTAACAGTTTTTATAGTAAATAAATGTTAATAAATGAAAGATATTTAAAAATCAGAATTAAGATTGCTCTCAAAGTTCCAGATGGTAATCTTAAAAGTCAATTAAATAGGATAGTCACATGTTATAAAAATTTTGCTATGAATGTGTAAGAAAAAAAAATGCCTAATTTAACCAAGAAAGACAAATTAAGCTTATGATTAGTCAACAGTCATATATATTTTGAAAGTAGGGTTTGTTTTCTGAATACAAACAGAATAAGTACTTTGTAATGTCCACAAATTAATGAAAACATATTCACATATATTACTGGTTGAAATACAGTATCACTGCATTTCCTTGAGCAGTAAATCCAACACATCCTAGATGTAAGAATACCACCAATTCTCCCCAACCATAAACACACAAAACACCAAGCCATATTGTCAAGCAAAATATTTTTAATTAGTAGGCTGATCATAAATAAATCCACATAAAAGATTTAACAGAATTACAAAGAGTTTTGTGTTTCTTTTGTGGACTCAATTCATAATATGCATTAGTCAACCTCATTCTCTAACTGCGACAAAAAGAGTTGTCATCCAACAATGCAACACAATTTAAGCAATTCATATTCTGTAGTTACATTTTTACATTTTCTTTACAAATGTAACATTTATGTACATTATATATATATATTTTTCTATAGTTCATGTACTGAAACTCTATTGTTTTTACAGGGAAAATATTGAATTCATTTAATGAATATGAATCATTCCTTGTTAAAAAGTAATTCATATAAACAAATAACACGGTACGACTGCCTTTTGGCATCTCCTGTCAGAGTTCAAGTCCAGAAGTGTTATATTAATTATAAGAAAAAGGAATTTATCTAACTTTTCACTGACATATCATCCCACATAGCTACGGAAGTTTGCCAGCTTGCAATGAACAGAGAACTGTACTGCTGCACTCTGGAAATGTGTGGAAACCAATTCAAAATACACTTGGTGAAACAGCGTTATCAGCATCAAACTCAGAGTGAAGAGAATCTGTGAAGTTCCTTCTTCCTCTTTACCTTCTGCCAAAGCCTCAGACAAGGTGCTAGCTACGCACTGCCTCTTGTAACAAGTGCCTTCATTTCAAATTTCTTATGTGCTTCTCTGACAGATTAATGCTTTACCTAGGTTATAGATCTCTTTCTTCTTATTCAATTTTATTTCACTTCACTTACAAATCTGCTGCTGAACATGAAGCAAAAATTCATAGTAAGAGAAGGCGGCTTCTGTCCGGTCTTCAATCAAATGTTGAAAAAATTCTGTTTTGGCAGGACTCTCATCTCTGAAAAAGAAAAAGGGATATTTATCTAAAAATTCATATTATTAAAAAGAATACTTATACATTAGAAAAAATACATGGGGACTTTTACGAAAAAGGATAGGGGATGTTAATCAAGTAACAGCCTTCTACTACTACAATGTATTTTGATATTATTATTTGAAATTTGATTTGAAGACAAACAATTTCACATGGACTGGACAGGATAAGACAATTTCATAATTAAGTTACAGAAGTACTTACTTTACCACGTGAAGAATTGGGCTTAATGGTCTGCTGTCTCTAAGCCAAGTTATAAAGGATCTGGCTCTCTCTGATGAAAGTGTGTCTAGCTCTGGAAGATGTGTCTGGTAAAAAAATGCAATTAGGAAGTCATTTTCTTTCTCATAGACTTAGGCAGTATTAGAACTCAACCATAATCACGACTACCACCAAATGCCAGCACTCGATCCCAGCCCCAACAGCAGCAACCAAACGCAAGAAATTTATTACACTGTTGATAAATCTGTTTTTCCGACTAATAAGACATATTTAGTGATAAGTATGCCACTGATATTTTACCTGAATATTATAGTTTTTCCAGAAAAGTCAATAAAACATACACAATTAGTATGTTACTCATATTGTGTTATACTTTTTGTTTCTTCCAAAGGAAATATTCAAATTGGGGGGCTATCATTAAGCTTCAGTTTCACTTGTAAACAATTATACATTATTCTAATAACAGACATTCTTACAGAATTTTATGTTTCCTTTGTCCTTAATATTTAAGGGCAAGAAATTTTAAAAGAATAGTGTGAATGTTTTAAAAACCATATGCAAGACTATTTTTTAAAAGACCTAAAGAGTCTATTCTTTTATATATATGTGTGTGTATGTATATCTGAGGGCTTCCCTGGTGGCTCAGACTGTAAAGAATCCACCTGCAATGCAGAAAAAGTATATTCTTCTATGTGTACAATGAGTTTTTTCCAAAGTACATAGTATACAAAAATTTAAACAGAAAAGTTTGGGTTAATTATATTTAAATTTATATCAATATTTTAAAAGTACAAGAAAAACATATTTTTATGTACATTTCTTTCATATATTTTCTAAATATATATAATATAGTCACTATTATATATAGAAACACATTTTTGAAAATACAAATGGATATTATGCACATTGTTTTCTTTTTCAGATTGTATTCTTTTTAATAGATTCATAGATTTTACTTGGGCTTCCCTGGTGGCTCAGTGATAAAGAATCCACCAGCAATGTAAGAGCCTCAGGAGATGTGGGTTCAGTCCCTGGGTCGGGAAGATCCCCCCGGAGAAGGGCATGGCAATGCACTCCTGTATTCTTGCCTGGATAATCCCATGGACAGAGAAGCTTGGGCTACAGTCCAAAGGTCGCCAAAAGCTGGACACGACTGAAGTGACTTAGCATACAAACACGATATCCTCTTAAGTATATGTGTACATATGAATACTTCTATGAGTGTATCTATAGGATACATTCTTAGGAGTAAATAATTTACTATGTCATACGCTGTGCATTTTTAATTTCAACAGGTATTGTCAAATGGTCCTCCTAAAGACTATGTAAATGTATACAGTCCAATTAATAGGCCTGCTGACCTATTCCCTCTGCATTATTGCCTATTATCAAATTAAAAAAATTTTTTACCAGGGGGCAAAATCTGATAAATGAAAGAAATACTATACTGTTATTAATAGTTTATTTTGTTTTCTTAATTATAAATGAAGCTGAACATTGATTCATATGGCCACTACTATATTTTCCACCTATGAATTACCTGTTCAAATCATTTTCTCATTTTTCTTCTTTGTTGAGTCTTAGAAATAAACTCTGGATTAATGTGGCAAATTTTAAAAAATAAATCAAATAGCAAACATGGTTAAGAATTACGTTGACTTATATTAATTTTAGGAGAAAGGGCATATTTACAATATGTAAGAATAAGGTAGGCCTTTTCTATTAAGTAGCATAGAGAACTGCTTTCAGAATCATATTTCTTTGGTATCAACATACATACAGTACAGGCTTACTGAAAAAATTATGCTTAATATCAGCAAAATAATTTAGAGAAGTTAAAGTTGTTGGAAAATAGTCTGGAGTTGCTCAAAAAGTTAACCATATGACCCAGCAATTCTATTTCCAGTTACAGATTCAAGAGAACCTGAAAACGTGTTCACACAAACATTTGTACACAAACTGTTCACGGAAGCACTTTTCACAATAGCACCAGAGTAGAGATAACCTAAATGTCCAAGAAGAAATGACTGGATACACAAAATGTGATCTATTCATACAATGGACTCTTATTTAGTCATAAAAAAGGATGAAGTACTGATACACATTACAATATGGATGTTGAAATCATGGTGAGAAGTTGTCAAACTCAAAAGGCCTTGCATTGTGTGATTCCATATATATGAACTGTCTAAAACAGGCAAATTCACACAGATAGAAAGTAGGTTAGTGGTTGCCCAGGGAAAACAGAAACGAAGAATTGGGAGATACAGGTTTCTTTTTGAGGTGATGTAAATGCTCTGAAATTATATACTGGAAATGGTTGTAAACACTGAATATACTAAAAACAAATGCATTGTACATTTTAAAATTATTAAAATGGTGACTCTTATGTGCATTATATCTCAAAAAATAAAATTAAACAAGTAAGTACACAAAAAGTTAAAGCTATATAAATCCACTGACCATTTTCTGTGGTATTGATGCAAAATCAGGATACCCAAGCACATCCTCTATAAAGTTATTGTCACAGCTCTTTCCGATCCAAATGTAAAAAATCTAAAAACAAAACAAATCACAGTAAAACTCCCTAATTGGAAACCCATTACGGCTCATTTTCTCAAAATCATCAAGCATAAAAGAGACAAAGTACACTAGCTCAAATCAAGCAGGAATAAACACGAAAGTGAAAAAGGAAGCCTGTAACCTGCGTATTTGGAATTTGCATTCAGGAATCCAGAGTGGCTCATATCTTCTCTGCTGAGATTTCAAGCTTCTCATAAAATACATTTTACCATTTTCCTTACTTTTACCCCAAAGCTTCAACCAAGATATATGACTTACTACATTTCCTACCCGCTATTTCCATTATTTCAATCACTGCCTCTGTACTTTAACCAATGTCCCCTGCGCCCTACCACTCCCCACCCTGCATTGTGGCTATTGGAATTCTCTTCCTGCTCACAAGGTATCATTAACGAAGCCACCCTGCCTATTCTGACACCCTTCACCACCACCCTGTCCAATGACATCTCCTGAAATCCTAATTATTAATGGCATTTCAGACAATAGATTAATTTGAACTACAAAAATTCTTCAGGTCCCTTAGAATTTTATGATTCTAGACAAAAAATTCCTTGAAGTAAGGAATTTCTCTCTTTACTCCTCTTAAATAAACTGATCTCCTGTGCAAGTTCCAATTTATTGCCCCTGAGTTCCCAAACCACCTTTCATTGCCTGATCTGTGGTAACAGAGCTGGATCCTGTAAGTGTTTCTCCTTTTGCCAGCTGCAGTTGTTAAACTTTGTCACGAAAGAGTACTTACAGAGCCACAGTCCATAAGGAAAGCACCTTCTCGTGTCAGTTTCTCTGCAGACAATTTTTGAAGAGGTGGCTGAGGTACAACCCTGTCATTAACGTGTATTGCACCCTGAAAAGAATAAAAGATAGAATGTGAATGACCTTACATAACTACTATCCCAGGCTGGAAGCTAATGGCCACTAGCTCTGATACTGAAAAATGATACTTGATAATTTTGTAATATGTAAAAACTACCGGTGACCTTTGAACAACATGAGTGTGAACTACGTAGGTCCACCGATATGCAGTTTTTCTCAATACATACTACAGAACTACATGATCTGCAGTTGGTTGAATCCGCGGGCACCGAATCGAGGATACAGAGGACTGACCATGAAGTTACACATGGCCTTTCAGTTGCACAGGGGTGGTGCTCATGACCCTCATGCTGCTCAAGGATGGACTGTATTGATAACATATACCACTTTGGCTGTAGAATCAAGACTCTCAAATGTATCTGAATTAAAAGATGCTCAAAGGTATTCAAATTTAAAACATAAAAACTTGACTAGGTAAAAAGATCTGCCCATTTCCTTCCCTTCTGGGTTCAGGATATACTAAAAGTACGACTACAATATCTGCTACAAAGGACTTTTTGATTCCAAAGAGTAGAAAAAAAGACATTACATATTGGCATATTAAAAATACTGTTGGATACCACATTAGTTTTACAATAATATAGTCAAAGTTGCACTCTGATCACATCAGAAACTGTCAATATCTTCAAAATACAAAGGGAAATGTCCTTCTATAATGCCGCTTTGCAGTAAATGTAATCAAATCCACAAAGTGAATCACTTCCCATATGAAACTATTTTTGAAAATGCCATAACCATGATACTATCTAATAGTCCTGTTGTCTAATCAAATCCATAGTTAACGTCTGTATTTAATGTATTATTGTCACAGGGGAAAAACAGATGGAAGAAATTGTTAACAATACAATACTATCTTAGATGCAGAATCAAGACACCCAAATAAATTTAAATTAAAAAATTTCAAACACAATGAAAAAAAAATCATACCTCATCTGTCAATCTGTCTATCCTGTACAGGTTGGGATGAATCATTTTCATTAGATGAACAAGTGGCTGACACTTTATCTGACACATGGCATATACACGATCATCCAGGCGTGTGCTTGTGCCAGTTCTAAATGCTTTCTACATGAAGAAACAATACACATTTTTCAGTAAAACATAAATATGGTGGACAAATATTAAAACAGATATATACCATCAGCCATGGGAAAAGCACAGCCTTCACACCAGATAGGCCTGGATTCAGTTTTCAACACTAACAATTTAATTGGTAGATATGTGAGCAAGTTACTTAGCTTCTCAAAGGTATACTGACTGACATCATAAGAAAAAAGGAGAAAAGAATACCTCTAGGGAGCAGTAAGGATTAAATGCGATGATGTATATACAACATGTATTATGGTGCCGGAGACTTGGGAAGATGTCCAATGAACAGCAGGCCCTGTCCTTAGAGTCTCTTTCCAGGAGCACATACTAAGAGTGTGCTACACACACACCATTATTCATGCTGCTCCCACATGTCAGAGTGAGAGCATAGTTTCATGACAGTCATCATGTATTTGTATACCTTCATTTTCCATTCACCTCTTCCTGTTTAAAACTCCTCCAATGCTAAGCTGCAACTGTCTAATCAAGTATTTAATTCCCTACCACCCACCAGAAAAACTAGGTTTGGAAACCTATACATTGAAAATTTCATAAGACTTTATAAAATCTAACAGTGTACAGAGAGCTACCTGTTTGAGAAGGGCCAAAACATAGAGAGGAAACAACTTGAGGGAGCTGGGTGCTATCAACCCCGAGTGCTGTAAATTTGAAACAGTTGAGCCGTATGCAGATAATGAATCCACCACAGCGTTCACTAAGGCATCTCTTGCATCCGATAGACTTGAGGAAATTGATCGATCCACAGCTATAAAGCAACGAAAATGAAAAAGTTTTTAACCATTAGATGCCAGTAAATATTGTTAAGAGATAAAATTTACATGCAATACTTAAGAAACAAACAGAAATTTCATTTTTAGGTTAGAAAAATACATTTCAGTTGTTCCCTTGAGTGTGGCTGCCCCTTTGTAGTAAAAATCCTCCTCCTTCCATCAACCCTGATAATCAGTGAACTATTCTTCATTCTTATAATTTTCACTTTTCCAGAATGTTGAATGAATGAATCATTTGTATGTACCCTTTTGAGTTTCGCTTCTTTCACTTAGCATAATGCCTTTGAGTCATCCACGTCTGTTCACATATCAACAGTTCATTCCTTTTCATTGCCGAGTTGTATTCCATCATATGGATGTACCAGTTTGTTCATGCAGTCACCATTTGAAAAACACTTGAGATGCTACCAGTTATTAATGATTATGAATCCCACACATGATTTTTAAACTAAAGAATTCATAAGAATGAGAACAGCTCAATTCACACTGTTGTAAATGAAAATGTAAAATATAAATACTTTTTAAATGAGGAATTTCTAGGGTAAAACAATGCCCAGGCTTCAGTTTTTAGTATAGAAAAATATATTTCACCTGTTGCTTCACTTTTTTACTTACCCATGTTTGCCAGGAGGCAGATGGCAGCTTGTACATCCACTCCTGCATACACATCTGCTAGTGAACTGACCACTGGCAAGCAAAGAGTGTGCACTCTAATTCTCCGCTCACCTAATGAAAGGATGAATCCATGTCATTGCAAAATACATCAGGCCAAGAAATAAAGAAAGCAAATAGGTCAAAATATTATTCAAGTTATTATTTGATGGTATTAAATTACCAACAGGATTTTGAAATGGCAAAAACAAAGTTTTACAATGAACATGTTTTAAAGAAAATTAAACATTCTCTAAACCTGAACATAAACTATGAACATACACTATATTCTGAACACTAGGTTCTGGTTTTTAATCTTAGCAGTACTCATTCTAAATTATATGTTACATGGTATAATGTCAGAAAACAGACCAGATAGACCTTAAGTGCCATGGAGAATTTCTGTTATGGATAAAGAAATAACGCTCAGGATAACCCAGACAGATTTAGTTTGAGTTATTATGCTAATATGATTCTGGGGGTACAAGTCTTCCATAAGTCAAAAAAGGCACTCTTTGAAGATTCAAAATGAGTGAACGGAACGTATATTTGATGAACACAAATTCCATTACTTCCCATTGGTGTTCACTCTTCCCAATCTCCCGGTAGATGAAAAGAGGTGAGAATTACGGGGCAGGTTACATTTCACTTCTGTTAACATTACCTTTGCTAGATGTATATAACAGGGCTGTTTGAAAGCACACTAAGGAAGTATCTGTCAAACTTTCTTCAATTGAGAGTTGTACTGCAAACCCAGCATCGGGATTGATGTTGGCGAGGGATAACAAATCAGTGGAACGGACGAAGAAATTTCCATGAAAAGTGTGCATGGAAAGACCTAGGGAAGAGAAAACTTGTTATAAAAGATGAAGTAGCACTAGACTCTTTACCTCAGATTAAAGCTACTTTTTAAATAAAAAATATCTCTGATTTTGTATCAAAAGGATAACTGGGGAGCAGTACTTTTCACATAAAACAGAGATAACTGAAACTGAAGACTGTTTGAATGATGAGGAAGGCAAAGATCATTAATAGGACAATTTTCACTTAAGATCTTCCCTATTCCTCAAATTCATCTGAAATCACCTCCAATATGGGCTTTCTCTTGACTTCCTCCTAATAAGGCAAAGCATTACCTCTGTCCACTTATTCAAATTACTTAAAAAACTGAACAATGATTATTTAATAATAATATTTAAAACAGTACAGCTAGTTGGATCAAGTAGAAAATCTTTTTTATGATAATGAAAGGTGGTCACAGGTTGTCAATACATGAATGCTTATTAATTTTGAAAAAGTATATAATATAAAGCATAACTTTTATAATTTCATACCTTTAGTACACCTTATTCTCATAACAGCTTCAAATCCAATTTTTCTTGTGAGATACCGTTTTAGATCTTTTTGTAACTTTTCTGCTTGTGAAGGATTGTGAGTATAGTGGAAAGATGGATAATAATAGATGCACCCTGCAGAATACTTGGACATGCAAGCTTTAGAGAGAAAAAGGAAAAGTATTAGCTACTGAAATGATAACATTTTACTTGTCCAACAGCAGTGCAGATTCTGTATTATGAAGAAATCTAAGTTATAATGAAAAAAAACCTACAGTGGTCAAAAACGGGGATTATATATATGTCTGAGAAAGAAATATTTATAAAACATAACATATATTAAGTTTACTGTTGAGCAGAATGGTAAAAGAATTGTATTTAAACAAAAACAACAACCCAGATTAGCATTTTATATTTGTATAGGATAGGGTTGTTGTTTTTTTTTAAAGTTTAGTGGTAATTTCATAGACATTATCTAATTCACATGTCTTTCTCCCCAAACAACTGAGAACTCTTAGTAAAGAATTTACATTTAATTATATGCTAAAAATGTTTATGTAAAAACAGATAAATACAATGGTATCTCCTTACCTAGAGAAGCGAGATCAGAATACTGTGAACTTAAAAGGAACAGATCCACTGCAGTCTGCTGCCCTGAGCAATCTAAAGCGAGTTTCTTATAAAAATCAGTTGCAGGGCCAAGATGGTGTACAACCTAAGTCAATAGGTCACAAAGTAAGAGCTAGAAAACCTTGAATTATGCATATATTTCTATCTGTTACAATAAGGAAGAGAATATCCTCTGTCCCCCTATCAAACTAAGGGTATTTTTTTATGTCTAGGTAGTTGGCATAGATTTCCTATGAGAATAATCACTAACATTTATAAAAGCACATATAGGGCAGCATAGATGTCTTATATAATTAAGTTATTTAATCCTCATAATAATATATATTTCACAGAGTTACCAACATTTTACAGATGAGGGAACTGAGGCAAACAAATGACTATGTAACTCAACTAATTACATAGTTATTCAGTGGTAGATGCTGGAGTATCCAAGCAGTCTGGCTCCAGAATGAGTGCTGTTACCAATTATTACACGTATACTGTTACACAATAACACGAGAGACTAACAGAGTGAGCAAAGTCTTTCCTGTTGGTACCAGGACACTTGAGCTGAGGAGGTGGCAATAGAGAAGAGTTAAGAATGCAAGAGCCAGGCTCCAAGTTCTTAATTATTTCACTACATTGCACAACAAAATGTTTCAATTATAGTGTATGATTATTATGTGAGCTTAGAACAGACACTTAAATTCTTGAGTCTCAGGCTATAGATAGATAATACTTCTAAAAGTTAAATGAGAACAAAAAACTCAAAACTGTATCAAAGAAATCAGTAAACACTTTGCTTTTGTTCAGTAATCCATAATGGATTACGATGGATCAATGCACTGGATAATGTTAGCTGTACTTGTTGATGAGTTAAAAAATATAGATATAAATAATATAATAAAAAATATAAATATAAAAATATACTTGTCCCCAGTTTATTTTGAAATTAGCTTCTTTCTCAAAAGCAATTTAAAAGCACAATTTCATAAAAAGTAAAACACAGTGCAATTCTTTAGCAAATTGGTAAAGAATAAAAAAGTAATCAGAGTCCTTAAGAGTACAGGTTGATTAGAAATCCCAATAAGTAAAATAAAATAATAATTTTAAATACAGTTTATACTCATTGATCCAATAATTTCACTTCTAGAAATTTATCTTAGGGAAAAACTGAAAATGTGGCTAAAGATTTACAACACTATTAAAACTGTTTAATTCATACTCATAACTAGATGCAATGGCATTTTCATATATATAAGTTGAGGTCAGACAAAACTTATTTACAGAACAAAAATGAGTATTTGAAATTGGGGTTAAAATACCCTGACCAAAACAAAACAAACAAAAAAAATACCCTGACCAAGTCTTCACTGTAAAATCCTAGGAACATTCAGCCTCATTTCACTCTTAAACAGCAAGAAGGCAATTAACAAAATCATGTTTTTCATATTTACTAAAAAACCTTTTTTAAGTAGAATTTTTAGGGACTTCCGAAAATGCTCACTATGAGTGAATGCTCACTTCAGTGAAAAAAGTCAATGAAAAAATATAGTATACATGTATGATGCCCAATTACGCTTATTTGTATTTATTTAACTACTATTATCTTGACAATGAGATAACTGATCATCTATATGTTTCTATGTTCCAAGTTTTATACAATGATTTGTATTACCTTCATTAAAAGTTTATTAATATGTGCAGATTAAATTATATCTCAGATTTAGTAAGTTTTATCAATTGTGAAATAGAAAAGAGCACTAAAGTCAGAAAATCTAAGTCACATCTTTACCATTAAATCTTAATTTAACTTTTGGCAAGACTGTTTAATCTGTTTCCTCATCTGTAAAAAAAGGGTTAGAGTAGATAATTTCTAAATTTCTATGACTCATAAAACAAAGTATTAAAAAGAACACACTGCAACAAACACAACAACAAAATGGTAATTTAAATTAAACACTCTTACCAGTTTGTATTTTTTTTTTTTTACTGTCAAAGAATTAGAAAAATAGACTATCAAATAATTAAACAAGTCAATAGAGGTAGAAACCATGATCTTGAATATGAGAGAGGAACTAATATACCTTTGTGCTTGATCTCTGATTAGGATCTTCTCTGGACTGCAGAAGTCCTGCCCCCAAGGAAGGTAACTGTGTCTGAAATACAGACACACGGCCACCTGTTGGAGACATTAATTTAAAGGCAGCCTGGAGAGCAGGACCCAGGGCACTGTGTGTTTCTCTTGTATTGGTGAACATATTTGGTAATGCATTCAATAAGTCTTTTATAAGCTGGGAAAACAAAGATTAAAAGTGGAATTACTAAGAAGGAAGGGCAATATTCTTCTTTAAAATATTCCAGAGTACAGTATATGCCACTACATTTTGGAGGAATGCAAAGTGAGCAGTCAACAGATATGCTACCTACAATGTTTACTGAAATGTTAATATATACCAAGTAAACACATGTTCAATATTACAATCAGTTGAAGTAACAGAAATACTTTAGTACTTAAAAAAAAAAGTCAATCTCACCTCTTTACTTTCATATAGATTCACAAGTAAGCTATCCGGAGTAGGTAGAAAAACATCTATAGGGAAAACATATATTTTAACCAAAATATAAATAAACTCAAAAGAATTTCGAATTTTAAAAATCTTAGTTTTTTAAGTCCATACATGTAAAGGGTATGCACAATATTGCTTTATTTAATATATATCCTCTGTACATATCATACGTGTGTGTGTGTGAGCATGTGTAAGTACACATACACAGGTGTGAAAAACTTTGACTCAAGTACTTTCCAGGAAAGCAATTATTTTAAAACAAATATCTAATGAGCTAAATTATCTGTGCAGCATTATGACAAGCATTATGACAAGTTGTATTGTAAAATAAAGTAACCTTAATTCCAAAATTCTGTTTTATTAATAGAGGTTTGTTTTATTCACTGCTTACCATCTATATCAGATACAATCAACATTTGAGGCTGTGATAATCCTTCTTGTAAATTGTAGAAATGAATAGTGCTATCAAAGGTCACGAATCCTATTCTTGTTCGTGAATCTCCAGGGAGCCTAAAGATAAAAATTATAATTTTAAATTCAAACTGCTAAGTGACATATCCTATTTTCAAAAAATACTAATTGTTTATTTTTTTTTTATAGAGGATAGCTACCGCTATCTGAACCAATGCATATCAGAAAAGAGTAAGTATAAAACATTTCATTTTCAGATGAAACCAGACATGTTATAGAGTTCATGCCTCTGATAACAGAACTATCTTCAAATAATAAATCAAAACTTAAAATGATATGCTTAAAAAACAAAGACTTTTTTGCTAACTTTCCTCTGAAACAAACTCCTTTAAGTAAAAATCGCTCATATTTTCAGTTTTAGTATTATAAAAATCATGTACATTGTTTAAGTATTTTAAGGACAAAATGAGTACTTTTCAAGAAAAGATTTTAACATGTAAAATTTTAAATAAAAACCACATTCAGAAACATCAAGACATTTAATCTATTATCATTGTTTTAAAATTTTTCTGTGAGTATTCAAGTATTCAAATTTTCTGTCAGTATTCAAGTCAATAATACAGCAAAGAATAAATAACCATTTAAAAGCCTGTCAAAAAAAAGCCTGTCAAGCTATCCTTATTAATAATAAGATAGATGCCCTGCCTTACAAAAGTATCAGTATATTTCTAAGTACCATCATGTTAACTCTATAATTTTTAAATGTAATTTATTATAATTTTTTACATAATTTATCGTTTTAGCAATGTCTTTAAAGATATTTTTTAATATTACAGGATGCCAAACAGTGTGCACCAAAGCAAGAAGCACTATTATTACTATGAAGGATCAATCAGGCTACTTAGAGGCTGATTCATGATGTTGTAAAGCAGAAACCAGCACAACACTGTAAAGCAATTATATTCCAATTTTTAAAAAAGGCATTTCAGAGAACAGAAAACAAGTTATGCAGGTGTTTAGCTTAGCAATACTGGTCAAGATTTACCTTGTTTCTACAGACTAATTTCTTCACTTCTTTGAGATTTCTAAGGTCACTGCTTATTAGAGTCATTTGTTATCAATCGCAACGGACACTACGTAACTCTAGGCCAAAATACAAAGCTGAACTAGAGAACTGCTCCAGCATCGAATTTCCTTTCTCAAAGTTATATACACAGCCCTTTCCAAAAGCATGGTAATATCTTATTGCTATCCTATCACCTTTACATTTTTACTTTCCTGATACTTTTAATTTCCACTTTAATCAAACATATATGTTTTTAGAAACTATTTTTCATTCCCAATATTATCTTTTTGGCTTTCCATAGACCATTTAATTTGCAAATAGTCACTCATCTCTGTTGAAAGTGAAAAGTGAATGTGTTTGTCTCAGTCGTGTCTGACTCTTTGCAACCCCATGGACTATAGTTCACCAGGCTCCTCTGTCCATAGAATTCTCCAGGCAAGAATATTGGAGTGGGCTGCCACTGCCTTCTCCAGGGGATCTTCCCGACCTGGGGATTGAACCCTGGTCTCTTGCATTGCACTGGCTCCTATTTCTAGTGCTATATCATCAAATACCTTTCCAGCAAGCTAACTCTTCAGTCTTAAAAGCTATTTCTTTGCAGAGTGTCTTCCTTTGCTACTCACTGCTAAAGTCATGTCTAAATTAAGCACTTGTGACTTAGAAAGGGCAAATGCTTCAATCAAGAACAAACATATGAAATCACTAAGTTACTAACAGAAACTTCAAGCAAATCATTTAATATCTCTGGATGTTTTTAATCCTGAATGTCTCAATGTTATCAGTTTATTCACAGGCCAAAATCAGTGATACACAATTATAGTGTCTAGAGCTAGCACTCAACAGAATAAGGATTCTCAAACTCAAATGGAAGATGGAAGAGAAGAACCTTTTGGAATCACTGAGTATTTCTGACAAAATATTCATGTATTTTCAATATTGAAATACATTCAATATATATTGAATATATATATATATTGAATTCAATTCAATTGAATATATTCAATATATATATTCACCCCTACACCTCTACACAAATCAAGAACCCACTGCAGTAGGAAGCTACTCTTACTAACAACCTTAAGCCATATTTCTTATGGGTGTTGGAGTAGAAGAAGAAATGTACAAACAACTTTGTTTCCTAGAGATCTGGAACATCCACTTTTTAAGTTTAGTTAAGGGTCTCCTTCATGACTAATACTGGTAGATAGACAGGCAGGAATTAGAGCCAAGTATAATCACCTTATCCTATACTTTGTTTCCACTTTCACCATAAAGCTTCTTACTAATGTGCCAGTTCAGTTTCTGGCTTCTTGAAATATTCAGCACAGTATCAATTCCCTCTCCCTTTATCTGGCTCATTTTCTCATTAGCACATCTGAAACTGTCTTATGAAAAACTTCTTGCTCAGGCATAAATTACAGCTCGATTTCTCTCATCCAGATCCTTGATACCCTGGCTAGGTTGAGTTTTCTGGATCTAAGTGCTCAGACTCGCTAAGTCAAGGGGGATAGTTAGATAAAATCTAAATTCCTAGGTATTAAAACTATTATGGTTTTAACATTCAGATATAAAGTTATAAATCCAAATAATATACGCAGTAGATCTTTATTCTAAAGTAGATACGATGTACTCTTTTAGTGATAAATGAAATTAAACTTAATAAAACCCAACCCCATAAATTGCTAATATACATGCTTCACATTTTATACACTTATACACACACACACACACTGAGTAAAAAAAATTCTTACTTGTCTAGATTTTCTAGCAGTGCCTGGCATAAAATTGTCAAATATCCAGCTTCTACTGCATTATGAGACACATCTAAAACAAACAAGTAAACTGCGGGTTGAGGTGGACGGAGCTGAAAGGAATAGAAATAATGTAACATATTCAGTAGGTATAAGTCATTCTTTTTATATCACAACTAGTACTGGATATTTACTGATTGTAAAATATATATACATATATCTACACAAATAGAATCAATGTTTTATAAGATCTTAGGTAATGAAAATGATATTCCTTTGATTTTTTTTCCTTTAAATTTGGTCATGGATTAAGCATGATTAGGCGGTAATTACACAGTAATGGTTAAACAGATAGGCTAAATGTCTTCCTGATGGAGTGATGGCTGAGATATCTTTCCAAGGAAAATTAAGCATATTTATTATTTTATATTAATCTTTAACCCCTTCCCTACTCCTAAAAATATTTTACTTTAAACATTTATATTTTTAAACCTGACAATCATTAGTACCATTGGGTCACCTGATGGCAGTTGAATCCCAAGGGTTAAGTGCTAGGTGTAAAGCAAGTTCTTAAAAGCAATTTTTGACAAAAATATGAGATTTTCTATTGAAGGATCTTAAATACTAAATGGTAAAAAGAATACTTATATTCATTCCATGCAAGTAATGAAATCAAAATGGCAACAAATTGTAGATGATAGTATTTATTAGGAAACATTACCAATGTTTCTTAGGGATGTAACTGCACTCTTCTAGGAGATCAAATAATCTTAACAAAGATACAAAGAGTTATCTATTTGTTAAGTACAAGCTTTCAGCACTATTTCAAAGAAATCATACTATGGACAATTTAAAAAATTAGATAAGAATTCACTTAAGAGTAAATTACCAAATGACCAATACAATTGCACTCTAGGACTAATTTTAACACTGAATAGTTACCATATAATCTGAAGAAGCAATGAACTCCACTGTTGAATTCTGAACTTCTGGCCGTTTATGAGGCTCTCCATAGGATCGGGTAAGGGGATTATACATAAATTCTTCAGGAACTAGATAAGATTAGGAATCCAGTACAAATTTAGTAGCACAATTTCTAAATACATATATATGCCTAGAAATAAACACCTCTATCATTAATATTTATGAAGTTTATAACAGCTTTGTGAAGATCTAATGGTAAAAACTAATCCCCTAAACCTTCTTTAAAAAATAAATCAGGAGGACAAGAAAACTTATTTTCCAAAATCAGATGAGAAAACCAGGACACAAGGAGCCTTGCTTTGTAGGCTTGTGTCCTATTTATTATGTCACATGACATGGGAAAGAAATCAGAAACACAGATTTGAAAGCAATCATAGTAAGAGGATCTAAGAAACGTCCTTAAAGGGGACAGTAGATACATATGCACGCATGCATCCACACATACTGGCAGAGATCTACACTGAGTTGAATGAACCAAATGTACAAAAATAAGACAATCTAAACTTGTCAGGGTCAAGCATGATTAGTGTGCATGCTCTCATCTGTCTCACCTGCACTCCTTCACTTCACTTCTTCAAAAATAATTTATGAATTCTTTTTACCTTCTCTCCTCCCTGTCAATCTCCACATTATCAATTATCCCCTTGGCCAGCCAAAAATGAAGTGTCCCTAGCCTGTATTCTCTTCATTAAAAGTGTCATGAAAGTTTATAAACAGTGAGGAGAGACCAGATGATAGCAACAATGTCAAAATGTCTAAAATAATACAAGACACATTATTTTAACAATCTGAGGGACTTTGCTGGTGGTCCAGTGGCTAAGACTCTGCTCCCAATGCCGGTGGCCCAGGTTTGATCCCTAGTCTGAGATCTAGAGCTCACCTGCTGTTAACTAAAGATCCCGCATGCCACAGCTATACATCCTCAGCTAAGACCTGGCACAGATAAATGAAATAAATATTTTAAAAGAATATGAAACTCACCATCATTAACTCTATAGCACAAATTGCATTTCCATCTACGTTGATCAATGAAGGATACAAAAGGGTTGATATATGTTCGACAAGATCGGCACCTCACAATGGTATTGGATGTTATCACTGGTAATTGCTAGGAAAGAGAATAAAGATGTTGTAGCAGAAAAAAACACCCCAGAGGAAAAATGGACCACATACTGCTCTGCTCCCTATACAGAACAGAAAACACATTTGTGTTTTGAAACTGAAGCATTTTAATAAATTCCAGTGATGCAATGATCAACATAATAAGCTACCAAGTTTCTCCCCTTTCTGTCACAAACTGTAAAATAACACTAAAATAAAGCCAAGTCAAATGTAATGAAAGTTACTGGCAGACAAGAAAAGTCTGGTTGGCCAAGATAATATAATAACCTCAGCTTATCAGCTAAACTGATAAGAAGCAAGGGTGAGAGACTCGTACTGTATAAGATGCCTCTGTCTCTGCCGCCTGACTGCGCCTGGTGCCAGACTCCAAGGCCCTGCTTGTCAGGCAACCACACAGCCCGGGCAGGGACCACGGCCACCAGAAACCAAGGACAACGTGCCTTAAAGACAGAGCATCTCTCAAGGCTTAGTGTGGGACAGGAACTTTACACATAAGTAACTACATGTTATTTGTGAAAAAGTTAGGAAATATATTTAACTGAAAATGAGGAAATTAAAAATTACCCAGAATTCTACATTCCCAAGAAGTCACTGCTGCCAATTTAGTGTATACACTTCCGGAAGCTATCATATATGGAATACATATTCAGACAAAAATTTTCACCTATGTATATGGGAAGCTACCCATCGTGGTTTAGAGATAAAGGTTGCAATTTTATTACAGGTGGTCAAATAGTACTTACTGAATGAATATAATAAAGGTACTTATCACCTATTATAATTATTTTATTTTCTATTCACTTGAGGAAAGAAAACTCCACAAGGAAGCTTAATGACCTTTGTATCCTCAGCACTCAGCATGACAGGTAATCAAAAAATGTTTTTTGGTTGAATGAGAGCAAAAGAAACTCATTAGCAATGAAAGGATAAAAAAACCACAGTAATAAAGAAGTATGAGGGTGAAATACAACTTATAAATAAAATGTATCTGATTAAATGTTTTTTCTGAAGTTTAGAAATTTTAGTTTAAATATAATATACTTGCACGAAATACCAGTAATATGTATAAAAATCCAGCATGGTAGGTATTAAATCAAATAGACTATGGAAACGGTAAAAAATAATGCTTTAATTCAATAGGCTTGAAGAATTTAGACTTTATTATTACAAAGGTTATCTGATTAATACAGTTGGGAACAATCATATGGTTTTCCTCCGTAACTGTGCATCATTAGTGGTGTTTCCTTTATGTTTAAAAAAGAACTCGTAATGTTTATCTGTCATCTGTGGCTGTTTTAGACAGTACCGCTAAAACTACCAGTCTTTCCAAATCCAGCTCAGATCTCATTGCTTGTAGAAAACATCTGCTACTGTACCCAGAGGAAACCCCTTCCAGTACTGCATTCATTACCTAACTACTTCATAGATTCTGATTAGTTACAGGTATTAGTTATCCTGCACTGCAATTATCTGCCTTTACGTTTTTGCTCCTGTCAGCAGGTAACAGAAAACGTTTGTTGTATCAAAACTGACAGAAATAATTAATTCTACCTTCAATAAAACAAAATGAAAAAAGTTCTAAGAAAATATACAATCTAAACATCTTGAATGTAAGTACAGAGGTCAATACCCACAAATATCTTAAAATATGTTACCTTACCGTTAGGTCTCTGAAGGGATGTAACAACAATCCTAAAGGAAGCTTAGCTTTATTCAGTAACGCCTGTGTCTGTGGAATATTTGTTAAAGTACACCGAAATGAGCTGTAAAGACAGAAACAACATGGACTATGTCAGCTATCAGGAAAAATATTAATACTGACGTGGACAGTTGTAGACAGCCAGACATTTAAGAGGATACGTGAAAATCACTGGACATACTACATAACTATAACTACAAGGGTCCTGATGACTTAACAGGTACATATGCAATTTATATGTCAAAAGATCCAAATTAAGGACTCAACATTTTCATGGTGAAAAAGTACAACACACTTAGGAAAACACAGTAACTCTGGTATGACTATCAGGGCATGAATAGGAGGGAGCATAAAACATGAGTGAAACTGTACCTTTCCATCTTAAGAATGCTGTTCTTGGTCAACTGTGCATTCTTCAGCTACTGAACTCCTGAACTCCTCCTTTTTCTATGAGACTCATCAAAGTTCTAGCTTCCTGTGAAACCACCCTCACCCCTGATCACAAGTCAGAAGGAAAGGCTTCTTCCTCAGTGCTCTGAGATCTACGTATGCTTCCAGGGCATCAGTTAGTCTGATCTGCTTTGGTTGTGTACTTCATCTTCTCCATCAGCAACCTTTCGTTCATTGTGTCGCCCTAGCACTATTCCTCTCACAGACCAAGTGCCCACAACCCAAGAGCGGCAGACACAGAACCGACACAGGAGCAGCCAGACACACAGGCAGAGGTGCCGGAGGCGGTGCCGGGACGTCTAAGGAGTGTGGCTGACACCATGCAGAGATAATCCAGACATGGGCTGGCTCTACACTGGTGAGCTCCCCGAACACACCAGGTTGGCTTCTGCTTCAGGACCACTGCATCTGCTGTTCATGCAGCTTGGCACCCTCTTTCTAGAGTCACATTTTGCTCTCTCATTTCATTCAGATCTCTATTCAAATGTTAACTCCTTGGGAAAATCTATCCTGACTCCTCAATTGAAAATAATCAACCTCAATCCTTACTACTCCCTACTTCATAGTTATTCATTGCTTTGATTACTCACAGTGCATCTTCCCTAACAGGATACAGGTTACATGAGACTGTGAGAACTTTGTTTGGTTTACTGCTTCATTCCCAGCAACTAGAAACAGTGTCTGACACCTAATTCAGAAAGCATTCAAGTCCAGTAGTCATGTATGGATGTGAGAGTTGGACTACAAAGAAAGCTGAGCGCTGAAGAATTGATGCTTTTGAACTGTGGTGTTGGAGAAGGCTCTTGAGAGTCCCTTGGACTGCAAGGAGATCCAACCAGTCCATCCTAAAGGAGATCAGTCCTGACACTGGAAGGACTGATGCTAAAGCTAAAACTCCAATACTTTGGCCACCTGGTGCAAAGAACTGACTCATTTGAAAAGACCCTGATGCTGTGAAAGACTGAAGTCGGGAGAAGGGGACGACAGTGTGAGATTGTTGGATGGCATCACTGACGCAGTGGACATGAGTTTGAGCAAGCTCTGGGAGTTGGTGATGGACAGGGAAGCCTGTCATGCTGCAGTCCATGGGGTCTCAAAGAGTCGGACACGACTGAGCAACTCAACTGAACTGACTGAAACACTGAATGACTATTCTTAATATGCAGACACAATTATTATTCCTGTTTTACAGTTGACAACACAGATTTGAGACATTGAGTAATTGGCACAGCTTCATGGCTACTTATCAGTGGAACCACGATAAGTACCTAAGTCTGTCAAACTCTAAATCTATGCTCTAAAGCCTACTACTCTGCTTTGCTATTTAGGTAAGAGGTTATTTTATGTATTTTACACATAATTGAGTAGAAACAGAGAACTATTTCCTATCTATGTGATCTCTTACACATAAACATATACTATATTTACCTACTTGGGGGGATGCCTAACCATTCATAGTACAAGGCCATAATTCACATACTTATTGACCCGATAGCAACTTACATGTAGTTTGGGCATCTACTTTCAATCTGGAATCAATGATTATACATTTTTATAGAAATGATTTTGGCACTGCCTTAGACAGTGATTGGGGGCTAGTGTAGGGTGTGTAGAAGAGGTGGAACCCTCCAAGCACCCCCATTTTCTGTTTCCTGACTTTGGTTAAAAAGAGAGGAACTTGTTAGCTTTATTTTTTAAGCTAGAAAACTATTGCCTTAAAAATACATATATATATGTTGCCTCTAAAGAACACTAATTCTAATGCAAGAAAGACAGTATTGTCTGTGAATCAGAATTTATGAGGAGATTCCAGAAGCAGGAAGATGTCTGGGTACAGAGAAACATTCTACACTTAGGAAACAGAAAAACAGACAGCAGGCAGTAACAGAGACCTTTCGGTTTGGGGGCACTGTGAGGTGAGTAACAGCTCAGCAGACACCAGTGGCTTGTGGCCATCAGATGGAGGCTGCCAGCTAAACTTCTCTGTGAAGTGAGGAAATGCTCAATAAAGAAAATCCAAATCAATATTCAGGCTAAATAAATGGATAAATACACGTTGGGGCAAGGGTCTTCTCATTCAACACTAAGTGGGAAAAGAAAATTTAGAAAAAAACTACTTATCTAATCTGTATCCTTTTCAAACAGAGATTGAACTGCATTAAATTAAGATTTCACCTAATTTAAAAGGCATCAGAAGTTACTACCGGTGAAAAGTGAGGAGAAAGAAATTTAAGAAAAATATAGGTAGATTTGGGTTTCTAAAACCCTTCACTAAAATAGAAAAAACTTTTCCTAGCATTAGATAATAGGGAATGAGACAAGGAATGAGACTCAATAGCAACAAAGAGGACAGGAACCAATGACTTAAACTAAATTTTACATCCAGAATTTCTACACAAACTAAATTACAAGCGTTCACATTAACAAAACTTCCAATCAAGGAATTAATACCATAGTATTTTTACTATGTTTCAAAGTCATGCAATGTTTTTGACAAGGTTTTACTTACTAAAGATTATAAATACTTACTCTGGGCTACAGTTTAATTTTTTGAGGTCTAAATTCAAGTTGGGTACAGGAGCCCAAACAGGAGTCGTGGGTAAAATATTCCTCTCCTGAGTAAGGTTGACGGGTCTCAGGCTTTCTGGCTGTGAAGAACTCTGAAGACTCAATCCTCCCAGACTGGAGGACAGCTGGTTCATACCAGGATACTGCTGAAAGGGCAATTTGAAACAAAAGAACAATGTATCAAACACAAATACAATTTATTAGACTATTATAGGAAATTAACATACAGGAAAGCAAGAAGATAAAGTTTGAATCTAGCTTTGTAACAATAGAAAAACCTAATAGGGCAGCTCAGTTTAAAGCACTCTTAAAAAAACTCAAAGTGAAAACACTGAAAAAATTTAAACTTTATGTGAATGGTTAGACTTAACAACAAAATTTTGACAATGCTTTTCAAACATCAAGAATTTGGTTTCTCTGAATATCTTTCATACTGAAAAGGCAGGATAAATGCTTATTTTTAAAGTTTTTCAATTTTCAGCATATGTTCCTGCCATAGGAATGACAATGATGTTCTATGAGTTCTGCTTGCTTAGTTTTTGTTTCCTTTTATATTCTTAAATTATTATGAAGTCATGGCACTTATTAACTCAAAGTGACTTAATGAATTGTAGTTACTATTTGCTTTGATGCCCACACTACCCAATCTTTTGCCAGTGACAGCCCCTTACAGCTGATTCCAGTGTCCTTTTGATATGAACCCTTGTCTCTGTTAGTTTCCTTGTTTTCTGACACGACATTCCATATCACTCCTCCTTCAGAACTGAAATTAGCCATTTATGAAAAAAAGATTCTTGGTTCCTTTTAAATTGGGATGGTATCTAGAGACCATAATTTAGATAACATTGCTATTGTGCTGTTATTACTCCCAGACTTCTACAACAGAGATAGAAATCAAAGAAGAAGAAAAAAAAATAATAATGAGTTCACGCTGACATTTCCAATTCAAATTTAGGTAATGGCATTTTAACTTTTTTGATTTTATGCCTATATCGCTCTTCTCTTTTGCTGAAAATCTTGGATTCTAATGGTAACAGCCTTATGCATATGTGCTCAGTCAAGTCCAACTCTTTGCATCCCCACGGACAGCAGCCTGCCAGGCTCCTCTGTCCTGGAATATTCCAGACAAGAATACTGGAATGAGTTGCCATTTCCTCCTCCACAGGAAATTCCCAACCCAGGGATCGAACTCCATCTTCTGTGTCGACAGGTGGATTCTTTATCATTGAGCCCCCTGGGAAGCTCCGGTAACAGCCTTACTTATTTGTTTCATCCTACAATATCCTAAGATAGTTCCAATATAACAACACTAATATTATTGTAAGTGGAAGGTTATTTAAAGATTTCTTTCTAGTTCTTTTGTCCTTAGATTATTTTCTATTCAGAACATACAAAATACTGATTTTTAAGATTTGTTAAGACAATACTTTTTTCTATATCAGCATGTATTCAACTTGATAAACTGGTTCACTTCTTTTTGTTTGATTTTAATTTTCAAGGATTGCTTTCTATCTTTTATTCATTTTCTGTTTTTTTGAATAAAATTTATGTAGTTTTAATGTCAAAACTTTATAATAATTCAGAAATATCTTGTTTCACTCTTGATCCCTCTCCCTAAGCTAACTATTAGCTTTTGGTCTTATCTTCCATTGTCTCTACTTAGTAATACAATATAAACTAATATATATATACACTGCTCTAAATGTGACCTTTTCACTTAAAAAAGAGTGCTAGCAATAACTACATCTGTATATAGAGATTCTCCACATTCTTTTGTATAGTTATCAAACATTCCATTATGTGAACATACTGAGGAATTCCAGCTAATCAGTTCAGAATGATAAAGTCAGGAAAATCACTATTGTACAACCCATATGGGAATAAATGATACATGTAATGGTCATCTGGAATAGATGATAAACAGATACCAAGAGATGAGTGAAAGCTTAATGAGGAACTTCATAATGAAAAGATCAGGCTGTCACCAAATGAACCCACTAATCTATCTTAGCACCACTAAAGTGAGACAACCAGGTATTATTATGTGGTACACAGAATCAAAATATATATTTTGGCTTACGAAATACATAAATGAAGTAATATACTGAATTTAATCAAGCCATTGGATCTAATTTCTAGTCCACAGAAAATGTAACAGAGGAACAAGTCAAATGATACCACAAGAAGCAATCAGTCAAATTCAGAATGTGGGACAGTCTATAGATCAAGATACCTAGTTTTTTTCAAAAGATCAAAGGCACAAAAAATAGGGGCAGAGTTTTGTGTTAGAGTTAGTAAGAGAATTAAGAGACATACGCTAATACAATTAGTGAGTCTTGTTTAATTAGTGAGTCTTGATTTGAACAAACCAACTACAGAATAGCAACCTGGAAACTACCAGGCAACTCTGAATACCGACTGAATTTTAAACGACATTCAGAAATTATTGTTAATTTTGTTGGCTCTAACAGTGGTATTATGGTTTGCAAGAAATTATCTTTTTCATCTCCCTGCTTTGCCCTGCCCAGGGTTAGCTTTAAGACCCTCAGCAAGAAAAGGGTGTGTGTGTGTGTGTGTGTGTGTGTGTACGTGTGCCTGCCCAGCAAGAAAAGGGTGTGTGTGTGTGTGTGTGTGTGTGTGTGTGTGTGTGTGTGTGTACGTGCGTATTGGGGATAGGTAAAACAAGTAGAGCAAATTGTTGATAGTAATTGAAGCTGCTGAAACTAAGCAAAAGGAAAAAAACACTGCATAATAAAAGGGATTCTCTGAGTTTTCAGCAGAGCTGTAACGGAGGGGAGAAAAATGGTTATATGAATTAATAATAGTGTATAACAGAAAACCCCAAACAGACCCAAGTTTAGGATAACAATTTAGAATTTAAATTTAAGAATTTAGGATATAAAGTAAGGGTGGAATATTTAATCAATGAGAAAGAATAGATTATTTAATTTCAGTGAAATTAGAACTATTTTGGAGAGGGAATGAGATTTATATTTATATTCTAAAATAAAACCTTAAAAGATGCAAAAGACAAGTCAGCAAAGAACTAAAAAAATACACAGAGGGAATTTTTCCTAATCTTAAGATTGAAAAGACTTTTAAAGGATACAAAGGCAAAAACAAAAGAAATTATAATATGACTATATAAACATTTCTCTGATGTATTAAAAAAACATAAAAATTGAAAACAAATGTCAAGTTGGGGGGGGAACTATAATATAAATTAGATTAAAAAAGGTTAATGTACTTATTACAGACAGCTTTTACAAACCAGAAGGACCTGAACAGAATGGTAAAAGAATATGAACAAGGATTTCAGTAAAGAAACACAAATAACTAATAATTATGAAAATAGTAAAACATTTTTGCTTATAAAAAAATAATTCTTGGCATACTGAGAAGTGGGCAGTCATAGAAACTTTTGCTAGGAATATAAACTGGTACATTATTTCTTCATATCTGAGCACCAAAAACTACTGTCTGCTAGACATCTCCACTTGGATGTCTATTGGGCATTTTAAATTAATATGGCCAACTTGATTCCCATTCCCAGAACTATTCCTCTGTCTTCCATCTAAATAAATACACTACCCTCTATCCAGCTGTCCTGCCAAAAACCTAAGAGTTATCCTTAATGCTTCCTTTCTCTCACCCACCACATCCAATTCATCAGAAAGTCAAAAGATATCCCTTATCCATCCACTTTTCACTACCTCTGCCAATACCACCTTAGAACAAAGCATAATCATCTATTCCTGGGATGATGCAAAGCTTCCATCTGTCTCCCTGTTTCCATTTTTATCTTTTCAAATACTCTCATCCCTAATCCGTTCTTCACTTAGTAGCCAAGTGATTCTCTAAATACATAAACCAGATTTCATTCCATTCCATAAAATCTCCTATGTCTTTCCTTTGCACTTGGTGTAAAACTCAAGTTTCTGACTATGGTCTTTCCCAAACTCTCTGATTCCATTACTATTACTCTTCCCTTTGCCAGCTGGGGCTATAGCCACACAGGGACTTCAGTTCTGAAACACGTTAAAGTTGCCTCTGCCTTACGTTTCTGTATATATGTTTCCTCGGCCCAAACTTCTCTACCCCCCCCCCATATTTATCCTCATCTGACTTCTCCTGTCATTCAAATATTAACTAAACAAAACTTCTACAATGAGGGCTTTCCTGTTTACTCCACATACCCAAGCCCTGCAATTTCTTCAACTCATCTTGTTTCACAGCATTTATAATTGTTTGAAATCAGCTTGTTAATTTATGGATTTACTTATTGTCCTATTGATCCAGCCTTCCCACCAAGCTTCTTGAGAGAGGGAACTCTGTTTTGGGCACTTGGCTTCCTTGTGTGGCCTCAGTGCCTAGAGTAGGGCTGTCACATAGTAGAAACTCAGTTTTCACTGAATGAATAAGCAGAGAGAAATTCTAAAGTCTGGTATTAGCACCTGTGATTGACTAATTTTACCTGAAGAAATTTCATCTAAGTTAATAATGAGACAACTACACAAAGCTTTGTGCACACTTGTACATGTTGATTTTGATGCTCAGTTATGACCAATAGCAGTAGGCTGGGCGATTATAAAACATTACGTAGCTATTAGATGAAAGGTATGAAATAATATGGAAAGGTTCCCTCTCACGCTATTCAAGGATTTTTTTAAAAATGTAAAACAATGCTCATATTTATCAACTTGTTTGTGTAAATAAGTCATTTAGATGCCCAGCTCTTTTATTGGCTTTCTCTCGTAGATGCATATAGCAAGAAACCTGGAAGGACAAGCTCCAAGTGTTACTGTTTATATCTTGATGGTGGAAATACTGGCTGATATTTATTTTCTTCTTTTCTGCTCATCTACATTTTCCTACAACTGATCATGCACTGCTTTTTAATTAAAAAAAAAAAAAAAAAGCCATACAGCTTCTGTATCTGGTTTTTTTTTACATATTCACTAAAATATTTTTTTTAAAGATTTAAAAATTTTTTTGGCTGTGGTGGGTCTTTGCTGTTGCACACGGGCTTTCTCTAGCTGTGCTGAGCGGGCTACTCTGCAGTCGTGGTCCAAGGGCCTCTCGCTGCGGAGGCGTCTGCTGTTTGGAGCACAGGCTCCCAGTGCCCAGGTTCAGTAGCTGCAGCGTACGGGCTTAGCTGCTGCTTGGCATGCGGGATCTTCCTGGACAAGGGACTGAACTGGTGTCCCTTGCATTGTAAGGCAGATTCTTAACCACTGAACCACCAGGGAAGGCCTAAAATATTTTTCTAATTTTTCCTTTAAAATTAATTTATTTTTTAATTTTTAGGGTTTTTTTTTCTGGCCATACTATATGGCTTGTGGGATCACACTTTCCCAACCAGTGAAAGTGAACATGAGCCCAAGGCAGTGAAAGCACCAAGTCTTAAACACTGGACTGAGGAAACTCCCTTCTTTTTAAAACATCAACTTTTTCTTTTTTTCAACTCTGAAAAACTAATTTTAAGCTTTTTTTTCTTCCTCAAAGGGCAACCACTGGGGTTTCCCACTACTTAGTAAAGGTCATCTCAAATAAAGGAATACCAAGAAAACCCTTAAGATTTCAGGGCCCTCCCACTGGGTTATACTAGATGCAATATTTAGAGTCATTTCAATTTTACTCCTTGTGGCTTAGCTGGTAAAGAATCCGCCTGCAATGCAGGAGACCTGGGTTCGATCCCTGGGTTTGGAAGATCCCCTGGAGAAGGGAAAGGCTACCCACTCCAGTATTCTGGCCTGGAGAATTCCATGGAATGTATAGACCATGGGGTTGCAGAGAGTCGGACATGACTGAGCGACTTTCACTTTTACTTTTCAATTTTACTACAGAAAGCTATTTAAAGTAAAATATTCCTATTCTAACTAGGACTTGAAAAATAAATGGCTTCTGTTAAAATTAGCTTGTTAATGTTAATATTAGATTAAAATCTATAATCTTTTTTTAAGTAGACAGATAAGAATTTAAAGCACAACCTAGCTATCTGCTTAAGTCATTATTGCTCACTTATCCTGAAATAGTGGAGTTCCATTTGGACCAACACAGCCCAAAAGAAAATCTAACAAAACGGAAGGCAGGGAAGCCTGAACTAACCAACCATATTTCTCCAGTGCCTTCCCCAGTTTCCTTCTTCCTTCTGTGCTTTAATTCTAAAATTAAATTCCAGGAAGAAATGTTTTTTTTCTTCTCTAATTTTCATCAGTTCACCATAAGATGAAATCTCTGTAAAGTTAGTCTACTAAGAGCAGTTTTTTATTATAAGTAGAATGCTTTTGTCATTTAAACTGTTTCCTTATATTTTACTTTTTCTCAACAAGTATAAATGCAAAATACTTATTGTCCTTTTAACAAATTGCTATGGTATTTAAGAGGTAACTCCATGAAAGGTCAAGTCAAAAATAATGAACAAATGTATTAATGAGCATTTGTTGAGGCTTTTACCAATTTTAGCTATATGTCAGAGACTTCTTCAAGTTAAGCACTGAAACCAAAATCCCAAACTACATTTATACCATGTCAGTTTTTGAGCAAGCCAGCTTAGTAACACAAAATTCAAAATAACATTTAATTTCCTGATCATAAAATGAATATCTGCACATTACAGAGACTCTGAAAAATAAAAGTACAAGTACACACACACATAAACATACACACACAAACTGGAATCAAAGTCTGTGCATGTTTAATCTAGGCTTATCTACATTAGCACCTATGATACATTTGAATCACCAGGGAATGGTCAGAATTGCTAAGTTTCACAATTTTTGTATAACTTTATACGACTAAATACATACTTGAGCATACTGCTGGAATCCAGAATACACTGGGCTACTGGGTGGTCCTCCAGAATTAAGTGGTGCTGTGGCGTTCTGATAGCCAGGCTGAAGAGTCGGATAGCCATACCCAAACGGCTTAGGCAGTTTTGAAGGCTGAGGAGCCGCTGGGGCTGGCGCTGGAGCGGGGCCGGGAGCGGGGTCAGGAGCAGGACTACTTGCAGATGAGGAAAGCACATCTAACAAAGGGAAAGTCACGGTGGTCACTGAAAAGCAGCGCTCCACAGGGACACCTGGGTGAGCCGCAGCTTCTGGCACTTTCTTTCCTCTTATTAAAACTTTTCCTTATGAGAAATTGTGAATGCATACAAAAACGGAACAAAATAATAAACCCATATATCCATTACTTAGCTTTAAATATTTTGCTAATCTTGTTTCACATGTTCCTACTCCATCTTTATTTTTTTTTAACAAATATATTACAGGAAAACTCCACCTTGTATCATTTCACTGACACATACTGCAGTTGATATTCCTAACAGATAACATACTAAATGTATATAATAAATACAATATAGCATATAAGTTTATATTTATGTATATGCAAACAGTTATTTTTTCCCTTTATTCTCTCAGCAGAAATGGGGCCAAGAAGCAGAAAACAAAGCAAAGCAATAAAAAACAGTGTCAATTACTCTCTTCTCCAACTTGCCTTTTTATCTGACCTTGACATTTATTTAAAAAAAAAAAAAGGCCCATGGAAGAAGTGGCCTATTTCCACAATCCCCCAGAAATCTGCTTTATTTTCAGAGGCAAAACTGTGAAACTCTGAAAGACAGTGTCTAGAAAAGTGTCCAGCTCCTAAAACAATGTCTGGTATATAGTAGAGTCCAAATAAAATTTAATGAATGAATGCTTTTCCTTCATTTAAAACAGAAACTAAAAAGTGATGAATACTGTAGGGGGAAAATAACTGTAGAAAATTTAATTATCACATACAAGAATAATATCAACAAAAGAAAGCCTATTTCTCTACTACACAAAACCACTATTAACATTTTGTTATACTGTTAATCTTACTTTTAAAATTAAATCTAAAATAAATGTGTATTTTACACTGTTGTATTTAAAAGGACCTCCTGAACAGCACATGGAACTCTGTTTGACGTTCTGTGACAGCCTGGGCAAGACGGGAGTTAGGGGGAGAATGGGTACATGTATACGTATGGCTGAGTCCCTTCCCTGTCCACCTGAAACTACCACAACACTGCTAAGCAGCTATACTCCAAAACTACATAAAAAGGTTTTTTAAAAATAAAATATATGCATTTTAGTCTATTTTTCATATAAAAATTACATTCTTCACTAGCAATCATATTCTGCAAAAAATTCTTAAAAGCATCTGATTTTAATAAATTTATTTTTTCAAAGTTTATTGAGGAATCCCATCCTAGACTGACTCTATTAGCTCACATTTTTGAAGAGACCTTCCTGGACATTCTTAAAAGGACAAAAGCATCAACGTCATGTCATTTCCTCAGATTTCCTGCTTGTCTCTCCTGACGGTGATGGGAACAGAAGTATTAATAGAAAGGTGTCTTAACACAGCAAGAGTCACCAGCTTAAGAAATGAAGAACTGGAGTCCTAAATATGAGGGTCCAAAGCTTTTCCTCTTATTTAGGAAAGGGACAATATTTCATACATCTCTACAGTCCCTAAGATCTATCTAGTATCTGACATACAGACTTACTTCATTTAATCTTACTCTGACAGATTCTCATCTTTCCTTAATTTTGGTGTAGTACAAATAGATAGAAAACTTGCCCAGGGTCATTCACTTACTGTCAAGGCATAGTCCATAACAAGAGTAAGATCTGGTGATTAAATGAATACAGACAAACACAACAAGGTCTAACTCCAAGGCCACCACGTTTTAACTCCACTACGTTGGATGTTTTACTTCGGGTTAACCTGATGCTCATGAAATACTATAGTTTCATCTTTTAGTGAATGAAGTGACTCTTCTAGAATATTCTGATAATGGGGATTGCTTTTGGAATGGTCCATAACTTCTCACCCATACACACACACACACACAGATCCACAGATCCCTAGGGCAAAAAAATCCTTAACCACAAAAGACTGAGTAGCTCATTTAAGTATCCTTGAAATATTAAAAGGGAACTCTATATTAAGCTGAGAAGATTGAAGTTTTCTACTGATTCATACGACAGTGATAGCAAGACAGTGTGTGAAGCCCAGCACATTCCAACAATTAAGCTTCATCCTGGATAATTACCAATGTGATAAGAAAGAGAAGAGCACAAAAAGTTGTTTTGTTAGTCCTAAAGTTTGGAATAATTAAAAAGAAAAGGCAGAAGATCAGGTGTGGTTGTCAGGCTGTTGGGGTTAGGAGACAGGCAAAAAAGGAAAATAACAGTACAAGATGCTAGAATGAAACACCTATCCATTATAGAAGTCAAATTTGTAGATTTTTTAACACTATCCACCACTCCTGCTCCTACATGATGACCAAAGTTATTTCCAGATATGGTTAAAAGTAATGCCTCCAAAACCTCCCCCCAAATTGGCTAATCTGTTTACTGGTGGAGGCAGGCAGGAGCCATAGGCGGAGTAAAGTATCAAAGACTATTTATACTCAGAGGCTATTTGGAAGAAATTCAAGGACCTAAGCATGAGAACAGAAATATAAATTTAAAAAAGAAGGGAAAGAAGAGAAAAATTATTCAGTATTAAGTCTTCTAGAAAGAGGAAAAGGATAAAGAGCATGGTAACAAAATTCAAATACTAAATTTCCTTAGGCCTCCCAGAGACAGCAACCATAGTTGTTACATGACAATTACACCATGAAATTAAGGCTGAAAATAACAGGAAAATGTTTCCTTTCTCTGTTAAAAATATAGTACAGTAAGTGTTCATGTTTGAAAGTAATTGATGGTCAGTAACTTTTCAAATAAACTTCAACTATGCACAGAACAAATCACCTGGGTAGCTGCCTCCTTCCAGAGCATCGTAACTGTTGGGCATTGGAGAAGCACTGCTTGTCGTAGAAGAGCTGTCAACACCTAAAAGAAGAACCAAAATGTCTGCTAAGTTTAAAATGACCACGTATCTTAAAGCAGCCTTTGGCAATTTTGAAAAAAGATGTTTTGCTGATCTAGGAAAATTCCTGATCCTAAAAACATGAGATAGCTGATGTTTAATGACATTTAAAAAGCCATATATAAATTTCTGATAAGAACAGGGGATGAAAGTGGGAAGAATACGGAAGAATATGAGTAGAATAAAATTTAATCAGACACACATGAAGTCATCTTAACGATATAATTTAGAAGTAGTAAAACACAAATATCAATTTAGAATGATAGAAATGTTAATATAATCACACCTCAAAGACAGGCTCTACCAAATCGCAAGCTATTAAATACCTTTTATCAGTATCAGGCTATTTTAAGATAATTAAATTTTAATGACTTTTATAACTCAGCATAGCTGTATGAAACCTACATAAGAGGAATCTCTGGCTTAGGTTGCCACCTAGCATGTTACTAAGCTTTTCTATGTCTTGGCTTATTCATTTGTTCAATAAAGATTAAATGATATCTGCTATTTTAATAAGAACAAAAATAAGTGGTACTCTATTAAATATGTGTTAGACTATAAAAACTTTTATTACTGTGTTCATTTCAAAACTTGTAAGATTAATTGGAATGTTCAGTGGCAATTTATGATAAAATTTAGTAATATCACACAGATAGTAGAATACAATATAAATCCTCTCATTTATTCACTCAACAAATACTTTATTGAAAGCCTACAGTTAACCTAGGTAGATGCACTAAAGTATATACTACTGAATAAAACTGAAAATGCACATGGCCCCTCTCCTGCGTTGGCTTTTTTCACCAGAAGACAAAATTCTGAGTTACAGAGATGATTCCTAGCTCTTAATACCAATATTATAACTGGGGTTAAAACTATATTTTAGGTTAATTTTCAATTGTGATATAAAAAGAATAAGTATGCACAGTATCTTTCATTGAATAATTTAGGTTAACTACAAGAATTCAGTGTACTGACTCAGGGCATAATAGCTAAAATTCTTTGTGTAAGAACATTCTGTTATTAGTAAAGAACATGGTTTAGAGGCAAAAGATTATAGTTACATTAGACTCTGCAACTTAAGTGCTACACAACTTTGGGTAAGTGACAATCATCAATAATACTCTCTCTTGGAAAACAAGAACAATTTTTTAAATGCCCTATATGTGCTTTTTAATGTTCTTGTGATGCTTAAATGAGGCAGTGGATATTAAGCAACTTACAAAACATGAAGGCTATAAAATAAATAACAGGCGAAAGACACTAATACAAAGTACTTTCTTGGTGATAAATAGAAAACTGTTGCATATTTTTGTCATTACTCTTTTTTTTTTTTTCTTTTTTGTCATTACTGTTAATTCAGAGTGAGAAGTATGGGCGCTTCCTTTTTGTTCCTTGTATTTGTGAATTTATATCTAAAGAAGCATGCTGATATATATGGTCAAAAGTCTTGAAGTAACAGGATTAAAAAACAATATACCAAAACCCAAATATTCACCAGGAGATGGATGGATAAACAAAATGGACTAAATGTAGTATATCTATACAATGGGATATTATTCAGCAATAGGAAGGAATTAAGTACTGATACAGGCTACAATATGAATGACCCTTGAAAACATGTTAAGTGAAAGAAGCCAGACACAAAAGGTCACATGTATGATTTATATGAAATACCCAGAATAGGTAAATCTACAGAAGTAGAAAGTAGATTGGTGGTTGCCAAGGGCTGAGAGGAGGAGGATATGAAAAATGAAGACTGAAGTTAGATCCCCTTCTTACACCTTATGCTAAAATTAATTATCATAGACCTAACTGCTAAAACTCTTAAAATATGGGAGTAAATCTTCACGACCTTGGATTAAGCAATAGATTTTTAGATATGACATCAAAGGCACAAGCAACAAAAGAAAGAAAATAGATAAAATGGACTTCATCAAGTTAAAAACTTGTGTTCCACAGATATTATCAAGAAAGTTAAGAGATAACCCCAGAATGAGAGAATATCAAATCATATATCTAATTAATAAAGGTCTAATATCCAAACTTGGGCTTCCCTGGTGGCTCAGTTGGTAAAGAATCCTCCTGCAAAGCAGGAGACCCCAGTTCAATTCCTGGGTCAGGAAGATCCCCTGGAAAAGGAATAGGCTACCCACTCCAGTATTCTTGAGTTTCCCCGGTGGCTCAGATGGTAAAGAATCCACCATGCAACACAGGAGACCTGGGTTGGGAAGATCCCCTGGAGAAGCAAACTGCTATCCACTCTAGTATCCTGGCCTGGAGGATTCCACGGACAGAGAAACAAGGCAGGCTACAGTCCATGGTGTCACAGAGTGAGACAACTGAGCGACTTTCGCTAATATCCAAAATATTCACAGAACTCGTATGACTCAACAATAAAAAGACAAATAATCAAATTAAAATGCACAAAGGATCTAAACAGACATTTATTACAAAAAAAAGATAAACAAATGGCCAATAAGCACATGAAAAGACGCTCAACATTACTAATTAGAAAAATGCCAATCAAAACTACAACAAGGTGTCACCTCACACTGATCAGACTGGCCATCATCAAAAACTCTACAAATAAGAAATGCTGCGAAGGGTGTGGAGAAGAGAACCTTCATTCGCTATTGATGGGAATGTAAACTGGCACAACCACTATGGAAACCAGTACGGGGGTTCCTTAAAAAAGTACTAGCAAAGCTATCACATGTTCCAGCGATCCTACTGCTGGGGATATACACCCAGAGAAAAACAAAAACTCTAAGTTGAAAAGATACCTGCACCCCAATATTCACAGCAGTACTATTTACAACAGCCAAGACATGCAAACAGCCCAAGTGCCCATGAACAGACAACTGGCTTAAGGAGGTGTGATATATAAATATATGTAACAGAGTACTGTGCAGCCATTAAAAACAGAATAAAATATCACCATTCCCAACAACATGGAAGGACCTAGAGAAAATTGTAGTTGGTGAAGTCAGACAGACAAACACCGTATGATATCACTTATAGAGAGAATCTAAAAAATAATACACATGAATTTACATACGAAATACAAACAGACTCACAGACACAGAAAGCAAGCTCATGGCCGCTAAGGAGAAGTGGGGCTGGGACCAATCCCTGCGCTTTCCAAGCTCCACTGCGATCCTCCCTGTGGTGGCTGAGCGGTCGCAGCACGCTGCCCCATCACACCACGGCGCACCACGGCGCACAGAGGCAGCTGTGCTACTGCGTTGGTATTTGCAACCATGATACCAAGGAAAAGACTGCTTTCTGCATCCGAACTACTTTTAGCTGAATGAGAAGCTCTGGCACTTGTTGCCACTCTTAAACGTTAGGTCCAGTCTGCCTCAGTCACTTTACACTACAGCTACTGATAAGAAATATTCTGAGATCAAATGGATGTAACACTCAGGGCACATTTTTCCTCGTTCCTTTACTGGCTCTATGTCACGTGCTGAGAGAAGACAAGAAGCTGGAAAAGAGCGGGAGCTGAGTCAGAAGTAAGGTGAAGTAAACAGCTCAGAATCTGTGACGCTGGGGGAAAACAAACCACGGTACACTACAGCCTTCTAAAAGAGACTTAAGCCATTTTCTCTCCTTGGGTCAAAAAAGTCAACTGCACTTATTAATATTTTTCAACTTGAAATTAATGAGGCAATTTGAAATTGCATTTCCTCATAACATGTATAAAACACGGAAAAAGTGTAAGCCAAATTCCATCTCTGCCACTTAGCAGTTGAGAGAAAATGGGTAGTGGTGGCTGAGTTGCTAAGTTGTGTCCAGCTCTTGAGACCCCATGGACTGCAGCCTGCCAGGCTCTTCTGTCCATGGGATTCTCTAGGCAGGAATACTGGAGTGGGCTGCCATTTCCTTCTCCAGGGGATCTTCCCAACCCGGGAGTCAAACCCAGGTCTCCTGCACTGTGGGCAGATTCTTTACCAACTGAGCTATAAGTGAAGCCCGAGAGAAAATGGACAAGACTCCTAACATTTCTGAGTGATTTATTATTTGTAACAACAGATTTTATAACTCCACAGGGGTAATGTTAAGATTAAAGAGCTATAACAGATATAAACTAAATAGTTACTAGCCAAAGACTGAGAAAACATTCTTCATCTTTTCTCTTCCCTCTTCCTATCCTAAAACCGCTACAAAAGAGAGGAAAAGAAAGAACAAGACAGAACCTCCTGATTGATAAAGCCAAGCATTTATTCTCAAGCTTTGACCAAACTTAACATTTATCACTGCTAACCAAGTTTCTTTTGATTTGTAAAAATTGTTCTTTCAGGAACACTCTGCTTCCCTCCTCCAATTTTCTGCTACCTTAGTCTTATTTCTCACTAGCTTATTCCTTATTTCAAAAGCCACTAGTGCTAATCAATTTCTTCTGTTAATGCAAAATCAATTTGCATTTCTAAAATACAAGTTTGGTTATGTTATTTTCCGAGGTAAACTCCTTCAGTGACCTCTCACTACCTTAAAGATAAACCCAAACTCCTTACTAGGAAATGTGAGGTTCTTAAAGATCTTATCTAGCCTACTCACCTTCATTCAAATCTTACCACTTGCCCTCTGCAAACAAGAGGTCCAAACTCGCTAAAGTTCCCCAAATATGCCACTCTCTCTCATGCTTCTTCTTGCTTTGTTTCAAAAAAGTGTCTCTGCCTCTTCAGAGGTCCCTCACCTGCTCAACTCCAAGTTCTTTCAGATTGAGTTCAGGTTCCCCTTTCTGCCCTTCAGAACCCTCCAGGTCATCTCCACCCTACGTCTGGTTCTAGATTCTCCTATGTATTCCTATAAAGCACCACAATTAACAAAGGACTGACTATAATTTCATTCTATATTCCAAATCAGACTGTGAGTTTCTTGGGTTTTCAATCAAGCTCACATGTGGAGCGTTGTTAATCTGTTTACAAATTGGTTGTTCAGAACTCAAAACATTTTTCAGAGAAATAATAAAATAACTGGTTTTTATTATCCTAGTTCAGTCAAGACCAAAATCAGACTTGACTATATTCTTTGCAGCCGAAGATGGAGAAGCTCTATACAGTCAGCAAAAACAAGAACGGGAGCTGACTAGGGCTCAAATCATGAACTCCTTATTGCCAAATTCAGACTTAAATTGAAGAAAGTAGGGAAAACCACTAGACCAAATTCAGGTATGACCTAAATCAAATCCCTTATGCAGTGGAAGTGACAAATAGATTCTAAAGATTAGATCTGATAGAGTCCCTGAAGAACTTTGGGCAGAGGCTTGTGACATTGTACAGGAGTCAGTGATCAAGACCATCCCAAAGAAAACGAAATTCAAAAAGGCAAAATGGTTGTCTGGTGAGGCCTTGCAAATTAGCTGAGAAAAGAAGAGAAGCTAAAGGCAAAGGAGAAAAGGAAAGATACACTCATCTGTATGCAGAGTTCCAAAGAATAGCAAGGAGAGATAAGAAAGCCTTCTCAGTGATCAATGCAAAGAAATAGAGGAAAGCAACAGAATGGGAAAGACTAGAGATCTCCTCAAGAAAATTAGAGACACCAAGGGAACATTTCATGCAAAAATGGGCACAATGAAGGACAGAAATGGTATCAACCTAACAGAAGAAGATATTAAGAAGAGGTGGCAAAAATACAGAGTAACTATACAAAAAGATCTTCATGACCCAGATAACCATGACGGTGTGATCACCCACCTAGAGTCAGACATCCCAGAATGAGAAGTCAAGTGGTCCTTGGGAAGCATCACTATAAATAAAGCTAGTGGAAGTGACTGAACTTCAGTTGAGCTATTTCAAATCCTAAAAGATGATGCTGTGAAAGTGCTGCACTCAATATGCCAGCAAATTTGGAAAACTCAGCAGTGGCCACAGGACTGGAAAAGGTCAGTTTTCATTCCAGTCCCAAAGAAAGGCAATGCCAAAGAATGTTCAAATTACCGCACAATTTCACTAATTTCACATGCTAGCAAAGTAATACTTAAAATTCTCCAAGCCAGGCTTCCATAGTACATGAACTGAAAACTTCCAGATGTTCAAGCTGGATTTAGAAAAGGCAGAGGAACCAGAGATCAAATTGCCAACATCCATTGGATCATCAAAAAAGCAACGAGTTCCAGAAAAACATCTACTTCTGCTTTATTGACTACACCAAAGCCTTTGACTATGTGCATGACAACAAACTGTGGAATATTCTTAAAGAGACAAGAATACCAGACCACCTTACCTGCCTCCTGAGAAATCTGTATGCAGGTCAGGAAGCAACAATTAGAACTGGACATGGAACAACAGATTGGTTCCAAATCAGGAAAGAAGTCCGTTAAGGCTATGTATTGTCACCCTGCTTATTTAACTTATATGCAGGGTACATTATGTGAAATGCCAGGCTGGATGAAGCACAAGCTGGAAGCAAGATTGCCGGGAGAAATATCAATAATCTCAGATATGCGGATGACACCACCCTTATGGCAGAAAGCAAAGAAATAAAGAGCCTCTTAATGAAAGTGAAAGAGGAGAGTCAGAAAGTTGGCTTAAAACTCAACATTCAGAAAACTAAGATCATGGCATCTGGTCCCATCAATGCATGGCAAATAGATGGGGAAACAATGGAAACAGTGACAGACTTTATTTTTTTGGGCTCTGAAATCACTGCAGATGGCGACTGCAGACATGAAATTAAAAGACCCTTGCTCCTTGGAAGAAAAGCTATGACCAACCTAGACAACCTAAGAAAGCAGACATTACTTTGCTAACAAAGGTCCATCTAGTCAAAGCTATGGTTTCTCCAGTAGTCATGCATGGATGTGAGTTGGACTATAAAGAAAACTGAGCACTGAAGAATTGATGCTTTTGACCTGTGGTTTTAGAGAAGACTCTTGAGAGTCCCTTGGACTGCAAGAAGATCAAACCAGTCAATCCTAAAGGAAATCAGTCCAGAATATTCACTGGAAGGACTGATGCTGAAGCTGAAACTCCAATACCCTGGCCACCTGATGTGAAGAACTGACTCCTTAGAAAAGACCCTGATGCTGGGAAAGGATGAAGGCAAGAGTAGATAGGGATGACAGAAGATGACATGGTTGGATGACATCACCAACTTGATGGACCTGAGTTTGAGCAAGCTCCGGGAGTAGGTGATGGACAGGGAAGCCTTGCATGCTGCAGTCCATGGGGTCGCAAAGAGTCAGACATGACTGCCAACTGAACTGACAGATTATCCCAGTTATTTCATAGGCATTTACAAAACTCATAATCCATATTATTGATTAAATATCATATATTTATGACAAGCTGGAAAAAATAAGCATTTGCAAATCTTTAGTATTTCAGTTAATTAGTTTTGGGGCTAGCCTAGATATCCAATTACCATCCTATCACTATTTCTACTTGAATGTGCCCTTTGAATTGTAACTCTGGACACTGGTACCAAATCTCCTTTTGTTATGGCTTTAATATTCTGCCGTCTCTCACTGTACAGAAAGTTGGAGTTTCCAGTGACAGCAATCATATATACAGATACTTCCAAACTCAATGCTCAGGTAACAGGTGCCACCTGCAAACACATGACAATATTTTGTTTTCAATGAATACTGAAGACCCTCAAACTAATATTGTTCTTAATGGCACTGATATCTTTTTACATCCTTCACAGACCCAGTACATGTGCTCAATTTCTAAAATTTAAAAAACATACTAAATATGTACTGAATTTAGTTGGAAGATACTTACTTTTTAAAATAACCAAACAGTAGTACATCAGTTAGAGAGAAAGATAGATTGGGGCTTCCCTCAGTGGTGAAAGAATCTGCCTGCCAATGCAAGAGAGATGGGTTCAATCCCTGGTCTGGGAGGATCCCACGTGCTGAAGAACAACTAAGCCCACGTGCCACAACTGCTGCGCCCGTGCTCCAGCGCTCACGAGAGGCAACTACCGAGCCTGTGACCCACAGAAAGGGCCACCGCGATAAGCCTGTGCACTGCGACTGGAGAGTAGCCCCCCTCTGCAACTAGAGAAAAAGCCTGTGCAGCAATGAAGACCCAGCACAGCCCAAAATACATAAAATTACTAAAAAGACAGAAAGTCAGATCGAACCCTTTTAGGGATGTTCTTTGGCAATGGGTGTTAGGGTGGTGGAGGAAAAGGGAAGATGTTGATCAAAGAAGAAAATCTCCCAGGTATAAAAGTTCTAGGGACCTGGGAATCTAATGTATAGCACATAATGATTATAGTTAGTAATAATGCATGATACACTTGAACTACTGAAAAAAAAAAAAAAAGGAATTTTCTTTGGAAGTTAGAAATAAGGCCAATACTGTCCTGTTCTTTATAAGAGTTGACTTAACTTGTTCTATGTCAAAATACGCACTACCTTTTAAAATAACCAAGTCAACCAAAAACATATTTTCTCTGAGGGAGTGCCTGGCACTGAATAATTACTATTAGTCTGTGTGAAAGTCAAGTAAAAACTGACTAGCACCTTAAAGCTCATTTAAAAAAAAAAAGTTTTTTCTTCTAACATTATTTACAAAATATAGCATCATGCTGTCACATTATGGGAGAGAACTTCCTCTTGTCCTCCGGCCTCTTCCCAACCTGAAAATTCCCTAGAGGAAAGGCAACTGGGCGTGTGGGGAGCAGGTGACAGAATGTTAGACAATAGTGTCTTCCAGGCACTAGGGCTGGCACTGGTCTTTGGCTTTTTACTCCCCCCTTTCACTTTATCTCACTTCTCAATTTTATTTTGCTGATTACCTTTCACTCCCATTTTCAAGTTAGTATTCCTTACCAGTACAGATGTGATGGTATTTGTCCACGAAAGGCCCACTCTAGCACTAACAACTGAAGGACAGAATATCTGTAACTGAATAAACTTAGTGAAGAATTTAAGATATAACCATTATGAGTAGCTTGCTCTCTGCTTTCTTTAAATTTAAGTTTATTCTCTAACAATTCTGAACTTTCACAAGCTTCCAACAAAACATAAGATTGTCTCCAGTACAAAATTCTATTTCAGTTTCCAAGTATGCATTTAATAAGGAAACTTGAAAAAGGAAACCTACTTGTAGCACGTAATTTAAAAGATATAATTAGATGGTTTAATGTAAAATCAGAACTGAAATCAAAATGTTCTTTTAAATCTGAAAGCTTAAAAAAAAAAATGAAAGCTTTAAAGAAATATCCCTGTACGTGACTCCTAGATAGACACACTGTCGAGCAAACTGCAAGCATTAATAAATGAAAAGCTAAAGTAAGTGGAGAGTCACTTTAACTGTAACTATGAAGAATATATATGGGCTTCCCTGATGGCTCAGACAGTAAAGAATCTGCCTCCAATGCGGGAGACCTGGGCTGGATCCCTGGGCTGGGAAGATCCCGTGGAGGAGGACATGGCAACCTCTCCTGTGTTCTTGCCTGGAGAATCTCCATGGACAGAGGGGCCTGGTGGGCTACTGTCCATGGGGTCACAAAGAGTCAGACATGACTGACTGACCAAGCACACACAGCACAGCATAAATAATATTATGATTTCCTCCTAATTGATATTTTACTACTGCTTAACAAGTTTTTCCGAAATTGGAGCATAACTTCACAAGAACTAAACACACAAGAATCTAATGATTACAGGGAAAAAAAAAACCATTGAAATGCTTAACAAATAGAGCACTCCAAATTCTCTACTTCATAGAGCTACTTATATGTAACCTCCACACCAATTCGAGGCACTCTCTTTCACCATTTTACATATGAAAAAAACACTGTAACTGACCAGGACTTTTAAAAAATCATTTTAAAGCTAAATTTCTTTTCTGTTTTTTCTTCTCCCTCACTCAGAATGTCCCTTTAATTTGCAACCAACAAAAACAGGATATTTATTTACAAACCATAAGGAGATAACACCAGGATCCTAGGAAAAATTTTCATAGTACAGTCTTATTTTATTTTAGTGTGAATAGTGAAAGTCGCTCAACCATGTCTGACTCTGCGACCCCCACAGATTATAGAGTCCATGGAATTCTCCAGGCCCGAATACTGGAGTGGGTAGCCTTTCCCTTCTCCAGGGGATCTTCCCAATCAGGGATCGAACCCAGGTCTCCTGCATTGCAGGCGGATTCTTTACCAGCTGAGCCACAAGGGAATCCTTTATTATTTTGCTGCATGATAAAAAGGCAGAGGAGAAAAAAAAAAAAAAAAGGCAGAGGAGGAAGACAATACTTGAGTAACACCATGGTGACCACTGCCACGTGCTCTTTAGTCCCCTCTACTTCAGGGCTTCATGTTCTCGCGAGGAGATGAAGACTACACTGTTCACACCTCTCTGCAGACAGAGAGACCTCGTTTGAGGCTAATGCTCTGTTCAGATCTCAATCAACTCATCCGCAAAATGGAGCCAATTATCTCTACATTGCAGGATGTAGAGAATGTAGGATGCAGGATGTAGGGAAGAATAAACTGAGATAAGAACATGTGCTCAATGTTGTTAATGACAACTACTTTTCAGAGAGATTTCAGCATTTGCCAGACACTGTTCTAAGCTCTTGACAGATAACACCTTCAATCCTCAAAACAACTATGTGTAATTGTTACTATTATTCTCCACTGACAAGATGAGTAAATTGAGACTCAATGAGTTTAAGAAACTTGTCTAAGGTCACAAAGTTAGTAAGTGACAAAATCAGGGTTTGAATCTAGAAGAAATGACACAAAAAACCCCACAGCTTTAGTTAAATAATGTAAGGTGACAGAAGAAAGGCCATAAATGCTAAACCTTTTTGATTTTCTGATTTTTTTCTTTTTCATCTAAGGAAATGGGATTTTCAACCAATGCACCTAATTGTTCAGCAGAACAAAAAGAGGGGAAATTTAGGCTGACAACATTATACAAAGTAACACATTTTTGAACTGTGTAAAATTAGGATCATAAGATTAAAAACTGAGACATATGCAGGATCTGAATAACACAGGCATTAAATAATTAGAACACCAGGGCCTGGGAGCAGTGGCCCATCAGCAGCAAGGGCCATCCATACAGTAAGATCTTGGTTCCTAAAATGCCCTTCTCCACTACAGGTACCAGGACTGAAGCAAATGGTCCATCCCAGGCTGCAGCAGCCCAAACACAAGATGAGCTAGGAACATCTTAGTGAGGACTTAACAGACTTAAAATAAGTGCTTAAAGATTCATGGGAACATTTTTAAAAGACAGCTTGAAGGAGCTGCCGCTGGCCAGGTTGAGGACAAATTGCTATCAGAATAACTAATGACAGTAATGGATTATTACCCACTGAATAAAACAAGAATCCATGAGTCATTATAAACCCAAAGAAATCAATAAGGGAGAAGAGAAAGCTCTTCTTCACAGTGAAACCTGAACACAAAGAAGGAATGTTAGAACTAGAAAATCTTCAAAGAATGTTCAAACTAATGTATGCTAGTTTAACAAAGAACAGGATATTTATAATAGTATCAAAGAACTTCCCCATAAACTACTTATTAATTTCAAGGGAAAAGAGAAGTAACTTTACAGTTGAGAAATCTGGCAGACACCCTCTTAATCAAGTCATCAAAGTTAACATCATCAGTATGGGAACAAATCAACATCATGTGCCTCTTGACAGAACACATTACTTCAGTGGTAATCTTGCCAAAAATGTGTGATTTCAATTTAATCAAAAGTGTCAAAGTCAAGAAAAGTAAAGAAAGGTTAAGGGACTGTTGTAGGTTGAAGAAGTCTAAATAAATGGCAACTAAATTCAACACATGACCCTGGATTGGATCCTAGGACATGGAAACCGCTATAAAAGATCTTATTGAGACAACTGTTAAGATTTGACTATGGACTGTGTAACAGATATTAAGGTAACAGTGACTGATTTCCTGATAACTATATTATGTTTGTGCTATATAAGTCAGGAAATACACATTGAAATATTTAGAGGTAAAGGTTCATGGTATCTCCACCTTACATTCAAACGACACAGGAAAAAATGTACATAGAGAGGATGAGGCAAAAATGGTTTATCTTGGTAAAGTATATATGGTCGTTTCTTCCACTCTTCTGTAAGATTGAAATTATATAAAATAAAAAGTTACCAAAAATTCACAAAGATAAATGGGTATCTGGATTTTTAAGGGAAGAAAAAAATACCATCCTTCTGGAACCCTTTACTTTCACCCTGCCCCCACAAATCATGCATAAGGATTTGAATGCTTAAAAAATGCAAAGGAAACAGAAAGCTCTATTTAAACAGACTGTTTACAGAGCAAATCCTTCCACTCAGTTATAAAGATAACAGAATCGTGGTCATGTATAACTTGAAAGATCAGCACTTACTGATTCAGTCTTAAAATATTAGAATTAACAGAGGAACTGAACTACTTAAAATTCAGCAGTTATACTGATCAAAGGTAGAAAAAGATACTAAACAGGCTGCAACACATCATCACAGGCACACTTTCTTCAACTAGTAAGATGTAAACTTCTACTTCAGGAAGTAGGAAAACAACTACAAGTTTGGGGTCTTCAAAATATATGACAAGATGGGCCACAAAGAAAGACCTCAGAGAAACGCTCTCCAATTTTTACATCAGTTTTATAAAACCCACATGATTCATTCTGATTATCCCAAAGTGGCATGCAAAGCAGAAAATAAAACATTCCTAAAAGGGTGCTACAGCAATCATCAGCCAAAAGCATCAGTCAGGACTCATTCTTTAGCATGTGGCATGAGAGGAAATAAATTTCTGAAAGAAGAAAGCACTCTATCATCATGAAAAATGCATTGTTACTTACAAAATGGTAACGATGTCCAAAAGAGGAAACACAAAACAGACAAGCAAAACACCTCCAGTGACCCCCACCTTCTGTAACCCAAATCAATCTACTGAGCTAAATCTGCAAAGACACATTGGTTTAAGGACGAGTAGGACTATGGACATAAAAAGAAAACTTGAGTAGGAAAAGTTCAAGAACTGGGGTAAAGCTAAAGCAGACCTGCTTCCTCATCCTCCTCCTCCTCTTCCTCATCATCGGAAGTTGATGACAAGGGAGTTGGTGCGAAGCTAGCTTGATTATTAACATATTCACCATACTGCATGCCTGTAAAGTGGAAAGCACAAACACAAGAGTCAAACCAACAGGAAAGATGAGAAATAAAATTTTGACATTGCATCAAAAGTGAGAAAGAACTCTGACATTCCAAAGAACACCCCAGCATGCATATTAACATTAGCTAATTTATAACCAAAACTGAAACTGTTAGAAATCTCTGCGAAGCAGTTTAGTAAAAGCAGCTTTAAAATGAACTGGTTTAAGTGTAAAAAAAAAAAGAAAAAAAAGAACCAGGTCTGACATCGATAATATTTAGGAAACTCTACTGATATTCTCTGAACATTTTACTGGGCTCTACACACGTTTACCTTCTTTGACCTTGGGGCCCTTGTGGTATACTTCCTTTGAGACCATGTATTCTTGGTGAACAGCGATCGTTTCCACTGAAATGAATTTGTACAGCATACAACACACATACAAATACTTGGTACCTTCCTTCTGCTAATGCCACCCTGACAGTAACTCAGTTCTCATAACGGAAAGAGAATGACAGTTAAAGAAAAGAACTGTATCTAGCACAGTTCTCTGCTCAGAGTAGATGCTCAAAAGAAAAAAAAAAAAAAAAGAGGGGGGTGCTTATTCACTGTGGCCCTACAAGACAATTAAAGCGAATTTTCAGAGAAGGCAAATCATCTCAGCATCAGCCTACTGCCTACATGTGAGTCTGAATTAAGGGAAGGAGACTGGTCTGCAGTGTGAGATACAGCAAGAGAAGGCAGCCTGTGCAAAAGGCACAGCTGGTAACTGTAGAATACCTCCCTTTAGAGCAAAAAAGTTGGCTGCATATTTTTATTATTTAATTACTCTAGCAAAATCAGGACAAAAAACTAAGATTCACAAAATTTTTAAGAGGGAAAATTTAAAAAAATTTATATATATACACTTAAAAATACATACTCTTCATAAATAAGAATAAACATCCTTACTAAGAAAAATCTTAGAGCTCAATTTGAAAAAGAAAAAAAGAATCCAGAAACATAACATGGATTTTCAAGAACATTTCACAGTATCAGAAGTGCAGTGATGCCCTGCCTCACTAAAAAATCATGTGGTAGTCCTCTCATGCTCTTGGTTTTTTTTTTTTTTTCAGGTGACCTTCTTAATTAGCATGGAGAAACATAACTCATGTGTATAGTAAGAAAAAAATTTTAATGAAGTAAAGTCTGAACTTAGAAGAGAGCAAAAGTTAAACTGTATATGAGTAAAGCTTTGATACTTATGACTAAAGACGTCATTGACAAATCTGCTAGCTTTGCTGAAATATGTTTTAAATACAGATAAAATGGCAGTTATCACAAATTCACCTGAAAAAGTAAAAATCAGCGTGAAGTAAGTTCAGGCAACACAAAGAATTAACTTGATACCTTGAAAGACCAAATTCAGAGTGGCAAGTTCCTCTAATAAAAGCCTAGTTAAAATGAAAATTTGACTAATATTAGACTTTAGGTTAAATACACTAAGAAGTTTATATTTAGACATGTTAACAGTGAAAATATTTTATAGAAAAACTGTTCAATTTAAGGACTTCTTTAAATATGAAATACTTTCTCAAAACACCAATTAGCACTGCACTTTAAAAAGTACACGTATGTGTATGTATATAATAAGAAACAAGAGAAAGAAGAAAACAAGAAATTTCCATCTACTGTGCTAAGCTAAGAGAGGCCAAAAAACTGGAAGAAAATCCTTTCTTTTCATGACTGTGTAGACTGTTGATTTTATATCTAATCAGAGGAGTCAAAGCATAGGGCAAACCTATACGTGTTATAAGAGAAATATTTTCCTCTTTTTCCAGATTTATTGAATAAAAACAGATTTCACGTATTACTGGAAAAATATCCAATGCTGAATTGGAAGCAAAAAAGAAAATATTTTTCATAGAGCAATGCACTGGATTAATGCACTGGAACAAACCTAAAAATAAGAGGTAATAGAGTAATATTATTTATTATAATATAATTTTAGATCATTCAATGGTTGTCAACATACTATATTACCTGAATGTCACACAACATACTTAATTTTACTGTTCTAAAAAGATGCAATCTTTTTGAGAAGTGCTAGAGATGAATGTTATCAATACTTAAGCTCTTTCCCAATTATGACTCAATCTGCTCTGAATTTAACCTTTCTTTGCTCCTTTAAGTAAACTTTGTTAAAAGTTTAGGAATACTAATGGCACAAGAATATAACCTTCTGCTTAATTCACAGAAGAATGGTAAGAGTTCCAGAAAAACCATCCATATGTAAATGCCCTGCTCTAGACTACAAGGTACACTGTAGAAACGTACATGGGGTACCTCCCACCTCAACCACCACCATCACCATCACCACCAAACAAGGAAGCAAAGCCACTCTCCTATTTCATTCTGCCAGAGCTTTCAAGGCATAAATCTAGAAAACCAAGAGGCAGAACATTATTTTACAGACTGAAGGACATGATAAAGAACCTGTTACTGAAAAAAAAAAAAAAGAGCCTGTTACTAACAGGTCACCAATATTTTAAAAAAGACATCCTCTTTAAACTACCTATCATTAAAGGACTCTCTTCAGAGAGTTGGAGTTGCTTAATAAAAGGCATCTTTACTGTTCCCTAGATACAGTTACACTGGGAATAAATAAAACCAGTCTGAAGAGAAAACAAATCCTTTGGGGAGGCTAGCTTTTTTAAATTCAAGAGCTCAGACATTTGAGTGACTGTTACCTTTCTTAATCTAGTCTTCTAAGCACATACAACACTAGAAGACTTTGCAAGGGTTCCCACAAAAGAATGGTTTTATGGGAATCACTTTCCACAGTATTTTCTTTCCTATACTTAATCCATCTAAGAAAATACCTGTGTTAAGAACAGACTTTTTCTCAACTTACAAAGGAAACACATTCCCTTAACTTATCCTAAATCTTAATATAGGAAAGTTTCCTCCTTCTTTAAATGATTAATCAAGGCACCTTAAATCTACGGACTTTCATTTACCTTGCCATACATGCTTCACTTAAAAATTAAACATATTAGAAACAGGGTTGGCTTTATTAATTCAGAAATATTGAAAAGTAGGGTAGTGGGAGTAATGATTTATTTAATGATTCTGCATGTATGCAGGCCCCAACCACTACTATCAAAGAAGCCACTGCTTTTTAGAATTCAGCAAAAACAAAGCAAAAACAGTAAGAAATATTAAACAGACAAGCAGCAGGACATTATGGATAAAATGGAGTCTCTGAGTTCAATTCCAGGAAATACCACTTACTAGCTGTGTATCTTTGGGCAAATTACTAACCTCTCTGTTCTTCATTTATGTCATCTGTAAGATGGGGCAATGACTACCTCAAATGGTTGCTGGGAGGATTAAATGAATTAATATATTTAAAATCTTAGAATGGAACCTGAAATACAGTAAATCCTACACAAGTATTTACTATAATTACTATTGAACTTCAAAACATGTTTTTGTGTATATTTAAATGAAAACAATTATTTTCAACTATTCTTAATACTTATTCCCAGGGCAAGTCATTAGAAAAAGAACCTTCCACCAACCTGAGCAATATTTTCAGTAATGCCAGTTTCTTTAAAAACAAGCAGAATATTTTCTAGGACTACCAGTCTTTTTCAAGATACACTGGATTTCTCTCAAAGTCTATGAGATACTCAATAAAGTACTTTACAACACTTTATCATAAAATATTTATAATACTTATAACCACTTCATATATCCTTCTATTTTATACAGTATTTACTTCTTTCTACCTTCTTTTAAAACCAACAACAAAAAATTTAGTAGCAGGTAAACCTATTAGCTGGGCTTTCCAGGTGGCTCAGTGGTAAAAAATCTGCCCACCAATGTAGGAGACATGGGTTCTATCCCTGGGTCTTCGGGAAAAACCCCTGGAGGAGGAAATGGCAACTCACTCCGGTATTCTTCCCTCGGAAATCCCAGGGACAGAGGAAACTGGCGAGCTACAAGTCCATGGAGTCACAAAAGAGTCGTGCACACCTTGGCAACTAAACAACAAAAATAAACCTATTAGTACTCAGTAGTGTGTGTGTATATATGTGTGTATATATATATATAAAATAAAATATATATATACTGTATATATATTTGTATATGAAATATATATACATGCTGTATATATATTTGTATATGTACAAATTTTTACTATGCCTGATGAAATTAATGGAATTATTTCTAATTCTTATGCATGATTCCTATTTAAATACTAAAAAAAAAGTCAAGTAACAGAGTTTGATAAACACTATGCATGTATTTGGGGCTTCCCTGGTGGCTCAGAAAATAAAGAATCTGCCTGCAGATCCCCTGGAGAAGGGAATGGCAACCTACTGCAGTATTCTTGGCTGGAGAATCCCATGGACAGAGGAGCCTGGCAGACTACAGTACATGGGGTCGCAAGTTGGACGTGACTGGAAAGACTACACTATGCATGTATTTTACCACAAGAATACAATGCTTTTTAAGACAGTCCTTGCTTCACAAATAGCCTAATATCAGGTACATATTACAATGCTTTGTTTCAAATTTGGCAATGAGAAACAGCATATTGATTCACTGTCTAGTTTTTATAACTCACTATAAAAAAGAATAACTGACATTTAAACTTGACAGCTTTTAGTAATTTTGGCTTATGAGATATAAGATGAAATTTATTTCTCAGTGGAGTTTATGATACCTCCTGAAACTTTAGGAACACATTTCACTGGATTAAAAATTAAATCAGACTATTTGACAAAGAATAAAATGTGTCTCACTGGTTTGAAAATGAGGACTGCCTTTGCCAATTAGGTTATGTGGAGATACTACCTGTGAGATAAAAGTATGTGATATTATATTGGCAATAGTATAATGAAATTTACAGTATTTTGAATAACTGCTCACTCAGTAAAACACACACCTCTCTAAACCTCAACTTCTCTCTTCTATAAAAGAAATATATGGTTTGTCTGCTTCATGTGATGATCAAGTGAGATAATAAAACCTAAAGGTATTTTTAAATTGTAAACTGCTGCTGCTGCTGCTGCTACTGCTAAGTCACTTCGGTCGTGTCTGACTCTGTGTGATCCCATAAACTGCTACATGAAATAATAATGTTACCAGCTATCTACAACCTGGAAAATAAACTCAGAAGGTTAAAAAACCTAAAAGAACAATATTGCTTTAATAAAATCCTTCCAATACCATTCCTATCTACCCTACATGAACAAAATTTTCTCAGTAATTATCTGTATATAAATAGTTATAAATTAAATTTTTCTAAAATTTATCTTATTTTAATAATGAACCATATGCAACCCAGGTACAGAAAGCTATGGTGGGGAGGAGGGAAAGCCATTAACCTCAATGAAAGATGTATTTCCAATGAAAAGGTACTTTCTATTTAAAAAACACCAAAATTCATAATGTTTATTGTTTTCACCAACTAGAAACTCAAAATAACTGTATTGATAGAATAACCAAGAAGAAAAAGTGTTAAAGCTTAGACACCTGTGGGTATAGACAATAACACAAATTTTAAAACTTCAATATATATATATATATATACAGCAGCAGAGAAACATGATGGAGTGTTAAAAAGTTTCTAGCTTAAGTATATATTTTTACTACATTCAAGAGAGGAGATATGATATTAAGAAGAAAAACGAAAAATGTAAACTTTCTAAATGTTAAAGAAGGGCTCATTTCACTATTTTTTTTAAAGGATGACGGACTTCATCCCAGTGGATACAACGAAAAACACAACATCTTTGTTTTAAAAGTCAATATATGCAGTACACTGAAAATTATGTAACTGCAAGTATTTAAACTTCTGGTGAAAAATTTTAGATGTCGATCTAAAAATGTTCAAGTAGTTCTAGTTTGCTTCAAAAAAAATTTTAGGAGGTATGCAAGCAAAAATTTGAAGTCTCTCCTCTAAAAACCAGCACAAAATGCTGTGAGAATAACTAAGAAAGGGTATCTCTGAAATACTGGAAAAACACAACCTAAAGGTTGAGAACTATGTTTTATTTGGCGGACTTTCTGAGGACTTCAAGCCTGGAGGCCAGTATCTCAGACAGCTCTGAGGGGCTGTTCCGAAGGGGTAAGGGAGGAGCCAGGATATACAGAGGTTTGGGGGACAAAGATCAGGCAGCTGGAACGTCAAAAGATCACCGTTAATTAAAGAAAACCAGTGAATGGATGCAGCACTTTTCTACCTATGGGAAGACGCCCTGAAATCACTCATGTGATGTGCAGCACCGCTATGGAGGCCAAGGTCCGGTTCTTGCCCACTCCAGCTCCCTCAGGCGCACCGCTACGGGCTGGTTGTAGGGCTTCAGGGCCTCCGTCCTGAGTTCCCTCAGGGCTGACTGCTGGCGGGCAGCTACAGTGCCTCGGTGGCTGCCCCACTCTTTGCTATATATATAGCTGGCAACATTTTTCATTCACAGGAGAAAAAGACTAATCTCTTTCAAGTATCAATATTTCAGAAGTCATATCAGACCCACAGCATACTGTACACAGCTGTAGCCTGCACAACTGCAAGAAGTATCAGGCCCACAAACGACTAGTGCACAACACGCTAGGTGAGAGAACTCACACAGACCGGTGTGTAAATTCCAAATCAATCCAAAGGCAAAGAGACCACTCAGTACCCAATCTTCTACTTCAGAAAACAGAACAATAAGAGCTGCAATTGAAATGTCTCCAGTATTATCTTTTCTGTTACTTATTCAAGGAGCGTTATCTTGGGTAAGATAAGCACTTAACAGCTGACAAAAACAATACTTCAGCCTCACAGACACAGCACAAGACAGAAAGGTCAGAGGTAACGATCTTTCATTCTACCACTCCGTAATTTATAATCTTGAGCAAGTTACCTAACTTCTGTGAATGTCACTTTTCTCATCTGTAAAACCAGGATGTCTACCTAGTAGAATTGATAGGGGATTAAAATAAATTGGGGGGGGGGGGGCACGCAATGTAAAGGGCCAAAACAAGCAAGATATGTAATATCTGGAAGGTGGCCATCAATGGTTAGTAAACACACCACTCATTTAGTTAGGGCTCCTACCTACCCTTAAATCTCTTCTACTCATGATAAGTAAAACTCTCCTAATAGTCCCTCACTTTGAAGGTAAATGCTGTAATAACTAGATTCTATTCCTAAGACACCTACTGGCTTGTTGGGAATCAATGGACGCCCTTTGGTGCTGCAGTTGGTTTCTCTTAAAAAAAAAAAAAAAAAAGAGTAAGCAAATCTATAATGTACAATCCAATCAAATGATAGAAAAGCCTCTGCTGACCACAGGAACACTTAGCAGATAAGAGCACTGAGACAAGTCGAAGGATTTATGTTGCTTTTTCCAAGTTTCAAACAAAAAAGGGTTCTTCAGACTCAAGGAGAGGGGTTGGCATTACATAGTGATACAGTGCCTAAAACATTACTAATGATTATGATGGGAACACAAAGCACATATCCCTAAAAACAGTTATCTCTCATCAAATGAGAAATACAGTATAGTAACCTGAAACCTCAACAGATTTGGAATTTTAGCCAGATAGAAAACAAATCAAGAATACCGCCAAAAGAAAAGGCATTGTGGGGAAACAGGGTTAAAAGAACACCTGTCACTTAACACATGCAAACCATTAAAAGAGCAGACAAATAAACCATACTGTTTGTCAACAAGGTAAGAGTGTGGCTTACAATTTCATTTTCATCCTCTCATACTCAAAATTGGGTCAAAAGTTACTTTCTACTAATTATAATGACAAGCAAAGAAGTCATCAAAGAGGATATGTAAATTCACTAAATAAGGAAATCTTGGGTGTTTCATCCTAGAAGAAATAATAATAATCTTAAAAAAAAGAAATGAAATGGTTCATAATAGAGGGATGATTAGTAAATTATAATATACTGAGACAATGAATTAGTCATCATGACTACAAAACTGTACAGACATATACGGAGAACTGCATAATTTAATAAATGTAAAAGCAGAATACAAAACATTATGTAAACTGATCACAATCATACATAACAGATTTAACAAAATTCTACAACATATATAAAATCATAAAAAGAGGCTGGAAAATATTAAAACATAATCGTCTGAATAGAAACTATAAATTAGTTTTTTCATATTTTCTATAAATTATGGTTATTCAGTTTGACTTTTTAAAATCAGCTATTTGAATTAGCATGTACGTATGTGTATGTAGGTACTATACATAGTATAACAGATTTCTCAAATACCTTTCTGCTGTAATAGCTCTGACGGCTGTGTAACCGAGGCCACAGGCTCCACTGGACGATTTGCAGCAGGAGGCATTCTAGCTGTCGAGGCTCCTGACACAACAGTGGATACTACTGGGCTGGATTTAGGAGGCTGAACATTTTGCATTACAGAACAGGACAAGGAATCTGCAACTGAAGACAAGAAACTGTTTCATACACAGCAATAAGCTTGAAGTACATTAAAATACCAACAAAACACAGTTTATCTGAAGTTCTTGTAGAAACTTCAGCAGCATCACATTTATCTAGTATGTCTGTATCTAGGAAATAATGGGTCCAAAGAAATGATTTTCCAAAAAACGAAAAACTTACTAAATGTTTTAATAACCTTTAACAGCAATTTTCCTAAAACATTTCACAAGCTTCCAAACCTTCTTAAACAAAATGAACCCCAATGATTTTTACTAAAGATCACTATTATTAATTTGAATTATTGCACTATGCAGTGGTACCTCAGATGATAGAGGTAGTTTGCTTCAACAGTAATGTGATTTTTGAATGATATCAATGTTTCCAGTACTAGCTCAGATCCCATTTTGTTTTGTAAACTACCACATCTCATTTGCTGTCTCTAGTCAGATGCCCTGTCTCACAGGTAGCTAAGTAAGGTTCTGAGATTAACATTAGGTTGGACTTCTAGAACAAAGTGCATGTGATTCATATTCAGTCTCTGTGACAGCTCAAAATGCCTTACCTGCAAGATCATTTTCAGCCAACCAAGAGATAATGGAAAAACCTACGATGACAACCTAGGTGTTCACTGGTGGATGAATGGACTTTAAGAATGTGGTGGGGAGGGGGGATCGGGATGGGGAATACGTGTAAATCTATGGCTGATTCATATCAATGTATGACAAAAAATAAATAAATAAATAAATAAATAAAAAGAAAAAAAAAAGAATGTGGTGGATCTAGATATATATACATGGAGGTATGATGTGTATGCATTTATACGTGTGTGTGTGTGTATATACACACATACAGTGCATGAATGGATACAGAAAATGTGGAAACAAAGAAAACACACACACATACACTGGAATATCATTCAACCATAAAAATGTAGGAAATGCTGCCATGTGACAACATGAATGGACCCTGAGGTTATTATGCTAATTGAGGGTAAGTCAGAAAAATAGTGTATAGTCTAATTTACATATGGAATCTAAAAAAGCCAAACACAGAAAGTTTTGGTTCCCAGAAGCAGGGAGGTGAGGAAAATAGGGAGATACTGGTCAAAGGATACAAACTCTCAGTTAGGAGTAGGTTACAGTACAGGACTCCTAAATGTACAGTACGGCGACTATACTTAAAAACACTGTTATAATATACTTGAAAGTTATTACGACAGTATATCTTTTTTTTTTTAAAATATTTATTTATTTTATTTATTTATTTGGCTGTTCCCAGCCTTAGCTGCAGCATGTGGGATCAAGTTCCCTGACCAGGGATTGAACCCTGGCCCCCTGCGTTGGGAGCACAGAGTCTTAGCCTCTAGACCACCAGGGAAGTCCCATACGACAGTATATCTTAAATGTTCTCACCAAATACACAAAAAAGGCAATTATGAGAGGTGACTAACCCTACTATGGTAGTCATTTTGCAATAAATTTGTATATCATTATGCGGCACATCTTAAACTTACACAACAGTACATGCACACATACAGACAGGTACGTATGTGTATTATATGCATGATGTGTATATGTGTATATATACATGAACAAACTCAGGTCTAAGACTGAAACAAATGTAACAATATATATAGTAACAGAACAAAATGTGATACATTTCCTAATAGTGTACAAATGATACAAATATGAGGAATGGGGAAAGAAGGTGGACTGTGGTCTAAATGCACTGACTGCCACATAATTTTCAGTAAGGACAAACGTCACTGTGAGAGACCAAAAACACAGTCAACAATATTTTTCAGTTCCTCTCATTAAGAAGTGGGAGTCTATTTTCCCACTCCCTGAACTGAGGTTAAACTTTTGACTGGCTTTCACCAGCAGAATGTGGCAAAAGTAATGGTGTACAAGCTCAAGACCTCAAGTTTTGAGAGGCAATGAAGCTTATACCTTTCTGCTCTTGAAAACGCTGCCCTGACCCCGTCATGTAAGGAAGCAGATCTGGTCAGTGTGGAGAAAAACCTAAGTACTCGAGTGAACAGTGGGCACCAACAGCTAGCTACACAGGTGAGTGAAGCTCTAGGATCTTTCAGCCCAGCCAACTGTCAAGCTAAATGAAGTCACAGAAGTCCAGGAAAACAAGCAGAGGAACTGCCCAACCAACCCACAGGACTGTGAAAAATAAAACATAATGCTGGTTTTCAACCAGCGTTAGATAACCGATAAAATCATTCAAAATGTCAAAGTAACAAGAGTGATGAGTATATTTAACAGTACAAGGTAAAAATTAAGAAAGATATGATCACCTAAAATTCAGTGATAGAGAAAAGAAAAGGGGTATGGAAAACAGTAAATATACTAATTTTACCTTTGCTCATATGAGAAACTAAAAGACACTGTATAAAAATATAGAAAATATTTCTGCCTCTGGTAATGACGATCTAGGTAATTAGGACTAAACCTTCTAAGGAAGATAACTTTAAACACTATATTTAAAAAGATTTTCTTAAAATCATCAAAAATCTAACATGACATAAACTAATCTCTGGGGGAAAATCTATAAGAAACTGAAAACTCAAGAGAAATAAGCCCAACACTCAGAGCTGCTTTCACCCTGTGGATATCTGTTGCAAACCAGATCTGCTGTTCTTGGTGGCCCTGCAGAGTGTGGAAAATAAGACATCTCCCACAGCACACCCAAGATAGGGCGCCTGATACGGCACCCCACACCTTCGCTTTTAAGATAGTATCTGGAGGGTTATAACCTCAGGACCAGGATAAATCAGGAAACCAAGCCTTACAAAAGCCAGCAGCTTTGATTCAGAGCATCTACACAGTCCACTACATCTAGGGCCTTAGACTGGGATAAATGTGACCACAAGCTGGTAGTTCTTAGAGGAAACTGGCAGAAGGAAATGTAAATCCTCCCTGGAGAATGTTTCCATCACCCTAGGCCTTTAGAAGGTCCCACAATAATTTTTCAGAAACAAAATTCCAAGCACCATGTCGAAGATAAGCAGTTCAGGTGTGTACAGGGCCCTCTGTGTTCTCCGGTCTCCAGCTTGATACATGGCATCATCCTGGTTATAGTCCTTCAATATTCTGCCAGTCCTTAAGGGTGAAGATAAAACATGTTATCCTGAAAACTTAAGGGGGTCAACCAGGCCCTGAATGATCCCAGCCTCCTCCTGGTCCATGGTTCTCCTCTAGCTTCAGTCTTTCAGTCCCTCGAACTTGCTGTGCTCTCTTCCATTAAAGGGAATTTCACGTAATCCCCTTTAGATGTAACAGACTTTTTTCTTTAATAAAATAATTGATACAAATAAGTCTGCCTTACATATGTGTATGTAGTTATAAAATCATAATAAAAGAAATACCCAGGAACTCAGCATCCAACTGTGAAAAGAAAGCGTTTCCAATATTGCTGATGCTCTTGGTGCACTCCTCACAGAAGGCATTCCCTTGCCTCTCTCCTGATTGTGTTCACTATCCCCTTACTTTTGTTATTAAATAGTTTACCACACAAATAAGTATCTCTAAACATTATTTCTGCTTATTTTTTAACTTTATCACAATAGCATACCACATATATTCTTCCATGAATCCTATGGTATATTTCCAGGACTCATTTGTGTTAACGAGTGTAGTTCTATTCAGCAGTCCACTGGAAGGATATACATTATGTATCCCTTCAATTACAAACGGACACCGGGGTTCTGCTTTTTCATTTTCACATGCAGTACTACAGGAATGCTCACGGACCTTCCCTGGCGCACACGTGCAGCTTCTCCGGGGCAGAGCTCCTCAGCGCGTGTGCCGCGGCTCAGAATGTGTAGCTGCAGCAAGGCGTGAGAACGCCCTTGGCCCCGGGGGTAGCCTGTGCGAAGTGAGCTCTTTGGCCAAGGGAACAGACTAGTCTCTTTAGTTCAGAATCCCCAAAATGTCATTTCCTACTAGCACTACACATCTAAAACAGGAAGTGGTGTTCTAGGGCCTCCTTATTCAAAGTGTACTACATAGGGTACCAACACCTTAGTCAGAAACTTGATAAAATCCTTAAGCCGGGCCACACTAGCCATGGTGAATCAAGACCTGCATTTTAACAGGACCCTGGGTAATTCATATGCACAAAGTATGAGAAGAACACTTCTCTAGAGTACACAGAAGTGGGGCAGCCGTGTTCTAGGGCATGGTTACATTCAATTCCCCTAATGCCCAATTTCCCTAAAATACTGGACCAACAGATCGTCCGACAAACAGTGTCTAAGATTTTTTTTTTAATTCCACACCCTTGCCATGCCCTAGTATGGTCAGTCCTTCAAAGTTTCATCATGCTGACACTAGGTATAAGGAGTTTTCCCATGCTAAGCTGCTTTTCCCTGATTATTAATGAGACCGAGTATGTTTTCATTTGTGAAATGCCTGTTTGTGTTTTTTTCTTGATTGTGTATTTTTCTTTTCCTTATTGATCTTATTGTGTTATCTGTGTAATTTTGGATAAAATACTATAAATTTTTTTCTCCCAGTTAATGGCAAATAAAGTTCTTAATTAGAAATTAGTAAAGCTCATCATGCTTATTCTTTATGGCTAGCTAACATTGTGTGTAGTGTCCTTAAGAAATTATTCCCTACCTGAAGGTTCTTCCGTATTTTCTCTGAAAAGTTTTGAAGTTTTGCCTTTTTGCATTTAGATACTTGTTTTATCTGTGATTTATCTTATACATGGAAAATTCATTCTTCAGATTGCAGCTCACACATCAAATATCAAGGAAAACTTTCCTAAGTTCCACGACTAACAGGCCAGATATACCTAGAATACTCTTCACCAAGCACCATAAATCTCTGCCTCATGATACTTAAATGACAATAGCAATTTTACATTTATTTGCCTTTATTTGGATAATGTTTGCCTTCCTAAGAAGATTACAACTTCATGAGGTAAGGCATCAAGTCTTTTTATTTGCTATTTTATCTCCCAGCACTAAAATAAATGCCTGTCACATAATTGGCTTTCAAATATCTGTCAAATATATGAAGACAAGTTCCACAAATATTAAAGACCACCAAAAAAAATGCCAGGAAAAAAACCAACAAAACTACCCCTTTCATAACGAGAAAGTGACAGATGAAATATGGTATATATAGAGACAGAACACAATTCAGAAATAAACTGTTTATCTATTTATTTGTTGGCATTAAGGTAGTTCCCTTGTCAGTTCTTAGCAGCTCCTCAGTGAGTGTACATACAACTCTGTTGGAACTAGGGAGATTAAATTCTCAACTAATAACACTATTACCCATTCAAGCTGTTCAAACTAGAAAATTTAAGTCAACTTCTATTATTCCTTTTCCTTCATAAACCCTATCAACCAATTCTTGAAATCATCTCTTGCCACCTGTCTTCTGTCTAAACGAATCCCAACCTATGTTATCATCCTTCATTCTAGATAGTTGTAGTTAATTCCTTCCTAGTTAGTCTTCTTGTCTCCAAGTTCTTCCTCTTCCAGTTTACCTACCACACTGCTCACAGAGAAACATCTAAAACACAAATTTGACAGTGTCACCACTGTGCTTAAAAATTTCTGATGGTCGCTGATTACAGATAGAACTAAGCTTATGTTTTTCCTTCACTTCGTCCTTTCCTCTCACCTTCCCAATGCCACGGCCCAGCAGAAACTGGGAAACTGAGACACCAGAAAAGACACCAAAAAAAATAACCAATAAAACCAAGTTTTGAAGGAAGTGGTCATAAAGATGGGACATTTCATCTTCTGGGCTTAAAGGAGTAAATATAGAAAATCTTCAAGTGGAAGGTACTAAGGTAAGAAAAGATAAGGTTCAAGAGTGCCTATGAAAAACTGAAGGAGTATGAGGGAGCAAAATTATTATTATCTCACAACTCTGCAATCTCAACACAAGTTCCTGAAGCTGAAAATAATCTCTTAACTGTACTATTTGTGCCTCCAATGTAGTTTTCTAACTTATTTCTAACTTGATTTCTTTATCCAGGTAGTCACCTCCTAGTATCTATTTTGCTTTTCCTCAGGCACATCATCACCTCAAGATGACAGACATATATTAACACATCAGTGATTATACCTTAGTATCGTGTTGTAAGTTGTAGATTTTTACACAAGGATTTTATCAATGTTTATTATTATTATTTTTATGAGTAGATTTTTAAATGCGTCTTTTTAAAAAAAAAAATTGTACTTGGTAAAATAGCATTAATCAGATAGTACTATTTTACAATATGACAGCAAGATGTGATCCTTCTTGAACTTGTAGTACTCAACCAATTTCACCTCAAACTAGGAAAGAGCTTCTGAACCTTGAGAAATTTACCTGTAATGACAGTTAAAAAAAAATTTAATGGCCTAATGATACCTTTTAAACACTAGCCAAAACTGCACCCTAAATTAACTAAACATAGCACTCAAAACTTACATCACTATGTTTTTAACAAAAATAATCTGAAATTCTAGTGCTAAATTATATTAATGTGCTTTTCTAAAATTAAAGAGACAAATGAGATATGTTTAAATGTCTCTTTTATTCCACATTTCTGAATATGAACTCAACTGCCTAAAAGTAACAGCATGTATCAATCACTGTATTTTTCATAATCACTTAACTCGGGCTATGCTTTTGAATCTCAACCCTTCATGAATTGCTGAAGTTTAACTATATTAAATCCTGAAAATGAAACTAATATAATCAAGTAATAAAATGCAATCATTCTTATCAATTACTCAAAGATTGGTTTTCATACAAAACCATGCTTAAAATTTAAGATTCTTACTTTGACAATATAATTTAAAAGTGTCCTAAGCAATTAAACTGCTTGTCTTTCTAGAAAATTACAAGCGACATACCTATGGCTCCCAAACTTTGCACTTAGGCACCCCAGTTGCCCTTGCAACAAACTCACAGTTCCAAGGGATGTTTTAAATTTTCCAAGAGAAAAACAGTAACATCTGTCAGAAAACATTATGAACTATTACTACAATGCAGTGTGGAGCACTGGAAAAAAGTATTGAGAAACATCAACTGAGGAAGTTTAGGAACTTCTGTAATACTGAATTTTAAAGTAAGTTTTAAAAGTAATCTCTTTCTCTCTTTTGAAATGATGACAAGCAATAGGCCATATTAACCTGAGATATATTTAATTTGTCAACTTCTGAACTACAATTAAAAAGTCATTTACCAATCTAAGGAGGGAAAAACCCACTTCTTTAACATTAATTTCCCAAATTGTATTTATTATGGCTTTCATAATATAGTATTACAATTAAAACAATGGAAATACACTCCCTTCTCTTTGCCTAATGGACTAATTACTAGTCATCCAAACAGAAGGTAATTTTGTAATTATCCTTACTCTTTATTCAATATTTTTTTCAATAGTAGGCCCTTGCCAATAGGTATTCTACTCATAAGCCAAATGGCCCCAACATTTTCCAATCCTACATCTTAATAAAAATTCATTCTGTCCGGTCCTATTCCCATCTGAGAAATAAGATAGGAATTGGCTGACTTTCTTTTTTGTCACAAAAGTCATAAAATCCTTAGGTCAGGGGGACCTTAGATAAGCTGATCTGTAAAAGACTTACTGAAAGGAGGAAGCAAGCAGGATTTCTACGGGACAGAGAGCCCTGGTTCTGAGACGGGCAGACTGAGAGTCAGAAGAAACAGCTTCAGGACTGTTCCTAGTATTCAGGACTACAGGCTTTCCTAGTTTGTAAACCACAGGGATAGCACTAGAGCCTGGATCTGTTACCAGACGTCATTTGAGAGCCAGTCAGAAATTCAGATTCCCAAGACTACCCTGGAGATTATTCTATTCTAGCTCAGTCAGCTGGGTTTGAGGGATTTTCTGCAAGGGATTCTGATGCAGAGCCAGATTTGGGAATTGTGACGGATGCTTCAAGCTGACTCACCTAAGACCCAGTCAATGCTGGCCCCGTTTCAGGCCTGTCTCTACCATGGAGGCTCCATGGCCTTCCCTTAAATTAGACGTGGTCTTTTAAAACAGCAATGGCAAATGACATGGAAAATGAAGTCTGTCAGTGCCACAAACCCATCGTCTTTCCTCTCCCTTCTTTCTGCTTTTAATTTTGACAGGTATGTAAGTTATCTTGTTTCTATAAATCAACATATTAAGGATGGCACAGTGGAAAGAGACAAAAGACAATGACGACATCTGGATCTGCATCTGCCTAGACTTCTTGACTCCTTGCTATGTGAGGAAAATAAACACCTTTTCTGTTTAAACCACTATTAGTTGCTTGTAACCCAAGGTGTTTCTAAATAACAGCACTGAAAGAATAGGCAATCTGAAATGTACAGTTCAGATCTAATATTCTAAAGGTCTAACTTTAAATAATCTAACTGTCCAGGGAAGGATACTTTTCTACAACATCCTTGACATATGGCTATCTAAACTCTGATATACAATCTAGAGACATCATTCAGAAAACTATCACAGATTTCCAATACTCATTCTTGACATACTGTTTCATTCGGTTCAAGAGCAGATTTTGTTAAGGTCAAAGTGACAAGATGAATTAAAGTGAGTAAATTTTATGCAAACCCCACACTAAATAAACTACATATACAGCTTGTGTATATAACTTTTAAACAAATAAATTTAATCATATCTTGGTTTAGGAAGGTGAGAAAAACTAATTACAAGGGTATTCTTCATGTATCTTTCCCCATCTTCACTGTCCTTCATTCAGCTTATCTATCTGGGGCTGAGAAAACATCAGCTTTAATGTATAGGAAATACATCTTCTGTGAAAGTTGCAAATAAGGGTTCACCTAACCAGTTTGGTATTTCAGACCATAATTTTTTCTACAGAGAATGGGGCTATGGCTGGAAGAATAACTGTCCCAAAGTTGAACTAATGCAAAAAAGAAAGTAGCAGCTAACAAAGTGAAGTTGCTCTCTGCGACCCCGTGGACTGTAGCCTACCAGGCTCCTCCGTCCATGGGATCCTCCAGGCAAGAAACTGGAGTGGGTTGCCATTTCCTTCTCCAGGGAATCTTCCCGACCCAGGGATCAAACCCAGGTCTCTCGCATTGCAGGCAGACGCTTTAACCTCTGAGCCGCAGCTAACAAAACATATCCTCAAATGGACTTTTCCACTGTGCCCTATTCCAAACTCACATTAAAGACAACTACTGCAGAGGCAAGAAAACCTATCAGCAAACACCACCTGAGATCCTAATCGTGGCAAGGAACCACTCTATACAAGGCAGACGGTCAGGGGGCTAACTATGAACAAATGAAGGGGACGGGTTCAAGGAGATACTGCAAAACTTTACAGCAAATAAAAGCAAATAAATAGCAAAACTAAGCAAATTGCTGGTTTTTCTAATGGGCAATATCATCTTTAACCTTCATGCAATAAAAACGGACTGGAAATGCACTGACTTTCAACCATGCTTTGGTGGACTTTTCATTCAACCTACCGGTATTTGTTGGGTTGCTGGCTGTAGCCAGGGAGGTGTGGTTTCGAATCAGATTGTCTTGGGTTGATGGAAGGCCCGGAGCTGACCACGAGAAAGTACTGTATCCTGAAGGACTCTGCTGGTGGTGGTACTGTTGTGATGGTGGAGGTGGAAGCGGTGACGGATGGCTGACAGCTGTATTTTGACCAGAAAAGGAATTATCTCTAATTGGCCTGACAGTTGGAGCATTCTGTGAGGTAAACATTTGTTGCCCGTATGGATCACCAGCAGGTAGAGAGGGATATGAAATATTAGGATACGCAGCATTAGAAACAGTTGACAAAGCATAGTGACCACAAGTAGAGGGAAATCCCTGAGAAGCAACAGAAGAACTGGCAGAGTACATGGGTGGACTGTTGTAATGATTCACAAAAGAGGAGAACGGCTGGGAGGCACTCGTATGCAAATACGATGTGGAGGCCGAGGCACCTTGGAAAGATCCCGGAGTGGACCCCACCGCATGAGGGGCGGGAGGAACCCTGCCGTACATCTGCTGAGCTCCTGGCTGCTGGCTGGCTGTGTTAGGAGTCGCCACACTCTGGGTTGGTACCGTATAGAGACCAGAGTAGTAATCACCACTCTGGCTATCCAATGGCAACGAGGTCATTTTCCCAGGTCCTTGAGAGTAATGTCCTGAGGGAACAATATAGTTTTGAGGAGGCAATCCATACTCAGATGGAACTTGCATTTGATTCTGTGCTGGACCTGAAAAAGAAAAGCAAGTATTGACAGGCATTAGTAAGAAGGCAACTAATTTTTAAGCACAGTTCCCATCTAACTGTTGCCCTAATTTACTTCTTCATAATCCCAAACTGTTACCAGAGGTTATACTCTAACAGGCCTGCCATGGTAGTCAGCCTCCAAGATGGCGCCCAGCCTCCTCAACGCTCCGGTACTCATACCCTCGCGCGATACACCAGGACCGGACTGTGTGACCAGCAGCAAACAGCGGAGGTAATGATATCACTGCTAAGACTTGTCCTGTCTCAGGCACTGGCACTCTTAGATCTCTCAGTGTGGAAGATCAAAGCTGCCAAGCTGTGAAGAGCTCTCTGGAGAAACCCATGCGGTGAGGAATCGCATTCTCATGACCAACAACCAGAGAGAAACTGAGGTCTGCCCACAACCTCAACAGAGAGTCTGGAAGCAGACTCTTCACACCAAGTAATAGAGTCTTAAAGATAACCAGAGCCCCTGCTGACAGCCTGAATACAATCTCACGTTTGAGACCCTAATCCAGAATCTCCCAGCTAGACTGCTTCATGTCCCTCAGAAAGTATGAGACTAGTACTCCTTGTTTTTAGCTGGTAAGTTTTAGGCTATTTTGTCATGAAGTAACAGATAACAATATACCTACCACAGACGAAGTTCAAACCTTTCTTACTGCCCCCCCTTTTTTAATTATAAAACTAACAGTATACCTACTATCAAAAAAATTCAAACAATGAAGAACATAAAGTGAAAAGTACAAGTCCCCTTCTTTCCCTGGTAGCTGAAATCCTACTTCCCAGATGTAGTTTAGTTAATGGTTTCTTGTGTATTCTTTGGATACCTATATGTACAATATTGGATACCTATATGTACAATATATGTAATATACATATAAACATATATATATATTTAACCACAAAGACCATATTACAGTTCAGCAAGGATATCCTTCTGTGTTAGCATATATAAATCTTTATTATTCTTCTAAAAGAATCTAATAATATTTCATTGTAGAAACATAACATTATTTACCAAATCCCCATGATGAATATTTACTCCAGGGAGTGAACTAATTTATGAGGTCAACCTCTGTGATGAATATGCAGGTAAGTTCCTAGAATTGAAACTGGAGGTTCAAAGGGTTTAGGAGTAATTAAAATTGACCATTATTGCCAAATATCTTCAAAAATGTCTATCAATTTATACCTCTCATCAATGATGCTTCAGAATGCCTCATCTTCCCAACACTGAGTACCATTTTAATCTCTGCCTATCTAGTAAGAAAGAAACATTTTAGCTTGCAGTACTAAACTTTGAGTGATGCTGAGAATCCTTACAAATGTTTCTTAGCCACTTGGGTATCTTTGTTACCTACCCTTTCCCCACAGGATTGTGTGTCCCTTAATAATTTATAAATGTTCATATACATTAAGCAATTTAACAATATTATTATGTGCTGCCTGTATTTGCCTCAGGTTACTTAATTTTGTTCACGTTGTCTCTTGCTATAGTTTCTCAACTATCATGTAGTAAAATCTTTCATGCTTGACAAAATTTTAATTCATATTTCATACAGCCTCCCCTACTCCAATATTATAAAACTACCCATGTTTTCCTCTAGTGCTTTTAATACTTTCATTTTTACATTTATCTTTGATCACTATAGAATGTATTTATTTTATCAGTATCATTAAAGTTACCATAACTTAGTATTAATTTTATTAATAGTCTAAACAGTACACTTTGTGCCACTCACTGTTCTAATGTTTTATATATATTCAGTCCTTTATTCCTCCTAACCACCTGAAATAAAGAGTATCATTATAACTACTTTATAATAAGGTAAATGAAACAAAATTTAAGTTAATAAAGTCACATATTTAGAAAGTAATAGGGCTGGGGTTTGATTTAGATAATATGGCTCAAGTCCATGCTTTTAAGCAATTATCTGCTGGCCCTCGCTACACTAAAATCCTGCTAGCTTTCTTCAGCCCAGAAGGTCAATTATCTCAAACAATGGAATTCTAGTTTTGGTTCCAAGGGCAAACTTGAATTATCCTAGAATCTAATTTGCTTGTCTTTTGGAATGAAATAGGTATCTGTACCTTACCTCAAATGAAAAGTGAAGTTAAAAGTCACTTGGTCAAATCTGACTCTTTGAGACCCCATGGACTGCAGCCTGCCAGGCTCCTCTTTCCATGGGATTCTCCAGGCAAGAATACTGGAGTTGGCAGCTGTTCCCTTCTTCAGGGGATCTTCCCAACACAGGGTTCAAAACCAGGTCTCCCACATTGCAGGTGGATTTTTTACTGTCTGAGCCACCAGGGAAGCCCAAATGAAAGGATAATCATGTATATATATGTACATATATATGTATACACACACACAGATAAGATATATGTATATAAATTTCAAGCTGCTCCAAGTTCACTGACACAAAAGGTGTCACTGTATTCCTTGCCATAATAATGTATAAAATAGAAAATATGTATTTATAAAAGATACATGAATAATTTCCTTATTCTATTTTCAATTTCTACTAAATCATCTTTAGTATTTAGTCATTTAAATACATTCTCCAAAGATAACTCAGACAATCAAGCTGTAAAAAAAAATAATGTCCACACTTCTGTAATTCCAAGTATACAAGGAACCAAAACTCAGGTAACACTATTTTACTAGGTATATAATTTACTTTTCTTATAGGATATTTCACATGATCATAGTTCACTTAAAAGAATTTATTTACTTAAAAGGAAACAAGTCTTAATACAAATCTTTCATTAACATGCCTTAAAAAAAAGTGTAAAATGTTCTCCTCTTACTAAATTAGATCTAAAAAAATGGTTTTACCACTCTTCATTATAGCCCCAGAAAACCCAACAATGTACACATTTATTAATCAAGAGATCAGATAAATCTGTTTAAATATCTACTCACTCTATGATTTGATTTGGCTTATCTATGCTAAATGATCTCTGCAAACAGGACAAGAACCATCATTTTGTCCAAGCTACTCAAATGCCATTCTTCTAAAAATAATAGGGATGTTGGAACTGGTAAAATTTATCATAAGTAAATTACCCACCCAAAAAAGTCTATTTACTTTTCAATCCATCAAGGAAAAGGAAGGTACTTACTTTGTAGAGAGGGTGCAAAGGTAAGAATAGCTAATTATATGTCGATGCATACCATTTCTTATCAAAATCTAAATGATCCGAGTACCCTCCCCCAAAATTCTAGTATAATTTAACCAAAATAATATGTGAATTAGCTCTTTTGAAAGTAAAATAATTTTTTGAATGTTTAAAATCAATTTTTAAAAACCTGCACAAAAAAAATTAAAGATCAGTTTAAACTGAAAGAAAATGCTAGGACAAGAAAATAATTTTAAAAATTTTGTCTTACGGTGACCTAACAAGGTGTGATTTTCTTCAACTTTAAAATGTATTAGATAATTCTTAACTTTTTCTTGGGGTATATTAATAGTGAATGCGTAGTCATGTCTGACTCTTTGACTGGACTCTGACTGTAGCCCGCCAGGCTCCTCTGTCCATGGGATTCTCCAAGCAAGAATCCTAGAGGGGACTGTCATTTCCTACTCCAGGGGATCATCCCAACCCAGGGATCGAACTTGGGTTTCCTACATTGCAGGCAGATTCTTTACCATCTGAGCCAACAGGGAAGCCCAGGGTATATACGAATATTAAAGTTATATTTCTGGGAAATGAGCCTGGGAAAGATCACAAATGCACCCATTCTTTTCTTTTTTTTTTAAAAGAGACTCTGTAAATTATGGGAATTTTACTAGTATTAGCATTTTCATTTACTTATATTCCCAATAATTGCCTCAGCAACTGTGGCAGTTTTAAAACACGGTCGCCAAACTCTTTGACACTGCTGATTAAAGGGTAGGATCTGTCTACTCCTGAATTTGAGCAGGCTTATAACAGCTTCCACCAATAAAGAATGGCAGAAGCAAAGCTGTGTGAATTCCCAGACTCAGTCATAGACAATTGAGCATCTGTATTGTTTGATAGGATTATTTGCATGTGGATCCCTAAGCAACTCCATAAGAAGCCCATTTACTCCACAGCTGCCATGGTCTGAGGATGCCAAAACACACACAGTGGTCACTGCTAGGCACTCTGGTTTGAAGTACAAGTCTGATATATTCTAGTCTAAGTGCCAGATGTGTGAATAAATGAGCCTTCAAGATCATCCTAATCTCCAGCCATCAAAATCACCTTTGTATCTTCCCAGCTCTGGCCCTAGGCATTCTAGAGCAGAGAAAAGCCATCTTTGCGGTGCCCTGCTCAAAGTCTTAGCTCAACACAATCTGTGAGCATAATGGTTGTTTAACCCCTAAGTTCTGTTGTAATTTATTATGGAGTAATAGCAACTAGAATAGCAATTACTATTTTTAAAAATTCAGGATTCAGATTCTAAAGCCAAAATACTATTTTCAACAGCACACACAAAAAGTAGTACTAAAAATACAAATCTAATGAAATATGTGAAGAATCTATATGTAGGAAACTAGAAAACACTGATGAAAGAAATCAAGGACTTAAGTAAATGGAATGATATACCATCTTTGTGGACAGGAAGGCTTGACATTAAGATGTAAATTATCTTAATTTTGATCTTTAGATTCAATACAATCCCAACAAAAACACATGGAAGGCTTTTTTAAAAAACAGATACCAACAAGATGATTCTAAAATTTCTAAGGAAAGGCAAGGTACTAAAATAGCAACAACAACAAAAAAGCTTTGAAGAAGAATAGCAGATTGTTAGTTCCTTGTTTAAAGCTTTCTAATAGTTTCTCTTGCCATTAAGAATAATTCAAATTCTCCAATATGGTCTGTAAGATGGTGGGAGACAGGATAATCCCTCCCTCACCCCACGTCCATGTCCTAATCCCTAGAACCAGTGAAAATGCTAGGTTACATGGCAGAGGGGTGGTAACATTAGAGATAGCATTAGGGCTGTTAGCCAGTGGACCTTCAAAGAGGGAATATATAATCCAGGTAAGCGCCACATAATCATGAGAGTCCTTAAAAGGGGAAGAGGGAGGCAGAAGAGACTCAGAAGGAGCCGTGACTACAGAAGACTCCTCTGAGAGAGGCAATGTTGCTGGCTCTGAAGATGGAAAGAGTGGCCAAGAGCCAAGGAATGGGCACAGCCTCTGGAAGCTGGAAAAGGCAAAGAAATGGGTTCTCTCCTAGAGCCTCTGGAAGGGAACGCAGCCCTAATGACACCTCGATTTTAGTCCAGTTAGACTTCCAACCTGCAGAAGATGGATTGATGTTGTTTTAAGCCACAGTCTGTGGTCATCTGTTACAGCAGCAGAGATTAAAACCAGCGCAAAGACTTTTTATGCTCTGACCCCTGCCCGGCTTGTGTGTGTGCTTGTGTTCACTGCTACGCTGTGTCCGACTGTGACCCCATGGTCTGCAGCGCACCAGGCTCCTCTCTGCCCATGGGCTCCCCCAAGTAAGAACACTGGAGGGGGTTGCCATTTCCTTCTCCAGGGGCTCTTCCCCACCCAGGGATCGAACCCGTGTCTCCTGCATTGGCAGGCAGATCCTTTACCACTGTGCCACTGGGGAAACCTCGACCACTCACCGCTCACCACTCCTCCTTTTCACAGTGATTTCCTAAAGGTACACCTTAATATACTGCAAGTCCTCACATGAGTTTGCCACACTTTGATCAATAAAATGTATTAACAGCTCTGCCACAACTACGAACGCCGAGTGTTGTGATGAAGTGACACAGAATGCCGAGCTGGTAAAGAAGTATAACTTGCCACAAGAAAAGCAAAGGAGCCACAGCACAACATCAGGTACGGCTGCAGGCTAGAGCTTTGTGTCAAAAGGCCATCAAAGGGGTTGCTAGGGCAGAATATTAAGTTGCCTTATAAAGACTTCTGAAGAGGATCATGTTAATATAGTTTTCCTGGAACTTGCTGTTTTAAAATACATGTGTTGCTGGGAAAACTGGTCAACCACTTGTAAAAGAATGAAACTAGAACACTTTCTAACACCATACACAAAAATAAACTCAAAATGGATCAAAGATCTAAATGTAAGACCAGAAACTATAAAACTCCTAGAGGAGAACATAGGCAAAACACTCTCCGACATAAATCACAGCAAGATCCTCTATGACCCACCTCCCAGAATATTGGAAATAAAAGCAAAACTAAACAAATGGGACCTAATGAAACTTAAAAGCTTTTGCACTACAAAGAAAACTATAAGTAAGGTGAAAAGACAGCCCTCAGATTGGGAGAAAATAATAGCAAATGAAGAAACAGACAAAGGATTAATCTCAAAAATATACAAGCAACTCCTGCAGCTCAATTCCAGAAAAATAAATGACCCAATCAAAAAATGGGCCAAAGAACTAAACAGACATTTCTCCAAAGAAGACATACAGATGGCTAACAAACACATGAAAAGATGCTCAACATCACTCATTATTAGAGAAATGCAAATCAAAACCACAATGAGGTACCATTACACGCCAGTCAGGATGGCTGCTATCCAAAAGTCTACAAGCAATAAATGCTGGAGAGGGTGTGGAGAAAAGGGAACCCTCTTACACTGTTGGTGGGAATGCAAACTAGTACAGCCGCTATGGAAAACAGTGTGGAGATTTCTTAAAAAACTGGAAATAGAACTGCCATATGACCCAGCAATCCCACTTCTGGGCATACACACTGAGGAAACCAGATCTGAAAGAGACACGTGCACCCCAATGTTCATCGCAGCACTGTTTATAATAGCCAGGACATGGAAGCAACCTAGATGCCCATCAGCAGATGAATGGATAAGGAAGCTGTGGTACATATACACCATGGAATATTACTCAGCCATTAAAAAGAATTCATTTGAACCAGTCCTAATGAGATGGATGAAGCTGGAGCCCATTATACAGAGTGAAGTAAGCCAGAAAGATAAAGAACATTACAGCATACTAACACATATATATGGAATTTAGAAAGGTGATAACGATAACCCTATATGCAAAACAGAAAAAGAGACACAGAAATACAGAACAGACTCTTGAACTTTGTGGGAGAATGTGAGGGTGGGATATTTCAAAAGAACAGCATGTATACTATCTATGGTGAAACAGATCACCAGCCCAGGTGGGATGCATGAGACAAGTGCTCCGGCCTGGTGCACTGGGAAGACCCAGAGGAATCGGGTGGAGAGGGAGGTGGGAGGGGGGATCGGGATTGGGAATACATGTAAATCCATGGCTGATTCATATCAATGCATGACAAAACCCACTGGAAAAAAAAATAATAATAAAAAAAAATAATAAAAATAAAATAATAAAAAATAAATAAAAAATAAATAAAATACATGTGTTCTAAGTTTAACTCCTTCAAGAATGTCACCAAAAACTTCAGCACTAAAGTAGCCATGAGTGAAAAGGCTGAAAATCTCTATTCCACATATACTCACTCTTAGCACAGAGAGTTATCAAGTCATGCTTGTTCACTTCCAACTGTTCACACAGGCTCTTCCTTCTACCCGGAACCTTCGAGGTCCCCTTCTACCCGCTTCACCTGACCAACTCTTACTCATCCTCAGCTCTCAGCTCTTCCTCTAGAAAACATTCTGCAATTCTACAAGTCCATGCCCGCTTAATGTTGTACTACAGTATATCGGACCTCTGTGACAGTGCTTTCCACGTGGAACTGTAACTAAGTGTACACTCTATAAGTCAAAAACCTGGGCCTACTTTGCTCTCGGCTCTATCATATCCTTAAGGCTTAGGACAGTGACTGGCTCATGGATTCCACTGCTGTATTTTTTAAGAAAAAAAAAAAAGTGCAGTAAATAATCATCAAGTATTTCTGTATCAGGCATTTATCTCATCACAATTATCAACAACTACATGATATTTAAGGGCTTCCCTGGTGGCTCAGTGGTAAAGAATCCGCCTGCCAATGCAGGAGACTTAAGAGATGCAGGTTCAATATCTGGGTTGGGAAGGTCCCCTGGAGAAGGAAATGGCAACCCACTCTAGTATTCTTGCCTGGGAAACCTCATGGACAGGAGGCTGGTGGGCTGTGGTCCATGAGGTCCCAAAGAGTCAGACACGACTGAACGATTGTATGCATGCATGCACATGATATTTAAAGAGAAAGAATTCAAAACTTAATACTTATACTCTACTACCAGAACAAATTACAAGTCTGAATATTTTTTTCTCTGCCATTCTACACTTTTTATTCTTTAGTAGTTCAAGTATAAGAACACTCAAAACAAAAGGAAAGTAAAAATCTACTGCATTTCATTGCATCTAAAGTGTTTTGACATTGCCGCTTTTTTTCCTTCTTACTAGATGTATGAGTTTCCCAGTACAAATGTAATAAATTACTACAAATATAGTGGCTTAAAATAGTACAAATTTATTACTTTACAGTTTGGAAGTCAGAAGTCCAAAATCAGTTTCATTGGGCTAATGTTAAGGTGTCATGGGCAAAGCTGGTTCTTTCTGAAGCCTGAGAGAATCCATTTCCTTACCTTGTTCAGTTTCTAACAGTCACCTGCATTCCTTGGCTTGTGGCCCCTTCCCTCCATCTTCAAAGTACATCATTATAACCTCTGCTCTTGTGGTCTTGTTCCTTTCTCTGTAGGCTGACTCCTCCAGTTTCCAGTAAGGATGGTTGCAAGTATATCAGGCCCTCCCAGATCCAGGATAATCTCCCCAGCTCTAATCACAGCTGCAAAGGTTTTAGATGGTCAGCCTGACTGATATTATCATACACAAGTGAGACACAGCCTCTGATTTTCTATAAGCACCCTTGCTATCCTTATTGAGAGAAAATTATCACAAAATCTACCCAAAGGATAGATTTGCCTCAGTGACATAATTTCCTTCCTGAGATCAGATTCTCACCAAAGGAAAACTGATTCTATCCCTGCTTCATGCAAACTCGATATGAAAATCAAAATTTACACAGCAAGTATTTTATGGAACATCTAGGCACTATACGAAAAAAATCATAGGCTCTTAAATGTTTCCTCATTCCCCTCATTCCATAGAGAAGTAAAATTTTGAATATAAAAATGTTTCCTTCATTAGTCCTTTCCTGAATTGAAAAGACTGAATTAATTCAGGAGAAATTGAATTCCTGAAATTTAAAAAATTTCAACATTTAAAAAAAAATTTATTTCATTTTTTATTTTTTGGTCAGGCCACACAACATGCAGGATCTTAGTTTCCCAACTAGGGATCGAACCTGCATCCCCTGCAGAGGAAGTGCGGGGTACTAACCACAGGACTGCCAGGAATTCCAGAATTTCAACTTTTTAAAAAAGGCAGATTAAAAAGTTTTTATTATCTTCAAAAGGACATCAAGGTCAGCAAACTACAAGCACCTCTGTCCTACTGAAATACAATTCATACTAATTTGGAAAAGTAATTACATTACTAAACATTTATTTCATTCATTGCTGAACTATCAAGAAATAATTCAATATTGAGCCTGTATGTAGTTTAACAATCATCTTTATTAAAACATTGCTGAGCCAGTTGGTGAACAGTCACAGTCCTGACCCTGCTTCCCTGTTACATCCCACCATGCTGGTCCCTTGCCCCAGACCCACTCACGATCCAGCAACTAAAGGAGTAATCCAGGCGCATTACAGTCTGACACAGTTCTGCGCCAGTGTCAAGACTGGGATCTACTCAGTGGTCAGTACGTTAAGTACTAATTACTAAATATTTTGAATATAAAGTATCAATAATATTGCTAAAATACATTTTTAATGAGCATAAAATGTATACAGACACATACAGCTCTAAAAAGTCTGCAATTATAACCCTAGTGATTTAAAAAATGGGGAGTCTGAATGACATCTCATTACCCTGGATTATTCTTCCTGATGGAAGGCTAACAGCTACAAAGGTAACTGTTCCAGTCACGCCTGGCAGACAGAGCCTATGGAACCATTTAGACGAACTCTCACTGCACTAAGTATAGATTATTCCTGCCACTCCATCGGTTGTCCTCTTGGATGCCATCATAATGACTGCTAAGAGTAAAGGGGCCAAAAGAAAACCAATATTGGTTGAAAACATACTACATGCCACGTACTATGCTTTTCTATCCATAATCTTATATAATTCTCATAAAATCCTGTGAAGTTATCACTATCATCACTTTATAAACAAACAAGGATGTGAAAGGTTACTAATTCATACAATTTCACACAGTTCGGAAGTAGTGAAGATGCCAGTCAGTGAAGGTTCCAAATCCATTTCACAATACCTATTTCTCGGAAATACTAGGAAAAACAAGCGAGTTAGGACTTGGCTACGGTCTAGGCAAGGCAATTTTACTACTCCCTCTTGCTTCCCTATTTTATCGCCCTTTTCCTCAACTCCTTTTCCTGGCAGCATTCGGCACGCAATCGTAGAAAACTTAAAACCCCTCTTCCCGCAAACCAGCTAGCTGAGGTAGTGGCCTATTGGAGGAAACCTTCCAAGAGCAGATTCTTTGTCTGGAGGGCTGGACAGTGTGAGAAAATTAGTAGCCAAGTTCACGTACTCCATTGAGTGCCTATCGCATGCTGCCACTGGGAACATGAGGAGGAAAACTCACATGGTCTCTGCTGCCTGAAGAATTTATATCCTGGTGTTTTGAAGGAAATGAAATGAAGGAGCCCCTCATTTGCAAAGCATCTCATTTTACTAAACACCAGGTACTTTAAAAAACAGCACCTCATTTAATGTAATCTTCTCAACAACCCTAAGAGGAAGGTATTATTATCCTCTGAAGCCCAGAGATGTTAAGTAATTTTGTCCACAAAACCCTGGGCTGTAACAGAACCTACACCTTTTTTCACTAGCCTACACTTTCTGGCAATTCTGAGTATGCTTAACCTACTGGAAATAATAGCAGCTTCCTCAGGGCTGAATACAAGATCTGCTCTAACACGCAGTGCTAACTCTGAAGATGCTCTCATTTCTAGGAAAGTCCATTGAAGATTGGCTCAAAATCCCTTCTATTTCAACGTCTTTAGCATCTAATACTTCAGGGTTTACAGATCAATCAGAAAGATGGAAGTTAGCTGAAATACTGGGATCAGTGGCAATGAATGTGATCTACAAAAAGAAATTGAGGGGGAGGTGTGGGGTGGGAATGAAAATATAAAATAACTAAAACAACACAACAACAAAAAGTAAAAACAATCCAGATAACAGACACTTGTGTATATATTTTATAAGATCCTTGAGACATCTATTAACCAGTTTAGGAGGAAATTATGTATGCAGAAAGTTATATTATACCATGGCACTGTCTTCAAGAGAGGACCAGATGCTTCTGGTTGGCTATAAAGGAAGACTAGGAACTTGAGACAAAGACACTGCTCTGATCAAAAAGGACTTACTTCAGATACACTAGTATCTGTATGTACACTTGTATGATTTTAAATTTTGCATGTGCTCTCAAAGTTGAACTGTTTCCTATAACCCACCAGATAGTATTCCTGAGTGAAAGGTATGTTTATGTAATGCTGCTGCTGCTGCTGCTGCTAAGTCACTTCAGTCGTGTCTGACTCTGTGCGACCCCATAGACAGCAGCCCACCAGGCTCCCCTGTCTCTGGGATTCTCCAGGCAAGAACACTGGAGTGGGGTGCCATTTCCTTTTCCAGTTTATGTAATGAAGTCTAATAATAAAGTAATGAAGTCTGATAATTCCCATTACTATCTCATCTTTCTTGCATTATGGACAATAAAATGATAAAACTGCCGATAGTATCATTCTTGGGAAAGGCACATGGTAGAAAGAAAACACATTTTCATTTGAAAATGAGCACCATTTGCTTCCTAAAAGAAGAATCAGAAAGCAGAGTTTTACTGATAAATCTGAGTGCCCCCCACCAAAAAAAACAAACAAACAAAAAACCACTTCTAAAATACCTCTTTCAATTTAAGTCAACTGGGAGAAATTATGGAGTTATGCCAGGTTGCCTGGTGGCTCAAAGTAAAGAATCTGCCTGCCAATGCAGGAGATGTGGGTGCAATCCCTTGGTTGGGAAGAGTCCCTCGACAAGGAAATGGCAACCCATTCCAGTATTCTTGCCTTCAAAATCCCATGGATGGAGGAGCTTGGCAGGCTACAGTCCACAGATCCAAAAAGAATTAGACATGACTTAGCAACTAAACAACAACAATGGGGTTATGCCGTAATTACCAGGATATTATTCACTCAGTCTTTCCTTGTTTGAGGACTCTGTTTTGGAAGGACTCTTAAAAGGCAAAGTGTAAGCTGAAAAATATTCAACTTTCTATGAAAATACAATGATTCTAAACTGCCCATATGCTGCTCAGTGAAAAACTGAAGTACAGAAATGTAACTCCAAGGAAGAAAGTTCAAAAAGAAATAATTCACAAACTCAAAGAAGTCAAATTGTATCTTCAAATAAGTTGGGGGGCGGGGTGGAGGAATAAGTGGGGAAAGTATGTTAACAGTTAAACACAGAAAACAAGGAAAAATATTAATGAAGTCTGGGCTTCTGCCTCCCAGAAACCCTTTCCAAAGTCAAAGTTTCCAGTAAGAGACTTCTTAGAGTCTGTTAATAGAAAGAGATCTGGACTTGAAACTAGAAAAACTGTATCAGACTTCATTTAACAAATGAAACTATAACTTGTTCTAGGCCTCGAAAATGCTGAGTATACAGCGGTGAACAGGATACAGCCAGTCACCCTCAAGAAGCTTATACAGGCATTGGTGAAAAACACCCATCCAAAACTTTCTGGATCTTGATTTTATCTGTTTAATTAGGGAATCGAACTAGGTGTCTTACAGGCTGTACTCCAAAAACACCTGGACCTCCACCTCTATTTTAACCACAACAGCTCTGCTTTTTTCAGATGTCTGTAGCAGGGCTCTACAAATTCCTCTGGGAAAAGAAATCTGTTTTTAAAAATGTTTGATAAACACTAAAGTAAGTGATTGGTAGGTACCACTCCAGTTTTACAACTGTCTTCTGTGATGTTTCAAACTCATACTTCTGATCTATTTCTTTTTCATCACGCCTGGAATTCCACAGAGATATAAAAAGGCAAACTAGTTTATGCAGGACTGAAGAATCAATCACAAACCCAAATGATTGCTTAACCGTTATCTATGGATTCCAAAAGCAAAAGTTACTTTTCTCTGAGATTAACAAGCAAAACAAAAACAGATTTGATCTTGTTATTTATCTACTTAAGTCACTTATTTTCACAAAAACAAACAAAAATTAACTCTAGTTCTTTATCTTAATTTCCAAATTCCTTAACACTCAAGACCCTTCTGTAATCTGGCCCCTTTCAAGTATTGTTTTCAGCTTTAATCCCTTGGGTTTTCCCTCTCACCTGGCACTCTTTTTGCTTCTTGGTTCCTAAATTTTTCAACTTTGGTTCATGCCCCTGCAACAGCCCTCCCCTCCTACCTCTACCTGTCAAATTCCTCAAGGTCATAACCAACTTGAATGTCACCAAAATACATGTCAATTTAGGAGAAAGGCAGGGATTTTGTTTTACCTACTAGGCTAATCTCGAGTCCCCAACTGCAAGCATGCAACAAATGCTGAAATGAATTATATCAAAGGAAAGTAATGATTATAAACAGTAGAAAGCAAGCATCATTTATATCTGGCTTCTAAATGTATTAACTGATTTTTTACATATTTAACATCTTGATTACAACTGATATCCTGTCACTCCTTGAGTATTCACAAAATTTGTAAGACTAAGGCAAATATTTGTCACCTTAAAAATTGTACACTATGACAATAATGCATAATCAGAAAATCAGGAAAAGACACAATCCTTGGATCACTATTAAGCATGGATTTACAATATTATAAAAGACTGGGGATCTCTTCTTTCAGTTCTTCCACACACAAAGCTATTTCAAAAACTAAACAAAAACAAGAATTTATGCTAAGTTTACAGGAACAAAAACTGCTCAAAAATAATATCTTCATGTTTGTTCAGGGCAGAAGAACAAAACCTACTACACTGACCAGAAAAAGTACTGCATGTAACACTGACAACTATGGCTGATCCAAAGGATTATGAAGACTAAGCCATCACGTTTGACTTACAAAAAAAAACAAAAAACCTCAACTTCTGGCTCTCAGGATAAACGATAAACTGCAAGCATGAACAGCATCAGCTATAAAAATTAAATGTTCGCTGAACTGATTTATAAAGTCCAGTAAGTTTTCACTAGCAGACTGGGTAAAATAGGTCAGTCCAACAATCATTTGAAGAGCACCACCAGACTTTGTTCTCTTATACAAACAGAGAACCAGACATATTCTTGTAAAGTATTCAGTCAATTAGTTTCGAGCGTTCTCATCGGAAATATTACCGTTTATACAGAGCGGGCCCCTCTCCCCGGGCCCCATCCACTAACTGAAGGAACGGATATTCTACAAGCATCATTTTTCAGCGGAGACTGTTACTTCCCCAAAGCCCACGACCTTAGTCTGAAAGCGGCCTTCACGTTGCAATGCCTGCTGCCGGTATGAAGGCCTTGCCTCAAACAGGGCCAACTCTGGCACGTTTTTGTTTCTGAAAGTGAAGCTGGGGGACGGGGGAGAGGCGGGGGACACCCAGATCTAAAAGTATTCGTTTAAATCCGTTTGACACCTGCTCCTTTTCAAACACAACCAGCCAGTTCCAGGCGCTCGAGTAGCGGCCGCAGCAGCAACGACAGATCTCGAAGGCCGAACTGGGTCAGGGTTACAGTTACACTCGTGTTGCCTATTTACACCCTTTGTCTACAAACTTGAGCACTAACTGAAGTTTCCTTCCAGGTAGCGTGCTCGCCGGGCCTCAGAAATCAGAGCAATTTTCCCCGAGACAGGAAGGGCACAACCCTCCTCAGCTCCCTGGCTACAAGCAGCCTTCGCCGGACCACGCACTCTGCGGCCCCGGGTCTCTCCGCGACAGGGGTCGCTCGGGGCGCCTCGCCCGCGCCCGGGGCTGGATAACCGCGATTCACGTGGTCTCTGGGCTGCCCCCTTTCAACGCCCCAACTCGCCCCGGCGGTTTAGGGCCTGGGGCCACACTCCAGAAGCAGCCCGAGCCCGCGATGCCCCGGGTCGGCCCCGCGCCGGGGCGTCCGTCCCCCCTCTCCCCGCCCCCCGTCAGGCTCCCGCCTTGCGCCCCCCGCCCCCAGCCCGGCAGCCCCCAACTCCCGCCGCCCGCCGGCCCTCCCCGCCGGATCGCGCCGCGCAGGCTGCCCCGCCGGCAACTAGGCCCCGCGCTCCGCCCCGGCCGCCCTCCTCACCGTTCTGCTGGTGCGGCCCCGGGCCCGGGCCTGCCGGCGCGGCGGCTCCTGAGGCGGCGGCTCCGCCAAGCTTGGGCGGGATTCGGGCGCTGGCGGCCGGATGAGGGGACCCGGCGGGGGCCGACATGACGGCGCTGTTGGCGGCGGCGGTTCGGCTTCGGCAGGGTGGGCGGAGGAAAAGGGAAGGCGGGGCCGGAGAGGCGAGAGGAAGAGGAAAGAACGCGGCCGGCGTCACCGAGGGAGTCACCCGGGACCGCGGCTGGAATGCTCACGCCCCACTGCGCAGCCCAGCTGGGCCGCCGCGGGCACCGGGACCCTGCCTCGCCTCCGCCCCGAGCGCGGAGCCGCGGGACTCCCACCCCCGGGTAGTTCCCCTCAGGCACGGGCTGCGCTCGTCGCAGCGCCCCCTGCAGGCGGATCCGGGCGCACCCAGGCCGGAGGCGGGGCGCGGGGCGGCGGCCTCCCGGGGCAAGAGTGGTGGACCTGGGTCGAAGGGGCGCGGGGCGGCGGTGGGGAGGGAGTTCGAGAGCTGCGTGCGGAGCCCAGCTCCGGAACCCAGGGATACGTCTGGCCGGACTGACCCCAGTCACCCTTCCTCCGAAGAGGAACCCGGGGTTTGTCTTTGTTTTTCTAATCTTGAGGTGTTTTCCCCCTTAATATTAAATTCTGAAGGAAATAGGCATCCAAGCGCCCTGCCCTTCGGCAGTTATAATACACGGCAAAGGAAAAAGAAATATTTCTCTATGATAAACACAGAATCTCAGTCAGAACGGAGAACTTTTCGCACTGACTTACATACTGGGAAGAGCAGAGGGGAAGATGGAGTAGGGGAAACTGAAAGACAAACTTCACCTCCTCGAGATTTTTGCCAAGGGTTGGCTCATCCTGCTGGTATTCAGAAGAGAAGCTGTAGCACCCAAAGCAAGAACTCAGCTTCGTGTGTCCTCCTGAGGGAAATCTTTGAATCTCTGGCATGTCCCAACATGCTAACTGGCAAGCAAGCCCTGGACTACATTACCCAAGTCGTTTTGCCATCTTATTCTGGCCACACTTACTCTGTGTTAGAAATGAAATTGTTCAAAAACATCGAATTCCGAATGGAATCCAGCAAGATGATATTTCTAATTACTGAATGATTATACCGACCATAAAGTGAGTTGTAGAATAATGCAAAGTTCCCCTTTTAATTGTTGCCATGAATTAATGATACTTGGTGCTTTAATGCACCAGATGAATCACAAATAGGGTTTCAGTAGTTGGATTTGTAGGTTTTCTTTTTGGAATTTATGTTTATTCTTATTTCCACAATTCTGGTTAATTTTTCCTTTCCATTTTATACATTTACACTAATAAAGCACCCAAACAGTACCAAATGCTAAAATATACTAGTTCCTGCATGTGGAAGATACATTGTCAGATTCTTAGGTTTAAAGCCTATGAGTTTGTTAAATGTAAATTTTCAGAATCTTTAGAGAAACTTACACATATAAGACGATCCTGTCCTAGAAAACATTTTAGGTAGATAATAAAAGAAATACAATGTAAGAGAAAATAGTATAATGGGCTATCATATACTCATCAACTAGTCAACATTTGTCAATTCGGGATAATCTTGTTTCATCTATACTGGCACCAACCTCTACTCTCCTGAGATTATTTTCAAACAAATCTCAGACATACTATTTTATAGGTAAGCATTAAACATGTATCTTTAAATGCATAACATAAGCACAATACTGTTATACCTAAAATCATTAAAAATAATGTATTTGTATATCATCAAATATACAATTAACAGTTGTGTTTTGTAGTAGTTTGTACTTTGGAGTTTTAGGATTTTCAACAATACATTATATTTCATCTACACAAAATGAGCAAGTGCTTTTCCACAGCATTAGCAGCTTTTCCACAAAAACCTAAGCCTCTGTGTGAGCAAAAGGTCACACCTTGCTTCATCAAGAAGATTATACAATAACAGTTTTCAACACTTCCTGGGAGTCCTTTGAAAAGTGGCTCAGGAAAAAAAAGCCCCTTAAGGGAATAATTAGGCAGTTGGCTTTCTGCCCCTGGAATGTATCCTCTTGGGTGTAAGAAGCCCATTTTAATCACAGGTGTAGGGGATGAAGTTGAACCTTGTCTCTTTAGGGGAGACTCTTCTAAGAGGAGGAGGAGAACGCTATATTTTAACACTTCTTCCCCACAATCTTTTTTTTTCTTCTTTTGGCCAGTCGTGGGGACTCTCAGCTCTCCAACTAGGAATCGAACCCATGCCCCTTGCTTTGGGAGCAGAGTCTTAACCACTGGACCTCCCTGCAATCTTTATCACCTAAGCGGCTTACACTTGTCCACTAATTCATCATAATATTTTCTCGCGTTTTTATGAGTCTTTTTGCATGACAGATTCTACAGTCTTTATGAAAAATATGTTATTTCAACTCTACTGCTTCAAGACTCACGACTGCTGTCAGCCAAGAAGAGGAAAAGGATGAAGGACTGAATGAATGCTTACTATGTACCAGGCACTGTGCTAGTCTCTTTAGATATATTCCCCCCTCCCCATTTAATCCTCACAGTAACTCTATGGGATATTTTTCTTATCCCCATTTTACCAGAGGAAACTAAGGCTTATATAAAGTTTAAGTAATCTTGGTAAAAATCATGAATCTGTAAATAGCAGATCCAGAGCTTAAACCAGAGTCTATTTAGCATCAAAATCTTTGCTGTATTCACTATAAGCTATAGTTGGTTAATTTACATTTTTTCTCATAAAGCTATGCTAATTACAACGTACTATTTTGCTTGTTAAAAGATTTTCAGTTTTACATATTTAGAATTTGTTCCAGTATTCTTTTGAATGGTGAATCTTAAAGTGTTTGAAATGCAAATTCTCAGGTCCCACCCCAGACCTACTGAACTCTGGAGATGGGACCCAAAAGCAAGCTCTCCCGGTAATACTGATGTACTGGAAAATTTGAGAACCACTGCTTTGAATAGCAAAATGAAGCTGAATCTGTTCCATTCTTTTTTTACATTGGGGGATAATAGTTCTTTTCTTCAGCACATTTCTCCAATTTTTTGCCAATTATTGAAAGTGATGTTTTGAAGGTGTGTGATTACAGTGCCAGAGTGCCCAATATGGTAGTGTCAATCCTGCTTGTTTTGATGGGCAATGCTGAGACCAGGTCTGTGTCCAAAAGGAAAAAATGCTGTTATTGAAAGTGAGCTCTGCCACAGGTGCAGGAGGGACATTTTTGCTGAATGTCAAATTCTGACATGTGCCACTATTTGTCACCCCCAATTCAGGACTCATATTCTCTGTAACAGAAGTTGTGGGAGGCTTGAACAACTGAACACCTATTTTTATATCAAAAAAATGCTAATCCAGTTCCTTCTTTGTTGTGTCTGGCTTCCATCTTCCACAGCTTTTTTCCCCCCTCTAGCTTTTAAATCACATTTGGCCTTTGTAGAACACCTTCCCTCTTTTAGTGGCATTCCCTATTAGGAGTCCCTCTACCAATATGAAGACACAGTTTTCTTTTTTCTTCTCCTTATTCTGATCTGTTTACACGTTTATTGCATTTTTAATAAGCCAGGTTTTGGGGATACAAAGATTAATAGGATGTAACCTGTCCCCATATATATATGTGTACATACATATCTTTTACATATATCACTACTGACTTTCTTATATATGGATTTCTTTGATTTTTCTTTTTCTTTAAACTTACTTTTATTTTTTTCTCATGTTCCCTGTGTATCTTCATTTCTTCTTTTTCTTAGAGCATCCTAAGTTGAGTTCCAAGATTCATCTTATGGCAGGAAGAAATCATTTCACTGTTTTTCATATCAGTTGATCACCTATGTTGATGTCATTTAACTAGCATTGAAGTCTGAAGTATCTAAGACAACTAAGATCCTAAAAGATAAAAAAATGAATAAAAGGGTGGGACTATTAGGCAAATAATAACCACATAGCCTGTGTGCAAAAAGTGCACTTACAGAAAATCCTCTCAAGTTCTCACTTATAATATTTGGCTGTTATTTTAGTTATATGGTAATTTCTGCGGCTCTCCACTCACCCAGCCCACAGCAGGTTAGAAAGAATAAATCATGAGGCAGAGGAAGGAAACACTGTGGATATAGGCACAATGGCAGCAGCAACACCATTGGTTGGTGGAATAAATACAGGAGAGACAAGAAAATTGGGGAAAAGGTATAAGTGAAAATGCATAGCAGCCTGAGGCAATTAGTTCAGTTGAACAATCTTATATATTCCACTGAGAATATGATAAACATAGCCCACAGGTCTCTACCATCTGAGAATTTCTAAGCTGGTATTCTGAAGAGAATTGAATAGAGCAGACTCTCATTTACTGAGCATCTACTATATAACTTGAAAACTCTTTAGAATATCACTCTTTTATATACAGATATTCATAACTTTGCCTCTCAACTACTGCTGCTGCTGCTGCTAAGTTGGTTCAGTCATGTCCAGGTTGCCCCGTCCCTGGGATTCTCCAGGCAAGAACACTGGAGTGGATTGCCATTTCCTTCTCCAATGCATGAAAGTGAAAAGTGAAAGTGAAGTCGATCAGTTGTGTCTGACTCTTAGCGACCCCATGGACCGCAGCCTACCAGGCTCCTCCGTCCATGGGATTTTCCAGGCAAGAGTACTAAAGTGGGGTGCCATTGCCTTCTCCATCTCAACTACTAAGAAATCTAAATTATGCTCTATTCTCTGTTTCAGAAAACAGGGATATACAGCCCAAAGCTCCTTTCTTCAAAAGTCCCAATACAAATCCCGGATGAACTCTCTTAGGTCACAAACATATTTCCACCACACAGAAAAGTGAGTTTCTTTGAAGTTTTAGAACCAAGCTTCCTCATCTCTTTTCTGTTGATGCAAGATGTGCATCAAACTACAATGTGCCTAGGAATCACTTGAAGATTGTGTTAAAATGCACATTCTGATTTGGTAGATTTGGGAAGGGCTGAGGTTCTGAATTTCTGGCCAGCTCCCAGGAGATGCTGATGCTTGTGGTCCACAACCACTCTTTGAGCAGCAAGGTTCCAAAGGCATCTTTTCATTTACATTTCAAAGTCCACTGAGGAAAGGAGTGCCCTCCAAAGAGAGTCTTTTAGCAGCTACTGTGTATTCCCACCTACTCATGTGGATGAGAGAAGAGAGTGAAAAAGTTGGTTTCAAAATCAGCATTCAAAAACGAAGATCATAGCAGCTGGCCACATCACTTCATGGCAAATAGATGGGGAAACAGTGGAAACAGTGTCAGACTTTATTTTCTTGGGCTCCAAAATCACTGCAGATGGTGACTGCAGCCATGAAATTAAAAGATGCTTGCTCTTTGGAAGGAAAGCTATGACAAACCTAGACAGCATATTAAAAAACAGAGGCGTTACTTTGCTGACAAAGGTCCATCTAGTCAAAGCTATGGTTTTTCCAGTAGCCATATTTGGGTGCAAGAGTTGGACTATAAAGAAGACTGAGCACCAAAGAATTGATGAATTGTGGTGCTGAACTGTCGTGTTGAGCTGCTTCTGAACTGTGGTGTTGGAGAAGACTCTTGAGAGTCCCTTGGACTGCAAGAAGATCAAACCAGTCAATCCTAAAGGAAATCAATCCTGAATATTCATTGGAAAGACTGATGCTGAAGCTGAAGCTCCAATACTTCGGCCACCTGATGCAAAGAGCTGACTCATTAGAAAAGACCCTGATGCTGGGAAAGACTGAAGGCAGGAGGAGAAGGGGACGACAGAGGATAAGATGGTTGGATGGCATAACAAACTCAATGGACATGAGTTTGACCAAGCTCTAGGAGATGGTGAAGAACAGGGAAGCCTGGCATGCTGTAGTCCATGGGGTCACAAAGAGTCAGAGACAACTGAGCAACTGAACAACAATAACATGTTGAAGTATAGATTAAAATGGGTCTGGCACATCCATGGCTTTCTACACTAGTAGTACTTTTTTAAGATACTGACCCACCAGTGACCCAGAAGAAATGATTCCTCCAACTTCCATGGTGGCAGGCAGTTGGGGGTAGGTGGGGAGCTGTGGTGTAGGTCTGGGGACCAGGTGTGGTGACTGTGGACTGTGGGAATGACAAGCAACTACTAACGTTCTTCTGGATGCAAAGTAGAATTTCCTAAGAATGTAACGGATGGCAAAGAGAAAACCTATGGTGGTCGTGAGGGCCCTGATGCCATGTATGTCAAATCAGTATCTTCCAATGGTCATGCTGCTGCTGCTGCTAAATCGCTTCAGTCATGTCCGACTCTGTGCGACCCCACAGATGGCAGCCCACCAGGCTCCACCATCCCTGAGATTCTCCAGGTAAGAACACTGGAGTGGGTTGCCATTTCCTTCTCCAATTCTGATTGTCATGAATTTATTGTAAAAAAAAGAACATGAGCTAACATCAGGAACAATTAAAGCCATGTTGAGTGGTCCAGGTCAGTTTGCTGAGAACAAAATTAATAAAGTCAATTTTAGAGAGATCTCTTCACATGTGCTACCAAAAGTATGCATGTATTTCACCTACAAGGTTCATTCTGTGGAGATTCCTGAGTTCCCAATTACACCTGAAATTGCCTTGTAACTGCTGATAGCTGGGAACTTCCTAGACTGTTAACTAAAATAAATTATAATAAACTGTTAACTTTTTTCAGTATTTAATTCCTATAGTTCAGTTAGCATTTTTTTTTCATCTGTAGAATTTTGCCTGTGTGCAATTGAACTTTAAACTCATTGCAAAGCAGATTATCTTCTGTTCCTTTGCTTAGCAGAGTTGAAATTTGTTTGATCAACATCAACAAATTAAGGGCATTTTCACAAATTGAGACATGAACAAATATGCCATTCTTAGGTGGTTTTGCCTTACTGTTAGATGTGATTTTTTTAAATTAGATCTGTGGTGATACAGTAAATGCTGAAATTTAGGCATAAATTGAACATGTTCTATAGGTAATTAATGGGGTTATACATTTTTATGTTTTTAGTATTTTTCAAAAAACCTATTCTGATCTTATAGTAGTTGTTAGCATTATTGGGGTTATGCAGTTGCATATCATTGCAAATAATTGCATTATAAACAAATTTATAATTTAACCAAAATATTGATTTTTATAATTCAGACTTGAAGTTGAAATTTCTTAAGCATCTTTTGATAAATCTCAGTATTGTTTAAGTGTATCTTATCTTTTTGTTTATTGCTACAATTTAAGAACTTTATTTAAAATTTGGAAGATTACTAAGTACAGCTTTAGAAGCAGGGACTTTTTCCCCCCGCCCCCCTTGCCTTTCAGAAAGAAAAAAGAAAAAAAAAAAAAAAGAAGCAGGGACTTTTTGAACAGTAACCACATGGTCAACAAGTAAACTATATGACTTTCGTTTCACGTGCATTGTGCAATTTGGTCAATGCAAAGTACTATATTTTCATTGACTCTAAAGTTTCCTTTGCAATGTTAAAAAAAAAACAACAAAACCGAACCACCTCCTAATGGGTTAATATGCTTGATGTTGACATTAATCATCTTGCCACCCATTCAACGATGTTTCCATTTCGCCAATTACTTGTCCTCTGGCTGGGTATTGTTTGTCCTAGAAAAATACTGTATTAGCGCAGGCCGCCATAACAAAATACCATAGCCTGACTGGCTTAAACAACAGAAATTTATTGTCTCACACTTCTGGCAGCTGGAAGTCTGAGATCAGGGTGCTAGTGAGAGCTCTCTTCCTAGCTTGCAGGGCTCCACCTTCTCACTGTGTTTTCTCATGGTGTGGGGAGAACTATCTCTCTTGTGTCTCTTCTTATAAGGGCACCAGTTCTATCAGATCAGGGTTTCAAACTTCTGACCTCATTTAACCTTAGTCACCTCCTCAAAGGCCCTATTTCCAAAACAGTCACATGAGGGGTGGTGGTGGTTACGGCTTCAACATGTGAATGTAGAAGCAAGAAATCAGAAGCAGAGGGACCTTTAGGTGATCCAGCTGCTAGTCTCCTTTGGCTGCAAACCCCTTGTTTACTTATCAAGTGAAATACTCTTATTTTCTAGCTCTGCTCTGACATGAAGGAGCTGGAAAACTCTACCCCAGAAGAAAATTACTTTGTACAATCTTCAGTGCCATCTGCTGGAAGCAGGCAAAATTGATATACTGTTGCTCCAGAAAGCTGATTTTTTAAAAAATGAAGCTATCTAAGTTAAACTATAAGGAGTTTCTTTATTAAAGAAAATTAGTTAAAAATTTTTAAACCACTTTAAAGGATAAACTTCAGTTAGCTGAAAAAGAATCAGTTGTGTGAGACAATTCACTATTCAGAAAATGCCAGATGAAAAAAAATTCAAATTGGTATGAAATTTCAAAAATTTCATCTCTATTCATTTAGAGAGGACATACTTAAAAAAAAAAAACAACTATGATGGCAAGATGTCTAAAAAGCTTGCCTTATTAAAAATGTTCAAGAATTGACAGGGTTGAAGGTATCTCCACATTGGGACAAAGTTCAGCAACTTGCACCCAATTACAGATTCCATAGTCTGTCATTCTATTTGTCATTTGGATTTCATTTAGTTTGATATTTTCAGTAATTAAAAAACTTTTATTAATATCCTTAAAGTCTTCAAAGTCATATCCAAGTATAATTCTAGAAAAATTTAAACCTGTTATGGGCTGAATTGTGTTCCCTCATAATTCAAAAAGGGCTTCCCTGATACCTCAGTTGGTAAAGAATATGCCTGCAATGTGGGAGACCTGGCTTCAATCCTTGGGTTGGGAAGATCCCCTGGAGAAGGGAAAGGCTACCCACTCCAGTATTCTGGCCTGGAGGAGTCCATGGATGGTATAGTCCGTGGGGTTGCAAAGAGTTGGACGTGACTGAGCGCCTTTCAGTTTTCATAATTCAAATATTGAAGTTCTAACCCCTAATAACTCAGAACGTGACTGTAGTTGGGGGTAGGGCCTTTAAAGAGGTAATTAAGGCAAAATGAGGTCATACAGATGGGTCCTAGTCCATTATGGCTGGTGTCCTTATGAGAAGAGGAAGGGCAATGTAAGGACACAGAGAGAAGGCACCATCTGCAAGCCAGTCAACCCTGCTGAACACTGACCGTGGACAGCTAGCCTCCAGGACTATGAGAAAATAAATTTTTATTGTTTTAAGTCAACCAGTCTGTGGTATTTTGTTATGGCAACTCTAGCAGACTAAACAATGTCCTTCCTGTGGGGTCCTTCCTTTTCTCTAAATTATGTTGAAGGAGAGTTTCTTTACTTCCTTGGTTCCCCATCTCTTCATCTCTTTCAAAAAGGTTCTTTTTTTTTTTTTCCTTATAACAGCCTTCTTCTTCACTAATGAAAAGTAGAAATCAAGGAGATTCCTAAAGACAGTTGGTAAGTAATAGGCTAAAATAGTCCTTATCACACTCTAGCAAACATATGATGTTATAGGGCTCAAGTTACAAGAAACTTGGTATAAGAAGGGTTTATTTATTTATTTATTTATTTTTAAGAAGGGTTTATTTTGAATTTCTCCCAGGAGATTTTCTCCTTTTAACTATAACAAAGTAGGGAATGTAGACAAACATTCAGGAAAAGAGACTGTATGTTCTAAGGGATGCCACATACTTTTTACCAAGAAGAGAATAGTGAAAGGCCTCCAGTCATCTCCTTGGTGTGGATGGAGCCCAGGTACACCTCACCCCATGGCTTCTCACTTTTACACCATGTAGGGAAAAGGTAGGAAAAGGTAATGAACAAAGTAGAAGCAAAACTCTGAGGGACTCAGGGATTGAAAGAGCAGGAGGAGGGACTTCCTCGGTGGTCCGGTGGCTAAGACTCTACAGTCCCAATGCAGAGGGCCTGAGTTCCATCCCTAGTCAGGGAATTAGATCCCACATGCCACATCTAAGACCTGCACAGTCAGATAAAAGAATAAAAAATAAACATTAAAAAAAAAAAAAAGAGCAGGAGAAAGTTTTAGCTGTCACGAGTAAGGAGTTTGTAAGAAGCTTCAGAGAGAGAAGAGATAATGTTGTAGGAGGCTTTCCTTTTTGCTTTTTCAGTGAAAGGCCTCGGTATTAATACATCTCTATGTATTAATGGTTCAGTCGCTAAGTCGTGTTGGACTCTGGTGACCGCCCCGCCTCAACCCCCAAGGACTGTAGCCTGTCAGGCTCCTCTGACCATGGTGTTTCCCAGGCAGGAATACTGGAGTGGGTTGCCATTTCCTTCTCCTAGGGATCTTCCTGACCCATGAATCGAATCCAGGTTTCCCGCACTGCAGGTGGTTTCTTTACTGACTGAGCTACGAGGGAAGCCACCATACTTCTTTAAGGAAATGTCTAAATCCTTTTTGGATTAAGTTTCTTCAGTCTGCAACTGGGTACCATGTGATCCGGTGTCTGTGAGGCATCTCATTCAAAGATGATAGGACTAATTTTGTAAATAAGTTTCCTTTAAGGACACTTACAATACTAATGATCTTTATTATTTACAAAATTAGTCCCATTACCTTTGAATGAGACGCCTCACAAACACCGGATCACATGGTACCCAGTTGTAGACTGAACAAGCTTAATCCAAAAAGAATTTCCAGTCCTCATTGTTCTTATTTCCTGGATCTGGGGGTGGGGGGTGGGGGTTTGATATATGAGTAAAGTGGGCCTTTCCTGTCTACTTTCCAAGACAAGAAAGAAAAAAAAAGTTCTTTGTTTTCCATGAAACTGTAGTGGAGCTATAAATTGCATGGCTGAAGCATATAATCTAATCCATATACTTTCTCCATAACTACTAGTGGGAAAATTTGCAGTCCTGATGTCTATTAGTTTCTCCCCCCTCAACTAAAGTTTAGAAAACATGTGCTTTGAGACACACTCTGGGCTGAAGTAACATTTCTTCTCTCTGTATGTTTTATTTTTATTTTTTGTAAATTAATTAATTTATTTTAATTGGAAATTAATTACTTTACAATATTGTAGTGGTTTTTGCCATACATTGACATGAATCAGCCATGGGTGTACATATGTCCACCATCATGAACCCCCCTCACACCTCCCTCTCCATCTCATCCCTCAGGGTCATCCCAGTGCACCAGCCCTGAGTACCCTGTCTCATGCATTGAAGCTGGACTGGCAATCCATTTCACACAGGGCAATATACATGTTTCAATGCTATTCTGTCAAATCATCCCACCCTCACCCTCTCCCACAGAGTCCAAAAGTCTGCTCTTTACATCTGTGTCTCTTTTGCTCTCATATAGGGTCATCATTACCATCTTTCTAAATTCCATATATGTGTTAATATACTGTATTGGTGTTTTTCTTTCTGATTTACTTCACTTTGTATAATAGGCTCCAGTTTCATCCACCTCATTAGAACTGATTCTTTTTAATAGCTGAGTAATACTCCATTGTGTATATGTACCACAGCTTTCTTATCCATTCATCTGCTGTTGGGCATCTAGGTTGCTGCCATGTCCTGGCTATTGTAAACAGTGCTGGGATGAACATTGGGGTACACATGTCTCTTTCAATTCTGGTTTCCTCAGTGTGTATGCCCAGCAGTGGGATTGCTGGGTCATATGGCAGTTCTATTTCCAGTTTTTAAAGGAATCTCCACACTGTTCTCCATAGTTGCTCTACTAGCGTGCATTCCCACCAAGAGTGTAAGAGGGTTCCCTTTCTCCACACTCTCTCCAGCGTTTATTGTTTGTAACTTTTGGATAGCAGCCATTCTGACTGGCATGTAATGGTACCTCATTGAGGTTTTGATTTGCATTTCTCTGATAATGAGTGATGTTGAGCATCTTTTCATGTGTTTGATAGCCATCTGTATGTCTTCTTTGGAGAAATGTCTGTTTAGTTCTTTGGCCCATTTTTTGATTGGGTCATTTATTTTTCTGGAATTGAGCTGCATGAGCTGCCTGTATATTTTTTAGATTAATTCTTTGTCAGTTGCTTCATTTGCTATTATTTTCTCCCATTCTGAAGGCTGTCTTTTCACCTTGCTTATAGTTTCCTTCATTGTGCAAAAGCTTTAAATTTAATTAGGTCCCATTTGTTTATTTTTGCTTTTATTTCCATTACTCTGGGAGGTGGGTCATAGAGGATCCTGCTGTGATTTATGTCAGAGAGTGTTTTGCCTATGTTTTTCTCTAGGAGTTTTATAGTTTCTGGTCTTACATTCAGATCTTTAATCCATTTTGAATTTATTTTTGTGTATGTTGTTAGAAAGTGTTCTAGTTTCATTCTTTTACAAGTGGTTGACCAGTTTTCTCAGCGCCACTTGTTAAAGAGGTTGTCTTTTCCCCATTGTATATTCTTGCCTCCTTTGTCAAAGATAAGGTGTCCGTAAGTGCATGGATTTATCTCTGGGCTTTCTATTTTGTTCCATTGATATATATTTCTGTCTTCGTGCCAGTACCATACTGTCTTGATGACTGTAGCTTTGTACTATAGTCTGAAGTCAAGCAGGTTGCTTCTTCCAGTTCCGTTCTTCTTTCTCAAGATTGTTTTGGCTATTCGAGGTTTTTTGTATTTCCACACAAATTGTGGAATTATTTGTTCTAGTTCTCTGAAAAATACCATTGGTAGCTTGACAGGGATTGCATTGAATCTATAGATTGCTTTGGATAGTATACACATTTTCACCACATTGATTCTTCTGATCCATGAACATGGTATATTTCTCCATCTATTTGTGTCATCCTTGATTTTCTCATCAGTGTTTTATAGTTTTCTATGTATAGGTCTTTTGTTTAGGTAGATATATTCCTAAGTATTTTATTCTTTTCTTTGCAATGGTGAATGGAATTGGTTCCTTAATTTCTCTTTCTGTTTTCTCATTTTTAGTGTATAGGAATGCAAGGGATTTCTCTGTGTTAATTTTATGTCCTGCAACTTTACTATATTCATTGATTAGCTCTAGTAATTTTCTGGTGGTGTCTTTAGGGTTTTCTATATAGAGGATCATGTCATCTGCAAACAATGAGAATTTTCCTTCTTCTTTTCCACTCTGGATTCCTTTTATTCCTTTTTTTCTTCTCTGATTGCTGTGGCTAAAACTTTCAAAACTATGTTGAATAGCAGTGGTGAGAGTGGGCACCCTTGTATTGTTCCTGACTTTTAGGGGAAATGCTTTCAATTTTTCACCATTGAGGATAATGTTTGCTATGGGTTTATCATATATGGCTTTTATTATGTTGAGGTATTTTCCTTCTATGCCTGCTTTCTTGAGGGTTTTTCTCATAAATGGATGTTGAATTTTGTCAAAGGCTTTCCCTGCATCTATTGAGATAATCATATGGTTTTTATCTTTCAATTTGTTAATATGGTGTATCACATTGATTGATTTGTGAATATTGAAGAATCCTTCCATCCCTGGGATAAAGCCTACTTGGTCATGATGTATGATCTTTTTAATATGTTGTTGGATTCTGTTTGCTAGAATTTTGTTGAGGATTTCTGCATCAATATTCATCAGTGATATTGGCCTGCAGTTTTCTTTTTTTGTGGCATCTTTGTCTGGTTTTGGTATTAGGGTGATGGTGGACTCATAGAATGAGTTTGGCAGTTTACCTTCCTCTGCAATTTTCTGGAAGAGTTTGAGTAGGATAGGTGTTAGCTCTTCTCTAAATTTTTTGTTAGAATTCACCTGTGAAGCCATCTGGTCCCGGGGTTTTGTTTGTTGGAAGACTTTTTTATTACAGTTTCTATTTCTGTGCTTGTGATGGGTCTGTTAAGATTTTCTATTTCTTTCTGGCTCACTTTTGGAAGGTTATACTTTTCTAAGAATTTGTCCATTTCTTCCAAGTTGTCCATTTTATTGGCATATAGTTTCTGATAGTAGTCTCTTATGAGCCTTTGTATTTCTGTGTTGTCTGTTGTGATTTCTCCATTTTCATTTCCAATTTTGCTGATTTGATTCTTCTCCCTTTTTTTTCTTGATGAGTCTGGCTAATGGTTTGTCTATTTCATTTATCTTCTCAAAGAACCAGCTTTTGGTTTTGTTGATTTTTGCTATAGTCTTCTTTGTTTCTTTTTCCTTTATTTCTGCCCTAATTTTTATGAGTTCTTTCCTTCTACTAACCCTGGGATTCTTCATTTCTTCTTTTTCTAGTTGCTTTAGGTGTAAAGTTAAGTTATTTATTTGATTTTTTTCTTGTTTCTTGAGGTAAGCTTGTATTGCTATGAACCTTCCCCTTAGCACTGCTTTTACTAAATCCCATAGGTTTTGGGTTGCTGTTTTCCTTTTCATTCATTTCTATGCATATGTTGATTTCTTCTGTGATTTGTTGGTTATTCAGAAGCGTGTTGTTTAGCCTCCATATGTTTGTCTTTTTAATAGTTTTTTTCCTGTAGTTGACAACTAATCTTACCACATTATGATCAGAAAAGATGCTTGAAATGATTTCCATTTTTTTTCAATTTACCAAGGCTAGATTTATGGCCCAGGATGTGATCTATCCTGGAGAATGTTCCGTGTGCACTTGAGAAAAAGGCGAAATTCATTGTTTTGGGGTGAAATGTCTTATAGATATCAATTAGTTCTGACTGGTCCATTGCATCATTTAAAGTTTGTGTTTCCTTGCTAATTTTCTGTTTAGTTGACCTATCCATAGGTGTGGGAGTTAAAGTCTCCCACTATTATTGTGTTACTGTTAATTTCCCCTTTCATACTTGCTAGCATTTGCCTTACATGTTGCAGAGCTCCTATGCTGGGTGCATATATAATTGTTATATCTCCTTCTTGGATTGATCCTTTGATCATTATGTAGTGTCCTTCTTTGTCTCTTTTCATGGCCTTTATTTCAAAGTCTATTTTATCCGATGTGAGTGTTGCTACTCCTGCTTTTTTTTGGTCTCCATTTGCATGAAATTTCTTTTTCCAGCCCTTCACCTTCAGTCTGTATGTGTCCCTTGTTTTGAAGTCATTCTCTTGTAGACAGCATATATAGGGGTCTTGTTTTTCTATCCATCCAGCGAGTCTTTGTCTTTGGTTGGGTCATTCAACCCATTTACATTTAAGGTAATGATTGATAAGAGTGATCCCATTGCCATTTACTTTGTTTTTTGGGGTTTGAGTTTTAAACCTTTTCTGTGTTTCCTGTCTAGAGAAGATCCTTTAGCATTTGTTGAAGAGCTGGTTTGGTGGTGCTGAATTCTGTCAGCTTTTGCTTGTCTGTAAAGTGTTTGATTTCTCCTTCATATCTGAATGAGATCCTTGCTGGGTATAGTTATCTGGGTTGTAGGTTTTTCTCTTTCATCACTTTAAGTATATCCTGCCATTCCCTTCTGGTCTGAAGTTTCTATTGAAAGATCAGCTGTTATCCTTATGGGAATCCCCTCGTGTGTTATTTGTTGCTTTTCTCTTGATGCTTTTAATATTTGCTCTTTGTGTTTGATCTTTGTTAATTTGATTAATATGTGTCTTGCGGTGTTTTGCCTTGGGGTGTTTTACCTCAGAGGTTTATCCTGTTTGGGACTCTCTGGTTTCTTGGACTTGGGTGGCTATTTCCTTCCCCATTTTAGGGAAGTTTTAACTATTATCTCCTCAAGTATTTTCTCATGGCCTTTCTTTCTGTCTTCTTCTGGGATGATTTTTCTTCTTCTCCTATGACTTGAAAGTTGGGGCATTTAACATTGTCCCAGAGGTCTCTGAGGTTGTCCTAATTTCTTTTAATTCTTTTTTCTTTTTTCCTCTCTGCTTCATTTATTTCCACCATTCTATCTTCCACCTTACTTATCCTATCTTCTGCCTCAGTTATTCTACTGTTGGTTCCCTCCAGAGTGCTTTTGATCTCATTTATTGCATTATTCATTATTGATTGACTCTTTTTTATTTCTTCTAGGTCCTTGTTAAGATTTTCTTTCATCTTCTCAATCCTTGTCTCTAGGTTATTTATCTGTAACTCCATTTTGTTTTCAAGATGTTGGATCATCTTTACTATCATTATTCTGAATTCTTTTTCAGGTAAACTCCCTATCTCCTCCTCTTTTGTTTGGTTTGGTGGGCATTTATCATGTTCTTTTAGGAACAGAATATTTAGGAGCAGAATATTTCTCTGCCTTTTCATTTTGTTTAGATTGCTGTGTTTGGGGTGGCCTTTCTGTATGCTGGAAGTTTGTGGTTTCTCTTTATTGTGGAGCTTGCTCCCTGTGGGTGGGGTTGGACGAGTGGCTTGTCAAGGTTTCCTGGTTAAGGAAGCTTGTGTCGGTGTTCTCGTGGGTGGAGCTGTATCTCTTCTCTCTGGAGTGCAGTGAAATGTCCAATAGTGAGTTTTGAGATGTCTATGGGTTTGGTGTGACTTTTGGCAGCCTGTATTTTAATGTTCAGGGCTATGTTCCTGCGTTGCTGGAGAATTAGCATGGTATGTCTTGCTCTGGAACTTGTTGGCTCTTGGGTGGAGCATGGTTTCAGTATAGGTATGGAGGATTTTAGATGAGCTCTTGTTGATTAATGTTCTCTGGAGTCAGAAGTTTTCTGGTGTTCTCAAGTTTTGGATTTAAGCCTCCTGCCTCTGGCTTTCAGTCTTACAGTAGCCTCAAGACTTCTCCATCCACACAGCACAGATGATAAAACATCTAGGTTATGGTGAAAAGATTCTCCACAGTCTGGAACACCCAGAGAGGTTCACAGAGTTACATAGAGAAGAGAAGAGGGAGGAGGGAAATAGAGGTGATCAGGAGAAAAGGGGGAGTCAAAAGGGGAGAGACCAATCTAGCCAGTGATCAGTTCCCTAAGTGTTTTCCACAGCCTAGAACACCCAGATAGATTCACAGAATTTAGAGAAGAGAGGGGGAGGGAGGAGATAGAAGTGACCTGGGCAAGAAAAAGGAGAGTCAAAAGGGGAGAGAGCAATCAAGCCAGTAATCATACTCCTAAGCAAAAATGGCTACTGAAGATTAGATTCTTTTTTTTTTTTTTTAAGATTAGATTCTTAAAGGCACAAAATTGATAACAAATACCAAAAAGCAAAGATTAAAAATCCAGAGTAGAGTTTAACTCTGAAAAGTACACTATTTAAAATGCAAAACAAAATCACAAAAATTATAAAATACATATATATGAAATTTGCTTTAAAAATAGGGTCTTTTTTTTTTGCAAGGTAATAGTAGATTATAAAAATGAAAATTAAGGAGTAATAAAGAACTTAAACATACAAAAATTTAAAAATTATAATAGTAAAAGTATATCTAGGAATTTCTCTGGAGCTGTTGAGGGCAGTGTGGGGTCAGTTCAGTTTCAGATAGTTCCTTGTTCCAGCTTATACTTCTTCTCAAGGCCTATAGGCCCCTTCCAATGCTTAGTCAATGCTAACTACTGTTTATTTTATTTTTTTAATTTAAAACTGCCCCAGGCTGACCTCACGCCCCTCCCACTGCTGTAGCCTGACCTCTCGCAGCCCCACCCCTCATAACTACTGTTTAATCTGTTGCACCTGTCATTTCCAGAGCGGTTCCCTCTTCTTTGTTTATTTTGGCTTCCCTTGTTTGCAAGTCTCTTCAGTGTCTAATTTCCGCCCTGACACAAGGAGGGGGCGGTGGGGGAAGTGGTCACTTATTTAGGCTCACTTGTTCAGTTGTGCTGTGGGGCGGGATGGACACTGCAAACAAATGTCACTGGCCTGTGTGGGGAGCACTTGCAGCGTATGGACCACACTGGGTTTGCCCCAGCTCACAGCATTCATGCTTTCCCAGTCTACACTGCTCAGGCTCCGGGTTGCTCTGCAGGGGAGCTGTCCAAAGCGGGCCCCGGGTTTCGTGCACTTCCCAGGTCTAAGCCGCTCAGGTTCAGTTTCTCAGGTACTCCACAAAGGTGCAGACTTGGTGGGGCATGCGTTTTGTGCCCTTCCCAGGTCCGAGCAGCTCAGATGACCAGGTGCTTGGTGGGCACACTGTCCCAGGTGGGCTGTGCGTCTTAATCACCTCCCCCATCCCCGCCGCTTGGTTCCCCAGGTGCTCCGTGAGAGCACCATCTCAGGTGTGCTGTGTGTCTCCTTTGGGGAGCTGATCTCTGGCTGCGACCCTCCTGGCAGATGTCAACCATCCAGGATCCCAGGAGGACTTGGTTAGCAACTGGGAGCCTGCTTGCAGTTTGGTAGAGGATGCCATCTCTGGGGCTGAGATTGTCCCTTGCCTTCCAGCTCTGGCTGTAGCCCACCTGCCTCTCTGCCTCCGGTGGGGGATGGGCAGGTCCACAACTGGCTAGCTCTCCTTTGATATTCGCTCAATCCTTTGTTCTGTGAGCAGGCCAGGCTGTGCCTTAGGTTAGAGCTTTTCGTGGGAAAGTTCTCTCTGTCTCCTTTTTTCTCTCTCTCTGGCTATCCCACAGTTTGGGTTGCTGTCTCAATGTTAGCTCCCTCAGATTGTCCTCAGGGCATTCAGGCCCAGTCCTTACCGTAAGCAATGCAGCCCGCGCCTCCCTGTTCAGCCCCTGCTTGCTGGTTGCAGACGCGAGCGTCTGGGCTACTTCTCCCCTGGGAGTTGCAGTTAGGCGCAAATTCTGTGGGTTTTTTTTTTTTTTTTTCCCCTCCCAGTTATGTTGCCCTCTGAGCTTCCAAAACTCCCACAGACCCACAGGTGAGAGGGTTTCCTGGTGTTTGGAAACTTTTCCTCCTTCACAACTTCCTCCCTGGGACAGGTCTCCATCCCTAACTCTTTTGTCTCTCTTTTTGTCTTTTATATTTTGTCCTACCTTCTTTTGAAGAGAATGGGCTGCCTTTCTGGGTGCCTAGTGTCTTCTGTAAGTGTTCAGAAGTTGTTTTGTGAAAGTTGCTCAGCATTCAAATGACCTTTTGATGAATTTGTGGGGGAGAAAGTGGTCTCCCCATCCTATTCCTTCACCATCTTAGGACCACCCCTCTGTGTGTGTTTTACGTTGTAATTGGCCTACCAGGCTAAAGAAACCAAAAATTGTAATGGCTGCAAATACACGAATTTTTGAGTTATTTGCCAACATGAAATGTGTAAATTCTGATGGTTTATCTGCACACAAAAACTATCGACAAAGTCATAATTCTGTTGCAAGATCATGAGGCACAAGTGATGAGAACTAGATGCAAATCATTTGACTTTCATAAGTCACATGTTCATTTTCAAAATAGAGTAGAAGTTGAGGGCAAAAATAATAATTGTTGCTATTTCTTGAGCACCTACGAAGCACCAGGCATTGTTCTAGGTTTATTAAATGTTATTTCCACAAAATAGTAGACTTTTAAAACATAATTCTAAGGAGGAGAACTCTGAAAGTCAAAATGCTTAAGAAACTCCCCTCAAGCTCACAATTATCCCAGTAATTCAGTGAGTGGGATGAGAAATGAGGACAGTCATAGAGGAAGAAGGGATGGTTGCCTGGAAGACTCCAGGATTCCAGTGCAAAGTTAGCTGACCCAGTTTCCAGTAGCTGGTGATGTCCATCAAGAGGATTTTCTCTTCTGTGCCTTAGTTGAGTGAGAAAAAGTATAAGAGATTACAAGCATATAGAGAAAAAAGCCATTTTCTACTCCTCCCCAAGCCTAGACACTGCAATGAGCAGATTACTGAGAACTTAAAATAATATATCTTAGCAAATTTTACCCAGGCAGTGATGATGTTCAGTACCATCTTGTTTCATTTTTTTAAATTACCAGAAAACATAATCTAGTTGTTGTTGCTGTTCAGTAGCTAAGTCGTGTCCAACTCTTTGTGACCCCATGAACTGCAGCATGCCAGGCTTCCCTAAACTTCACCATCTCCAGGAGTTTGCTCAAACTCACGATTCATTGAGTCAGTGATCCCATCCAGCCATCTCATCCTCTAGTTAGATTACTAAAAATACTTTGTCACTAACAAATCTTTCAAAAAGTTCTCTTTTATAGTTGAACTTTTAAAAAAAAAACCCATTATTTGAGGCTCTAAAATGCAACAGCCTTCCTCTATTTAAGTTTTTAAAAAGATTTAAAAAGCAGCTTCTCCATGACCGCTTGTCTTGATTTTCTTCTGCTACAGCATAAACTGATGGTGGGCTTCCATCGCCATCTGGTGGACTATGTGTACATGTGTCACAAGACCCTACAGTTGAGTGGACCGCTTGAGTAGGCAACTTGACCAACCCGTTAAATCACAGTTCCTTCACTCTGGGTCGGGCTGGGTAAGATAATCCAGTCTCAGTTTGGAACCTCTCTTGAAAGGAGGAGCTGTACATGTTGGAGCTCTAGGAGGCCGTTGACAGCCTTAGCGAATGCTTTTCAACAGCTTTTCCTCCCTTGCCTGTGTTTCCATCATGGTTCTCAGGGAAGAAAAGGAGGGAGGAAGAGGATGAAGGGACGAACGAAAGGCAACTGTGAGCAGGCGGACAGAAGCAGAAGACACGCCGAAAGGAGCAGAGAACGCTGCTGCCTGCTGCTGACAGCTGACGAAGGACCTGATTACAGCTCATTTCAGAGTTTCCACTGCAGTGCTGCTCCTTATAGGAATGATCTCCCCTCCTTTCCATTTAAGATACTGTTTCTCGTAGTCAAATGAGTTTAAACCGACACTCCCCTCCCAGGTTCTTGCATGACTCCTGATAAAATTATTAAAGGAAATGTCTTCAGAACCAGTTCAAAAGTCAATCCCCAGTCTCACTATTACAGTTCAGTCACCTTGTATGGGCTTGGTGTTGTTTCATACAGTAAATATTTCAAAAGTGCTTGTTCTGTGCAATGCACAGTGCTGGTCAGTCCTAGGAATGCAAAGACTAGTAGGAGATAATAGTTTCTTAGTGGGTTTCCCTGGTGGCTCTGTCGGTAAAGAATTTGCCTGCAATGAGGGAGACCTGGGTTCGATCCCTGGATTGGGAAGATCCCCTGGAGGAGGGCATGGCAACCCACTTACAGTACTCTTGCCTGGAGAATCCCCATGGACAGAGGAGCCTGGCAGGCTGCAGTCCATGGGGTCGAAAAAGTCAGACATGACTGGACGACTAAGCACAATAGTTTCTTGGGGAGAGGAAATAACATGGAAAAATAATAATAGGTAACCAGTTCCATGACAGAAGTATAAGGAAAGTGATTTGGGACAAAGAAGAGCACAATTTATTCAGATTTTTAAAATTTACCAATGCTGAAATGCTAACAATGTGCTGAGAAGTGTGTTACCATCTGAAGATATGATGCAGAATAAAATATAATCTCATAGTTTAAGGAGCTTAAGTTTTATCATAAAGATAAATGTAAATGCATTTGGCAGCCAAAGGAACACCAAACCATGTGTTTAAGGGGCAGATCTGAGAAGGGACCCAGAGAGGAGATATCTAAATTGATACTGAAAGGTTTAAAGTTTAAGCAGGATTAGATGAAGATGGGTTAGAAGATTTCATAGAGGAAACTTGCAAATACAGAATGCTGGTATTGAAACAGTCCTCTCAGCAGCATTAGATAGTAACTTTCAGATTCTGTTACTTTCCACTTTTCTGTTTTTCTTCTTATCTGTCTGGCCCCTTCCGTTTTTTAAGTGTGATTTTTTTTGAGCTATGATTGATGCACAGTATCATAGAAGTTCTATGCATACAACATAGTGATTTGCAATTATTAAAGGCTTCACTCTGTTTACAGTTTTTTAAATAAAATATTGGCTATATTCTCTGTGTCATACAATATATCCTTGTAGTTTATTTATTTTGTAAACAATAATTTGTACTTTTAATCCTTACCCCTATCATGCCCCTCCCTCTCCCCCATCTCCCCTGGTAACCACTAGTTTGTTCTCTATATCCATGAAGTGAATCTATTTCCTGAAGTGAATCTATTTCCTAGGTGCTATATTCATGAGTTTGTATTTTTTTAGATTCCATGTATAAGTGGTATCATAGAGTAGTTGTCTCTCTCTGTCTGACTTATTTCACTTAGCATAATACCCTCTGTCATATCTTTTCCTTTTACCTGTCAGGCTCCTTCTCAGTCTTCTTAGTCCTGAGTTTCTTTCCCTTCTCTTTCCTCACTCCCCTGCTAGGAGTGTTTTAACTAACAAGTCCATATGCTGAGCCCTGATCTGTGACCAGTGAGTGCTGCGGATCAGCTCATGTCTGTGCCCTCCATCACGTTCTCGTCACCTGGTGGTGGGGCCGCTGCGGCTCATGCCCTCTAGCAGTTCCATTGCCACCAGGATTCCTGCAGCAGCCACATGTCTCCTTGAGGAATGCCTCTCAGCCTAGGGCGGAGGCCTCTAAATTTTGAAATTTCCTTTCTTGCTCACTTTCCATTGACTTTAAACATGGTAGCTGCTATCTGCAGTTGCTATTTCTGTGCCCTTAGAATCCTCTTATATCTCCATTTGTGTGTGTGTGTGTGTGTGTGTTAGTTGCTTGCTCTCTTTGCAACCCCATGCATTATAGCTGACCAGGCTCCTTTGTCCATGGAATTCTCCAGGCAAGAATTCTGGAATGAGTTGCCATGCCCTTCTCCAGTGGATCTTCCCAGCCCAGGGATTGAACCTGGGTCTCCTGCATTGCAGGCAGATGCATTGCTGTCTGAGCCACCAGAGAAGCTCATCTCTCTTAGTAGATCCCTACATTTTACTACGTAACTAACATTTATATTAAACTTTTCTGTTTAAATAACTGACACAGTTTTTGTCTCCTGATCGGAACTTGGGTGATGGAATGAGGCTGAGAGAGGAGTTGGGAATGATTGCAAATAGCACAAACCACAACAAAGAAGAATTAAATGGTTTGACTTCATTGAAGTTGAGGACTTCTCTGATAGACATTGTTAAGAAAATGAAAAAACTAAACAAGTCCTACTGTACTGCCCAGAGAACTATATTCAATATTCTATAATAAACCATAATGGAAAAAAATATTTAAAGAGTATATATCCTGAAATATGTTGGTACCACTGACTCGTTGGACATGAGTTTGAGCAAGCTCCAGAAGTTGGTGATGGACAAGGAAGCCTGGCGTGCTGCAGTCCATGGGGTTGCAGAGTTGGACTCTATTGAGTGACTGAACTGAACTGAATTTTCCTCACTCCACCCACAACTTGAAGCTTTCCTCAAACATACTGAAGAATCTTAACAACTAATCATTGAATGATTGATTGCAAAGTTGACCAGGCTTTAGCTTTAAATTCCACAGAATTGCTGATTTCAAGGAGTGCCTAAGAAGCTCTGCAAATAAACACATTGCCCAGGTGTCTGAAATGCTCCCTCCTTTTCCCTTTGTCTCGCAAGTTGACATTAGTATGTTTCAATATCTCATTAGCAGAATGAATAGGATCCTCTAGTCCTTTGAGAGGAGGCAGTTGAAGGATTCATATGATCTTGCTTTCACCTGTTTATCAGCTTCTCTCTCTTCACATCTACTCACCTAAGGGCCCTTCCTTTTCTGTCTTCCACTGATAGAGTACTTGCTGATATCCCCTCCACCTTGTAAATATTCTTTTTTTAAAAAATTATTTATCTATTTATTTTTGTTGCACTGGGTGTTAGTTGCTTTGCACGGGCTTTTCTCTAGTTATGGCTAGCTGGGGCTACTCTTCATTGAGGTACAAGGGCTTCTCTTTGTGGTGGTTTCTCTTGTTGCAGAGAATGGACTCTGGGCACCCAGGCTTCAGGAATTACAGCTCGTAGGCTGAGCACAGGCTCAGTAGTTGTGCATGGGCCTAGTTGCCCTGTGACATGTGGAATCTTCCCAGACCAGAGATCCAACCTGTGTCCCCTGCATTGGCAGGCAGCCTCTTATCCACTGTGCCACCATGCCTCCTTTTCTTTTTCTTTCTTTCTTTCTTTTTTTTTTTTAAGGCCATGAAGCATGTGGGATCTTAGTTCCTTGACCAGGCATCGAACCTGTGCCCCTGCATAGGGAGTGTACCACCATCATAGGAAGTGAACCACCAGGGAAGTCCCTCCTTTTCTTTTTTGACCAGTCTCACAATGTTTCCAACATCTGTTATACTTTAGAGGGGACCCTTCTCTGAAAATAGAAGTTCTTTCCAGGCCATGATATAAATTTCTAGTAAAAGCAAATGAATGAAAATATAGCAAGAAATGACATTTCACAAGGAAGTTGCCTGAAAGTGGGCTGTTGTAGTAAAAAGAGGCCAACGCCCAGTCCTTAGTCCCCATGGCCTGATCACTTCCACCCCTCAGGACTCCATCACATCATGTGGTTGGCTGTCTGATCCTCAGCAGACCGTGTGGATTACACTATGTACATTGGCACTTGTTACACAGCAAGTGCAAACAGCTGGGTTTCTTGCTCTTCATCCACTGCCAAGATATTATTCCTCATAAGGCCTTTTAACTGCTTTTGCAGTTAGTAACATCAGCGACTGGGAAATCAAACATTTTATCTAGTGGTTTGTTAACGCAATGCTATTTTCCAGATGTTTTCTAGGGCTGTTCCTCAGATGTTGATTTGTGATGGCGTTGATATTTTCTTTCTATAGCCTTTTATTATTTTTAAGCAGTGATATTTAATTTCGTTAGGTGAAATGTCCTTTCCAAACTCTTTGTTTCTGATGACACACAGTTATTTTGTGCCTCGTGTTAATCCCACAAACTATGGGACTTGGCCCAGTTGTAGACAGGACTAGACAACAGATGCGTTAGAGGAAGTGCTGCACCAGACTTTGGCTCCTGTTGAGGCTACCAGACACGTAATGGATCGTAGGCCCGGGAAATGTTAGGCCGAGGGAGATTATTTACTCAGATCTTCCCTCTATTCACAAAACATAGCTAGAAGTTGTAGATGCTAAATGATTTTATTCTGGGCCACACAACTAGTTGTCAGTAAAATGAGAACTAGAACCCAGATCTCCCAGGTACATGTGTGTGTGCGTGCTAAGTCACTTCAGTTGTGTTCAACTCTTTGTGACCCTAAGGACTGTAGCCCACCAGGCTCCTCTGTCCATGGGCATTCTCCAGGAAAGAATACTGGAGTGGGTTGCCATGCCCTTCTCCAGGGATCTTCCCCACCCAGGAATCCAACCTGAGTCTCCTGCATTGCAGGCAGATTCTTTACCACTGAGACGTGGGGGAAGATCTCTCCTAGGTACAGGGGAGAGGAAATCTTTTTTTAATTCTTTTCACCTGAAGGCATATGGGTAAATTTGTTTGTCCCTTTCAGTGGTCCAAGGGAACATTCATTGACAAAAAAGTCTCTTGGTAGCATTTCAAAAAGGCGGGACAAACTCTTGCTGCCCCGGTCTATAGGAACCATCACTCTTCCCCAGTGAGCCCCCCTGAGTGTCTCTACCACCTGCCCACTCTTCTTATAGGCTGGCACCAAGATTTCACACAGATGGACTGATTCCCGTGCAAAGCTGTTTTGCCAAGAATGGTTTCAGTTTCTCTACTCTCCAATTCCTCCTTTCTCCCCACAAGCTCTCCTAGATCATATAGACCTACCAAGGTCCCCTGAAAGTGTTGTGATCATCTATTTCCCCATCCCTCGTGAGAGAGAGAGGAGAAGGAATCAAGTTCAGGGTGCTATGAGGCAGAAACGCTTTGAAAGTTTGACAGCAGTTTATAAATAACACAGGGTGGATGCAGCTGACAATAGGAAGGATATATATGGGAAATACCATCATCAAAAAATGTCTTCCTTTAAAAGGAAGGATGACAACATACAGCCCAAATCCCCAAAAAGCTTAACAGAAATTCTCATAAAACTGTAGGTAGGCTTACACTCTATGACGTAAGTTTTAAACTCTGGATCTGGACTGAAAACATCACCTGCTTTAGGTCTTCCCATAGACACTTAAGTGAAAGTGAAAGTGAAGTTGCTCAGTCGTATCCGACTCTTTGCAACTCCACGCTCCTCTGTCCATGGGATCTTCCAGGCAAGAGTACTGAAGTGGGTTGCCAAGACACTAAAGAGCTACAGAAAAATGCAGTTGACCAGCAAAACACTTTAAGATTCAGCTGTAATCTATAGACTGTCAACTTGAGGGTAACTGGTAAAGTAATCTGTGGTCTTTTTTTGGTCTGATTTAATTCATGATATTTCTCTGCAGCTAGCTTTACAGGTGAAACTGAAGCACAGCTGCCGCATTGTAAACCCACAAAGTGAAATAAGCAGTGTCCGGTGATTAGCTACAGGGCCCCAGTGTCGCTCCTCTAACAGCCCTTCTTGCTTCCTTCACTGGAATCCTTCCATGTGGGCTCAGTGATGCTCATGCATCCAGGGCACAGAGACCTGGGATTCAAAGCCACGATCGGGCAAAGGAGAGGAAGCCATTACTTGCTCTTGGAATTTGGATCAGATGAGTCAACAATAGCAAAGAAGGCCTGGAACAGGAGCTTCAAAATCTAAGTCAAAACTCGCCCCGAATAGAACAGACCTGATGCACCCTATTGGATTCTATTTGCTCTTTCACTATTTGCCATCCTTTCGGTTTGTATGTATTCAGCTTTGTTAGTACTATTGTCCTGTAATGGCCACCAATGCACTTGGGGTCAGCAGACTGTGGTGGTCCAGTCTGGCCCCACCTTTAAGGGGTTCCCCTCACCCGGGCACCGAGGCCAGACTCCACTGTGCAAATGTACGAGGATCTGCTGGTCACAGGCCTGGCTCACCAGCTCCACCCCGCCCACACAGCTTTCTCTCACCTCTTGGATTTCCATGTTGCTGCCTCCCTGGGGCTTGAGTCCTCACCCATCCGCTTTCAGCTTAATGTTTAAGTTTGTTTTTTCTCTCAGCCGCCTTTTCTTCTTTCTCCTTTGTCCTTAAGAATCCACAGACCATCTTGGGGTAGCAATGTCCTTCTATGCTTAGCTTCATCCTCCAGATTTACCAAACCATATCCTGACCTTGGAGACAGCTTTGCTCCAGTCAGGTCCAGATATACCTTAGAAGTGGTGGTAGTGAGGAGTATATTTACAAAGAAGTTTTCTATTCAAGGTGGTTGTAGTAAAGCAAGTTAGATATGGAAAGGGAGAGTGAGAGTGAGTAACTCAGTTGTTCATATTATTCAGCGCTTCAAAAAAATTTGTTCTTCCACTGTGTCAAAGAAATAGAATTTGATGATGATGTGTGTGTTAGTTGTCCAGTCATGTCCGACTCTTTGCGATCCCATGGACTAGAGCCTGCCAGGCTCCTCTGTCCGTGGAATTCTCCAGGCAAGAATACCAGAGTGGGTTGCCATTCCCTTCTCCAGGGGATCTTCTTGACCCAGGGATTGAACCCAGGTCTTCTGCACTTCAGGCAGATTCTTTACCATCTGAGCCACCAGGGAAGCCCAACTGATGATATTGACATGCATTTATACTAAAACGTTCTGTATGCAAATTGAGGGCTTCCCACGTTGCTCAGTGGTAAAGAATTTGCCTGCCAATGCAGGAGAAGAAGGTTTGATTCCTCAGTCGGGAAGATCCTATGAAGTAGGGAACGGGAACCACTCCAGTATTCTTGCCTGGAAAGTTTCATGGACAGAGGAGCCTATCAGGCTGCAATCCATGGGGTCACAAAAAGTTGGACACAACTGAGCATGCACACATATTTATTGGGTATGTATAGTTCATTTATCTAGCAAGCTCTTAGCTTCTTTGGGGCAGAGATCGAATTTTCTATTACCTCTTTTTATTTTTTGTATTACAGAATTTTTAAAAATTAATTTATTTTTTATTGAATGATAATTGCTTTATAGAATTTTACTGTTTTCTGTCAAACCTAAACATGAATCAGCCATAGGTATACATATATCCCTTCCCTTTTGAAACTGCCTCCCATCTCTCTCTCCTCTCCCACCCCTCTAGGTTGATACAGAGCTCCTGTTTGAGTTTCCTGAGCCATACTGCAAATTCCCATTGGCTATCTATTTTACATATGGTAATATAAGTTTCCGTGTTACTCTTTCCATACAGCTCACCCTCTTTTCCCCTCTCCCCATGTCCATAAATCTATTCTCTATGTCTGTTTCTCCATTGTTGCCCTGTAAACAAATTCTTCAGTACCATTTTTTCTAGATTCCGTATATATGTGTTAGAATATGGTATTTATCTTTCTAACTCACTTCATTCTGTATAATAGGTTCTAGGTTCATCCACCTCATTAAAACTGACTCAAACGTGTTCCTTTTTATGGCTAGCAATATTCCATTGTGTATATATACCACAACTTCTTTATCCATTCATCTATCGATGGGCATCTAGGTTGCTTCCATGTTCTAGCTATTGTAAATAGTGTTGCAATGAACAATGGGATACATGTGATCTCTTTCAATTTTGGTTTCCTTAGGGCATGTGCCTAGGAGTGGGATTGCTGGGTCATATGGAGAAGGAAATGGCAGCCCACTCCAGTATTCTTGTCTGGAAAATCCCAGGGACGGGAGCCTGGTGGGCTGCCGTCTATGGGGTCACACAGAGTTGGACACAACTGACGTGACTTAGCAGCAGCAGCAGCGTGGTGGTTTTATTCCTAGTTTTTTAAGAAATCTCCATACTGTCTTCCATAGTGGCTGTATCAATTTACATTCCCACCAACAGTGCAAAAGTGTTTCCTTTTCTCCACACCCTCTCCAGCATTTATTGTTTGTAGACTTTTTGATGAAGGCCATTCTGGCCTGTGGGAGGTGATATCTCATCATAGTTTTGATTTGCATTTCTCTAATAATGAGCAATATTGAGCATCTTTTCATGTGTTTGTTAACCATGTGTATGTCTTCTTTGGAGAAATGTCTGTTTAGGTCTTTTTCCCACTTTTTGATTGGGCTGTTTGCTTTTCTGGTATTGAGTTGTATGAACTGCTTGTATATTTTGGAAACTAATCCTTTGTCAGTTGTTTTATTTGCTATTATTTTCTCCCATTCTGAGGGTTGTCTTTTTACCTTGCTTATAGTTTCCTTTGTTGTGCAAAAGCTTTTAAGTTTAATTAGGCCCCACTTGTTTACTTTTGTTTTTATTTCCATTACTCTAGGAGGTGGGTCATAAAGGATCTTACTTTGATTTATGTCATCGAATGTTCTGCCTATGTTTTCCTCTAGGAGTTTTACAATTTCTGGTCTTACATTTAGGTCTTTAATCCATTTTGAGTTTATCTTTGTGTGATGTTTGGAAGTGTTCTGATTTCGTTCTTTTACATGTAGCTGTCCAGTTTTCCCAGCACCATTTATTGAAGAGGCTGTAGGGCAGAGACTGAATTTTTTTCTCTCTTATTTTCCTTTCTGAATGGCCACTCAAGTTTTTAAGTGACTGAATTGACAGATCTACCAAACCAAGGCCAGCATTTCACAAACTGTGAGCTGTAGATCCGTGTACAAATGTCACCACCCATTTGGAGGACAGTTCCTGTGGACTGTGGACCTGGCAAATCACACTGCGTGAACACTGTTCCTTCCACCTCCCCATTCAGCTCCAAAACACTGAAGTTTAATTCAGATGAAATTCCATTAAAATGAATATCAAGTAATGACTGTATCAAGAGGACCAAAACCAGGACCTTTATTATTATTATTTTGTTTTTTTACCAATGTATTTTATGAAAGTATAGTTAGTTTGTTAATTTGTGTTAATTTCTGCTGTACAGCAAAATGACTCAGTTATGCATATATATACATTCTTTTTTTCATACCGTTTTCCATTAGGGTTTATCACAGGATACTAAATATAGTTCCTTGTGCAATACAGAAGGACCTTGTTGTTTATCCATTCTATATATGAGTGAGTGAGTGCAAGTCACTCAGTCGTGTCCCAATCTTTGCAACCCCATGGATTATACAGTCCATGGAATTCTCCAGGCCAGAATATTGGGTAGCCTTTCACTGCTCCAGGGGATCTTCCCAACCCAGGGATAGAACCCAGGTCTTCCACATGGCAGGCAGATTCTTTACCAGCTGAGTCACATGAGAAGCCCAAGAATACTGGAGTGGGTAGCCTATCCCTTCTCCAGCAGATCTTCCCGACCCAGGAATCGAACCAGGGTCTCCTGCATTGCAGGCAGATTCTTTCCCAACTGAGCTATGAGGGAAGCCCTTTCTATATATAATAGTTTGGATCTGCTAATCCCAAACTCCCAGTCAAACCTTCCCCTACTCCCTCTCCCCCTTGAAAACCACAAGTCTGTTCTCTAAGTCTAAAACTGAGATCTTTCGTCAGTAAAACAGTAAAACTGGTGTGTGTGTGTGTGTGTGTGTGTGTGTGTGTGTGTGTGTGTGTGTGTGTGTGTGTGTGTGTGTGTGTGTGTGTGTGTTGGCATGAGGCTGGGCAGAAATTAGACTGAGGATGTCATGAAAAGGCAAATTTGGCCTGAGAGGCCTGTGGAAGTCAGAGGGGCTTGTGGTTGCCAGGCCATTGGCCTTCCCTCTGACATTGCTTTGTGACTTGGGAAGGAGTTCAGGTGAAGGCCTTGTCTCGGTAAGAGCAAGACCTAACTGCCTTGCCTCCGTAATCTTCCCTGAACACCCCCTCTGTAAGCATTAGCTGCCACCTCTGTTTTCCCACTGTGTGCTGTATTTTTCTGTTTATTTAGGTACCTATTTACCTTTTGTCATTCTTTTTTTTAAGTTTAAATATTTTTTTTATTTTTGGCTACTCTGAACCTTTGCTGCCGCGTGTGGGCTTTCTCTAGTTGCAGCAGGTTTCCTTCTCATTGTGGTGGCCCCTCTTGTTGGGGTACACCAGCTCTAGGCATGCAGGCTTCAGTAGCTGTGGCACTCAGGGTTTAGTTACTGCATGTGGCATCTTCCTAGACCAGGGATCAATCCCGTGTCCCCTGCAGTTGAAGCAAGGAGCCTTAACCACTGGACTGCGAGGAAAATCTCCCCCTTTCATCATTCTTATTTGTGTATCTGAACTGAGTGACTACTTGCTGTGGGTCAGACAGCCTAGATTTTAATCCCCAGGTCTGGTCATCTCTATGATCTTTGTAATTAAACAGTTTTAGTCCTGACTTCTTCATTGGTAAACTGACAATAATCATAACTATCTCAAAGGTTTGCTGATGAAGGTTAAATGAGATAATGAATGTAATACACTTCAGTACTTGAGAGATAGTAAAAGATCAAAAAATTATGTTATTGTGTTTATTATTGTTGTTATTTTTTCCTTTCTAGACTCTGACTTTATGAGAGTTAAATCTATGTAGAAGGCATCAAGAGATTTTTTTCTGTAAAAGCTCAGAAAGTCAGTATTTTAGGCTTTGCAACCAACTTATATCTCTGTCACACATTGTTAAACAATAGTGAATCTATATATTTATATAATATAGTGAATATATATAAGTAATAAATAATAGTGAATATATATATATATATAGGTTTCTGCTACTACTTCTCATCATAAAGCAACTAAAACTCTTGCAATTTCCCAAGAACACTAGAAACATCTTTTTTTTTTTTTTTTTTTCGTGAAACTTGAAAGGTTTTATTTCTTAACTACAGACAGCTTTCAGAGGTGGGATACCTGGCGCCATCACTGCCTGGGCGAGTCCTCACCCGGGCTGCGAGGCGGCAGGAGAGCAGAAGAGAGGCCTTCGGGGTCAACTTTCCGCGGAGAAAGGCTCCTGCCTGCTGCGCCCTCACTGGCCCTTCTTGTGGGCGTTCTTGATGATGGCGTTTTTGAACAGCGTGACAAGGGCGTTAGGCTCTTCTCGGAGGTCATGAACCCGCAGTAGCGCTTGTCCTTGGGCGGGCTGCCCCAGCGGAAGTGTTCCATCTTATAGGGCCCCTCGTCCTTCTTCTCGGCCGCCTCAGCCTCCGCCACCAGGCCGTACTCCAGCTCAGCCCGGGCGGCTGCGCTCTCAGCCTGGGCCTCGGGGCCGGGCGCCTGCTGGAGCCTCTCCCCGGTCAACTCCCTCTTGAATTCGAGGGGAAAGGCCTGGGCCGACTCGTCCTCGGCCCCGTTGGGGTACACCTTCACCGGGCGCCGCTTCTTGCCCACCGGCTTGCCCCAGCGGAAGTGTTCCATGGAGTAAGAACGCTTGTCCTCGCGCGGACCGTCTCGGCGCCATCGCCGCGGGGCCCGGGGCCTTCGCCCACCGCCACTTCCTCCTCGCGCTTCTGGGCTGCGCCGCCAAATCTAGAAACATATTTTAATATTTAGTCTTTGACCTCAGTTGCTCACATAGGGCTCCTGAAAACCTTATAATCTTCTGGTGTTGGAAGTGTCTTTTGTTCTAATGAGGTGATTTTCTCTCTTTTTTAAAAATTAATTGCTCAATTATTTTTTAACTGTGCCCTACTGCATGTGAAATCTTAGTTCCTCGACCAGAGATCAAACTAGTGCCCTCTGCACTGGGAGTCTTAACCACTGGACTGCCAGGGAAGTCCTTCTAAAGAGAGGATTCTAGGTGGATTCCTGGATGATTCTTGGATGGGGACTGGTCACCAGAAAGACCAAGCCATGATAAGAATGTTAGAATTTTCAGCTCACAACCTCTCCTTCTTCTCCAGAGAGACAGAAGAGGGGCTAGACACAGAATTAATATTTGATCATGCCTAGATGAGGAAACCGCCACAAAATCCCAATCATATGGGGTTACAATTGCTTTCAGATTGGTGAACACATCCACACACTTCAGTGACGCACTTCAACTGCAAGGAAACAGAAGCTTCTGAGCTCGGGACTCTCCCAGATCCCGCCCAGGACTTGATATTTCTCTGTATCCTTTATCATATCCTTCAATACTGGTGAACTAAAGTGTTTCCTAAGTTCTGTGATCCCACTCTAGGAAAAGTAAAAAATTCCAGGAGAGGGTTATGAGAACCCCTGATTTATCAACAACTTGGACAGAAGTTCTGGGTAACTTGAGGTCCATCTGGTGGGAGGGGCAGTCACATGGGACTGAGTCCTTAGTCTGTGGAATGAGATGATGTTTCCAAGCAGGCAGTGTCAGAATTGAGTTAAATTGTAGGACAATCGGCTGGTGTCAATGAATTGCCTGGTGGGGGGAAAACACCCATATCTGGTGTCAGAAGTGCTATGAGTCTGGTAGAAGTATGAGAGTGAAGGAGACGAACAGCAGGGGAAAAAATGAGTTTTTCCCAATACACATTTTTCTTTTTCTATTTCAAATAACCTTTGAAAATGCAGAATTCATCTCTAGCTCACAGGTTGTGCAAAAACAGTCTTCACACTGGCTTTAGCTTGCAGACCCCTCTATCCAGCCCATAGTACCCCAAATCAGTGCTTTGTGGATATAGAATTTAACCGAGAAATGTCTGATTAATTAAATGAGTGATCACATGATGAATGCTCTAGGAATGCCACTGTTCTTTGTCTGCCTCTTGCAAAGGACTCCATTTTGTGCCCTCACACTCTGCACCAGAATCTAAGTCCAGAATCTTTCCAGCGTGTCTGATGCTAGGAACAAGCTGGATGAAGTCCCCAAAGTGTGGAGCCAGAAATGCGCTGCTGCTTTCACACAGCTAGGCTTTCTGAGTGATCCAAGATAGCAGGGGAGCTGTGTGCACTTAGTGAGGTTCAATTATTCTGGGGAGAAAAGTGGTGAGGGTATTAGAACAATATTATTATATTGCATTTGGATGGCAGGTATTCATGTTTCTCCATGAATGTGTAAAATCCTCCCTTCCATGCTGATCTTAATTGAATTCTGACAAATCCAACTTTACTGAGGCAAGAGAAAATGAGAATGTTGGTATTAACAGAGCTTTTCCCCTTGTTAACTGTATTTACATATCAACTCCTGGGACAGCATACATTATTTTCTCCTTTGTGCCTAGGTTTTATCACAGCAGCATCAATTAGCTCTGTTAAGCATCTTTCTACAGATATACAGAAATGTGAGTGAGATTTTTACTACCAACAATTCAGGCATTGGCTCTGCTTCTCCTGTAAAGTCAGTTTTAGGAAATAATTAATATGGCATATTAAATTTGAAGCACAGACTATATGTGTACCTTCACACATTTTACATACTTCTCTCTTATATTTAAATACTCAAAAATTGTGAGATTATCATTGTTTATGTCAGGTGAACTCTATACATTCACACATTTGCTCACTAGAGCAATGTTGAGATATAAAATCATCAGTAGTATCCATATAAATTGCATCTCTTAGCAATTTCTTACTTTGAAAGGTAGAGATGTTTCTTAGCTAAGAAGTACAAAAATGTCCAGTAGGTGTTGCTGTTGTACACTGAATTAGCCAGGAGAGCTTAAAGAAATACAAATCATAATTCCACCCACAAGTTGGTTATCATGATTGTTTAAGCAAGTACTGTTGGGAAGACAAGAGAATAAATGGTACCTAACTTATTTTTATGTAATTCTGAAGACGTTGTCATTTGAAACATTTGTTTCATATACAGAAAGTAAAATGTCTTAGGAGAATAGCTAAAAAAGAAAAATTTCATTTTCTTAATTTAAATAACCTTAATTTTTATTTTTTACTAAAATAACTAAAAGGAATCTATAAAATAGAAATTCTAGGGAATACAAAGAATCATAAATAAGGAACATGCATAGACTATAGACAACACTATACTTTTAACAGTGTTGAAAAACATTTTGTTAATATAATGATTATTAATCTGAAAATCTAGTAAAATTCTGCGGCAGTCAAACTAAGCCTGGAAAGAAAGAAAACCTTGATTCTGGTTCTGGTTCAAAACTCAAGACGTAGTCATTTTATTTCTAGGCTTATAGAGCAGTGAGTGAAAGTCACTCAATCATGTCTGACTCTCTGCGACCCCATGGACTAGTCTACCAGGCTCCTCTGTCCATGGGGATTCTCTAGGCAAGAATCCTGGAGTGGGTTGCCATGCCCTTCTCCAGGGGATCTTCCCGACCCAGGGATCGAACCCAGGTCTCCTGTGTTGCAGGCGCATTCTTTCCCACCTGAGCCACCAGGGAAGCCCTGAAAAGTGAAGTCGCTCAGTTGTGTCCGAGTCTTTGTGACCCCATGGACTATAGCCCATGGGGTTCCTCTGTCCATGGGATTTTCCAGGCAACAGTACTGGAGTGGGTTGGCATTTCCTTCTCCAGGAGATCTTCCCCACCCAGGGATTAAACCCAGGTCTCCCGCATTGCAGGCAGACTCTTTACCGTCTGAGCCATCAGGGAAGATCCCATTTCTTATAGAGTAGTAACAGTTGCCAAAACATCAAGTGTAAACTGTACGTTTAATGACCTGCACTTTCATTTACCTTTTATGATTAGCTGTTGGAAGTTGCATGATGTGGCTCGTTTTATATATATGTAATTTGTGTACTTGTTTTTGGCTGTGCTGCATCTTCGTTGCTGAGTGAGCTTTGCTCTAGTTGTGGTGAGTGAGGGCTCCTTGCTACTTGTGGTGCCCTGGCTTCTCATTGTGGGGGCTTCTCTTGTTATGGAGCACAGGCTCTAGAGGGCTCTGGCTTGCAGCACACAGGCTTAGTAGTTGTGGCTTGTGGGCTTTCTCTAGTTGCTCCGCTGCATGAGGAATCTTCACTGACCAGGGATCAAGCCTGTGTCCCCCTGCATTGGCATGTGGATTCTTATCCACTGTACCACCAGGAAAGTCCTGTGGTGTGGCTCGTTATGACAGTGCTCCAGACGAGCTGAAGAAGGCTAAGAGGCAATAAGATCTTCCTTCTATTAAATATTAGTATGTGTGCATGCTTAGTTGCCTCAGTCATGTCCGACTCTGTGCAACACTATTGACCGCGGCTCGCCAGGCTCCTCTGTCCGTGGGATTCTCCAGGCAAGAATACTGGAGTGGGCTGCCATGCTCTTATTAGTATAGTCACTACAGTTGTTATAGAAAGGTAAGTTTGAAACCACTTGGACTATTTTTCTTTTTACAGTAGTTTCCACGTTATGGGGAAGGAGAGTTATCCAAGCAGTGGACTGTGCACCTTTTTGCTCCTGGGCAGGGACGCCCACAATGAGAGTATTGCTGCTGCTCTGGTACTTCTCTCGCATGGAACAAATTTGCAAGGTCTGGGCAGTGATTCATAGCTCAGGAAAGACACACCTTCCAAAGGCAATGATGAAGAAAGAAGGATATTATATGTTTAGTCTCCACTATTTTTATCCTTCTGGTTTTCAGTTAAATTGTGACTTACAATTGTTTGGTTATGGTGACCCATTAATTCATCAAACAGAAGCTCCATTTGAATCAAAGACTCCTTTTTTCAAACTTAAAAGAAAATGGGTCTATATGTTCTTATACTTTCCCTGCAGTATATTCTTTCATTTTAATAGTATTCAAAGTCTATCCAATAGGCCTGGACTCAGCCTGAATAAAACTATATATAGTTTCACATGAATAGGTAAATAGTAGTTAGTATTTTCATTAAAAATGAGCACATATAAAGACCCAATTTTTTTTCATCCTTATCCCAGCCCTTGATAATATGCACTAAAAATTACTATCGTACTTAAGAATATTTTTAAGACTGAAGCTGACCTGATTGGTATTGAAATATTTGAACATTCTGGTTGTGTCATATGGCAGGAGCCATGTGCCATGTAAAAATATCATTTGTATATTTAATTGTGCATAATTTCTTTAGCATCTGCCTCTCCCTCCAGGCTGCAAACACCCCAAGAACTCTTTTATATAAAGTGTCTGTACAAGTGGATACTTAAACATTTTTGTAGATTGGACTAGCAAAAGAATCAGTAAAGATAAGCACTGCTATATTAAACATATGCAATATTAGCCAAGGTTAAATACAATCTTAGTTCAAAAATAATTTTTGACACGTGAATCAATCAGAATATTCTGAAAAGTGAGTGCTGCCATCCATCCATAGGAGAATTTAAGATGCTAAAGAACTTACAATCTTGGTTGTTTCTTATTTTCCAGCTCCTTCACACCTCATTCAGAATACAGATTTCAGCACCTTGTTTCTTGACTACGCTGTTTCATAATGATAAACCCAACACTTGGATAACAGACAGTTGCAGAATACTTTCTGGTTTTATCTTTAGCCTCCAGTCACACTAGATATGCCAAGTCCATGAAAATAGCAAGTGATTTAATGCCACAAAGTATTTACTGCATACTTTCTTGTGCTTGATGTGCTATATTCTATACACACTATGATGTTTTATTCCTTTGTGCCTTTGTTAATGACAATCTTTCTAGTTTGAATGCTTTTCCCTTCCTTCTTCTCTGGGTAACCACTATTCATTCCTTAAGACTCATCTCAGATATCACCTACCCCATAAAGCTTTACCTGAGCCAAAAGGCTGGGGTCCCATAAGACTACATAGCTGTGCAACAGAACTTAGCTATTTTATTTTAGTACATATAAACACTATCTGTTTATGTATCCAAATGTCCCACTAGACTATGAACTCCTCAAAGTAAAGCAATCAGAAGAGAACTGGCCCTTATTTCCATTATCAAATATACCAACCTACCTGAGTGTATACCTAAATATTCGGTCTTACTTCCTAGTAGAATGAGTGGACTGCCATTGATTCATTAAGGCCAATCCATCTATTCGGGCACCTCTTGTGCACTTGATTTATAGTTTGTTTAGTTATGGAATTCTAGTTTGGAAATAATTTTCAATTATTAGAAATTTTGAAGGCATTGCTTCATTTCTTTTTGTTTCCAGTACTGCTGAGAAATCCAAATCTTCCTTACCATTCCTTTAAAAAAAAAACTCCACATTACAGAAAATGTTAATATCTACAATGAGCACAAATAAATCCTTACCTGCTATCTTTCTGCTCCCACAGTTATCAATTCACAGCTGACCATGTTGGATCTAGTTTTTCTCTCCTCCATAGTTGCCTTTTTTTCCTCTTTACTTTTTTTCTGACCGTGCCCTGTGACATGTGGGATATTTTCCCGACCTGGGATCGAACTCGGGCTTCCTGCATTGGGAGGGTGAAGTCTTCGCCACTGGACAACCAGGGAAGTCACTCTTTACTTATGTTGATTTCCATTTTCTGTGGCAGAGACGTTCTTCTGTTAGGGGAAGCACACTGATTGAAACCGCCCACCCTGGCCAGGCACCATAGTAACCATTTGCATGAGTTGTTTTATGACAGGAGATCCTGATAAGGAATACGGAACTAGTAAGCCACCACCAGCCGGAAGAGTTCGGGAAATGTCGGGAGGAGACACTGCGTGTCCGTCCACTTCCCAGAATCCCTCTCGCTAGCATCCATCTTGGCTGAGCGATGCGTGCGCCACCAGGAAAGACTGAATTAATAATGATTGGCCAAAGACTACCCGGAAACTAATCCCATCACCATAAAACCCAAGACTGTGAGCCACGTGGCAGAGCAGTTCTCCTGGGTTCCCTTACCCTCCTGCTCTCCACCCGGGTGCCCTTTCCCAATAAAGTCTCTTGCTTTGTCAGCATGTGTCTCCTGGGACAATGCATTTCCGAGTGTCAGACAAGAGCCCAGTTTCGGGCCCTGGAAGGGGTCCCCCTTCCTGCAACACTTCTTTGGGCTTGTCATCTCTTGGCTCTCTGCTCATAATCAAGAAGTGTTAGTCGCTCAGTCGTGTCCAACTCTTTGCGACCCCACGGACCGTAGCCCACCAGGCTCCTCTGTCCATGGAGTTCTCCAGGCAAGAATACTGGAGTGGGTTGCCACTTCCTTCTCCAGGGCATAATCAAGAAAGTGTGAGACTAAAAACTGATTCACACTGAGCCTGTGGGAAGGACTTTTCAACTGTGAATTTCATTGAATAGGAATCTGGGTGGGTCATGTATAGGGGAAACTCTGAGGTCAGTGCCTTTAGGTCTTGATCTGAGGTCAGAGTCTGTGGAAAGGAGTTTCAGTTTCTTTTCTGGAGGGTAAATGTCTGGCTGCCAGCATGCTGGGAGTTGTGTTGGGGAAGAAAGCTAGAGGTGTCTGCATTCAGCAATTCACTAGCCATCTGCTCTCATGGCATCCCTGCTCATTTTCCTAGGCTGGAGTAAGTGACCTGAGATTTTTACTGTTTCTGAAACAGCTTTTACCTCCACCTCCTTATTTAGGAATGCTTCTTCACACTCCATTTCAGATTTTTCTTAACATTGCTAATTTCTGATCTTTTTGAGGCTGTGGTGCAAATTATGTTGATTTTGAACTTTCCTTGCAGCCAACTTGGGATTTGAGTCTCTTGGGGGTGCTAACTCAGTTATCACACATCCATCTGCTTTCTAACTCTCAAAATCTTGTTGCTGTTTTTTCCTCTGCTGCTTTCCCCACAAGTGTATGTTTAGAACAAAACTCATTTATCATACTTTCAAGGCCTTTTGGGAGGGAGAAAGTTAGATGTGTGTATTTACATCACCTTCACCTGGAAAAGCACCCCCCCCCGCCCCGACCCTGTTTTCTTTAAACCTTAAAAATCCCACAACCTTTGTTTAATATAAAGGTGAACTCTCTTCCTCGTGGTTGATTTCTCCCTGAGACTTCTGGTAGCTGGCAATTTCCTGGTCCAGTGGTTTGGACTCCATGCTTCCACTGCAGGGAACATGGGTATGATCCCTGGTGGGGGAGATAAGATCTTGCATGCGGAGTGGCACAGCCAAAAAATAAAAAAGAAAAGATAAAAAGACCTCTGGTAGCCACTGTGTGTACCGAGGCCTCTGACCTTTTGGGGTTTGCAGAGAAGGGGTCAGCTACTAGCAGAGAGTATGTGGTCCTGCCAGATGAGTATGTCTTTGATTTCCTTCTTGAAGCCCCATCCATGTATTTCTGGTAATACACCACCAGGGTTTTGGAGATGGGCTAGCCCCTGGCATCAATGTGGGCCACCCTTCACGCGGGGATAGACGTCCATGCAGGGAAACTGCTCTTTGCCCAGGAACAGATCGGGCTCCAGAAGCATGTATATATAGTGCAGAGCAAGAGGCCCACTCAGCTACAGGGGCCATTGTTCACGTTGTACAAACAGCTGGCTCTTCATGCTGTACTGAGGCTGTGGTCACCTACTTGCTTCCCAAGACCTGCGCAGACTGCAGTGGACCCTCGGGAAGCAGGGCAGCCGGCAGAGACAAGGATGCCTCCACAAGGAGCTCCACAGCTGGAAATACCTCTTCCTGAAAACCCACCTTTCTCACTGGAATTCTGGGGTACTGTATTGGCATGTTTTTGTTTTTTCCTTACCTTGCTGGCCACCCAATCGAAAGCAATACTTTGGAGTGTTTGGAGTTTTTTTGAAGTGCTTTCCAAATGGCAGGCACTGTTTAAGATAATGGCAAATAATCAAGGAACAAAACAGACAGCTTTCTGTCCTCACAGAGCATGTATTTCCCTGTTTCTTTGTTGAGCTCTTACCCTTTTTCTGATGTTTAAATTATGTAGGGCCCCAAACTTTGGTCCTTAGATATTTTTTGTTCTTCCCAAGTTATGCCATTCAGCTCCATGGCTTTAAAAACATCTATAAAATGATGACTCCAAATCTCATATTACTCACTGCTTACTCAACACTATCACTTGATACTTGTAGGGGGCTGAAAGGTGGCCCCCACAAAAGATATGTTTACTTTTTATCCTCAGAATCTATGACTGATACTTTATTTGGAAAAAGATTTTGTAGACTTAAAGATGTTGTGATGAGGAAATCATTCTGAATTAGCCATATAGAACCTAAATCAAATGATGCATCCTTATAAAAGGCCCACAGAGGAGAAGACAGACACAGAGGAAAAAGAAATGTGAAGATGGAGGTAGAGACTAGAAGAATGTGGCTACATGTTGAGGAATGCCAAGAGTTGCCAGAAATTGCAAGAGGCAAGGAACATTTTTAAGTGTAAGTATGTAATTATAATTAAATTACTATACTTAAATAAATAATTTCAGGATATAAGACCAACCCACAGAAATCAATTATATTTCTATATCCTAGAAATAAATATTTTGAAAAATGATACTAAGGAAATAGTTCCAATTATGATAGCATGAAAAAGAATAAAATCCTTAAATATACTTTTAATGGAAGAAGTGCGTCATGTATACTGAAAATTGCTAAATGTTGTTGAAAGAAAGAAGATTTAAGTAAATAGAAACACATCCTATGTTCATGGGTTGGAAGACAACATTTTTAAGATGGCATTATTTCCCAAATTGTTCTTAAATTCATACAGATTTATGACAATTCCAGTGAGACTCCTAGCTTTTTTTTTTTTTTGTAAAAGTTGACAAGCTGATCTTCAAATCATGTGGAAAGGAAACCTGAATATCCAAGGCAATCTGGAAAAGAGAAACAGTGTTGGAGGACTCATATTTCCTGATTTTAAAACTTACCCATGAAGTGACAGTAATCAAGATGGTATGGTACTGACATAAGGGTAGATATATATATTAGTGAAATAGAATTGAGGGTCCAGAAATAAACCCTTACTTTTATGGTCATGTGATTTTTGCCACGGTTACCAAGACCATTCAGTGGGAAAAGAACAGTATTTTCAACAAATGTTGTTAGTGCAACTAGGTATATCTGCATGGAAAAAGAATAAAAATTGGACTTTTGTCTCTCACCATTAATAAAAATAAAAGGCAACTAAAAGTGGAATACTGAAATGTAAGAGCTAAAATGATGAAACTTTTAGAAGAAAACATAGGAATTAATTTTCATGGCCTTAGGTTAAACAGCACACAAACAACAAAAGAAACTGTAGATAAATTGAAGTTTATTAAAATTTAAAACTTTTGTGCTTCAAAAGATACCACCAAGAAAGTGGAAAGAGAACAATGGAATGGTAGAAAATATATGCAAACATGTATCTGATAAGAGATTTATATTCAGAATGTATTATAACATTTAATTCTATAATATATAATATAAAGAACAAAGCTCAATAGTAAAAAGACAAATAACAATTTTAAAATGAGCAGTGAATAGATACTGTGCTGTGTTAAATGATGACCCTCCCAAATATGCCCTTGTTCTGATCCTTGGAGCCTGTGAAAGTGCAAAGACCTAACCACTGGACCTCCAGGGAATTATCTAAAAAATGTTGAATTGTATACTTTAAAAGGGTAAGTTATACAGTGTGTGAATTGGATCTCAATAAAGCTTTTTTTCCTTTTTAAAAAATGATTCAATGAACTCCCATCTAGTCTTTGCCCAGTTTCATCAATTGTTTACATTTTGCTCTATTTACTTTTTCATATTCTTTCTATGCATCTTTTCTGAAACCATTTGTAAATCACCTGGGATGATTTGGGGATGATTGTGGAATACTATTCAGCAATAAAAAAGTTAACTATTGACACATATAACACAGATGAATCTCATGCAGAGTGAAAGAAGCTAGGCAAGAAAATGGAGAAGACAATGGCAACCCACTCCAGTTCTCTTGCCGGGAGAATCCCATGGATGGAGGAGCCTGGTAGGCTGCTGTCTATGGGGTCGCTAAGAGTCGGACACGACTGAGCATCTTCACTTTCACTTTTCACTTTCATGCATTGGAGGAGGAAATGGCAACCCACTCCAGTGTTCTTGCCTGGAGAATCCCAGGGACGGGGGAGCCTGGTGGGCTGCCGTCTATGGCGTCACACAGAGTCAGACACGACTGAAGCGACTTAGCAGCAGTAGCAGCAGGCAAGAAAAAGACTATATACTGGACGTTACTGTTAACATAAAACTATGGAAAATGCAAACCAATCCACATGAGCAGAGAGCAGATCTGTTGTTGTCTGAGGGATAGAATGGGACGCTGAGGGGAGCAAGAGGGAGGGATTATAGACCATTGTCTTGATTGTGGTGATAATTTCCTAGGTGCATGGTGGTGGTTTGTGCATGCCCAGTCGTGTCCCGTTCTTTGTGACCCCATGGACCATAACCCATCAGTCTCCTCTGTCCATGGGATTCTCCAGGCAAGAATACTGCAGTGGATTGCCGTTTCCTTCCCCAGGAGATCTTCCAGACCCAGAGACAGAACCTTCATCTCCTGCATTCAAAGGCAGATTCTTTTTTTTTTTTTTTTTCATTTATTTTTATTAGTTGGAGGCTAATTAGTTTACAATATTGTAGTGGGTTTTGTTATACATTGACATGAATCAGCCATGGATTTACATGTATTTCCCATCCCGATCCCCCCTCCCACCTCCCTCTCTACCCGATTCCTCTGGGTCTTCCCAGTGCACCAGCCCGAGCACTTGTCTCATGCATCCCACCTGGGCTGGTGATCTGTTTCACCCTAGATAGTATACTTGTTTCAATGCTATTCTCTCAGATCATCCCACCCTCGCCTTCTCCCACAGAGTCCAAAAGTCTGTTCTGTACATCTGTGTCTCTTTTTCTGTTTTGCATATAGGGTTATCGTTACCATCTTTCTAAATTCCACATATATGCGTTAGTATACTGTATTGGTCTTTATCTTTCTGGCTTACTTCACTCTGTATAATGGGCTCCAGTTTCATCCATCTCATTAGAACTGATTCAAATGAATTCTTTTTAATGGCCGAGTAATAGTCCATTGTGTATATGTACCACAGCTTCCTTATCCATTCGTCTGCTGATGGGCATCTAGGTTGCTTCCATGTCCTGGCTATTATAAACAGTGCTGCGATGAACATTGGGGTGCACGTGTCTCTTTCAGATCTGGTTTCCTCGGTGTGTATGCCCAGAAGTGGGATTGCTGGGTCATATGGCAGTTCTATTTCCAGTTTTTTAAGGAATCTCCACACTGTTCTCCATAGCGGCTGTACTAGTTTGCATTCCCACCAACAGTGTAAGAGGGTTCCCTTTTCTCCACACCCTCTCCAGCATTTATTGCTTGTAGACTTTTGGATAGCAGCCATCCTGACTGGCGTGTAATGGTACCTCAGTGTGGTTTTGATTTGCATTTCTCTGATAATGAGTGATGTTGAGCATCTTTTCATGTGTTTGTTAGCCATCTGTATGTCTTCTTTGGAGAAATGTCTGTTTAGTTCTTTGGCCCATTTTTTGATTGGGTCATTTATTTTTCTGGAATTGAGCTGCAGGAGTTGCTTGTATATTTTTGAGATTAATCCTTTGTCTGTTGCTTCGTTTGCTATTATTTTCTCCCAATCTGAAGGCTATCTTTTCACCTTGCTTATAGTTTCCTTTGTTGTGCAAAAGCTTTTAAGTTTCATTAGGTCCCATTTGTTTATTTTTCAAAGGCAGATTCTTTACTGCTGAAAATAGGTAAAATTTTATTATTAAACTGTACAGTTTAATGTGTACACTTTATTACATGTCAACTGTAGCTCAGTAAATGTTTTCAGAACTTTTCAAGTTGTACACTTTGCTTTTCTAAGTTTGCATTTTTTGGGCCACACAGCATATGCAATCTTAGTTCTCTGGCCAGGGATCAAACCCATGCCCCTTGCATTGGAAGTGCAGAGTCTTAACCACTGGACCACCAGGGAAGTTCCAAGTAGTACACTTTAAATATAAGCAGTTTATTGTAAGTCAATTCTATCTCAAGAAAGTTGTTGAAAGAATCAGAAGACAAATGAAAATTAAAAATTTAAAATACTTTAAAATCATAAAAAAGGGTTAATTTCCTTAATATAAAATCTGCACCAAATCAATGAGAAAACAAGAAAAACAGCTGAAAGTGAGTAAATGATATGAGCAGTTCATGAAAAAGAAAATATATTGGATCTTAAACAGAGACAATACTCAACCTCACTGAGAAAAATTCAAATTAAAGCACTGACACTTTAAAGCACTTCAAATTAAAGCACAGTCACCTACCACTGACACTGTTTTTGCATTCCTAACTAGGCGGATAACCACCAATTTCATACAACACTATGTTGACATGAGTTTGGGGAAGCAAGCTTTCCACATAGACAGTAAGTGTATGGACTGCTCTAACATGTAAGACGGATACTTTGATAATATGTATTTAACTGCTGTATCCTTCCCTGTAGTCATTCCACTTGGAATTTTTCCTACAGTTATACTTGTGTAAGTCCAAAATGACCTACCTTCAATGTTATTAATTAAATTTTTATTTGTTGTTAAAGACTGGTAAAAGTCTAAATGCCTGTGCATAGGAGATTGGTTACATAATTATAGTTCAACTGTTGAATGGAGTACTGTGTATTGGTAAACAAAGAATGAGAAAGCTCTTTATATGTTGAAATGAGAAAATCTTATTTATCTGAAGTGAAAAGAAAAAGGTACAGAACAGTGTGTTATAGTGTGCTGCCATATGGATTAAAAATCAGTCTACAAATACCTTTTGCCACAATACACATAAGTCTGTACAAGTGCAGATTTGCTTCTGGGGAGTGGTTTGAAGAAAGGTTTGGGAATAAGTCTTTTCCCTATGTCTCTTTTATAAGACTTGAACTTTGGATTATTTGAATCTATTTCCTACACTACAAGACCCCCTCTTTTGTTGATATTAATAAACCCCTCTGGGGCTGCCAAAATTTTAGCTCATAAACATATTTATTTTATTTCCCCCTCCAACATTTAAAAAAGTAAGTTCATTTTTAATCCAACATTTCTTGGTGTTTTGCAGTAAAAACTTATTTCATATTTTCAGTTTACATAGTTCATGATATTTCTAGATATTGACGTCCTCATTATTTCTTATTGTATTCTGGAGGTAAAAGCTGGGTGGAAAAGGTCTGAACATCTTTTTTCAACACTTTGGAAGAATATTGCCAAATTGCCCTTTGAAAGATTATACCAATTTACATTCTCACCTGCAGTGAATGGATAGGCCCCTTTTCTTGAACTCTCATTGGCACTTGTGCAATCATTTTCTAAATTCCAATTTTATGGGTTACACTCGTATCTCATTATTTTAATTTTTCATGTTCTAAATTGCAATGAGTTTGAAGACTATTTCAAAGTTATATTAATCATTTAAGTTTTTTAAAAAATCTTTTTCTGCTTTTTTAACTATGTAATACATTGATTTCATTTTCACAATATATGATTCAAACTGTATGGAAAAATGCAAATATAGGTTAGTATATGGTGTTAGGTAAAGAATCTAATTATATTTTCCCATAGTTAACACAATTTTTAAGTGGCCATTCATTAAAAATCTACTTGTTCTGTACTGAGCACCAAAGTGCTTCACTAATTCTAAATTCTTGGATGTATCACAGAATTTAGGGTCTGCTTCATTTAAACTGTCTGTCTAGTATCAGGCTGGAAACATATCGTCTAGTTATTTTTGCTTAAGAGTTGTATATCCATTCTTTATTCTTTTGCTGCATAGTTCTGGACTTGCACATTTAAATCTAATTACATTAAATTTATAAATGAAATGTAGGAGATTTGAGATTTTGCAACATTAATTTTTCTCATCTGAGAACACATTTTACTCCATTCATTTACCACTACTTTCATATTCCCCAGTAAAATTTTGTGTGTGTCTTTATGCCGGCAAGCATATTTCTTGTTAAGCTTACTCCAAGGTATTGGAAATTTATAGCCCCTTCCCTGGTGATTAGATTACTTTATGGTGCTCTTTCGACTTTGTGTCCTTTTATATCACTCAGCATCCCTCAGGTCCCCTGCTGTCAGAGCAGTTGACGGGAGGTTCAAATGCCATCGGTCGGATGGATATTATTTATTCTCCTTGGGCTTGAGCTGACCACCTCTTAGTCTCCTTTTATGGCCTGTAGAGAGCTTGCAGTGACCCTCTGCTGGAGCGAGGACCAGGAGCTGAAGTAGCTCTCCTTCATTTACATAAACAGCTAACTGGTTGGCCGCCAGCCTTTAGTGCTCTTCCACAGAGGGCTCACCACTTGTGCTTCTGATCCCTGCTTGGATATCTGATTCCAGGCACTTCCTTCCTCACAGAGCTTGTCCCCACCCTGGGCTCCCCCACCCCCAACAACCCTAGAAGAAAGTCAATTGTTTGTTTCCATTTGACCCCAGAGAATTGTTCCTTTATTGACTAAATAACAATTCGGGATTGCAGAACATACAAATGAGCCTGGTCCTCAATCAGAAAATTTTAAAAAGAGGAAAATAAAGAGATAATAGTAGTCCTTTTCTCTTGAAACTCTCCATACCACGCACTTTCCAAGTGTTTTTTTCTTTTTAAGATAAAATAAAATCTTACATTAAAACTTTTTTCTTTTCTACTTTTTTTCCAGCAAAGAATTGTGGTGAAATACATATAACAAAATTTACCATCATAAACTTTTTAAGTGTACGGTTCAAAAGTGCTAAGCACACGCACATTGTCGTGCAACTGATCCCTACAACTTTTTCATCTTATAAAACTGAAACTCTATACCCATTAAATAATAGCCACCCACTAATCCCTCCCCCCAACCCTGGCAAGGATCATTCTACTTTGTTTCTCTGAGTCTGAGCAGAATGTCCTCAAGCTTCTTTCCTTCACTGTAGCATGAGGGAGAATCTCCTTCCTTTTTTTTCTTGCCATATGCTGCAGTCAGTTTGAGATCTTACTTCCCCAACCAGAGATGGAACCCGTGTTCTCGGCAGTGGTGGAAGCTCGGAGTCTTAACCACCAGGGAAGTCCTTCTCCTCTCCTTCCTTTTTAAGACTGAATAATACACCACTCCATGTATATATCATATTTTATTTATCCATTCTTCCGTCCATAGACATTTGGATTGCATCTACATTTTTTGGCTATTGTGAACAGTGCTGCTATGAACATGGGTGTACAAATTTCTCTGTGAGACATGTGATTTCAATTACTGTCTTTTTAAAAAAAAATTTATTGATGTATAGTTGATTTACAATGTTTTGTTAATTTCTACTATATAGCAAAGTGACTCATTCATATATATATATATATATAATCTTTTTCATATCTTTTCCATTATGGTTTATTGCAGGATATTGAATATAGTTCTCTGTGCTTTACAGTAAGACTTTGTTGTTTATCCATTCTATATTCAATTACTTTCTAAGTGTTTTACTAAGTTTATTGCATTTAATCCTTATTACAACTTTATCAATCAGGTATTATTAATATTCAAGCTTTAGTAATGTGAAAACGGAGGTGCAGAGAGGCTAATTAAATAGTTGTGTATGTGTGTGTGTTCAGTCATGTCCAACTCTTTGCAGCCTCATAGACTGTAGTCTGCCAGGTTCCTCTGTCCATGGAACTTTCCAGGCAAGAATACTGGAGTGGATCGCCATTTCCTTCTCTAGAGGAACTTCTTGACCCAAGGATTGAACCTGTGTCTTCCGTGTCTCCTGCATTACCACTGAGTCACCGGAGAAGCTCCTTTTAAGGTATATCTTATACTAAAATATCCTGTATAAATGACTTGAAATATTACTCCAGGAAGGAAAAATGAGCCTGAGCACGAGAGTTTTCATAGTTAAATAGGCAATGTGGGGTTTGAAAAAACTGGTGATGGAGTCACCCCATGACCTGCATTCCTATATCATTGATTTGATGATGTCCTAACTCACATATATTCCCTTTATGCTTTTGCAGTATAAATTCCAAAACCTCATGAGAAATGTAAAAAATGGGTTCTGGGGAATTTTTTTTAAGTCACTTGTCTATAAAATGTATTATATATTGATCATAATATATATCTCAATATTATATATATTGATTTTTTTCTTTTTCATTTTTTTCAACTTAGCTACACATTAAATTATCCATCTTATTTAAGGATCAAAACACTGCTGAGTTTTCAGGATTGAGAAATGAATGTCTTTATTTCCTGCTCTCCAAAATAAATTATTTGGGTTGTTTTTCCAAGCTAAATTGTATTTAACTTCCTTTTCATTTTTTTTTTTAACCACCAGACTTTTTAAGTTAGTGTAACATCTATACCTAGCAAACACATTTCTTTTTAAAAAAAATGTAAAGTCCTTTCTAGAGATAGAAATCTTTGAATACTTTTTTCATAAAATTATCCTCAAAATAGATGGAGAATGCTTTACTAAGTCCAATTAGTTTTAGTTTTTCAATGCTGCAGTGGATAAACAAAGAAAATACTTGAGGAAATTTAAAAAGTGGCCTCAATTTAAAAATAAGTAAAGCAATATCCTACTGTGGAGGGAAATACAGACATTATTTGTTACTCTACATTAAAAAATTTTATTTGTTTATTTATTTCTGGCTGTGTTGGGTCTTAATTGCTGCGTGGGCTTTTATCTAGCTGCAGTGAGCCTCGGATATTCTGTTGGTGCGTGGGTTCTCACTGTGGCGCCTTCTCTGGTTGCAGAGCACAGGCTCTAGAGCATTCTGGCTTCAGCAGTTGCAGCACACAGGCTCAGCATCTGTGGCACATGGGCTGAGTTGCTTTGTGGCATGCGGGATTCTCCCTGCCCAGGGATTGAACCAGTCTCTCCTGCGTTGGCAGGCGGGTTCTTTACCACTGAGCCACCAGGGAAGCCCTACTCTACCTTTTTTTTTTTATAATTACAGGACATTAATTCGCTGCTTTGACAGCTTATTATTTTATTTCTTTATTTGTCCTCTCGGCATGCAGAATCCTAGTTCCCCAAACAGGAATCAAAACTACACCCCCTCCATTAGAAGCATGGAGTCTCAACCACTGGACGGCCAGGGAAGCCCAACTGTTCTGTTACTCTACTTTGATCACATTTACATGATAGGATTTTAGGGCAAAAGTATTGGTATCTTATCATAGGGATGAAGGTGATAATATCATAATAAGGTTAATAGTCAGGCTTCTCTGGCTGTGTAACAGAACCCCAACTCAGATTTGTTTTGTGATTTTAATTGCTCATGGAATCCTTGACAGGGTTGACAGATATCACTCACTGAAGACAGGATATGTGTTGGATGATGCCTTGGTTTGGTATATGAAATAATAGATCTTTACTCATAAAGTGGTTAAGAGCATATTTTATAAAACGTTTGTTCTGAGCATTTTTTTGGGGTGGGTAACTTTGTTTTAAAATAATTTCAAACTTACAGAAAAGTTACAAGAATAGTATGAAGAACTATCAAATGCCTATTGCTCAGATTTACCAGTGGTTTATATTTTGTCCCATTTCCTTAAAATTTTCTCTCTTCTTTTTTTTTAATTGAAGTATAATTGATATACAGTATTGTATTAGTTTTCAGAATGATTTGCTATTTGTATATGTCCCATTTAAAAATTAATCTTATTTTAAAGACTATTTATTTATTTATTTTTGGCTGTGCTGGATCTTAAGGGCAACAACTAGAGAAAGCAATAAAATTTTAAGTGAGGCTAATTATTTTATTTTTTTGAATGGTTCAGACAGTAAAGAATCTACCTACAATACAGAAGACCAGGGTTCGATCCCTGGGTTGGGAATGTTCCCTGGAGAAGAGAATGGCAACCCATTCCTGTATTCTTGCCTGGAAATCTCGTGGACAGAGGATCCTGGCGGGTTACAGTCCATGGGGTTGCAAAGAGTTGGACCCAACTGAAGGACTAACACCTTACTCTCTAGTTGTGGCGTGTGGGCTTCTCATCGCGGTGGCTTATCTTGTTGCGGAGCATGACTCTAGAGTATGAGGCCTTCAATAGTTGCATGTGTAGGCTTAGTAATTGTGGCACAGGGGATCAGTTGCCCCGTGGCATTTGAGATCTTCCCAGAGTAGGGATCAAACCCTTGTTCCCTGCATTGACACGTGGACTCTTAACCTCTGGACCAGCAGGGAAGTCTCCCATTTGTTTTCATACTAATCTCTATACCTACATACATACGTACATATAACACATATATGTCTTTATAGATACATATGTCTGTATAGATATATGCACTCTATATATTATATATGTATAAAAATATATTCATATTTTTTTCTCTGAACCATCTGAGAGTGTGTTAGAGGTATTATGCCTCTTTATCCTTAAATACTTGAGTGTGTTTTGCTAAGCACAAAGAATTCTCTTACATAATTGAAATTGCAGTCACAAACTCAGAAAATTTATTATTGATTTTATATTATTATCTAATCTATAGTCCCTGTTCAAATTTTAGCAGTTAAGTCAATTGTATCCTTTTTCCCTAGTCTAGGATCCAATCAGGGTGCATATACTGTTATTTAATTGTCAAATCTCTTTACTCTCCTTTAATCTGCAACAGTTTCATCAACCTGTCTTTTTCATCAGTCTCGTTAGTTTTGGAGAATAGAAGCCAGGTGTTGTATAGAATGTTCTTCAATTAAACTGGTGAGTATGTGGGGAATGGAGAGAGAGAGAGCAGTGACAGGGTCTCCACAGATCGCCTTGACAGTCTGCTCATTATCTCTGAAGTGGTTTCCATTCTGCCTTATAGGTAGCTCTAGAGAGACTACACGTGAGAGCGAATGCCCATCGATTTAAGCCAGACAATGCAGCATTATTGGAAAATGCTGGAACATGTGGATGTAATCAAAGTATCAGTGATGAACCCTTCAAATCATTTTTTAAAAAATAGTACTGTTCAGAGGTGGTCTCTAACCAAAACTTCTAAATAGCAAGTGGCTATGTTGAATATATCATAGAAATTTATAGCTCATTGGAGCTAGATATTATTTAGTGTGTTTTATAGAACAAGAACTTCAGATTCGCTGAGCTTAAGAAATTTGACTATGGTAGTCAGTGGAAAGCCAAGATCAGATCCCACATCATCCTGATTCCTTGCCCAGTGCGCTTTTTCATTCTGCCCCAAGTGATCGAAATTATGCTTCACTGTAATTGTCGTCTTGAATCCCATTTGTGATTTGGTGGTAATCCAATTTTCAGTGTATGCATCTCTTTATTAAACAAATGAAGCTTTACCAGGAAATTTCTCATTTTAAGGGCTACCACTTAAAAAGCATTACTAAAATTGGCAGCTATTTTGTATCTCAAGACATTCATTCTGCCACTAGAAATGTTTCCATAGCCAAATGAACAACTGTTTTGATACGTTAATTTCTGATGTGTAAACTTTTATATTTTAGTTATTGGTCTTAAGAAAACAGAGTTTCTCCATTAATTGGTCTAACTTAAGAACAAAGTACTCCAGAGGAATGCAGATCCATTCTACTTGTTAGTGACAAAAATTGTATGCAGAGCTTTCCCCTCACCAGGGAGAAATGGTTGAAAGTCAGACTAGTGCAGTGGGAAGAGTGCGCGTGTGTGTTCAGTTGGGTCTGTCTCTTTGCGATCCCATGGACTGTAACCTGCTGGGCTCCTCTGTCCATGGGGTTTCCCAGGCAAGAATACTGGAGTAGGTTGCCATTTTCTCCTCCAGGGGATCTTCCCACCCCAGGGTTGAACCTGAGTCTCCTGCGGCTCCTGCATTGCAGGTGGATTCTTTACCACCGAGCCACCGGGGGGAAGCCCTTGGTGGGAAGAGCATGAACTCTGATTAGCCAAATGGAGTTTCAAAGCCTGTACAGTATGAGCTTCATTCCTCATCTGCGTAATGGAAGAGATAATACTGATTATCTGACTCTCTGGTGCTGTAAGTACTTACTCTTAAGGATGACAGAAATGTGTCTCATGGTGGAAGGTCTCAATTGTGATTATTTTCAGCTGGGTAATTGCCCAAGTGCTGTGCCCTGAGTAGGTATTAAGGAGCATCACTAGAGGGTGTGGAAGCTGATCCTACCAGCTGGTGCTAAAAATAATTTAAGACTGTCATAAACAGTCTGTACAATTATTCTTTAAACTTGCTTTGCCCCAGGTTTGGGGTTAGCAGTTAGCAACAGTATTACACTCCTCCATTTTAAAAACCCCCACAACTTCTTTCATTCTTCAAAGCTACTCCAGGTTTTAATTTTCACCAGGTTTCTCCAGCACAAAAATGCTTTGAGGGGGGTCCCTTATGCTAGGGCTTTTTCTGTTTCCTTTGGGTGACCATTGCTGTATTTATGAATTCCTTATTTAACTGAAAAGGTGACCCAGGAATTCAGACTGTAGAGTGATTCAGACTTGACACTTTCACTACCTTGACCCAGAGTTCAATCCCTGGTGGGGAGCTAATATCATGAGGGTTGGTGAAAAAAAAAAAAAAGACCCAAGAATCCATAGTAAGTTAAAGAAACTAGACACAGAAAAGAGATTTCTTGAAATTTTAAAGTATTTCTGTGCTTTTTGTTTTTCTGTTAGTTTTCTCATCTCTAAAGCAAATTGGTCAAATAAATGTCACAGTCTTTCATATGAATATTTCCTTCCTGTTTAAGTTGGTAATGTTGTTAGGTGTGAATTACAAAGGTCTGAAAATGGGACCTATAATGGAAATGGCAACTCAACAGTATAATGACGGTATTGCAAATTTGAAGCTGACACAGACTCGCTGGCCTCCTGAATGGATTTCTATCCTTTCTAGTCCACAGAGGTGCTCCTCCCCACTCTTATCTTTCCGTTTGAACAGAACAGACACCAAGTATTACCAATTATCTGTATGAATCAGTACTTTTGAATCTGACAATTTTCTTGGAAAAACATTTTAAAAGCCATTTCCCTAGCATGTGAAGATTATAAAACAGCTAATTTGGAAGGAACAGGGGAGACGGCAGGTCCAGCATTCCGTCTACAGTCTGACAGTCGGCCAACCAGGCCCTTTTTTTATTCAAAATGATAAAATAAGTCATTCTAATGAAAGAGGTGAATTTTTGTAGTCTTAGTTTCACAATCCTTTCCACTTCATTTTTATCATTGTCTTCCAGGCACAGAATATAAAAATAAAAGGAAACCAGAATACTCTGTTAGAAAATCTATATCTATAGAAAGAAAGGCAGTCTTTTATTTCATAAATGTACAATGGTTCATTAATTTTTGGCTGCTGTGGGTCTTCCCTGCTGCGCGTGGGCTGTCTCTAGCTGTAGTGAGTTGTGGAGCCGCTGTGTTGTGTGGGGTCTTCTCATTGCAGAGGCGTCTCTTGTGGAGCACAGACTCCAGACTTCGGTGGTTGTAGCACAGAGGCTCAGGAGTTGCATTACTTGGGCTTCAGTAGTTGTGGCATGGCGTATGGAATCTTCCCAGACCAGAGGTCAAACCCCTGTGTCCCCTGCATTGGCATTAATTTTTATTCTTTACTCTAATGGTGCATAAACGTATATACACAGGCTACTAAAGAATATACAACATACGAACACACGTGTGTTTGTGTACTTTATTTCAGGCCACCTCAATTTATTTTTGTAAACAATGTTAAAAATATTCAATAAAAATGCGGTGATGAGAAGGCTGAACCTGATACGGGGGACTGGACATTTTCCAGGTGGCAGGCACGCGCCAGACACAACAGCGTCTCAGTCCCCAGGTGTGACTCTTGTGCTGGTGCAGGCAGCTCTGAGCTGCACGAGCTTCCCTCTCCTGGCATCTCTATTTCAAAAAGAGCCCCGCAGGTGAAGGGACAGCTGTAACAGCTGAAACTAGACTATCAAATATGATAAAAAAGCACTAGTAGAGTTTTGGCGGCATAGAGTAAGCTTTTTGGAGAAGGGAAGAGAAAGCCACTCCAGTATTCTCTCCTGGAGAATTCCATGGACAGGGGAGCCTGGCGGGGTCGCAAAGAGTTGGGCATGACTGAGCAGCTAACACTTTCACAGTAAGCTTTCTTTCTTGTAGTCTTATAGAGTAGCCAATTTTGTTTTCTGCCTGCTTTTTTTTAATCTGTCCCTTGGGAGACCCTCTGATGATCAGCCCTGGTCAGATACTGATTTCCTTTCAAAGACCCCTGCTCACACTGGGCAGCCGTTTCTGGAAGTGCCTGCTGTCACATGGGGCTGGGGCTCCCGGTGGAAGAAGGAGGGGAGAGCTGGGAGGGAACAGCTGCCTGTCACATAGTAAACAGTGACGCCTGCCCATCAGGGCCCAGCTGGAACGCATGGCAGGCTGCAGGGACCAAACAGAGCCGCTGAAAATTGCATCCTTCCACCTAGCTCCTGACCCTATGGGACCACAGAGCAGGAGTTATTCTTATATAGTTGAAGTTCCTAATTTTTATTCTGCTCCACACGTCACTTTTGCTTTTACTCCGAGGAACCAGAAGAAGGCCTGAGAAGCAAAGAGAGTGGTATTCCAGGAACTTGAGTGCAGAAGTCTCCACTGAAACCTCACTTAGAAGCCAACAAAAATCAGTTATATTTTCCAGCTGGATGCCTACCTTGAGAATGAATCCTCTTATGTCATCTGTTGGTTAGTGTTGATTATATACCAGTGGGTCATAGAAATGAAAGATTAAAGTCACAATATGTTTAGTACTGGCTTTCAGAGATGACTTTAAAAAACAAACAAACAAACTCAGTGGTTGCAGGAATGAAATGTTTAGTCATTTCTGAGCACTGATGTGGTCAGAGCAGCCTATTTTAGACACTGACTACTTTCAGGTCTGAAGAAACTCTAGCTATTAATGCTTGCTTAGGGTTGTTCCACCTACTTACAGGGCAATTCAATCCATCAGTCAAGGTTTATTCATGTTTCTTTATGTGCACTCTACAAAGGAAGCAGAAGACACACTTTAAGTCATAAATTCTTGGGGAGTTTACAATTGAATGAGAACCAGAAAGAACACAAATAGAGAACTGTAAACATAAAAGACAAAACGAAAGAAGCTCTCTTGCTTATAGAGTGCTGGGTGCCTTTAGTAACAGAGGGGCTACCCCAGTGCCAAGGGCACTCGCAGTGTTACTAGTGGGTGTTCAGGAAATAGAAGTCTTTTTAGTAATTTTCCTCTCCTCAAAAAGTGGTAAGTGTAGCACCACAGTTTCATAGTTCCTAATTCATAAAGTATACAGCACAGCTTTGATAGAGAAGTAGCAATGTTCTCAAGTATCAGAAATGATGACTGAATTGGGCAAAGTAATCAGTTCCAATCATGCAGTGAACATGCTGTATTGGAACTAAAGGGCAAGAATAGTATGTGGAGGATTCTGAGGCTAAACTTTGTGATTCCATGGATCTAAACTAAGCTTGTCAATTTAGTTAATTCATTGAAGGAACATTTGAGTGCCAACTACCTGCCCAATACACTTTTAGGGGATTTAAGAATGAGTAACAAAGAGGCCTTTCTCTCAATGAGCTTATGGTGTATGAGGGTCGGGGGAGATTGGGTGGAGAGCAAGTCAGCAGAAAATTGCATTAGTGTATGGCAATTACTGTAATGACTTCTATTTTCTATTTTTGGAATTTGTAGTGGAGTATGGATAGTTGGTAGCTATACTTCTACTATAATTTCTGGCGGAAGGGGATTGTGAATTATGGAACTGTTGCTGGATATAGCTGTTAAGGGTTAGTGAATTAAAGAACAAAAGAAAATTATGCTTACTGATGGAATTCTGGTATTCTGAGGGCAGTGAAATTCTCAGTCATGACTGTAAGGTGGGAGAGAGTCTGTAACGACACTGTCAGTGGCTGGCTCATTTTTTCTCTGCCTTATCACTATAGTAACTCTGATGGCTGAACTTTAATAGCCTGAAGGATTTCTGTAGTAGTGTTGGTGGGCTGGATATGCCAGAGAACTGATGCCTCCTTCCCCCTCACCCCCAAATCCCATCATAACTGATGGGAATATGTGCATAAATACCCCATTTTTTGCTCTCCCAGTGGGATAACTCTGAGATTTGGCCCACAGAGTTCTACAGAGTGATTAATTGGTAGAAGCATTTAGGTGATCCTAGAAAATTGGGAACGGTAATTATATTAACTGCTGGTAATCCCCCAATACCCCTTAACCAATCCAATTTTTCTTTCCTTTGCTAGAGCCAGACAGGGTAAGGAACTTCCGTAGGTCAATGTCCAGAGATGAAGAGTCATGTTCTGAGGGCCAGTCCACAGACTCCTGCTGAGAAAAGATTTTCAACTTTTTTACACATAATTGGTCATGTTTTATACCATGCAACCTCCTTGGCTACAAATATAGATAGAGTAGCACTGGGCCAGTATGTGAATTGGCCTAAATTAGGTAGCCATTCATTCATTTACTCATTCTTTAAAAAAATATTTATTGAGACTCTAAAATGTGCCAACTACTACTCTAGGCATTGTGTAAAGCTGGGAACAAAGCAGATCTAAATTCAATCCTTTACTAGTCTCTGAAAGCAATGCTTATAGAGATGGCAAGGAAGAAATGGTGGCCAAAGCTAGGAGGTACATAATGGGTATGTCACACAGAAATGCAAAAGCCACAGAAGGGAGAGAGTCATGCCCGTGTGACAGTGGAAGACGAAGTTAAGATGGAGTTAAGCAGAGACAGAGATTGGCAAAGCCATGGTAATGCTGGGACTCTAGAATGGACATACCACAAACCTGCTGATGAGATGGTGGCAAGGTAACTGACTTATAAAAACTACATTGGATTCTAAAGGACCACCTAGTTTCCAGACTCCACTTGTCTCTGAAGCTGGCTTTGCTGTTCAGTTGAGTCGCTCAGTCGTGTCCGACTCTTTGTGATCCCATAGACTATAACATGCCAGCCTTCCCTGTCCATCACTAACTCCCGGAGCTTACTCAAACTCATGTCCATTGAGTCGGTGGTGCCATCCAACCATGTCGTCCTCTGTCGTCCCCTTCTCCTCCTGCCTTCAATCTTTTCCAGCATCAGGGTCTTTTCCAATGAGTCAATTCTTCCCATCAGATTGCCTAAGTATTGGAGTTTCAGCTTCAGCATCAGTCCTTGCAATGAATATTCAGGAGAATTTTAAGCATTACTCTGCTAGCATGTGAGATGACTGCAACTGTGTGGTAGTTTGAACATTCTTTGGCATTGCCTTTCTTTGGGATTGGAATGAAAAATAAGCTGACATTTTCCAGTCCTGTGTCCACTACTGCGTTTTCCAAATTTGCTGGCATATTGAGTGCAGCACTTTCACAGCATCATCTCTTAGGATTTGAAATAACTCAGCTGGAATTCCATCACCTCCACTAGCTTTGTTCATAGTGATGCTTCCTAAGGCCCACTTGACTTCACATTCCAGGATATCTGGCTCTAGGTGAGTGATCACACTGTCGTGGTTATCTGGGTCATGAAGATCTCTTGTATAGTTCTGTGTATTCTTGCCACCTCTTAATATCTTCTGTTTCTGTTGGGTCCATACTCTTTCTGTCCTTTATTGTGCCCATCTTTGCATAAAATTTTCCCTTGGTATCTCTAATTTTCTTGAAGAGATTTCTAATCTTTCCCATTCTGTTGCTTTCCTCTATTTCTTTGCATTGATCACTGAGGAAGGCTTTCTTGTCTCTCCTTGCTATTCTTTGGAACTCTGCATACAAATGGGTGTATCTTTCCTTTCCTCCTTTGCCTTTAGCTTCTCTTCTTTTCTAAGCTATTTGTAAGGTCTTCTCAGACAACCATTTTGCCTTTTTGCATTTCTTTTTCTTAGGGATGGTCTTGATCACTGCCTCCTGTAGAATGCCATGAACCTCTGTCCATAGTTCTTCAGGCACTCTATCAGATCTAATCCCTTGAATCTATTTGTCACTTCCACTTATGTATAATCATAAGGGATTTGATTTAGATCATACCTGAATGGTCTAATGGTTTTCCCTACTTTCTTCAGTTTAAGTCTGAATTTGTCAATAAGGAGTTCATGATCTGAGCCACAGTCATCTCCCAGTGTTGCTTTTACTGCATGTATAGAGCTTTTCCATCTTTGACTGCAAGAAATATAATTGATTTGCTTTGCTCTAGGCCCTGTTTGTCTATATCTTTGGGGAACAAGATCCTGTTTTCTTATTTCCTGTTGTATTGTTGTGATTATGATTTTACAACAGTCCTTCACTCATTAAGGAAATTGTGATGAATTCTTTTTCATTTTAAAGCTGATTAACACAGAAATTTGAACATGGAATTAAATTCTCAGTTTTAACTGGTAAGGAAACCAAGGCCCAATGAAACAAAGTGATCTTCTGGTACCTGGTACGGAGAGAACCCCGACTCCAAATTCACGACATTTTAGGTCTGTCGCGAGCAAATGCTAATAACCTCAATTACTGTGAACAGGCCTAGAAAAAAGGACATTTCTTGGGTATTCAGCATCCTGAACTGGCTTTTTTCATAGTCTCCAAACACATTACCCTCATTATGTATGTTTTACTAAATTTGCACTGATCCAACCCATAGTTACCAGTGCCATTCTCTAATCTTCCTATTTATTCTTGTGTTTTATACTACTGCATATATTTTTAACTCACTATCATCGACATCATTTGGGAACTTGTTAAAAATGTAAATTATAGGGTCCATCCCAGAGCTACTGAATCAGAATCTTAAGTTGACACAGCAATTTCTCATAAGCCCTCTGGTTGATCTTGATGGCGTGTTAGTGTTTGGAAGTTATTGCTGTAGGTTAAGAAACCATCTGGATCCACTTGCAGCCAGTATTCAGAGTGTTCCTACAGATACCTCTGAAAAAGTTTTTAAAAGAAGAAACACTATAGCCTTTGAAAAACTGATCTCCCTGTTTGATGCTTATCAGGCCTATCTTGGTGGTGGTGTTGATGACAGTGATGTGTATTTCGTTGTGTATCTGTGTGTGTGTTTCGTTCTACGTACATCAATTCCAGTGGTGTGCTAGGAAATGTTTAACAACTGGCTCTCTGGAAAAGGAAAAGGAAAGACATCAATTACAGGATTTACTGATTTCTGTCATGTAAATACTCCCACTATGGCCAATTTCAAGGTGTCAACATGACATCTCTGAAAATGGAGCCGAGAAGAGATGTGGAGTCAGGAAGAGATCAGCATAGTCAACTCTCAAAAGTACTGCCTCTACCCACCGATTTTTTTAAAAATTGAAGCATAGTTGATATACAATGTTGTGTTAGTTTCAGATGTACAGCAAAGTGATTCAATTATACATCTATTGATCTCTTCTTTTTGAGATTTTTTTTTTCCCTTTTAGGTTATTTCACAATTTTGAGTATAGCTGCTTGTGCTACACAGCAGGCCCCTGTTGCCCATCCATTTTATATATAATAGTGTGTATATGTTAATCCCCAAATCCTAATTTATCCCTTCTCTGCTTTCCTGTTTGGTAACCACAGGTTTGTTTTCTCTGTCTGTCTACCATTAATTTTAATTCTACACACTTAAGTATATAACTTAAGACATAGCTGTACCTACATGTTTGGTGAATAAAATCTGAGGGAAGAAAATAAAGCTATAGGGCTGGAATTTTATCTTTTGGCTAGGAAAAAAAATTAGTGTGATTAAAGCTTTTAATTAGCATCTCAAACCATTCTTCCTTGATTTTAATGACTTTCAGAAAAGTAACCAACAGAAAGAAAACTGAGATTAAGCATGTATTTATTTAAAATGTATTTTAAAAATAGCTCTCCTTATCACCCACTGCAACAAATCAGGCTATTTAAATACAGGACATTTTCAACATAGCACTTTACGGCAGTAAAACACTTTGCAAATCAATTTTATTGTTCTTCTCTGCAACCTTGAGAGATAATAGATATGAGCTCCCTATTTCTACAGATGAAGAAAGTAAGGCACAAAGAGATCTTCAAACTTTCACATAGTGCGTTAGTAGAAAGACTGGGATTAGGACTCAAGCCCTGGAATTTCCCAGCCATAGTTTATTAGGTTGTATTTTCTGAAATTTGAATAATTAAAAATGAGACTTTAGTTGTATTTGGCCTGCAGAAGTGACTGAGATTTCTGAATGAGATCAAAGGTTCATCCTATTGCTTGCCATCCCAGACTTCCCATAGTCCTTGCCAAGAAGCATCTTTGAGGGCCAGTATCCTACATATTCCTAAACTGATCCACCCTCCAAACCATAGCTGGCTGGGTTGGAGTTGGACACCAGACCCACAGGTGGCCAATCAGTAGCTTGGCCTGTGGCCTAAACAAAACAAGACAATTGTACTCTTTCTTTCCAGAACTTGGAATCATGAAGTATAAGAATATTAGCATGGGAACTGAAAGCTGAAATTTATGCTATAAAGATGTGCTGGAAAGGTCATGGTGGATTGTAGGTAAACTGAAGTTATGAGAGTAGAAATGACTAGTGAGTAGCAGGTTTGGCTTAGAGAATAGATATAGTTTTTAGATTAGGAAGCAGGTAGTTAGAGCAAATAATATAAATAAATAAATGTTCACCAGAAGAAAAAAAAAAAAACATGAGAAACAGACCATGTAGCAATTGGAAAGGGGGAGAGACCGAGAAAGTACCGGGTTCCTAGGGCTGCTGCGGTGGCTGGCAGCTTGCCAGGTTCTATCCACCTATTTGTGTATAACTTCTGCTGCACAGAACAGGAAGTCTGCATTAGTGACTTAGCCCAAAAAAGGGTTTGTGGTCTTCAGGTAGCAAGAAGTCTGGAGGCAGGCATTCAGGGCTGGAGTCGCAGCTCCACACTATGACATACCAGGCTCCTCCAGCTTTGCTCTTTACCCTCCTTGACATGTGGCTTTCCTCCTGATATTAGCCATCTCATGGCCTCCCGCGTCACATCCATTTGCATGCCTGAAGAAGTGATGAAGAGAAACGTGTTTTCCATACATAAATATCAGGGATTCAAAACTTCTGCTTTTATCTTATTGGCCTGAACAGTAGCATGGACTCCTGGTCACAAAAAAGGTAGAAAATAGTCTCTCCCCTTCCCCCTTCTCTCTTTTCCCCTCCCTTCCTTCCTTCTTTCCTCCCTTTTTCCCAGGGAATGTGTCGTTCCATTGTGCTCTGGAATAATGGTAAGAGTTAAAATTTGGAGCACTTACTGTATGCTTTATATACATGATTATACCTCCTATTCACAGCAGCATGATAAAGTATGAGCCTGTTTTGTCAATGAAAAATAAAAATGGACATAGAAAGGTTAAGCCAATTGCCCCATTCACACAGTTAAGAGCTGGTAGAACCAGGATTCAGACTCAAGCAATTGACTTCAGAATCCATATTTTTAACCACTCATTAGAGCCAGAGTGTATCTACAGCAGAGTGACTGGATTCCAGAAACCATGCCGTTGGACAGAAGGCTGAAGGAGCTAGTATTTTCCTCAGAAAAGAGAACATTTCTGAGGACCTGACTTTTTCCAGTGTGTGAAGGGATGAGGTGGAAAGGTGAAATCTTTATATTGCTGTAGAAGGACAGAACTAAAGCTTGCAATGGAAACAATACAGAAAAGCAGATTTTAGCCTAATGTTAAGAAAGACCTTTGTAACCATTGGAGCTGTACTGAATTAATACAGTTCATTAATTAACACAGAACATTAATTAATTAATACAGAACATTAATTAATGTTCTACTGTTCAAAGTGAGTCTTTCTTTATCATGAAAGTTTATGCAGACTTGGATGACCAACTCTCTGGAATAAGATTCTTCAGGTAAAAGGTTGCCTTTCTAACTTGTGAATATTGTGATTCCCCTGCCCTTTACCTGGTGGTTTCCTTAGGCACCCAAGGCAGTGTCAGGGTGAGACAGCATCAGACAGCTTCACCAGCCCAGGAAAGAGAAGCAACTTCTATGCCGAAGGCGCCTTGGAGATGGATAGGAGGAAGCATTGTTATTTCCTAAATGTAAAATTGTGTTCCCAATGTGAATGCAGTGGGATTAAGCTCACATCCCATGGTTCTTTGCCCTTATTTGTAATCAGGCACATGTTAATCAGACTTACAGGAAAACTCATCATTGCTCAGGCAGGAAGGAGCTTGATGAAACAAATCATCTAGCTTAATTTGAGAGGAACTCAAGGAGACATTTCTGACTACACGTGTCAAAAGAGGACATCTCTGGAGGGTGAATGGGTAAGAGAGGGGTGGAAGGATGCTGCTGAAGCAAGAATGGGAAACTTAGAGAACCAACCCCCAAATTTTCCTACTTCACAAATTTCCAGAGTCTTGGACTTGCTCTCTTCCTTTTTCTTAGTCCCGCCTGGCATGGGTCCTGGTCAGATCTGAGTTCTAACCCTGACTGTTCCCCTTAGTAGTTGTTAGATGGACCTTAGACATTTCAATAGCTCCTGAGTCTCTGCTTTAGCTTGTTGATCACCACCCACCTCAAAGGGTTGTTGTCGGGATCAAAAAGCACTGGACAAAGCTAAATATGGCTTTGTTGCTCAAAAATATCTACCCTTCTCTCTTCTGCATCCAGAGAAGGAAATCTTCTAGAATTGTGCTACTCAAAGGGTAATTTCCAGACTTTCACTCATCCATGAACTGTTTGTTAGTGGTTAGAGGTGAGATTAACAGCTTGATGGAGTCCATAAATTAGGTGCACTGCTTTTTTTCATCCAGGAAACCGACTGAAACAAAAAAAGTCAGCTGAACTGGATGGTGTTTAGTGACCTAGTCCTTACACTCTATACAAGTGCCTCACCTCATCGTGGATCAGTGGCAAATATTCCATGGACCGACACTTGCAGTAGCTCTGTTTCCTGGAAGCTTAGAATAAAGATTAAGGATATAGTAAAATGGACCTAGAAGCATAACTGCCTGGGTTCAAATCCTGATTCCACTGTTCAGCAATTCTACGTGAGTTACTTACCTTGTTGTATTTTAGTAATCTCATTTGTCAAATGGACATATTAACTGTATCTGTGAGTTCATTTATGTGTAAACTTTAGAACAGAACCTGGCGTCAAGTAAGTACGATGTAAGATTTTGCTATTACTATTGGGGAAACTTTAAAAGTAAATTTTGGTCTTATAGGAGCTAAAGTGATTTGCTTTCACTCTCTTATAGATTACTTCTCCAGTGGACCACATTTTGTAAGAACTCTCCACCATGGCCTGTCCGTCTAGGGCGGCCCTCCAGGCATGGCTCATCGTTTCATTGACTTAGACAAGGCTGTGGTCCAAGTGATTAGATTGGTTAGATTGTGATCAGTATTCCTGCCTTGAGAACCCCATGAACAGTATGAAAATGCAAAAAGATAGGACACTGAAAGAGAAACTCTCCAGGTTGGGAGGTGCCCAATATGCTACTGGAGATCAGTGGAGAAATAACTCCAGAAAGAATGAAGAGACGGAGCCAGAGCAAAAACAACACCCAGTTGTGGATGTGACTGGTGATGAAAGCAAGGTACGATGCTGTAAAGAGCAATATTGCGTAGGAACCTGGAATGTTAGGTCCATGAATCAAGGCAAATTGGAAGTGATCAAACAGGAGATGATAAGAGTGAATGTCGACATTTCAGGAATCAGCAAACTAAAATGGATTGGAATAGGTGAATTTAACTCAGATGACCATTATATCTACAACTGTGGGCAAGAATCCCTTAGAAGAAATGGAGTAGTCATCATAGTCAACAGAAGAGTCCGAAATGCAGTACTTGGATGCAGTCTCAAAAATGACAGAATGATCTCTGTTCATTTCCAAGGCAAACCATTCAATATCACAGTAATCCAAGTCTATGCCCCGACCAGTAATGCTGAAGAAGCTGAAGTTGAATGGTTCTATGAAGACCTACAAGACCCTTTAGAATTAACACCCAAAAAGATGTCCTTTTCATTATAGGGAACTGGAATGCAAAAGTAGGAAGTCAAGAAACACCTGGAGTAATAGGCAAATTTGGCCTTGGAGTACAGAATGAAGCAGGGCAAAGGCTAATAGAGTTCTGCCAAGAGAATGCACTGGTCATAGCAAACACCCTCTTCCAACAACACAAGAGAAGACTCTACACATGGACATCACCAGATGGTCAACACCAAAATCAGATTGATTATATTCTTTGCAGCTAAAGATGGAGAAGCTCTACACAGTCAGCAAAAACAAGACCAGGAGCTGACTGTGGCTCAGATCATGAGCTCCTTATTGCCAAATTCAGACTTAAATTGAAGAAATTGGGGAAAACCACTAGGCCATTCAGGTATTACTTAAATCAAATCTCTAATGATTATACAGTGAAAGTGAGAAATACATTTAAGGGACTAGATCTGATCGACAGATTGCCTGATGAACTATGGACAGAGGTTAGTGACATTGTACAGGAGACAGGGAGTAAGACCATCCCCAACATAAAGAAATGCAAAAAAGCAAAATGGCTGTCTAAGGAGACCTTACAAATAGCTGTGAAAAGAAGAGAAGCCAAAAGCCAAGGAGGAAAGGGAAGATATAACCATTAGAATGCAGAGTTCCAAAGAATAGCAAGGAGAGATAAGAAAGCCTTCCTCAGTGATCAGTGCAAAGAAATAGAGGAAAACAATAGAATGGGAAAGACTAGAGATCTCTTCAAGAAAATTAGAGATACCAAGGGAATGTTTCATGCAAAGATGGGCTCAATAAATGACAGAAATGGTATGGACCTAACAGAAGCAGAAGATATTAAGAAGAGGTGGCAAGAATACATAGAAGAATTGTACAAAAAAGATCTTCATGATACAGATAATCACGATGGTGTGATCACTCACCTAGAGCCAGACATCCTGGAATGTGAAGTCAAGTGTGCCTCAGGAAGCATCACTATGAACAAAGCTAGTGGATGTGATGGAATTCCAGTTGAGCTATTCAAATCCTAAAAGTTGACGCTATGAAAGTGCTGCACTCAATATGCTAGCAAATTTGGAAAACTCAGCAGTGGCCACAGGACTGGAAAAGGCCCATTTTCATTCCAATCCTAAAGAAAGGCAATCCCAAAGAATGCTCAAACTACTGCACAATTGCACTAATCTCACATGCTAGCAAAGTAATGCTCAAAATTCTCCAAGCCAGGCTTCAATAATACGTGAACCGTGAACTTCCAGATGTTCAAACTGGTTTTAGAAAAGGCAGAGGAACCAGAGATCAAATTGGCAACATCCACTGGATCATTGAAAAAGCAAGAGAGTTCCAGAAAAACATCTATTTCAGCTTTATTGACTATGCCAAAGGCTTTGACTATGTGGATCACAATAAACTGTGGAAAATTATGAAAGAGATGGGAATACCAAACCACCTGACCTGCCTCTTAAGAAATCTGTATGTAGGTCAGGAAGCAACTGGACATGGAACAACAGACTGGCTCCAAATAGGAAAAGGAGTATGTTAAGGCTGTATATTGTCACCCTGCTTATTTAACTTATACGCAGAGTACATCATGAGAAATGCTGGGCTGGAAGAAGCACAAGCTGGAATCAAGATTGCTGGGAGAAATATCAATAACCTCAGATATGCAGATGACACCACCCTTATGGCAGAAAGTGAAGAAGAGCCAAAGAGCCTCTTGATGAAAGTGAAAGAGGAGAGTGAAAAAGTTGGCTTAAAGCTCAACATTCAGAAAACTAAGATCATGGCAACAGGTCCCATCACTTCATGGAAAATAGATGGAGAAACAGCAGAAACAGTGTCAGACTTTATTTTTTGGGCTCCAAAATCACTGCAGATGGTGATTACAGCAATGAAATAAAAAGACACTTACTCCTTGGAAGAAAAGTTATGACCAACCTAGACAACATATTAAAAAGCAGAGATATTACTTTGCCAACAAAAATCCATCTAGTCAAGGCTATGGTTTTTCCAGTAGTCATGTATGGATGTGAGAGTTGTACTGTGAAGAAAGCTGAGCACCGAAGAATTGATGCTTTTGAACTGTGGTATTAGAGAAGACTCTTGAGAGTCCCTTGGACTGCAAGAGATCCAACCAGTCCATCCTAAAGGGAATCAGTCCAGAATGTTCATTGGAAAGCCTGACGTTGAAGTTGAAACTCCAATATTTTGGCCACCTGATGCAAAGAGCTGACTCATTTGAAAAGACCGTGCTGCTGGGCAAGATTGAAGGCAGGAGGAGAAGGGGACGACAGAGGATGAGATGGTTGGATGGCATCACTGACTCAATGGACATGAGTCTGAGTAAACTCCGTGAGCTGGTGATTGACAGGGAGGCCTGGTGTGCTGCAGTCCAAGGGGTCGCAAAGAGTCGGACACGACTGAGTGATTGAACTGAACTGAACTGATAGATTACTTACCCTTTTGTGGAGTTTTTTTTGTTGTTGTTCTTTTTCTTCTTTCCTCACTCTGTCCTCCCTCCCTTCTTTCTATTCTCTTCCTTCCTTCTTTCCATCTCTTTTCTCCCTCCTCCTTCCTCTCTTTTCCTCTCCCCACTCCTCTCATTCTCCTGTTGATATAGATGATAATGTGACCTTTTCTGCTAGCACTAGTTATAATGAGCCCTTGGTGAATTCACTTATCAATGGAAGCTTGGCTTATAGTAGGTTGTGACTTAAAGTACTCATCCTGGGAAAGAAGATCTCTACATCTTTTTTTTTTTTCTGGGAACAGATAGAGGTTTTGTGGTTTCCCTGAGGAAAGCAGATTTACTGACCTCTTTCATCCCTGTTGATTAGGATGGTGATTTCTGTTCTTTTGACGCTGCTTCTCTGACACCAGCTCTTCTCTATGTCCATAAAAGCCATCAGAGACAGTCTTCTGTGAGTTGGTTCAAACTAATACATTTTCACGTTTGTAAAATAATAACATGAGAACAAAGAGTTAAATGCTTTTGTTAAAAAGTAAAGCACTTCTGTAGTGTTCTAGGGCAAGCAGAGAGTATAGCCTTGTGTATCTGTGTGCATTTCTGCTAGATAGTTCAACTTGTGAATTCCATATTCTTCATGGTCAGCTGTGAATGATATCCATCTTTGCCCAACTTTTCAGTTTCTCAGAGAATCTATTTTTATATATTGCCATTTCGGAGCAAGACTTCAATCACTTGACTTGGCTTGTTTTTCCTGCATGTGTGTCATTTGGGTGACATTGTCCTAAATTTTAATTCTTTCCTGTTTTCATTCTGTAAGTGATGGAAGAATCAGCATTGCATTATTTGGAGGAAATTATTTGTAGAATAAGAAAAAGCATTCACCAGATGTCCCAATCCACCTGCATCTTTCCCTATCATGTAAGCAGAGATTTGAACTCTATTCTAGGGAATTCTCACACATAAGTTGATTCTTATAATGACACCACTGGAATAGGCAACAGACATCGTTAAGCCGTCTTAACAATGACTTTGTGTATATTTTTGGAAAAGATGGAGTTATCAGTGTCCCAGCGGTCACTCTTTCACTTTATTTTCTCCACTCCCACATCTGACCTATAGGAACCTCTACCTACACTCAGAAGGAACGGCACTTTATCCTATTGATAAGTGTGCTCTGTGGGGTTACTTCCAATCTTTCCCTTAACAATCCCTTACTGTTCTTGTAGGGCTAATTTTCAAGTTTTAGAAACTTACAGGAAGTTGTTGGGATAGATTTTTGCTGGTTTTTGAAATGAGTTCTGTTGGTTTCTCACCAGCTTTAGCTTTTATGATACTGTAAGCATGATCACTAAGCAATTAAATACTTTTTAAGAGTCTGCTTATTGGATTCTCAAAACCACTTATTTCTGTGATACCTGACAATAATTAAAACTAACGTTAGAATATAGAGTACCTGAGAAGATAACAAAACAATTTTAATGATGAGATATAATGTTATAAAAATATATGCCTTTGGAAGTTTTGTCTTAATTTCTATTTATACCCTTATGAAAAGCTTCTGATGAGTCTAAAGAGAGAAGTAGAAATAATCATTTTTTTTAATAAAATATGTTTTTTCTTCATGAGTGGAATGAAGATAGCACTTGCTAATCAATTAAAAAATGCTTTGAGTCTTCCTCATTGAAGGGACCTAGGAGTATCTGTCTTCCAAATGGAAAACTAAGATAGTTGAGGCACAACATTAAAGAACACATTGGCTGTGTTCTGTGTGGAGTATCTGGTTTGACTCTTTAGCACAGTTACACCCATTAGACAATTGTTGAGACCTTGATTCCTCTCTCCCCTACCTTCCCACAGTTCAATTTATTCCCAGGTCTTGATGAAGCTAACACATCAATTTTTTGAATACATTCCCCTTGCTCCTCTCCACTTTTGCACCTTAGTCCAGATCATCTTTATCTCCAACCTATGTACTTGTGTTGCTGCTGCTGCTGCTGCTAAGTCACTTCAGTCGTGTCTGACTCTGTGCAACCCCATAGAAGGCAGCCCACTAGGCTCCTCTGTCCCTGGGATTCTCCAGGCAAGAATGCTGGAGTGGGTACTTGCAGTGGCTTCTAAATAATCCCTCAGTCTCTAACCTTTGCTCCATACGGAGGCAAGAGTATCTCTAGGAAACACAAATTTGACCATGTCACCACCAGTCTGTTTAAAGTCTCTAGACTTCTTCCCACTGCCTTCAGAGGAAAGTCTAGGTGTCTCAGTTTGCTTTAAAAAACCCTTCCTCCAACATCATCAGTCACCTCTCTCCTTCCTTTTGAGTTCTTTTTTCTTCCTCACATACTCTTTCCTCTGACAGGACCATTCTGCCCCGACTTTTCATCTGTTGAACTGTCCTTCAGGTCTCAGCAGAAAGGCTACTTTATCATGGAGGCAGATCCTCTCTTAGATGCCTTGCTATGATGTTTTCCTTAGATGCCTGTCTTCTCTGCTGGACTATAAGCTTCATGAGGACTAGGACTTTGTCTGTTAAGTTCCCACCTAGTTAGTACCTAACCCAAGTGCCAGACACATCAGAAGTGGTCAACAAATACTTGTTAAATAAATGAAGTAAGTGATTCACACATTGCTGACATGTAGTAAGCATTTGCGGAGAAGACAATGGCACCCCACTCCAGTACTCTTGCCTGGAAAATCCCATGGACAGAGGAGCCTGGTAGGCTGCAATCCATGAGGTCGCTGAGTCGGACACGACTGAGCGACTTCACTTTCACTTTTCACTTTCATGCATTGCAAAAGGAAATGGCAACCCATTCCAGTGTCCTTGCCTGGAGAATCCCAGGGACGGGGGAGCCTGGTGGGCTGCCGTCTATGGGGTCGCACAGAGTCGGACACGACTGAAGTGACTTAGCAGTAGCAGCAGTAAGCATTTGATGAATGGCAGCTCTTTGCATCTACATCTAGGTCACTATCAATGTACACATGCATACACATGTGACATGGTCAGTATTAATAAAATAGTCTTGTTGTATATAATAGACTCACACTGAAGACTATGATAGGAAGGATACAGTCTATTTATTTATTGAAATGATTGCAAGTGTGTAAATTGGCTCTCCACCCAAACTGGAAAATACTCTTATAAATAAACATGTTCCAGGGCTGCTGAGACTTAAATTTGAATGAGCTTTCTGTGTAGGAGAGGCGGTAGAAGAGTACATGTGTGGTGAAATTTTAGTATCCAGTAGTATTTGAACATACACAGAGGTTATGGTGAGCAAATGTTGAAGTTATTACTATTTAACATGCTTAGTGCTGAGGGCTCACACTGAAGCTGGGTACAGTTGATCATTTAAAAGGCTATGTCCTTGCCAGATGGAGTAACATGTTCTGATTTAGGAAGGGATTGAACAGGTCTGAGGTTTTGTTAAACCTTAGCTTTACTACAAAGCTCTTCCTGGCTCCCTGGTGTATGTTGGAACTTCATAGTATTAAAGGTGAAGATGACGGTAAAGTGAGAGGCAACGAGGAGTGTGAAGTAAGTGAACGGGCTGAACAGACCAACCCTCAGCAGCTGGCTTCCAGTTGCTACTTGCTTTCCAAAGGCAACAGTGGTATGCACAAGGAAAAACAAATCAGGGAGTTAGAAAAATGTGATTGTGACATTTGCGTCACTTTCCCTGATTGAAATATTGAGAACTGAGAAGTGACTTGCCCAGCCCATTTCTTACTGATAAGCTCTGTTCCAGGAATAGCTGAGCCACATGGAGTCAATGATTGCAATCCCTTTCCTTTATTACTTTATGACCTCAGTGTCAGCAGAACAAAAAGTATATGTTCAGAGGTTCTGTAAATACCCAGTATGTTTTCTCAGAGATATACCCACTTTCAACCTCTCAAATAGAGAAATACATGTTTTCTTTTTGAAAAATTATTAAGAAAGATTTTCAAAGATCAACGTATATCCAAATGGATCAATATCATGTTTCATTCATTCTCTTGAGCTCACCCCAAATCTCTCATCGGATGCCATCTTTAAATATTTGACTCTGAAGGAGAGAATGAGTGGCTGTGCTCTAAGTATCTGCTCCCCATGATTCTACCATAGTGATTCTGTGTTGGTAGGTGTGATATATCTTGCTCTAGTCTGCCTATTGGGGGCTTCCCAGGTGGCTCAGTGGTATAGAATCCATCTGCCAATGCAGGAGACAAGGGTTCAATCCCTGGGTCAGGAAGAACCCCTGGAGAAAGAAATGGCAACCCACTCCAGTATTCTTGCTGGGAAACTCCATGGAGAGAGGAGCCTGGAAGGCTACAGCCCATAGGGTCACAAAAGAGTTGGACATGACTGAGTGACTAAACAACAATAACAGTCTACCGGCTCTTGTTCTCCTCTATTTTTTTGGCCATGCCATGCAGCTTGTGGGATCTTTGTTCCCCGATCAGGAATTGAACCCATGCCTTCCAGGGCCCTACACAATAAAAACATGGAGTATTAACCACTGGGTCGCCAGGGAATTCCCATGTTCTCTTGCATTTTAATGATTCCAGTGGTTTTAGTGTTTGTGGCTTGAGCACTGTTAAGAGATGTGAAAAAGATGTCCTTTTGGAAATCCATATCTGTACAATCAAAATGAATAGACTTACCATACACAACACCTAACTCATGACCCTCTTCTGGTTCCAAAATAACAGCCATGTAGTGCTGAGAGGTGTAGAAGTCAGCTTTCTCTCTCTCCTCTTCTTGAATTCTTCATTGAAAGGGTTGAGCAGATTACAGTTTTTGCAAACTGTACACACACACCAATTTTTTTTGCAAAAGGGACAGTCATGAAACAAGGGAATTATTTCAGGATGTATGAATGACTTGCTCACTGTACCCCTATAGTAACCTGATTGGAGCTCATATCACCCTGTTCCCGTCTGCTGCACTGGGTCCTTGCATGTGGATCTACAGCTGGGGCCAGGGTGATTCTCCACTCACCAGTGACACTTTTTACACCCTGAAAGAAACTTTGCCTCTGATTTTAGACAAGAGTTTTGAGATTATGTAAAATATCTTTATATACTACTTTCCTTCCTTATAGTTTATTTTTAAATGTCATGTCATAACCATTTCCATTTATGAATGACCTGATGAAAAGATAAACATGTTTTAAAATATAATTTAAACATTGAAGCAAAATCCCCTAAGGCGTCATATATTTTCAAAATATATGCGCTATTAAAACAATAGTATGTTAAATTAAGAAATTAAAAAGAACCACAAAAATAGTATGTTAATATGCCTATTATATAAAAGTGGGCTTCCCTGGTGGCTCAGATGGTAAAGAATCTGCCTGCAATGCAGGAGACCTGGGTTCAATCCCTGGGTTGAAAGAGCCCCTGGAGAAGGGAATGGCTATCCAATCCAGTATTCTTGCCTGGAAAATTTCATGGACAGAGGAAACCGGTGGGCTACAGTCCATGTAGTCACCAAGAGTTGGACACAACTGATGTATATCACTATACAAAACCACTTTCATGCTACAGGGGAAAAACTTATGCTCATGACATTTATAATTATATATTTACTTTTTATGAGAAGTGGACTTAATTTACTGATAGGATGTTTATATAAATTATAACTGTGAATATCTCTCTTTTTTCATCATTCTTTTGGGGGGGTTTTACTTAAAACAATAATACCCCAAACTAACAAAAAATACAAAACAACAACAAGAAATGAATTTTAAGATGAATAAAGAAATACTTTAAAAACTAGAAGAAAACAACATCCACAACCAAAGATTTAAATAAGAAAACAATTCCTATGAAATACGTGTAATAGCTGTTCATAGTCATGCACAGCTGTTATTTTATTTAAATATCACAATTTTAAAGAGACACCGTCATCCTGGGATATATAATGCATGCGTGTATGGTGTGTGGCTGTTCTAGAAAGTCAAGGCAAATCCCATTTTTATGGCTCCAGTTTTTAAATCCCGGGAAGACTTTGCAGAATGAGACTGACAAGAGGGACAGGTGGATATTGGCTCCAACTTGGTGACAAGTTTTCAACCTCAGCTGCATTCTTACGACAGGGGAGTGAAGAGCAGCTGGCAGGCCGGGAGCCACTGTTCTGCAGATGGAATTCTTGTGGCAGAGAGAAGAATGTTCTATCTGGCTCCCCAAGCTTTATGAACAAAGAGCACAACTTAAGAGATTGAACCTACTGTTTGATCTAAATGGTGGAGCTTTATTCCCCGGACCCTCTCTCCCGTCTTTTGTATTACAGTCTTAGTGATTTGGGTTTAGAAAAGGATATAAAGTTTCCCAATTTATCATTAGCCAGTGATTTCTCTGAATTCAATATGCCCTTCTAAAAACCTGCCTCTCACATTTGTGAGGTTTAGGGTAAGAAAATAAATAAGGCCCACCTATCCTATATCCACAAATTTATCAGCTATAAATCAAGCTAGCAAACTGTTAAATAGGAGATGTTCTTTCTCCTAACCTGGACTTGCCTACCGGAGTAGGGACACGTGGAAGAAGTCGGTCCTATTCCTCTGCTGTTACTGACTCTGTTCCATACAACTGTGTGTTTAGTCGCTCAGTCATGACCGACTCTTTGTGATCCCGTGGACTGTAGCCTGCCAGGCTCCTTTCCTCATGGAACTTTCCAGGCAAGAATACTGGCATAGGTTGCCATGCCCTCCTCCAAGGGATCTTCCTGACCCAGGGATCAAACCCGCATCTCCTGAATTGGCAGGCAGATCCTTTCCCACTAGCACTATCTGGGAAACCCACGTGCACATGTATTAATGCCCCAACTCGCATGTCTAGGCTCTGTCTGCTTGCCTATAGCTACCCCTTGGTCACCTTAGAACTAGGAATTTTGGAAGCAGGTTGGGGACTATTTAAGCTGGGAGTTCTATGGTCCTAGAATTCAGAAAGTGGTCCAGAGGGAAAACTCAGGCTCTGAGGGGCACGTCCCACTCCCTGCAGTAGGGGGAAGGGTAGGGCTGGAGGGGAGCCAGAGAGGAGTGCTCATCAGCTCGAAGCTCGAGACAAGGGCCCCTTTACCTGGGTCTGGGACAATACTTTTCTTTCAAACCTCGAGGTCTATAATATTGTTCCCTCCATGGCCAGGCAGGGAGGAAGACATTGTGGTTAACTTCTAAATTCTCCATTTAATTAAGTATGGTTAAAGCCAGTAATTATTTACCTGGTGTTTATGGCCCATCTGCTCTCAAACTGGGAATGATTTCAGTAAAGACAAGGTAGACTCTTTACTGCTGCACATAAAATATGAAACCCCGTGATTCAACATGGAGAACATGCCTCCCTTGCATTTTCTATAGCCTTTGGAAGGGTGACTGCAAATGCAAACTCATCTCCTCCCAGTTAGTTATATTTGACAGAACTTTGGTCTGAAAGGTAAATGGTATCCATTATTCTAATCCTATAAATAAGAGAAGCTGGAAAAACCTTTCACTTTATGGTTTCTTCAAATACACAATAAAGTAGGAAAGGAGCCAGTAGCAGAAGCAAGAATCTCCTGGTTCTTAGAAATCAGTGAAACACAGGTTGTGATAGAACACAGAACCAAAAAGACCTGACCCATATTGCATCACAATGTACTGAATAGAAATGTAAGAGGAAGAGCAGAGGGAGGAATCCCCATTTGCGTTACTCATAGAATCACCCATTAGTGACGTGATGTAGGCGAGAAACCCCGCACAGTGTTAGCAGGAAAGCTAATGTTACATAGATTTTTTACTGTAAGGTCCAGGGGAGCCCGGCCAAGTGGAAAAAGTAGCTGAGTTATGGTGGAAACCAGTCACCTTGTTAAAACTGAACAACCAGGTGCTTAGGAAAAGAATAGCACGAGAGACTGGTTTCTTTCCTGCTGGACACAAGCATTCACTGTGAACAGAGAAAAGGAATCTTTGTGACAAGCCTAGAGGAAGACAGAAAATGTCGAATTTTTTTTTTTTAATAATAATGTATTTATATTAGCTGTCCTTGGTCTTTGTTGCTGCGCGGGCTTCTCTCTAGCTGCAGCAAGCGGTGGCTATTCTCTGGGTGTGGTGCACGGGCTTCTCACTGCAGCGGCTTCTCTCGCGGAGCATGGGCCCTGGGGTACGCCGGCTTCAGCAGCTGCAGCACGTGGGCTCAGAAGTTGTGGCTCCTGGCTGTATAGCACAGGTTCAGTAGCTGTGGCGGAAGGGCTTAGCTTCTTTGTGGCATGTGGGATCTCCCGGATCAGGGATGGAACCCGTGTCTCCTGCATTGGCAGGTGGATTCTTTACCACCGAGTCAAGAGAAGCCCCCACAATGAGAAGCCCACAATTAGTGGATCTGAATGCTTACCAACTAACCTATGACACGAGCCCATTCTGGATTTCACAATATAGTCAAGGAGAGCTACATGTCGAGCTACAGATATGCTGTATTTCTTGGAACAACCTTAGTTGAAGTGTTTGTTTTAGCACAGAGTCTATAGCAATACAAACTGTGATAAGTTCGGATAGATGGAGGATACATTTATTTTTCCCATGTGATCTTTTCTCCTCCTAAAGAATAGTGAGTTAGACAAACAGAATGGATGTAGATCACGCTCATTCCAAAATAAAAACCTCTGGTGAATGTTATGCAGTGAATAAGAACGGTTCAGAGTAAAAGATCATAAAAGATCTTGGCTTTAAAAGAATGTGTGTGTGTTAATCAGTTATGTCTGACTCTTTGCAGCCCCCTGGACTGTAGCCTGCCAGGCTCCTCTGTCCATGGAATTCTCCAGGCAAGAATACTGGAGTGGGTAGTCATTCCCTTCTCCAGGGGATCTCGCTGTCCCAGGAATCCAACCTGGGTCTCCTGCACTGCAGGCAAATTCTTTACTATCTTCTTTACCAGAAGCCCTGGTAAAAGAATAGTATTTACCAAAAATAATAATAAAATTTGATTTAAAAATATAAAGAATATTTATATTCATAAAAATGACATAGGACTTCCCTGGTGGCTCAGTGGTAAAGAATTTGTCTGCCACTAGAGGAGACCCAGGTTCGATCCTTGGTCTGGGAAGATCCCACACGCTGAGGAGCAACGAAGCCTGTGAATCACAGCTACTGAGCCCACACGCCTCAACTGCTGAAGCCCGTGTGCGCCAGAGCCTGTGCTCCACAACAAGAGCGGCCACCACAATGAGAAGCCCAAGCCCTGCAACTGGGAGTGGCCTCTGCATGCAGCAGCTAGAGAAAAGCCCGCTCGGCAGCAAAGGTCCAGCACAGCCCTAAATAAATAAACTTAAACAATGAAATAAATACTCATGCGTGACTTCCTGTTGCTTTGGGGATAAAAACCCTGTATGACCAGGCCCCTCCCTGCCTGACTAGCCTTATCTCCCCAATCTCTCTGCTCTGCAGGGACTTGCATTGTTACCTAAATGTCTCCTTCCCCCTCCAACACCACGTACTTTTCTCTCTCACTCACAGAGTCTGATTTTCTTCCTTCTCTCGCCTAATCCATTCCCTTTCTAGTCTCAACTTCAATGTTACCTTCCCAGAGAACTGTCTCCATTTTAAAACCAGGCCAGCTAGGGCTCCTGTTGAACCCTTCCATGAAACAACTGTAGCTTTCTTTCTGTGTTGAAATAAAAATTTCTATCACAGGGTGATCCTGGCTGTTTCCCTCTCAGCTGCTAAAGAGTGTGTTAGTTTGTTTCTTCCACTTTCACAACTTCCAGGGAAATTTTTGTATGAGGTGGGGGGAAAGGGGAAGTGGAGAAGACACCAGGGAGGTGAGAAATGGGGAACAGAGTAGAAATAAAGGACCGATGTGGCCTTAGGCTGGGGGCTGCAATGTTTTGTGACTTCAAGGAATGAGTCAAGAGACAAGAAGAGGGAATCTGTGGAAGTGTTGCTGAGGATAAGTATCTCTTCCCTGTTGGAATTACCTGTTAGTTCCTGGACTACATTCTTTGCAACAGCGCTGAGACTGAATCACATGTGTCCCGGTGTGAGCAACACTTCTTGCAGTGTACAGTTGTTTCTGTAATTGTTATGCTTTTCCTTCCCCCCTACCCCGAAGACTGCAGGGCAGGACTCGTTCCTGTGTTCTTCAGAGCTCAATTCCCAGCGTCTAAGACAGGGTTTGGACCATAGTAAGTACTCAGTAAATAATAACTGAATGGACAAGTGAATACACATATGTGTCAAGCCATTCTATTTTAGATTTCTAATCACTAAATATCACCCTAGGCCTAAGTGACAAAATTATGCTCCTTGGCCAGAGTTCTGTAGAAGATGTTCTGAGCTGGTTTTTAGATACCTGCTATTAGAAACTTTTAAAATAAACTGTTTTTTTTTCTCATCACATTCTGATGACACTGAAAGGTACAAGGATTGAATATTAATATTCTTATAATTGAAATGAAACTCACCTAATACTTATACACTTTTCAAAGTAGTAAAATACTTCCTGAAAGAATTCTATCTTGGTATACTTGTTAGCTAAGAGTTTCTGTCTATTGAAGAGCAAAGAGAGTATATATAATGCTGCTACTTACTGAGAATTTACTGTAGGCTTGGCAGTACAGTATTTACTACACACAGGCTACATCATTTGAACACATAAATAATATTTTGATGTAGGTATTAGTTCCTGATTTTTACCAGTAAGGAAATTAAGGTTGAGTGGTCTTGCTCAGGTCTCCTAAGTTAGAAAATGGGGGAGCTGGAGTTCAAACCTAGGCCTGCTGATTCTGAAGTTTAATGCTGGTGAGTGGCAACATTCATTTTTTAATTTTGAAGAATAAACTACATAATTGATTAAGAGTTTGGTTAACTTGTAATTAATAAGAGTTTAATTAGCTTGTAATTATAACAGCAAGATGGGGTTCACAGTCTTGCTCCACCTTCTTTTTTCCAGAGATCATGTCCACTCATTGTGCCTCTAATTCACACTGTCCATTATGGGACTTTTCTAATATTTAATACTACACGGCTAGATAAAGACAACGCATAGTTAATGTACTTCACAAGAAGTCTTATGTCAGTTGAGTAACTTGACAGAAGTCCACTTTCAGCCACTTTAGTCTACCAGCTACTTCTCTGGATTAATTACCCGTTGACCTTTATTTTCATAAAAATCCACGTTGGCTTTTGTAATTTCATCTTCTGTGTTATTAACCCTCTGTGTTCATCTAGATCATCTAGAAATTTTTCTCCCCATCAAAAGGATTACCCCGTCTTCTTTTTAAAGACTTAATGGAACAAAATACATATATTGAAGGCAGCCAAAAATTGAACCTGGGAAAAAGCACTCAATGAGTTGACTAGAAAATAGATTATATCTTTTTTTTAAAGTTTATTTGAAAACAAAACAGAACTGAGGCCCAGATGGGGTTAAGTAACTTACTAAGACAAAATGGTTCCATAGGCCAGGCCCAGAACAGGAAACCCTAGATCTTCCTCATAATTATTGTGTGGCTAAGGGTAGACCCTGCTGCTATCTGTGGTTCATTTCCTTTTCCTCCTTGTGGTGTAAAAGAGTCTGAGAAACATACATTGAAAAGTTCTAGAGATCCCTTAAAAAAAAACTTTGCATAAAATATTAGTAACATAGCTTTGTAGTCCTTTGGCTTAAGTCAAGACTCAGTTGAGGCTTAGTTTTCTTTCTGGGGTGTGTGTGTGTGTTCAGTCATATCTGACTCTTTGCAACTGTATGGACTGTAGCCCGCCAGGCTCCTCTCTCCATGGAATTTTCCAGGCAATAATAGTGGAGTGGGCTGCAATTTCATGCTCCAGAGGATCTTCCCAACCCAGGGACTGAACCCGGGTCTCCTGCATTGGCAGGCAGATTCTTTACCAAGGTGTCACCTACCCGAGGCAAAAACAGAGAGGGTGATGTGGAGGAGGAGAGTTGGCTGGAACTAGGTCTTCCATGTGCTCAGACACAGCCTCACACTCTCTTCTGATAAGCATCCCTAAACCTTCTAATGCCCAAACTCTTCTGGTAGAGTGATCAACCATTCCTGTTTGTCTGAGACTGGGGGGGTGGGGGTGGGGGGCGGGGGGGCTGGGTCCCAGAATGTGGGACTTTTAGTGCTAAAACCAGGAAAGGCCTGAGCAAATCAGGATGAGCTAGTCAACCTTCTTGTGTTCTCTCTCTCTTTTCTGAAAATTAATTTTTATTGGAGTATAGTTGCTTTATCATGTTGTATTCATTTCTACTGTACAGAATGAATCAGCCACATATAATATATATGTCTCCTCCCCTTCGGACTTCCTTTCTATTCAGGTGCATTAAGTAGAGTTCTCTGTGTTATGCAGTATGTTCTCATTCATTATCTATTTTATATATAGTATCAATAGTGTACACATATCAATACCAGTCAGAAAAACAAATATCTCATGTTAATGCATATATGTGGAATCTAGAAAAATGGTATATATAGATGATCTTATTTGCAAAGCAGAAATAGAGACACAGACATAGAAAATATATATATGGATTTTTTTTTTTTTTTTTTTTTAGATAGCATCACAGTCAATGGACATGAATTTGAGCAAACTCCAGGAGATAGTGGAGGACAGAGGAGCCTGGTGTGCTGTAGCCCTTGGGATCTTGAAGAGTCAGACAGGACTCAGTGTCTGAACAACAGCAACAACTCTTTTTTAAAACACAAGCTAGTTTTAAGTTTTCTCTCCATTTTTAGAAAAGATCAGTGTTTCTTTATTAAGAACCATACTCAATAGTTGACTTATATTTAGGGGCCATTGTATGAAAAAGATGTAACTTAGATCATAGACTCATGCTCAGTGAGGTGAGGTGCTCATAGTATAAGAGAGTGTCAGGAACAGAATATGTCCTAAGGAATAGCAGATCTTATTGTAGCTCAGGCTTTCACAGGGCTTGAGAGGAACAGCCATAGAACTGCAAGCATTGTTTAAATTATTTATATTCTCAGGATCCCCACCCTTCACTCCACAAGGATGTATAATTAAATTCACATAATTTAAATCCCTCTACTGAAAGAGACATCTGGATGTAGAAGAAGACTGATATAGCAGTCAAAGACCTCAGAGAATGTGGAGAGTGGCTTGGAGGTGAGCAGTTGTTAAAAACAAGTGTGACGCATATAAGATAGGGAACTTCCAATCATGCAGTCAGGCACAGAGGTAGGTCCTGAATTCTGCCTTCAGGACATGCTACATGATGGAGGTCAAAGAAGTTCTAAGAAAAGGATTTGGGGGGAGAGAATTGTGGCATGAGTAGCCAGTTCTCGCATGGGCGAAGGGAGTGGGTATGTTTGGGTGGTACACATTCGCACTGTAAGCTACGTGAGAGAGGCCACAAGGGATCTTCTGGAAACCTGACACGTCCCCTGGAGTTGACAATGCATATGTGCTGGTACCAACACACCACTGAGAAGACTATAAGAGAGCCATGTACTTTCACTAACTGCAAGAAAAGGCTACATGAATCTTCCTTTGGAGCAAGGAAAACCATCAGGATTGGGGACAGAGGAATAGACTCAGCCTAGAGCCAACTTAAAATCATCTTGCCAAGAGGACTGCCTGGAGGGTTATGGAATCCCAACAGAGAGAATTTGGAGTGTACTGCCAAATGCTGTGGAGATTAGAGTTGGAGTTATTCGTGACCAGCAGAGAAACAGGCCCCTTCCTTTAAAAAAATGTAGACTTCTGAGGAAACTTCAAAAACCACTCTGCCAGAGAAAGTTCCAGCTCTAATCAACAGCCAGGCTCAGAGTGTTCCAGTGTTAGGTCACAATGGCACCAGCTACCATAATAACCATCACTGTGCACTTTCCCATAATACCCTCTTCCCTGGTGCAGACCACGGGAAGGTCAAGGATGCTGACAGGATGCAGGAGGCGGAATTAGGAGGGAGAATAAAAGCTGACACTTATCATTCTCTCCCACTCCGTCCGCCACACAAAGCCTTCCAGGTCTAAAGAGTTTTGAACTGATAGAGGAACAACTGATAGATAGAAAAACTGATAGATAAAAGTTGGAGATGTTGATGATTTCACATAACTGGATATCTTAACTATTCAATTATAACCTCTTGGGGCAGAGAGAGATTGGAGTCATGAAGAAAAGGATGGAAAAGTTATAGGACCAATTCATGATTTCATTCAAAGTATAGGAAGAAGCTAGTTCTTAGATTGGATTTAAAGGGACTGTGTGTATGTGTGTGTTTGTATATGTATATGAGAGTGACAGAGGAAGAGAGAGAGAGACCCAGCTGAGTTCAGCCTGTTTAACAACAGCCGGCATTTACACTCTACTTATTATGTGCCTGGCACGGTTCTTTTTCATGTGATAAATCACTTAATACTCATAGCAACTCTATGAGACAGGTACTATTGTTTCTCTCATTTTGCAGATGAGGAACTTGAGAGCCAAAGAAGTAAAAGTAATTTGACAAGGTCACACACCCAGTAAGTGGGGAAGTTGGGGTTAAAACTCAGATATAACTGAGGAGTTCATACTCCTAATCGCAATTCGCATGTGGTGATAGTGGTAAAGAACATGTCTGCCAATGCAGCAGACAAAAGGGACACAGGTTTGATCCCTGGGTTGGAAAGAGCCTCTGGAGAAGGAAATGCAACCCACTCCAGTATTCTTGCCTGGAGAATTCCATGGACAGAGGAGCCTGATGGGCTACAGTCCACGGGATCACGAAGAGTCGGACACGACTGAAGAGACTTACCATACTTAGCAGAATCACAACATGCTTTGCTTGTTCTCTTAAGAAAATGATTATAAAAAGATGCTGTGGGACTCACAGAAAAATGGTTTTTGATTGAGCAAGTTAGAGCAATGGTCTGGAAGCACCTCTTATGTAGGAGGAGGCTGCCAATGGCCAGCACCTTGGAACTCTAGCTGGAATTTAAGTGCATTGTAATCGTGGGGTTGCTGTAGGTTTTCACCCCCAGGGGACTCTCAGCAGACTGGGGTGGGGGTTGCCACTTTTCACCAACAGAGAGACTTTCTTAGACATGGGTCTGTTGAAGGCTTTTCTTTTTGAAAATTACCTATTTTATTTCTCCCCTTTTGAATTATTTTGCTTCTGCTCTGGTCCCCACTTCTGGGCTCCTTTCTGACTTGAGTCATCAGAGTGCTAATGTTAAATGCCATTATTTCATTATGTCCCTCCTCCAACTTCAAGACTAGCTTAAAATCTTTCCTGATTAAGTAAGTACTAAGTACCATTTTTCGTGCATAATGCTCACTTTCGTATGCAAGGATTCCAGACATCACAGCTTCAGAATGTGCCCCAAACTATTTGATCTGATTAATTATTGGAGAAAAGATATATTTCCATAATAAATTAGACATAATGGAGAATATATTAATGAAAAATTCTGTAGATACATTTTTGCAGAGTTAAAATTTTCCAACCTTGAAAGTCAGTGAATACAAAGTCATAGTTTTCATGAACTCTATTACTCTCTTACACTTTTTATATCATTGTAATATAGTGAAAATTATTTTATTGCATTCATGGAAAATTTAATGTCAAAATAATGAGGTTGCATTGAGGCTTACAGCAGGAAAACTTAGGCACTTGAATGTTAATTTTCTTATTCCATTCTGGCCATACTACCTAAAGTGCCAGTCGACTGAGAAGAAAGTGGTTGGAAATTAGTGAGGAATCAGATAAAGGAAGGAACATTGGGAAGTCAAACTAAGATCACTTGGAAGGGGTCTGGTTTCTCCTTTTCTACTCTAACTTCTCATCTTCCAACTTGGACTTCTTCAAAGAGTAAATCTGGGATAGGTTCAATATGAAATTAAAGTTTTTTTAAATTATTTTTTTACTATATGCGTGCATGTACGCATGCTCAGTTGCTCAGTCATGTCTGACTCTGTAACTCTCAGAACTGTAGGCTGCCAGGTTCCCCTACCGGTGTGATTTCCCAGGCAAGAACACTGGAGAGGGTTGCCATTTCCTTCTCAAACGTTTTTACCACCTTAGAGTAATTACTCTGTATTTTTAGTTTTTGAAAGTAGAGTAAAGATTAAGTTTTAGACTTGAAAGAAACGTCATTCATTCATTCACTCTTTTTTAAACAGATGTTTTCATTAGATATTTTCCAACACTTACTCAACTATGTTTGATCTACCAAAATGGCAATTTCACGTGAGTCAAATAAATGCTGTATGTCTGGGACTCTGTTAAGTGCTTAGTTAGAATGGTCTTATCCAGTCCCTCACTTTACAAATGAGAAAGGAAAACAAAGCTAGCTTGTAAAGTCTGTTGATAAAACTATTATAAGAACAATAAAGAATAATACATTTCTAAGAGCTAAACAAAAATATGCTTGTTAGTATATGCATTGGAGGTGTAGTTTTGCTTCCTGTGGATTTATAGCTCCTGTGGCACCATTTATTTTCCTGATACTCTACTGTTCTACATTTTGAACACGTTGATGAAGTCCTATGTCATAGGTACTTAAGAAAGAATGAAATAAAAAAACTTCCGAAAGTGTAAACAAATAAAAACATTATAAAGTGGAAAAGTCTGAAAACATGCTTATTTTTCATGTTAAGGTGGAAAAATCTTTAGCCTCCTGGGTAAATATTCATTATCTTAATTGACTTCTGGCTAGTTAAGTCTTTGGGAGGATAAAAAATAGTCTGTGGGTAAAATACTTTTGCTGGAAACTACAGGAGTGGAATGAAAGCAACATCTGAATTTCACTCTGAAACCAGAAAATCTAATACAGTAGTAATGATTTCGTCATGCTGCTTTTTCCAGGCATGATCAATAAAAGAGGGGAAGTCAAGTCCTACTTTGAACACTGGAGTTCAATAAAGAACCAAGTAGAAGAGCTGAAAAAGAAATCAGAACTAGATTAATTTGGAAGCACACACCGGTAAGAGAAAGTCCAAACAGAGGAGTGTGAAGAGAAACGGAAAGAAACAAAACCGTTCCATTAAAAAGGTGTTTAAAGGGCTTATTCTCCCTCAGCGTGCATACATATAAATTCCATTAGTGTTAATAGACCCAACTGCATGACTCACGGGGAGAACAGAGGGACTTGTGTATATGTAGTTAAATGAAGTCTAGGAAAAGTCAGTTAAAAACCACAGATGATAGTTCAGGAGTCTAATAGACTTACAGATATCTGCAAGAAAGGTGTTTAATTTTAATTAATGGAATGATGCATTTTTCTTTCACTTAAGACAGAAGTCATAAAAATCACAAATGGAAATAAGCCTAAATTTAGCTCTCAAAATCATTGCTTAAAGTTAAGGGATATATTTTGTGCTCTAAATGGTAAAACTGACCCCTTGTGAAATATTTATAATTTGTATTCAAATTAGAAGTCATATAAGGAGTTCAAACTATTGTCCATTTTTCCTAGCTTTCATAGTCAGAAAGAAGAGAGAAAGAAAGAGAGGAAGAGAGAGGGAGAGAGAGAGAGAGACAGAGAATGATAGATTCATTTACACAGAGACAAAACTCTGCTCTTTGGTTACTTGTAAAATGGAGCATAATCAAGCCAAATTTTTAAGAAAATGCATAATGGTACATAAACTAGTAGATGGAAATCTTATAATCAAGGGAGAAATTGTTTCTGGAAGAAACCTTGTGATTACTTTGCTGTAGTTCAAATGAACAATAAAGTCCTTTATCCAGAAGAGATAGAAAACTAAGGATGTTTTTCTTCATAGAAAAAAGTTAATGGTTACAAACAAAAGTTTTCTTTATGAGTATTTACTACTTATGTCTTACAAGCCATGCATTATTTGAAATCAGGCATGTTGTAATCTTTTACTTTAGTGCTCATGATTCTATGTGTATTAAATAGGTTCTCAAATATTTAAGTAATGATGAATAAATGAAGAGGAAAGTGGATTTGGAAATAAAAAATGTCTTGCTTGAAGTGTTTTCTTTGAAGTGTCTTATCTCTCCTCTGCTTTTGGAAAAAGTTGGGTTTAGCACAGAAATGCTTTAGACAGAAGTTGAATGCGTAAGTACTGACGCGACCTTTTTTTCTAGTAAAAGGAACTACATTTAGGAAGAAGAATGTGAGTGAATTTTCTTTTGGTTTAGTTTAATAAGAAGCAGATCTTAGAGGGACTTGATATCATGAATTTGCATTAAGCTTTAATCCTTTACTTTGTATCTCTGTATTATGGTACTGAAGTCATACTTATTGTAAAGCAGTAAGTCTCTAATATTGCTATCTCCTTCCCATCCACTTTAATTTTTAATCATTTTAGAGGGTTCTATAGATTTGAAGACCTATACAGCAATATTTTTGAAACAAAAGGTTTATAAAATTTGCATATTCAACTGCACTAGCATCAGATGTACATACTGTGTACTGTTTAATCAACCAGCTCTAAGTTAGGAAAATTATTAATAACTATGGGAAGCCTAAGAGACTATATGATGTGCCATGTCGTTTCTTCACTGATAGTGCATATACAATAGTACCAAAACTACAAGGGTGAATTTAGTTTTAATGTAAATACTAATTACTATAGTGATGCTGCTAAGATGAGGCTACTGGGAGGGCTGGCATAGAGGGTGGGATGGGAAACTGAAAACTGCACATATTAAAAAGAATTAAAAAGGGCTCTGCAGGACTTCCCTAGTGGACCAGTGGCTAAGACTCCATTCTCCCAATGCAGTGAGCCTGGGTTCCACCCCTAGTCAGGGAACTAGATCCCACATGCAGCAGCTAAGAGTTTGCATACTGCTAAACATTACAACTAAGACCCAGTACAGCCAAATAGACAAATAAAATAAATGTTTTTAAAAAGGGACTTTGTAATACCAAGCTTTGGGGAGTGTGTAGAGCAACTGGAACTTTCATACATAGCTAGTGGGAGTGGCAATTGTTGTGCCCACTTTGAAAATTGGTGTGGCAGTGTTTCTTAGTGCCAAGCATTTGCAAAACATATAAACCAATCATCTTCTAGGTACACACACAGCGGAAATGTATAGATATTTACCTAAAGATTCAAGCAAGTTATAGAAACACTATTTGTAATAGCCCAAAATTGGATCCAACCTAAATAGTCATCAGTTGTAATATGGATAAATAAATTGTGTTATAGTCAAGCAACGAAATACTGGGTTGGCCAAAAAGTTAGAGTTTTTCCCTAAGATGTTACTTGAACTAACTTTTTGGCCAACCCAATGCATACAGTAACAGGAATAAATATGGATACTGTGTGGAATCTCAGAAACATAGCATTGAGCAAAGAAGTCAGGGGAAGACAAGTCTGTACTGTTTGAATCCATTTATAGAAAGTTGAAAAGAAGCAGGCTGCAGTTCTTTGTGGAATGGCAGAGGGAATTGTGCCTGTTTCTGAATCTGGGCACAGGTTACCCAGCAGGATTCACTCAGTGAGCATTTATGCAGCCGGACGCTTCTGATTTGTGCAGTTTTCTATTTTTGGATGCATGTTAACCTTCAGTAAAAAATTTACTTTCATCCTCAAATAAGTATAGGCCCCATGGAAGCTTGGGAACTCAAGCCCTAAGGGAAGAACTTTAGGGAAGAAGGGTGATGGAGCTTCAAAAGGGAAGAGAAATTGGGAGAGTGTTGTGGTCAGTGCATTCAGTCTATGATCACTTAAGGGAATATAATTTTGATAAAACCTGAGGTCATGATAAATAATAATATAGACTCACCATTAATATTCAGAAAGTCTGAGGAGATTCAAGCTTAAGTCAGAATAGTCACAGATATGGTTTTCAAAAGAACAGGGACAAAGAAGACTAGAAGACAGGATGAAATACCAGAGTTGAAAAAGCAAACTGTTGATGTATAAACAGAGTATCACATGGTAGTTTGGAGTGAATGGCCTGCAAAACTATGAGTGGGTTTAAAGTTCTCTTGCCCATGCATGAGGCCTGGGCAACTTTGTAAGGTTTATATAGAAGGCTGGAAAACAAAATGACATGACTTCATGACTTACCATTTTATTTATAAATCAGTTATCATGGAGTCATGCCCTATACTTGTAAATGTCCTTCTGTTTTTCAAACTATGCTCTGACTTCTACATGTAAAACATGGTGTAACAAGCAAATCAGGTATTTAAAAATTAATTAATTAGGCTGCATCAGGTCTTAGTTGTGGCATGTGGGATCTTCTGTTGTGGCAGACAGGGTTCAGAGCATGTGGGATCTTAGTTCCCTGACCAAGGATCAAACCCATGCTCTCTGCATTGCAAGGGGGGTCTGTCTCAACCACTGGACCACCAGGGAAGTCCCAGTTAGCCAGATTTTATTTACTCATTTCATTCCCAGTCTTTTTTGATGCAAAGTTATAACTAAGACTGGCAAAGACCCCGAATAAAACTCCCACTGATTTATGGCTGAGAGATGGTTGGATGGCATCATCCATTCAGTGGACATGAGTTGAGCAAACTCCAGAAGATAGAGAAGAACAAGGAAGGCTGGCGTGCTGCAGTCCATAGGGTTGCAAAGAGTCGGACCCTACTTAGAAACTGAACAACAGCAACTGATTTATGGATCCCAGGCAAAGTGAAGCAATAATAAAAACTAACAATTATTGAGTACTTGTTGTATGTGAGACCCTGTCCTTACCATTTTACATCCATACTGTCTTGTTTAATTCTCACAATTATCCTGAAACTTGGAGGAAAAGGGGTACAGTGATAAAGGGCAGAGCCAGGGTTCAAGGCCAGGTTAGTCTGACTTCAAACTGTATTCGGTTTTATCCTGTAAACTATATTTAGCCATCAGACATAAAAATGCTTTGAAATCTCAGTGAAGGTACCTCTAAGTCTTCCTTAACTCAGCCCTTACCAAAAAGAGAAGGCCATCCCCACCACCCCGCTAGGTCCCTGGTTTTCAACCATGAGAGCTGGATCACATCCACAGGAAGCCACCAGAAGGTGAGGGAGGTGGTGGGAGATCTCTCTCAGGAAAGGTTGACATCCTTGGCAAAGACGCAGCACAGTATGGCTCCTATGCACTTGAATGCAGCCCCTTAGGGTGACCCCCTCTCTCCCCCTGTGGCTGGCCTTCAACTCTCCCCACCCTCACAGGCAGCCTCTGCTTCCCTTTGATCATCCTTCAGTGTGAGCTGCAGTCTCTTCTTTCCCCAGTCGTCTATGACAGAGAGAGCCTGGTGTCTTTCTCTTAAGGGGAGAACAAGGAGTGGTGGATCTTGAAATACGCCCTTTCTTCATCTCTGTGGCTACAGGATCAACACCCAGAGATCATAAGCTCATATATCTACAGAAGGGACATTTATTTAAATGACTGACGGCAGAGGTGGTGAGGCCTTATTGTCTAGACTTTTCATAGAGAAAATGTGCTCATAGAGAAAAGGGTTAAAATGTGTGTGCGTGTATCTGTGTAGCGGGTGTGGATTTGAGGGTCTAACAATTAACTCATGGCAAGGAGAAGGGCTGAAAGCTGCCTTTATAGGGCGTTTTTCATTAGATTGAGAAAGTGAACATGCAGGGTGTGAAGGGTGATGGTGGGGGAGTGATGGGAAATGTGGCCAGCAGGAAAAATTAATCTTTCTCTGGGGACGCGGCGTCTACTTAGCCCCAGCTGATGGCTGCCAGTTGGCAATGAAACAGTTGCCAGATCTTCTGAGTTTTCAGAAGATGGAAATTCAGATTTTTTTTTTTTTAATGGGAAATCTCCTATTTTTAAAATGCCGTGTGGGCCAAACCAAACATGATTGTGGGCTGTATTCAGTCTGTGGCCTACCATTCTGAGACTTTTGATTGATAGTCCTCGCAGAACATGACGTTTCGGTTCCAGTTTGTAATCCTGAGGCTTGTTCCTTCCAGACTCAGTTCATTCTCTGTACTTCACCTTCCTTCTTCACTCTTATTATTTACACTCATGTCTGATGTCCCCTCAAGATGATACATTCTTTGGATGGCACAACTTGCATCTTTTCCAGTTTCCTGTCTTCTCTGTGGTTTTCTATAGAGCTTTAAATAGAGCAACACTCAGTGTTGGCTTGACAAGTGTTTGTTAACGCAAGCACAAAATTAGTTTGGGGAAATCAAAAACTCTATGTGGGGTCCATTTGCTGAAACATAATTTGCCAAAAACAAGTATCTGAAAGCCACTTTGGGATTTCCACTTTCAGTGATAGTTGACGATAATTCAGTCCAAATTTTTTTGTGAAATAAACTAAAATACCTTAAAAAATATAGAAAACATCTTATTAAGAACATCAAGGGGCTTCCCCTAGAGCTCAGCGGTAGAGAATCTGCCTGCCAATGCAGGAGACACGGATATGATCCCTGTGTCAGGAAGATCCCATGGAGGAGGAAATGGCAACTCATTCCAGTATTCTTGTCTGGAGAATCTCAAGGACAAAGCAGCCTAGCTGGCTATACTCCATAGGGTTGCAAAGAGTCAGGTGCGACTGAGCAGCTACACATGTAAGAACATCAAAAGTTGAACAAAATAATGGGGAATTGCTCTGAGAGCACAGAGGGAGTATAAGAGCACACACTGGTGAACAGATTTATCTTTTATTCTTCATGGGGGCCTTCAGACTGAATAGAAGGGGACAGATGGAAGGAGGAAGAGACCCATAGCTGGGGTAGAATTGGAAAAAAGATGGAGACCTTGGAGACTCACATATCAATAATTATCAAAATATGGGGCTTGAGTTCTTTAGCCACTTGCATCAGATTTACTTTTGTAAATGATGCTTTTCTAATTGTTCTCTAGATAAGTTTAGTATTCATTGTATTTTAACTTGCAATTTGTATAAATTCACCATCTATTGTCATTAAAAAAGTGTTTGAAAAAAAAGGTTACTTAGTTGAAAAAAAGGTTACTGAAAAGAAACAGTCAATCATTCTAGGAACTTTGTGAAGCTGAGATTGTATAAGGTTTCCTGAATTGGACTTGTTGCTATGATAACATGAAGAGCCGCCAACTCGTTGATAAAATTGTACCTTACATCAGTCTTGGTGTAAGACCTGGAGACCCCAGTCAGAGAAATTTCCTATTCAGGTGCGAGATGTGTAATAGATGACTATATAATGGGTGGTCTGAAAAACTAAATGAAGTGACTAAAATGCAAAACTTACCTGGATTTTTGCCTAAAGTCTACTGCCAGACCCCTCCTGATGCCACACTCTACCCATTTGCAATGATTTTCATCTAATACTAACTTTTAGGAATTTATGTAAACACATGTCTATCAGGCAAGACAAGAACATGTCTATCATATTAGCAGTGAGCTACATATCCCTTGTTCATTATAGTAAACGACATCTCAAAAAGTGAGACCTCAAATATTCTTTGCGATGTCAACATGCTTGAGGAAAATTATTGCTTTTCACAAACAAGCACTTTTACTTTTAATGATTATTTAGGGGTGTTGGAACAACATGTCAAACATGTCCTGTTGGGAGAGTTGAAAAAATTTGTTAATTTTTTTTTCTTTTTAGCTATAAATTCTAACTGTAATATTGTCTTTCAATTTTTATACATGTCTGTGGTAGATAGGTTTACGAATGAGATGCTAAATCTTGATGATTTTATTTTCTATTTTTTTTTTCACATATTGTATGATTTCATTTATATAAAATGTTCAGAAGAGGCAAATCCATAGAGACATAATATAGATCGCTGCTTGCCCTAGGGTTAGTGGGGGGTGTTGAGGGGATATGAAGAGCGGCTGCTCATGGGTACTGTACTGGGTCAGATAGCACCCCCCAACCCCAGCTTGATGATTTTAATGTTTGCATTTTGTTAAATACTTGATTTAATGGAAAGTGGCTTAATAACCAAGTTTTTCTTCTGTTTTTAAAAATTGAGGTAAAATTCACGACACACAATTAGCCATTTAAAAGTATACAATTCAGTGTCATTTAGTTTATTCACACTGCTGTGTAGCCACCACCACTTTCTAGTTCTAAAACTATTTCATCACCCTGGAGGAACACCTCTATGTCTATTACTGATCACTGCCCATTCTCCCCTCCCCTCTCATCTCCTGGTTACTATTAATCTGCTTTTGGTCTTTATGGATTTGCCTAATCTGGACATATCATATAAAAGGAGTCATACAATATGTGACCTTTGGTGTTTGGTTTCTTTCACTTAACCTAATGTTTTTGAGGTTCATCCAAGTTATAGCATCTATCTACTTTATTTCTTTTCATGGCTGAATAATATTTTATGGTACATTATGCATACATCATGACTTATCCTTTCATCAGTTAATGAACATTTGGGTTGCTTCTCCTTTTTGGCTATTATAAATAAGTAGTAAACAATCATGTACAAGTTTCTGTGTGGCTAGATGTTTTCATTTTTCTTCAGTATATACTTGAGTAGAATTACTGTGTTATATGATAATTCTATAACTTTTTAAGAAACTGCCAAAACATAACCAAGTTTTAAATACTCAGATTGCCTTTGAATTTGAAACAAAAGATGGCATCTTCTCTTTTGATGGCTTAATTTATTAAAAAAGGTTTTTTAACTTAAAAATTTTTTTTTAGTTGTGGCATGTGAGCTCTTAGTTGTGTCATGTGGGATATAGTTCTAGTTCCATACAAGTTTTTCTGTAGACATATGTTTTCATTTCTTCTGCAGATATACCCAAGAGTAGAATTGCTGGGTTATATGTTGACTCTATGTCTTCCAAAGTCTGTACTATTTTGCATTTCCACTAGCAGTGAATGAAGGTTCCAATTTCTCCATATCTTTGATAACATTTGTTATTATTAGTCTTTTTATTATAGCTATCCTAGTGAGTGTGAAGTGATAATCTTGGTGCAGTTTTAATTCATGTTTCCCTGATGGTTAATGATGTTGTATGTTTTCATGTAACGTATTTATTGCCTATTCGTGTACCCTCTTGGAAAAATGTCTATTGAGGCTTTTTTTTTGCCTGTTTAAAAATCAGGTTTTCTTTTCATTATTGAGGTGTAAGAGTTTTTGTATTTTCTAAATTCAAGTTCCTCATCAGATATATGATTTGCAAATATTTTCTACCATTTTGTGGATTGACTTTCACATTTTTGTCATTGAAACACAAAAGTTTTAAATTTTGATGAAGCCCAGTTTACCTGTTGTTTCTTTTGTTGTTTGTGCAATTGCTTAGGGTATCTAAGAAATCACTATCCAAGCCAAAATCATGAAGGTTTATTCCTCTGGTTCTTCCAAGGACTTTATATATTTAAGTCTTTCATTATTTTGGGCTAATTTTTATAATACAGTATGAAGGAGGATCCCATTTTATTCTTTTGTATGTGAATTTTCAATTGTTTAAGTGATACTATATATTATTTTTCTAAAACTGTAAACTTTTTATGTATTAATAAATTTGAGGGGACATATTTCCCCTTTTATGTCAGTGTCAACATCCATCTTCCACAAAATGGGAATGAGGAGTTTCTCATTTTCTTTCCTTGAATATTTTAACCCTCAGCTCACCATTCTCTATCACTATTCTTTTCAAATTAAAAAAAAAAAATGATTTCAAGTCCCATGCAGATGATTGTCCAAATATCTTGGTGTCTCTGTATTTTATTTAACCTAATAATCTTGTTGTACAGCTTACCTCAGCCATTTGCCTCCAAGGTCATATTCTAGATCAGTAGTCCTCAATTAGAATCAGAATTAGTTCTTAATTAGAATTGGCTGGGGAATTTTTAAATGATATCAATGACAGTCCTTCTCCAGCATAATTACATCAAAACCTCCTGGGATATGACCTGAGCATCATTATTTCCAATGTGACACCAAGATTGAGAAACATTGCCCAGACATTGCCATCACCAATCACTTTATAACATGCCTTATATCAAATACTCCACTCCTCAGGTGCCACCTGCTAATTTTCCATCTCACTGGTTTGAATAGACTAATTCTAGTAAATCTTCCATTGGAATTTATAATCCACTCATCTCAGCATCTTCTCATTGTCCCTCATATCTCTAGTGTCTATACTTTTCTTGTGATTATATTGATGGCCCTTGGTGAATCCTTCCTCCAGTATTCACGCCCTTGACTAGTATGCCCCCAACCCCCAACTCCCACTAGAAATAATGCTAGCTATGTGACTTGCTTTAACCACTAAAATGTGGTAGAAAGAACACTGCTGTTTGAGAAGAAGCCTAGCTACCCTGCTGGAGAGATCATGTCAAAGAACCACTTTTGTTGTTGTTTAGTCCCTAAGACATGGCCAGCTCTTTTGTAACCCCATGGACTGTAGCCCACCCAGCTCCTCTGTCCATGGGATTTCCCAGGCAAGAATTCTGGGGTGGGTGGCCATTTCCTTCTCCCGGGGGGTCTTCACAATTCAAGGATTGAGCCTGTGTCTCTTGCATCCGCAGGTGGATTCTTTACTACTGAGCCAGCAGGGAAGCACAGAAAGATGATACAAAGAAGCTAAGTGGAGAGGAAGAAGCCAGGAAGGAGCATGTACTAGAGCCAAGAAGTGCAAACGACAGGAAGGCTCAGGCTCCAGGCGGTTCAGGTGATTTCAGCGTGCAATGCTGAGACCCACTCAACTTCGAAAATTGAGAACCAACTGATGAGAAAACGGAGGCACAGGAAAGTTAAGCAATTTACCCCAAATTACACAGCTATCAGAAGCTACAGCTGGATGATGGGCTTAGGCGGTCTGGCCTTGGAGTCTGGGCTTGTAACCCTGATCTGAGTCGATGCTACAAACATGTTGTGTCTACTTAGCATTATAACAAAAAGTTGGTCGATTTGGTAAGTTCAGTGAAATGTTGCTTCTTATTAGAATTAGCAATATAACTGGCAAATTTTGGGGAAAATCCATTAAGTGAGATTATGCATGCACGCATGCATGCTAAGTCGCTTCAGTCGTGTCCGACTCTGTGCGACCCCATAGACGGCAGCCCACCAGGCTCCTCTGTCCACAGGATTCTCTAGGCAGGAATACTGGAGTGGGTTGCCATGTCCTTCTCCAAAGTGAGATTATAATCCCACATAACTTAAAGTTTAAGAAAAAGTTCACCTCCTCTCTAAAGACAAACAAAACAAAACAAAAACAAAACAGCAAACCACATAAAACTGACTCTGCAGAGAGAAATGGGATTTTGGATGACAAATTAACCTCAAAAATGGATAGTGCTAAAAAAAAGATATTTTCTAAAGAAATGGAAATATTTTTCTCTCATGTAATAATATCTGAAAATAGCATAATATAATTATTCAATGCCTTATTTTGGTCAGAGAATCTTTCTAAATACATGTAAGACATCAAAATTTGGAGTGTGTGTTAATTCACCTCTCTGCTATATATCCTCTATTGATAAGCCTCTTAGAAGCCTATGGGAATGGATTATGTCCTCCCCCCACCTGTTTTTTAAATGAACATATTTAACGACGTTAAATCTTTTCCTTCTATCTTCAATTTTTCTCTTTATCTTGTTTTTCTTCCATTCACCTTATTTTCTTACTTTAACTTCCTACCGTGTCTCTCTATCAGAAGTCTTTGTTTATTTCTTTTTTCTGGGGCCTGAATATTGGTAACAGAAACTGTAGCAGAAATGCTGTCTCCTGGGTCAGGATGCTGGCTAGGCTAGCATTAGAAGGAGGAGAGATGAGAGTGATTGAATAGCTTGACTAGTTGATTCTTTTTGAGTTGTACCAATGGCAGGCATCAAAGAAACAGAACATGTTCTGCTGCTTAATATGCCTTAATAGACGGCATCCTAATTTTGAATGAGATAGGAGAAGATATAGCTTTCCAATTTTTTCCCAGTGGGTGTGTCAGTAAAACAAGAATGCATCAAAAGAGATTGTTATTGTGGGCCTGCTTGGCATTCTGCTGTTTACAATACCACTTATGAAGCTGTCACAGATAAAGACTGATTTCTTGTGACTCTGAATCTGTTCGTTTATAACAGATTATCTATTGTAACGGATTACCACAAACAGTAAATTAAACAACACAAACATTAATTATATTTCTGATAATAAGAAGTCCTAAAATCAAAGAACCGGCAAAGCCATATTCCTTCCGGACACTCTAGGGGAGAATTTCTTCCTTGACTTCTTCAGTGTCTAGAAACTTCCCATAGACTTTGGCTTTGACTTCCAACTTCAAAGCTATCACCCTGACCTCTGCATCTCCTCCTACTCTGAAATCTTGTTTCCCTCTTATAAGGACCCTTGCAGTTATATTGGGCCCACCCACATAATCGAACAAAATCTCCCCATCTCAAGATCCTTAACTTCTCACACCTGCAGTCCATTTTGTCAAGGAAGGTACCATTTCTCATTACAGGTTTGGAAGATTAGAAATATAGACATCTTTGGAAATCCATTATTCTTCCAATCACCAACCAGCTGCCATTGATAATATCTAATCGATAAACTGGGGTCCGCTAGACTCTACCATTTTTAGGCTATTTTTACTTTTTTGAATCCTTCTTCATACAGGAACCAAAACAAACAGAACAACAGGGGTTCAAACGCCCAGAGTTTTCTTGATCCACACATTCTCTGTGCTTGATGCAGAGAAATCAAGGTTTTGAAATCCTAGCGCTAATGATTGGTACATTTCTGGCGTACCATGCCCATCCAAGAAATAAAGTAAAACTGATCCTCTGGATAAAGATTCCAAATCCACAGAATTCCAGCTCTCCTTTTCCACTGAGAACTGGCAGTTCTGAGAGCCTGTGAGAATTCTTTGTTCAACTTTTTATTTTATATTAGAGTATAGCTGATTAACAAAGTTGTAAGTATTTCAAGTGGACAGCAAATGGACTCAGCAATACATGCACATGTATCCATTCTCCTCTAAGCTTCCCTCAGATCTAGGCTGCCACATAACATGGAGCAGAGTTCCTTGTGCTATACAATAGGTCCTTGTTGGTTCATTTAAGAATTGTTAATATACCTTCTCATGGCCAATTTCCACAAAGGAGAGTATAAGAACATTACATCGCCCTAATTAAATGTGTGACCTAATGTCAGCCTCCATCAGCACAGAAAATGGCTTTTTATTTAAATGTTAACAGCATGGTGCCTTGCCCCAAAGAAAAGTTCCTCATATTCTTTGTTTCTATACCTACATTAGAGAAACTGGCATGGAGAGTGTGAGGGGAAAGATGAACAAAGAGGAAGGTGAGATGACGGACATCAGGTGTTGACGTATAAGACAGGGTTTCCACCCTTGGGACAATAGACAGTATTGAAGGAATTTAGGTGGATAGGGAGAGGAGGACCTGGGAGAAGTCACGGGTTATTTACTGTGTATTTTGGCATGGGGATGCTGGATGAATGGCGGCTCCATTCACTGAATAAAGGAGGAAGAGCAGGGTTCGGAGGGAAGATGTAGGTCAAGTTGTAATTGCTTAGGACATCCAAGTGGAAATGGCTATATGGCTCAGGAGAGAGGTTTGAGCTTGTAATATGGATTTATCACTCATCAGTGTAAAGGCAGTAACTGACGGCAAGACTGGAGACAGTGTACAGAGTTAGAAGAGAAGATGGCACAAGATAGAGTCCTGAGGAGCACTGACACTTAGAGAATAGGGAGAGGAAAAGTCTGCAAAGAAGCTTAAGGAATGGTAAGAGAGGTAACTGGGAAATCTGCAAGAGCTGACATGTTAAAAAATTTGTACACATGCCTTGGGAACTATTATTGGAAATATGTTTCAGTTCAGTTCAATTCAGTTGCTCAGTCGTGTGAACTATTATTGGAAATATGTTTCAGTTCAGTTCAATTCAGTTGCTCAGTCGTGTCCGACTCTTTGTGACCCCATGGACTGCAGCACACCAGGCTTCCCTGTCCATCACCAACTCCCGGAGTTTACTCAAACTCATGTCCATTGAGTCAGTGATGCTATTCAACCATCTCATCCTCTGTCATCCCCTTCTCCTCCTGCCTTCAATTTTTCCCAGCATCAGGGTCTTTTCAAGTGAGTCAGTTCTTTACATCAGGTGGCCAAAGTATTGGACTTTCAGCTTCAGCATCAATTCTTCCAATGAATATTCAGGACGGATTTCCTTTAGGATGGACTGGTTGGATCTCCTTGCAGTCCAAGGGACTCTCAAGAGTCTTCTCCAACACCACAGCTCAAAAGCATCCATTCTTTGGGGCTCAGTTTTCTTTATAGTCCAACTCTCACATCCATACATGAACACTGGAAAAACTATAGCCTTGACTAGACAGACCTTTGTTGCCAAAGTAATGTCTCTGCTTTTTATGCTGTCTAGGTTGGTCATAACTTTTCTTCCAAGGAGCAAGCGTCTTTTAATTTCATGGCTGCAGTCACTATCTGCAGTGATTTTGGAGACCAAGAAAATGAAGTCTTTCACTATTTCCACTGTCTCCCCATCTATTTGCCATGAAGTGATGGGACCAGATGCCATGATCTTAGTTTTCTGAATGTTGAGTTTTAAGCCAACTTTTTCCACTCTCCTCTTTCACTTTCATCAAGAGGCTCTTTAGTTCTTTGCTTTCTGCCATAAGGGTGGTGTCATCATATATCTGAGGTTATTGATATTTCTTCTGGCAATCTTGATTCCAGCTTGTTCTTCATCCAGTTCAGGATTTCTCAAGATGTACTCTGCATATAAGTTAAATAAACAGGTGACAATATACAGCCTTGACGTATACTCCTATCCCAATTTGGAACCAGTCTGTTGTTCCATGTCCAGTTCTAACTGTAGCTTCCTGACCTGCATACAGATTTCTCAGGAGGCAGATCAGGTGGTCTGATATTCCCATCTCTTGAAGGATTTTCCATAGTTTATTGTGATCCACACACTCAAAGGCTTTGGCATAGTCAATAAAGCAGAAGTAGATGTTTTCTGGAACTCTCTCGCTTTTTTGTTGATCCAGTGAACATTGGCAATTTGATCTCTGGTTTCTCTGCCTTTTCTAAATTCAGCTTGAACATGTGGAAATTTTCAGTTCCTGTAATGTTGAAGCCTAGCTTGGAGAATTTTGAGCATTACTCTGCTAGCGTGTGAGATGAGTGCAATTGTGCAGTAGTTTGAGGATTCTTTGGCATTGCCTTTCTTTGGGATTAGAATGAAAACTGCCCTTTTCCAGTCCTGTGGGCACTGCCGAGTTTTCCACATTTGCAGCACTTTCACAGCGTCAACTTTCAGGATGTAAAATAGCTCAACTGGAATTCCATCACTTCCACTAGCTTTGTTTGTAGTGATGCTTCCTACAGCCCACTTGACTTCAGATTGCAGGGTGTCTGGCTCTAGGTGAATGATCTCACCATTGTGGTTATCTGGGTCATGAAGGTCTTTTTTGTATAGTTCTTCTGTGTATTATTGCCACCTCTTCTTAATATCTTCTGCTTATGTTAGGTCCATACCATTTCTGTCCTTTATTGAGCCTATCTTTGCATGAAATTTTCCCTTGGTATCTCTGTTTTTCTTAAAGATATCTCTAGTCTTTCCCATTCTATTGTTTTCCTCTATTTCTTTGCACTGATCACTGAGGAAGGCTTTCTTATCTCTTCTTACTATTCTTCGGAACTCTGCATTCAAATGGGTATATTTTCTCTTTTCTCCTTTGCCTTTCACTTCTCTTCTTTTCAGAGCTATTTGTAAGGCCTCCTCAGACAACCATTTTGCCTTTTTGCATTTCTTTATCTTGGGGATGATCTTGCTCCCTGCCTCCTGTACAATGTCAGGAACCTCCACCCATAGTTCTTCAGGGACTCTATCCATCAGATCTAATCCCTTGAATCTCTTTGTCACTTCCACTGTATAATCGTAAGAGATTTTATTTAGGTCATAACCTGAATGGTCTGGTGGTTTTCCCTACTTTCTTCGATTTAAGTCTGAATTTGGCAATAAGGAGTTCATGATCTGAGCCACAGTAAGCTGCTGGTCTGTTTTTGCTGACTGTGTAGAGATTCTCCATCTTTGGCTGCAAAGTATATAATCAATCTGATTTCAGTATTGACCATCTGGTGATGTTCATGTGTAGAGTCATCTCTTGTATTGTTGGAAGAGGGTGTTTGCTATGACCAGTGCATTCTCTTGGCAAAACTCTATTAGCCTTTGCCCTGCTTCATTCTGTACTCCAAGGCCAAATTTGCCTGTTACTCCAGGTATTTCTTGACTTCCTACTTTTGCATTCCAGTCCCCTATAATGAAAAGGACATATTTTTGGGTGTTAGTTCTAGAAGGTCTTGTAGGTCTTCATAGAACCGTTCAACTTCATCTTCTTCAGCATTACTAGTTGGGGCATAGACTTGGATTACTGTGATATTGAATGGTTTGCCTTGGAAATAAACAGAGATCATTCTGTAGTTTTTGAGATTGCACCCAAGTACTGCACTGTGGACTCTTTTGTTGACTATGATGGCTACTCCATTTCTTCTAAGGGATTCTTGCCCACAGTAGTAGAGATAATGGTTGTCTGAGTTAAATTCACCCATTTCAGCCCATTTTACTTCTCTGATTCCTAAAATGTCGATGTTCACTCTTGCCATCTCCTGTTTGATCACTTCCAATTTGCCTTGATTCATGGACCTAACATTACAGGTTCCTATGCAATACTGCTCTTTACAGCATCTGACTTTACTTCCATCACCAGCCACATCCACAACTGGGTGCTGGTTTTGCTTGGATCTGTCTCTTCATTCTTTCTGGAGTTATTTCTCCTCTGATCTCCGCTAGCATATTGGGCACCTACTGACCTGGGGAGTTCATCTTTCAGTGTCCTATCTTTTTGCCTTTTCATACTGTTCATGGGGTTCTCAAAGCAAGAATACAGAAGCATGTTTAGTCAAAGCTAAATGTGACTTGAAAATTGTTTCCTTATATCTAAAATGGAGCCAATAATTTCTTCCTTGCATCACATGATTATGAGATTTAAATGAAAAAGTGTATTTGAAAATATTTTGCAAATTGTTACTCCAGTGGTCTCAAACTTTAGTGTGCCTCAAAATCATTAGGAAGACGTGTTAAAATACAGACTGCAGTGTTTCTGATTATTAGTAATAATAGTAGTTTCTGAATCAGTAGATGTTGGGTGCACGAAAAGCCCCTTCAGGTGTGTTCGACTCCTTGAGACCCCATGGACTGTAGCCCGGCAAGCTCCTCCTGTACATGGGATTCTCCAAGCAAAAATACTGGAGTGGGTTGCCATTTTCTCCTTCAGAGGATCTTCCCCATCCAGGGATCGAACCCATATCTCTTAGATCTCCTGCATTGCAGGCAGGTTCTTTACCATTAGCACCACCTGAGAAGCTCTAGATGGTGGGTGAAGGCCTAGAATTTGAATTTTGCATAAGATCTCAGAAGATAATGATGTTTCAAGTCTGGAGCCCCTCTGTGAGAACTACTGTGTAATCTATTGTGTACTACAAATGTAAGGAATTAGGCTTTTGATTTTATAGCAGAATTCATTGTTTTCTTGATTTATGTTTTAAACCCTAATTTTTTTAAAGTTGTGTCCTATATTAGCAATGTTGTTGAAATATCTCTACCCTGTTTTATGCCTAGTAATGTTGTAGTTCAGTCATTCAGTCCTGTCCAACTCTTTGCAACCCCATGGACTGTAACCCACCAGGCTCCTCTGTCCATGGGATTTCCCAGGCAAAAATACTGGAGTGGGTTGCCATTTTCTCCTCCAGAGGACCTTCCCCATCCAGGGACCGAACCCATATCTCTTAGATCTCCTGCATTGGCAGGCAGATTCTCTACCACCGAGCCACCTGGGAAGCCGTTGTACCTAGCAATACCTGTTTACATTTATGACATATCAGTTTACTATTTTGTCGATTGTTTACATGAGTGAGCGACAACTTGCTGATTAAGCTTGATTAAGAAGGATATGAAAAACATGGTATTGTATTTCTCCTGGGGAGAAGGAGATAAGAAGCAACTGTTTGGAGTAAGAGGTAGAATTGTTTTTTGCTTTGAAGTCGATTAGATATAGAATGCTACTTGTTACCTACTTTCAAAAAGCCCCCTGGAGAACTTGTAATTTGATCCAGAGGGATCAGCAGGAGGAGACAGGTAAAAGGAAAAGTTGACCTCATTCTTCAGTCCTTTCCGAAATTCTGAGAAATGTGTGTACCTCAACACTCGCTTCTTTAGTCCCACAAAACAGGGAATCAGGAAAATGCGTTAGCACCCTAGTACAGATTGGGAACTCGGGGCGGAGAGACTCAACCCCATCAAGACAGAAGGAAACTGGGGGAGGGGAGAGAAAACCTCCCTAGTCGGAGACGGCAGTGCGGCCGTGGGAAGAGAAGGGAAGTGGGGAAATGTACTTCAAGCGTCAGCCAGACACTTGGCCTCCAGGCATGTGGGAAGGTGAGGGAGGAGGGAAAAAGGCTCTGCACCAAGACGGCATCGCCGGAGCTCCCGCCACTGCTTCCGAGTGAAGACATAGAGCGCTAGAGCTTTCTGCTTCCCCCTCTTCCCTCCTGGAGGCCATTTCTCCACATTTAACCGGGATAAAGAGGGGGCACCGCGCCGAGTCAGAACAAGCCAGGATCGCCATCCCCCAACTGCCGACCCTGCTTCGGCCCCCGGCCCAGGCGGGGCGAACTGGCCTTGGGGGACGCTGAAGTTACTCGGAGAAAGAGGGAGGGTTCGCCAAGCTGCTCTCCAATCGCCTTGGCAGTTCCAGTTATTTGCATCTATTATGCTAATGAAAGACCTCCGGCTCAGCTCCCACCCGAGCGGCTCGCCCCTCTGGGGCTCTCCCCGGCCCCGCCCACGGGCTGGGCGAAGGTGAATATATTATGCTAATAAGGCGGGCTTCTGCCTGCCTCGGGAAGGGGGGCGCACTGCCGCGGGAGCCGCGGGCTGCAGGCCGCTCGCCGGGAGTGGGTCGGGGGAGGGACGCCGCTCGTCGGAGCGCGCGCGCACTCATACACGAGCATCCCGAAGGGTATTTAAGGCTCGCACACGCCGGGCTGCGGAGATACTTCGGGCGGCCGCCACTGGCGCCTCACCACCCGCGTTTTCTCCTTGGGTATTTCTTTCTCCTCTCTGCTCTTCCCCACTTGGCCACCCTTTTTGCACTGCGCTCTCGCGGTCTGTCTCAGCCTTTTTGCCTGGAACTGAATCTAGGTGGGAAACGGAGATAAAACACCGAATAGGTAGTAACGAGGCAAACTAACAGAGGCGCAACAGGTCCGGTGCTCTGTGGCCAGGGTCAGCGGCGGCCCCTCGCAGCGCCTCTGCCGCTGTCCCCGGGACCCCGCGCGGCCGCTCTCTTCAGAGGAGGTCCCGGTCCTCGGAGGGGCCAGGAGGGACACCGGGGGGTGGGTTTCACTCTGGATTTTACCTTAACGCCACCGGTCCGCGGACCGAGGGTGCTTTTGCCTCGCAGCTGGGAGGGGAGAAGAAAGCGGAGGATGGTCCAGGTCTGCGGTTCTCGGCGCTGATCCATCCTTGCGCTCCGGCTCCGACTCCGCCAACTAGTTGTGCAGCCATCGGGACGGAACTTTGCAGGAATCATCCTTTTTCTTTTAAGATTATTGGAAGTGCTAGAGGGTGGGAGGCGAAGCCAAGACAGCCGACCTCGCCACGATGCTGGTGAAGAAGCAAGCGGTGAAAGGAGGGGGCCGGGATCCGGGCTCAGAGGACCGGAGCCCAGCCGGGCAGCCGTGTGCCCGCCCCGTGTCCCTGTGCGCGGCCCTGGCCACCCTCCTGTCGGTGGTGGCCGTGATGTCTTGTCTGTACCTGGGGGTGAAAACCAACGACCTCCAGGCGAGGATCGCTGCCCTCGAGTCTGCCAAAGGAGACCCTTCCATCCGTCTGCTGCCTGATTGTGTGGATCAGCTCAAAGCAATGGTGCAAGAGAAAGTGGAGCGACTTCTGGCTCAGGTGTGAAAGGCTGGGGTGTTTTGTACGTGGATAACATCTTACAGTCGCGATTCTGTGTACATGACCAACCTCTACCTTACTATGTGCAGATGTGGCATGGCCTGTGTACACATATATGTTAGGCCACCATCTCTGCTTACTGTAGCATATATTTGTATATGCACATCTTCTCATACCACCCTCTCTGTATCATCTCCCCTTACTCTTCTTAATGTTTGCATGCTAAACATATATGGAAGTCTAAAAGGGGGAAAGATGGCTAGAATGGCTCCTAGGCTGGCATTTTAGCTCTTTTTAGTTTCTGAAGCTGTGTGTGGACCTTTCCTAATGTTGTGGAGAATACTTGCAGAGATAACATCTGTTAGATCCTTCATACAGTATAAGAAGGTTAGGGTCATTTATGCTATTAGCATAGCGATAGGAATGGAAGCCACTCTTAGAAATGAAATAGCTACATGTAATTTTATTACTTCACACATTGAATGTTTTTGTGTTAAATGTTTAAAAAGGAAAAAATAGTCGCCTTGTTTGTTTATTTTTTGTAAAGGGTGCAGTGCCACCGGTGTTTGTGAATGCAGAGCCATTGGAGTTGAGAGTTGAAAGGAATCTGCGTTATGTTCATCAAAACCAGGGGTGCTTTAGACTACAGTTAGGGGATTTTCTGGGACTTGCTCTTCCAACAGAGAGGTTGTTTGGCAGTAGTGGCAGCACAGCATGATAAGTAGTTGACATTTATGTATAAAATATTGGTTGTTTAAAAACTCTTAGCTTACCTAAAACTGCAGCATGTTAATACTGATTCTGTACAATGACTGCATATGCCTGAGCTGAGAGGGATGGTGATGGTAGTTGAAGAATGAAGAATGATGTTATACAAGTCCCACAGTCTTGATACCATCTCAACGGTCGTTTTCTTTTCTTTAGGGCTTGGGTGCTGTTACCTTTTGATTAGAGTCCAAGTACATATGTAAATGTTAGTTATGCAGGCTGGTAGATCAGGTATATAGTCAGAGAGTCCGTAAAGAATCCATTTCTCTACAAGGCTACTGATGATTGTTAATACCTCTTCTTTTCCTCCAGAAGTCCTATGAACACATGGCTAAAATAAGAATCGCGAGAGAAGCGCCTTCAGAATGCAATTGCCCGGCAGGTAAAATGGAACTTATTTCACAAGGTTTCCTCCATAGCAGAGCATTTTAAAACAAAGGTCCTATGTCTGTCAAGTCTACCTGTAATAATAGTAAAGAAAGAATGCAGACCCAACTTACTTTAATAAAATCAACATGTCTGGGTAAAAGAATGGCAGATAAAGCCACAAATATTATTTTAAGCAGCATACCAAGGTCTGCTAAGGGAAAGCAAAGAAGATAGAGATCTTTATCAAAGAAAATACCTGCAAGATGATGTCCAAAGACAAAGTTCTTAGTTTCACAGATTGAAAATTATTCTTTGGTTTTACCTGCTTTTGTTATCTATGGTGAGAAGGATTGCAGAACACATTAAACTTGAATTCCTTAGTGACTGACACTGCATTAGTACAGATTTCTGTTTGTTCCCTTTGACGGACAATTGTGTTAGCAAACCACCTTCACTTCTTTGCCTGCTTTTATTTTCTATAAGAAAGGTTTTCTCTCCTATCCTATAGCAATGAGGACTGAAAAGAAATTAGTTTTTTATCTTGAGCTTCTCCTTACAAACTACTGTGTTCTCAATGACTTTCCAGAAGAGGCTGTTACATTTTTACCATTTTTCTGTGTGGCTTTAGGGAACTGTATTAATGACCTCCTTCTATATTAGTAGAAGGATGGAGGAGAAAGACATCAATGAATCAAAATCTCTGGGTAATCATTAAATCTTCCTTCACAGACCTCTGAGGCTTGGTGGTCAGTCTTCTGTAGACCTACAATTTAGAAGCCTTTGGAATATGTCCATTGGAAAGTATCTAGTGGCTTCAGCTGAAAGAAGTCATGAAAAACTCCCATCAGTCTTGAGATTTTTGTTTCAGATAAATGTTGTTAATGTATTTCTGAACATATTAGTTTCTTTTATCATCATGTATAGGAAAGTAAGTAGCTTACATTTTCTTTCATGTTCAGGAATATGATACTTAGTTACTTACACTGTATGAAAAGACTAGTTCCTATATTTTTTTTTCACATTCTGAGGTTTTTGCCTCATGATAATTTGTTTTGACACAGCTAAACCAGGTACCATGTTTAGAAATTTCAAATGTCAACTCCTGATTGTATGTCATAAAATTTTCACTGTTTATGTTTTGCTATATCGTCGACCATAATGGAGCTGTATTTTTTGAAAACGAAGCCCTTTCAATTGAGAAGGCATATAAATTAGGTAATAGGAAAACAAAGAATTAATGTTTACATTGTATGTTTCATTCTTAGTTGTTTAAAGCTGGGAAGGATCTCAGAAGTCAGAAATTCAAGGAAGGCACTTTTCTGGTGCAGGAATTAGCGCACAACGACCTCATCAGCCTGTAGGGATTATTTAAATTCCCAAGACAGTTGGTACAGGACTTCACTGATCATACCACTCAGATGCATCATTTTCTGTAGAGAATATTCTCTCTAGCTGTGTGAAAAATGCTTAGTATTTAATTAATGAGATTCTCAGTGAACTTGGTAAAAAGTAGAAAAGTGACAGCCAAAGCCCCAAGTTCTATTTTTTTAGGGGTTTTAACTGCTTCATGATGTTTGATGTGAGTTGGTTGTTGAGGTCTAATTTGCAATCTGGAAGAAAGTCATTACATTTAGAGTTTACCTGAGATTATCTTGGATGATCATTTGGAACCATTTTTCTTCTAAAGCTAATTTAACAATAAATGGCCATTTCACCATAATAACAAGTAAGTAAGTGATTTCCTTGGCATTTCTGTTGGCTCTCAGGAGGGCTGCTTTACTTTCTTGCCACCACTAGAGCTCCACATTACACCAGTTTTCACCAGGTTCCTTCAGAGGTAAACTTTTAAAGGTGCATATTCCAACACACAGAATTAGACAGGTTTCTTGCTGACAAATCACTTATAGAAAACACTGTCTTCTGCTTGTGGAAGAATTAGACATCATCAAAATAAAGGCAATATGTTGAAAATAGTATCCTGGGGAAAACCAGCTATTTTGAGTGATGGTCAACAAGGTATTGTTTTAGGGAATGGGCTGGCCAAGAGGATTAGAAAGGAGATACAGCACTTCCCACCTGGTTTGGCTTTCGCCTTTGTTTGCAGTGACTAAGAGTTGTCACCCAGACATCTGTTTGCAGGGCAGTGAGACAAGTCTGTGACCTCAGCTCAGTTCCTGTGGAGAGATGCCCACCCCTTGAAGTTGACACTCTTGTTGACAGTTTCCATCACAGAGCCAAAGACTGATAGCAAAGGGCTGATGTGTTATTTGTGTTCACTTTTTGGTAGAATTCAATACCAGTGAGATTTATCTAGGTAGACTACAAACAATCACAGAGTTGAAAGCTTTTTTTTCCCGCTTTAAATTGGAGTATAACTGCTTTACAATGTGTGTTAGTTTCTGCTGTACAGCATGAGCCAGCTATATGTCTCCCTATAGACCCTCCTTCTTGAGCCTTTTTCCCACCAGCTCCCTCATCGCACCCCTCTGGGTCATCACAGCACCAAGCTGAGCTCCTGTGTGTTCAGCGGCTTCCTACCAGCTCTCCGTTTTGTATCTGGTGGTGTATACATGTCAATACTACTCTCACTGTTCATCCCACTGTCTCCTCCCAAACTCCCCCCCGTTTCCGGCCCCATGTCCACAAGGCCCTTCTCTATGTCTGCATCTCGATTGAAAGCTTTTCTTTTTCTTTTTTAACAGAAGAAGGAAATTTTGTGGGAGGGTTTATTTGATAATCAACTATTGTCAAACAGTTTTTCATTGTAGGGAAGCATTCTTGCATTTAATCTTCACAACAACCCTAAGAGTTAAATATTAGTCATCTCATTTTACAGGTGGAGAAACTGGACTCAGAGAAGGTGACTAACTTAACATGGTAGAGGCAAGGTCAGGATCCATGCCCACATCTGACTGAGTCAAACACAAAGTCTAATGAGGAATTGAGGATGCGTATAGGTTTTGGAGCTGAATGGTTCTGGATTGGAATCCTAGGTCTGCTACTAAATAACTGTATTACCTTGCTCAGACTAATGAACCTCCCTGTGTTCCAGTTTCCATCTGTAAAAAAAAGTGACTAATATTACTTTCCTCATAAGTTGTTAGTTTACCTAAATTCTGGCATATTAGTGGCTATTCATTAGATGATATCAGTTACTGTTTTTTTTAATATATTGTGTGTTACTTGACTCTGATCTGGTCCATGGGGACACGTGACATAGGTGGGAAAACTGAGATCTGAAGATGTATAACTTACTCAAAACCCCATGGCTTGTTAATGACAGGTTTTGGGTGAGAACACTGTGCTTAATTAAGCAAACATATCTGTAGGCCATTTATGCAGATAATCAAATGAGTCAGTATCTCTTGGTGCTACATCAGTGAAGATGTTACAGATACTATATTAGTCTGCTAAATAATTTTTACCAAAATTCTAGGAAAAGCTTCTGACCTTGTAGGTAAATCATGATTGTAGTAGATAGAACCATGGCTTAAAAGAATATGGGAATAAAGAATGTCTTTGCAGTTTTGATACCAGATGTTTACTAAAACAAGTACTTTGACTAATTTTCATGCTTATTTTTTAACAGCTTTATTGAAGTATACTTTATAGTATTTAAGAATATGATTTAAAAAATGAAAAACAATTTATGGAGCTGGGATGCCATCATAACAACCCAATTTTAGATCACTTCATCATTCCCCAAAATTCACATTTACTTTTTTCAGGTGCTCAGGAGAAGGTCTATTTTTTGAATATTTGCTTTAAAGAAACCTCAGAATAAAAAGTTAAAAACCATACAAATTAGAGTTCTGTTTAGCGGAATATTTGATTTAGCAGTAGCTGAACCGTGGAAATTCAGCTGACTTCTGTGGCTTGGCCTCTGTAAAGCTTGACCCTCATAGGAAAGAATAAATCGCCTCTTTCCTATGGATGTAGAATTCCATTTGGGGTTTTGTTCTTAGAGTCCTACATAAAGTATGTGCAGATCAGGCATATTTATGGGAAGGCTTCTATGCTCCAATGTATAAAGAACACTGGGAATGAGGCAGATAAACAAATGGTGTTTAGATAACAAAGGTTTCTGTACCTCACTCATCACTTGTGTTGCCTGCCCAGAGTCTTAGATAAAAGAACCTCTGTGGCGAAATGGGCAGAGAACGTGAATGGGCAATAAAGAGTCCAGAGTTCTAATGGTGCTGACTGATGCTGAACTTTCTTCCATGACAGCAGTTCTGGAGGAGCAATCAGGATCTACCAGGAGGATTGCTTTAATGATAGACCCTGCTGTATTCAGATAGAGAGCCTGTCCTGATCAAGGGGTTGCTTATTTGTCACTGGGGTCATGGGCTATGTGGATCTGCAAATTAGTTCAACAAAAAATGAAGCTATTATGTCTGGCAAGTGAGAGAACTTTGGGGGAGCCCTAAAGAGTTGTTCAGTTGCTCAATCATGTCCGACTCTTTGTGACCCCATGGACTACAGCACACCAGGCTTCCCTGTCCTTCACCATCTCCCAGAGCTTGCTCAAACTCATGTCCGTTGAGTCAGTGATGCCATCCAATCATCTCATCCTCTGTCATCCCCTTCTCCTCCTGCATTATATCTTTCCCAGCATCAGGGTCTTTTCCAGAGTCAGCTCTTTGCATCAGGTGGCCAAAATATTGGAGCTTCAGCTTCAGCATCAATCATTCCAATAAATATTCAGGGTTGATTTCCTTTAGGATTGAGTATATTTAGGTTATTCTTAAATCTTATTTTTGAATAAGGTATATTGATTTTCTCTTATAACAAAATTTTGATAAAAATATAGTGGGGAAAAAAAGAAGAACCCAGAGTTCTAACCCTGGTTTTGCCATTAATGTGTTATACAATCTCAGGGAAATCACTTTCAAGAATGGCTTTTACAGACTCTATTTTCATATCTCCCAGATAGCAGTGTTGGACTAGAATTATTTCGAAGGGCATTTGTCAGTTCTCCAGGTATGAAGAGCCTGTTGTGTGCTAAATATCTTGACTCAGGGAAAAGGCTGATGATCGAGGCAGACTTGATATCTGCCCTCATGGCACTTACATTTCAATGAGGATGACAGACATTTTAAAATGACATGAATTCACCAGCCTGACAAGTACAGCCCAGAGAAAGTATAGTGTGCTTTGGAGCACATGACCAAAATTTCATCCAGACTGTTAATACTATGGATTTTCTTCCCTTTTCGTGCGGAAAGAGACTTTCATGCTAGGAGAAAATCATAAAATGAGAAAATCTGGCTTCTGATTATAAGTAAGAACTTTAGCAATGGATAAAAATACACCTGACTTTTGTCTTTCCAAGAATTTATGGCCAGATGAAGGTACATTGATAGCTGGTTTACACTGATAACCAACTGAAACAGAAAGTGGCTTTAGTGTATAAAAGGCTGTGGTAGATAGCATGGTGATCTGTTTTTCTACATTTCTTTGGAAACCAGTGAGATTTGGGCTGAATAAGAGTTGAAACGTCCTTCGTGGTGGTACTGAAAAGTTCCACTGAATCTGGCCCCTCTGCATTCACAGGTTATGATGAAGTAGTGTAGCACATCTAGTCATCTACTCAGTGAGCTAGCCAGAAATAAAAAAGGTTTATCCCATAATTTCTGAGGTCCTTCCACACCCTTCAAGTCTACGAAAATGGTTGGATACAAAGTCATATTAAATGTCGGTAATTAAATGTCTGATTCAGAAATATGAATGCTACAATCTCTGGTGACTCCTTTTGTGGCAACTGTTCGATTTGGGGTGGAAAATGTTAACTGTAACTTTAAGGGTGTGCATCCTTTTCCATCATATGAACAGTCCTTTAAATTACCTTGCTAACATAAATCTACTTTATCATATAAAATTGTGTTTCCTACTAACATGGTTTTTCACTTATGCTGTATAGTTTTCTTTACCGCCTACAAAATGAATGGAAAGAGTGAATCAAGTAAGGACATAATAATGTATAGATTTTCAATTATGTTAGGCAAAGAATAGTCAGAAGCGGTTTGCTTCTTGGCAAATTAAAATGCCACAAATGTTATTTAAATGAGACTAGCAGGCATTCCCCTCCTCTACTCAGGCCAAACAATACAATGTGACATCTGGGTGCCTCCAAGCCTTCATGTTAAATGGTTTCAGTCCTAATGAGTACAGCAGTTTGAGTGTAACATTTTTAGTTGGTCCAGCAGTGACAGCTGACAAAATGCCCTGTCACCTGAAGAACGGAGGACAAATTGCCTCTTGAAGCAGCTTCTCTTCTGTTTCTCTTGTCTAAAAGTCATTAAGAAGCAAATCCTTCAAATACTCTTTTCTCTTTCTTACTTTAGTAATTCTGTTTTTTTCCCACAAGCTGGGAGTTATTTAGGAGAAGGGTATACATTCTGTGCAGGGATTTATTTGTTGTTTCCAGCTCAGCTGAAGAATGTATAGGTACAAGTAGCCTCTCAGGACCTTACTAACCTCTGTGCTTCTGATGGTTTGTAGGTGTTCAAAGTCAACTACCTGGCATGTCTGAGTGTCAAGATTAGGTTTCGGGGTCGAGAAGGAGGGCATCCTTTGATTGACAAGATTAGGTGCATGGAGGGCTAATGGGGAACGTGCCAGAATCAGGACTCTTACAGTTCAAGGGGCACTGTCTTCTGCAGGGGGAGTCTCACTAGACACTCATCAAAATGACATCAATCTATGTTATCTTGAGTGGATACCATCTAAAACCTGTTATGAAAAAATGTTTTTAGTTCCTCCTTCCATTTTATAATGGAGTAGGAAATGGCAACCCACTCCAGTATTCTTGCCTGGAAAATTCCATGGACAGAGGAGCCTGGCAGTCTACAATCTGTAGGGTCAGAAAGAGTTGGACATGACAGAGCAACTGAGGATGGACCACTTTATAAAGGCTACTTTGTGGTTTGCTGGGAGCTGAGAATATGAAAACCATGTTATGAGTCAATTTGGGCTGACGCAGTAGCCCAGTATGTGACTGCTAAACCCAGAATCATTCCCATCCTTGCTGGTTTGCCAGTACAGGTCAAGTTCCATGCAGTGGTTTAATGCACCATGATATTTAACACTTTTTTAAAGAATTGTGTTAGAAATGATTGCGGCACACCCGAATATGGTTTAGACACGCATGGTTACGGTTTCATTTGGATTGTGTTCAGCAACCTTGCAATTTAAAAATGTTTTATGGCCAACTTTTAAAAAGGAGGAGATGCTCTAAGTGGGAGGCAGAAGTAATCAGAAATTCACTTGTGGATTAAAATTGAACACTTTTCACTGGTATCATATATTTCTTCATAGGAATATTCCGTGTTGTTTAAATAACAGGATTCCTTGAAGAAATGCCACCAGATGGCAGGCACCTCCCCTTTGTGACCACTAGGAGGAGAAGCTGAGCCGAACCAGGGGGACGGTTCTGTCGCCTGCTTCTCACTTAATTTCCTAGTAGACTTCTACCTGTCAAATTGTTCGCTATGGAGAAGTTTAATGGATTCAATATAATTATTAATAATGATGACGTTTAAATCTATCACTTTGTTGTTTTGCTATTTATCCCATTAGATCTTTGTTTTCTTTTTTCCCATTTTTCTGCCAACAACCCATGGATTTTTTAAATAAATGCTTTGTCTAATTAAAAAAAAAAAAAAGAAAAAAGTTTAATGGAAGGAACAATTCATCTCTTCCATCTATATTTGAAGACTAGGTTGTCTTATAAGCTTTAAGATATTTAAAATAACCTAGTAAATTGCACTTTTGTATTAGTCAAAAATTTAGTTATTTAGTAGATAAATTCACTTATATGAATTTGAGGCTGGTGTTCCAATAACTAGAATAAATGAACTAAGTGTAATTGAACTTATCAGTTGAAGATTTTCTGCTTCTATTTTGTACTTTCTCAGAATCAAGAATTGTTTGGAATTGCTATCATGCTTTTGACATAATTTCATTTGGAGGCTCCATTTCAACTTCAGTCATCACGTAATACGTTAGCTGGAATGTGTTCTTAATTTTTGTCATACTCCTCTTAGTCTGATTGGTTCGTCTGATTTGCCAGAAATGCCAAAAACTATGTGTTCATTTGGATAATCATAATTTTGATTTTGGGCTTCTTCCCAGGTGACTGAGTGGTAATGAATCTGCCTGCCAATGTAGGAGTTGAGCGTTCGATTCCTGGGTCAGGAAGATCCCTGGAGAAGGAAATGGCACCCCACTCCAGTATTCTTGCCTGGGAATTCCCACAGATAAAGGAGCCTGGTGGGCTGCAGTCCATGGAGTTGCAGAAGAGTTGGACACTACTTAGTTCCTAAACAACAATAACAATTTTGATTTTAGGAGCTCTAGGCTTCTGGATTATGTACACAAAGTTTTTATTCTTATATTTTAAATGTAATCAGCACATATTTAAATATAGTTTTCACATTTAGGCTAAGTGGATGAATTATAGCCAGCCCTAGCTTGTGCATTATGGTGATATAGTCAGAATATGTCTAACTAGAAATAGGTCCACACCAGTATTCTTGCCTGGAGAATCCCAGGGACAGAGGAGCCTGGAGGGCTGCTGTCTATGGGATCACAGAGTCGGACACGACTGAAGCGACTTAGCAGCAGCAGCAGCAGAAATAGGTCTGGTTGTGGCAAAGATAAAATGTAGTTTTCTTTTCTCAAATATTTCAGATGTAAGGAGAGTGAGAAGAGAGAAAAAAAAGCCAGCCATATCATGTAATCTCTTGGAATCATATCTCTTTACCATCATGTAGCAAGCTTGGTACTTTAGAGTTCCTATTATAAATCGGGACAATGGTTAAGAGAGGAAGAGCGATTCTCTCTGTCTCCAACATCCTCTTTTACTCTTGTAGCAGCTAATGGGAGAGAAAAATCTTATAGGAGTCTGCATCCAGTCAATTACAGGGCCAGAGTGGTGGTATTATTTTTGATCCTTTAGATACTAAAGTCAAATGTGCCCGGAACTTTGACACAGTTCTTTCTCAACATTCCTGTATCTTTAGGTCAGTTCTGACAGTTATTAAAGGTAAGTTGTTTGTATCACCTTTCTAGGAATTGTGAAACTCCAATTTTATGTCTTCAGTTCAGTTTAGTTGCTCAGTAATGTCCAACTCTTTGCGACCCCATGGACTGCAGCACACCAGGCCTCCCTGTCCATCACCAACTCCCAGAGTCCTCCCAAAATCATGTCCATTGAGTCGGTGATGCCATCCAGCCATCTCATCCTCTGTTGTCCCCTTCCCCACCTGCCCTCAATCTTGTCCAGCATCAGGGTCTTTTCAAATGAGTCAGCTCTTCGCATCAGGTGGCCAAAGTATTGGAGTTTCAGCTTCAACATCAGTCCTTCCAGTGAACACCCAGGACTGATTTGTGACTTAAAGTCTCCAAAATCTAGCTGACATTTTTAAAATGTGCATGACATGAGCATAAGATAACACATTTCCATGAACCATGGACAAAAACCAACCTTTTGACCTGAAAATCATACTAGCATTGCTGGCAAATTCTAGGGCTTTGACAGTGAACTTTGGAATACTAAAAATCATTTTTCTACTGAAAAAATTAGGGCTCAATGTCAGAGCATACAAAGTTTGAATGGACACAAGCATCTTAAATAGATGCCTTTCTGAGGATGGTTATCAACCTGGTTGGGTGTCCAATGACTTAAGTGTGTAAAGGGCCATATGTCTCTCAGGGGCAGATCCTGATGCTAATTACTATGTGGTTTCACAGAGTAATTGCAGTGGACTTCCTGTGGGAGTGGGTTGGGCGTCCATTTCTACCAATCTCATTTATAAGCTCCATGGCTGGGTTTCTGGTTTGTATCTGTGTATCTCTAGGGCTTATTGTAGAGTTCTCTATAGAAAGTTAGCTATAAAAGTTCATAATGATCATAATGAAGATCTGTCAACTTGATTTGGTTGAGAACTTTTTTTGTGGTTTATCTCTATATACACTAATTATCCTTATCCCTATGCATTTAAACATTTTCTCTGAGGATTTTCGGGGCCAAAGCATATTAAAGCTAATACAAATCTTAGAGGTCAAGTGGTTCAGGGGTTTTCCAGCATTTCTCAAAGAGCCTGAAACTTTAGAAAAAAATGAAATATTATGAGGAAATCCGGTATATAAAATTGTATATAATGTTAGCCACACAAACCGTGGTTAACTTTGGAGGTCACAGGAGACAGAGGCCAAAACCTTATATGACCTTTTTTTCCACTGCCTATCTCACACCCCCATAGTGGCCCCTGAGGAACTCCAGAGAATCTTAGAAATCTTTTGGATATTGTTAATAGATTACTCGAAGTCCAAGCCCCAGTGTGATCCCAGCTCCTGTGTCTAGAGACACTATGTGTTTATCAATACATAAACCCTCTCCAAAATTCTGTAACTAGAAACATTACAAGGAAGGATGGAAACAAGATTGTATATTAAAATGAATGGAATCCAGAAAGGACTATTAATATAATATTGTCCTTTAATAGTTTTAGTAGTCTAGCAAAGGAGATGTAACAATAGAATTAGTGCTGGAAAGCTGTAAAAGTGCATTGTGTAACTGAGCGTGGGACTATGTGTCAGGAAATCATCTCATCCCTTTTCTTGAAGTCACTTATTTTTTTAAGCTTACAAGTCACAGTATTGTTGTTTTTCTGTGACAGATTTGTGTGTGTGTGTGTGTGTGCCTATGTGTTTTCATATTTCTTCCTATGTATTTTTACTTATTCTGTAATTTTGGATATGTCTATGAAGCTTCCTCACCAAGTTACAGCAGTCCATTGCCTCTTTTATGTATGTATTTAAAGCAGTTGATTTTCTAAACTAATAGTGAAGACTTGGTTTGCGAAGTAGTATACAAAAGATAACTATCTCCAAATTATATTATTTATAGAAAATTTATATTGTGGAAAAGTTGTTATTAAAGATACTTTAAAGATCTTTGAGACTTTCTTTTTGATCTGATTCTTATTGTCTTAAACTGATGATGTTTATGTATTAAAATTTCAATCAACAGGGTAATGTGAATACGTGAATTGCACATCTGTGTTTAAATAATGATAGGAATTAAAAACATTTTAGCCAATGCTGAAGGGATCTATGTAATACCTTTCAGGAAGAAAGTGTAAATCTGGGTACAAGCATTCTGCAGCAAATACTGCAAAAATAAGTTTGAAAGACTAAACTCTTCCTCCCACTGAGATGAGCATCCAGCGTCACCTGCAGTGACGTTTACTGTATTGAGTAGCTAGCGGTGGACAGTAGTTTGGTCAAGTGCAATGCCTTGATTGTCTTACTGGGCAGATAGCAGAATGACAACTGTACATGTTACTGAACTTTGGTGAGCAGTTTATTTTCTCCTTAATATACTGTGGGCTTTCAGGAAGTCTGGAAGAGAAAAATGACTTCTCTTTTCTAAATGACTTTGTAGTTACTTTGCCTTTTGAGAGAAGACAGAGCAGCAAAGATAGGCTGACCTAGTACTAGTGGCTGGAAAGACCCTTTATGCCCGCCAAAGCTACTGTGAGCTGTAAGAGAGAAGTCTAACCAAACAAACTGTATTCCCTGAATTTACTGTCAAAACGGTAAAGATATACTGACACCTTCCCAGGAGTTTAAGCAGCGAGCTTGACAGCGTGGCTTAGTATTACTCTACATGTTATGCATCTGGAAGTTTTTAGTAAAAGAAGAACTCTAGCATGGAGAAGTTACACACGTAAAGGAACTAGGGCCTTTATGTTCTTGTATAGTTTCCTTCTGTGCATAGTTAATGTTCTAGATTTCCCCTATTTCTGAGGATACGTTCCTGGATATTGCTTTGGTTCTGCAATCAAGTTCTGTATAAGGAATGCTTTGTGTTGGTAGTAAAATTTATGTTATTAATGCCAGTTTTAGAATGTTAAAAAGTTAATTTAAAAAAAAAACTTAAAAATTTAAAAAATCTATTTATTTATGGCTGTGCTGGGTCTTGGTTGCTGCATTGGCTTTTCTCTAGTGTTGGTGAACAGGGGTTACTCTGCTGGTGGTGAGCGGGCTTCTCATCGCAGTGGCTTCTTTTGTTGTGGAGCAAAGGCTCAATAGTTGTGGTCCATGGGTTGAGATGCTCCATGGCATATGGGATCTTCACAGATTAGGGATCAAATTCGTGTCTCCTGAATTGGCAGGCAGATTCTTTACCACTAAGCCACCAGGGAGACCCCCAAAAGTTAAGGCAAAAACTATCCTTGAGTTGAGACGTCTGAGGTATACTTTCTGTTTTTTATGTGTGAGCCCATGACACGTTAGGCTCAGAATGTACTTCCGCTCTTTGAGCAGAAAACCTTTGCTTCCAGCCTCAATCTTCGAGAAGAAATCCCAGACTAGAGGAATTTTGTAATCGATCACATTTATCTCCTAGATATGCTTATCATACATCATTTTTCTCTTCCTTTTCAGTTTCTTGAAGTCTCCATTTTTGTTTAACTGTAGTCCTGTACCACTAGCATTTTGAATGTTCACACTGCTTTTGCAGTTATAGGATGTGGTGAGATTAATAATGTTCGTTGAACTCCTAAAAACCAAGAATGAACACAGCAAACACACCCAGAGACAGATGTGATTCTCTATCAGGCTATCCATGAACAAGCATTGCCCTAAAGTGAGCTGTTGTTGGCAAATAGAATGGACAAGATTATCTTTGGGATGTAGCCGTGTATCTGTGAAACTGCAAAAATAGAGCATCTTCTATGCTCTCAAATAAAAGCTCGCATTCTAGTTCAACCTCTTTCCTCTCCGTCCTCTCTTCTTCTCCTTCTCTAGCATGAATATAAACTCTATTTTGCCTCTATTCTATGGATGTCACTTTACCTGGCTTATAGTCTGCCTCTAAATTGACCATTCAGAGGCTTTGTCATCCTCGGGTCCCCAAACCTCTAGGCTTTTCCTGGGCAATATTATACTTGTGATTAAATCCAGCAACATAACTGAGAAAAACATCAGTGGTAAATGTCAGTATTCTCTCAAATTTCAGAAAGTAACTGCTTCCCCAAAATTACTGTTAAAAGGTAATTTTCCAAAAAAGGTAAAATCAGTGAACATGTGTTAAGGATTTTACTTGAATCAATAAAGAAGTAACTGGTAAGATGTGATAACCAGTTCAAAGGAGAATTTAAAGACAGTTACATTTATCGATCTAGAATATTGAAGCTAACATATAGAGGGAGGGAAAACTGGACTTTTCCTCAGTAGGGGGGTAAATCAGTTGCACTCAGAATTTGCATGTCTATAGACCACAGTTCATTTTTTTAATGTACTAAGTTTTTAAAATTGGTGTTTAGTTGTTTTACAGTGTTGTGTTAGTTTCTCCTTTACAGTTAAGTGGATCAGTTGTATGTAATTGTACATAAATTCCCCTCTGTTTTGGATTTCCTTTCCATTTAGCACAGAGCATTAAGTAGAATTCCCTGAGCTGTACAATAGGTTCTTCTTAATTATTTATTTTATACAGAGTAGTGTACATGTCAATCCTAATCTCCCATCTCACCCACGCCTCCTTCCCTTCCTTGGTGTCCATGTATTTGTTCTCTGTGTCTGTGCCTCTGTACATCTGTACCGTTTTTCTAGATTCCACATATATGCTTTAATATATGATATCTGTTTTTCCGAATTTACTTTACTCTGCATGACAGTCTCCAGGTCCACTCATGTGTCTAGTTATGTGACTTCGTTATTAGCTGTCTGCAACTTACAGCGTTTTACAATAGCTTCCAAAGAATCAGGTAAATGGAAAAGATGTGCTCTAGATTATGCATAGTTTTCTGTTGGAGCATATGTTTTCCCCCACATTGCATGAAAGCAACTTAACAGGAAAAAATTCTTTTAGGTTAAAAAAAAATTTTTTTTTTTACACTTCAGTGTAGTAATGGTTGTTTATTTTCTGTCTTTATCCTTATTCTTATCCTATGGGTTGTGTGGTACTCAGTTTTCTTATTGTTGCTAAAATTATGTAAAGGACAGTTCCTTTCAATTTGACTTTAAATGCTTTATTTGCTAGACCCATAGTGGCAGTGTTGATTGCTATGCCTGTATTACTAGTATCATGGACCTAAGTGGCCTTTAAAATGGTAACACTGAAAATTTGTTTAAGGGAGAAACCACTTTGGAAGACTCAGCTTCCTGTATTTGGGTATCAGTGACTAGTTCTACTAATGTAAAGGGAGGAATTGCTGACCTTGCTCTTGTGTTCTGGGATACGATGCCCAGGCGATTATTTCTATACAGACCACATTTGCTTGGTGTGAGCATGTGGCTGCCTCTGGGGTTCTGTGCTGCTATTTTGGACGTCCTGGCTTTGACTTCAGTTATCTTATTTACTAGTTTGGCTTTTCACTGGGCACTCCAACCAGTTCCCTTCATGTTCATTCATGTGTTTCCACTTCAGATAGTTGTCTTTAGTCCATACTGTGCTTCCTTGGTGGCTCAGGTGGTGAAGAATCTGCCTGCAGTGGGAAAGACCTGGGTTCTATCCCTGGGTTGGGAAGATCCCCTGGAGTAAGAAATGGCAGCCCACTCCAGTATTCTTGCCCGGGAAATTCCATGGACAGAGGAGCCTGGTGGGCAACGTCCATGGGGTCACCAAGAGGCGGATATGACTGAGTGACTAACACTTTGACTTTCTAAGATTTATTTCCTGTTCTTGGCCAGTTACTTCTCCTGTTGTCTGTTTTGTTTGATCTTCCTCCCCTTCTCCTGATACCTATGGACAGTGTTCACTTACCAGCATCTCAAAGAGCTCAGCTCTCAGCTGCCCAGGGGTATAATACCCTTCTCTGCTCCTGCCTGCTTCAGCTGCTTCCACCTTTTGACTAAGCCCACTGAAATTTTGGCAGAAGAATGACTGAAGGTATAAAATGGCCCTCCCATATACTCTTGAAAGAAAGTATGTTAGAATAGGGGCTGGCTGGGTGGTGACACATTGAACTACATGGTGAATGGTCAGCTTTTTTGGTAGGGAAATATTTACCTTCTTCAGAAGCAGTTTATGTTCTGGGAGTCAGTCTATCTATTACTAGATAGAGGAGAGAGTTAATTATAAATATTAAATATTTTGTATATTAGTATATAAAATTTCTATATTGTAGGTAGTAACTGACCTCTGGTATTACCTAACTCCAACCAACTCTGACAAAGACTAAGGGATCATCTGTACAGTAGTCTTTAAATGTCTTTTTATTCAATTAATAAAATATATATTGCCATTTACTATGAATGAGACCCTGTGCCATTTGCCTTACTATTTAAAGAAATAAGTAGGCTGCTAAACTCTGACAAAGGAACAGTGGTGTCAGATATGCAGACTGGACTACAAGGGGAGTAAAAGCTAGAAAAATATAGCCTGTAGCCAACTGTATCTAATTTTAATGGATTTAAAACTACAATGATAATTGGTATTTGAACTCATAATTCCAGTTCATTTACTTTTTGTGAGTTCAAAAATAGCAACATGTTATTAAAGAAGTTACTTGGATTTTTAAAAAACTTTTTCTAGAAAATGGAGAAGTTCTCTAATGAATGTTGTGATACTTTGGAGAAATGCTGGTTACATGCCAATCAGGTGATTTTTCTCAGGATAAATTATCTCTGTGAGTTAGTTGTTAGGTCAAGTGTAACGTTTTTAACCCCTCTGCAGGCTGCTTTCCATTGGCAGTTATTTTTACGGAGACCTGCAGGCTTTCTTGAAGAAGGCAACGGCAACCCACTCCAGTACTCTTGTCTGGAAAAGCCAATGGATAGAGGAGCCTGGTAGGCTGCAGTCCATGGGGTCGATAAGAGTCAGACATGACTGAGCGTCTTCACTTTCACTTTTCACTTTCATTCATTGGAGAAGGAAATGGCAACCCACTTCAGTGTTCTTGCCTGGAGAATCCCAGGGATGGGGGAGCCTGGTGGGCTGCCGTCTATGGGGTCACACAGAGTTGGACACGACTGAAGTGACTTAGTAGCAGCAGCAGGCTTTCTTAAAAGTCAGTTCAGACTCTATGTCCATGTTTTCTAGTGAGGGCAGAATCTCTGGGACTTGGTTAGACTCTCTTGGCTTTTAAAGAACAGGATCCATTCAGGTGGACTTAAGTACACAGGAGTGCAGGGATTCTGAACTTTGTCACTGTTGACGTTGTGGGCTGGATGACTCTTTGTTGTGGGGGTGGTCCTGTGCCCTGTAGAACGTTTAGCAGCATCCCTGGGCTCTCCTCCCTAGATGCTAGTTGCCCTCCGTTTCTAGAATACAAAAAAATGTTTCAGCATTGCCGGATGTTCCCCAGCGGTCGAAATCACTGCCAGTGATTTCAGGATGCAATTGTATGCTTGGTCATGTCCAATTCTGTGCAACTCCACAGACTGTAGCCCGCCAGGCTCCTCTGTTCATGGGATTCTCCAGGCAAGACTACTGGTGTGGGTTGGTTTTTCCTCCTCCAGGGGATCTTCCTGACTCAGGGATCAAACCCGCAGCTCCTGCCACTCATGCATTGCAGGTGGATTCTTTACCACTGAGCCATCTGGATACCCAGTGAGTAAGGAAGGCAGGAATATCAGCTCCACAGCAGGCTCCTCCAGAAGAATAGGAGATGGAAGGTGGTCAGAACACTCAGGATGTATTAACAGTGTCATCCCCTCACCTGGAGGCAGCCAGTGCAGCACCCTCTGAGCTTTAGGCGTTTTATCTCTGCTTCTGCTGCTTTTGTCAAGGTCGCTCTCTTCTCTCCCCCTTGTAGTAAAAAAGAGAAGGTATAGCCCCAGGTTGACCTCCTTCTGTGTGTTTGATTATAGCATTGTTATTATTATTAAAATCATACGTACATATGACAACAAACAAACATTTGTATGACACACAATGTCTCCCCCAGAGGAGTCTGGTGTTACTTGTTTGCTGTGTATCTTCCCAATACAAACTGATTTACATCATTCTTTTTCAAGGCTATGGAGTAATCTGTTGTATAAACACACCACAATGTATACAGTAAGAAGACAGATCACTTTTATTTATTTATTTTTTCCATTTATTTTTATTAGTTGGAGGCTAATTACTTTACAATATTATAGTGGTTTTTGCCATACATTGACATGAATCAGCCATGGATTTACATGTGTTCCCCATCCCCATCCCCCCTACCACCTCCCTCCCCATCCCACCCCTCTGGGTCTTCCCAGTGCACCAGCCCGAGCACTTGTCTCATGCATCCAACCTGGGCTGGTGATCTGTTTCACCCTAGATAGTATACTTGTTTCAATGCTATTCTCTCAGATCATCCCACCCTTGCCTTTTCCCACAGAGTCCAAAAGTCTGTTCTGTACATCTGTGTCTCTTTTTCTGTTTTGCATATAGGGTTATCATTACCATCTTTCTAAATTCCATACATATGCGTTAGTATACTGTATTGGTCTTTATCTTTCTGGCTTACTTCACTCTGTATAATGGGCTCCAGTTTCATCCATCTCATTAGAACTGATTCAAATAAATTGTTTTTAATGGCTGAGTAATATTCCATGGTGTATATGTACCACAGCTTCCTTATCCATTCGTCTGCTGATGGGCATCTAGGTTGCTTCCATGTCCTGGCTATTATAAACAGTGCTGTGATGAACATTGGGGTGCACGTGTCTCTTTCAGATCTGGTTTCCTCGGTGTGTATGCCCAGGAGTGGTATTGCTGGGTCATATGGCAGTTCTATTTCCAGTTTTTTAAGAAATCTCCACACTGTTCTCCATAGTGGCTGTACTAGTTTGCATTCCCACCAACAGTGTAAGAGGCTTCCCTTTTCTCCACACCCTCTCCAGCATTTATTGCTTGTAGACTTTTGGATAGCAGCCATCCTGACTGGTGTGTAATGGTACCTCATTGTGGTTTTGATTTGTATTTCTCTGATAATGAGTGATGTTGAGCATCTTTTCATGTGTTTGTTAGCCAGACAGATCACTTTTAAAAGTTTAGATATTGCTTCCTAGTTCTTTTCCTGTTTCCTGAAGGAAGATTGCTTTGATTTGTACTTTTATTCTACACAGCCTGAAGCTGTACCTGTGGCAGCTTAATAAATGCTCACTGATGATAGGTATTACTGATGTTAAATATTTAACAACCACTCTAAAGAAAAGTCCTAATTTATAGCATTTATAGATTTTCAAGATGTGAATATCCCACCAGAGTCAGTTGAAAGCTAACAAAGTGACATTAGGAAGCGATAAGTTTGGGTGTTGACTAGTTTTGTTTTTCATATAATTTATCTCATTGTAAGGCTATATAATTTAAGTTTTAATAATGACTGTTTTAACGATAAGATTCCTAAATCCTGAAAAGTGAAAATTGGATTTCCTGAGTCAGCATCCAGTACCCATTGGCACTGGTATCCCTAATTCCATATAGAATGTATTATGTTGTTCTTGATAATGTCTCCAAATGGTGATGCTGTCTCTGATAGTATTTTAGAATCTCAGTGTTGTGAAGATCTTTAAAGGCTATCCAGACTTAACATTGTACCTGATTCTTGAATTCCCTCAGTGACATTTTGACTAAATGATCATAACTCATTATTATCTCTTGAATAGACTGTTCAATCTTTCGACTGGTTTATTACAAAGCTTCTTCTGTTTGTTAGGTTAAAATTTATCTTCTGAGCATTCACCATTTGATTCTGTACACCATCCCTTCCTGCATCATAAAAAAGAATTCAAATACCTCAGTCTTGTGACAACTCTTCAAATATGTGAAATCATCTATTCTAATTTCTTATTGAGAGTTTTGTTCTAAAATGCCATTGACTTATTGAGACTTTTCAGGGTGTCTGCTTCTTTCTTAAAATGTTGCACATTGGTTTGAATAAAGCCTCAGATGCCTGGTGGTATCTATGAGGAGGAAAGGGAAGAAAACTTCCCTAGTTTTATATACTCTACTACAAATGCAGCCTAATATGACAGTAATTTTCTTTCTGGTTCCATAATTCTATTAACTGACACTGAGTTTAATATTGATGAAAACCCCTAAGTATTTTTCACATGTGCTTCTGTTAAGGCCTGTCTTTCTCACTCTTGATTTTGCAGTTTTGGTTTTTTGGGGGAGTGGGGAGGCAAATCAAGACTTTATATTGTATTCACTAGATTTTCGTCTCTTTTTATAGACCCAAATCCCAGCCTTTCAGGACTTGTTGGGATTGTGAGTCTTTCAATACATTTCCAACTCTTCTTGGCTTCATATGATCTAGAAATTTGATGAACTGACCAACATGGTTTTCTTCTGATTCCATGATGAAATGCCCAAGCTTAAGAGAGCTCAGGAGAGAACCAAATGGCTTTCTAGTAGTATTTCCCTTTTGCTTACCATTCATCTGTTTATGAGCACCTTAGGAATTGTCTTTATAACAGTGATCCATGTACTCTTGTCCTGTCTTTTGTTTATTTCAATGTGTCCAGCTGTGCTACCCAGAACACCATTTCCTCTTCATGTTAGCAAACAAGTTTCAAGACAAATTAGAGATGCATTGAGTTAAACAGATATAAGCAGATTTATTTACTGTAGGATATGTGTATTGTGACTCTCCAAAATGGGGAATATAATGTATCATGTTTTAAACATTTATAGTCATGGAACACTTTTCTGTTTAGATAAAATTGTATGTCTAAGAGTCACCTGTTCATGGGTTGATAAATACTCTCATTAAACTAGGGTGTTCTGTCTTCAGATTGGAGTGTAAGAGCCACATAAAAGCATTCAGATAACTTAAAAAAATTTTCTAAGTATAGCCGTGGTGGCTCAGGTAAAGAATCCACTTGCAATGTAGGAGACCTGGGTTCAATCCCTGGGTTGGGAAGATGTCCTGGAGGAGGGCATGGCAACCCACTCCAGTATTCTTGCCTGGAGAATCCCCATGGACAGAGGAGCCTGGCGGGCTACAGTCCATAGAGTTGCAAAGAGTTGGACACGACTGAGCGACCTACTGCTCTACTACATAGTATTTATGGGTTATAGGTGTACCGTATAGTGAGTCACAATTTTTTAAATTATGGTCCATTTGTGATTGTTATAAAATATTGGCTATATTCTCCATGTTGTATAATATATTCTTGTAGCTTATTTTACACCTAGTAGTTTGTATCTCTTATTCCCCTACCTTTATGTTGCTCCCTTTCCCCATTAACAATTTTTCTCTTTTTATGCCTTTTGATTATTTTTAAGTTATAAAAAATAACTTCACAGTGAATAATCTTATATCTTTATGCCTTTGTGTGGATTGCCTATATTACCTATAAGTAGAATCGGTAATTCAAATATTATGAATGTTTCTACATCCCATAATGCATACGAATTACATAGAAAGTGAATAAAAGTGTTGTTCTCTTGGCACCCTCTCTAGCATAGTAGGGAACTCTTGAAGTGGGGTGGTACTACAACCATAGTAAAAGGAATTAGGAAATGGTATTTTAAAATACTTAAAAATTCTTCTTGATTCTATAGTTAAGTGAAATCTCCTCATAATTCCTTTCAAAGTCTGTTCATTTTTTCACCCTTTAGCTCTGGTTTAGTTTTTGTGCTATAAATGGGAAGATATTGTAGTTTTGTAAGTACAAAAGAGTGAGTGCATGCTAAGTCACTTCAGTTGTCTCTGACTCAGCAATCCTATGGACTATAACCTGCCAGGCTCCTCTGTCCATCGGATTCTCCAGGCATGAATACTGGAGTGGGTTGCCATCACCTCCTCTAGGGGATCTTCCCCACCCAGGGATCACACCCATGTCTCTTATGTCTCCTGCATTGGCAGGCGAGTTCTTTACCACTGAGCCACCAGGGAAGCCAGTATTCTGATTATAATAATCATTTCTGAAGCACTTGACTGTTCTTGAAGTTTTGTCCTGAGGCTTTGCAGAAACTTTGATTTCTTTTGCTTTTATTCATTGGAAAGATGGATTTAAAATGCAGCCAGAAACCTATCAACATTCTACTGTATTTTTGGAATATTTGAAGAATTGCTTACTTATTCTTCATATAAAAACAGGATTTCATGGAGAGGTGAACTAGTTTCAAAAATGTACTTGAAGCAAAAACATAATTTAACAGTGTGACTCATCGGTTTCCCATTAGGTTGGTTTTCTGTTGCCTGAAGGATGGCATATTGACATGTTCTAGAAATTCAGTGAGAATACATGATTATATTAATGGAATTGCATTTGACTGTAACAGAAAGAACAGCCCATGTTCTAGAGGTTTTCAGGGAAGGGAAGTGTTTTCAAGGAAGAAAGTTACTAGAGTGACTAGGAGATAGGCTTATATTACTGCAAAATAGAGCTATAGTCTTAAAAAGAAAAAACACCTTCTATTACTCTTTTTACTTTAGTTGTTTTTGTTTAGTCCCTAACTTATTTCCAACCCTTTTGTGATCCCATGGACTATAGCCCACCAGGCTCCTCTATTCATGGGATTTTCCAAGCAAGAATACTGGAGTGGGTTGCCATTTCCTTCTCCAAGGGATCTTCCCACCCCTGGGATCTAACCCGCGTCTCCTGAGTCCCTAACACTGGCAGGCGGATTCTTTACCACCAAGTCACCAGGGAAGCCCCTTTACTTTAGTGTTGCTCCTTATTAACTAGTTGGGCATAATCTGTTAAACCAATATTTTGGGGGAAAACAGATTAATAACCATTAAGACCTTGGAAGTGGCCTTTCCCATTGAGTGCTATTGTACTTGCATATAAAAATATGCTTTGAGTAAATTATTAGTTGTGACCATTAAGGGACCAAGTTGTCCTTTTAGGTCACAGTCAACTCATATCCATGCGCCTTCCAGAATGGACGCTCAGGCCAGTTAAACATTTTAAAGGTGGCTTGAGATATGGAGTACTAGTCCTTCCTTGCAAAGTTAGAATTTCTACTGTTTGATTAAAAAGCAATCTAAAATGTCAAAATAACTGTTCTTCCCATACCTCCAACTTTAAAAAATACCGCATTTATTTGGAACCTAGGTTTTCTTTCCTGTTTTTGGAGAAGAGAAAAATTCTAAAAATACAGCAAGCTGATGTCAGGGATTTGTTCAAGACAGCAATTTTCAGGTCGTGACAGAAAGTCAATTCATAGCAACCTCATAATCTATAGTTGCTGGGTTGCATTCTTAATCACAAAAGAAAAATTAAGCAATGTCTTGAAAAGTTGTAGGTTTTTTCAGTAGGTCTTTCTACTGTGTTTGGTGTAAGAGGTCTTCTGACTCTGATTATTGAGATTTTTAGTAAAGCCAGCACAGAACAGATGAAGTAAATAACCAATACTAGCCTTGACATCAACATGAGCTTCAATCATGATCTGCTGTTTTTTTGATCATAGAGTACATTTTTTTATAAGTAAGATCCATACCACAGAAGTTAGTCATGCAGTTTTTTTTCTCTGAACATCCTCAGTAATTATCTTGAATTTTCTAAATGCAATTATCATTCTGCAGATCAGCAAGGCTTATTTCAAAAACATGACCCATGAGGCCATCAGATTAATTTTGGTTTCTTGAGTTCTTGTGACTAGTGTTTTCCACAGTTCTCATAGCTAGTGCTTTCATGTCCTACCAATCTTTTTTAGAAAATAGATCAACCATTTTCTTCTTGGCTCCCTTTTTTCTGGCTTCCATAAGGCTTTTGTTCTTGCCAATTGCCATGGTGCTGCTTGCGGAGCCAAAAAGGTATGTTTCCTTTAAAATTGATAAGATTCAGGTTAAGCATTTTTGGCAAGAATATTTTATAGGCAATACTGTCTCATCCTTTGTTGCTTTAACAGCTAAATAGAATTCCACTGAAGGGATGTATAATTGAAACAAGACTGTCAATGGATAAACATTTGGGTTGTCTTTCATCTTAAAATATCTTTTCAACATAGAATAATGCACTTTGGTAAAGAGAAGAGAATACTTAAAATTTGCTCATATTTTCATCTTCTTCGTTCAGGCCTGTTGAAGTGTTTAATATTTGTGCGTTTTCTTTGGTCCTAAAGCAGACCCAGAGAGTGAGCATTCACTTGTGTGAAAGACAACAGTTTAAGGTCAATGCAAATGCTTGAATCTCAGTGTGATTATTCAGGCAGTTGTTAAAAGGATCATCACCAAAGAGGGAAGTGTTTTTGCATTGGCTCTGTTCTGAAGGCTTCTGTGAGAATATGCTTGCTCTGAAGCAGTGGGGTGTAGATCAGTTTGTGGAAGGGCTCTATGAAAAGTAGCTTCCTCATAAGATGATGTAGACCCTTTGCTAGCTGCTAGACCCTGCCTCATCTTTCAGTGCCGCGTCAATCCCAATTAAATTGGGATTTCTTTATTAGACCTGACTATTCATATCTGAGCCCTTAATTGTAGGATTTTCATAAGTGGTCTGTTCTTTAGAAAACATGTTTTTAAAAATATATTTTATATTAGATTATTTGCTTTTATATACTTTTTTTTTTAACTTTTCAGGAACTCATAGTTTGCTTTTAATTATGAGATATATATATATTTTAAAAAATCACAAAATTACCTTCTTAATGGCTAATCACTAAATCAGTTGAATTCCTTGGTCCTTGACTATGAAAATCTCATAACTATCGTTTTAAAAGATTTTAAACTTAAACCAGTTGTAACAAATTGGAGGATTAGTTTACATTCTTAAAAAAAATCATATGTTGAGAGTTCTTCAAGGGAGGTGAACCCCTTGTCCAAGTCACCAAATTCTTCATAAACAGAACTGAAACTGAAAAGTAGTCCTTGGGGAAAATATTCTTATTTTAACTACCTCATTAAGGGAAGGCAGTTTCTCATAATTAGCCAAACCTAGGTACTCAGTGTAGCATATTGTAAATTTTCATAAGAAATGCATCTCTTATATGTATGATAGTATATTTAGTTCTTTAGAATTCTGTAAGAACTGATAAATGGCCATTCAGTTCTATAAAATAACTTTCATAGAAAGAACATAAAAAAACATTTCCCAAGAAATTATAGGACTAAATAAAAAAAAAATTAAGGCATTCAGCCTTTTTCTTTGATGAAGCTGCCAAATATTTATTTCAGTATACTATTTTAACATATATGACATATGAATGCTAGACAGAAGATATAATCATTTTACATTTATAAAGCTCCATAGTTGCATGCTGTCTGACTAGTAGACTATAATGGGTTTGAAATTGAATAGATCAAGTTCTGTTATTGTGTTTGCAGAGAGGTGGCCTGGATTGATGTGCTGATTCAACTCAAGTTCATTAAAATAACAGCACATATTGAGTTGAGAAAATATTCACAGGCAAGTCTTGTTGTAACCTAATGATAAGATATATTATTTGGGCCAGAAAAACTCTAATATTGAACTGCAGAAGTAGAATCAGATATGTGGAAATGATCTAAGTTCTATGAAAGACTTCCAAGGTATAGATATTTACTACTGAGTGAAATTTCTGTATGAACTATGTGTTAATATTTTCAATAAAGACTCATTTGTTATTGAAGTGTAGGAAGCCAGATTTTCTTGGGACGTTGTTCTGATATTTATTACAGGAAAAATCCAATTCAGTTGCTACATACTTTGAGAAGAAATTCTCTTTCAAAACTGGGGAAATCAGTAAGATTTTCCTTCCTCCCTCTCTTGCCCCACTCCTGGCTCTTGTCTTTCAATCAGGCTAATTACTCGAAGCAACTGCTTATCATTTGAGGCTTTTTAGAAAAGTTTTAAATTAGTACAAACGTGTGAATGATGATGGACTTTACACAGGGGTCTCCTGTCTGGTTGGTAAAATATATTGTCATGGAGAAAACAGAGGTGCTAATCCCACTGAAGTTTTCAATCATCCCTTTAAGAAGCACAGGTGGAAGGAGAAGGTGAAGAGGAACATATAAGGCTGCATTTGTAACTTGTGCCTGGGACAAGTAGGTAGCAGTTCTCCTGTGTGATGCACAGACTGAACCATGCATGTAGTATTTTGTTTAGTTTTGAAGAAAATACTGACAAACGAGAGCAGTTCTAGAGGGATGAAAGGCAATGAGGATGAAAAACATAAAAAAATATATTTTTTAACATCTGAAATTTATCTTAAAGGAAAAACAGCAGAAGAAAATAGGAACACTTAGCTTGAAAAAGACAAGAGCTAGAGGTGGTGGTAGTGATGTTAAGGAAGCAGGGTGGCTATTGTCAGATGTGTGGTGGACCATGTCTGCTTAGAACTGCAGGGCAGAACTTGGATCTGGGAAGAAGTTAACAGGGAGTAAATCTTGGTACCTACCCCACTCCCAACAACGTGGTTGTTTAAAAATGGCTTCCTTTCTAACACAACATTGTAAATCAACTACATTTCAATTTTTAAAAAAGTAGCTTCCTTTTGCTGTGGTGGGCTGTCCATCATGGGGAGATTTCAAGAATGACAGTGCAGATAGTTATTAACTGCCTACCATGTGTCAAGCACTGTCTTAGGTATATGCAATAATATGACATAATCTTTATCCTTGAAAAGTAAAAGTGAAATTTGCTCAGTCATGTCCAACTCTTTGGGACCCCAGGGACTATACAGTCCATGGATTTCTCCAGGCCAGAATGAATATTGGAGTGGGTAGCTTTTCTCTTCTTCAAGGGATCGTCCCAACAGGGATCGAACCCAGGTCTCCTGCATTGCAGGTAGATTCTTTACCAGCTGAGCCACCAGGGAAGCCCAAGAATACTAGAGTGGGGCGCCTATCCCGTCTCCAGCGGATCTTCCTGACCCAGGAATCGAACCTGGGTCTCCTGCTTTGCAGGAGGATTCTTTACCAGCTGAGTTACCAGGGAAGCCCCTTTATCCTTGAGAGCTTATCATCTAGTAAAAAGAGACACATGTAATAAGCATAGTTAAATGTTGTCAGTTCTGTGAGAGCAGTGTATGCAGAGAAGAGTGAGCCAGGGAAGACTAGAGAAGAGATTGTCTTTGAGTTTAACACCGGAAAGTATATAGGAGTTAGCCCAGAGGAGGGAGGCTGAGAGGAAGAGAACCCTCACGTGGCTTCCTGTCAGAGGTTTTGTAGGAAGGCGTTTACCACTTTGGCAGCAGGGTGGTGTGTAGACACACCCCAGGGCCTGTTATAATTCTATAGCTCTACCAGTGATTGCCTTCTAAAATAAAACTCTACAGAGAGAAACCTAACATTGCACTCTATTCTTCATTTTGCCTGAGGTTGAATGAAATTGTCTTTTCTGTTAATATTTCTTATATAAAGAGACAGAATTATTACAACTCTTCGGGAAAATGCCTGTTGGCAGTAAAGAGCACTTGTTTCCAAGGGAAGACAGAGTCCCTTTCCAAAATCCTCTTTTCTTCTCCCTCCGGCGCCTCTGCATATTCTGTAGTTGACTACATCCACTGTTTTCTATTCTGTGTGGCAGGATATTACAAAGAGGGTCCCTCATATCTCTATCTTGCTTTGTGTCCAGACACACTAATCTTTTTGTTAGGTCGTGGTTGGCCACCTCAGCCTAAACCCCATGGAACCTCTGGGGAAAAGTGGTTAGTGATGAACTTTTGTGACAGACAGACATCAGTTCAAAGCCTGTGCAGTGTTAGGGTTGACGGACGCTGTAATGGTCCATGAGAAGAGGCTCACAGGGGTCCTTTCTCAGGGCGAAAGGACAGATGGTTTTCTCTGCTCGAGATCATGCACAATGCACAATAGCCCCAATACTTGCTCCTAACCATGTTTCATGCCCGCCTTCTTCATGATGGGAACCGACACTTTTTATAGACCCAGCAGGGGGACGTTTACTCGTTGCTACTGTTCTTTTCAGCTGTTTTGTTGGTAGGCTAAGCTTGCCCTTTTGTAGAGTGACAAAAAGGGATTTAGTGAAACACTGGCTCCATAAAGAGGGTCATTGTGTATACATGTACCTTCCGTGTAAAAGCTAACGTATTTTAAACACAGTCAAAGGAAAGTTCAACAATCAATAACTCTGGGTCTCAATTATTTGTGGTAAAATATAATCAATGGCTTTTATTGTGTTAATGCATGCTGAAAATTTTCATAGAGAAAGTTAATCATCTGTGTTTTATATAAGATACACAGTATATTATTTCTAGACAATTTTAAGGATCATAACCATATGTACTCTACCAAGCTACTTAAATATCTGTTATACCAATTTTAATTGCTGACTTTAGTCATAATTTTTCAGTTATACATAGAATATGGATTTTCCATTTATACTTTCAAGTGTCTTAAATATTTAATTTAGCTTTACAAAGAGATAGTTTTGTATATTTCTTTGAATTCTTAGACTATTTGTTTTAATAGAAATTAATTGGAAAGATAATTTCTAGCATTTTCATGTGATTGCTTCTGTCCCTTAGGGCTTTGCATATTTCCCACATATTCAACAATATTAATATAAAATATTAGATGAAAGAATTTTATATAAATTCACTAAATGAAAGATAATCTGCTTTCCATAGTTGTTAATCTGTGGAAATGACTTCTCCCTCTGTAAACCAGTCTGAAGCTAAAAAGAGTAATATCGGTTTAATTGATTAGAATCTTATTAAATTGTATATTTTTCTTTTCATCTCTTTTTGTTATAACCAAAATTGGAACTTTGATATGAAAATAATCTTTACATAGAAAATTATTTTTTAATTAAAGAATCAGAAAAGCAGATTTTGAATTGAGTTTTGATTGTCAACTTTTTTTCAAATTGAAAAAATAAAACATCTGATTGACAGGAAAATAAAATAAACTTTGAAAAATTGGTGATCGTGTTGTATAAATACAAAGAAGCATCACATGATACATGATTGATTTTTAAGGTTAGTGGTACTGATTTTATATGCTATATGGAGGAAAGAGGGTTTGGGTCTGTGTGTCAGGTAATCCTGGGTTTTGCCATGTAAAGAAGAAATGTCCTTTAAAAATTCTTTGTTTCTATACTCATTTGATCTCTATAGCAACCTGGACAGCAGGTATGACAGGCATTATTATCACAATTTGCACAGAAGAAAACCAAGACCCAGAGGTAATGCCACTTGCCCAAGTTGGAGGTATCAACTTGTTCTTTTTCTGATTACTAGGATGGGTCTTCTGCTTATGCACAGAGTAATAATTTCCTTAAAATAGGATTGCTGACACACCGAGAAAGGTGGCCATTAGTACCTTTGATAATATTGGAAACCATTGGGTCAAACATAATTGCTTTCAATCAACTAGTTACATCTACTCAGAAGTAATAATCATATGAAAACACATTATTTTGAGAACTTGTATGATTATCTTCTGGCAAGCAAGAAATGCAAAAGTTACATTCATTTTCTGTATATTAATGATTATTTACCAGCCCAATTTGCTGATGTAGTTCAGTGCCAGTTTGGTTCTTCCACAAGACTATATAAGATTCTTTGTGGTACTTGGCAAATTTGAGGTAAATTTGAAATTTCAATTATTAGCATTTAGTTTAGTAAAAATCTGGGGATATATTTCTTACACAATCAACTTATGATTAGTGTTTAAAAATCTCATTATTTTTTGTTGGAAGACCTCTTAGTCTTCCAACTTGGTGACTTAGTGACTTCCAAATGACTGAATTAGTAATTCAGACAGTTACAATAATCTTTTTTCTTGTATTAATTGAGACTCTGGTAAGATTGGAGTATTTTGGTGAGCTGGGTGGAGTTACAAAGGAAGTAATCCAGTGTGTGGCATCTAATGTCTCTTGATCTTCTCTGTCTGGAACTTAGTTCAGATATTACCCAAGCCTTTACATCTTCTCTGCCTCTGGTGGTTCTTCACAAGGCCGTATGAGGACATTTCTAAAATGCAAATCTTATGTCATGCTTAAATATCTCCATTCACTCACCATGCTTTTAAAAATAATCTTACTTTATTTTTGGTTGTGCCAGGCCTTCCTTGCTGCTCAGATATTTTTCTCTAGTTTCAGTGAGTGGGGAGGCCACTCTCCTTTTGGAGCACAGGCTCTAGGACGCACGGACTTTAGTAGTTACCACTCCCAGGCTCTAGAGCACAGACTCAATAGCTGTGGTGCATGGGCAGAGTTGCTCCAAGCCCTTGGGATCTTCTCAGGTCAGGGACTGAACCCGTGTCTCCAGCATTGGCAGGTGGACTCTTTACCACTGAGCCACCAGGAGAGCCCTCCCCATTGCTTTTAGGATGAATCCCACTTGACACAGTGCTCATAGTCTGTCATTCCCTCAGATATGCTGGCTTCTGCTTTGTGTCTTTGCTTTCTTATTTTTACCTGCAATGTTCTCTATTCATCTCTGCCTGCTTATGCTTCAAAACCTGCTCAAATGTCAGTCCAGATGACATGCCTCCCCCCAAGTCTTCCGGGCATAGTTAGAACCTCTATTGAGGATTTCGATAGATTGCTCTCATAGTAATACTTATCCACATCTCAGTTATTTATTTGGAGGCCTGTCTAGCCTACACAGTGCCTCCCTCATAGTGTATACTTAGTGTGCATTTGATGGAGAATCTCTACTTTCAAAGAGTTTTTTGAAGAGTTAGGTAACACAAATATCAATGAACTCATGTTACAAAAAAGATTTTTTGGCTAATCCTAGATAATGCTCTCATGATTACCTTAGTTTCTATATTCTTTAAATTATGGAGTTGGATTAAATGATTTCCAAAGTATATACTTGCTTAAAATTTGGCCATGTAAGGAGAGGAAGAATGTGATATATTTTAATAATGGCATATAGGAAGTGGTTTTCATTTGCACACTGTTGCACACATTAAAGAAAAACTCCATGATTTCATTGCGATACAACTGGAAAGAGGCTTCTTGATTCTTAACCCAACTTTTCAAAAATTTACAAAAATGCCCTGCATGCTGAGTGAAGACTTCCAGGAAAGAAGTCTTTACAATGAAAACATTGATAGAATTTTGAAAGGATTTAGTTACCGCTCCCCCCACCTCCCTGCTGATTCTTTGAAAAAGTTTAGCATGAACACTATAAAAATTATATGCTTTCTCCCCAGGTTCTAAGTCCCATCTTAAAATTTGAAGTAAAAAAGAACTCATCAGTATGAAAAATAACTATGGTGTCCAGGGTTGAAGTTTTTACATAAAGAATTCCCTAGAAAGGTTCTGGTCAAATTTCTCTTTTGCACAGTTCATAACATGTAACTGGTATTCAATAATATTTAACATAATGAATTACAGAGTCTTTGAAAATTTAGGCCTCTAAAGACCAAATCCAAGATGGTAGATTGGATTTTCACATGACTGTGAAGACAAGGTAGAAGTTGACATAGTTGGCCTCTTGGGGGTGTTTCATCACACAAATGAAGGAGCTATATTCACTTAATTTATTTTAGCAAAAGACTATTCTCTTTAATAGCCACTTATTTAAGGCCAAAGGGTAAAGAAGGCCAGAGGAAGTGATGTCAATTTCAGTTGGGTTCTATTTTATAGAATGTAGTGCACTATAAAATTTGGCATTTTCTCTCCCAGCTTTTTTTAACAGCCAACATTATTTTATTTGCCTTCATTAAATTTACATTTTAGCTTCTGCTTTTCTGTTACTAGGAATTTTGCATTTAAGTGTTTTTGAGTAAAAATAATAAATGGAAAAGAAAATGGCACTATATTCTAAATTAATGCAAACAAGAAAGTTGATTATTTTTCACTGAGGCAGCAGTGGTGTAGCCAGTGAGTGGAGCTTAGGCTTTGGAACCAGATAGAAGTGGCTCTGATGCTGACTTAGCCACTTACCAACTGTTTGACCTTGGGAACGTGACTGAAATCCATCCAACCTCAGTTTTCGCATTCATAAAATAGATATGTTAACATCCATTAAGAATTAGGAACAATGTATAGTAGGCATCTAACATCATGTTGTCACATAGGAAGGTATTAAACAAATGGAATATAATACTTTTGGTGGCCAAGTCGTAGATGCCTCTGGTTTTTAAATTCTAGTTTTTATTGAAAGAATTACATTCCATAAAATTTTCAATGCCTAACACATAGCCTGACACATGGCAGAGTCTTGGTAAATATTTACCAAGTAAATGAACTAATGTAATTTTGTGCAAGAAGGGCCTGCTCACATATACCACTGGTATTGTGTAGTATAAATACTAAACAGGGAAGACTGAGAAAAAGGTCAAGAGTGGAGTGTGTGTGTGTGTGTGTTCTCAGTCATGTTCAACTCTTTGGATACTCCATGGACTGTAGCCTGCCAGGCTCCTCTGTTCATGGAATTTTCCAGGCAGAATATTGGAGCTGGTTGCTATTTCCTATGCCAGGGGATCTTTCCAACTCAGGGATTGAACCCATGTCTCCTGCATTGGCATGTGGATTCTTTACCACTGCACCAACTGGGAAGAGTTGGAGAAGTAGCTCCAAATGCCTGAGCTGTCATGAAGCAGGGCTGGACTGCATCCTCTAGGGGAAGGTTCCAGGAGAGGGTCCTACCCCTTAATTCTCTACAGATTTATGTGGATGGTGAAGGGGCAACCTGGTGAGTCACCATGAAGGAGGTGTTAGGTAGTTAGAATAGAAAACAGGAGTCCAAAATGGCAGTGGCTAAAAGACAAGGAAGGGAAAAGCCGGCGAAAATAGAACAAAGGAAGGTCCGAGGACCGGAGTGAGGGCTTCAGGTAGAACAGCACTCCTGGCTAAGCCCAATTTGCATAGGGCAGGCCCAGGGGGAAGAAAAAAACATATAAAAAGAGGAGCCAAAGGGCTCTCTCTCCCCCACGCATGTGTGTGCTCATGCGCTCTTTCTCTCTTTCGCTGTCTCCCCCACACCAACCCCCACGTGCTGGGGCTCTCTTCTCTTCACGTCTTTGGATCAACGTGCCCTCACACCTCAAAGATGGATTTTCCTGCTATCTTCTAAATAAAATAGAGCTGTAACACTATTTGTCTAAGAGTTATAACATGTTCTGTTCGAGACCTGAGAGCTATAACACGGTCTGTCCAAGACCCAAGAACTGTGACACGCCCAGGGGCTTTAATGTCCGTCACTCCAAATCTTTGTTGTGACGAGACAAAAACCAAGGAGCATGCACTTGCCTGACAGAGGGAACCAAGAGGAGGTGGTCTCCTTAATGAGGGATGCCCTGAGATCTCAGAGACTGGGTACCTTCTGTTAAGCCAACTGACGCTCTGAGGCCAGCCTTGAGCTGAGGCCTGGATGTATGGATTTGCCCTCCCGAGCAGTGGAAGTAGTCCCCTTTAGCAAATACCTTTCCTGGTTCATACATACTAGGTTATCATGACTGACTTTTAATCTTTTTCTGTTACATAAACAGTATTAAATTTGTGCATGTCTTTGGCTCCTCTTATTTCATTTCAGAATAGTTTGTTATTTTTGAAGGAGTTACACAGGTTCATTGTACAAGAATATAAAGCTAAAAGAAGTATTTTTTCTTAAAAAAGTGCTCTTTTCTCCAGAAGAAATCATAGTAGCCTATTTCTTGCATAATCTTTCCAGAGGTAGTTTATGCATGTAAGTATTCCTTCGTGGCTCAGACGGTAAAGAATCTGCCTGCAGTGCAGGAGACCCATGTTCGATCCCTGGGTCAGGAAGATCCCCTGGAGAAGGGAATGGCTACTCACTCCAGCATTCTTGCCTGGAGAATTCCATGAACAGAGGAGCCTGGCGGACTACAGTCCATGGGGTCGCAAAGAGTCAAATACTACTGAGTGACTATCACTGTCGCTTTTTTGTTTCATATGTGTTCCATATGCTTTATTAGGACAGTAGTCACCACTTATGACCTCACAAAAGCAGTAATTTGCAACATAAAGTATATACAAACATTATGATTAAATGTGCATAGGTACCTACCCTAGTTGTAACAGTTCCTTGAAAAGAAAAAACAATGGGAAAAAAGTTCAAATAACTGCAGACAGACATCCTTTGGTCACTCCAATCTCTTCATGCATATGCTATTACCTGTGGTGAAAATAATTGAGCTTTGTTAAAACAGTGTTGTCTTTGTAATACACTGCAGATATTCACACCTTTTAAAACATGTTTCAAGGTGAGTTTCAGTCAGTGTAATGATTTACTTATAGTCCAGATTTTATGGTAACTTAAATTAGGCATTTTAAAGTTTTAGATTTCTTTCTCCCAGATAATCTGTCTTACAATGCACAATTTTTCCATACTAACAAAATAATCTTGATGAATGGGTGTCATAAATAAGATAAGACAATATGAGCTAAATCCAAACCTCAGATAAAGTCTAATTTGATTAAAGGTCTTTTAGGTAGTTTTGTACTGTGTTATTCATAAAGGACATATACAAAGCTGTACTGACTAAATTAAAAGAAATATGAAGTGTGAAATTTTTTTTTTGTTTGACTATTATGCTGAAAACTGACAATGGGATTTTGTTTAACTTGATCAGGGACATTGAATATTTTTTAAAAATTGGCTTATTTCCTAGTTTCTTTGATTTTTTTTCATTTTTAGATCCTTATAGATACAGTTGAATAGTAAAGAACATTTAATGTTTTGAATGTGAAAAGAATTTTTGTGTATTATAGGTTTGGAAAACTTTTATTCAAATAATGGGTAAATATGGGATTTACCCTGATGTATTAAGCCCTCTTATTTTGTCAGTCATAGGAGTGAGAGCTTGGGCTTGTATTTGCTACCATTAGGGCCAGATAAATGAAGGTTTCTGATAGCGTGTTTGGAAAGGTGACTAAAAGGACAGTTTTTACAAACCCATCAAAAACTCTGTAGATGTTTCCCATCTGATTTTAAGAGCTGTAGCTCAGCATTTGGGTTCATTAGCTTTTCCATCATGTGATTTAGGATGATCTCAGATTCAAGTGATGTAGTTTAATCTAATTAAGACATATAATGCAGAATAAGCTTGAAGTACAATAGTGAAGGTTCTCAAAGAATTTCCAAAAGGCTGACACAATAAAAGTCATGGGTTCGGTTTATAACCAAAATTGCTACTTGTTTTTCACTTGAGCAAACATGTAATTCAACTGTACAGAAAAAGATTTGTGTCTATATTTTTATGTCACTTTTCCTGTGGCTGAGAATAATCTTTACCCTGTCTTCTACAGTGAAAACTCATTTATTTATTTGTTTTTCCTCAGAGAATACCTCTTTTGGGGAGGGGGGCACTCCGCTGGGCCCATGGCAATGAAAGCACCAAGTTCTAACCACTGGACTGCAAGGGAATTCCCAAGAATATCTTTTTAGGTAGTATTTACTAGTAAATGGGTGTAAACATTATGGACTGAGGAGGTCATGCTGACTGGTCAGGAGGCACCCATTTAGTTTTGAAGGTTCACCCTAGATTATTATTATTTTTTTCACCCTAGATTATCAATATATTCTTTCCTGGCTTCCTTATGTTGACAAATTTAGTGCCAACAACAAAAGCAATCCATAAAGTATATTTTGAGGTGAATGGGGGAGTTTTTAGGATACTGGATATAATGCTTAAAGCATAAGCTTGTTATTAGCATTCTTTCTTTGAAATATCCCATTTTTTTATGCATGTTTCTGAAGCTCATTTATCTTTACCTCTTTATTTCTAGAGAATAAGTGTAGCTTGTCACTTCCTCAGCTGCTCTTCCATAGCCTTCCAGATAATAAAAGTAGTAGCTGATACGCTTTATACCACGTATCAAGCATTAAGTTTTTTCATATAATATCTCAGTTAATCCTTACAATAACCTATTAGCCCAATTTTATAGATGGGATAAATGAGCCCCCAGGAGGCTAAATAACTTTCACATATCATGTGCTTTTTAAAATGGAGGTTCAGTTCAGTTCAATTACTCAGTCGTAACCGACTCTGCGACCCCATGGATTGCAGCACGCCAGGCTTCCCTGTCCATCACCATCTCCTGGAGTTTGCTCAAACTCATGTCCATTGAGTCGGTGATTCCATCGAACCATGCCATCCTCTGTCATCCCCTTCTCCTGCCTTCAATCTTTCCCAGCATCAGGGTCTTTTCCAATGAGTCAGCTCTTCGCATCAGGTGGCCAAAGTTTTGGAGTTTCAGCTTCAACATCAGTCCTTCCAATGAATATTCAGGGTTGGTTTCCTCTAGGATTGTCTGGTTGGATCTCCTTGCAGTCCAAAGGACTCTCAAGAGTTTTCTCCAGCATGAGTCTCCGTCTTATGTTAATGTGAAAAGAATGCAGAAAAAGGGCTGTATTCACTGATATGGCTCCTGTGTAGTTTCTGTGCTTTGAAAACAAGTATACCAGTAAAGAGGCAAGTTCGTCTTCACTGTCTGCCATATGGGTGGTGTCATCTGCATGTCTGAGGTTATTGATATTTCTCCCGGCAATCTTGATTCCAGCTTGTACTTCTTCCAGCCCAGCGTTTCTCATGATGTACTCTGCATATAAGTTAAATAAGCCGGGTGACAATATACAGCCTTGATGTGCTCCTTTTCCTATTTGGAACCAGTCTGATGTTCCATGTCCAGTTCTAACTGTTGCTTCCTCACCTGCATACAGGTGTCTCAAGAGGCAGGTCAGGTGGTCTGGTATTTCCATCTCTTTCAGAATTTTCCACAGTTTATTGTGATCCACACAGTTGAAGGTGTTGGCGTAGTCAATAAAGCAGAAATAGATGTTTTTCTGGAACTCTCTTGCTTTTTCGATGATCCAACAGATGTTGGCAATTTGATCTCTGGTTCCTCTGCCTTTTCTAAAACCAGCTTGAACATCTGGAAGTTCACGGTTCATGTATTGCTGAAGTCTGGCTGGAAGAAGCACAGCTGGAATCAAGATTGCCGTGAGAAATATCAATAACCTCAGATATGCAGATGATACCACCCTTATGGCAGAAAGTGAAGATGAACTAAAAAGCCTCTTGATGAAAGTGAAAGAGGAGAGTGAAAAAGTTGGCTTAAAACTCAACATTCAGAAAACTAAGATCATGGCATCTGGTCCCATCACTTCATGGGAAATAGATGGGGAGACAGTGGAAACAGTGTCCGACTTTATTTTTTTGGGCTCCAAAATCACTGCAGATGGTGATTGCAGCCATGAAATAATAGACTCTTACTCCTTGGCAGGAAAGTTATGACCAACCTAGACAGCATATTAAAAAGCAGAGACATTACTTTGCCAACAAAGGTCTGTCTGGTCAAGGCTATGGTTTTTCCAGTGGTCATGTATGGATGTGAGGGTTGGACTGTGAGGAAAGCTGAGTGCCAAAAAATTGATGCTTTTGAGCTATGGTGTTGGAGGAGACTCTTGAGAGTCCCTTGGACTGCAAGGAGATCCAACCAGTCCATCCTAAAGGAGATCAGTCCTGGCTGTTCATTGGAAGGACTGATGCTAAAGCTGAAACTCCAGTACTTTGGCCACCTCATGCGAAGAGTTGACTCATTGGAAAAGACCCTGATGCTGGGAGGGATTGGGGGCAGGAGGAGAAGGGGACGACAGAGGATGAGATGGCTGGATGGCATCACCGACTCGATGGGCATGAGTTTGAGTAAACTCCAGGAGTTTGTGATGGACAGGGAGGCCTGGCGTGCTGCAATTCATGGGGTCGAAAGAGTCAGACATGACTGAGTGACTGAACTGAACTGAACTGAACTGATACCAGTAAAATTTGATACATCATGTAATGTTTTAATTTTTTTAGGTTGATTTTCTGAGTACTTATCTTCTTAATGTTGCCTGTTTTTAATAGCCATTTAGTATGTAGATTATTAGAAAAAGCAGGTTAGTTATTCTGAAAGTAAAATTTTAAAAATTCTGATGGTATATAGCATGGGGCCACAACAATGGCTGTTTTGGAGAATAATCCTAACATTCATTCTTATTCTGCTGTTATTATCTTTAATTCCTTTTGTAGTTCAAATGATTTGTAGTATATATTGTTATTACATCAAAAAATAGATGTTAAAATAGGTATCTATTGCTTTAATTATGTCATCTTAATGAAAACATATTAAAATATCACTGTTAATTGATCAAAAATACTAAAGAGAACGCATAGTTTATTTAAAGAAAGTGGTGCTGTTTAAACTGCTCCTTTGACTTTCAGCTAGTGTTTTTTGCAGATGTGATCTTTAGTCCAGAGTTTTAGCCCATGCTGAATATTTTGCAGTGTCTCAGTGCTCAAATTTTAATAGATAGGTTAATAGATTTGAGTAAGAGAGTTGAACCGACATAGCTCATGATTTGCCCTGAAAACCTGAGGATTTTCTAATTAAATACTGGATGATCAGTCAGTGCTGCTCAGCTTACTAAATCATGAATTTTTCCATCTTAGTGACATGGTTAAAATTGGAAATGTCAGAAATGCCTGAACAAGAGTGTGATTCATGGACTTGAGCCTGGACTTGTTTTCAATTTTCTTTATTAAAAAAAGACATTATAAGTAGATTAACTAGAAATTATAGTGTACCTATTAACCTGTCTTTTAGCAAGACTGTGTTTCTAAGTTGGAAAACGTTTACTTCCTTCAAGAAAAGTGGTGTTGGTCTCTTTAAAATATGATACAATTAATTAATTTCTCAACATCAGAGGCGAAAACCATGCATTGTTGTATTTCATTTGAAATCTCCTTTGAGGGACTTGATCGGCCTGATCTCTGGTCGGGCAGCTCAAAACTCAAAGCAGGTTGAACTGAATTTATTATTCCCTAATAAATAATAAATAAATAAAAATCAAATTTGCTCCTCCCTTTGCACCTTTCTCAGTGAATGGTGCTCATTGTCCAAACCAACCACTTGAGAACTGTTCTTGACTTCCCCTACACTCTTTGTAGTTTTTCATTCACTGGGTCATGTCTGTCCTCCCAAATGTCTCAGATCTGTCTGTCCTTCTCTGCTCCTTCTGCTGTGACTCTCGTCCTGCCCACCCATATCTTTCCTTGGGTGATGGTAACAGCCTACTGCCCTATCTCCCCTACTTCGTTATTGCTTTCTCCCAGTCTGTTTTCCACACTGTAGCCAGACTGATCTTTCTAAAGTGGAATCTGGTGATTCTTGAAACGACTCCAGATACCTGAACAGGGCGGGCCGTTAATGGCGCCTCCGTCAGCCTTGCACCCTCGCCTCTCACCCTTCTGGCTGTCCTGGAACCATATTGCACTGTCTCTGTTCTTCTATATTGTGTGCTCCTTGTCAACCTCTGGACCTTCTCCCATGACATCACAGGAGACTCTTCGCCCTCCTCTGCCTTCAGTTCCTGCTTAAACCTTCTTCTCTTCCTGGAGCTTAAGTTCTCCTGCTTATGTTCTTTTGTCTGGATTCTATAGAATGCAGTCCTTAAAAATTTTTTCTGCACTTGTAATCCTTTTTTGTAATATCCTGTTAGACGGTTTGACTCTAAAGTACATGTAGGAAGGGACCTTTTCCCCCCAGCGTTGTGTGCCCAAAGTTCAAGAGTTTCTCATAGCCCATGGAGGACACTTAGCAAATATTTATTTAATGTATGAATGATTCAGGTATGCTTTTCTTGGGGGGTGGGGGTGGGGGTAGAGTGTAGTAGCTCTTGGGCTTTCCTGATAGCTCAGCTGGTAAAGAATCCACTTGCAATGCAGGAGACCCGGGTTTGATTCCTGGGTCAGGAAGATCCCCTGAAGAAAAGATGGGTTACACTCCAGTATTCTTGGACTTCCCTGGTGGCTTAGATAGTAAAGACTCCACCTGCAAGGTGGGAGACCTGGGTTTGATCTCTGGATTGGGAAGATCCCCCAGAGGAGGGCATGGCAGCCCGCTCCAGTATTCTTGCCTGGAGAATCGCCATGGACAGAGGAGCTTGGTGGGCTGCAGTCCATCGGGTCACAAAGAGTCGGACAGGACTGAGCGACTAAGCGCGGCACAGCACATAGCAGCTCTTACATTACTATGCAAAGTACATTCTCAAGGCAGCACGAAAGAAGAACATTTAGAAAATGTAAGTGGGAGAACACGAATGGCTCAGTGACGGAAAATGAGGCAGGAAAATAGTATAAAATTCCAGAGGCGGAGAGGACTTTGTTTTAACCAATGTTCAGATTATCAGTCTATCCATCAACCTCATAACAATTTCTGGTGAAACAGAGTCTGTAACTTTTCACAGTAATGGATTGTAGGAACCCCAAAACCTCAAATTAGACATGTCTTTCTAATGCCTAAACTAACTTCTTTTGCTGTAATGTAAACTCATTTCTTATCTTTCTTAGGTGTAATTAAGAGCTTTATACACCTACTTATGTTACTACCAAGTTTTTCTGTTTTCCTCCAATACATGAGGTTTCTTTTTTCCTCTTTCTTTCATATTGTATCTTACTTTCTAATCTTTTAATTATTATTGCTAGTACTTTAAAAATTTATTTATTTTTTAATTGAAGGATAATTGCTTTACAGAATTGTGTTGGTTTCTGCCAAACATTAACATGAATCAGCCATAGGTATACATATGTCCCCTCCCTCTTGAACCTCCCTCCCACTTATTGCCAGTATTTGAACTTGAGTATGCCATCCTTTATGTCATAAGCCAGGTCATCAAAAACTGGTTAGTAATGAATACAGTGAAAGGATTACTACTTTTAAGACTGATTATTGTGTTCTTCTGAAATATGTCTCCAGCAAATCTCTGCATGATATACTGTAAAGGATTTCATAGTTTGTGCCTAAAAAAAGTATTGCCCTTAATCTGAAAGATTTTGATGGACAAATTGCCCGAAAATCATTCCTTCTAATAAAATGCTACTGTGCATAAAGTACCTAAAAATAAATATGTCTTTCTCAGCATTTTTTCCAGATTGAGCTTAATTATGACCCTTTGACAAATAAATGCTGAAGGCAGGACTATGCACTTTGCAGATTGGATGACACTTTTAAAAAAAGAAACTTTTGCTAATGAACTAAGAAGAATGGCTCTTTCTGGCCCACAGTGGTTTAGATATATAGAATCATGCTGTATTATATGCTATAATTTTTTTTTTCAATAGGTTATGGCTAGGATGGGAGAGTTTTAGAGCTTGCATTACACTATGCATTTAAGAGTAGAGTAGGTAAATGTATGGGAAAGTGGGGGAAGTGCTCTGAAAATGTGCCGGCCAGAAATCCAGATCAGGCTGACCTTTAAAACCTTACATGAATCAAAAGTTCCTTGTTATGAGAGAACAAAAGGGAAATAAGGGAAATAATATAGGCCAAGGACATTTTAAAATTACTATATTTTAAAATATAAAATAAAATTACTATACATAAAAATAAAATATTATTATTATATCAGTGATGATTTGCTATAAGAGCACCTTGATAGATGCTTCAGAGATGCTCAAGTGGGCAAAGTCACCTGTTAGAGGGGAACACAGTTAATTTTTTTATATGCAAAAGCTGATTTCCATTCAAGGAATATTTACTTAGCATTTATAATATGTCTAGCACTAAATTGTATACTGTGAGGAGTGCTATTTTAAAAATTTCTTTTCTTGTGATGAGAACTTTTAAGATCTATTCTCATAGCAACTTTCAAATATATAGTATAGTACTGTTAACTCTTCCCAGGTAGCTCAATGGTAAAGAATCTACCTGCAATGCAGGAGATGCAGGTTCGATCCCTGGGTCATGATCTCCTGGAGGAGGAAATGGCAACCCACTCCAGTATTCTTGCCTGGGTAATCCCATGGACAGAGGAGCCTGGTGGGCTACAGTCCATGGGGTTGCAAAGAGTCGGACGTGACTGAGCTCGTATGCATGCCCAATGGTTAAATCACATGTGATCCTCAGAGCCTGTACACTTTAATGAACACTGCTTCTTTTCCCCTTTCCCACCTCCCGAATGAAGCACTTCTGACAGATCCTAGCTGCGTGATTTCTTCCTCAGACTCTACCGTGGTATTAATATATTGACCTCTGATGTAGCCTTGAATAGTTTATCTTCTTGCATTGTTTATTTCATGTCATTGTATCTCAGTTATGAACTAAATTAAACAGTCTTGGGAGGAATCCCGTGTCTTGAACAGTGGTATAGTAATGTATAATAAACATGAAATGATGTTGGCTTTGAGGAGTGTTCTTTTTGACTTTAAGAAGTTAAACATACGTTGAAATATTATACTTTGGAATAAGGCTGCTAAACATTTTTATAGTTTTTATTACCTCCCAGTTTTCATAGAAAATCTCCTCTGGTTGCTTTATTTTTAAAATGATAATAATTATAACAATAGTTTGTATCATTACTTATAAATTTACAGATTACATTTAGATATGTAAATGAATTTGGTTAGCACTTTCTACTTGAACTAAATTTTGAAAATCTTTTGCTTGCAGTGTTGATTTCCTCTCCACCCCATGTATGAAGGTATATGGTACCTTCACTATATAGGCTTGTTGGGGAAAATGTAGAATGTCAGAACTCATTGAAAAGATAGTTCTACCAAACAAAGGCAGTGGCTGTTAATGTCTTAACATGTTTTCTTTAAAAAAAAAAAAAGTTAAATATGTTTTTACATAATTGAGATCAAATACTATAGATATTATATTCTGTTTTTCACTTAATATTATTCAGTAAACATTTTCCATGTTATTAAAAATCTTCTTAATACTTACCTGGTAAATACTTACATGGTAAAGATATTTCATGACTTCTATAATACTTCTACCTATTTCATATACATTTTTTCTTATAATCAGACATAAGAAAATAGGATAGCTTCTAGGTAAGACTTTTTGATGGAGGTAAGATATGTTCAAGGGGCTTCCTTGATGGCTCAGTGGTTAAAAAAAAAAAAAAATCCACTTGCCAATGCAGGAGACATGGGTTTGATCCCTGGGTCGGGAAGGTCCCCTGGAGAAGGAAATAGCAACTTGCTCCAGTATTCTTGCCTGGGAAATCCCATGGACAGAGGAGTCTGGTGGGCTACAGTCTAAAGGGTCACAAGGAGTTGGACATGACTTACTGACTAAACAATAATAAGATTTGTTCTAAGCACCATTGGTTATCTGTATAAGTAGAAATATTTACTTTCTGTTTAAATTTCAAAAACTTTTTTCCTTCTCTGTTTTAACTCTTTAAATAGGATTGACTATTTTCCCTCTTCACTTTGTTGTGTATCTTTCTCCAAATTAAGGAATCAGCTTATTATGAAAATTTCTCTTCTCTTGTTCTCTGTTGCCCCATACTCACTGAATAAAAAGGTATTTCCAAGAGTTTAGAGTATTATATCCATCAGTCCAAAGAAAACATTTTCAAAATGTTGATGTTGGCAGTGAAGGTATCTTTGTAAAAGGAACTGGGTTAAATGAAAGAGAGTTTTCTCACCTCTTCTCGCTTTGTACCTGATGCAGTTGCACTTGGAATCATAAGTTCTATGTCTCAAGTGAGAATTTCAGAAAGAGTTCATTCATCTCTTGTTAATCACACACCAAATCTTTATTTATTTTCAAGATTTTCCTTACAGTGTAAGCAATGTATGAATGATAAGGCCGCCTCTGGTTGAATCACTTGTGTCTCTTTCTGTTTTGCTTTTGTTGTTGTTTTACAGCTAGCATGACTTTAATGGGGTTAAATGGAGAAGGATGCCAGAGATAGCTATAAGAAAACGGAATTAGACTGTGACTTTCTGCGTGTGTACCCAAGAGTTGTTTATATGAATGTAAATACTTGGCAGTATAAATAGAAATATGTCTAATATTTGAATTGATGATTTTGGTAACCCTACTGCAGTCCTTTGGGGATTGTTCAAAATCATTTGAAAGACCTTCTTTTGTAGGTAACCACTGACCTCCACCCAGCTGTCTGCCGGGATCGCCTCTTTATAAGGTCTCATACTAGGGAATGCAGAAGTGACTCAGAAGTATAAGTTTCAATCGCTGCCCTCAAAGACCTTAGCCAGGGAAATGGAACATAAGGAGTTCATATATTTAGAAGTGACTTACAGGCTTTCAAGTAATACGAAAATATAGGATTTTATAATATAAAATTTTGTAACAATGAATCAGTGTGTCACACAAAATTAAGACAAAAATGCAAGTAGAATTCAAAATTGGTAGATCATAACTTTTGACCAGAAAGCTCAGAGAAGATGTCTTGAAAAGGGTCTTAAGTGGACTGGATTTTAATGATTATATTTAAGAATTTGATAATTTGAGGATCCTTCAGATAGAGGAAATGGCAAGAACACATGCTTGGAGGTATATTTTATCTGATCATTTCTTCATGGCATTGTAGCTTAGTGGTTAAAGCATAACTCTAGAGCCAGATTATACATGTTCAAATTTTGGTGTCTCCATTGCTGTTATTTTCATTACCTTAATAATATTTATGTTGTGGTGTTGTATAATATTTGACTATAAAGGTAAAAAAAGCAATAATTTAAAATGATAATAATGATTGTTAATGTTTATTGAGCACTTATTGAGCAGTACAGCCACTGTTTCAAGGGTTTTACATGCATTAAATTCATTTTATTCTCCAAATAATTATGAGGCAAGTATTATTATTTATTCCTATTTCATCGATGATAAACTGAGGCACAGATATACTTGCAGTAAGTCCAATGGCTAGTTTAATGGTCACAGAGCTCATAAGGTTGACTAGGGTTATATTGGGGAATAGTTTATATATTTATTTATTTTTACAACTCTTAAAATTTTAAAATTTTTTCCAGTTTTGTTGAGATGTAATTGACATATGAGTTTAAGAGGTACAGTGTAATGGGGAGCAGTTAAATTTAAAGTGCATATGGGTAATGGAAAAGACTATCAGGATGAATGTTGTGTGGTTAGTAGAAGACCATTCTGATTTCTGTACCAAAGAGTAATATGGTCAGACAGTCTTTTAGGGAGATTAAGCTCAAAAGTGTAAATGACACAGTCTGGAAGGCAGGAGACCAAGGTGCTGCAGTTTTCAGCTGTGAAACTATAAGGGCCTGAGATTGGAAGGGAGCAGGAAGAATGGGAAGGAAGTGCCAGAAAGGAGGATTCAACTGGGCTTTGTTACTACTTGGTAAGGGGGACAGAGGCGTCAGCAATGACTTGCAGCTGTTTGACTTAGGCTAATGGTGATCTCATTAGGAGGTAGTCTGTCCTCATGTTTAACCAACTTCCGAATGCTTAACATTTCAACTAAGCTTCTTTTGAAATTCTTTTTCCTTCTTTCTACTGGTGACTATGGTTAAATCTTGGTTCTCCTCTTACCTAATTCCTCCTTCAGAGTTTTATCCTGTAGTGCAGGCTTCAAATCCTCAATCTGAAACATTTCTTTTTCTTTCACGTGCCCACTTCATGATAGAGTGTATGTGGTGTCCAGTTACCTTTAATCCAGAGGCAGTGTAGCTTCATGAAGGGAGGCAGAGCTGGGCCCGAGTCCCAGCTACACATTATTAGCTGTGGAATAACAACGCCTTTGATCTTAACTTGCTCAATTATAAATGGGAAGGATACCTGCCTTACGCAGTTATTATAAATGCTAAATGAGTCCAGGGAAAAGGCTCAAAATACACTAGTTCCTTACCGCATTTATTTTCTCCTTAAAAGAAACTTTTTTTCTTCAAAAAAAATTTTCCAAAAAAAAATTTTTTTCAAAAAAATTTTTTTTCATGGCTCCGGGCATGTTCCCCAACCAGGGATGGAACCCGCACTCCCTACATTGGAAGTGCAGAGTCTTAACCACTGGACCACCAGGCATGTTCCCTTCTATTTGCTCCTTTTGTTCCTCTTACTCCTATTCATATATTTTCCTTCAGTTCAAGTTTCTCTGATGGAGGGTCTCCCTACCTTTGGAGGAGTAGTTGTGATTTTCTTTTGCTGGCCAGATGTTAAGCTATAGATTATCATCATTCATGGATTAATAGCACAGTGATTGTCTTTCTGTTTTAAACATGGAATGAGTTAATACTCTAAAAATATAAGATGTGAACTACAAAGAGATGGAATAATAAACTGGTTTCATTGGAAATTGCATTTCAGACTGGGGGTGAAAATTTATCTTCAGATCGGATTAAGTGCAGTCTGAAGACAAGCTGTGGGAACATGATATATGAAATATAAAAATTTCCACAGCTCTTACATATATAGAAATTTTATTTCTACAGATGTTACAAATGATACAATGATTGATCTTTTATATAGCTAGCAGTTAGAATGGGAATTTCATTTGGTTGAAAATGCTGTTGTGAAGAGTATGGATCTCAGTAAGATGCTGACTCACATAGATTAAGAGGAAGCACTATCTTTGCAGGTGGGTGAGACAATAATATTTGCTACTGGGAAACTAGTCAATGAGTTCAACTTACAAGAGTGCTCAGTCACTTCAGTCTTCAGTTGTTTCCATCTCTTTGCAACCCCATGGACTGTAGCCCACCAGGCTTCTCTGTCCATGGGAATAGCAAGAATACTGGAGTGGGTTTCCATGCCATCTTCCAGGGGATTTTTCAACTCAGGGATCGAACCTGCATCTCCTGCATCTTCTGCATAGCAGGTGAATTCTTTGCTGTTGAGCCACCAGGGAAGCCCTGAGATCAAATTAGGCAAGTTCTTATTAAGGATTTGAAAATGACCCACAAGCGACTCTTCTCTGAATCAGGTAACTTTTTGAACTCCAATCGTCCATCTAGTCAGAGCTATGGTTTTTCCAGTGGTCATGTATGGATGTGAGGGTTGGACTATAAAGAAAGCAGAGCAGTGAAGAATTGATGCTTTTGAACTGTGGTGTTGGAGAAGACTCTTGAGAGTCCCTTGGACTGCAAGGAGATCCAGCCAGTCCATCCTAAAGGAAATCAGTCCTGAATATTCATTGGAAGGACTGAGGCTGAAGTTGAAACTCCAATACTTTGGCCACCTGCTGTGAAGAAGTGACTCATTGGAAAAGACCCTGATGCTGGGAAAGATTGAAGGCTGGAGGAAAAGGGGACGACAGAGGATGAGAAGGTTGGATGGCATCACCGACTTGATGGACTTGAGTTTGAGTAAACTCCTGGAGTTGGTGATGGACAGGGAGGCCTGCATGCTGCAGTCCATGGGGTCGCAAAGAGTCACGCACGACTGAGAGACTGAACTGAACTGAACTGATCTCAAGGGTAAAATATTAAAAATAATCTCAGAACATAGAGTGTAAAGAGATTTTAGGTATGATCTAGTATACACCCATTGTTTTAGAGAGGAAGAAACTGAGGTTTAGAGATTGAATGGAACTTGGCTAAGATGCCCAGTAATGACAGTGGTAAGTGGTAAGTCAGAGGTCAAACTTAGGTCTCTTAATTCCTAGTATTCTTGCCACTGTGCCACAAAAGCCCTATAGGCATTATCATTATTTCAAGCAAACACTGGTCTAGAAATGAGGCTTCTGAGAAATTGGAAAAAAATTTAGGGAGTATTTATAGACTTCTGAGATCACAAAAATTCAGCTATCCTCAAGTATTCACTTTGGTACTTTGTGCACTGACATCCACTGGAGGACCTGAATTCCAGTTTGAGAGTATGTTTCAAAAGTCGCTTATGGTCAAGATAGTTGCAGTTGTACACATTCACCCAAGGTGAATTTGATATGTAAAAATTAATTTATTAATAACTGTTACACACTTTCTGAATGAGAAAAGAACTCTTACAGTTTAGCTGTTGATCAAATTTGATTTTATTTTGAAAATTATTAGAAACATAGTACCAGAAGGCCACTTTAAAACAATGTGGTAAACTCTTTTACATTCCTGCTTAAGTTAAATCAATACCAACACACATACATACGCCGACGCACACATGCATGCACACACAGGACAGTTCAGTTTTGCCACTCAGTCGTGTCCGACTCTTTGCGACCCCATGGACTGCAGCATGCCAGGCTTCCCTGTCCATCACCAACTCCTGGAGCTTGCTCAAACTCATGTCCATCAAGTCAGTGATACCATCCAACAATCTCACACTGTCGTCCCCTTCTCCTCCTGCCTTCAATCTTTCCCAGCATCAGGGTCTTTTCCAAGGAGTTAGTTGTTTGCCACAGGTGGCCAAAGTATTGGAGTTTCAGCATCAGTCCTTCCAATGAGTATTCAGGACTGATATCCTTTAGGATTGAGTGGTTTGATCTCTTTGCAGTCCAAGGGACTCTCAAGAGTCTTCTCCAGCACCATAGTTCAAAAGCATCAGTTCTTTGGTGCTCTGCTTTCTTTATAGTCCAAATCTTACATCCATACATGACTACTGGAAAAACCATAGCTTTGACTAGACAGACTGTTGTCAGTAAAGTAATGTCTGCTTTTTAATATGCTGTCTAGGTTGGTCATAGCTTTTCTTCCAAGGAGCAAGCAAGCGTCTTTTAATTTCATGGCTGCAGTCACCATCTGCAGTGATTTTGGAGCCCAAGAAAATAAAGTCTCTCATGTTTCCATTGTTTCCCCATCTATTTGACATGAAATGATGGGACCAGATGCCATGATCTTAGTTTTTTGAAAGTTGAGTTTTAAGCCAACTTTTTCACTCTCCTCTTTCACTTTCATCAAGAGGCTCTTTAGTTCCTCTTCACTTTTTGCCATAAGCGTGGTGTCATCTGTGTATCTGAGGTTATTGATACTCCTCCCAGCAATCTTGATTCCAGCTTGTGCCTCATCCAGACGGGCATTTTGCATGATGTACTTTGCATATACATCATACACATAGGACAATGACTAACATGTTCCCATCTCTATGTAGTTTCACTATGTAGCTCTTTTCCAAAAGGCTTCAGATTCCTGTGAGAGGAGGTGAGATTAGCATTGATGAGCAGACAGTGTGGCAACTTGATTTGCTCTGTTCTAAAGCCCAGTTATGACTTCTGGACTGTCATTTGAAATCTGTAAAATAACCATTTTAACTAAGTAAAGATACAAGGGCAGAATGGATATATTCAAAACTCAAAGCAAAAAAAAGTCTGGTTAGAGTGTATAACAGATGCAGTATTCATTATGAGTTTAATATATTTGAGATTGCCGGAAAGCGTCAGTAGTTTGAAGTTATCCATTATTTTAATGAAAGGAATTTTATGATGTTGCTGTTTTGATTTTTCATCAGCTTTTCACTTCTGCTTTATTGGTTTAGGGGAAAACCAGAAATAAAGGTATAAAGGTTTTTAAGAAATAGTCTAGAACATATTAGTAAAGATTATTTGAATGAATGAGCAAGCAGTAGTTTTCATTTGGGAGGGAGTGTAGTTGAGGGGAGAGGTGGGGAATCACACAGGAATTCTCTGGATGGCCTTCCCAACCACAAACATTCACCCTGTTTCCCGTTCAGAGACACAGCGCCTTGGGCAGAACCATGGCTCTGGAGCAACGAATTAAAATAAATTTGGAAATCACCCAAACCACAAGGCCTGTGAGCTTTGCACCAAATTTTCAACTTCAGTAGAGTCTGGGTTTGTTTTAGCAATATGGCACTTTTTTGGTTTGATGATTTAAGTTTTATTTTTTAATTAAATTGTAGTATATGATGAAGTTACTTTTGAAATGTATGAATTCAGATGTTACAAGAATACTATTTATGAGCAAAATAATTTTTCTTTATGGCTAAGCTCAGAATTCTTGAAAAGTATCAAAAGTTGTATTTTTTTTGTTGTTTCTTTTTTTTTGCTCCAAGTAACAGAGTGCTCCCATTAAGTAAAAATTTTCACTGAGAAGAGGTATTTTCCCCACTCAAACAGGATACATTTTTTTTTTCTATTAGTTCAACTGCCAGATTTCACCTTGTAGAAAAAAGAGCATTTTCTTTGCCCAGTGATACCAAGGCACCCCTAACAAATGAGATTTTTGTAGGCTTTATATTTGCATTAGCTTTTTGAAACTAAGAGAATTCTGCATAAATACCTAGCACAGTGCTTGGTGCATGGTAAAGCTCAAGAAATGTTAATTTTCTTTTTTTCTGTTTTCTTTCTTTTCAAAAGACATCCAGAATTTATTTCAGTGAATTTATCTATTGATTTGGAAGCCCTGTCAAAAGTTGGAAAAATCTCACAGCTGAGCAGTGTGTCTCATTTTCAAGCATATTGATGTAGTAACAAAATGTAGTAACAGGCAAGCTTATTAAAGGAATTTCTTTAAATTTAGCTCAATTTAATAAAAATTTATTTACTAACTACCATGCACAAGGCACTTATATAGACATTTTAAGGGGTAGAAAGATGAGTACAACGTAATTTCTGTATAGCTTATAATCCATGGTTAGTGAAAATGAGGGGGACGTATATTCAACATAGTGTAACATTATATATACGTGTGTGGGTATGTGTGTATACATGCACACACATATTCACATGTATAACATAAACATATGCATATGTACACATAACACCTTGTAGAATCCACATCTCTAAAACTTCTAAGCCATTATTCTTTCCACTATACCACAATATAGCTTCTCAGGAAAGAAGTGAAGTAAAAGTCACTCAGTCATGTCTGACTCTTTGCTACCCCATGGACTATTCAGTCCATGAAATTCTCCAGGCCAGAAAACTGAAGTGGGTAGCCTTTCCCTTCCTTCTCCAGGGTATCTTCCCAACCCAGGGATCAAACCCAGGTCTCCAGCATTGCAGGTGAATTCTCAAGAAAGAAAGTGGGTTTTAATTCCCACCTTCCATTTACTTAGTTGGTGTAACCCATAAGTGTTTCAGTATATTTCCAAAATTTTTAAGCTTTCTCTCACTAATTAGGGCATTGAAGGAAATGTGCCTGAATTAGCAAACTATATGAATTACAGGTAATTTCTAAGTAAGCATAAATTTAAAATATTTCAAGTACACACAGTAACCCAATTTCCTTGCTAGCTAATGTTGTGTGCATAGAGAGCAGTAGAAATCTTATTGGGCATGCTTTAATGAGCCTAAAAAATTCAAGTGTAATTAATGTTCTAAAGTACTTAAAAACAGTTCACCTAGGAAGTTTAAGTAGGTCATGCATATTTACTTTGATAATATTTTTTTATCATTTTAAATTTATTTTTAATGGGAGAATAATTGCTTTACAGGTAATTTTTTTAAATAAACACTTTCTTTAGTAGATGCACAGGTTAAGTTTAATATTGAAAATGTGATAGACTCAGTAATCATTGACATTAAAACTATGGTTATTACTGTGTTGCATGTGTATACACACACACACACACACACACACACACACACACACATATACATATATAAAATCTTTGTTTATTCCTCTAGAGATTGTTTTTGACTATAGAGAATAAGATATGTTTTTTTTTTTCCCCCAGATATATAGTAATTTGTTTTGGACCAGGGTGGACAGAAGGTAGTTCTTTAATTCATTTTGCAAGGAGCTACCTTATGCCCTGAGGACTAAGAAGATGATGAGAATGTTAAGATGATATGACTCTTGGCTTCAAGTTACTTGTAGTCTGTTGTGTGTTAGTTGCCCAGCTGTTTTCAACTTTTTGGGACCCTGTGGACTGTAGCCTGCCAGGCTCCTCTGTCCATGGGAATTTCCAGGCAAGAATACTGGAGTGGGTTGCCATTCCCTTCTCCAGGGGATCTTCCCAACCTGGGGATCAAATCCAGGTCTCCTGTATTGCAGACAAATTCTTTAACATCTGAGCCACTAGAGAAAACTAGTAGTCTATTAAGAGGTGATATGAAGAAATAGTTACAATGGGGGGATAATATCATGTCCCATCAAAAAGATCCAAACAAAATGCTATGAGAATTTAGAGAAAAGAGCTGTTACTTTGGCCTGGGACACTTGAGAAAACCTTTCTAGAGGAGCTGGCATTTGAGCTGGGCTCTTAAAGGCAAGACTGGATTTGAACATAAAGAAGGTATTCCTGAACATTTTCCACTATGTATATGAATTAGTTTATTGTCTAGTTACTAAGTCATGTCTGACTCTTTTGTGACCTCATGAACTGGAGCCTACAAGGCTCCTTTGTCAATGTGATTTTCCAGGCAAGAATACTGGAGTGAGTTACCATTTCCTTCTCCAGGGGATCTTCCCCACCCAGGGATTGAACTGACGTCTTTTGCATCTCCTGTATTGGCAGGCAGATTTTTTTTTTTTTTTTTTTTTTTACCACTGAGCCACCAGGGAAGCCTATGAATTAGTTAAAGTGGTTAAAACATCTAGTTCTTACTACCATTTCCAGCATCCAGTGGGCAGTCAGTAATTGTTGCTGAATAAGTGCATGAACCAGAAGGTTAATTGCATGCCCCTAGCTGTCTTCCTTATAAGAATGCTGTCAGAAAAGTAATTGGAAAATTTCTGCCCAGGTGCCGACTTAAGCAGTGCTTCTGCACTTATCAAGGGCTTTAACCGCTTAGTTGCCCTACATTCATCTTCATTAACCATCAGGCTTTATCCCTGAAAAATGGTGCAGCTGCTTGGTGGCTATTTCCCATACCCCTCCCTAATCAGCTGTCCACCAGAGAGCTGGGTTGATGTTTCAGACAAACATCTGAAACTTTAGAGCACCTATTCTGTTTCTTCAAAATTTTAAATTGCGGTTTGTAACATTTTATAACTTCGGTGTGTGCAGCATTGTGTGCTAACTTCTGTACACACTGCAGTGTTGACTACCAGAAGCTTAGCTCTCATGTGGCATCACGCAGTTGATCCCCTTCACCCATTTCACCCTTCCTCTCTCTTCCCTTTGGTAATCACGACTCTGTTCTCTGTATGTATGTGTTTATTTGGTTTATTCATTTATCTAGGTTTTCTTTTTGTTTCTGTTTCTTGTTGATTACAGTGATTATAATATTTTTACTCCACTTTATTTATGTGGATTTTTTCATATAAGCTTCTTAAAGGTAAAACTCATGTGGTTTCATCTTTGATTCCCTCACAAGCCCCAGAACAGAGACCTCTTCCTAGATGACTTAACAAGTTTATAAAATGAATACATATTTTAATGAAGATGCTTAATGAGGGAGTTGGGAGGAATGAAGAGGAGAAAGAGGATAGATTCATATGTGGAAAAAAATGAGCTCAGTGGAGGCAACTCTACAAAAGAATTAGAGTGCAATTTAACCCTAAAATATTTATAAAATTTTAAGATTTGTTGAGTGTTTATTCAGATATATTTTGATTCGGCTATAAAGATACAAATATAAAGATACACTAATTATAATAAATATGTTAAGGAAGTTCATACAGTATGATCTCAAATCGCTTCTGAGAAAATGAATGCCTTGAGTTATGATGAAGGAACTCATGTGTGTGTGAGTGCCAAATTGCTTCAGTTGTGTCCGACTCTTTGCCATCCTATGGACTGTAGTCCACGAGGCTTCTCTGTCCATGGGATTCTCCAGGCATGAACATTGGAGTGGGTTGCCATTTCCTTCTCCAGGGGATCTTTCTGACCCAGGGATCAAACCCGTGTCTTGTGCATCTCCTGTGTTGTAGGTGGATACTTTACCACTGAGCCACCGGGGAAGATGGGGAACTCACTCATCACCAATTAGAACACTGTGTACTTTTCTTACATTGTTTTAATATCTAATGATCAAAATTTCACTGATGGAACTGACAGTGATTTTGTCTCTAAAGCTTTAACTATATGACTTACTTGCTGTTGGAACTAGTAGCTCCCTGGCTCTCCTGTAATGCTGACTATAAAGGTTTATCATGTGCATGTGCTTCAGTTCAGTTCAGTTCAGTTCAGTCACTCAGTTGTGTCCGACTCTTTGCGACCCCATGGACTGCAGCACGCCAGGCCTCCCTGTCCATCGCCAACTCATGAGTTTACTCAAACTCATGTCCATTGAGTCGGTGATGCCATCCAACCATCTCATCCTCTGCCATCACCTTCTCCTCCTGCCTTAGTTTTATAATAAAATATGCGATTTTACATGCAATATTGTAAGGAAAATCTGAACATTGATCAGTATAATTGCCCTGTTTATAATGCTGCTTCTGAGCAGACTTATGGAATTTGAAATATCCCTCTGAGATAATGTCTATCTTCCTACTTAAAAAATGATTTCCGGACACTTTGGATGCTTTTATTGTTGTTAGTGTTTTCATTTTGTGTATTACTTATGCTTTTTTTAGAATACTATTTTTTATTACTTAATAAAACACAACTAGAGGATCACCTATTAAAACAAACAAACAAACAAAAAAAAACACCCCAAACCAGTAGCTAAGGCCCAGTCTCTGCATTCCCCCTTTCCTTCTTGGACATAGTTCTTTACATAAGCCTTCTTTATATTTTTCTTTAAGATTTAATCCTTACTTTGTGCTGCACTTTTGTTATTTATCATCTGCTGTGTTTTTGCCTGATGCTCTGCCTTTGTAATTACCACTGTGCTATAGTCCCTCAGTCAGGGTTAATCTAGTCCATGTTCATTTAATATCCGCACGGACTGGATGAATGGATCCACCTCTTGAATTCCAGTCAAACCTGCTATTTGCTGATTGTATTTCTTTTTGTCTTGAGTGTTTTTCTGCCTTTTCTTTGCCCATCACTGTGTTCTCTGCATATGGTAGAACATCTCTGTTATTTCAGAATTTCACTTCTCTGGAGTAACACTTCAATAGGTGCTTTGACCTTCAATATAAGCTTTCTTTTCACACCTTCATACCAGTTAATTATGTCCTGCATACCAGTCCCAACCCAGAGTGCCAAGTACCTGGAGACCTTTCAGGCTTCTGTCTTTGCTTATAACAAACAGGGTCATGTTGGTCTAGGAGACAGATGTCCCTATTTCCTAGTTTCCCTAGGACAATTCTGGTTTTGCCTGCTATTCTGCTTTAATTATTAATAGAACTCCTTCACTCTCAAAAGTAAGATAAGTAATATGGCTATCTAACCTCCTCCTAAGATATGACAGTTCAGTTCATTTCAGTCACTCAGTCATGTACGGCTCTGTGACCCCATGAACCGCAGCACTCCAGGCCTCCCTGTCCATCACCAACACCATCACCAACTTTGAGTCCACCCAAACCCATGTCCATTGAGTCAGTGATGCCATCCAACCATCTCATCCTCTGTCGTCCCCTTCTCCTCCTGCCCTCAATCTTTCCCAGCATCAGGGTCTTTTCAAATGAGTCAGTTCTTCACATCAGGTGGCCAAATAATTGGAGTTTCAGCTTCAGCATCAGTTCTTCCAATGAACACCAAGGACTGATCTCCTTTAGGATGGACTGGTTGGATCTCCTTGCAGTCCAAGGGACTCTCAAGAGTCTTCTCCAACACCACAGTTCAAAAGCATCAATTCTTCAGTGCTCAGCCTTCTTTATAGTCCAGCTCTCACATCCAAACACGACCACAGGAAAAACTATAGCCTTGACTAGACAGACCTTTGTTGGCAAAGTAATGTCTCTGCTTTTTAATATGCTGTCTAGGTTGGTCATAACATTCCTTCCAAGGAGTAAGTGTCTTTTAATTTCATGGCTGCAATCACCATCTGCAGTGATTTTGGAGCCCAGAAAAATAAAGTCGGCCACTATTTCCCCTGTTTCCCCATCTATTTCCCATGAAGTGATGGGACCAGATGCCATGATCTTAGTTTTCTGAATGTTGAGTTTTAATCCAACTTTTTCACTCTCCTCTTTCACTTTCATCAAGAGGCTCTTTAGTTCTTCTTCACTTTTTGCCATAAAGGTGGTGTTATCTGCATATCTGAGGTTATTGATATTTCTCCTGGCAATCTTGATTCCAGCTTGTGCTTCTTCCAGCCCAGTGTTTCTCATGATGTACTCTGCATATAAGTTAAATAAACAGGGTGACAATATACAGCTTTGACGGACTCCTTTTCCTATTTGGAACCAGGCCGTTGTTCCATGTCCAGTTCTAACTGTTGCTTCCTGACCTGCATACAGGTTTCTCAAGAGGCAGGTCAGGTGGTCTGGTATTCCCATCTCTTTCAGAATTTTCCAGAGTTCGTTGTGATCCACACAGTCAAAGGCTTTGGCATAGTCAATAAAGCAGAAATAGATGTTTTTCTGGATCTCTCTTGGTTTTTCGATGATCCAGCGGATGTTGTCAATTTGATCTCTGGTGCCTCTGCCTTTTCTAAAACCAGCTTGAACATCTGGAAGTTCACGGTTCATGTACTGCTGAATCCTGGCTTGGAGAATTTTGAGCATTACTTTACTAGAGTGTGAGATTAGTGCAATTGTGCGGTAGTTTGAGCATTCTTTGGGATTGCCTTTCTTAGGGATTGGAATGAAAACTGACCTTTTCCAGTCCTGGGGCCACTGCTGAGTTTTCCAAATTTGCTGGCATATTGAGTGCAGCACTTTCACAGCATCATCTTTCAGGATTTGAAATAGCTCAACTGGAATTCCATCAGTTCGACTAGCTTTGTTCGTAGTGATGCTTCCTAAGGCCCACTTGACTTCACATTCCAGGATGTCTGGCTCTAGGCGAGTGATCATACCATGGTGATTATCTGGGTCGTGAAGATCTTTTCTGTACAGTTTTTCTGTGTATTCTTGCCACCTCTTCTTAATATCTTCTGCTTCTGTTAGGTCCATACCATTTCTGTCCTTTATCAAACCCATCTCTGTGTGAAATCTTCCCTTGGTATCTCTAATTTTCTTGAAGAGATCTCTAGTCTTTCCCATTCTATTGTTTTTCTCTATTTCTTTGCATTGATCACTGAGGAAGGCTTTCTTTTTTTATTTTATTTTACTTATTTATTTATTTTTTCCACTTATTTTTATTAGTTGGAGGCTAATTACTTTATAATATTGTAGTGGGTTTTGCCATACATTGACATGAATCAGCCATGGATTTACATGTATTCCCCATCCCGATCCCCCCTCCCACCTCCCTCTCCACCCGATCCCTCTGGGTCTTCCCAGTGCACCAGGCCCGAGCACTTGTCTCATGCATCCAACCTGGGCTGGTGATCTGTTTCACCCTTGATAATATACATGTTTCGATGCTGTTCTCTTGAAACATCCCACCCTTGCCTTCTCCCACAGAATCCAAAAGTCTATTCTGTACATCTGTGTCTCTTTTTCTGTTTTGCATATAGGGTTATCATTACCATCTTTTTAAATTCCATACATATGTGTTAGTATACTGTATTGGTCTTTATCTTTCTGGCTTACTTCACTCTGTATAATGGGCTCCAGTTTCATCCATCTCCTTAGAACTGATTCAAATGAATTCTTTTTAATGGCCGAGTAATAGTCCATTGTGTATATGTACCACAGCTTCCTTATCCATTCATCTGCTGATGGGCATCTAGGTTGCTTCCATGTCCTGGCTATTATAAACAGTGCTGCGATGAACATTGGGGTGCACATGTCTCTTTCAGATCTGGTTTCCCCAGTGTGTATGCCCAGAAGTGGGATTGCTGGGTCATATGGCAGTTCTATTTCCAGTTTTTTAAGGAATCTCCACACTGTTCTCCATAGTGGCTGTACTAGTTTGCATTCCCACCAACAGTGTAAGAGGGTTCCCTTTTCTCCACAGCCTCTCCAGCATTTATTGCTTGTAGACTTTTGGATAGCAGCCATCCTGACTGGCATGTAATGGTACTCATTGTGGTTTTGATTTGCATTTCTCTGATAATGAGTGATGTTGAGCATCTTTTCATGTGTTTGTTAGCCATCTGTATGTCTTCTTTGGAGAAATGTCTGTTTAGTTCTTTGGCCCCTTTTTTTGATTGGGTCATTTATTTTTCTGGAATTGAGCTTCAGGAGTTGCTTGTATATTTTTGAGATTAATCCTTTGTCTGTTGCTTCATTTGCTATTATTTTCTCCCAATCTGAGGGCTGTCTTTTCACCTTGCTCATAGTTTCCTTCTTTGTGCAAAAGCTTTTAAGTTTCATTAGGTCCCATTTGTTTATTTTTGCTTTTATTTCCAATATTCTGGGAGGTGGGTCATAGAGGATCCTGCTGTGATTTATGTCAGAGAGGGTTTTGCCTATGTTTTCCTCTAGGAGTTTTATAGTTTCTGGTCTCACATTTAGATCTTTAATCCATTTTGAGTTTATTTTTGTGTATGGTGTTAGAAAGTATTCTAGTTTCATTCTTTTACAAGTGGTTGACCAGTTTTCCCAGCACCACTTGCTAAAGAGGTTGTCTTTTTTCCATTGTATATCCTTGCCTCCTTTGTCAAAGATAAGGTGTCCATAGGTTTGTGGATTTATCTCTGGGCTTTCTATTCTGTTCCATTGATCTATATTTCTGTCTTTGTGCCAGTACCATACTGTCTTGATGACTGTGGCTTTGTAGTATAGTCTGAAGTCAGGCAGGTTGATTCCTCCAGTTCCATTCTTCTTTCTCAAGATTACTTTGGCTATTCAAGGTTTTTTTGTATTTCCATACAAATTGTGAAATTATTTGTTCCAGTTGTGTGAAAAATACCGTTGCTAGCTTGATAGGGGTTGCATTGAATCTATACATTTCTTTGGGTAGTATACTCATTTTGACAATATTGATTCTTCCAATCCATGAACACAGTATGTTTCTCCATCTGTTTGTGTCCTTTTTGATTTCTTTCATAAGTGTTTTATAGTTTTCTATGTATAGGTCTTTTGTTTCTTTAGGTAGATATACTCCTAAGTATTTTATTCTTTTTGTTGCAGTGGTGAATGGTATTGTTTCCTTAATTTCTCTTTCTGTTTTCTCATTGTTAGTATATAGGAATGCAAGGGATTTCTGTGTGTTAATTTTATATCCTGCAACTTTACTATATTTGTTGATTAGCTCTAGTAATTTTCTGGTAGAGTCTTTAGGGCTTTCTATGTAGAGGATCATGTCATCTGCAAACTGAGAGACTTTCATTTCTTCTTTTCCTATCTGAATTCTTTTTACTTCTTTTTCTGCTCTGATTGCTGTGGCCAACACTTCCAAAACTATGTTGAATAGTAGTGGTCAGAGTGGGCACCCTTGTCTTGTTCCTGATTTTGGGGGAAATGCTTTCAATTTTTCACCATTGAGGAGAATGCTTGCTGTGGGTTTGTCATATATAGCTTTTATTATGTTGAGGTATGTTCCTTCTATTCCTGCTTTCTGGAGAGTTTTAATCATAAATGGATATTGAATTTTGTCAAAGGCTTTTTCTGCATCTATTGAGATAATCATATGGTTTTTATCTTTCAATTTGTTAATGTGGTATATTACATTGATTGATTTGCGGATGAGGAAGGTTTTCTTATCTCTCCTTGCTATTCTTTGAAACTCTGCATTCAAATGGGATTATCTTTCCTTTTCTCCTTTGCTTTTGGCTTCTCTTCTTTTCACAGCTATTTGTAAGGCCTCCTCAGACAGCCATTTTGCTTTTCTGCATTTCTTTCTCTTGGGGATGGTCTTGATTCCTGTCTCCTATACAATGTCACTAACCTCTCTCCATGGTTCATCAGGCTCTCTGTCTTTCAGATCTAGTCCCTTAAATCTATTTCTCACTTCCACTGTATAGTCATAAGGGATTTGATTTAGATGATACCTGAATGGTCTAGTGGTTTTCTCCACTTTCTTCAATTTAGGCCTGAATTTGGCAATAAGGAGTTCCCGATCTGAGCCACAGTTCGCTCCCGGTCTTGTTTTTGCTGACTGTGTAGAGCTTCTCCATCTTTGGCTGCAAAGAATATAATCAATCTGATTTTGGTGTCAACCATCTGGTGATGTCCATGTGTAGAGTCTTCTCTTGTGTTGTTGGAAGACGGTGTTTGCTATGACCAGTGCATTCTCTTGGCAGAACTCTATTAGCCTTTGCCCTGCTTCATTCTGTACTCCTAGGCCAAATTTGCCTGTTTGGTGTTTCTTGACTTCCTACTTTTGCATCCCAGTCCCCTATAATGAAAAGGACATCTTTTTTTGGGTATTAGTTCTAGAAAGTCTTGTAGGTCTTCATAGAACTGTTCAACTTCTATGACAGTAGCCAAACTTTAAAATTTTGTTTTGTGTGTTTAAATATTAGTGCCATATTGAGAAACTTTGAGGTTTAGTTTTTAAAATCAGATCACATAAACTGTCTAGGTTATGAAATGATTTTGAGGTTACACCTATTTGAAAAGAGATTATAAAATATAAAGATATAAAATGGATAGATCAAGACGCAAACATTTTTCTCAAGGTCCACACATTTCTGGATAATATCATAGGCTTAAGAATTCCTAGGAAGCCAATTTTAAAACATTTGTTTCATTTCCCCTTATCAAATATTCTGGAAAGCAACCCACTGTCCAAGACACTTCATTTTGAGTGCATATAATTGTATATATTTAGTTATGTAAACTCTTTTGGGGACCATATAGCAAGTAATGCAGTTATTGAATCACTTAAGTGGGGAATTATAACAATTCTAAAAATATAGCATCTCAAGATATCTTTTAAAAAATAGTGATAGCATGCCTTTCATGTGCAGTGTGAAAATGACTAGGCCCTGGTAATTATTCTCAGGGCTGCCATCTGTGAATTAAAGCTTAAATGCTTTGAATTGCAGATACTTCAATTCCTTTCTTTTCACTTTGTAAAGTCCCCTAAAATTATTGCAAATTACTTCAACAGAAAGAAAACAGTGGGATCTTGTGAGTACATTTAAGTGAAAAATATAATCATTGGAAGGCCTACAAGGTAACACAGCTTTACAGATATTACTATCCTGCTTTTCCTAATATTTCAATGGATACTAAGATCTGGAAAAAAGAATAACCCATAGTATAGACACCATGCTTTTTCCATTGCACATGCATAATTTACCTTGACTTAGGGAGCTCAGTGTCTATGTTTGGGCTATTTTTATGATGAAACAAATTTGCTTCTGTTTCTTTTCTTCTTATATCCTTCTGCCTATTTCAGGATAGGTAAAGGGGATAGTGTTTTATCATGATTGTAAAGTCAAGAAAGGAGGTCTACTGTAGTCTGGGGCTTTGGGCAAGTTCTAAGAACCCTTTATGTAGAAAAGAAGTTTTATCTTCTAGACCTCTTTTGACTTTGACTTTTAACTTCACTGCCTCCAGTAATTTTTTACACAATTCATGTGTATTAAAATAGACTTAAGAGAATCTGACTCAAAATCACAGGTTTATAGATACAGACGGGACAGGATTATCCTAACTTTCCATTAGCACCACAACTCCCAACTCCATAGAGAGTCATCTGTGTCAGACATGAAGACTTTTAGAGATGATAGTCCATTCCATTATTAAACAACCCGGCTCACTGAGAGATCTTTCTTGATCTCATCTAAGTCCTTCATATTGGAATTTAAGGTTATTTCCTTTGGTTCTGTCCTCATTGTCAATAGAGAACAGCTGGTCACTGGAATAACTGATCAAATACCTTAAGAATGTTATTAAATCATCCGTCAGTCTTCCCTTCAGCAGGCGCAATAATCTCTGTTCCTTTAATCTTTCCCCATAGATATTACTTTCCAACCCTTTAATCATCTTTGTGGCTCTTCTCCACTTTAGTAGAGTTAAATTTGGACCCTACAAATTGGGTACAGGTTTTAAAAAACTGTTCCTTTTAGAATAAAGAGCAACTATCTGGTCCTTGAAGCTCTTGGCAGCATTCCAGCTGCACCCAGAGGCCCCTTTCATCCAAGAGACAGAGTTGGTTCCTAAACCTTTTCCTTCCAAGTTCACAGCACAATTTTTTCCATGTGTGTTGATGGCATGAAGACTCATGGGATCAAAAAGAGATGAAGCCCTAATATTAAGGTGACACTCCGTCTACTCCTATTTTCCTCCCCCTCCTACACTGCAAAATTTTATTTAGTTTATGAATATAACTATTAGTTGAGGTTATATTTTAAGTAGGCTAGTTAATATTGAAAAATTAAAGTTTTTAAAGATATCAAAAACAACTTAGAGGAAGCTTCTTTTAGTTTAATGAAAGAAATACAAATAGGTTTGCTAAGTTAGCAATGAATAATCATTTGTGTAAAGAATTTCTCAAACTGTGGGAGTAAAAGAGTGATGAAAGTTTTCATGAAATAAAAATGCCAGTTACTTACACCCGTTATTATAAAAGTGTGAGTGTCTAAATGCAAATAATGTCAATATCAAGGTAACTTTTACATAGAATGTGTGTTTTAAGTAACAAAGAAGAATAATTCAAATGTAGTATATGACTTCTGGTCTACTGGGTTTATACCACAAACCCTGTCTAGCTCAAGCTCCATCTTATGAACACTAATATTGGCTAGTCTCCCAGACCATAAAGCTACCATTCTTAATTTGACCTTCAACCCCACCCCTCCACCTCTTGACAAACTTTGACAGATTGTGTGTTGGTGTGTGTGTTTATTACAGGGAGTGAAATGGAGTGCATATGGGTTAAGAACATTCATTATTCCAAGATTAGGGTTTGCCTTTAAAAAATGAGGCTGAAGACTTTCAAGCAGAATAGACTATTAGAAAAATTGGTGGTGGAAAATGACTTGTTACACAAATGATATAAAGCTGAGGAGACGTGGCTGTGAAACACAGCAGCTATTGGAGTTTTTGTAGGAAAAGCTGGGATGACAAGCATTCAGGCATGTGCAAAGCAAGCCGTATTCCACTTTATAAAGGCTCAGGACACTGATGTCACGGTTAGAGAATGTGGGCTCTGTGAAAGATGAAGCCCATCAGCCATGAATGTTCCAGACCCAGGGCTCTTGGTCTTTGTATTCAGCAACACTTACATGCTTGACACAACTTAAGGACACAGGTGGAAAAAAGTCAAGACTTGATATGGTGTCTTTATGTCAGTTTTTTTAAAGTGCAATAGAAGTGTATTATATGTGTAATAAAAAAGACTTATGAACACATCAGGAATCTGTACAAATGAATTAAAGTCATGGTGGTAGTTTTCTGGGGGTAAGATTGGGGTTACTAGGTTCCACTAACTCTACTTCAACAACAAATTCTAAATGTTTCCTGTGCTATAAATTAGAAACTACTTGTTTTTAATTAAGACCATCTGTAAACTCAGAAGGACTTGAGGACTAAAGGAGTGCCAAGGCTAAAACTGGTGGTGTTTATTTCTCAGGCCAAATGTTTTCTGCTAGGTAAACATTTCATAGATTTGTGATATCTCATGACCTGTTTCCTCTAAAGATCTCCCATTAAGTAGCTAACAGGTGATTTAATGACAGTGTGTTCAGAAAGCATCTAGAAAATAAGACCACACTCTTTGGTGTATATATATATATGTGATTTAGTACAATTTTTAGCAATAGATCTTGATGATTAAAAAAAGGTGTCTGTTATTTTAGGGACTAGACAAAGAAGGTGAAAATAAAGAAATATGGCAGTCTAGAAAATAAAAACCTTATAGATGATGTTTTGGAAAGAAAGAGGGCATTCAAGTGGGAAGATAAAGAATGCTCGCAAAGCTAAAAAGGAGTAGCTTCAATAGAGAACAAGAATGATTTGGCTCTAATGGATATTACAGGTTTCTAGAATGTGAAGATTGAAAGACACCTTAGAGATTGTCTAGTTTAATCCTTTAAATTTATAGATTAATAGCAAACAAGCAGACAGACACCCTGAGGTGCAGAAAATTCTTCCTTTCTTTTGTCTGTATTCAACTGAGACACTGGTGGGTGAATACTAAGGAAGTGAACAGTTACTCAACAAATAAATGTGGGAGGCGTTGTGTAGTGTTCTGGAAGAATTAACCTTCATTCAAAGTAACACAATAAATTGATATTAGGAAAAACAATTGAGTGCTTTCATGGAATTAAAAAGATTTGTAATTTTTATAGTTGTAAAAGATTTATAATTTTCAGAAAAGATTTATAATTTTATATGGGAGAAGATGTACAAGTGATCACACTTCAGTAGCAGTGGTTGAACTTAATGGACTGCTAAGCTCCTAGGCACGCAAGTGTATTATCTTATTTAACTCTTACATTGACCTTATAAGGTCCTAATATCATTATCCTCCCTATTTTACAGCTCAATAATGTGAACCATAGAGAGATTAAACCTCTAGCTCAAGTGAGAGTCTCAGGGTTTGAACTCAAGTATATTGTGAGTCTGTTCGTAAGTGACACTACTGTGCCTTTGATGATACAAGGCAGTACTCTAGTAAGTGAACTGAAAGATTATTAGAGAAAATTGCTTGGACCAAGGTGGAGGATAGGGTGGAAATATGTCTCTGGTAGATGGTGGTCCTTGTAATGGCCTTTGAAGGATGGTAGATTTTAGTTGGATATTATTGAGAAGTATGATCCTGAAAGTTTAAGGCTGTCATATCTTCTTTTAGCAATCATGGAATGGATTCCAGAATAGTTGGTTCAAAGATTGCCATTAAACCATTCTTTTACCAACGTACATTCTGTGCATTAATAAGAGTGGAAATTCTCCAATCTTGGCTTTAAATAATCCTTAGGGTAACTCCCTTGTTTACTCATATAGTTTTTATTTCTCTTTTTACTGCTTCAGTTGAAGGTTTATACCCTTGTAAACTGCATTTGAAGAGTTCCATCTGGTTGAAACCCAATTTCTCCCCAAATATGTTGAATTCTGAAAGAGAATTTTTCAAAATGCCTCAGGCATGAGATGTTTTATTCATCTCCACTGACAGATGAATTACTCTTGCTTTTCATTTTTCTGGTTGTGCCATTTGTTTGAGCAGTCATTTCTCAGCAATTATTTTCTGTAATGTGTAGATCACATTGGAGATGTTTTTATATTTCCTTTCTGGTTATCCACAAAAGAGAACAAAGTACTGCTACTTGAATGCTGGGATAATATCTAACATTGTAATAAAATAGGGCCTATTGTAAATTACATCTCTTGTGCATAACTGATTCAGATCAGTCATTTAGCTTTTTAGCATGTTCAACTGACCAATTGGTAGCATAGCTGCTAGTCAAAATATTTCTTTATAAACTTTAATATTACATGTTTCTAACACTATGAAGCCATTCCTTCATTTTCAGTGATCATTATACAGTATATATCATTATACATAATTTAAAACTATATAACAGTATATAAACTATAAACTTTATAAAACTATATAAAAATTTCTAGAAATTTTTCCTTCAATATTTTAGAAAAGTTTTTTGAGAAGCAAAAAAGAGCTCACCGTTGTCTGATTATCTTCTATATAAATTCCTGTTGAGGAACAAAGATAATAAAAAGACTAATATATAATATGTCTAGCTTTTAACGTGGTCTATAAATTGATATTTAGAAAATATAAATCATTAGAGAGAAATATTAAATCAAAAATGTTCTCAAAACAAACAGGATAGTCTTAAAGTATAAAATAATAAGTAACAATGTATTTCTAGAAAATAGTGATTCAGAGGAGATTCAGAGTCAAAATACCTTTCTTGGATTAGGATAGCTTTTTCAATATAAACAATATTTAACAATCAACTAAATTTTGTGCCAGGCTTATTTATTAACCATTATTTATTCATTTCCTGAAGTACTGAATGGAGGAAGTGGCCATTTATGGTTGTACCCATAAATTTTATGAGAGCTTTTAAGAATGAACTGGAGAGACAACCCAGAGGGATGGGGTGGGGAGGGAGGTGGGAGTGGGGTTCAGGATGCAGGACACATGTACACCCATGGCTGATTCATGTCAATGTATGGCAAAAACCACTACAATATTGTAAAGTAATTAGCCTCCAATTAAAATAAGTTAATTAATTAAAAAAAAAAAAAGAATGAACTGGAGAAGTTACAGGTGTTTGGGGAATGGCTTTGGATTTCCTCCAATTCAGGACTAATATTCTCTGCTAGGTTCTATTGCTTCTGATGCCTGGCAAATAAGAAAATTCAAAATGGCTCTTATGTATACAAATTTATCTTAGTTTCTTAAGTGTATCTTGTTTTATTCAACAGATGTAGGCTTGAAAAATTTTTGTACAACAAGGTTTTAGAAGTTAGATTTTTTTTTTTTTTTTGTGGTTTGTAAACTTTTTTTTTTTTTTTAATTTTTTTATTAGTTGGAGGCTAATTGCTTCACAACATTTCAGTGGGTTTTGTCATACATTGATATGAATCAGCCATAGATTTACACTTATTCCCCATCCCGATCCCCCCTCCCATCTCCCTCTCCACCCGATTCCTCTGGGTCTTCCCAGTGCACCAGGCTGGAGCACTTGTCTCGTGCATCCCACCTGGGCTGGTGATCTGTTTCACCATAGATAGTATACATGCTGTTCTTTTGAAACATCCCACCCTCACCTTCTCCCACAGAGTTCAAAAGTCTGTTCTGTATTTCTGTGTCTCTTTTTCTGTTTTGCATATAGGGTTATCGTTACCATCTTTCTAAATTCCATATATAAGAAGTTAGATTTTTAAATACATATTGGAACTTATTTAAATGATATTGCAAGAGTGAAGAAATGTTTGGCAAAATTTCTCCAAGGTTTTATATTCCAAATTTTTGTAACTTTGTGTTTTTTTTGACCTGTTATTATTTTACAATAGGCTATAAAGTTTTATCTTCAAGCAATTTTATGAAACCTACAAATGAAATAACTACAAAGTATAATCAGTATACAAGAAATCAGTGTTAGATATTTAAGTACACAGAAAAGGCTATACCTAGAGCTAACTGTCGAATTTGTGCCAGTTAGCAGGTTATATACTTAGACATAACTTTGCCATAGATAAGTAATAAATATCCCTGGTATACAGGACAGTTCACCTGAACTCTACTGCAAAATCTATACTACACGAGGTGACGAAAGACCTAATTGCACCGTGTATGGCATAGATTGAGCTTCACCTATTTCTTGTTGTTTGTTTCATGATTTTACTGAATGAGCTTGGTGAGGTCTGTGCTCTTTGTCAGATGCTGCCACTGATATCTCTGCTCAGTTAGCTTAATTGTTAGCTGATGACTGAGCAGAGATTTCTTTAAATTAATACAGTAAGTCTCTATTTTGGGACAAGTTTCTCTCATGATCGAAGATGGCTGCCGGCAGCAACTGATACAGCACATTCCTTGGGGTGGGAGGATGGGGAGAGGGGACTAGCTTCTTTGAGCTAACCAAATCAACATAGACTGACTCTTCCCTGAAATTAATGTTAATTGCTGGCAGGGTGAAGGACATGATCATAGTTGGCTCAGTTTAAACATTTGGAGTTGAAATGAGGGTTAGAGAGCCAGTCACATGGCTAGCAGAGTTAACTTCTGGAGAATAACCTTCAATAAGGGAAAGGCACAGCCTTGAAGGATAGAAACAGCTCAAAAATGGAAGACTGGAGACAATGATTGAGAATTCTTGCCCAAGGCTTGGCTTTTTGTTCTTGCCTTCATCTTTGTTTATGCAAAGATGCAGTTTGTTGTGGGAAGAATATTTACTTTAGTCACACTAAGATTAATTTTCAAATTTATCTGTATAAGCTTCTACTCACTTTGTAAATTTTCTGTAATGCAGTAACGTTTGAATGAGGTTGCTTCAAGAAACAGTGTGGGGCAACGAAATGAGCACTGAGAAAAAGTTTGTAAGGAGTAGGCAGGTAGGAAATCAGAAAATATTTGAAACTGAGAAATATTCTATTGAATTTCTATTATTCAAGCTGGGGATCACTATTATGTTTGGAAGCAATAACTATGACCTTTAGAGCATGAAATTATTTAGTAGCTGGAGAATGGTAACAGGATTGTACCTATTAAGTGGTATTAAGTATGGTACTTTATGTTCTTTGGCCCCTAGAAGCTTATAATTACCCACTGCAGAACACTGCAACGTGAGTAATGGAGCTTCGTGTTCTATAGAGTAATGTCAGATGGCCCATTTATTATCTTTGTGAAGTGGATCAGTGTTATTGTAGTCATTACCTGTCTCCTACATGATGAATACATTGAATCTCAAAAGTATGAATCACATTACTAAAGATCATGCACATAGCTTATATTATGAATGTTTCCATTATTTCTTCCAGTGTTCAATGCTCATTCAATGAGCTCCCTTTGACAAATGGTCTTAAATATTATTTCTTCCAATAGTCAGGAAAAGAAAAATATCTACGTACTATCTTTTAATATTCTCTGTTTCCTGATGTTCATGAGATGAGATAGTTTCGTACTAGTTGAAATAGAATGAATCTGGCAGCCAGGGTACTATAGAAGGAAATCCAGTGTAATTAACATGGAGGAACAAAGAAAGAACAAGAGAAAGAGAATATGGTTTAGCAGCCTCAAAACAAAATCATAGAGAATATATTTATTATACTTAATTATGAGAGTGATTATATTTTCATTAGGCAGCACATGCCTCTGTCTTGCTAAGTGAATTGGAATGCTGTATACAGCTGATTAGCATTAAGGAGTTGTGACTCCCTTAAAAAAATAAAACCAGCCCCAAGTCGTTCAATTCGTAATATGTAGGGTAAAGCCGTATTTGACAGAAAGGAAGAAGGCAAAATTCATTAAGTATCCAAAATAGCTGTTGCTAATGTTTGGTCTAATTCCAACATTTTGGACTTCCTCTTTTCCACTGCAGATAGCAATTATCACTTTTTAATGTGGCTTTGAAATTTTAGAACAGAATCTTTGTGAAGTGCATCAAACATTCTTCAACTGTTTTCGGAACATTCTTTTCATGGAGCCATGGAACCAGCTGCTCTTCTGCCTTAGTCAGTTAGAGTTTTGTCATTGATGCTTTTAAGAATGCGTGTATAATAAAACAGAATCTGAGACATTGATTCTGCTACAGCTATTTTGAGGAGGCAATTATAGCAAAATGAGACACTGATTTATAATGTATTGTTCTCTGGTCTAGACCAGATTACGTGATTTGTCACAGAGGTTACCTATGTATATCACTTAGGAAAAAAAATGCTATGGAAGTAACTGCAGAATAATTGAATGGGCTTTTTTCATGCTAAAGAATAATGCACTCTTACATTAGGGAATTATTATGAACTAAGATTCTTGATATCTTTCTTGATAGGTTCACAAAGGCATTAAAACAATGACACAACTATTAGGATAATTCAGTCCGAAAGTGTTTTTGTTGAAGACAAAAGTTTTATTCATTCTATATATATATAAAAAGTGAGTCAGAATTTCAGCCAAAATTACAGGACTGTTGCTTAGCACCAACATATTCTGATCCAATATCTAAAGTCATCTTGCAGTTTTATTGACTGAAATAGTAATAATTAACTGTTTCATTTTTTTTCTCTGTGCCATGTTAGAAAATCAATCAATGTGATGAATTCTGAGTATTTTGTGTCAGAGACTGGTAGAGAAAAATTGTCAGCAATGGATTCTGATATGTTCTTTTGCTCATGGTGTGGCTTATTATCAAAGTTCTGATGCTTGTACTTATGAGTTGAAGGTAACATTTCTCTCTTTTTATCCACTTACTCTACAAATTGATTGTGTATAGAACTGGGTGACTTCTGAAATCAATAGCAATCATATTTGGATTTTTACTAACATCTGGTTAACCCAAGATATCGAAGTGATGACTTCAGAATTCTTTGAAATTATCCTATGCCAAAGAACTATCATGTGTTGAGTAATTATATATAAGTTCTATGTGAGATGCTATTTATGCTTTAGCCTGTATAGTTTTCACAACACAACCATTAGATGTAAGAATCTAATTTCCTTATTTTGCACTCGAAACAATCTCAGCAAGTTTCTCACTTGCCTAATTACACGCAGTAACTGGGAGAGCTGAGGTTTAAACCAGGTCTGTGAATTGCAAGGCATGCTTTTTCTTCTGTCTTGTTGCCACTCAGCCATAGAGAAACATCTATTTCAGTAAACACGAATAAACCTGCTTAGAAAATGCCATTTAGTTTCAATCATAAGGATAGAATTCATAGTATAAAAAAATAAAGCAAGCCAAGTCACAGTACCCATCCAAATAGACTTCTTTTATCATATCCCTGACCACACACCTCATGTCATGTAAAAAGAACCACTGTCTCCTTGCAGTTGTCTTTCCTGGATTTCACTGTGAAATTTTGCCCTCTTTGATATATAATATCACACATCACAAACAAGAATGTGATGCAGCTTGATATTGGCTTAAGCTGAACTTGTAGTCACTAAAGTCTTATGTGTAAAATGAGGACGTTGAATGAAATAATAGCTCTATCTTGGAACTTCTAAACTGTAGAATTCCAAGATGAATAGATGAGTTTGTCATGTAACATGGGTCTTGACTATAAGTATTAAGTAGTTTTTGAAGACTGAAATGCAATCCATATGTCAAAGCAGTAGTTATACATTGAGTAACCTTCACTGACCATGAATAATTTTATTGTTTAACTTCTAATTTTTATCAGGACTTTTGAGTTTATATTTTTGGTAGTAGAAATCTATTTCTGTTTCTATGTCACTTAACCTCCATTTGTTTTTTGCGCCACCAATTTAAGTGATCTGTTTGAATGTACTTTTTCCATCTTTTACTTTTTTTTTTTAATTAAGTGCTTTTGAAATAGAACCTTTGAATTGGCCAAGGTGCTCCCCCTTCTGATAGTTGGAACAGTATGTCTGTGGTTATTAACATATCGGTGGTAAACTTTCTGGCAACTTCTGGGTCCTTAAACAGTGTTAAACACATATCTGTAATTAAGATATTTTAGAAACTTTTAATTAAATGTCACAGCTGTTGATTGTCCTGAGGCAGGAAAGATAAATCATTGAAAATGTTACAAACAACATCACTTATGGTGCAATAATATATTTCATTACAATATTATATCACTGGAAAAGGATTTTAGGAAAATTGCTCTGTGTGTGTATCAGACCTAAGATAAAGACTTTCACCTTGATAGTGAAAGTACAGTAGATCCTTATTATTCATAGATTCCATATTTACAATTTACCTACTTGAAAACTTCATTTGTGACCCTCAAGTCAGTTCCTGCAGCACTTTTGCAGTTATTCATGGGCATGCATAGAGTGATGAAAAACCTGAGTTGCCTAAAGCTCACATGTCCACCTGAGGTCAACAAGGTGATGATTGCCTTTCTTGATTCAACTATTGAACAGCAAATACGTTTTTGTTTTTTTTTTTGCAGTCTATTTAGTACCATATTTGGGGGGGGGGGGTATTTTTGTGTTTTTTGTTGGTTGTTTCACCGTTTCATATGCCCTCAGGTATAGTGCTAGTGCTATCTAGCGTTTCTAAGCATAAGAAGGCCACGATGTGCTTTTGGACAAATTATGTATTAGACAAGTATTGTTTAATCTTGAGTACTAGTGCTGTTGCCCATGTGTTCAACATTAGTGAATCAAAAATATCTATTAAAAAGATATTTTAAAATGGAAACACTCATAAAATAGGTTATATATAGAGCAGTTGACAAAAATGGTGTGAATCAAAGGCTCACAGGAACCTAACTTCCTATTTCCATTAAGAACAGTGGTTCAGAATTTGCTAATTTAACATTCAGTTCAGTTCAGATCAGTTCAGTCGCTCAGTCGTGTCCCACACTTTGCAGCCCCATCGATTGCAGCACGCCAGGCTTCCCTGTCCATCACCAACTCCTGGAGTTTACTCAAACTCATGTCCATTGAGTCGGTGATACCATCCAGCCAACTCATCCTCTGTCGTCCTCTTCTCCTCCCGCCTTCAATCTTTCCCAGCATCAGAGTCTTTTCCAATGAGTCTGTTCTTCACATCAGGTGGCCACAGTATTGGAGTTTCAGCTTCAGCATCAGCCCTTCCAATGAATATTCAGGACTGATTTCCTTTAGGATGGACTGGTTGGATCTCCTTGCAGTCCAAGGGACTCTCAAGAGTCTTCTCCAACACCACAGTTCAAAAGCATCAATTCTTTGGCACTCAGCTTTCTTTGTAGCCCAACTCTCACACCCGTACATGACTACTGGAAAAACCAAAGCTTTGACTAGACGGACCTTTGTTGGCAAAGTAATGTCTCTGCTTTTTAACATGCTGTCTAGATTGGTCATCATTTTTCTTCCAAGGAGCAAGCATCTTTTAATTTCATGGCTGCAATCACCATCTGAAGTGATTTTGGAGCCCCAAAACATAAAGTCTGTCACTACTTCCATTGTTTCCCCATCTATTTGCCATGAAGTGATGGGACCGGATGCTATGATCTTAGTTTTCTGAATGTTGAGTTTTAAGCCAACTTTTTCACTCTCCTCTTTCACTTTCATCAAGAAGCTCTTTAGTTCTTCTTTGCTTTCTGCCATAAGGGTGGTGTCATCTGCATATCTGAGGTTATTGATATTTCTTCTGGCAATCTTGATTCTAGTTTGTGCTTCACCCAGCCCAGCGTTTCACATGATGTACTCTGCATATAAGTTAAATAAGCAGGGTGACAATATACGATTATACAGTAGAAGTGACTAATAGATTCAAGGAATTAGATCTGATAGACAGGGAGTCTGAAGAACTGTGGATGGAGGTTTGTGGCATTTATAGGAGGCAGTGACCAAGACCATCCCCAAGAAAAAGAAATGCAAAAGGGCAACATGGTTGTCTGAGGAGGCCTTAAAAATAGCTGTGAAAAGAAGAGAATTGAAAGGCAACAGGGAAAAAAAAAAGATACACCCATTTGAATGCAGAGTTCCAAAGAATAGCAAGCAGACATAAGAAAGCCTTCCTCAGTGATCAATGCAAAGAAACAGAGGAAAACAATAGAATGGGAAAGACTAGAGATCTCTTCAAGAAAATTAGAGTTACCAAGGGAACATTTCATGCAAAGGTGGGCACAATAAAGGACAGAAATGGCATGAACCTAACAGAAGCAGAAGATATTAAGAAGAGGTGGCAAGAATACACAGAGGAACTATACAAAGAGAAAAAAGAGCTTAATAATCCAGACAACCACAATGCTGTGATCACTCACCTAGAGCCAGATATCCTGGAATGTGAAGTCAAGTGGATCTTAGGAAGCATCACTATGAACAAAGCTAGTGGAGGTGATGGAATTCCAGTTGAGCTATTTCAAATCCTGAATGATGATGCTGTGAAAGTGCTGCACTCAATATGCCAGCAAATTTGGAAGACTCAGCAGTGGCCACAGGATTGGAAAAAGGTCAGTTTTCTTTCTAATCCCAAAGAAAGCCAATGCCAAAGAGTGCTCAAACTACTGCACAATTGCATTCATCTCACATGCTAGCAAAGTAATGCTCAAAATTCTCCAAGCCAGGCTTCAACAGTACATGAAACATGAACTTCAGATGTTTAAGCTGGATTTAGAAAAGGCAGAGGCACCAGAGATCAAATTGCCAACATCTGTTGGATCATCAAAAAAGCTGGAGAGTTCCAGTAAAACATATATTTCTGCTTTACTGACTATGCCAAAGCCTTTGACTGTGTGGATCACAACAAACTGTGGAAAATTCTTAATAGACTGATTAATAAAATTTAACTAATAAGTACAGTAGATAAGATGAAGTTTCCTGAGTTCCATGGAGTTTTGAGTCTACTAAGGAGCTTATAATGTTTTAGGAAGAGAATCATCTTTACTCAAATAAAGATACAGCTTGATTTCCCTATTAATTAAGATCAAGGTGGGGATGGCAGAGATGAGCCCCACTCCCTTTCTCTCAGAACCCTTTGCTAACTTTGTTTTGGTGCTTCTAGCTATTAGAAACTCTCACCAACTGATTCCCCCTAGGCCTAAACTTTGGGAATTCAGGGTTTTTAAATCAGTATTTAGGATACAGAATCATCATTAATGCAGTTTTTCAGGTGAACTTGTAATAATAATGTCCAATGTTTTCATGTAAAAATGTACCCCAGATTTCTGTGGGAAAATTTAAGAATAAGATTGAGACCTGCTTAGTTGCAATAGATATATTAAGATAGTAATGTTTATTTTTGGATAAGGTCTGCTATGGTGGCCTGATTAACAGGCTGATACAGATTAGAAAAGTGCGAATATCTATAACAACATAAATTTACATTTTAATTTGAATTATTTCTATATTTCCCCGCTCCAGTACTCTTGCTTGGAAAATCCCATGGACGGCGGAGCCTGGTAGGCTGCAGTCCATGGGGTCGCTGAGTTGGACACGAGTGAGCGACTTCACTTCATTTTTCACTTTCATGCCCTTGGAGAAGGAAATGGCCACCCACTCCAGTGTTCTTGCCTGGAGAATCCCAGGGACAGAGGAACCTGGTGGGCTGCCGTCTATGGGGTCGCACAGAGTCGGACACGACTGAAGCGACCTAGCAGCAGCATTTCTGTATTTTATTTCTATAGATGACATAAAATTAAAAATTATAGCATGAGGAGATTTAGCCTGGAAATAAAGAAGCACTTCCTGATCGCATATGGACTTAGAGTGTATTTAGGAAAAAATACTGAAATTTCATTCTGAGAATCAGTCCTTAGTCTATTTGAGTTGGTTTATGTGTAATATCAACTGAAGGCCAGAGGATCAGCTTCAGTGGTGCTGTTTAGTCCTTGGAATACATCGTACATGTACCTACATGCTCATATACGTGCAACCATTCATTTTTTAATTAGTTTCTTAGTGCTAATCATTTTTATGTAATTAATGAAACTAATTACATTTCTTTCTAGATGTGTAGAAGACAGAGTTATTGAAACAATAAAGTGGATTTGTAGAGAATCTGTTTAGGGAACTATTTATAACACAGCAAAACAAAAACCAAAAGGCAACAGTGCAGCTTTTCCATTCAGCGATGTAGATTTACTTCATCCTGAGCCCAGGACCGACAGCTTCCTTTGGGAACATGTCTGGTTTATAGCTGCAAAGACAATATGACCTTTTAAAACTCTCTTGGGTCACTGAGGAAATAGTTGACTAGGTGTGTGAAGTAAGGCTTCTACATTCTACATTTAGCGTTAATCTAAAGAGAGATGGAATTTATAAGTTAACATATTAACTTGCATAGTAATTATTAGGTTGATCATTAAATAGCTTAATATTAATTTTTGAGAAATAAGCCCTAATAAGTACTTAGTAAGGCCCAGAGCTTATAAAGTTGAATTTTTAGTTTACTGTTTCTCTGAAAATCAACTTTTAAAAAAATATAATTGTTTCAAATGTTGAGAAGTATTAGACTTGAGGTTGAATAATAAGGAGTTTTTTGGAATACTGTGCTTGAATGAAAATACATGATAATAAATATAATTTCAAAAATATGATTTATGTCTAATTTTATTTTAAAATTTTATTAGTTTCTTGATGCTTTTATGTCTGTTGCTGAGTTTTTACTCACTTTATCCTCCTGCCACCTCTTTTAGGAGTTATAACAGAGCAACACTGGCCCGTGACCGTGCGCTTATGAGGGTTTTATTGGCAAACAAGATCTTTAAAATTTATATCACTGAAGAAGACTGACATAAAAGGAATATTAAGATAGTTATTGAATGATAAAGCCTTTACATTTCAGATGTGATCATGAGTTCATGCATGTAGTAGGTTGACCGTGAAAGGAAGGCCAAGACAGCCAGGTGTGTAGTAACCTTGGGTGGATCCCCTTACACAGAAGGTGTGCGTTGCGTCTCCTGACTGTTAACAGTATTATAATGTCCTCAATCTGATATTCAAAAGCACTATTGCTTAACATAATAGCATAATACAAGTTTTTTAAAAGAGTTATTTTGTATTTATATCTCAATTGCTTTTTAAACCCAATTTCTTGTTATAACAGATATGAATATGTGTTTGGGGGTACTAGAAATGAAGCATTTACACAATGTGTTTTAAGGACAGCAGAAACCTGCTGGATTCAGATATATTTCTGCAAATTCTTGAAAACATTACCTGGGATTTCATCCATTACTATTTCAAAGAAATTTAGTAGTTTTCTGTGATTGCTATGGGTTGAGGCTTTCAGGACTCATCAGAGAAATTAACATAAATTTTCATTCTACTCTGACTTAATGGAAATTAAGCAAACTCGAGAAAATTTGAAACTGCCTCAGTTTTCAGTGAATATTTTATTCACACAAAGAGTAATATGGGCTTTTTTTCCCCTATAGGGTTTTATCAGTAATTCACTCCAAATTATTTAGCCCTTCATGTGGATAAGACACTGTGCTAGGTTGGGAAACTCTTGTTTCCTAGGAATTTTGGATCTAAAGATCTACCCTCATATTTATTTATTTATTTATTTTTGTTTTGTTTTTTTTTTTAAATTTTTATTTATTTATTTATTTGTCATACATTGATATGAATCAGCCATAGATTTACACGTATTTGTGCATTGTTAAGTCTTAGTTCTGTATGTCAGCTATAAAATTTTCTGGAAAAATATTTATATATACTAGTAAGATACTTTTTGATTTTATATTTTTTCAGAGAAATTATAAATGTAGAAACCTCATAAATAATGTGATTCTGAAAAGTGAAATAACAATATTATTGGAAATAAATCATATTATGTTTGGTTACTAAAATGAAAGAAAATTATTTCCATGTTCTTAAAGAAATTCGAATTTAGTTTCCCAAATTTAGATTTTAATAATGTACTTTTGAGGTTTTTTCTATTATTTTAATCTTCATGACATTATTCCTGTTAGGTTTGATTTATCTTAATAGCAAAACACATTTCTATATACTATGAAAAAATTCTACTCATTATAGGCAGTGCTATGGATATGATAGTAAAAATATTATTACCATATTTAAAACATGCAGTGTATTCAATTTTCAGATCTTCATTAAAAAATAACATTAAAATTCTCTGTATTTCATTGGGGTAACCACAGGGTACTTGATGAAAAACTTTTTGGATAGTCTTTGTGTCCTCAAGTTTGAGTTGCTTTTGTTCATAAACATCTGTGATGTAGACTTACTTCTGAGTATCTCATCATTTGAGATAAACCACAAGTACCTAAAGTGAACTACATGTCTGCTTAATCTCAAGGAACATTTAGGTTCAGAAATATGGATTCACTGAAAAGCAAGATCAGTTAATCTTTAAAATAAAATATAATGAACCAATAAAAGAAGTACAGTTCAAGTCACTGACATCATACTAAATGTATTCCAGGAAATAGACATCTTCTCATAGTATGATTTTGATGAATTTTTCTCTTTTAGAATATACAAAGACTCAATTGACTGAGAACTGCTTTATTAGATTAGAAGTAAGGCTATAAATGACATATGGCACCTTCTAGCCTGCTTTCTAATTAGAAAACAAATAATACATACAGATTTTCCATTGCATTAATGAGCAGAGATACAAATAAACATGACTTGTTTTTCAAGGGATTAAAATAGTATAGAAACAATAAACATACAGCCATTTTTATTTTAATATGACTTTTCAAAACAGGATTTCAAAAGAAGCTGATTTATTGGAGGGTAAATTGATATTTTGTAACTTTATAATGTCATGTGGTAGGTGATCTCAAGGTAGAAGTGAAAATTATAGCTATACCTAAGACATCAGGGAAGTGTTAGCCTTTTTCTTCAGGCTAAGCTACGCTAAAGTAAACTCTACAAAGTCATGAGAGGCTGTTTATGCTAAGATGTACAATGATTCTCCCAAGCTCATTGAGAATGATAGACAGGAATTGGTGAAAATGAAAGCCTGGCGTGGGAGAGGTAAAAAGAGTAATTCAAGCCTTATACCTGGGTGTAGGTTTCCTTCTGGGGTGAATGTTGCAGAGTGATGGTGCGGGAGCTCAAGGGTCGCGGGAAGGAGAATAGGAAGAAGAGTCAAGTAACATGGAATGGAGATTGAGGTTAAAACCTGGTAATTAAAAGACTTAAATTATTTGTTTTCAGTCTTTCTTGTACCTTACAAACCCGAAAACATAAAACCTCAATATTTCGGTGACCATTTATAGTAACTGCCTTGAAATGCACACTTCTGACAAGTGGGAAACTGGATAATACACTAGGTTAGAAATAAAAGAACCCAGAAATCTAGTCATGTGTAAATCAAAGTTCTTTGTGGCCCCAACTTTATCACCTATAAAACAATACATTTATAGATTATCTGTACAATACCTTCTAGTTCTATCTTATTGTGATTTGGTAATTATATAAATAGATTGGACTAGCTTACTTGCTTTTCTACTTGCATGATTCCAACTAGACAACTTACCAGGAAAAGTTTATATTGATTCAGTTATACAAATTTAAATTTGTTTATCCCTGACTAATTTCTTGAATTTATAACTGGCTAGTAAATTCCACCAATAGCTGGGTTGACATAGTTGAGATCCATTAGATTACAGAAGTCTAGTGAGGCATCAAGAGCCTTGTGGAGATATTCTAGCTATGAACCTATTAGGATGTTATGAAGGAGGAAAATGATCATTTTGGTCTCATTTTTAAAACTTTTTCTCTCTTTTTTTTTGATGATCACTTTGGTCTTAAATCTATTTTAGATTTAAATTGTAGAGATCAGTATAATCTCATTAGCTCCCATGAGAATGGTACGCATTAGGTCATTTTTGCTAGATGAATTCAGGGTGTACTTATTCAGAATATGTATTTAAAGGGTAATTTTTTTAAGTGAAGAAGATGAAAATTAGTGATATATATATCACTAATATATATGTATAAATATATAGATATCACTGATATATTTTTTATATATATATGTGTGTGTGTGTGTGTGTGTGTGTGTGTGTGTGTTAGGTTTGGATTTTCCCTGGTGGCTCAGATGGTAAAGAATCTGCCTCTAATATGGGGACCCTGGTTCGATCCCTGGGTCAGGAACATCCCCTGGAGAAGGGAATGGTAACCCATTCCAGTATTCTTTACTGCAGAATTCCATGGACAGAAGAGCCCAGCAGGCTGCAGTCCATGGTAGCAGAGAGTTGGACAGGACTTAGTGACTAACACTTTCACTTTCACACTTCATATTAGTTTCAAACCAATAAAAGTTCAAAAGCATTTCAGTGGGTAAGAATATGTACCCAACATTTTCCTGAAGTTGGGAGACTTACATGGTTTCTAGCCGAAGAGCTGAGAAAACACAGATTGCATAATTTGAACAAGGACATGGCAGAATGACAAATTATATCAAGATTTGAAACGGGTGGAAGCAAAATCTACACAGAGACTGGATTGTCTTGAGTTTGGATAACATTTAGATTATCCAGCGTTTGGATAACATGAAGCCCCTTAGCTGCCATAAAGTGTAAGTTTAGTTCAAAAGCCAGAAACAAAAAAAATAGTAGCGATTGATTCTACAGAACTTTAGTATTTAGTAACACTTTCCACTGTAGTACAATAATAAATCATGTTTCCTAGTCTACAAAGTCTTGTGGAGCCTCCAAATTGTATCTTGTCCAACAGAACAACCCATATTATAGGATTTATCCTAAAGGTGAATGTTATTTTCATCATTATTGGCAACTCAGAAATGATTTTACTGTATATATGATACTACTGTCAATCATCTATATGAGTAAGTCAACTTTGGGATAAACACATCCCTCCAAAAAGAAGACATGAGTATAGAATAGTACATAAAGGCGTAGTCTGTGGAGCCAGATCACCTGGGCTGTGGGAGTGTAGACAGATTACATGTGACTCTCACGTGACTCAGTTCCTGGCTTGTCAGGTCCTACCTATAACTGAATTGACATCTTTGAGACCCATTGCAGTATATATTTCAAAGCTTCAGGATTAATATTAGGATATTAATTGTATCTGTTAAGGCGGTTTTCGAGGTTTAATCATCTAGTCCACAAAAAAGGTCAAGTGTGTCTAAGTGCTAAATATTAGTTATTATATTATGATATTTGTTTTATGTCTCAACAAAATACGGGGTTAATGGTCAGATAGTCAAAGAAATAAATGGAATTAGCCTTAAAATATGGCCAAAGAAAATCTAAATCTCATTTCAGAGAAAGGTAAAGAGGACTGTTTGTTACAATCATTTTATGTACAAGCTATGCCAGATGTTTTTTGGTTTTTGTTTTTTTTTCAATTTTCAATCATGGTTGAAAGTATAGCAGGAAAGCCTTGTTCCAAGCACAAGAGAGAACGCCACATCAATGGGATTATATTGCTTAGAAGAAAACAGAGTTCTTTAGTAGTGAGCATCTTTCTGTGTACTTACTGGCTATTTGTATAATGTCTTTGGAGAAATGTCTATGCAAATTATTTGCTCAATTTTAAGTTGTCTTTTTGGTAAAATTTGTCTTTTATTATTGAGTTTTAGTTCTTTATTCTGGATATGTCTCTTATCAAATGCTTGATTTACAAATATTTTCTCCCATTCTCTGGATTGTCTTTTCATTTTTTTATGATATTCTTGAAATCACAGGTGTTTTATTTTGATGTCTAATTAATCCATTTTTTCTTTTGATATCAAATTAAAAAAAATTCCTAGTCTAAGGTCATGAAGATTTGCTTCTTTTTTTTTTTCCTAGAGTTTTTATAGTTATTAGCTATTACATTTAATCATATGGGTCATTTTGAATTAATTTTTGTGTCTGATGCGAGGTAAAGGTTAAACTTCATTATTTTGCTCATTTACATCCAGTTGTCCCAGCACCATTTATTGAAAAGGTGGTCTTTTCTGTATTAAATGGTCTTGGCTCCTGTGTCAAAAATCAGTTGACTATAAATGTAAGTCCCACATCCTTTTTAAATTCTAGACTTTATCTAATTTGTTCCAGCTAAATGGAAAACTGAGTATGATTTTTCTTAAAAATACTTTATAATAAAGTCTCCTTGCCTTTCATCCAATTGATAAATCATTTCCATTGGCAGTTTCTTTGTTATTGGTACACCAAACTTTTTATGTCTCAGCTGAAACTTATTTTATTTCTGTAAGTCAACTGACCTTTGTCTTCCTTGCAATGTTTTACTAAATTAACTTTCTACTTAGATGTTCCTTATACTCAGAGGAAAAATATTAATTTGAATGGAAGTTGCCTGTGTCTACCAAAAGAAAGAATTTGAATTATACATCTATTATATTTCTAGTCCTTCAATTCGTTTGTTGATGTGTGTGTGTGTGTGTGTGTGTGTGTGTGTTTGTGTGTGTTAGTTGCTCAGTTGTGTCTGACTCTTTGCAACCCCGTGGACTGTAGCCCACCAGGCTCCTCTGCCCATGGAATTCTCCAGGCAAGAATACTGGAGTGGGTTGCCGTTTCCTCCTCCTGGGGATCTTCCCGACTCAGGGATCAAACCTGGGTCTCCTACATTACAGGCAGATTTTTTTTTTTTACCATCTGAACCACTAAGGGAAGCTCCTAACAGATATCTTTAGTAGTCAAAAAGATAATATTGTGTAACTAAAGGGTCATATGGAATAATTCTAACATTAACAAAATTAGAGCGATTGGGAGAAGTTTCAGAGCTCTCAGAAGAAATTTACTTAAAAATCTAGTATAATTTCCAAAACAGAAGTAAAACTTACATCAAGAAATCATTCATTGCCCTTTCTGTAAACCTCAGTACACTCAAATTGCAAATTTATTATTATTTCCCAGAATTTCCTTTTTATGAAACATTGTCTTGTCTGGGTCCTGCGCAAGCTACAAAATAAGCCACATGCATCTATTTGATTAACTCAGTTGCCAAAATTTAGATATCACCTTTGCAGTCTCACAGCCTCTCACCCTTTCCCATGTGTCTTTTAGGCTTACTAAGACCATAATGTCAATTACAAACTCTAACTTAACCCCTAACACTCTCATGCAATGACATGCTAGTGATATTGGCAAAATCCATCAGGTGTTCAGATTTTGTGTGGACTTGGAAAAAGTGAAATTGGAATGTGAAGGTAAGTTAACTTTTTTCCTCTTAGAAACTCTAATGAAAAATATAATAAAATTTGTGCTCTCTTTGGTAGCAATATCTTGATACTGTTTGATTATTTGGGATTTTACTTAACTGATTAAAATTCATTTCTCCAAACTTCCTTAATGGATTTGATGAAGCTGATGATAAAAGTAAATTCAAGGACCTCATCAGCTAGGGCTAAATGAACCCAAAAGCCTAGTTCTCTAGTCTCTCATTCAGTCTTTTTTTTTTTTTTTCCTTTAAAATTATTTATTTGGCCACTCTGGGTCTTAGTTGTGGCATGCAGGATCTTTAGTTGAGGCATGTGGGATCTAGTTCCCTGACCAATGATTGAACCCAAGCCCCTTGCATTGGGAGCCTAGGGTCTTAGCCACTGGACCACCAGGGAAGACCCTTTGATTCAGTCTTGATTTTCTCTTCATGAGCTCGTGTTCTCTCTCCTATCTACATAATGGGTCTGGTAATGGCTAAGGGACTGGCTTGCACCAAGTGTCCGTTTCATGTTTTTACCATACTACATACCGTAGTGATATTTCTGAAAATTGCAAATTAAATGTTTACAAAGAGAATAATTTAAAATACACAAGTCAAGTTTACCAATCAGATTACCATTGTAAAATGATAATATAAAAAGTTTTTATAAAGCTAACCACCTCCTGATTTACCTGTTTAAAGTTATATTTTAGCGTTTTAAAAGACTGAAAGTAGAGACCAAATATTTTTACCAGCTAAGTAATTTGAAAAATGATCTTTGAATTTATTAGGCTGGGAAAAGCATTTTAGTAATTTAATTGAAAAGAAGTTTAATGAAATACAAAGTATCTCCAAGTTAGTGGTCTCCTCTTTGAAACATTCATAATAGCAAATATAGTGAAATTACCAAAATAATACAAGTAGCAATAATTAAGTAGCTGCAGTCTGAAAAGTTACATATTTGTCATCTGAAGGAAAATATTGACTCATTGAGAAGCTGAACTTTGACTTTAGACTTTTTCTTAAGATCTTGGGAACCCTACGTAAAGCATTTGTTAGGCAAACACAGTAAAAGTTAGATTTTTTATATTTGTTTTTTTAGTTGAGTGGTGATAACTTTACAATATTGGTTTGATTTCTGTCATATGTCAACATGAATTAACCATAGGTGTACATATGTCCCCTCCCTCTTGAATCTCTCTCCTACCTCCCTTCCTTAAAAATTAGATATTTTAAACTAAGAGATTAACTTAGAAAATCAAGAAAAAATAACTAATTTTTAAAAAGAATAATTTACCTGTTGCTCTCAGAATTTACCTTTTAAATAAAACTCCTAGTACAGATTTTCTTGGTTGCTTTGGATCAGTATAAAGGCAGGTGCCTTAGGTAGGCAAAGTTTGTCTTTAGTATCTTCTACTTCTCTTTAATTATGTGTGGTTGTATTAGTTTCTTAACAAAGCACCACAAACTGTGGACCTAAAACAACAGAAACCTATTTTCTCACAATTCTTTAGGCTAGAAATCAGAAACCAAGATGCTGGCAGGGTCATGCTCCCCCCGAAGCTTCTAGGGAAGGATCCTTCCTTGCCTTTTTCAGCTTTGAGCCCCAGGTGTTCTCTGGTATATGACAGCATCACCCAGTCAATGTCTCTGTCTTTACACGGATGTCATCCCTCTGTTTGTATCAGTGTCTCTTCTCTCCTTTTCATAAGGACAATAGTCATATTGGATTAGGGCTCATTCTAATTTAGTATGACTTCATCTTCACTTGGTTGACAAATCCCCCATTCCCAAGTAAGATTGCATTCACAGGTATAAATGATTAGGAGTTGAACATCTCTTTTGGAATGGCACAATTCAAGCTATATATTATCTTTAATTTCCTAAGCACTTCTATGAAAGTCGATTTGGTTTATTTTATCTTTGAATCTTGTTTGTTTCATTGATCCATCCATCCATCCAACAAACAAAATTAAACCTGCTGTGTGACAGCCCGTACTTACATTCTATTAGAAGTTGACAGACAATCTAGCCATTAAAAATATAAAAACATTTTTTCATAATAACTTACAAAGATAAGTGGCTCAGATGGTAAAGAATCTGCCTGCAATGCAAGAGATCCAAGTCCAATCCCTGGGTCAGGAAGATCCCCTCTAGAAGGAATGGCAACCCAATCCAGTGTTCTTGCCTGGAAAATTCCATGGGCAGAGGAACCTGGTAGGCTACAGTCCATGGGGTTGCAAAGAGTTGGACACAACTGATTGACTAACACTTTCACTTTACGAAGATAAATTAGGCATGAAAGAATATCAAGAAATGTGGGGATGACAGGCATGGCGTGTGCACGGCAGCTACATTTCAGACAGAATAATCAGAGCCAGCTATCTGCTCTGCTAAATGAATACATCTGAACTTGTTGTTGGTGATCAGTAGCCAATGTGCTGACTCATTCATGTAATATAGCAAAAACATCCTCCTAGAAATAATTCCTTAAGTTAGACAAGTGGTCGAATATAGATAATACAAATTTGATTTTTATAAGGTAGGAAAAATGGCTTTGAGGAATGTCTCTTGCTGTGTTCATTCAGCTAACCAATGTTATGTGTATTCTGTGTGCCAAGAGCTCTGCCAAGTATAAGAGATGCAAAATTGTAAGCAAAAAAAGGCAGCTTCTGCCCTTCTGGAACTGTATGTTATAGGGCTGCCCCTTAAATCCTGATGTAATGTGGAAATCATTCTCGGATAACAAAGAACCAGCAGCTGATTGGTATATGAGGAAGAGAATTTGAATCTGACTTTACTAATGTGTTTCCTGCTGATCTCGAAGCAAAAGAATGGAATGTAATTCATTAGATGTTGAAATGATATCTCTTAAATATTTATAGCTTATTGATTAAAGGTCATGTATCAATATTTTAGGGAGTAAGAAGATTTTTGGTATGAGTGCTGATGGCTGACCTCAAATAAACTATGTTGTTTTCCTTGGTTTAAAGTTTTGGGTTATTTTTACGGAAATATTATAGTGGAAAATATTGTTATGAGCTGCATAGCCCAGCTGTGAAATACGAAAGCTGGTAGAGACCAAATTTTATTTGACGATTTGTTTATTGACTTTTAGAATATAAAACCAAAAGAAACCATGTACTTTCATTTAAGAAAACAAATCTTCGTTTTGTAGAGGACAAATCAAAGTTTGTTGAGTAGCTTACCTAAAAAAAAAAATGACCCAAGTTGTTACCCTGATTTCCTGTACTGTGTATATCTGCCAGCTATTGTTTTACTAAGATGAATGAATCTCTGCCAGAGGATTTAAAAGCTCTTTTAGAACTATAAAATTCCTTAGTGTACAGAAATAAAATTTGCTGAGCTAAATGTTCATCAAAAGGTAATGCATCAAGCTAAAGGAAAAGTCTCCAGACACACAGGCAGATTGTACATGTAGATTTTCTTGTATATCATGTTAAAACAAAAATTATGGAATACATCTGTTACTGACCTGAAAACCAGATTAAACCAGAATGGAACCTGCCGAGATCTTCCTTACCAGGGTTATGCCAGTTGTGCTAAGATCCCAGGGCAGCAATGGTGTTCATTGAGTGTCCTGTACGTGTCCTGTCTGGCATCTTTGACTCAATTGCATCACTGGTTCTGATGCTCTCCAGCTTTTCTGAAGCCGAGGGTAGATGTGTCCTTGCCTCCCTTTTGTGGTGTGTTTTATCTCAACTTGATACTTTTTTTTATTCTCTCCACTTGGCCCTCCTCCAATATGTAACTTGTTTCACAGATTTTTATTATATCCAAGCTGAGACTGTTGTTAGGAAATAAAATATATACATTTTAATACTTGTGAAACTACTGCTTATTGGTTTTTCTAACAAAGTCGATAATCTAGGACTTTTCTTGACCTTAGTGGTTTTATACACAAACAATGTATATTGATTTCCGGGCCACTCCCAGTTTCCTATATACTAAGTATATGTGTTATTAAGTCAGGGAATCATGCTATCTATATTTCTTCTAGAATTTTTGGGTTTACTACATTGGGATTTCATTTTAATTCTATTGTATGAAACAGTGTAAATTGATATTATGACATTTTTAATGTTTTTTCTTTTTTTTTTTGCTTGGGATTAGGTTGGTTAAAATGCACCATTTGTGAGGCTAAAGAAACAAATTGATTCCCTCTGAACCTGGAGTTTTATTCTCTTTCCTGATCACACATTGTCCCTTTAATCACAGATCAGCAATCTCACCATATGTGTGTCATTGACGGCAGAGAAGTCAAGCAAAATGGTGGAATGGTTTGAGGCTAATCTGTCATCACTTTGAGACACCAGCTTCTCATGTGTGACAGTAGGGTTACTTTCATGGATGAAGGATGTTGGGTAGAGCACACAACCCTGTCTGTGCCATTGTTATAGCAGAGTTCTGTTGCATTTGTTGTTTAGTTGCTAAGTTGTGTCCAACTCTTGGCGACCCTATGGACCATAGCCCACCGGGCCCCTTTGTCCATGGGATTTCCCAGGCAAGAATACTAGAGTGGGTTGCCACCTGTTGTGTTACTTGTCATAAAATAAGATGATGAGTTCTCATGTTAGATGAAACTCACTCTTTTTAATTTATTGAGAAACAAAGGCATTATTAAAGCAAGCTTACACTTGGGACAGCTAAGGTTAGGACATTTTTCCGGTTATCTATTTTTGTGGACTAAGCCACCTCCAAAATAGCAACAGTCATTTAATTTGCTCACAGTTATGCAGTTAGGACTGAGTTTGTCTTTGTTTGACATGGAATCAACGAGGTAGTTCAAACAGGGCTTTAGAACCCGTTTCAAAGATGACTCATCACATGGCCCGCACGTTGGTACTGACGGTTGGCTGGACTTTACCTGGGGCTGTTAACCAGGGTTCTCAGGTCCTTCCCCGTGGGCCTCCCTATTGTTTGGGCTTCCTCAACAGCACGGCAGCTGGATTCCCAGAGCAGTATTCCAAAAGATGGGAAATAGAGGATGCCAGCATATCAAGACATGGGTCTGGAAACTGGCTCGCTGTCTCTTGTGCTAAATTCTACTGGTCACAGAACCTACTCAGATTTACGGAGAGGGAACATAATCCTCACCCCTTGGTGGAAGGAGTGTCAAGTAATCTATCATCATATTCCTTATAGTGAGTAGGGAAGATCATCACTGTTTCTGTAAAAATATAGGCACTTGGCCACTTCTGTAATCTTAGATTAGAATCTGTCAGTCACATCCCAAAACAATGGAATCAGGTCAACAGATATCATGATCTGACAATTAGCATTCTAGAAATCCACTCTACCTTTTTAGCATATTTTTCTCTTTCTAGGTATGTACCAACACATGAATCTCCTAGAGTAAACTTGAAGTCACCATCCTTTCTAGGCAGAAATAATCCATCCTTTGTCAGTGGTCTCAAAATATTTTCTATTATGCATCTCTATAATTACGTGTAAAAAAGTTTCTTCTATTTTCTTCTATATATGGTGAAAAATGTTATCTTTTATTGTTCCTGCAGAAGAGGACAGATGGTTCCTTGCCTCCATCTCTGTTAATGAAAATTTTTGAGTATGTACTGTTTGTATATCAGAATACTAATATTTTATTTCCTTTACAAAAAAATTAGAAATTAAAAAAGTAAAAAAAAATTAAGAACTTATAGTGTATTATCCTCATGTACCTGGGTTTGTGCACCTCATTGTAGGGAACCCTAGAGTACTGTTTTTTTCTTTTTCTTTGGCTTTCCACCTTATTCTCTATTCATTTTTGGCACATAGTCTGGAAATAGTTCCTTCTCTCTTGATATGAGTGTTTTGTTCTTCATCTTAAGAAAGGGGATCTAATTCCCCTCCTCTTTAATCTGGGCTGGCCTTGGTGTTCTCTTGACCAGTAGAATGTGGCAGAAGTTAGGTTGTATGAGGTCTGAAGTTCTGTGAAGGCATGCAACCTCCCCCTAGGCCTTTTAGAATGTTGTCTCTTGGAGTGTTCCCTTTTAGAACTTGGCCTCCTTGTGAGAACGCTGAGCCAGATGGACAGTGTGTGTGAGTGCTCCTGTTGCCGCTCCAGCTGAAAGCCAGGAGAGTGTGCCATCCTGGGTGTCCAACCCACTCGTGCCGTCAGATGACTCTCGTCCCAGCCATCATCTGTAACCATGTTAGAGAACCACCCTGTCAAACTTCCAGGAATGATGAGAGAAAAGAGCAAATTGTTCTTTTAAGTCACTGAGTCTATAAGTAGTTTATTATGCAGCAGTAGATAACCAGAACACATTCTTCCTTATTCTGTTGATTGGTCTTCCAATTATTAATGCCCTCCTATGAGTCATTACTCTGGAGAAGGAAATGGCAACCCATTCCAGTATGCTTGCCTGGAGAATTCCACGGACAGAGAAGCCTGGTGGGCTATAGTCTGTGGGGTCGCAAAGAGTTGGACACAACTGAGCGACTAACATGTGCACACACACGAGTCATGATTAGAGAATCTCATTAAGAACATTAAAATGTGTGTTTTTTATAGACAAGGAAACAGGCTCAGAGAGGTTCGTTAATCTCTTTAAGGGCAAATTGTCAGGAAGAGAGGGTCTGGAATTAAAAACGCAGGTCTTTTGGATATGAGAGCACATATTCTTTCTACTGCAGCATTCTTCGTGTCAGACTGCATGTCACTGTGAAATAGTATTAATGTCATTCAACATGGTTATGCTAGTGGTGAAGAATCCACGCTAGTGGTAAAGAATCCGCCTGCCAATGCAGGAGATTCAAGAAATGTGGGTTCGATCCCTGCATTGGGAAGATCCCAACCAACTCCACTGGAGTGGAGTAGGAAATGGCACTCCACTCCAGTATTCTTGCCTTGAAAATTCCTTGGGCAGAGGAGCCTGGCGGGCTGCAGTCCATGGAGCTGCAAAGAATTGAACACAGTTGAAGCCACTGAGCGCAAACAGACCCGGCAGGTAGAAGCTCTTGTTGGATCCTTGGATTCCTCAAGGATTGGAAAGAGGTAAAAAAAAGAAAAAAAAAAAAAACAACCCAGCTAGATTAGAAATGTAGTTGGCAGTGTCAGGGACCCCCAGCAATGGAGGTGTCTCTGAAAAACCCTATAGTCATCCTACAAAGGAAAAAGCTTTAAAAATCTTTCAGGTTAATAGAGTAGGATGCCAGTTTACAGCAACAACAGTTAAATAAGAATGTTTTGTTGCCCATACCTCTTCTATCTCCAAAATTATGATCATCCATTCCCCACCCAGTTCTGGAAGGGTCAGAATAAGGAGCTGGTGAGCAGGATAGGAGATGAGCTAGATGCCTCCCAGGTCACAGGTAAGCTTTGTCTGTGTTAGTCATTCAGTCATGTCTGACTCTTTGCGGCCTCATGGACTGTAGCTCTCCAGGCTCCTCTGTCCATGGAATTCTCCAGGCAAGAATACTGGAGTGGGTTGCCATTCCCTTCTCCAGGGGATTTTTCCTGACCCAGGAATCGAACCTGGGTTTCCTGCATTGCAGGCAGATTCTTCACCATCTGAGCCACCAGCGAAGCCCAGCTTTGCCTAGGGGTAGGTGAAATTGCTGGACTGGGGAGTGATAATGGCAGTCTTAGTAATAACATCAGACTGGCTTTATAGATGATCAGATTGAGATATTTTCCAACTTAAAGAAAATATAGGCATTTTTATTACCTAGGAGTTATCAAAAATGTCATGATTGTCTGAGTTTCCAGCCATGGCAAGGGAAGAAATTGACCCATTGGGTAAATTCTGAAGACAGTGGGAGACTGAATGAGGTCATGTTGCAATTTTATCTGTTGAGTTAGACTGCTGTGTCACCTAGGTTATCTTGCAGCCAAATTGCACCGTGCAGTGTTTCATAGGGTGAGCAGAAACCTGAAAGAATGAATGTGGTTAGATTATGAGCTCTTTTGGAATGGAAGTGAATTTAAAATTTTTAAGCAAAGAAAGATCTCCTTGTGGAGAGAACAGAGGCACTCAGAGATTCTATACCTTTTTTATTAAAACTGAAAATTTCAGTAAAAGTATTATAATTATTTAATATAAAATGGAGTTTTCTAAAAACCATATTATGTGACTTGCGTTTTCTTTTGATGATGATGCTGTTAGAGGCCTTTCAACTTTTCAGGTGATTTTTTTGAGGCTTCTCTTCTTTATCTTCAGTTCAGGTCAGTTCAGTTCAGTCGCTCAGTCGTGTCTGACTCTTTGTGACCCCATGAATCGCAGCACGCCAGGCCTCCCTGTCCATCACCAACTCCCGGAGTTTACTCAAACTCATGTCCATCGAGTCGGTGATGCCATCCAGCCATCTCATCCTCTGTCGTCCCCGTGTCCTCCTGCCCCCAATCCCTCGCAGCATCACGAGGGATGCTCTTTTCCAGTGAGTCAGCTCTTCACATGAGGTGGCCAAAGTACTGGAGTTTCAGCTTCAGCATCAGTCCTTCCTCTTACTCCCTCTCTTTTCCCTTCCTGAAATTGGTTCATCACCAAACTATAGCAAAATTAATATATAATGAAGCACAAATATTATATTTTGATAGTTATTCTTAAAAGCAAGTGTTTCTGTTGAAGGTTTAGTATTAATAAACAGTAGCAACATCATATAATCTTTTTAGTGAGACAGATAATTATATAGAAATGCTCATAGTTTGTATTGCAAAGATAATGATTGTGTTTTCCTAACCAAACATTGTTGAAAGAAAGCAAAGGAAATTTATTAATGTTATTACTGATGACCTTTTCTGTTGTATTTTATGGATTTGTAAATGAATTATTTTCCCCAAAGACATTAAAATTTATTGCTGCATGCTCATTCACTTCAGTCTTGTTCGACTCTTTGTGACCCTGTGGACTATAGCCCACCAGGCTCCTCTGTCCCTGGGATTTTTCAGGCAACAGTACTGGAGTGGGTTGCCATGCCCTCCTCCAGGGAACCTTCCTGATCCAGGGATAAACCTGAGTCTCATGTCTCCTTCATCAGCAGGCTGGTTCTTTACCACCTGGGAAGCCCAAAAATTTAAAATCTCATCCAAATAAATAAGAGTATTTTACTCAATAAAAGTAAAGGCAGCATTAAATGTAAAATAAAACAGAAAAGATTAACTGATAAGCTCTTTCTTTCCAGATGTGAAAATCTACTGCGACCTATCTGGAAAGAAAGAGCTTATCAGTTAGTCTTCTCTGATTTTTCCTACATTTTAATGCTGCCTTTATTGAGTAAAATAGTTTTATTGATTAGGATGAGATTTTATCTCTGAAGGAGTTCACTGGGTCATCCAGTCAAATCAGGATCTCTCATTTAATCTCCTATCAGCTGTTTGGTATAATCAAAATAAAGTCTTTACCATTCACTATTATTATGTGCTTAACTTCACCTGCTTTTGGAAACAGAAATAGATACTAGCTTATTCCCAGTATGTGTGGAGAAATTTACACACATTGTTTTCTGGCCATCCTTTCTTGCATAGAACTCTCACTGAGGCTGTTAAATTTACTTGAAATATTAAGAAGTCATCTTGCTTTCACCACAGATATCTGGAGAAAGAAGATTTGCAAAAAAATGCCATATTTAACATTTTTTATCATAAAAATGGAAGATATATTCACTGAATATGATCAATAATATAATATAATAATAACATTATATAATATGTTATATAAACTATATATATAGTTATTATATAATATAATATATAATTATATAATATATTATTATATATATTATATATATATAAAATAACAATAATATAATAATAAAGTAACTTTCATTCAGTTAAAATTAAACTGTTAAGAAATAGTCTGGTTTATGTCTGTGTGCTTAAATGAGAAGCCAGAGGATGGAGAAGGAAATGGTCATGCTCAGGGCACCTTGTGTTCCGTGTGAGATGGTTCATCACACCCACAGGTTAGTATTCAGGAAATGCGGAACATTGAAGGAAAGCATGCGGACTCATGATGTATTTGTGCCTGCTGCTCTCCAAAATGGAAGCAAAAATATTTGAGTTAACATTTTCCTTCCTAAGATGAGTCTTTGTAGGGTCATCAATAAAATAAATAGTCTTTATAGAGCAGTAGATTGGATTAAAAAAAAAAAACTAAAATCACTGTGCTGATACCTTCTGAGAAAAATTCTTGTTTTTAAACCACCTGAATGAGATCTAGAAATGTTGGTTTTTCTTACTGACTGATTTTTTTTTTTTTCTTGGAAAAAACTTTTGCCTGCAGGGATCTACAAGGTCTGCTGGGCCAAGTGAGGTAGAGGCTGCAGCTATCTTTAGGGTGAGGACCAGTGTCTGCTACAAAGAGAGAGGCCTTGGTAGATGTCTGTTGAATGAACACAGGCAGTCTACAAGAACAGAGTGTGCTAAGTGATTATTATTTTTGGTTTGCTGGGTCGCCTGTGTTCAGAAGCATAAACATCAGCCTAAAACCTCCAGTCAAAGCAGTTTTCCCTAGACTGATGCATGGTACATGGAAGGGTTCGCTTCAGAGTTGTTATTCAATGCTTATATTTTAGCTCTTCCAGTCATATGATTTTCATATTATTGCATGTTAAACTCTAATTGGCTGAGGACATATGGGAAGGGTACACATGTGTGTCTCTATAATTCTCTTTTAAGCCACAAGGCACCTAGTTTATGATCCCTGGGAAAAGAGGTGATTGCAATGTGCCTGCTTCAGAAAGACTAGGCAAGGCCTTTTGGTGATGGTGGCAGAAGCTTTAGAATGTCTTAGCAACAGGTGTCGTGATGTCATGTTGGAAAACTTTTTAAGAAATTATTTATTTTTGGCTTCGTTGGATCTTAGGTGCGGCCCACTGCATCATGCAGGATCTTTTTTGTAGCACATGGACTCTCTGGTTGTAGTGTTCAGGCTCCGCTGTCCCACAGCATGTGGGGTCTTGGTTCCCTGACGAGGGATTGAACCCACATCTCTTGCATTGCGAGGTGGATTCTTAACTGCTGGACCATCAGGGAAATCCCAGGAAAGCTATTCTTTAATGGAGTGTGCCTACTACTGTTCCTGGAAGCTCTGTGTAGGTTAGATTGCTCTGCAAAACAGAACGCTCCAGGTCTATTTGCATGAATTGTCAAATAAATATTCCCTTTTGTTTCTAAGCTTTTTCAACATGCTGAAGATTCTCTTCAATGGACAATAATGAATATGGTTAGTAATCACTGTGCATGCATGCGTGTTTAGTCGTTCAGTCGTGTCCGACTCTGTGCGACCCCATGGACTCCTGCCAGGTTCCTCTGTCCAGGGGGTTCTCCTGGCAAGAATACTGGAGTGGGTTACCAACCCTCCTCCAGGGGATCTGCCCAACCCAGGGATCAAACCCACATCTCCTGTGGCTCCAGCATTGGCAGGCGGGTTCTTTACCACTAACACCAGGTGGGAATCTCTAGTAATCACTGTGGGTGCTAAGTTGCTTCAGTCCTGTCCGACTCTGTGCGACCCCATGGACTGCAGCCCATGGGATTTTCCAGGCAAGAACACTGGAGTCGGTTGCCATTGCCTTCTCTGATAGTAATCACTAACTTGATGTAAATAAAGTTAGGAACATTTCTTACATTATAGGGCAATGTTTAGTGCTTATTTCAAAACAATAGATAGCCTGTTTTTTTTCTCTTTTCTTCTGCATTATTCAAACAAATAAACTGCTGTTTTCTTGCTAACATTTACCTAAGGAAAAACCATGCACTAACTAGAAAAGTAGTGTTCTGAGACATTTCCATGAAAAGTGCCATTCGGCACCTGAGCTGTATCCTACGTGTTTTGTCAGCGAAGGAAGCCTCAGGGACAAGCTATCACGAGTGAGAACAGAACTGCGCCGAGGACCTCGAGTGATCCTCTGGCGATTCACTCAGACTCCGCTGTTACCTTACATCACTATAACCAGGCTCCAGGAAGACTGCCAAGATGTCCGGCTTTCCCTCTCCAACCCCCCAGAGCTAATTGATGATCTGACCCGGGATGCCTAGACTCAGCCGTATCGCATATACACAGTGCGGTCCCGAGGCAGCCGGCTTGCTCACTGCTGACTTCTTTGTTTGGCAACTTCCTAAAGCAGCCTGGGGCACGCAGAAACGCCGGGCCCTTCACCGAAAAGCAAAGTCCGTCAGTGAACCCTTGCCTGAAGGTCTCTAATGTGTTGGATTTTAGGTTAACGGGTGTAATTTATGGGTTGTATTCGTAAAATTCTGGCTTTTTTTTTTGGTTTGCAATCATAAATTTTATTTCTAAGTTCTCCGCAGAAATTAGGTACCGAAAACAGATTTTTATACACAACTGAGGAATTTCGAGGGAAAGAACCCCACTTGGTGGGTTTGAGGCCCAGCTCAGCTGATTGGATGGGTCCTCGGGGGCCACTGATGTATTAGAGCAGACGGGAGACATGAGGGAGTTGCCAGACTGCCACTGGGGCTTTCCTGCCCCCATCCCCTCCCTGGTTCTTGCCAAATCTGCTTTGCATTTGAAGTTGATTGAAATGGGTCTCACTGTTAACCTGTCAACTGAAACTCCTGTGATTTAGAAGGCTTTTTGTTCATTTCATTGGTGCAAGAAATTAAAGTGCGAAATCTGGATCCTTTTAGAGCAGTGGAGATGACCAAACAGAACAGCATCTGGACTTACCCCCAATTAATGGAAAACTGTTGTCAGGTGCAGAAATGAAATCTTTTTTTAGAAAGGTAGTTCTTTGGTGCCAAAAGTTTGTTGTGGGTAATGACCTCTCTGGAGCTATTCAGAAAGTCCCTGGAAAACATTATGAAGAATTATACCATCTTGGATTTAGGTGCATTTATTCTTCCTAAGAGCACAAAATGCTTTCATATATAGGTTATCTCATTTATCTTCATAACATCAGCATGAAATAGTCTGTGGCAGGTATAATTATCCACTCTTATGGAGAGAGAAATGGGGTGTCCAGAGAAACCAGAGAGTCACAGAATGTTTATGTTTTGTAGTGTTTTTCTTTCCAAATAGATGAAAATACTCTTTATTATGTGAGGAAGCTATTTATTATGGGCGAGTTGTGTACAGTAGAAAGGTGTTAACCATTTTGTGCCATAAGATAACTTAGGGGAAAGCCATAAGTTGCTGTCTATTAAATAACCTTGTATATTGTCTATTTTTGGTGAATTGAACGGGTTATGAATGAAAACAAACTTGTCTGGAAAATGGGTTAAAATAATCTTTTTCTTGGTCCTTAGAAACTGGAAATGTAACTTGTCCAGCAGTAACGAAACAGAACCAGATGTTATTTTCCAGAGGAGAAAGCAGCCTGACATGAACACCTTGGTCACAGAGTCTGGGGGTTGAGCCAGATTTAAAGCATTGTTACCATATTACATCAGAGATGCTGTGAAGAAAAAAATGATGTAAAATTATGGGAAGTGAATTGGACTCTCTTGGAAAAAAAGGTGTTTGGTAAATTAAGTATATTGTCAAGAATCCCTGAGGTATACTTGAGGAAAGTGTTAGGGGGAACTTTATTAGATAGGGTACAAGGTTTTCTAAGGCAAGAGAGAATCTAAAAATATATCGACAACCAGGATAGAAGTTTTCATCCTCTTTTGTAAGTCTGGGTAAGTGGCCAGGGTGGTCTGGCAGCTCGACAGTATCAGGAACCTAGGATCCTCCTGTCTTTTATATGCAGTGTTTCATTTTATGGTCTGAGATGATCCTTATTTTCTTTACCATGTCAATATTCCAATCTCTGGGGGGTTGAAGGTTGAAGAAGAGACGGTACCAATCAGAGTCCTATGTATCTGTGTTTATCCACTTGGCTTCCCTGGTGGTTCAAATGGTAAAGAATCTGCCCATAATATGGGAGACCCTGGTTCGATGCCTGGGTTGGGATAATCCCCTGCAGAAGGGAATGGCTGCTCACTCTAATATTCTTGCCAGGAGAACTCCATGGACAGAGGAGCCAGGTGGACTACAGTCCATGGGGTCGCAAGGAGTTGGACACAACTGAGCAACTTTGAGAGAAAGATCCACTATCCATTGGTCAACACTGAGTCCTATGAACACATTTAACTTCAGAAGAGCCTGGGACATAAAGTCTTTAGCTAGGCAGCCATATGCTCAGCTAAAATGTGAAGGGCTGATACTAAGTCAAGAAGGGGAGAAAGCATATTGAGGAAAACCCAGCAGTCTCCAGCACAGAAATATATGGGGCAAAATTTTAATCTATTTTGAGATGTATCAATTCTATGGTTGTTGTAGAGTTAAATGCTATCCAGTGTGCTTTCTGGGGCTTCCCTGGTGGCTTAGTGGTAAAGAACTGCCTGTAATCCAGGAGACGTGGCAGGAGCTGCGGGTTCAATCCCTGGGTGGGGAAGATCCCCTGGAGCAGGAAATGGCAACCCACTCCAGTATTCTTGCCTGGAGAATCCCATGGACAGAGGGGCCTGGCAGGCTACAGTGCATGGGATTGCAAGAGTTGGACCTGACTTAGCAACTAAACAATAAAATAAAAATGTGCTTTCTAGACAACATTGCTGATGAATATATGAACATATCTATCATCTGATAGATTTCCTTGACTCAATTGAGACTTGTGACATAACTAAATCATTAAGATAATGAACTGTGTATTTTTTATATTAAAAGGGCGAATATAAATTTCATTACTTTTGCCATGTTCTATAGTACTTTGCATTGGAGTAATCATAGTTTGGTAAAAAATTCCTTAACACTCCTCCTCCCTACTCTCAACACTCACATTAAGATAGTGAAATTGGAACAAATACTAAGAATTTACTTATTTATCAGCTCTATATTACAAAATCAAATTTGTCAGTCATGGTAGAATTAGAAATACCATTTAGCTACAAGAAAGGGTAAGGAGCCATTTGACCAGAATAGTAAAGATTAGTTTTTAGGGGTAAAGGTATATATTTTTCTTCTTTGGTCTCATAAGTATTGCAACAACTTTTAAAAATGTTTTTTTTTGAAAGATTTTAGAAAATATCTTTATTTACTGGATTGAACTTATGAAAATATCATCTATTTCTGTTTGATATCAAAGAAGTAGCTGTATTGTGTCTATAAGTCTTTCTATAAACAAAAGTTCTCTTTGGCTTCAGTCTCATTAAATTTCATAATTGTTCATATAACCTTGCTCAGTTGCTTCGGTCATGTCTGACTCTTTGCGACCCTAAGAACTGTAGCCTGCCAGGCTCCTCTTGTCCATGGCAAGAATACTGGAGTGGGTTGCCATTTCCTTCTCCAAGAGATCTTCCCGACCCAGAGATCGAACCCTTCTCTCCCGTGTCTCCTGCCTTGCAGGCAGATTCTTTACCACTAAGCCAGCAGGGAAGCCCCATATGACCTTAGTGCAATATTTATATTATTTTCTAAATATTCTATTGCTTGTGATAGTTGTTTGTTTTGTTAATTGCTTTTGCTGTTTTTTTGCTTTTTTGGTCTTAATAGCAGTGTATTAGGCTATTTTTCCAAATTATTCCTACAATGTGAAGGAAAAGAGCTTTCTGGTTGTGATATGTCTCTCACTCTTTGGTACAGAATCTTTCAGAATTATTGTTAACTTTTAATGCAAATATCAACCTTTGCTGAAGTCCATTTGGGAATGATCCACCCATTTTGGGATCCTTTGGGATCGAATACTTTTCTTTAAATTTTTAAATTGCACTAATATAGGCAGATAGTTTAAGAACTCTAAATGCTGATGATAAAAAACATTCCTCTGCCCCAAAGTCTTTCTACCCTTAATTTCTGTTCCACAGAAGCAAACACTTGAAACTATTTAGCCGTTGTTTCTGTTATTTAATTCTCTATTTCTAAATAAAATGCTTGTGGGACTATTTTGAAGTCTTTTTAAAGTAAAAAGCATGCATTTTTAAAATTGACATCTAGCTTTTAAAGATTATTTTATTGTACTCTGCCTGCAACTACATATGCTCTCCGTATACAGAGGTATCCCCCCTTTCAAGAGCTGTTTTATTATTTGTGCCTCAATCACTGTTCAGTGGTGATTGTATTATGATTATGTAGAAATTGATCAGAGATGAGCCATGAAGTGTTTTATGATTATATTTGCTTTTAGAATTAAACATTGCTTTGTTTTTGTTTACTTCTTTATCTATCTTCATCTCACCATTCACTTCACCTTAAAACATTGCCAAAGTGATTAAATTCATCTCAGTATGGTAAAAACAAACAAACAAACAAACAAACAAAAACCCAAGAAAACAAAACACAAACAAAAACCTCAGACAACCTATAGGGCTCTTTTTGTTTGTTTTCTTGGTGACATTCTTCTTAAAGTTCCCAGTCTTCCTCCCTTCTAGACTGGTGTTCTCTAGACCTGAGAAGCATTGTCCAGTGCTGGGAGCCGTTATGGGAGGTCCCGCCTGTGACGAGGTCATGAAGAAAATACCGGGCAGGCAAGGCCATCCAGGACCCCATCCAGACGACGTCACGAGGAAAAAACCTGACAGGCAAGGCCATCTAGGATAAGGGACCCTCCAGGTTGGCCTCGGCCTCTACCCCACCCTGTACCCTCCCCCCCTTTTCTACTGCTGTTCTTGTTTGCCCTGTTGCAGATTCTTGTGTTGCCTGCCGAGAGCTCTCCTGCTCCTCTTTCACTGAATGAGGACCAACTTAAAACCCTAATTAATAAATCTCCTGGATGCTGCTGCCCTATGAAGGGGCCAGAGATGAAGGAAATGCTTCCATTCAAACATTTTGCTGGCATTCTGGCTTGTTTGATAAATGTGTGATCTCATTGCACAAAATGCTCTTGATTGTTCTAAACATCCTAAGCACAGTACGCTAACCAAAGAAACTTATTAAGCATAGGCCCCTTCATGGGGTGAGAAAAGCTCCACAAATATGATAGTCACAAATGTGCCTAATAGAAAATATTTTAGATGGAGATTAGCTGGCAACTTCTTGCAGGTGGTTAACTTTTAGACTAAGAGCCTGTTTTGTGCCATATCTGCTGTTTCTGCAGTCCTTTGCATTTCTGTTCTGTAAAAATGTAATCCTATCTAGTTCCCATAGAGATGACGCTTATTAGAAAGAAAACAGATTAATTATAAGAAAAACAGGGTCGGCTACTGAAGTTGCTTAAGTCACACCAGGTGCAAGCCATAAAATGTTAGCAGGCCTGAAGGCCAAATGATAAGAAAGACTCTTGTGAACGAAAAAGTATGTGGGTGACATCCAGTTTCTGTTGAAGGTCAAGTTGCTGTGATGTTTTGAGATGCCCTGTGTGTAAGCAACATGCACTTCCCCCAAAGATGTTGTTAAGGGTATAAAGGGGCCGTGCGAAAATAAACTTCAGACTTGGCCCCGAGCTTTGTCTCACTCTCTCTCTCATTCGCTGACGCCGTTCATCCTGAGGGTTCCCCTGGATCCTGCTGGGGGTGGACCCCGGCAGTCCAGCAGCATCCTATGAATTTCTTTTGCTTCCTCTTCCTCCTCCCTTGATTCCATATTCTCATTCTTGGGTGAATCTCTGTGTTGGGTGGACTATATCAGCCATTAATTCCCGAGAAAGGGTATATGGGAAGTAAATTTTTCAGGCCTTTTATTTCTAAAGATGTCTGTATTTTGTATTTAGCTAGTGAAGAATTCTAAGTTGGAAATCATTTTAGCTCAAAAAATTGAAAGCATCTGTCTTCTAGTTACCATTATTGTATTAGAGAACTCTAGTGCCTTACTGATTCTCTGTCCTTCACATGTGTCCTATTTTTCTCTCTGTATTTTATGAAGCTTTTCTTTATCTACAATTGTCTGAAATTTTAGTGTGATACACTTTTGTGTGACTATTTTCAGTCAGTAAGATGAGTACTCATGGAAAGCACTCTTCAATCTATGATTTCCTTTGTTCTAGGATTTTAGGAGGAGAGAGTATTATTTCTTTATTTCTATCCCTCTATTGCCACTATTCATCTCATTCATTCTCTCTCATCTCCCTCTATCTCTCTCAGTCTCCATATACATATATATAATCTATAAAATATAGATATATAAGAAATATATGTTTAGATATATACCTATATATCTATCTGTCTGCACACATATAAAGATACAGATACAGATGGATGGATAGATAGATAGGGAGACAGATAGACAGGTAATGTGTTTTGCAAATGTTTTCTCTCAGTCTGTGACTGTCTTTTCATTCTTTTAACAATGTCTTTTGAAGATCAAAAGTTTTAAATTTTAATGAAGTCCAATTTATCAGTTTTTTTCTTTCATGTATTGTGGTTTTGGTATTGTATCTGAAAGGTCATTGCCAAATCTAAAGTCACATAGTTTTCTCAAATGTTATCTTCTAGGAGTTTTGTGGTTTTACTTTTTACATTTAGGTCTGCAATCCACTTTGAGTTAATTTTTGTGAAAGGTACAGGGCCTGTGCTTAGATTCTGCTTTTGTATGGGGATGTCCAGTTGTACTAGCCCCATTTGTTGAGAAAAGTATCTTTGCTCCACATTGTATTGCCTTTGCTCCTCTTTCAAGGATCAGTTGCCTATATTTGTGTGAATTTATTTCTGGGATGTCTATTCTGTTTCATTTATCTATTTGTATATATACATTGCCAATACCACACTGTCTTGATTACTGTAGCTTTGTAATAAGTCTTGAAGTTGGTAGTGTCAGTTCTCCAACTTTGCTCTTCTCCAACATTGTGTTGGCTATTCTGAGTCTATTGCCTTTCCATTTAAATTTTAAAACCAGTTTGTCAGTATCCACAAAAGAACTTGCTGGGATCTTGATTGGTATTGCATTGAGTCTGTGGATCAAGTTAGGAAGAACTGACATTCTAACAATATTGAGTCTTCTTATCCATGATTGTGGTATATCTCTTCATTAATTTTGTTGATTTCTTTCATTTGAGTGTTATAGTTTTTCCCATATGGATCTTTACATATTTTATTAGATTTATACCTATTTTATTTTTTATTTTGGTAAATTAAATGGTATTTGTTTTAAATTTAAAATTCCAATTGTTTATTGTTGGTACATAGGAAAGCAATTGTGTCTGTTTGTTAACTTTGTATACTGCAGTCTTGCTATAATTGCTTATTAGTTCCAGGAGGTTTCTTTTTCTTTTTCCAAGTTCTTTGGGATTTTCTACATTAACAATTTTCCATCTATGGAAAAATAGTTTTATTTATTTCTTCTCAATCTGTATACTTTTAATATACTTTTCTTGTCTTGTTGCATTAGCTGGAACTTTCAGTATGATGTTTAATGGGAGTAGTAAGAGTGGGCATCCTTGTGTTGACCTCATATTAGAGACAAAGCTTCTAGTTTCTCAGCATTAGGTATGATGTAAGTTTGTTTTTAGTAGATGTTCTTTGTCAAGTTGAGGAAGTTCTCCTCTTCTGTTAGTTTTCTGGGAACTTTTATAATGAATGGGCATTGGATTTTTCCAGGTACTTTTTCTGCATCTGTTGATATGATCATAGGGATTTTCTTCCTTTAGCCTGTTGATATGGTGGATTACATTAATTGATTTTTGAATATTGAACCAGTCTTGCACAGCTGGAATAAATCTTACTTGCTTGTGGCATATAGTTATTTTTAAACATAATAGGATTCAGTTTCTCTATAATGTTTATTTACTGTGTTCTTTATGATAAATTACTAAACCAAGTAAGCACCAACAGAAAATGTAACCTTTTTTTCATAGTAGTCTTGTGATAAATTTTTCTTAATATAGATGGGATTTAGAAATTGATTGTGATTGGTGAGTAAAAGGACATGACTGAAGATCATTCTAAACAGTTGAGATATATTGAGAAGGAAAAGACAAGAGATGGAAAAGGAAAGAGGAGAAATAGATATTCAAAAATAAAGTATTTCAAAAGATATTAAAGAATATTTATTTTTGCGGTTCTAGTATTATGGCTGGAAAGAGGTATATATCTAAGTAACTGAATAAGCAGAAAATAAGTTGAAGACAGAGAATTTTGGAAATTGTCTATGTATTAGTGACAGTTGAAGCTATATAAGTGTATGATATTGTTAAGTAGGGGAATGGAAAAAAGATGAAAGATTTGAAATGGACACTCAGGAATACTTATACATAGACAGATAGAAGAGAATCAACAAAAGAGATAGAGAAGATGCGTATCAATGGAGAACCAAAATGATATAATATCACAGAAGTAAAAGGAAGAATTTCAAGGACCAAGGATTGTAATCAACAATGAATATGAACAAAAATTTGGAAAGATGGGAGCCAAACAAAGAGCCATGTATTTGATAACTGTAAGTTCACTGATAAAACTTTTCCCCTTAAAGTATAAGTTAAAGTATGCAGTTAGACTGCATAAGGTAAAGCAGGAAATGGAAGCAGTGATTGTAGACTATGCTTTCAGAAATGTTGACAGTGAAAAGAAGAGAGAAGTTAACTCAAAGGCATAGCAAGATTGGAGGCGGGATCTCATCAGCAGTAAGGTTTTAGCATGTCTGATTGCTGTGTCAAAGGAGACTCTGGAGAGAGAGAGTGAAGATTCAAGATGGAAAGGGAATCTTAGACCGAATGAGGCTGCCATTTAATATATTGCTGCCTCAAAGTAAGCCAACATTTAAGTGATAGGTTACTGAATGATTTAGATGTCTTTTAGAAAGCTTTAATATATAAAGGTGTATATCAGTTAGTTTCGGTGAGGCTGTTCTTCAATAATCCACAATCCTAAAGTCTCAGTGGCTTAAAAGAACTAAGGTGTATTTCTTGCTGACACTCCATGTATATCATGTAACAGGTCAGCTGGGGATTTTGCTGCAGTTCATTCTTACTCTAGGATCCAGAGTAATAGAACAGCTCTTTTTCTGAGGATTGCTAGTCACTCTGGTACAGGAAAAGAGAAACATGATAAATTAAACACTGACTTTTGAAGCTTTCAGGTATAAGTGACTTTTGGTCACTTGCCCTCACAGTTCATTCACTAAATCAAGTCACATTGCTGTGCTGTCTCCCCAGGGATGGGAGGTACAATCTTAATTTAATACTTGCCAGGAAGGAGAGCAGAGTATTTGCAAACCAGAGTATTTGCAAACAGTCCTAATGAGCACCATAAGGAATATATTTACCTGGAGTACTACATTGAGTTACAGTTATAAAAAATCTCACATTTATGATCATTTCTATAAAGAGTTGAGCAGTACACTTTTCTTCAGGAAAATAATCCTGTACTACAACTTTGCTCCTAAGGGGAAAATATGATTGGAATTAGAGCTCATTTACAGTTACAGTGTCATTTTCAGAGCTCTGTCCCAGAAGTATATGCTATGGTGACAGAAACATAAAAGGAATACATTGAATTTTTACCAGTTATCACTTTTAAATGTGAAATAATGAACTTTGGAAAATAAAATTAACATTTTTTTCTTAGAACTTGTTGGCTAAATACCCTTTTCATTCTTTAAAATTCTAGATAATTCCTTTAAATAGTGTCAAGTTCTATAAAGGAGGACAATAGAAGATGAAACAAAGATCTGACCGAATTCTCAGGCTAATAGTTTAGTTCCCTCTAACTGTACAGTTGCAGTTTAAAACATTCCCTATTATCCCAACAGGAAACATTTCCTTTGTATAAGTGATGGTGCATGTTTGGTTCAGCGTAGATTCAGTTCCCAGTTGCAACTTATAAATGCTGTACAGGGAAGTGTTTAGTGTTCAAACAAGAATTATACTTCATTATCCTAGTTTCAAGTTTCTGCATCATCTCATGAATCTGACAGCTTCTTCACAAATGTACTTATTAGAAGTCTTCAGAGAAGCATCTTAGACATTTATGGCATTAATAAGGATTTAGATTGTAAACGATTTTAAGTATGGGCATGGCAGGTGTGGTAATTTTATGGATTTTGAAACAGTTTCTCATCACAGTTCAAACAGACCTATCTGCAATACTTTGCTGTGTCTGTTGAAAAGGCTCCAGGGCCAGCATAGAATGCAATCAGGGTGCTTTACTGTTGGGTGACATCCATTTCCTTGATGTCCTGTACAGTCTTGCAAGAGTTTCTCTGTAGGATGTGATTGTTGAGTGAGTTTTACCTGGCTATCAGTGAATTTAAGAGAGTAAAAGGAGACTCTGTCTACAGTACTAATAAAGTTCCTTTGTAACATAAAAGGAGTGAAATCAGATGTCTAGAAGCCTGCCAGAGAGATAAAATGCAATGTGCTTTAGCCATTGTTATTCTCCTGATTAAGTGCATAGTGTTAAAGCTACATGTAAGTTTGGTGTGTGTGTTTGGGTGCATAGGTAGAATCTGATGTGGTTAAAAAAGATGGACTTTACTCTCTAGGAAGCTGAGAAGAGAGTGTTAGTTATTTCCAAAAAGGGGCTTTTGACCCAGGTTGTGTTGGTTTAAAGAATCTACAAAAGAGGTAAGCATTGGCTAGACACCACATTCATTTTTTAAACAACTGGAGTAAGACAAAATGGAAGAGGTTCAGAGTAAAAGCAAACAGTGTAAAACTACAAGGAAACATTAATTCTAAGACATATACAATCCAAGAAAAAAAATAAAAAATATTTTTGTTATCAAGGATCAGGGCTTGTTTAAAATAGATTTTTTAAAAGTAATTTTGCCTATTTATTTATTTTTGACTGTGCTGGGTCTTCATTTCTGCTCGGGCTTTTCTCTAGTGGTGGTGAGTGGGGACTCCTCTCTACTTGTAGTGTTTGGGCTTCTCATTGCAGTGGCTTCTCTTGTTACAGAGCGTGGGCTCTAGAAATGCGGGCTTCAGTAGCTGTGGCTCCCGGGCCTTAGAGCACAGGCTCAATAGTTGTGATACACAGGATTAATTGCTCCATGGTGTGTGGGAATCATCCCTGATGAGGGAACAAGCCCATTCTCCTGCCCTGAGAGGTGGATTCTTTACTGTTGAGCCCCCAGGGAAGCCCTGAAATACATTTTTATTAATGAGAAAACGTATTGCTTGGATATAACCACTGGGAACATATAGTTTCATGTGCATGATGAATAATTTTAGCTTATACTAGAGTGGCCTTCCACTGATTTGCTGTTGTTGTTCGGTGGCTCAGTCATGCCCGACTCTTTGCAACCCTGTGAACTGAAGCTCGCCAGGCTCCTCTGTCCTCCACTATCTCCTGGAATTTGTTCAAATTCATGTGCACTTCCACTGATACATGTTAATTATTTAATCTAATGAAATATAAAATATTTTGACAGGGTAAGGAACTTATTCATCTGCTGAAACAGTCACCTTAAATCTGTAATAATACTCAGCATTTTGTCAGGTATAAAGTCTTGGAACTTTTTAGTTGATTTCAAGGATTTTGATTAAGATGTTGGCCTGGAATTTTTTTTTTTTTTTTTTTAAGATGTTGGTCTGGAATTCTAAGTGGAATTGAGGTTTAGAAACAGCCTGAATAATATTATTTTCATGAAAATAAGATATAGGCTTTTGAATTCAGGTGTTTCCCATGAGTACTTCTGAGGTGGTGCAGTTGGTTAAGGATCTGCCTGCTAATGCAGGAAACGTGGGTTTGATCTTTGGGTCGCAAAGATGCCCTGGAGTAGGAAATGGCACCCCACTCCAATATTCTTGCCTGGGAAATCCCATGGACAGAGAAACCTGGCAGGCTACAGTCCATGTGTTGCAAAGAGTTGGACACGACTGAGCATGCATGAGTGCTTATAGATTTTAATGTGAAATTTAAAAATATTGTCACATGACTTTATTTAATGTTTGAGCATATAGTTTGACTAAATATATGTGTTTGTAGGATTTACATTGATAGATTTTTTACGTAGGTTGATAGATTTTAAATGGACCATAAGTAATAAGTAATAGCCATATTACTTATCTAAAAGTTTGTGTTTTAACATTGCATGATAACTAGGTTAAAGATGAATCTCTATAATAACTCTGGCACCTATAAGTATTTGCACACTGATAGTCAAAATGTCTCAGTGGTTGATTGATTTTCTGTGCCATGCAGGAGCTCCATAGCTTTCTTGTTAAATTCACTACCACTTCAGAGGTAGTGGTTTTGAGGTATAAGATTTATAAGATGAAGTACAGTTATCTATTTTTAGTTCCTCACACACAGAAGAATGCTTGGTAATAGCTGCACTTTATCTGTGAGCTGCAGTAAATTTTTCTAAATTATAGGCTCCATATTTCTGAGGACAAATTGAAAAAAACACCTTCTTCTGAAAGATTTAAAGTGGAGAGTACTATTGTACTCACTTTATATAATCCTGGTAGAGATGCAAGTGAGGATGCATGATTTGTGTCTAGGATTACAACTGTATTAGGGCAAACACATTTAACATATACATATGTATGTATATGTATATATATATACATAGTATATATAATATATATATATACATATATGTTAACACATTCCTAAATATGAGAGAGATGTCTCTCTTTTATTGTTTAGATAACTGAATTTAAATAAGTAACCAGATTGTGTCCATGTCATTAAATATTGCTTTGGGTTTAAAGAGGAAAGAAGGCTGTCTGATTGAGTTTCCTTTCAGCACTGCAGTAGTGCTTTGCCAGAGGTTTCATCTCCCTGTAATGAAGGTATATTATCTTCTCTCGAGCGAGTCCCAGCAACCTGTGTGCAATACACAGAGAACATCTTTGTATTAGACATGGAGCATGAGTCCAAACCAATTACACCAGGAAAGATACCACATTTACTCCTCGGTGGATTACTTCCTTCACTGTTGCTGCTCTTTCAGAGACAGGACAGAGGGTAAAAAAAGGGCTCTCTGTAAATATGAAATTTAAAAGAATAGCTGGAAATCTCTAAGTTGGGAGCCAAGTATGCTGTACCACATCGACTTCCTTTTTAGAATACCAGAAAATGAAAAACATATGGGGTGACTTGTTGAGTTGATTTTTGTTCTGTACTCTATTCTTGTTATGGATTCATTTTCAGAATCAAACATTCTGAATGCTTCTTGGTGGATGCATGTGGGTTTGAAAACATCACAGCATGTGGGACCCAGTGAAACAAGAATTTCATTTGTTTTCCTTGGCTTCTGTATGTCATGATCTGTCCAATATGACAGACTAGGAAATGGTAAATTTTAGCAAGGTCTTAGGGCTGAGTCGTGAACTTCACTTTGGTTAGGATAAGAAGTCTGGTAATGAGAAGTGAACTGATATTCTAGTTGGTTCTTTCATTTATGCAACTCATATTATTGGATTTTAGTTCTCACTGTTGAGATTGGAGCACCTCATTATGTGTCCAGGCGCATCCTACTTTATGTTTTTTCTGTTTGTTTAGTACTCATTTTATTCTATCAGATGAACAGAGAGTTAGGATCTATTAAGATAAATATATATAAAGTTGTACCAGCTACTTATTGTTACAATAATGCCATGTAACAAGCAACCACACAATCTCAATGACATAAAACAAAGAGCATTTATTAAGTTCTTATGTCTGTGAGGTCAGCAGATCTAGACTGGGCTCATCTAGGGCAACTGGCTCTGCTCCACGTGTCTCTTTTTCTCCTCTTGGGACAGAGGGCTACACCTGCCTGCTTTTCTTGCAGCAGCAGTAGAAGTATAAGAGGGCAAGCTCAATCATACATGTGCAGATCAGTGTTTTAAAGGGGAGGTGTCACATTATATCCATTAGTGTTCTATTGGTCAAAGCTTGGTACATGGAGAAGTTCAAAGTCAAGAAGCAGAGAAATATTTTCATCCTCTCTACTGGAGGAATTCAAAAGTACCTGGTTATAGGGAGTGGTAAAGAACTGAGGCCATTAACACAGCTTACCATAAGGGTTATTGCTTTTTCTCATACTCTTGATAAGAACAGAACATTCAAATAGAATTAATTGAAGGAATCAAAGGAAGAAGTTTACCAAGTAATAATCTTTGTCTATTGCTTGATTAAATATATAGTTGCCTAATTATATGCTTTTCTCCTGCCTCTATATGCCCTGTGGAGTAATGATGAGAAAAAAGAGAAAAAGTCACTCAGTCGTGTCTGACTCTTTGCAACCCCATGGACTATACAGATCATGGAATTCTCCAGGCCAAAATACTGGAGTGAGTAGCCTTTCCCTTCTCCAGGAGTTCTTCCCAACCCAGGGATCGAACCCAGGTCTCCCACATTGCAGGTGGATTCTTTACCAGCTAAGCCACAAGGGAAGCCCAAGAATACTAGAGTGGGTAGCCTATCCCTCCTCCAGCAGATCTTCCCAACCCAGGAATTGAACCAGGGTCTCCTGCATTGCAGGTGGATTCTTTACCAACTGAGCTATCAGGGAAGCCCAGAGTAATGACATATTCTTTATTTGTTATATTATGCCTAGGATCTAGAATAGTTGTTGGCATGAAAGCAAAGCATACATTATTTCAATGAATTAGTGAACTTTAAAGCTAGGCTTCTCCCAGAATCAGTTAGGATAACAGACTCATTGATTTTTTAACTGAGATATAATTGACACAAACCATTTTATTAGTTGTAGGCATACAACATAATTATATGGATAGATAACAAATAAATTTAGTTAACATCCATTACCACACATTGTTGCAATTTTTTTTCTTGTGATGAAGGCTAATAAGATCTACTGTCTTAGCAACTTTCAAATGCACAGTACAGTTTTGTTAACTATACTCACCATGCTCTACATTATATTCCCAGGAATTATTTACAATGGAGAGTTTGGATGAGAGTTTGGATATAGTTGAAATGCTTTAACAGTTAGTGCTTAAAAGAAATTGCTTGTTTGACAAAAAGATGGTCTAATTTTTAAGGAAAGAGAAAGGTATTAGTTAAGATTATTTTTATCAATTAATATCTTGATTCCTCTCTCCCTTTTCAGTGGTTTCTTCCTCTTGGTGTATAAAAGGATCAAGTTGATTATATCCTAAAACTTTGATCTGACTTCTTAAAGCTACTGTACCATCTCTCCTCTTTCCACTGTCAAATTTCTTGAAGGGATTATGTATATTTCATGAGCTGGTTCCAGTTCCTTGGCTTCTACCTCGTCTTTTACTTGCCATATTCCAGACTGACCCCACTTCTGCCTCTGCTTACTGAGGATCGAGTTCCTAATCCTAAGCTTTTTTCCTTTTTTTTAAAAAAAAGAATTTATGTGTTATTTAAGGACTCTTTGTAGCATATACTAAATGTTTCCAAAATGGCCTATATAAAGAGTTCATTGGCAAAATATCCAGGAATCACTTCCAGAGATTTCAGGATGGAATTTCAGTTTCACTTTGTGAACCCAAAAATCAAGCTAATAAGGGGCTGTTTTACTTCAGGAGGGTTTGCAACACAGATGACACACTTTTTCTTAAGATGTGTCATCCTTTGCCTCTCTGTAGTGGTAGCCACAAACTCACTATTCCTTGGGCCTTTTTTCATTTTGCATTTAAAGGATTAACCATTTCTGTTCTCAACACTATATAGGCGTCCTGGAATAAACAGATGCATAGAACACAGTGCTTGGCATACAAAGATTTGCATGAACAACTAGTTTATTGAAGAGTCACAACTTTATAGGAGTCCCATCATAAAACTTTGGAAATGTTTCCAGTCACTGCCTTTAATTTTCAGTTGAATTCTCTTTCTCCATTTCTTAATGATATCTTAAACAATATAATTTTCTGGTCATTTTCATTGATTGAAAATTCAGTCCAGGTCAGAACTTTAATCTCAAACTTGACTTAAATCTTCTGTCCTCTCCTCTGCCTGTGGCTGACTTAACCAGCTGCTCTCAGGACTTGCTGAGAGAGGGTGAGTGCTATCCATCCGCTTTTCTGAGCTTTTCTTGCTGAGAGAGGGTGGGTGCTATCCATCTGCTTTTCACCTCTCATCCCACTTCTTCGTTTTTGGGTGGTGCTGGGTCTACACCTCACCCGCACCACCCTTCCCTCTGCTGGGGGCCTGCATAGCTCTCATCCTCACTTTGTTGGTGTTGCTGTTTCTCTGACCAGCACTGACTGATGTCTGATGGCCTGAAATACTTGGTCATCCACCACATGGCCACGTCTGCCTTTCCAGGATTGGGTGCTACAGTTCCTCAACATACCCTCTGTTCTAGTCGAGTGAAATTACTGCTGCCTCCCAGGCAGATTCTGTGTTTCCCTAGGCTGTCCCTCTCTAGTTCTAATCCAACTTTAAGAATCAGCTTAAATGGTTACTTGACTTATATAGCTCTTGCTGGCACTGTTTTTGGAATTGATTTCTCTCTCAGCACTATTCCTGTTGCACTTCATTTTTTTTTTCTTAGAAAATTTGCCACTTCTCCTTTGATTGTAGTGATTTATAGGATGCTTCTCTTTGGTACCAGTGTGTAAATTCCTTTAGCGCAGAGACTGAATCTTGTGTTTCCTCCAGTGCTTTCCACAGTCGGTGGAATAGAAACTCACTCTTAGAGGGCTCTCAAATGCTGAGTGTGCTATCTTATTCAGAGATTCAGCATTTTGGGGCATAATGTTTTAGAAGTCAGAATACTGCTGCATGTGTAAGTGCTTTTCATAGTTCTTATTGCTATCAACACTCAATAAATGATTTAAGCTGTAATATCCTTTTTTTTTTTTTGATGGTAGATATTGGATCTGTTAACCCAAAATGTAGTGGATACTCTTAAGGCAGAATGCATTCCTTGTGGAGTGCAGGGGAGACCTTAAAGCCAAAGGTGGTTGGTCCCGGGAAGTGGCTAAATGCAAGCAGCCTACTAAGCCCTCGATCTTTCTGAGCAGCTGCTGAGCTTTCTGTATTTTGTGTGCCCCTTTCTTGTGGGTGACAAGTACCAAATCTCTAAGGCACGCAAGGGTATGAAAATGAGAGTTTGGGGTTCATGGCCTCAGCTGTTTGAATTTGTTACCCTGCTCGAATAGCACAAATTCTATTCTCCCTTTAGCGTGGGCCTTCTCGGCTTCCTACAAGAATGTGATATTTTCCCCAACCTGATGGGCAAATGCATAATTTACTTCATCACTGAATTTACTATGAAACCAACTGTTTTCCTAGTGTGTGGAATCAATGTAAACAAAACCAAGAAGCGTGGCTTGTGGCTTATTTAAAATACTGCTTTCTGTATATTATTCCTGCAAACCTTCTGCTTTGGGATAACGATCTGGTATGTATTAGTAACCTTGCGGGAAAATGCTGAAGCAATTTGCCATCTTCTCTTAAAAATAACACTATTCTAGCCCAGAAGGGTGATATGCTTTATGCAGCAGATATAAAGTAATTTCTGAACTCATAAATTAAGGCTATGCTCCAAGTCTTATTTTGGATCACCATTTTGCTTCCTTATGTATCGCAGTGCATGAAAGATGCCTCTCAGCAGCTCTAAATGTTAGGTTTGATGTGTGTGCCTCATTTTATTAGTTAGCATTAAAATCTATGGAATAATAAAAAAAGATACAGATTATGCAACAGTCATGAAATGGCAGTGTTTAGAATGTATAGGCTCTACAAAATAACTAATCAATTCCTATTATATCCATCTCTTTCATATTTTCTCCAAGAAGAAATTGAATCAGCTGATCAGATAATTTCAAGATCCATTAAAAAAATATTTCCATTTTATCCACTCATTAAGTTTGTTAATATCACACATGGCTTTCCCTAAGACACTGACCAACCTTCTGTTCTACTGACAACTTCAGTCTCTGACTTGCATCTGCCAGAGTGCATTGCTTATGGTGCAGAATCAGGTGAGCTCCACATTGGGACTGACTAGATTACAAGGGTGTGGATATGTATTTCTTCTGTGAATATGTATCTTTCTTCCTCCCTTCCTTGCTCCCTTACTTCCTTCTCTATTTGAATGCTTAGTGAATATTTTCCTTACTCTTATGATTAAAACATTTGTCAATATGTTTCTTAGCATTGGTTTTTTCCCCCATAGATTTTGCTGGAAACATGATGAGTCCATTCGTTTGAATACCTGGGGTTTGTTTCAGTCTAAGAAAGTTTTTCTTTGATTTGTCTTTTATTATTGTTTCTGTTCCAATTGATTTAGTGAAATACCAAAATAATTGGCTGTCTCTCCATTCTTTTGTCTACAAACATGTCATCTTCGCTCTCATTTTTTTTTTTTGTTTTGTTTTCGTTTGCATTAATAGAGAACATCTGAAGTTTTCCCTTCACATCACTGGTTGTATTTTATGAAGTGTAAATTTTGCTCTTTATTGCCTTTCTGCTCAATTTATTTTATCCCTGCCTTGTTAGATTGTTTTTTAAACATGAAATTTTGAAACATCACTTATTTTTTAAATACCACAAATGAAATGAAAGGCAAAGGACAAATATTTGGTGGAGGAAGAAACCGCCCCCCGGTATTGAGGTTTATAAGCTTAATGAAAAAAGCTCTTTCAACTGAGAAAAATGTCCACACCTGTTTGAAAGAACCTGCAGCCCTTCTCTCCTGTGTGTCTCTTTCATTATCACACAAAACAGTTCACTTCTGACACTTCTGGTCACCAAATGTCGAGGGCTTTTCCTCAAACCACCAAGTAATTCTCTGCAACACCAGCTGATTTTCCTGCAACGTAATTCTGCCAGTATCCACCTGAGGCTGAGGACTCAGTCTCCTGAGACTGTCCCCCACTTCAGACGCCAGTCACGAGTCCAGGTTGTCGCCTGTGCTTCAGTGCTTCTGATCAATTGTTACGTCTGAGGTTCCCATGACCCCTTCCTTAGGTTTGATTAATTTGCTGGAGCAGTTCGCAAAACTCAGAAAAACATTTACTTATGTTTACCAGTTGATTAAAGGATATGATAAAGGATGGGCTTCCCAAGTGGCTCATTGGATAAAGAATCCACCTGCAATGCAGGAGGTGCAGGAGACGTGGGTTCGATCCCTGGGTCAGGAAGAGTCCCTCGAGGAGGGTATGGCAACTCACTCCAGTATTCTTGCCTGGAGAATCCCATAGACAGAGGAGCCTGGTGGGCTATAGTCCATGGGGTTGCAAAGAGTCGGACATGACTGAAGTGACCGAGCACACACACATGCCGGGTGAAGGATGCAGATGAACGGCCAGGTGAAGAGGTACATAGGGTGAGGTCTGGGAGGGTCCCGAGCACAGCTTCAGTCCTGGAGTTGGACTGCATTACCTTTCTGGTATCTGGATTTACCAACCTGGAATCTTTCTGAACCCCGTGCGATTGAGATGTTTATGGAGGCTTCCTCCTTTAGGCACGAGCAATCATTAACTCCATTTTCAGTCCTCCTTTCTCAAGAGAATGGGGGCAAGGCTGAAAATTCCAAACTCCTAATCATGTCTTGTTCTTTGTGGTGACAAGCTCCCATCCTGGAGCCCACCCAGAGTTGCCTCTTTGGAACAAACACACTCCTATTAACCAGGAAATTGAAAGTGTTTCAGGAGCCCTGTGTCAGGAACTGGGGTCAAACACCAAATATGAGAACAAAAGTTGCTTCTATACTCTTATCACTTAGGATATCACAGAGACTTTAGGGGTGTGTGCTATGGCCTGGAGGCAGAGACCAATATATATTTTATATATATATATACACACACATATATATCTTTTTCTATATTTTCACAGTACTGTAAGAGAGAAGCTAACAGAGGCAATTGCAAGCAACTGATGGAAGATGACAAGTAGACAAATTCAGGACAAGTGCTAAACCTAATCAGTAAAAATTTTAACCAACATAATACTTTTTAAATATCAAATTTCGAGATTAAACAGTAGATACAATTTGAAACAAGCTAGATACAGTAGATAGAAACAAGCTAGAAAACAGTAGATACAAGCTGAAGTAGATTTGCTTAAGGGATGATCTCAAAGCTTGCTAACAGCAGAGCAAACTTTAATAAACTTTTTGAAACCAATTTATTGATATATATCAAGAAACTTACAAAGGAAAAAAGAATCCATTGATCCAGCAATCTTACTTGTGGGAAGTTATTGTAAAGAGATTATCAAAGGTCTTATGAAAATTATAAGTACAAGGGATGCTTATTATGCTTTAAAATTATAATTAGCCTCCAATTAAAATAAATAAGTTAAAAAAATTAGAAAAATAAAAAAGTTAAATATCCAATTCAAGAGAATCATACATGATAGAATACATACATGGTGTAATATGCATCTTTTAAGAAATCTGTTTTAAAAGAGAATTTATTGATGTGGGAAAAACATTTTAATGTTAATGAAAATAAAGGATAAAAATTGTGTATGATTCTCATTAACTAAATAACCTGTTGTTTTCTGTCTACATAACACATGTGCGCACACACACACACTCTTCATTTATTATTATGACTATTTAGTTCATCCTTTGATCTTTTAACAACAGCCCATTCTCTTCTTAATTTCTCCTTTTTCATGGAAGGCATGCCATCTTGCGTCCTATGGAAAATTTCCTACCGTAAATATGTTTAGATGTCTCCTTACTGTGTTTGCAGTATCTTTCTACTTAGGTTATGAGTTGGATTTTTCTTTATGCAGCCTTGAGATGAGAGATCAGCCTATGATTGATGATGGCCAGTGAGTTACGTTGGCCTCATCCTTGGACCACTTGAGTGCAATCCCACTCTTAAGTTCTACAGTGCCCTAGAAGTTTGATTCATATTTCTTGCCCAGTGTTTCCTGTCTGACTGACTCATCTCGTACAGCTCAGCTGGGCTGAAATGGTGGTTTCTCTTGTGTTTCCCCCTTACTGCACATTACTCTGACACTGGGAGCAAATGGAATCATGAGAAACTTACATGGAGGGATTGTGTTTAGAGATGTGTATCACCAGTTGTTCCCAATCTCGATGCCCAATTATTTCTAACTTGGTTTCTGTTAGTGAGGAGAGAACAGGATAGGGCAGCTGGCTTGAGAACCAAGCAGGAAAAAGAATAGCTGGTCAGTTTTGTTTGCGGTTACCTTTGTGTTTGTGAACCAGAGAAGAAATGGTAGGGGAGGAACTCGGGCTCTGTAGGCCCACATTAACGTTGACACTGCGGTTACTACCTATCGATTGTAATTTCCTGATTTGTCTCATTGGCTTTGTCATCAGTGGCATATTATTCCAGATTCATAGGTCTCCCATTACTCTCATTTTTTTATAATGTGACTTTTCTCTTGTTGAGAGACTATCTTCATACTTATAAAGTTGGAAACTTTATTATGAAGTTGGAAAAGACTGCTTCAGGGGCTGCTTAATGGAATACAGTTTTAAGTAGGAAGAAGGAGAAAAAGATGTTTTTAATCCTTAAACCATTCTTCTCCAGTTAGCGTACTTTACTTGCTCTAGTATGAGAGAGAAGATGGCATATCTCTGTAGTTTGTGCAAACAGTACAGCTTATTTTAGCAAAACGACCACATTTTGCCATGGCACTTGGGTTTGCCACATTATGTCATTGTAATCAAATGAAGTTGCTAGTCACAGAGAGTAGGAAAAAAGGTAATTATATGGAATTATACAGTAGCTTCATGTTGCAGCTCTGCCATGATGTACAGGTATGAATTCATAATGCTAACTACTGTAGCTCTTATAATGTGCCAGGTACTGTTTTGAACATTTTGTATTTATTAGCTCATTTAATTCTCCCATTAACTCTATGAGGTAAGTATTCTCTTCAAAGTCTTACAGATGAGGAAACTGAGGTATGAAGAAGTCAAGTGACTTGCCCTAAGTGTTATAGCTGGTTAAGTGTCAGAGGTAGCATTCTAGGGAATTCCCAGGTGGTCCAGTGGTTAGGACACTGCACTTTCATTGCTGAAGTCATGGGCTTTGCAGCATGGCTTAAAAAAAAAAAAATAGAAGAGCATTCTAAATTTTTTCTCCTAAAATCCCAAATTCAGGTTTTTTTTTGAATTTCATTAGTAATCTAAATATAAGTAAAGAAACCTGGAGAAGTGTTTGAGAAGAAGGATGGAAAAGTTTGTTGACTGTCATCTATGTACATCTATAATACACAGAAACACAAACACAGAACTTTATATGTAATTAAAATTTTTTTTATTTATTTATGTGTGCACTGGGTCTTCATCATTTTGTAAGTGCTTTCTCTAGTTGCGTAAGTGGGGTCTTCTCTTCCTTGTGGTGTGTGCGGCTTTTCTTGTGGAACACAGGCTCTTGGAGGCATGGGCTTCAGGAGCTGTGGCTTGTGGGCTCTGGAGCGTGGGTTCAGTGGTGTGGCATATGGGCTTAGCTGCTCTGTGGCATATGAAGTCTTCCTGGACAGAGTTTGAACCCATGTCCTCTGCATTGGCAGGTGGATTCCTATCCACTGCACCACCTGGAGAATGAAATGGCTACCTACTTCAATATTCTTGTCTGGGAGATCCCATGGACAGAAGAGCCTGGTGGGCTACAGTCCATGGGGTCGCAAAGAGTCAGACACGACTGAACGGCTGAGCATACATGCACCACCAGGGAAGTCCATTGTGTGTTAATATTGAAAAGGGTACCACTCCAGCACAATAATCTCCTCCTGTTGTTTCTCTTTTCTTCCAAGGATTTGAAAGTATTTTTTTATAACTTTGTCTTCTTTGGTATATAGAAATAACACCAGTGATTTCCCAGTATCATACTCATAAGAGTTTCCCGTTATAAGAATGAAAAAATTGCATTGGCTGATTCTTTATTTTCTCATACCACTTTCCATAGACCATCAATAGTTTGAATTTGTGAGATGGATAAACACAGTTTTGAGTCTAGGTTTTGGCCATAAAAGAGAGCAAATCATACAGTAATGTTAAATTCATGGCTTGGATCTTTTCAGAAAGATTCTCTAATCAAACCAGCTCCTGGGAACAGATTATTTACATCTGGAAGGCACATATTATGTAAATGCTTCTCCTTCCCATGTTTGTTTAGAGGGACTCAGAATTATCCCCAGGTGGAGAAGTATACATTTTATTGTCTCCTGGGTGTAGCAACCATGTGGCATTTGACACACAGTGGAATGAGCTACCCTTCTGGAGAGGACCATTTGAAAGGGCTATCCCAGAGGGGCCTTCAATGTCTTTGGTGAGTTTGTTTGTTTTTTTGTTTTTCATTTTCAAGAATTCCTGAATCTACTAGAACATTCTTGGGATGCTTTAAAAAATGTTTTGGGTTGTTTTGGTAGGCATCATGCAATAATATAAAAGATGAGTTATGGCATGCATTTGCAAACAAAACTAACTTTAAAACCAAAGGTCCTTTTACCCCCTGAACATTTCTACCATTTATAGTTCTCCCAAGTATTTCTTCAGTTTTTTTACTTTAAAAATCCAAAGATGTAAGAAATATCTGAGGAAAGAGGACAGTGAAAGAAGCGTGCAATAAATGAATAGATATTTTTAAAAAGTTTGATTCAGACATATAAGATGATGGAGTGTTAGAACTGAGGTCTTTCAGTTTACTAAGAAGACTGAATCACAAAGAATCGATTTCTCTGAAATGACACAATCAGCAATTGGGCCATGGGAAAGAGACTTTAGTGTGTTTCAATTTCATTCCACCAGGTCACAGTCGCTTGAAGGTTGGGAAAATAACCAAAGTTCTGGTGAGAAAGATGCCTCATTGCTATTCTGAGTGACAAATAGCAGAAAGACCCTACCTTAGTTTGCTTCAGCTGCCGTAACAAAATACTATAGTCTGGGTGGCTTAAACAACAGAAATTGATTTTCTCACCATTATTGAGTCTAGAAGTCTCAGATCAAGGTCTGGCGGGGTTGATTTCCGCTGAGAACTTTCTTCCTGGCTCAAAGATGGTGACCTTCTTGCTGTATTATCACATGACAACAGAGAGAGAATGAGCTCTCTGATGTCTTTTTCTTAGAAGGACACTGATACTATTAGATTAGGGCCCCACCCTAAAGATCTCATTTAACCTTAATTAGTTCCTTAGAGGCCCTAGCCCCAAATACAGCCACACTGGGGGTTAGGGGGTTCATATGAATTCTAAGGGGGTGGGGATGCAAATACTCAATGCATGACAAAACTGTAGTGTTTCCTAATCATAGCAGGGAACACATTTAATTTTATCTGAATCATAAGCAAGAGGGAGGAAACTTAGATCTTGTATGGGACACATCTGGATTTGATCCTGTGGCTCCTTTATTTAGTACCTATATGATCATGGATGCATTATTTAATTGTTCTGAGTCTTGGTTTTCTCCTTTGTAAAATGGGAGTGATGATGCTTCATGACGACTGTAGAATGTACTTAGCACAGTGCTGTTAATGTGGTTAAGTGCTCAATATATGAAAATGATCATTGTTTTTAGCTCATAGATTTAGTATAGAGCAAGGACTCAGTTTGCCTTATCCAAGAAAAACTATTGTAAACAAATATTCCCTCGTCTTTAAACTATTTTATGGTATGAATAATCTTAGGAGAAGTAAAGCTATAATTATGTGTGTGGTTAGGGAAGAAGCAAAGCTATATATACCTTAAAAAATGGCTTTAAAGTTATTTTCTTTGGCCTTAAGATTCTTGACTGTTTCTCTACACTTTTTCTCTACAAATCTTTGAATTTTTGAATCGTTTTATATCAGTGAAGAGTTATCACTGACTCACCTTCTTCTGGGGACCCCAGAGGGCGGAATCAGGACCAAGTGATGAACTTTTGTGGAAGAAAGATTTAATTTCAACTAAAGAAAGAACTGCAGAACAGTCTGAGCTGTTCGAATAAGGGATGAGTTTTCTCGTGAGGTGGTGAGTTCCTTATCTCTGAACAAGGACCACTTGGCAGGAATGTTGTAGGGTTTCAAGAAGAGGACAGGAAGCTGCTCCAGGACTTTAGAGACTTCTTCTACTTTAAAATTCTGTGATTACAGAATGTCATTTTCAGGAAGTCTCTCACTTTAGAAAAGGATGTACAAATGGCGGTTACCTCAGTGTCTGGCTTATGACTTAGAAAATAGAACTCTGATTGGTCTGTTCAGGCAGCCCTGGAACTTGAAGTTCTTTCAGGTTGTTCCTTATGTCTTAGGGCTACTGATGATGACTTTGGAGCTAAATATAGCCTAGAAAGTACCATTGTGTATCCAGTCACTCTGAGCCAGTGCAGCAGACTTCCTTTTTACCTTGGTGTCTAACACTTCATTAGGCTCTGGACATGATCCTTTTGTTAGATGCCAGCACAAGCATTTCATTACAGATTCAGGAAATGATGAAGAGATAAATGTTAAAAAGAATGTTTCCAAGGAAGATATTAATGGAGTGTTAATGCATCTTACTGTCTTCCCAGAGTAGAATTCTCTAGAGGGTTTTGGGTTTATGAGAGTGAGAGTTAATCCATGCCAGTAGAATCTGTAGCTTCATTTAGCAACAAAGTAAATATGAATATTAATTAAAATGTGGGGTTTAGCACTTCCTTGTAAGCAAAATTCCTTGAAAACTTCAATCTGGAACAAAGCCATATGCTTGCTCAGTCATGGAAACCTAGAGCCAGAAAGACTAATATATACTTTCCCTAGCTCTGAAGGCAAGACAATAACAACATTGTATTCTCCAAACTGAGGAACTGTCGACAGCAGCATTTTCATGAAGGGAGCTTCAAAGGAAACTTGTGAAAGAACCTTTAAAGGAGGAGCTCAGTCATTTTTTAAAAGCGGCTGTGTGTTTTAAAGGTATTAGTAATATAGGCTTCATGAATACTTTAAGTTTAAAAAATCAATTTAGTCTTTACCATTTAGGCTTGGACACTGTAAATCACAAAGCCATTCTGAATATTCTAGCTGTCTTCTTAAAATCCGGCAAGGGAAATGTACATACTGGCCTATGTGTTGTGCCTGCCTTGAAATTTTGTGCTTTTAGGTTCAGCATTTATTTTTAAAGACAAAGAATGCTTTAAAGTGCACAGCATTTTTTCACCTTAGAGTTTCAAATGTTTTTGAGATGCTCTAGAGAACCTGAAATGCATCATATAGTTGATCAGTGTACAGATGAAAAGTGTGCTTGCTGTATCTCTGAGTTGTCCTTAAAATGACCTTTTGTATTTGAAATCACTTGAGGGTAGGAGAAAAAGAAAGAAAAAAGCACAGAAAAGTGGCGTTTGTAAAATGAAATGAAAGTTTTTGCATTTTTTCCCACCAGTTACCAAACAAATGTCTGTTCTTTGCTCCTGGGACTTGAGATGAGGTTGATGAATGGAAACCTATGAACTTGATTTTGTATGAGTATATTTGGTATGAGTATAAACTTCATCATCAGTTTTTCTGCTTCACTCTTGCTTTACATTCTCTTCTCTTTTTCTCCTTTCTGGATTTGTGGCAGGTGGGTATAGGAACAAAGGACTTGACATTGTACAATCAGGATGCTGGGGAATGGTGAACAATCTGGTTGTTTTATTTCAGTTTATTTTAAGGTATCCTGAAATATGATAATAGGTATGGGATGGGAGAGGGGCTTCTCTCAGTCACCCTATCACTTAGGTTAATGGTCCTATAAGATTAATATATGATAGTTTTTTTTTTCTATTTGGTTATTTAAATATAGCAGTGTGTACATATCAATCCCGAACTCCCTAACTATGTCTCCCTTACCAGGTAACCATAAGTTTGTTCCTTAAGTCTGTGAGTCTGTTTCTGGTTTGTAAATAAGTTTGTTTGTAAAATTTTTTAAGATTCCGTATATAAGCGATATTTCTTTTTCTCTGTCTGACTTACTTCACTCCACATGACAATCTCTTGGTCTACCTGTGTTGCTGCAAATGGCATTATTTCATTCTTTTTTAACATGCTAGTTTTAATAGTTGCATATAATGAAAGTAACTAGGTCAGCCTTTGTTTAAATATTCCTGACACCAGGTAAAAATGTTGCAGTGTAATGAACAGTGAAGTGGGAACAAAAAGGATTCTGATAAAGTTAGGCTGGTTCCACTTTTTCTTTTTCTTTTTTAATGTTGTGACCTCTGTTGTTCTCAGAAAAGCAGCTTGAAGCTTGAAGGGCTAATAGGAAACCTTTTCTATATTATAGTACAAAAAGTTCTCAGGCTGCAAGTTTGCAATTTATCCTAACACCTGCTGTGGTAGGCCCCAGGCTGTGAGTTTGCCTCTAATTCCAGGGGTCTTATATGGTGTGTGTGATTTCAGTTCCTTGCTCATACAGTGAGGGAACTTTAAGTCTCTATAGCCCAAGCTTTGTTTAATAGGAACGTTTTTATGAATTGTGTGTAGAGCTATCTAAATGAATTTTGTTTTCAGCTATTACCTGGGCATCCTTAGTGCTTTATTACACTCTGTAGGACAGTTGGGAAATGCCATAGCACCCATGAACCAGAAACATTGCCCGAACTTTTACCTTGTTTATCAAATAAATAGTTATATTGATTTTTTTTTAAACTGATGTCTGTCTTATTCAAACATTATTATATATAGCTGTTGGGATCAATATAATCATGTCATAGCTCACCCTTTTGGATTACTTTTACTTAATATTGAATGAAACCTACCCTCTGCCCATATCCCCTGCTCTGTGCTTTATACAAATAATTTAAAATAATAACAAACTACCTTGAAGGAGTATAGTGTATCCTATTTGGACAATTAGCAATTGGTCTCTACTTTCAAAAGAGTAATATCTTTAATATAGGTAATAATATAATCTTTTCCCATAGAAATTAAATTTCTTTTAATTAATTTGATCTTCATTTGGGTAAGTGTTATGAATTATTAATATTACATTTATTTAATTTCAAATCAAGTAGTCACCATTCGAAGTAGGGAGTTTTCTGGATGGAACTCTGGTCTGTGAAGCCCCTGAAGTTGAATGTAAAATCATTCATGTATGTGAACCTTTTGGGGAGAAGGTCCATAATTTTTGTCATTCTCATAGAGATTCTGTCCCTTACCCACACCCTCAAACACATACCATATTCAAGAATCAGAGGTTTAATATAAAGTAGAAGGGACTAGCAAAAACTTGGTGAGCTGGTGAAAAGATTTTAAGGATTTATTTCCAAGACGGCTTCAAGTGCTTCCTGTTGTATAGAGCTGTCTTCCTTTGGTACAGACCTTCCGAGGACCTTCACTGCATAGATGACATTAGTGTTAGGAATTAGGATATTATATGTTCAATTCTTTTCCCTTCTGAAAACAAAAAACTCTAGAAATGTTATAAATGTGTATCAAAGTATTATTATAGTAGTGTATTTTACAAATTCTAAAAAAATAACCAATTTCTTTCTTTGAAAATTTAAGTAATTTGTAATAACTGATTTTATTTTCTAGAATTTCAGCCCTTATGACATTATTTCAAAGGGCTTTTAAATTTCAAAAATACAAATTTGAAGTGTGCTTTACGAATTTCTTAGTGGAGACCTTCTTAATATAAGAGATTTTAAAAAATATTTCTGAATTCTGAAAGTCCTGTAGATAATCATCACCATCGCCATCTGTGCCAGGCACTGTTGTAAGTACTTTTCATGTATTAATTCATGTAATTATAATAATCCTATGCAGAAAGTACTATTAGCCCCATTATACGATAAGAAAACTGAAACAAAAAGAAGTTAAATAACTTGCCCAACATACTTTCTCCCTGTAATTTAAATGTGTGAAAAAAATATATGGTTAAATTTCACTATCCTGGTTTTTCTTTATATCTGGTCATCAGAGCTGGGGTATTAAAAGCCTGAACACATGTGTTTGACTCATTATCTGGGCTTCAAAATCAAATTTATTTCAGAATTTAGCTTTGAGTTTTGAAGCCACTTTTGCAGTGTTGCCAAAGATCTTATATTATGTTCATTTGCGTATATTTACTAATTAACTTGAGATCCACAAGCAATTTGTCAACATTTTAGTCTTCCTAAATTTCCCATTCTCTAAATAAAATTTGAGAGCAAGATGGTAAACATTTGCACTAAAGTGAAGACCTCACTCTAACCAAGCATATTCCTGTCTTAATGTACTTATCCTTTTAACAACATATTCTAAGAGCAGAAAGTTCACTTTTTACCAAAACCGCATGGTGCTTACTGCATTGCAGCATCTGTTTGACAAAAGCCTTGGAACACAATAATTAAAGTATGCAAATCTCTTCATAATGGCCTGATTTTACAGTCATTGCTCATAGAAAATCCCAATTGATTTCAGATGTGAAGCATTTTGTTATTAAGTTTTAATTGTTGATTAAATAATAAGAAACATATGCAGAACTCTCCGATCCTCTATTTAAAAATAAAACAGCGTTCTGATAAACTTTTCTAGCACGTCTCCAAGAGTTCAAATTCTAGAGAAGACTGCACTAACAAAAACACAACCTAAAATCTTCAAACTTGGTTTTGCAGATGATCTGAAAAAGTATATATATATATAGGTTTATAACCCAGGAAGTAATCAGTGACAGGTGTTGGTTAAGTGCTTCTTTGACTGGTTATCTGAAATCAAGAGATTTGTGAAACACATTAGACTAAATACTCACGTGGACACTACCTTTCTCTTCCCTAGCCTGCCAGGTTTCTGACAGGGAGTCTGGTTTCTGAAATTCAGAGAAATTGGAGTGAGGAGCAAATGTTTGGGATCGTGAATGCATATCTGGGGTCTCGGATGACTGGGGTCACGGGACGGGGTGGACATGCAGAGCCGGATGGGCAGGCTTTGAAATCCTCAGCCCTTGCGGGAGCTGCTCAAACAGTTGTTGTGCCAGGTGCGGGGTTGGGGGGAGGTGAGGCCGGTCCGGGCAGGTCGCTTGGAAGGCTGCCGGCGACTCGGAAGAGGACATGCGTGGTGTGCCAGCTCAGAGGAATCTCAGAGATGTCGATTTCATAGAGTGGGACACAGGTGGTGACTGTCACCTTGGTCTTCCTGCCATTAGTGGCAGATGATTTGCTGTGCCTTCAGATTAGGAAGTGAGGATATAATTTCCCGAAGGCTTGTCCTTGGTGACAGGCGAAGCTTGGAAAAACATTTTTAGACCATTGTTTCCCCTGTGTTTAAAAATGGAAGTCTGATATTGCTCCCATGAGTATATTCCTTGATGTTGCCTGCTTGCGTGATATCCTACTGTCCTATTTAAGGCCTGTTGTTACAGAAAAACTGTAAACTCTTCCATTAGATTTGAAGCTCAAATGTTGGCTAGGTGTTATGAAATCTATTTTTCAGATGAAGAAACTGAAACTTAGATTAGTTTGTCACAGGCACACCGTAGCCAACAAATGCAAGGTGAAGTGTCAGTCTAAATTGATTGGCTTCACATTTAGTTTAAGAGCTCTTTCTACAATACAATGCTCCATCTAACTGGAGAGTTCTAGTTATTGTCTGTTGCTGTTTACTTGCTAAGTCATGTCTGACTCTTTTGCCACCCCATGGACCGTAGCCAGCCAGCCTCCTCTGTCCATGGGACTTTCCAGGCAAGAGTACTGGAGTGGATTGCCATTTCCTTCTCCAGGGGATCTTCCCAAGTCAGGGATTGAACCCACGTCTTCTGCATTGGCAGGCAGATTCTTTACCACTGAGCCACCAGCAAAGTCCCCTAATTATTGTTATTTTCCCCTTATTTTCATGTTTAGGCTAACGGGCCATGTTTTTAAAAAATACCTTGTGGGTCCATAGTTAATAAACTCTGACCTAACATAGTTAAGAACATTTTGGAGTTTCTTTTCCTCAGGAGAAAGGTGCTTGACAATTCCCTCTTTTCAGGAATGTTTCAGATATTTGAATTTGTTATATTGTATTTGAATCACTGGCTTGGGGATGTATAAAGGAGGGAATATCAATCAAAATAGTAAAAAGAAACTTACTCAAGTAGATAACTGAATTAGGGCAATAAATTAAAGTCAATTCCCCAGAAATTGTAAGATCAGTCTATCTTAAGCCTACTATATGAGATGGAAGTAGATATTTTGCTTGTGTTTAAGTCACTGACCCATTTTAGAGTACTGCATTCAAAACACTACTCAGTTCTTCATGAAGTAGCAGTTTGTGACAGCTTAGGTCAGTGTTACCTATGCTGTCTTCCTCACAAGATTAACATATCTCTGCTCTTTTGCATTATTTATGTAGTTAATTTTGATAACAGGCAGTTTGTAGTCACTGATGTTTGCTGTAGAGGCACCCACAGAAGCAGATTCAACTGGGACCATAATTACACAGTGAGTCACATTATATGGCAAGCCGGGCTCTAAAGTTTTAAATTATTCAAAAATGTTTTTGTTGTGAGCTCTGGCACATCCTCATTAGCATGGAGCTCGTCAGCCAGGCTGAATCAATCATGCAGGGAGAATTCGTGTCCTGCCAGCCTTGTCACCTCCTGTTAACTCACAAGATAAACTTGGCCTAGGACTCAGCTTGGCTGGGAAGAGTGCCGGTGTATTGATAGCAGATGGTGCCCACTCCATTTGGCCTAAAAGGTTCAGTTTAAATAAATGAAGGAATAGGGTCTGGAGATGGGGGCAAGTCCTAGGAAGAAACCTGTGGGAATAAAGTTTTGGATTCTCATTTTGGTCCCTGGATCCTCTGTTTTGTTTTTGAGTTTAGATTTTTACCAGCATCGCACAAGTGCTAGGATGGGTGGGTGGTTCTCTAGGCTGTTGTTCAAGTTTTGTTTACACTGTATATCTTTACCTTTAAACTTTTCTTCCTCCATCTCACTCTATAAGCAATGAGACTGAAACCCTGAGAGGAATGTGGCCAAGTGACACAGTGATGCAGTGACAGATGGGGGCTCCTAATTCAGGCTGATACAGGCCTCTCTCCCTTCCATCTCTTGTCATTGTACGGGAGAATGTTATTTCCCAATTTGGAAACTTGATTTTGTTTGTGTATTTGTTTGTGCTATTTGTCCCCAGACCAGGAAATCAATATACAGATACTCAACCTGTGTTAATTTCTTAGGGCTGTTGTAACAAACTACCACCAACTTGGTAGCTGAAAACAGAAATTTATTCTCTTATGGTTCTGGAGGCCAGCAGTCTAAAATCAAGATGTCAGCAGGGCCATTCTTCCTCTGAACTCTGGGGGGAAATCCTACCTTTTCTCTTTCAGCATTTCCAGGCATTTCTTGGCTTATGGCAGCATAACTTAAATCTCTGCCTCTGTCTTCACGTGACTTTCTCTGTGTTTCTCCTCCTCTCTGTCTTCTCCTCTTACCACAAGGACATTTGTCATTGAGTTTAGAGCCCACCTGGTTAATCCAGGATGATCTCAAGACCCTTCTTTAATTATAGCTGCAAAACCCCCTTTTCCAAACAAGTCTCATTCATGGACACTGGGGTTTGGACTTGGACATATCTTTTTCAGGGAGGGGGACACAGTTCAACCCACTGTGCCATTTTCATGCTGTCTTAATTCACTCAACCCTCTGTTTATAGGAACTTTCTCATTTTTAACTTTTCTTCCCTATTGCAACCTGTGTTTACTGACCCTTTTTAGTCTCTGAGAGAAACAACATTAATGTTTTCTCTATCATTAATGGATCCTCTATTCTGATGAGTCAAGTCCCCTCTCTAGGTGCTCTGTCAATTCCTTGGGGAAAGAGGCTGTGTATTTTATCTTTGCAGCTACAGTGGGTGGCCCTGGTATGTGTTTGGTAAGTGTTGAATAGATGAATGGCTGTGTAACAAGTAATAGAACCTTTCAAATGTTCATCATCCATTATATTATTCTCTAACGCTGTTCTGTCAAACAACATTTTTAATATAGAGATTGATGCTTATTGGAAAAGACATTTGGTAGGTCATGAAATGTAGTTTAAAAATAATTTAAAGTGAGAAAATACTGATACCATGGGCCCTCTATAAAGATGTAGTTTGAATAAGCTCCGGGAGTTGGTGATGGACAGGGAAGCCTGGCGTGCTGCAGTCCATGGGGTCACAAAGAGTCGGACACAACTGAACTACTGAACTGAACTGAAAAACTTACTAGATGCAAATCCTTCCCAGGTGGTGTTAGTGGTAAAGAACCTGCCTGACAGTGCAGGAGACCTAAGAGAGGTGTGTTCGGTCCCCAAGTTGGGAAGATCCCCTGGAGGAGGGCATGACAACCCACCCCAGAATTCTTGCCTGGAGAATCCCACAGACAGAGGAGCCTGGCAGGCTATAGTCCATAGGGTCACAAAAGAGTTGGACACAGCTAAAGCAACTTAGCACACATGTACATCTGTAGGTCTTCATTAGACAGTATTTGATCTGAATTTTTAGCTCTGCTATGGTATTTTGTATAGTTTTAGATCTACCTATTGAATGACTACAAATTCAATAGATGTTGAAGCACTTTATTCTCAGAAAGATTGACTGTTTGTTTTGTAAATATCTTAGGATAAATAAATAAGTAAAATTTTTGAATACTTGGGTAGATTAACTTTATGTACCAGCAGGGAAGTATTTAATCTTAAAATGTATGAAGAGAAAAAAAGATTATGTTTCTAAGATACAATCACAATTGTGTATTTTGTATGAGTAACTTTATTGGAGTAATGTATATTCACCAATCTTGTGCTTCAATTAGACAAGATTTCCCTAACCTATCACCAGTATAAATGAAAGTTAGTTAATAATGACTGTGTGTGTTAGTTGCTCAGTTGTGTCTGACTCTTTGTGACCCCATGGACTGTAGCTGCCAGGTTCCTCTGTTCTTGGGATTTTTCCAGGCAAGAACACTGGAGTGGCTTGCCATTTCCTTCTCCAGGGGATCTTCCCGACTCAGGGATCAAACTTGGGTCTCCTGCATTTCAGGCTGGCTACATCTGAGCCACCAGGGAAGCCTAATAATGATTACTTTATGGAATAATCAATGAGTGGTAAAGATTCATTCTCAGGATCCAAACTTTCAAATAAAATATGTTAGCTGTGCAAAACCAAGCTTTGGAAGTGGCACAAACCATATGCTTTGTAGTACTAGAAACCTAATGACATTTTTCATGACCTTGACCCTGAGTAGAAGCCTATGGAAGTTTCCATATCCTTTTTTGGTAATAAAGCTTAACATGCAACTAAAATGATGATTTGTATGTATAAAAAAAGGCAAGTCTGTGGTTTTGCTTTAGAACAACCAATAAAGTTGCTATTTTAATTGCCTTCTTTTCACCCTACTGGTGGAGGAAGGATTCCTGCCCAAGAGTTATAGGGATGCCTGAGCTCACAGCACCTGACATTGGACAGATGAGATGGACAGCAGTTTACTGGTCACACATGTTCTCATAGCTGGGGGAGGAGGACACCGCATGTCATGCAGAGTCACACAGGGTTTGCAAAACCAAAGGCTGTGAGAAGCAGGCTTCTGAGTATGAAGAGAGTGGGATGGCCCTGGTTCCCATGGGAGGATGCAATTGGCTTGCTTGAAAAATTCTACCAATTGACAAGGAACTGAAGCTCACTGCTCAGGATTACCCAGAACTGTACCCAGTCGCCTTGACAACAAGGGTTGTTTGGCTAGAGGACCTGTGGGAGCAAGATGGGAGGGGCGCTTAGGCCATTTGAGGCCCCCCCGGTTTTACCAAATGTCAAGAGAGCACATAATATTGGGTCTTAACTTTAGTCCTTAGGCCTCACTTGTGACTTGTGATTCACAGGGTTTTAATATTTTTAGGCACAGAATTATATTCATTTCTCATAGACATCAAGGATTCAGGGGTGATCAATTTTTACTTGGAGTCTATGGACAGGACTGAGAAGGTGGGCTAAGGTTTATGTTTTACAAGTTCTAGCACCTCTCTCAACACTTAGCTTTTAAATTTGACAATATAGCATATTCAGTATATGTGAGAATTATATCTGACAATTATATTTTGAGTTTATGAATGATTGATTTTAAACAGACTGTAATTATTGTTTTGTTGCTTTTGTAACAGAGTTCTTACTCTATGAGAATTTTTATAGAGATGATCCCTGACTTAATCATGGTTCAACTTACAATTTTTCAACTTGATGATGGTGCAAAAGCAAGGGACATTCCGTGGAAACTGGACTTTTGAATTTTGATATTTTCTTCTGGTCTAGTGATGTGCAGTATGATACTCTCTTGAGATGTTGGGCAGTGGCAGAAGCTGCAGCTCCCAATCAGGCATGTAATCAATAGGGTAAACTTTCGATAAATGTAGAATCATTCTATACCCACACAACCGTTTTCATTTTTGCTACCAGTACAGGATTCACACTTTATTATAGAATAGGCATTGTGTTAGATTATTTTTCCCAACTGTAAATGTTCTGAGCATGTTTAAGGTAGGTGAAGCTAAGCTATAATGTGTCTAAGCTTTAATCTCTTAGGTGATTGCACTTCCGATATTTTCAATTTAACATGGTTTTATCAGGACGTAACCTCATCATCATATGTTGAGGAAGATCTATAATTGATTGTTTTTACACTAGTATTTTTGCCAGTTCAGGCTTGCTGTTGGCTCATAAAACAGGTTCAGAGAGAAACAATCGCTGTAGACTTCATACTAAAAAAAGTATAACTTTGCATGCCCTTAAATACAGTAAAATTATATATTTCTTTAATGCAATTTATTGATATACTTAAAATAATATTCCCTGTTTTGTATCAGATACATAAGACTCTAAATGAAGGACATTTATTTTATCAAAAATTTTCTCACATCTCACTGCATGGTTTTTACCATGTTCAATTTTAAGAACTCCAGTAACTCCTGGCAGTACCTTCTTAAGGATCAAGCTCTTCTACATTGAAAGCTACTATTTAGATTGTTCATTTACTCTAAGGCATCTTAAGTGCTTAAGTATGATATTTTATTTTGAGTATTTTCATGGTATCTTATATTTATAGTTGACTAGTCAATGATGTTTACTGTTTATCCCACTGTGATCTTTTCCATGATGTAGGTTTGATTTATTTTCCCATTTAGCGTAGGTATAGTGAGTGCTTGACAGAAGGGGAGGGTGACTGATTTAAAGGCCCACAAGAGATTATAGCGCTACTCTCAGCCTTAGAGATTCTAGGATGCTGTTTACTTAACTGAATTGCATTAAAAAAAAAAGCTTTTAAATGTTGGTCTCAAAGAGGGATTCTGAATTTTAGTGTTCTAATAGTACCAAAAGGAGTCCAGTCATTAGTTGGAGAATTGAAATGGCTTGTGGCGAAGTGGTATAATCAAGATGGATTATAATCAAGATGGATTATGGTCTTGCAGGCAGGACGCTTAGACCCACAGGAGGCAGCAGGATCTGACTGTGGTCAGGACATGGATTTGTAGGAAGGCTAAAATCAGCCAGATTCATCGTCAGGTCCCAGCGTGGGCATTATGACCTCAGGGATGCCTTTCTCTTCCTTCCTGCCACCCCTGGGGATTCTGTCCTTGCCAAGTATCTTTTTATTTTTCCTCTATTCTGTTCTATCACATTTGATTGTATTTTCTTCCTGAAATATGTTTCCCCTGCTAGACTATAAACTTTATGATGGCAAAGACTGTAACTATGTTGTTTACGGTTTTTAATCTCCATCCCTTAGCACATGCCTCACAGAATAAGTATTTGCTGAACAGTGAGTACAGGGAGGAAGCAAAAGGAGGTTTAAGTACCAGGAAATGTCCTCAGTGAGCAGTAAGCAAGTGGCTTAGTCCTTGCACTGTCTCAGGCTTCCCGCACTGGTGTTTCAGGTGACCCTGCAGAACAAATGAGGCCTTCACGTGCCTGGAGCTATTGTCAGGTTCTGATCCCTTGAGGAGAAACTCTTTATTTTCATTACCTCTGCATACTTGTGTGTGTGTTCAAAAGGTTTAATTTTAAGATCTATCCTCTTAGCAAATTACAAGTAAACAATACAGTATTGTTTACTGTTGTCACCAGCCTATACATTAGAGCTCCAGAAATTATTCATTTTCACAACCAAAACTTTGTACCTTTTTGCCAACATCACCCCATACCCCCTTACCTCAGCCTATGGCAACAGCAAAAGTTCTTACTGGTTATGGGCACTGAAAGACGTAAAAAAAAGGTGTGAATTGCATAGCCTGCATTGAACTATAGTAAATTCATTTCTCCACTTGAACTAAACAAAAGAGCTTTTGAAAACTGCTTATCAAGAGTATTTTTAGAAGGACCTGCTATGGATTTCCTATTTCAAGAACAATATGTTTTTAGCATGTAAGTAAATTTTATCTCTGATTTTCATCTTTCTTATTAAGGAATTGTTTCTCCTCCCTAATGAATAAAATGTCAGAAAAAAATATGACATTGTTTAATTTCCTCCTTACTTGCATTTTTTTCCAATGGAAAATAAAGTATTGATTTAGAAAATGCTATGGAGTACACTCTCTGTTCAGATTAGTTCTGTGACATTTATTTTCCTTTGAACTAATGTTCATAGCTGGAAACACCAAATCCTTTATTTTACAAATTATTTCATTGATTTGTACAATTAAAATGGAGGTTAATTCATGTATTATGTAATACACTTTTATATAAATGAATATATGAAATTAAATTGTTTTTAAAAATAAATTATGGAGTTGAAAATATTGAATTCTGGAACTCTTGGGGCTAATTTGACAATATCAGTATAACAATATGCTACCAAGAGACATGCTCTGTGATACGAAAATATAAAGTGCTTTAGTTTTTCTCTTTTGTTCCTTGCCATTTTGGGAGGAAAAAATATTCATTTGACTTTAGATAAGCTTTTAAATATAAATCCAAACAAATTAGATAAAGGAAAGCTATGTTTCATTATATTAGGATAGAAATAAGTTGTTAACATATATTAATTTGGACTATTTAGTCTTCATCAAAATCCCTAGAACTGGGTGGAATCTGATCAACCTAACCAAAATGATCCAACTCAGCCTAAATATGCATTTAGAAAATTCGTTTATTTAGCTGTCATTGAGTGCTTATATTAAGCATCAGGTAGGTGATAGATAGTTAGCTATAGATGTATATGTACACACACTAAGATAATTGAGACATGGTCTTATTCAGCAAGAGGATATAGACAAATATGAGTAAGTGTCATAACAGAGGTGAACAAGATTCCTGTGACAGTGTTGCTAATCATTCCTGGCTAAGTTAGAGAAGGCTGAGAACAGAGGGAAAGAAAATTTAAGCGAAGTAGTATGTACAGGACAAGATTTACTGAGGAGCCCACACAGACAGATGTGAGGTTTCGCCTGTACCTGGACACACCCAGTGAGTGAAGTGCGATAGTAGCGGAGGCTGGAGAGGTACTGTGGGAATAAACTTGAATAAGGACATTTAGGCCATGTAAAGGGAACTAAAATGTGTCCTGTAGAGAGTGGGGAGCATGTAGAGGATTTTAAGCCAGATGATTTTCAGAATGGTGTGAGCAGGGAGAATTTGGGAAGAGTAGCCCAAGACACATGCAATAGCGCAGGTGAGAGGTGCTGAGCCCCTGGACATGGGGATGAAGAAGGGCAAACTGGGAACCATTTGATGAATTCTTATCATGAGTTTCTAAAGAGATGCAAGGAAATTTAATTTTAAAATATTTGATTCTCTCTACTATGGTTAATATTTCATTTGTCTTAAAAGCTTGTAATACTTTCTGAGTCAAACTTTGGCGTAGTTTGAATCATAGCTTGGTTTAGTTTCGTCTGGTTCCAGATTAAATTTTTGGCACAGCCTTGAAATAGCATCCCCTGCGAGGAAACGTTAATATGATATATAACAGCTCCTGAGAGTCATATATGTCAACAGGAACTGGAACTTCATAGGTATATTTTGAGTTTAGCAAAGGACATACTATAAATAATAATGATAATAATAATACAAATTTGTGAATCTTATGACTGAGCATTGTTTATATGCATGTTTGTGTGAGATGCATGTGGTAGAATGTATTGGAATGATGTAATAATTATCTCTTCCTATTTGTAAGTTAAAGAAAGAACTTTAACTTACAGAGAAACTGCAAAGCAAGAGAACTACATTGCATTTGCGAAGTGATCTAGCAAAAACTTCCCCTCTCTTGCTGGTACTTGCTTTTGATCTTCATTATTTATTTGGTAGTATTTCTTGCATCTGTGATGGTGAGAGTTCTGTAGTAAATTCACTTAATATCTTCAGCATTTTAAAGCCAGAAAAGAAAGCAAGAATGTGTAGGAAGAGTTCAGAGAGATATTGCTTAAATTTCACTTCACCTTGAAAATAGTCCTGGTCAAGGGACTGTCATGATTCATTTAATTTTTCAAGAAGGTGCAAAGCCTCCTTCAGAAGAGCTAATGGGCCATTATAGGAGAGTTGGATGCTCAATTCTTAGTTCATCTTTCTTTCTTAGGATCCTCAGAAATGGCAATCTAAAGGTTCAACTAGTTGCTTTTATCCATGTTCTCTCTGCCCAAATTTATTGGTGTAAGGATTTAAGGATATATTAATATATGAATGGAGGGCAAGATGAACAGTTTTTACTAAATTGTTTCTCTAGTTCTAGAAATCAGGAATCCATCAACCTTCCACCTCTATCTATTCAAAATTGTTTATAAGTTGTGTGACTATAGATAGCTCCTTCTGTTATTTGCTCCAGAATATCTTTGGTTTCTTTTGCTTTTTCAGTGGTGGTCTTTTCCACTAGACCAAGAGCCTATATATCCATGTTGTCAATGGGGTGCCTGGCCCTGAGCTAATGCACATTATGTCTCAAAAGAAAGAGAGAGGGAAGCTTGGAGGAAGAGAGAGACGAGGGGAAGCTAGTCTCAGAAAGTAGAAGACAAGACAAAATCTCATCACTTTAATCACTGTTACAAATGTAATTATACTGACCCTTTTCTTAAAATGCTAAAAACATGATGATGATACATTTCAAGAGCAGCCCCTGAAACAATGAATATTTGTTTTTCTTGAATGTTCTCAAACTTGTTCTTCATCCATTGAATAAGCTGTGCGCTAAAGACTTTACTTTCTGCAACGTAGGTGGAATTAGTGATAGAAAATATAGAGGAGTTATGGGGCATAACTCAGGAAGAACTTGGCTCAACTCCTGACGTGTCCCTTGCCTCACTTTGTAGCCATATATTGCCTAGGATTTGCACACATGTTATCTTGAATGGGACTCTTGAGAGAGAAAGATGAGTTTTATAAAATGGACTTCTGGTTCAATTTCAAGGATTATTTAAATCTACTTAAGATGTTATAGAAATTCCTATAGGGTTTTTGTTCCCTCTTACAAACTTTTGTCTAAAGGACAAAATTCCATTTTCCTTCCATTTCATGAAATTGAAGAAGAGCATACTTGTTAAAAAATTCCTAACAAAGGCTTCATTGAGCATATCCATTTTCTAGAAATTTGATTAAAATTCACTTTCCAATTTCAGTGGCACATTATTTACATGATTCTTTTCCACTGCCTGTAAATAAATTTCTTCTTGCAGATTTCCCAATCCTAACTAGAATGAAAACTCTCAGATATATCGAATTCAGTAAAGATTCTAATATCACTCAGCAATAAAAAAGAAAGGAATTCAGAGTTCTTGAAAAAAGCTATATAATTGAAATCTTGAAAAAAGACTATAATTTACATATTTGGTTTATATTAATGAGTGCATTTTTTGGCATTAATTTCTAAACACAAAAGCAATGGCATAGTGCAACAATCAGAATCTTAATAAGACTTGTGTTCTCACAGCTCCAGGAAATCTTTTCATTGGAAATATGCTTCACTGTAACTGACTTGATACAGATCAGCAGAGTGCAAAGCCCATTTCACAAATATTTTGATGTTTAGGCCCCAGGAAAAAATGGCACCTGTTCCAACTCTGAATGCAGAACCCAAATAAACAGCAGAGTCAGAGCACCACTAGAAGTTGGCTTCATTGTTTTTATTTGTGAGCCAAAAGTAATAGGGAAGATTGGAATTTTATACACCAGATTTGTTGGAAAGCAGATTCAGTTGAATTTCCAGCCAAAAATGAAAGCAGGAAAATGACACTTATTTGATTGAGGACATAAAGAGAAAGAAGGAAAAGTGACAGAATGATAGTTAGATTGGCAGAAAGAAGCTAATGAGTCCCAGCTGTATTTAAAAGAGAAGCTTTAAGGTTTTTAAAGCATGAATAGTCATGGAAGGAAGGAGATTGGGATAATTGATCTAACAGACACGGCAAATGAAATCCATTTGTTGTTCAGTGGGGGCTCTGGACTATGCCACTGAATACCTTTAGCTCATCTTATACGTTGTAACTAAAAATACACATACTTTCACATGCTCATAGATAACTCACATTGATTTGAACTGCACTGATTTGAAATTCAAGTACTATGTGTATCACTCTTATTAAATAGAAAATTTGAACTAATTTTATTCATTTTCCATGGTTTTTAAAAAATAAAAATGGAAATCTAAACTTAATGTCATCTTTTTTAAGCAAGGGCTCAAGAAATCAGAATTTTTTAATGTTGAAATTCCAGGTGCTTTCAGATGCTGAAGATGCTTTGGTCCCAGGAAACATTTATTTGAACACCTATTTATGTACAAGCCCTATCCTAAAAATAAACCCTATATTAACAAATTATTTATATTACATTCAGGTGGCACTAATGGTAAAGAAACTATTTGCAAATGCAGGAGATATAAGGGACACGGGTTTGATCCCTGGGTCAGAGATCCCCTGGAGGAGGGCATGGAAACCCACCCCAGTATTCTTGCCTGGAGAATCTCACTCACTGCAGAGCCTCGCAGGCTCCAGTCCATAGGATCTCAGAGTCAGACATGACTGAAGTGACTTAGCACACAATGATACTGAAATAGCACATGCTTGATATGAATTGTAATTTCCTACCAGGTACACCAGCATGACTATTAATCTTTATTTATTTTTTTTAATAATGTAGAATGTCTAAAATGGCCTTTGTGGTGTGTGCGTGCTCAATCGTGTCCAACTCTTTGCAACCCCATGGACTGTTGCCCGCCAGGCTCCTTTGTCCATGGAATTTTCCAGGCGAAAATACTGGAGTGGGTTGTCATTTCCTCCTCCAGGGGATCTTACTGACCCAGGGGTCAGACCTATGCCTCTAATGTCTCCTGCATTAGCAGGTGGATTCTTTACCACTCTGCCACCTGGGAAGCCCCAAATCCCCCTTAAAAACCTTTAAAATGAATATGTATGTACTAATTTTAATTTATATCCATTTTTCTTGGTTTTCTTTTTTCATGTTGATGGTTGAAAATTATTAGAGATGACACTGATATCTGATTTGGGGTTCTTGGTATTGTTAGAGTTGACAAGTTTTTTCTGACTTAACCTAATGCACAGGGACTTTGTGACCACTCTACATATTCTGCTTGAGAGTTATGAACTTTATTTAAATGTTTAAAATATTGCCATTTTTAAATTTATTAACTATTGAAGTTAAAGCCTAAACTTGAGCTAATTTATCTACTTGAATTCTTATTTTGTTAACTTAGAGAATCTAGTTTTAGGTGCAGATGGTGTTAGTTGGCTGTCATTGTATGTTGAAGGTAATACATTTGAAAGATGCCTCTCTGAGTTCAGGTCTGTAACCTAAATAAGAGTTCAGGGATCACATTTCTCCAAGCCATCCAACCACACTTGGTAAGAAATGAATTATTAAAACAGCAAGAAGATAGTCATATATCAAAGTAGGCTTAATTGTGATTATTCAGATAGAGCCTGGGCTGAACGTTCATATTGATAATATCATAAACAAAGTTGTGAAAATGCTTCAAATATTTAAGAGAACAAAAAGCTTCCACATGTGAGAGAATTGGGCTTCCCTGGTGACTCAAATGGTAAAGAATTCGCTTGCAGTGCAGAAGATCCAGATTTGATCCTGGGTCAGGAAGATCCCCTGGAGAAGAGAATGGCTTCCTACTTTAGTATTCTTGCCTGGAGAATTCCATGGACAGAGGAGCCTGGGGAGTTGATAGTTCATGGGGTCACGAAAAGTCGGACACAACTCAGTTACTAACAGATACATAACAGATTTAGAGAAGTTGATCAGCATAATTATTCATTAACATGTGATTCCCCTAGACCTGTTGAATGAATAAGAAGAACTCTTGTTAAGTATATGATTAAATGAATGCTGTAACTTAGTCTGGATTACTAAGTTAAAATTATCTTGAAATAGAGGAGACACACTATTTTAACTAACAATTGTCCCTAAATCCAGTCTCTTAGTATAAAAATGTGTATTTCTTGCTCAGGTCCCCTCCAGTGTGTGGGGGCGGTGTGGAGGTGTGAGATGGAGGGATTGTCTCTGCTCTTGCATTCATTCAGGGTTCCAGGATCCTTTCGTTGTATCTCTGTGCTAACATCCATTCAAGGCCTTGTCTTCCACAGTGGCTAAGAGGAAAATCTTGGAGGATTTGCATAGAGGGCTTTTTGCATAAGCCAGGGCTAAACGGACTTAGCTGGTGGCCCAGACGGTAAAGAATCTTGCCTGCAAAGCAGGAGAGGCAGGTTCGATCCCTGGATGTGAAGGTCCCCTGGAGAAGGGAATGGCAACCCACTCTAGTATTCTTGCTTGGAGAATTCCATGGACAGAGGAGCCTGACAGGCTACAGTCCATGGGGTAGCAAAGAATTGGATAGGACTGAGCAACTAACACTAGGGCTAAGAGTGGTCCATATGATTTCCGTTCACACTGCATTATGTGCCCAAGCACAAAAGGAAACAGTTTGGTGAATACACAGCATTCTCTTCCACAAGCATTTCCTGAAGAAACATTTTGCAATTCATAATTTTCACTAATTAAGACTGACCATACCACTTGTACATCCACATTACTTAGGTTTTACAACTTGGGCTAGGTAATTACTTAGCAAAAGTGTTGAAGCAATTTGCAGTTCTGTGATCAACATAGACCAGTTTTACATTGGTTCTAAGCTGAAGGGGTCAGGAAATCCCCCTGAATTATTTGTTTTACTTTTATAATTAGAAATGACTCTTTGGTGTATTGCAACAGATCAGAACCAGAAACTGGTAGGATTTGATGAGCAGAGACACAGGTGGCTTCGCATAATGAACCCGATATGAGGAATTTGGAGCCGTCCAAGAGCTGAGCTGGCTTCCAGGTGTTCCTGTTCCCAAAGTCAGACTTGGGTTACCTGCCAAGGAAGTAAAGCCTATTCATCAAAAAACACCTTTAGCCATTTATGCTGCGTAGGCTTCCAAAGGCTGCCATGCAACACTCGCAGCAGAATTTCCTGCTTTGGGGAAATGGTTGATCTTCTGCAGTTAGTCTGCTTCAGTTTCCCCACTGCTTCCCTTCGGCGTGTTTCTAGCCCACCTCTCTCTCACCCTCAATTCTTTCATACCCTATCTTGCATATCCTCTAGTCACGTAAACAGTGCACTCTGGAGTATTGATTGCTACATGGCTGCAGCAAAGACCACAGTGTCTGGTGGAAACAATTTTGGGCTGATGAACTGGCAGCTTAAAGTTGATGCCACCAGTTTAACCTTTTACACACCTCTAAACCTTGCCGGATTTACTCAAACAGGCTGGAAATCAGTGCAGCTAAGTGCTTGGGTTGTATTTCACTTACCAGATAGGGTAACTTTTGTCTTAGCCTGGGATGCCAAGGAAGCAGAGTCTAAGAAGTTTACTCGTTGGCACTTTATTGGGGAGTGAGGAGAAAAGAAGAGCAAGGCGGGGAGGGTGGAAGGTACAAGGAGTGCGTTTCCAACCGGGCCACAGCTTCACACAAGCTCCCTGAAGATTGCCGAGTTTCATATGACATCATCGGAGAGGACATAGGAGCTACTGCCTGTCAGAGTAGTCTCTGAGGAAGTGGAAGAGAGAATTTATCCACAGGTTTCCTCCTGTTAAAATTAGGTAAAGTTCCTTCCCCGAGAGAGAGGGGTGCTAAGTCTCAGCCCTTCAGGTTGTATCATTTGCGTCTCCAGGCAGTTGCCCATGATTCTGGTCCTGCTAGTCTCTGTCGGACAGGGCTTCCCAGGGCCACTGCATCTGAGCCAGTGCGTCTGCTGTGGCAGCCACTGTCTGCAGGACCTCAGGAATCATGACTGCTGAGGCTCTTCTGGCCCCAAAGCAATGTTCAGATTCGGGGAGGGGAGTAGGAGGAAAGGATGAGGGCGTGTAAACTGAGTGCAGTAAACTGGGATTCTTGCATCTCATTCTTTTTAGCCACGCCCATTCTGGTTTCCGTAATTGTCCTATTAGTCCAGTTCATATTAAAGTGATCTCCTTGACTCTAGACATTCCTGACTGCAATCTAAACTCTTAGTGTATTGAACTTACATTGTAGTTAGGGAGACTGAGATGAGTCAGGTAAAACAATCAATGTGATAATTTGATGGAGTAGTAAGTGCCATGTAGGAAGCAAAGCCGGGTGACGTATAGTCATTGCAGGTACCCTGAGAATCCATACATCTTGGTGTTCGGAGGCTTTTACCATTTTGCTCCCCTCTCTCCATTGCCTTGCTAACTTCAACAAATTCATCTTGGATTCCTCTCCAACATGGTCTTCCTAATCCAGGAACTGGAAACTATTTGCAGTCTTCCACGTTTGACTTGCTAATTTTATTTTGGGGTTTTTACTTGTATCAGTACTTGAATAAAAAAATGCCCTCCATTATTCCCAATTAATTTTTCTCCTGTTCATCCTTCAAAATCTGATTAAAAGCTCACCTGCTACAGGAAGCCTTTCCTGATATGCTTTCCCCTTGTTATATCTTCAGTTGCCTGTATTTATGTCAACTGCCTTATGTTAATTTGAACTGATTTCTATAGTATCTTAAACACATTCTTAAGTCCCTTTCAGAGTTCTTTATTCAGCATTGCTTTCCTGGCCCCACATGCAGAGCCTTGGGCATAAGTGTTGGAATGACTAGCAGATACCACTTAGGAGATTCAGGGCTATGTAGAGAGAGGTTCAGTACATAGTACCCATTGCCTGAGGTTGGATGTGAACCACTTCTTCATACTTGATGTTAGTTCACATAAGATCCCTGGTTACGTCACTAACTGGTTCTGTGATCTTATCTGACTTTTCACATCTAAAACTGAGCCTTATAAATGAACTGCAACATCTTTTCTAACCTCAGTATAACTCTAAAATATTAATGTAGTACTGGAGTAATATATATTTTCTGAATTGTGTAAGGAAATAGACCATAAATTCTGGAATTTAAGTGTGGAAAAGAAACACTTTATTATGTAAAATGAAGATAATATTTGGGTTTAAAAATTTAGAGTGCTGAAAAGCAACAGGGTCTCGGTATAAATGTAAATTATCTTATCCCTTCCCTGACAACTCAGACTCAGTGTTAAGGGTTCAGGAAGCTTAAACAGTCAATCCAGGTATTCTGTTGTAGTTATGATATAATATTACTTGATGTAGATAGTTTGAGATAAAGAAAAGAAGAATTGATCTATTACATCATTAAGCAAATCAAGTAAAAAGAACTAATGTGATTTTCAATCTTTGAGAACAAGGTAGACTCTCTTGACATTCTTTGTTTTGAAGGGCTTGTCCTGTGCATGATGAAATGTTCAGCAGGGTTCTGTGGTCTTTACCCACTGGAAGCCAGTACCACCCTCCACTCATGAGAATCGATATTTTCAGAATTTATCAAATGCCACTGGGGGCAGAATTGCCCTGGTTGAGAATCACTGAATTAGAACATGTTGAAATCCATATAAAGGAGTTGAAATATGTAAAGTATTATAAGTATTTCTTGTATTGATTGCATAAAATATCCAGAGTCTAACAGTATTCAAATTTATGAAATGATTTATTATAATGAAGGGAAATAATTCAATTATTTAGTATGTAGGATGTTAAAAGGATTTGGGGCTACCTTTATTTTAAAACTTTATTTTTTGAATTTGAAAAACAGTGAATCCTAATGAGAATTTTTAGTTCTTTCCTCACTTACAGGTCAGGCCAACAGGTCACTGGCAATGCCTTGGGGTCAGTGGTTGGGTCACATAGCTCTTCCTGCTGACCTCTGGCTCCCTGGCTGTCTGTTGGAGCAACAATAAGCCACTCTTGCAGTAATTAGAGCAAATGTGTTAAATTGTGCAGATGGACAGAGCCTGGTCACAAGAGAGCTTTTGGGTGGTGGCTGCTTATTTACGATCAATTGAAACAAAGCGAACTTAGTGATGAAAAACATAAAATAAGTGAAAGTCTCCTCAGCTTTTCTTTGCCTTTAATTTAAATTTGGTTTGGCTTCTACATCCTTAAAACTGATTAACAAACTCATGATAATATTTATTACTTTGGGTTAATTATGGCCAATTTCCAAGGCAGTTTTATTTTCTAACAGTTTGCTCTATTTATAAACATAATAAAATTTTTGTTTAACTTCATATTGCTAATTCAACATTTCTAAAAATGAGAAGAGCTGTTATTTTCTTCTCTTCAACTTTTTACATATGCTCAGTTTTCAGGGAGCTCTTATTATGAGTAATGGAATTATATTTTTACTTAGACGTTTACTTATGCATGGGTACATCTTGACTCTAAGTTAAGAAAAAAATGTAAATTTCTATACTAGAACATAATTTGGAAAAAGCAACATGGATCTTGGCCCTTGTGTTTAAACTGTAGTCATAATTTTATTATACGATTCCTACCTAGGCATGATGCCTTTTGGTTTTTTTATTTATATATTCTAAGAGACATTGGTTTAGTCAGTTATAATTTTTTGTTATTTTACCCTCTGACCTCTTCAAAAGTGTGTGGTATTCAGTACTTACTTTATTTTCTGTTTATTCTTTGGTAATCAGTTTTATTTCCTATTGTGCTATAATCTCTTTGTTCTGATCGCCTTGTTTTTTATGTAGATTACTCTGTTTGTTTCTAATGCCTTCCTTTCATACATTTTTGTTTTGTTTTAATTAATTTATTTTTCAAAAAATTTATTTATTTTTTTAATTGAAGGATAATTGCTTTACAGAATTTTGTTGTTTTTCTGTTAAACCTCAATAGGAATCAGCCACGGGTATACATATATCCCCTCCCTTTTGAGCCTCCCTCCCCTCTCTCTCCCATCCCACCCCTCTAGGCTGATACAGGGCCCCTGTTTGAGTTTCCTGAGTCATACTGCAAATTCCCATTTGCTATCTATTTTACGTATGGTAATGGAATTTTCCATGTTACTCTTTGCATACATCTTACCCTCTCCTCTCCTCTCACTGTGTCCATAAATCTTGTCAAGGTGTATGAACCTAGAGCCTATTATACAGAGTGAAGTAAGTCAGAAAAAGAAAGATAAATGTTGTCTACTAAGGCATATATACAGAATCTAGAAAGATGGTACCAAAGAATTTATTTGCAGGGCAGCAATGGAGAAGCAGACATAGAGAACAGCCTTTCATACTTTGACCGTCTCAGTTAGCCTACCAATATTTCTTCTGTTCCTACGGATTCCACTCCTCGATTTCAAAATGCCACACTGATTCCCAGTGTTGATAATACACCAGACCTGCAGCCGTTCCAACCCCAAACCCTGAAACCTGTCTTGTGAGTTTGGAGTACCCAAGGTTGAGGTCTTCTTTCGATCCTTTTCCTCACAATGAATGCTTTCCATAGCTCATTCTTTTTCAGTCACCTGTTGTGTGCTGCACACCCTGCTTCTTACCGTCCAGTTACTTAACTGTTGGCCACTGTGATTTTGGAAGAAAGCGTGTGGGGAGCTTGTGCAGTAGGGGGACGGACCAGCAGAGGAGGATGGTGTCGATGGTGAGAGAGGTAGGAGCGGATGGTTCTCCACCATGCTTCAGTGTTCTCATGGTGTCTTCGTTATGAAGAAAGGTGACAACTCACTCATAAATTATATTTTTATTTCCTTAAAACACTGTCATCAAAAGAAAAAAAAACTGTCACCAAAACTACTACTATTAGCATTAGAGACATTTAGATTGTAGTAAGAGACCGTTGAGTAGTATATTCTACTGAACTTGTGACAGTGTCTTTATTTTTTTCATAGCTATTTGTCCTTTGTTTTATTTACTTACTTATTTTTTTGCATATATATATATATATATCTATTCTTTTTCAGATTCTCTTCCCTTTTAGATTGTTACATAATATTGAGTAGCATTTCCTGTGCTGTACAGTAGGTCCTTGTTAGTTATCATTTTTAAATAAACGAGTGTGTAGAAATTAATCTCAAACTCCGTATTTATCCCTTTCCCCATCCTTTCCCGCCAAGGTCATTCTCTATAGTCTGTGAGTCTGTTTCTGTTTTGTGAATAAGTTCATCTGTGTCATTTCTTCTTAGATTCCACATATAAGCAATATCATTCGATATTTGTCTTTCTCTGTCTGACTCACTTCACTCAGTATGGCAATCTCTGGGTCCATCCATGTTGCTAGATGCATTATTTCATTCTTTTTAATGACTGAGTAAAGCCTCTTATGCTAGAGAATACTTTCACAACATTCTTGCCATTTTCTTTTTTCATGTAGAATGTATCATATTTTCCTTTAGTTTGTTTCTGTTCATTATCTCTATTTGGGAATACTATAAGAAATTTTAGCATATGATAAATATTTTTACTTGATATTTTGTAACATTGAGAGTCTGTTTATATGGGTTTTTCCATTTCCTAGAGTTGCTTTTTTCTCTTTCAGCTCTGTTGAGGTATAGTCAACAAATAAAATTGTAAGATGTTTAAAAGTGTACATTGTGATGATGTGATATCCATTTATCTCATTCTGAACAGGTTTCCTCCCATCTAGTTAATGATTGCAACTACAGGATTGCTTTTAATCATATAATTAAGTTTATATTACATCAATATGTAATAAAATATAATAGACTTATGAGAGTGTTATTATAAACTTATGAGTATCGCCAAAGTCTTTACAAGAAGAGAAACAGAATTTGGTGTTATAAGAAACTCTCATGTTAGTATTGGATGTTTATAGGGAGAGCAACTAGGTGTGGCAAGGAAAGTTTTCCACGGTATAGCCACTTGTTTCTTTTGAATTTTGAACCAGGTGATGATACTGCCTATTAAAAAAAATCATGTTAAATCTTTAACACTTAAGGTATCCTCTTTAAAATTCTGAAAAATTTTAAAACCTGTAAAACCTTACATAAATCACTGAAGCACAATACTATGTACATACCTCTATGAATCCACTGATTATATTTAATTCCAGCAATTGTCCATGTCTCTGTCTCCTTTACAGATAACTTTGATGGTAGGGCCATGACTCATTCTTTTTATCTAGAGCCCAGATTTGCTACTAGAATATTATGCTTACTTAAATAGGAATTTAGTGATTGAATAAACATCTTGTTTGATGGGTGTTATGTTTGTTTCTACCTTGCCTTATTACCATTGTGCTGTATATTCTATATGTTTTGAATAAAAGACTATACAGAATAGCATGATGCAGCTTTTTGATAGCATTTCCTAGAAACTTTTAGTGGGGAGAGTTAGAAGTGTCACTGAAAAAAATGCCTTATCTGTTTTTTTTTTCATTAAATGTAAAATATTGCCAACAATAGGAAGGCATGCAGATTGGTAAATATCAAGGATAATTCCCCTGCCCCTCCTCCACCTAACCCTGCCAGCTTTAGAGCATTTTGATAAGCTGAAACTATTTTTCTGTTTTCTTTTCTTTCTTATTTTAAATTGTCATGACTTTCCATAGGCTAGATACTGCAATACATTTAAAATAGAGTATTTGCATTGAAAAAAAAATCAAAGAACAAATTTTATAGGAGCATATAGGGAAAAGTGATGCACCATTTAATTTATTTTTTTCTTTAGTCCAACAGGTGGTTTGTCAACATCCATGTAATTTTATATAGGAGTATTCAGAGGCTTTAGGCTGTAGATGCTGGCATGCCAGTTATGTGCATGCCTTTGATCCCGTGTGCGCTTTGGTGTCGGGCATAGCACGGCTCTCCACGCCGCTCTATGGCCATGGCTGTGGGCCTGTGTGCTCAGAGCCAACAGGCTGGCCTCTCGGTGCCAACAGCAGTCAGCGACGGCTCCTCCTGGGCAGGAACAAGCAGCTGTACTTGCAAAAGATATATTTTTTATACACTACATGGTTGTCTTGTTACCAATAGCCTTCAAAATTCTTACACGACAAGATTGTGATTTTAAAATAAATATGAAATAAAGTTGCAGCGGTGGTTTTATTTTGCTTCAGTTGGTTATAGCTAAGCATATATATCAGAAGCAAGAGTATTAAACTGCTTTTGACTTTATTGCCATCTTTCTTTAAGGAGCTAAAACACATTGTACATACTGTCTTCAAGGTTCCCTTGAGGAGTTATGAAATAGTACAGGTAAATGTATTGGGGAAGCCCCACAGGAAACACCAGAAGTTATTTTGTGGACTAAATTATGGAACCACTTGACTCTGCACTGTACTCTGGAGGTCATCTGCCAAGGAGAGTTTCCTAAGGCGAGTTAATTGAAAATGGTTATGATCTTACTGGAGTATGCTCTTTGGATTTTAGTTGTCTTAACTCATGTTTTTCAATTGAGACTTGATCTTGAAGATATAGCTTTCTAGAATCCCAGTAATTTTTGTTGAGTCAAAATTCATTTTGTGAACTTTCATCTCAGTTTCTTCAAATTCAGGAGCTATATGCAAGGCAATTTACTATCAGTTAAAAACTTGAATTTAAGTGTAGGGTCTTGCACTAGATCTTGTATACTTGTCTGCTAGATGCCTTTGCTTTCGTCAAGCTTAGGTTGAAAATGAAAAAGGTCTCCAGATGTTATTCTGGGTAGCTAGAATTCACATGCAAAATCACATAGATTTACAGCAGTGACTGCTGACTTTTATTGGATTGCAGACTCCTCTGAGAATCTAGCCATACACAGAAAAAAGTACTCATGTGAAACTTTTTGCTTGTAATCTTAAGAGGATCAAAGACTTGCTGAAGTGAGAGTAAGAACCCTTGATCTGTGGTTCACTGATAATAAGAACTGGAGGAAATAGAGTGAATATTTGTTTTGTTTATGCTCTTTTCTTGTTTCTGTGTGATTTACAGTTGAAATCCTAAATTATTCTTTTTTCCCCCACAGCCCTTACCCACTTAAATCCCCAAACAGGCCCTAGATTTTGTATCTCTACACATCAGTTTGCTTTGTAGCTGAGGAAACACCAATGTAGTATAGATTTGAGGCAATTCCAAAAGGAATAGTCAGGAGTGGCAAATTTAGATGGAAAGCCAGCTTTAAAATCACTTACAGATGAATGCTCTTCGGAGCTTGCTGCTTGACCATTTAGAATTAAACATTTTTAACTAGCTAATTTTGCTAGAATATGACATACAACTTGCTTTGGTTCTCCTGCTTTTTTTATTTAGCATACCAGTAGACATGGAAATTAAAACCAAGCCAGCTTTCAGTGTGTTAGTTGTCCTCATTCTCATCCAGGGAGGCCGACTTCAAAACTGGGTCTCAAAGATCCTTAGCTTTTATCTAGAACAGACAACGCACTTGAGAAAGTTCCTTTCGTTCTTTTCTTTCAGTTGACATTGACACAGTGGGTCAGACTTGTCCCAAAGCACCATGTCTCAAAGGCTTCCTTTATGTGTTTCTAATTGGGATTCTTTCTCAGGAGGGTCAAATTAGAGCTCCTGAGACTGGAACTCCAGCACTGGCAGTTGACAGCATCAGCTCGGTTCCCCCTCTTGAGACATGTAAGACAGCCACTTAGCGTTTGTTCCTACAGGCTTTTGACAAATGGCCCTACTCTGACTGTGTACCTAATAGACATTTTTTGTTTTTCTTCTGGAGCAGTGCCAAAACCATCGTGTTTCCTTAAGCACTTTATTTCTGCTTTGTTCTCTTTGCTTTTGCCTTTTGTTTGCCGTGGTTCAGTTTGTTCAAAAGCATTTGCAAGTTTTCTTGTTTATGTATGGTTATCTAGCATACTGACGTAAGGGTGACTGGCTTAATCAGCCTTTTGGATGTATTAATCTCTTAGGAAAATTCATTCTGCTTGATTGAATGAAACAAAACTTTGAACACCTAGACTGTCCTGTTGGTCTGTTGATGAAGATAATGCATGATAGATTAGGTGGTAATAACTTAACATTCAGCATTATCACAACCGAAATTAATTGTTTAGCAAAGACAGGATATAACTGAAGACACCTGCCAAAGATTCATAAATTTTTCAACCAGGTACCAAGACTTTAGTGCATTCATTTTAGCCTTCTGTAGCATTTTGGCACACAGATTTTCTAGGATTCCATTTTGGGTAATTTTGAAACAGGAAGTTTTTATAAAGATTTTAAATTGCCTCATATATCTAAGTTCAGGTACTAGAATTTAAGTACCTTACAGTGTCCTTTTAGAATCCTGTTGTTTTAAAGCCTGAGAAGTAATTTATGACTGTGAAAATAGAAGGGATAAATTGAAGACCGAGGTATGTGTTGCTTTTCCCCAACAGCCTGAGGGATAACTGGAGGTCAGACAACTTAAGTCTGTTTCTCTTTCTTTGGTTCTGTCATGTTCTTGCAGAAGAAGGAGAGGTATTCTTTCTGAAAAGTGGAGATGAGAGTGCCAAGTGATTCCTATCTTTAAATACTGTGAAGTTTGGTTAGTTTTATGCTCCCTTGACCAGAATTGCTTAAAATGGGAAAATTTGGGGCCTCCTGGTGGTCCAGTTGTTGGGAGTTCATCTTGCAATGCAGGGGAAATCGGTTTGATCCCTGGTCTGGGAAGATCCCACGTGCCTCAGAGCAGCTAAGCCCATGTGTCCCAACTACTGAAGCCTGCAGACCCGAGAGCCCTTGCTCTGTAACAAGAGGCCCCCACGGTGAGAAGCCCGTGTATCTTAGCCTCCACTCACAACTAGTGAAAGCCTGTGCAGTGACGAAGCAGCCTATAAATAAATAGATTTTTTTTAAAAAGGGAAAATGTAATATTATGAATATACTTAACGTCATGAACATCTTTCCTGCCTTGTTTTATTCTTGTAAATAGTAATTTATTATTTTAGTGTAATCTTTTTTAAATTTATTTTTTAGCTGGAGGAAAATTGTTTTACAATGTGGTGTTGGTTTCTGCTTTACAACAACACGAATCAGTGAAAATTTTGTACACATATACCCTCCCTCTTGAGTCTCCCTCCCCTCTCCCATCCCACCCCTCTAGGTGATCACAGAGCGCCAGGCTGGGCTCCCTGAGTTATAGGACAACTTCCCACTAGCTATCTGTTTTACACAGGGGGGTGTTTATATGTCAATTTTACTCTCTCAATTCATCTCACTCGCTCCTTCCCCCGCTGTGTCCACAAGTCATTCTCTACCTCTGTATCTCCATTCCTTTCTGGCAAATAGGTTCATCAGTACCATTTTTCTAGATTCCATATATAGACGTTAATATGTGATATTTGTTTTCTCTTTCTGACTTACTTCACTCTGTATAACAGGCTCTGGATTTGTCCACCTCTCTATCACTGACTCAAATGCATTCCTTTTAATATCTGAGTAATAGCCCATTGTATATATGTACTGCATCTTTATCCATTCATCTGTCAGTGGGCATCCAGGTTGCTCCCATGTCTTGGCTATTGTAAAGAGTGTTGCAATGAACTTTGGGGTACATGTGTCTTTTAGAAGTGTGGTTTATATGGCCTAGTAGTGGGATTGCTGGGTCATATGGTAGATTTATTCCTAGATTTTTAAGGAATTTCCATACTGTTCTCCATAATGACTATTATCAGTTTGCATTCACACCAAGAATGCAGAGGGTTCCCTTTCCTCCACATCCTCTCCAGCATTTATTGTTTATAGATTTTTTGGTGATGGCCATTCTGATGGGTGTGAAGTGATACCTCATTGTGGTTTTGATATATATTTCTCTAATAATGAGCAATGTAGAGCATCTTTTCATGTGTTTATTGGCCATTCCTGCCTTGCTTTATATACTTTGACTAATATGAGAGCTTCCTTTGTGGTCTGAAAGGTCTAAGTATATGGAGAAAGTATAATAGGATCATCTTTTTCCTCTTTGCTCGTTAATAATGTATTTGCCAGGCCCTGCTTCACATCCACTAAAGAAAGACAGTCTCTAAGTGTTAGAAAACACTTAGATTTCATGATCGAAATCTCAAGAATAGGGAAATTAAATTAAAAGAGAAACTTCCTGTATGTTTTGCTTTGGAGTAAGTGAAAGGTTAGTCAGATAATGATAGTTTGTGTATTCCAAGAGTGTGAAATTTTATTTCCAATTATTTCTAGGATTCCTAGGGATAACCTGGAGGGCTTCTTGAAACCAAGTGATTCTAATTAAAGAATTTTTGATGTCACTCATTTCTTTTTTTCAGGACAATTAAGAATTTTTAAAAAATCAGTTTAATAGAGGGAAAAAATTCATATCTATCTTACATAAATTATTACTCCACAAGCAAATTTTAGTAAAACAGTAATGCTAAAACTCTAAAGGATATAAAATACTTTTCCATGATTACTCAGTAGTTAGTGTCAGTTATATTATTATGGGAGAGTTGATGAAGTGGATGCCAGCTAAGTCTAGTGTGTCCTAGAAGAGACATGAAATGGTCAGTAATTCTAGAAGGTTCTTTGCATTTAAGGAGACATCATTCATTAGGACATTTGTTAATTTGTAAGTAAATCTCAGTGGGATAGAAATGACCTCTGTTAACATTCACATTTCTTTTACTGGGGTGAAATTTACATAAGAAAAAGTTAATCATTTTAATACATATAATTCAGTGGTATTATGTACATTTACAATGTTGTGAAAACAATATTTTTTTTACTAAGTGTTAAATAATAATATCTGTGGCATTCTTAGAAATTGCTTATGCCATGTTAAGAGCCTTTTTAAAAGGTTTGAAATTTGTCTCTTTGCAGATCATACCTAATTAATTTTCAACCAACCAAAAGAGAAGTCAGGAATACAGGGTTTGATATCTAATAATTGTTTTCCCTGCATTTGCAAAGCTGATTCAACTGGAACTATTAAATTTATAAATGAATAAAGAACTTATTTCGCAATTTCAAAGCTTCAGTCAAGGAATTTAAAATTAAGGGTAAACAGTTGCATGATTTCACTTACATGTGAAATCTAAAAAACAGAACAAATTAAAAAAAGTAACAAAGCAGAAATAGACTCATAGATACAGAGAACAACCTGGTAGTTGCCAGAGCAGAGAGGGAAGAGAAATGGGTAAAGGGGGTTGAGAGGTACAAACTTAGAGTTATAAAGTAAATAAGTCATGGGGATATAATATACGGCATAGAAAATTTAGTCAATAATATCATAATAACTTCATGTGGTGACACATTTTAACTAGCCTTATTGTGATGATCATTTGTAATTATAAAAGTATTGAATCACTATGTTGTACACCTGAAATCAGTATCCTATTGTAAGTCAATTATACTTCAGTTTTTTCAAAAAGGTAAACAGTTTCACAGCAAATTCAGTGACATTTTGATGTATAGATTATCTTCAGATCTAAAACTATTCAGATAGCAGAATAATGAAGAATATAAATGTACATATAATACATTTCAGTATTGAAATTTGTCACTAGACATAAAGATCCCCAAGTCAAGTTTAATTCTCATAGAGCAGTTGTTTCTCTCACTTTCACTCTGGATGCAATTTTCCTGTCTTACATAACTGTTGATTCTATTAATGATAATTATTTTAGGAACATGCTGTTAAAATAAATTGGATAGCTGTAAGAAACTTTTCACCACATCTCTATATTTCTCCTTTTCTTTCTTACCCCCTAGACTGAAATAGAACTGCTTGCTATGTAACATCCCTGGGGTTTATCCAAAGTATAAATTCTCATTTTCTTGACAGTTTAGAAATTATGACCACAGTTTTTACTCATCTCCTAAGTACCCTTAGGAGGTATTACTTGATTAACTAGACAGGAGAGAACAGCCAAAGACCTTAGAAACTTAAGAAGCCTAATAGTTTCTCATTTTAAGAATCACAGTGGGGCTAGACAACTTTTAGAAAAATCACAGAAAAAATAGATCAAAGTGTGATCATTCGTAATATTGCAATGGCCTCTGTATGGCTTTACTTTCTTTATCTCAAAGTAATAATAACCAATTTTGGGAAGTAGCTCAGGTAAATTAGAGACTGTGTGTATTTACATTACATGTTCATTAGGCATTCATATAAAATTATTCTCAGGAACAATCAATCCAGAAACATTCATTAAGTGTGAAAACCAGAAATGGCCTCTTGATCATTTATGTATTTCCACACTATCATCCATCTAACCCCATAGAGCAGCCAGCTATTATATGCTTCACATCATTTTTCATTAATATATATATTACATCCATTTTTAAAAATCCTAACTATTTAAGAAAGAAGCTGTAAATAAAATATATAGTTCTGAGCCAAGTATTTCCCAATGATCTCAATTCAATGTCCGTATTGATGTCTGCTCTTCTGTGTTTTGTAGACTCATTTATATTTAGCAACTCCCAACCTCAGTGACATATGTTATTCTTATGGCTTATAGTCAGAACTGTATATGTTGCCAGTGTCATATTTTTAGATTCTAAATTCCTGTGGGCAGAGATTATATTTTATTAATGCTATTTAAAATCACCTCAGGGCATAGCACTGACATGTACTTCAACAGGTTCAATTAATATTAATCAATGAACATCTAAGAGTAGTGTAGCCTTCCATATGTTTCATTACTTGATTGTTGAAATTTAATATATATTAAATTATTCAATAATTTTCAACTGTCTTTAATGATGGCAAGTGATCCAGTAGGAAATCATTTTGAAATAACTCTTGACCATTGACAATTGACAATTTGGATTCATTGCTAAAGTGATTCTATTCCACATTTACAGGGTACTTTCTTTCTGTATACCGGTCTTCCCTGGTGGCTCAAAGGATAAAGAATCTGCCTGCAATGTGAGAGACCGGGGTTCGACCCCTGGGTCCTGGACATCCCCTGGAGAAGGGAATGGCAACCCACTCCAATATTCTTGCCTGGTGAATTCCATGGACAGAGGAGCCTGGTGGTCTACAGTTCATGGGGTTGCAAAGAGTTGAGTCGGACATGACTGAGTGACTGATACTTTCACTCCCCCCCCCCCCCCCCCCCCCCCCCCCCCCCGTATACAAGCACTGTGTGGTAAGGAAAACAGGGCTTCAGAAATAGGCAGCTCTCAATTTTGGAGTGTATGTGGAAGTTGAGATTGAATTTATTTCAAAGACGTGGATATAATAATACAAATAAATGTGCTGTGGTAAGAAAGTGTTGTGGGGGAGTAATCAATTGATATATTGTGTGTTTTTGGAAAGTGAAAGTCTCTCAGTCATGTCTGACTCTTGTGACCCCATGGATTGTATAGCCCGCCAGGCTCTTCTATCCATGGGATTCTCCAAGCAAGAATCCTGGAGTGGGTTGCCGTTCCCTTCTCCATGGGATCTTCCTGATCCAGGGATTGAACCCAGGTCTCCGGCACTGCAGGTAGATTCTTTACCCTTCAAGCCACCAGGGAAATCTGGTGTTTTTGGAAAAAGACTTCAAAGAGAAGGTATATGAAAGGTGAAGATATATGAAAATAAGCAAGATAGAGAAAGGAGAGAGTAGAAGTGTGTGGGAAGAAGACTCCAAAAGAGTGAGAAGCATGTCAAGTCACAGAGGTGTGAATATTTGTGAAGGGTTGAAGGCGGATGCAGCTGTACCCTAAAATGTGAGTGGAGGAAGGACGGCAGAGGAAACTGGTCAGAAATGAAAGCAAGAGTGTAAGAAGTCATTGACTACCATGCCATGGTTGGGGCGGAGGAGGGTGACAAGCCACCACCAGAAGTTGGAGAGGGAGAGAATGGCAAGACAAAACTGTGGATGAGAAATAATTATTGCAGCAGTATGGAGGATGCCTTTGGAACTGAGCAAGACTGACACAGGGAAATATGTGATGATTTCCTGGGAAGGGAAGGAGACCAAGTTGCAGACTCAGGACACGTCTTAGTGGTGATAGATGAACAGGCATCAATGAAAGTTTCATTTTTTCTAATTTGGGCATGTGGAAAGATCGTAGAATCTACCTAGATGGTAGATCTAGGCAAGATCCTAGCATAAATTCAAAGGAATTTATTTCCTTTGAATAAATGGACTTTGAAGTTCTTTTATGAAGGTAAGAATAGGCTACTCTTTCCCATGTTAAGTGATACTTAAAATTGATTGCAAAATATGTATAAGTAAAAGTAACCTCTGTTATAATTTTAAAATATTGTTATTAAGTCTCATTTCTATAAGTTTAATTCTTTATCTGGAAAATTGTGGGGCTTAGGTTAAGAATTAAATGATCATTAATTAATTAATCATTAAGATTTCCTTAAGTTCTAAATTGTGTGACTATAAATTTCTGTTGATCTAGTTTTTTTTAACTGAAACTTTCCCATAGTAGTACAGTGATAGGAAGACACTGTATGAAGTTCAAGTTCTTTATATTTCCTGATACCTTGTCTCTACAGTATTTATTTTCACTTTAATTTACACTGCCTAGATCCTTTTAAAACCGAGTAGGAAGTGAGGAAATTTGTCCTAACAATTAGTTTAAAAAGGATTAATCTCTCCTGGCCTCTGCTAAAGAAAAAAATCATTCAATATACTGTGAAAGAACAGTAAGGCAAATTTTTTCCAGGGGACTTTTAGGACAGTTGTAATCGGGATGGGGAATACGTGTAAATCTATGGCTGATTCATATCAATGTATGACAAAACCGACTGAAATATTGTGAAGTAATTAGCCTCCAACTAATAAAAAATTAAAAAAAAAAAAAAGAACCACTGTGATGGAGTTTTGCAGTTTGGGCGGTGGGGAGAGAAATTGGAGTCAACTCCAAATACAACAAGGAAAAGTGGGGACTTTTAGCCAAAGAGCAGGCTGGGGATCAGCAGATGAAAATTACTAAGAGGAAACCTCAGGCTTAAGACTAGTTCTGATTACAATGAACTAACAGGATTCTTGCTGAAAGTGGGCCTGAGTGATCACACGTCACCTGGTCAATCAGATTTTGAAGGTGATCATAGAGGATGGGGGCTTCTGGTTAAACCAACTTAGCAAGATTTTCACTAATATTGGACAATACAGAGAAGAACATGGAAGCCCAGAAGTTGAGGACTAGTTGAAAAAGAGATCAGAGTAGCCTGACTTAAGTTTGGCCATGAAGAGAATGTTTGTCATATCTTAGCTCAGAGATCTTGACTGTCTGCTATCTACTATGATAAAAATAACTTCTCTTAACCTGGGTAATCTTTGAAGCGGTTCATTAATAGAGGTAACACATTCTCATTTTAAGACTGAGTTTTAGATATACAAATAGAAATACTCTACTGTATTTTCAGTCGATTATCAGTACAGATCCAAAGTAGTATAAAGGGCGGGGCGGGGGTGGGGGACACCCTGATTACAAATATAAATGCTTTCTGCAAGTAGACATTTGAAAAGTAGTTTCTCCTGAACTGATTTTCCTGGCCCAGGGTTCAGAGGAGTGAGCAGTCCCTTGGGGTCGTGTGCAGGCTCAGAGTGAGGAAAGTGAAACCTCTTTTTCTAGTGCTAGCCAGTCTATGATGGAGAAGACTTGAGCTCAAGTCAGGACTCCTTAGGTGGAAAAAGAGGACCAGATTTCATGATATAGTGTTAATCTGAAATATGTTTGCAATTTAGAAGTCTGCATCTAAGTTCTGTTCATCATGGGGCATTTAAAACTGAATAACAAGCTGGGATGTCAACTGGGATTAAAATTAGGAAAATGCAGGCGAGAAATGCAAATACTGCGAAGACACGCAAATGTTGTGAAGGATTTCTAAGTTATTTTACTCCTTCTCTTGCCATGACCTACGCTAAAAAGAGAATAATGTGATCCCGTCTTGGGCCACACAGTTTGGGGTTTAACACAGTTTTCATGGTCCTCATTCCAATCCATGTCAGGCCCCTGTGAAGTTCTTTATTTCCGGTATAAACACAGGTTTGGTCTGAAGACATTAGCAGGTTCCAGAGACGCATTGCCTCAAGCTTCTCAAGCCCAGTAGTTATACAAGTATAAAATTTGGAGGTCATTAATTGAAATGAAATAATGGGAAATGAGAAAAGGAAACTCCGTATTCTGTAAGAGTGGAAACCTACTTCTCTGTCCTGAAGGGAAATTGCTGCAGTGGGACATGGACTGCATCACGGCTGCCTCTTGACAGCTTCACCTTGGAGAGACACAAATTAAATCCTTTCAGTTGCTGTTTTGAAGCTAAAAGTGTTTGACCGGTTCAGCCCCTGAATGGTGTTTAAGGAATAAAGAGAAAAGAGCAGGAAGTTCTAATTGGCAAATTACTCCTTGTTATTTAGTTTGGCTTCCAAGTTGGAAATTCCAATAATGAGGAGCTTTGTGGGACTTGCCCTTGAGGAGAACCAGGGGGCTTTTTGTTCAATTACTATTTAATGTGAAGATATTCAAGAAACATATTGTAGCATTTAAGCCATCACTTTCTATTAAACAAACATTGTCATATAATGATTTTTAAATCTCTCTTCATAGATGCTTTTATGATTCTGAACCATCTAAGTGAAGTGTAAATTGCAAAGAAGACATAAATGGATTTTTCTTGTTATGTAGTATTTATAGGGGTGATATTACTTAATGACAGTTTCTCAAAAATGTTAGAAAATATATGTTTACCTAACAGTTAGTTATCTTAACTTCATCATGGTTATTCTAATCCTGATTAGAATTAAAAAAAAAAAAAAACAACTCTAAAGATTTCTTCAGAGTCATACTAAACTGACCTTACAGCAAGTTGAACATTTCCTTTTAATGCTAATATTTCTGAATGTTAACGAATAATTTCTTTGATTGTTTACTTAATAAGTTACAGAAGATTTTTTGACATTAATTTTGACTTACACACAAACTTTTTTAAAAAATGGGTTTCAATATGCAGAATTACCTCATAGACTAATTAGCATTACTCTTGAATGAAGGATTATTTCATATTTGAAAGTATATCATAGTGGTTAAAAAGAATTTTTTCCGGAGGAGCCAAGATGGCGGAGGAGTAGGACGGGGAGACCACTTTCTCTCCTACAAATTCATCAAAAGAATAACTGAATGCAGAGCAAACCTCACAAAACAACTTCTGATCGCTAGCTGAGGTCATCAGGCGCCCAGAAAAGCAGACCATTGTCTTCGAAAGGAGTGCTGTATAGTTGGAGAAGTCCTGAGACTACAGGAAGAATAAAACTGAAATCCAGAGGCAGGAAACTTAAGCCCAAAACCTGAGAACACCAGAAAACTCCTGACTACATGGAACTTTAAGCAATAAGTGACCGTCCAAAAGCCTCCATACCTACACTGAAACCAACCACCACCCAAGAGCCAGTAAGTTTTAGAGCAAGACATACCACGCAAATTCTCCAGCAACACAGGAACATAGCCCCGAATGTCCACATACAGACTGCCCAAGGTGACACCTAACACATAGACCCATCTCAAAACTCATTACTGGGCACTCCATTGCTCTCCAAAAAGAAGAAATCAAGTTCCACGCACCAGAACACTGACGCAAGCTTCCCTAACCGGGAAACCTTGACAAGCCAATCGTCTAACCCCACCCACTGGGTAAATCCTCCACAATAAAAAGGAACCACAGACCTCCAGAATACAGAAAGTCCACTCCAGACACAGCAATCTAAACAAGATGAAAAGGCAAAGAAATACCCAACAGGTAAAGGAACATGAAAAATGCCCACCAAGTCAAACAAAAGAGGAGGAGATAGGGAATCTACCTGAAAAAGAATTTAGAATAATGATAATAAAAATGATCCAAAATCTTGAAAACAAAATGGAGTTACAGATAAATAGCCTGGAGACAAAGATTGAAAAGATACAAGAATTGTTTAATAAAGACCTAGAAGAAATAAAAAAGAGTCAATTAAAAATGAACAATGCAATGAATGAGATCAAAAACACTTTGGAGGGAACCAAGAGTAGAATAACGGAGGCAGAAGATAGGATAAGTGAGGTAGAAGATAAAATGGTGGAAATAAATGAAGCAGAGAGGAAAAAAGAAAAAAGGATCAAAAGAAATGAGGACAACCTCAGGGACCTCTGGGACACTGTGAAACGCCCCAACATTCAAATCATAGGAGTTCCAGAAGAAGAAGACAAAAAGAAAGGCCATGAGAAAATACTCGAGGAGATAATAGCTGAAAACTTCCCTAAAATGGGGAAGGAAATAGCCACTCAAGTCCAAGAAACCCAGAGAGTCCCAAACAGGATAAACCCAAGGCGAAACACCCCAAGACACATAATAATCAAACTAACAAAGATCAAACACAAAGAACAAATATTAAAAGCAGCAAGGGAAAAACAACAAATAACACACAAAGGGATTCCCATAAGGATAACAGCTGACCTATCAATAGAAACCCTCCAGGCCAGAAGGGAATGGCAGGACGTCCTGAAAGTAATGAAAGAGAATAACCTACAACCTAGATTACTGTATCCAGCAAGGATCTCATTCAGATATGAAGGAGAACTCAAAAGCTTTACAGATAAGCAAAAGCTGAGAGAATTCAGCACCACCAAACCAGCTCTTCAACAAATGCTAAAGGATCTTCTCTAGACAGGAAATGCAGAAAGGTTGTATAAACGTGAACCCAAAACAACAAAGTAAATGGCAACGGGACCACACCTATCAATAATTACCTTAAATGTAAATGGGTTGAATGCCCCAACCAAAAGACAAAGATTGGCTGAATGGATACAAAAACAAGACCCCTATATATGCTGTCTACAAGAGACCCACCTCAAAACAAGAGACACATACAGACTAAAAGTGAAGGGCTGGAAAAAAATATTTCATGCAAATGGAGACCAAAAGAAAGCAGGAGTCGCAATACTCATATCAGATAAAATAGACTTTCAAATAAAAGCTGTGAAAAGAGACAAAGAAGGACACTACATAATGATCAAAGGATCAATCCAAGAAGAAGATATAACAATTATAAATATATATGCACCCAACATAGGAGCACCACAATATGTACGGCAAATGCTAACGAGTATGAAAGAGGAAATTAATAGTAACACAATAATAGCGGGAGACTTTAATACCCCACTCACAACTATGGATAGATCAACTAAACAGAAAATTAACAAGGAAACACAAACTTTAAATGACACAATGGACCAGCTAGACCTAATTGATATCTATAGGACATTTCACCCCAAAACAAGCAACTTCACCTTTTTCTCAAGTGCACACGGAACCTTCTCCAGAATAGATCACATCCTGGGCCATAAATCTAGTCTTGGAAAATTCAAAAAAATTGAAATCATTCCAGTCATCTTTTCTGACCACAGTGCAGTAAGATTAGATCTCAATTACAGGAAAAAAATTGTTAAAAATTCAAACACCTGGAGGCTAAAGAACACGCTTCTGAATAACCAACAAATCATAGAAGAAATCAAAAAAGAAATCAAAATATGTATAGAAATGAATGAAAATGAAAACACAACAACCCAAAACCTATGGGACACTGTAAAAGCAGTGCTAAGGGGAAGGTTCATAGCATTACAGGCTTACATCAAGAAACAAGAAAAAAGCCAAATAAATAACCTAACTCTACACCTAAAGCAATTAGAGAAGGAAGAAATGAAGAACCCCAGAGTTAGCAGAAGGAAAGAAATCTTAAAAATTAAGGCAGAAATAAATGCAATAGAAACTAAAGAGACCATAGCAAAAATCAACAAAGCTAAAAGCTGGTTTTTTGAAAAAATAAACAAAATTGACAAACCATTAGCAAGACTCATTAAGAAACAAAGAGAGAAGAACCAAATTAACAAAATTAGAAATGAAAATGGAGAGATCACAACAGACAACACTGAAATACAAAGGATCATAAGAGACTACTACCAGCAGCTCTATGCCAATAAAATGGACAACTTGGATGAAATGGACAAATTCTTAGAAAAGTATAACTTTCCAAAACTGAACCAGGAAGAAATAGAAGATCTTAACAGACCCATCACAGGCAAGGAAATCGAAACTGTAATCAAAAATCTTCCAGCAAACAAAAGCCCAGGACCAGATGGCTTCACAGCTGAATTCTACCAAAAATTTAGAGAAGAGCTAACACCTACCTTACTCAAACTCTTCCAGAAAACTGCAGAGGAAGGTAAACTTCCAAACTCATTCTATGAGGCCACCATCACCCTAATTCCAAAACCTGACAAAGATGCCACAAAAAAAGAAAACTACAGGCCAATATCACTGATGAACATAGATGCAAAAATCCTTAACAAAATTCTAGCAAACAGAATCCAACAACATATTAAAAAAATCATACACCATGACCAAGTGGGCTTTATCCCAGGAATGCAAGGATTCTTCAATATCCGCAAATCAATCAATGTAATACACCACATTAACAAATTGAAAGATAAAAATCATATGATTATCTCAATAGATGCAGAGAAAGCCTTTGACAAAATTCAACACTCATTTATGATTAAAACTCTCCAAAAAGCAGGAATAGAAGGAACATACCTCAACATAATAAAAGCTATATATGACAAACCCACAGCAAGCATCACCCTCAATGGTGAAAAATTGAAAGCATTTCCCCTGAAATCAGGAACAAGACAAGGGTGCCCACTCTCACCACTACTGTTCAACATAGTGTTGGAAGTTTTGGCCACAGCAATCAGAGCAGAAAAAGAAGTAAAAGGAATCCAGATAGGAAAAGAAGAAGTGAAACTCTCACTGTTTGCAGATGACATGATCCTCTATATAGAAAACCCTAAAGACTCTTCCAGAAAATTACTAGAACTAATCAATGAATATAGTAAAGTTGCAGGATATAAAATTAACACACAGAAATCCCTTGCATTCCTATATACTAACAATGAAAAAACAGAAAGAGAAATTAAGGAAACAATACCATTCACCATTGCAACAAAAAGAATAAAATACTTAGGAGTATATCTACCTAAAGAAACAAAAGACCTATACATAGAAAACTATAAAACACTGATGAAAGAAATCAAAGAGGACACAAACAGATGGAGAAACATACCGTGTTCATGGATTGGAAGAATCAATATTGTCAAAATGGCTATTCTACCCAAAGCAGTCTATAGATTCAATGCAATCCCTATCAAGCTACCAACGGTATTTTTCACAGAACTAGACCAAAGAATTTCACAATTTGTATGGAAATACAAAAAACCTCGAATAGCCAAAGTAATCTTGAGAAAGAAGAATGGAACTGGAGGAATCAACCTGCCTGACTTCAGACTCTACTACAAAGCCACAGTCATCAAGACAGTGTGGTACTGGCACAAAGACAGAAATATAGACCAATGGAACAGAATAGAAAGCCCAGAGATAAATCCACGAACCTATGGACACCTTATCTTTGACAAAGGAGGCAAGGATATACAATGGAAAAAAGACAACCTCTTTAACAAGTGGTGCTGGGAAAACTGGTCAACCACTTGTCAAAGAATGAAACTAGAACACTTTCTAACACCATACACAAAAATAAACTCAAAATGGATTAAAGATCTAAATGTAAGACCAGAAACTATAAAACTCCTAGAGGAGAACATAGGCAAAACACTCTCCGACATAAATCACAGCAAGATCCTCTATGACCCACCTCCCAGAATATTGGAAATAAAAGCAAAACTAAACAAATGGGATCTAATGAAACTTAAAAGCTTTTGCACTACAAAGGAAACTATAAGTAAGGTGAAAAGACAGCCGTCAGATTGGGAGAAAATAATAGCAAATGAAGAAACAGACAAAGGATTAATCTCAAAAATATACAAGCAACTCCTGAAGCTCAATTCCAGAAAAATAAATGACCCAGTCAAAAAATGGGCCAAAGAACTAAACAGACATTTCTCCAAAGAAGACACACAGATGGCTAACAAACACATGAAAAGGTGCTCAACATCACTCATTATTAGAGAAATGCAAATCAAAACCACAATGAGGTACCATTACACACCAGTCAGGATGGCTGCTATCCAAAAGTCTACAAGCAATAAATGCTGGAGAGGGTGTGGAGAAAAGGCAACCCTCTTACACTGTTGGTGGGAATGCAAACTAGTACAGCCACTATGGAAAACAGTGTGAAGATTCCTTAAAAAACTGGAAATAGAACTGCCATATGACCCAGCAATACCACTTCTGGGCATACACACTGAGGAAACCAGATCTGAAAGAGACACATGCACCCCAATGTTCATCGCAGCACTGTTTATAATAGCCAGGACATGGAAGCAACCTAGATGCCCATCAGCAGATGAATGGATAAGGAAGCTGTGGTACATATACACCATGGAATTTTACTCAGCCGTCAAAAAGAATTCATTTGAACCAGTCCTAATGAGATGGATGAAACTGGAGCCCCTTATACAGAGTGAAGTAAGCCAGAAAGATAAAGAACATTACAGCATACTAACACATATATATGGAATTTAGAAAGATGGTAACGATAACCCTATATGCAAAACAGAAAAAGAGACACAGAAATACAGAACAGACTTTTGAACTCTGTGGGAGAAGGTGAGGGTGGGATGTTTCAAAGGAACAGCATGTATACTATCTATGGTGAAACAGATCACCAGCCCAGGTGGGATGCATGAGACAAGTGCTCTGGCCTGATGCACTGGGAAGACCCAGAGGAATCGGGTGGAGAGGGAGGTGGGAGGGGGGATCGGGATGGGGAATAAGTGTAAATCTATGGCTGATTCATATCAGTGTATGACAAAACCCACTGAAATGTTGTGAAGTAATTAGCCTCCAACTAATAAAAAAATTTAAAAAAAAAAAAAAAAAGAATTTTTTCATTTTCTACTTTGATGGTACCTCTGAACTTCAATATTTGACCTTGTCAAAAGTTATAAAAGGAATGATGAAAAAGATTAGAGTTTTGCTCAATGAATGCAATTTTAAGGATAAATGATTATGTATAATTTTTCATTAATCTTCAGAAGATGGCCACATCATTTAGATAATTAACAACTAAGATTTTAGTTGAACACTTCTCTTTACTTTTATTGCTTGGATTTTAAATTTTAATATTGTTGGATTTTAAAGGAGAAAGAGACCTTTCCTTCTTGATTATTGGAATTTTATGTCCTCTCCTAATAGTTTGTTACTTGGCTAAAGGATTTTATGACATCAATGTTACTTGAAACAATCATGCAGTTGAAATGACTGTGAATTAATTACCAGTTTCCTTTTTACAATTAAATGTCTCACACAGGAACAATTCATATAATGCCTTTGGAAATGCTAATGGTTCCTCAGGTACTAATCTTGCCGTGTTTCTGAATACTTATAGAATTGTGTCTCCCTGAGTGGGTCAGGGACTTATCCTATGTTGTGAAGAGCTACACTGAGGTGTCAAGCTGGTAAATGGAATAGTTTTCTGATGAGATGTGCGTCTGAAACTTCTTCCCTAACGAGTTTGTCTTCACTGGTCAAACAGAATGAAATTGCTTTTTTTTTTCTTTCCAGTGTTTTATAAAATTTCTCTAAATTGGAACTTATATTTGGAAGTTGTGAAAACAATTGAAAATGCTCCGTCTTTGAGATGCACAGAGGACAAACTTCTTGATTAAGGGGTTCAACTCTTTTCCTTTGATGAAAAGTCATACTAAGCACTCTACAGATTATTTTGAGAGCCCATTGAATTTGGAGAAGTGTAACAAGTTGTGATCTGGGAGCTGATGATGCAGAGGAGGCAGGCACCGTGTCATTAATATGTGTGTAAGACGGGCAGAGCAGATCAAATTTCTCCCCATAATCTGATGGCATATAATGTGATTAGACTTCCCTTTTGTAATTCCTTTAGACTACCTTTTTTGGGGGGTAGCAGTTTGAGAATTGGTTGGAAGGCAATGGACTCTAGGTGGGGAAATAAATAGGGCGTTGCCAGTGGTCTTGGAGCTTCCCAAGTGGCTCAGTGGTAAAGAATCTGCCTGTCAATGCAGGAGGTGCAGGAGACATGAGTTCAGTCCCTGGGTCAGGAAGATCCCCTGGAGTAGGCAATGGCAACCCACTCCAGTATTCTTGCCTGGAAAATTCCATGGACAGAGGAGCCTAGCGGGCTACGGTCCATGGGGTCGCCAAGAGTCAGACACGACTGAGTGATGAGCATGCACCCAAGTCAGTGGTCTAGACTGGAGATGATAGAGGCCTAAATCAAAGCAGTGAACCAGAAGGGGGATTTTTAAGAAATTGATCAGCTTGATTGTTGACTGATTAATGTGATTAGTGAGGTGGAAGTTTTACACAGGATATTGAACTTTAGAATTTTGTAGCAGAAATTGTTATTTGTTTATTGGGAACCGCCCCTCCCCACCACTGAGCAGATTATCAGTAGCTCCAGAGTGCTTCTGAACAACAGAGTCAGGATTTATAAATGAAGTAAGGAATTTGCATTGTTCTCCTTGGTTAGCCAAAGACATACTTGACCTATTCTTGTATCAATACATTCTCTCTCCCGCCCTCTCCCCCCATCTTCCATACAAAGGAGATCCTATTCTAAGAATCTGTAAAAATCCCTTACAATGTATAGCAATCTAATATTATAAGAACACATAAAATGCACCAAAGTCTTTTTGTTTGTATAACATGCAATGCTCATTTTTGCCTCAAAAAAGTTTAATATTAATAAATATGACTTAGACTTTGACAACAAAAAAAAGAAATTGGTATTTGTTTAAATGTTTATTTTGCTGGACGAATCTGGGTTATTCTTTCAGGCTTATTGTGGCAGTTTTATAGAATATCTAAAATTGCAAGTAGAGATATGTTTAGTATTTTCTCCTGCTTCAAACCCTTTAACATATTCTCATTCCATTAGGTTAATGCTCAATCCAATTTTTAAACATAGTATATTAGCTATCTTCTGCTGTATTAGTGAACTACTCTAAGACATAGTGTCTGGAAGCAAGACACATTTATTATCTCACAGTTTCTCTGGGTCAGGTGTTAAGGAGTGGGTAGTACTGACTTCCTGGTGTCTCAGCAGTCAGGAATCCACCTGCCAATGCAGGAGACATGGGTTCAGTCCCTGTGTTGGGAAGATACCTTGGAGAAGATGATGTAACCTGCTCCAGTATTCTTGCCTGGGAAATTCCATGGACAGAGGAGCCTGGCGCTACAAGTCCATGGAGTCACAGAGAGTCAGATGTGACTTAATGACTGAGCACACACACATATATAGTGCTAACTTCATGGTCTCTCACAAAGCTGCAGTCAAGGTGTCAGCCAGAACTGCAGTCATCTCAAGGCACTACTTGGAAAGAATTTGCTTCCAGGCTTACTCATGTGAAACTCAGAGGACATGTGGGCTCCAAAGGACTGCCTCATGACATGTCACTTGGCTTTTCCCAGAGTGAGAGATGGATGAGGAGAGGAAACACCTATGCCAGAAGCCACAGTCTGAATAACCTAATCGTGGAAGTGACAGCCCATCACTTTTGCTGTATAGGCATATCTCATTGTATTGTGTTTCAAGATCTTTTATTTTTTACAAATTGAAAGTTTATGGCAACCCAGCAACAAGCAAGTCTATCAGTGTCATTTTCCCAATAACATTTGCTCACTTTGTGTCTCTGGGTCATATTTTAGTAATTCTTACAATATTTCAAACCCCCCACCGGCAACAAGATTACAATTCACTGAAAGCTCAGGTGATGGTTAGTATTTTTTTTTTTAAGAAATAAAGTATTTTTAAGTGAAGATATATACGTTGTTTTTTTAGATGTAATGCTCTTGCACACTTAATGCACTACAGTGCAGTATAAACATAACCTTTACATATGTTGAGAAACCAAATTTTTGTGTGACTTGCTTTATTGCATATTTGCTTTATTGAGGTGTTCTGGAACCGAACATGCAGTATCTTTGAACTATGCCTGTAAGCTATTAATTAGGAGTGAGGCAATAATTCAGCCCACACTCCAGAACTAAAGGCTTCACAAGCCAAGGATCCCTGTGGCTTTCTCAGAGGCCGCCTACCACACGTGGCTGACATCATCTGGACCCTAACTACCCAACTCTCCAGTTGCATGCCTTGCCAGGTTTCCATTCACACTAGACTCCAGCCAAGTCAAACTTCCTTCAGCTCCTGAAATGCTCCATGCTCTCGCTTGCTTGCAGACTTTCCCCGCTTCACTCGGCTAACTCACACATGTCCCATAGATTCCAGCTCAAGTACCCTTCCTCAGGAAGCATTTCCTCACTGTTTTTTCCCCAGTCCCCTCAATTTACTAAAAGCTCTCGTTCCTTCTTTAATTTTACCATGTGTCAGATTTAAGATTATTGCTTTTTTAATAGTGTGCCTTTTCTACCAACTGTAAGCTATATCCTTAACACTAGGGCTTCTGCCTGTCACAATACTAGATACTTATTAATATTTGTTGAATGAATAGCTGAATGAATACCATAAGATATGGTCAGTGTGATCAACAAGCTTATTTTGGTCTTGTTGCTTTTCAGTTGCTCAGTCGTGTCTGTCTCTTTGCGATCCCATGGATTTTAGACTTCAGCACACCGGGCTAACCTGTCCTTCACTGTCTCTGGAGTTTGCTCAAATGCATGTCCATTGAGTCAATGATGCTATTCAACCATCTCATCTTCTGTTGCCCGCTTCCCCTCCTGCCCTCAATCTTTCCCAGCATCAGGATCTTTTCCAATGAAAAAGAAATGCAAGAAGGCAAAATGGTTGTCTGAGGAGGCCTTACAAATAGCTGAGAAAAGAAGAGAAGCAAAAGGCAAAGGAGATAAGGAAAGATATACCCTCTGAATACAGAGTTCCAACAAGCTTTTAGTGCCATAAATATGGAGCCACTACGTGTAACATCCTCTGAATACATTTTATTGACCTACATCCCAAGTTTGTTGCTTTAAAAAAGCCAATTTCTATTTTATATAATGTTCTCTATTTTCTCCTCTCAGTTTTATGACTATGCTACAGATTGAGTTTGGAGTTAAGAGAGTAAGAGTAAGGGAGAAAAAACTCTGTTTAAGCTCTATTTAAGCAAAGCTTCAATTGTTTGGCAGAAACCAGTCCTTGTTTTGACTTAAACTGTCCTCACTTTTTTTCAAAGTTGATAGCAGGCAATGCCAAGAATCAAAAAGAATTTAGTTTGAGCATATTTACTTTCAGTCTAGGTGGAGTCATAAGTGGTTTTAAAATTTTTGTATTGAAAATGTGAACATAATAGTTTGTATTTTCTGGCTTCACAGTAGGGGCAACTTTATGTGATTATGCATTTCTTTTCAGTTAAAAAAATGAGAACAAATCCTTTTTAGTGAGTAAACACAAAAATGAAGCAGAGCGGAGAGAAATAATTAATGTATTTTAACTTCTTCAAAGAGTAGACTCTTTGTGTCTTAGTCATTTCCACAATTCCAACTCCTCAGTCCCATATAACCTGTCTCCTATCTCCGAGCCTTCATGGAATTTCTTCTGGCAAAGCTTACGATACTGACTTACTGCCCAAAGCAGGGGGTTCCCGGCGTTTATCTAGTAGAACTTTTCTACTGCATTGCACTCTTGATCACTACCTCCTTTTTGAAACTCTTCTCACTTGGAGGTTTCAGAATAGGACTCTGCTGGTGGCGGTGGTGGTTCTCCTCTTTCTTCTATTCCTTTTTCTTTATCACCCTTTTTTTTTTTTTTCTCTTGCTGTTTCTTCTCAGCTGTCTTCTGGAGCTCCTATTTTGCCACTCCCTAAGGAGGGCTCTATAGGTTCTATTTGGACCCTCCAGTTCTTCTTGGTCTACAAGAAATTCCTTTACTTGTATTTTATCTGTCATTTATATCTTGATGACTTCAAGTTTCCAGCTCAAACTTCTTCCCCAGGCCTCAGACTTTTATTTCCCTCTGTTAACCTTTTTGGGGCTTCCCTGATGGCTCAGATGGTAAAGCATCTGCCTGCAATGCGGGAGACCAGAGTTTGATCCTTGGTTCAGGAAGATACCCTGAAGAAGGAAATGGCAACCCACTCCATTACTCTTGCCTGGAAAATTTCATGGATGGAGGAGCCTGATGGGCTATAGTCCATGGGGTTGCAAAGAGTTGGACACAACTGAGCGACTTCACTTTTCTTTCACTTTTAACCTTTTTACCAAAATGTTCTGCAAGCACTTCAGACTCTGAAACTTGCTTCTTCTTTTTACCCTCCTGTGCATCTCAGTTGATGGCTCTGTCATATGCATCCAGTTCACACAATGATTCTAGATTTTATTGTCCACTCTCCCATGCAATGATTTAATTACTAAGTCCAGGTGATTTTATTAATACCTTTTAAATATATGGTTTTCAACCTTTTTCTCCTCTAAACACCTGAGAGCTATGACAGACTTATAGATGTCATTAATAATAGGTCACAATGTCAGTGATTCTTAATTGGAAATAGGGGTGCACTCCTTACGGGAAATCCTTAGAGGGAGTGGAGGGGCCATGGGTAGTCTGAAACAAGCCTCTACATGGTTCTTATAGCCTTCAGAGATTGAGAATTGCTTTCCTAACTGCTGTGAGAATCAGATGCTCCCTAGCTAGTAGATGCTTCTGATATAGTTGAAGCCCTTATCAGTTCTCTACTTGATGACTGGAATACTGTTTCACCCTCAGTCTAATCTATCTTTTACATAATTACCTGAGTAATTATCTAATATAAAAACCTACTATCTCCACTTAAGACTTTTAAAGGTTCACCATTACCCATATGTAAAAGTTCAGAAATAAGTTCTATAGTCTGGCCTCTGTCTTCCTTCCCAGTTCTCTGCCTTTTGTTTAGTTCACAGCTCCATGGAGCTCATCCTTTCTGAGTATCCCCTTCCTCTGTCTGAGGTATTATTTTTCTTTGTTTTTTATTTGACTGACAGTTCTCCATTACTCAATATTCATTTCTTCCAAGAAGCATTTCCTGACCCCCATCCCTTACCCCACAGTCCTCCCCAGATCAATGTGTTCTAGGTGTTCCACATGTGCACGTAGAATTTTGTGAAAATTGAAATAATTGCACGTGCACATGTTTACTGTTATTATGTGTTTTTATATTCTTTTCATTTACTGAGAATATTTTGAGGTTGAGGACTATGTCTCATTCATCTTTGTCTCTAGTATGCATATGGTTTTTTTATGTTTATAAATGTTTGTGGAAGAAAAAGGTGAATTAACAGATTTAAGCAGTTTATCCATTCTTTCAATTAAACATTTTTATTGCATACCTACTGTGTGACAGTCATCACTCTGTACACAGATTACTGTAGTGAAAATTTTTTATAAAAGTTAAAAAATTCCTGCCCCCATAGATTATATTTCTTACATTATTTAGCTAATATGGGTTGATATAATAGCCACTGATAGTTACATGAACATTTTGATAAACATTAAACAAGTTAGACTTTTTCTTGATCAATAAATGAATCTCTGATAAGTATTTTTTAAATTTGTACTTTGGATATTTCTTCCTCCAACATTTCCTCCTGGGCAAAAATTTATTAGGTAGAGTTATGAAAAAACCTATAAATCACAAATAAACCATCAGTTCAGTTCAGTCGCTCAGTCGTGTCCAACTCTTTGCAACCCCATGAATCACAGCACACCAGGCATCCCTGTCCATCACAAACTCCCGGAGTTTACTCAAACTCATGTCCATCGAGTTGGTGATGCCATCCAGCCACCTCATCCTCTGTCGTCCCCTTCTCCTCTTGCCCCCAATCCCTCCCAGCATCAGGGTCTTTTCCAGTGAGTCAACTCTTCGCATGAGGTGGCCAAAGTACTAGAGTTTCAGCTTCAGCATCAGTCCTTCCAATGAACACCCAGGACTGATCTCCTTTAGGATGGACTGGTTGGATCTCCTTGCAGTCCAAGGGACTCTCAAGAGTCTTCTCCAACACCACAGTTCAAAAGCATCAATTTTTCGGTGCTCAGCTTTCCTCACAGTCCAACTTTCACATCCATACATGACCACTGGAAAAACCATAGCCTTTAGTATTGGACAATAGTAGAAAATAATATTAAAATAGGATCTAGTGTTTCAGTTAAATTTTAACTTCTGTTACTTGGTCCACAACACTAAATATTTCTTTAATATCATATTATTGCAAAATATGTTATTTCTCCAATACTTGGACAAATTGAAATTGTATACTTAGTTTCACTACAGATATTTCTTACTAAATATCATGTCAAGAAAGAGAGGAATTATATCTTATCTTTGAAACTAGGAGTGTAGAAAAAAGGTCTATAGCTCTAGTCTAGTGGTAGTGAATGCTTTACTAACTAATATTATAAATGGGCTGTTTATTAATAGTTGTCTTTCTAAACCATAATGAATATAGTCATTTTCAGGAGGAAAAAGTCAGGTTCACAAATCAAGTATTTCATTAGGGAAAATGTAAATGAACATGTAGCATGAATACTACTACTTTTTATGGCACTACATATCACCATGAATCAATCAAGTATTTAGTATGGCCTAAATACTACTATTTAGTATTTTCAATTGGAAAAATGAAAATAGAATATATTTCCACAAATGGGCTGTTTATATATTTCCACAAATAATGGTAGATTCTGGAAGATTTAAAGAATTATGTTATTAGAAGAGAACTTGAAAATTATCATTTCCACCTTTATATCTCCTAAAAATGGAAAACAAAAACAAAAACACCTGTACCATTAATTCCTTATTTTCAGAGGATAATGCATAACTCCCCAAAGCACACTCCAATATATCAAAACCTTTATTTTGGCTCAATAGGTTTTCCGAATAACTAATCACAATTTCTTCTTAAAAAAAATTAATTCTATGATTAAATTAATTTTGTAATATAATTTACTCAAAATGTGGTTATTGAATCAAATTACTAAACTTTTTAAAGTTTTATTTAAATTAAAACTTTTTAACGTATTGTCAAGGATGAAAGTGGGAACTGCCTGCCAGTCCAGTGGTTAGGACTCAGCTCTTCCACTGCCAGGATCAAGGTTCCATCCCTGATTGGGTCGGGGAATGAGAGTGGGTAATTGCAAGTCTGAGATAAGACCCTTACCCTTTACCTACCAATCATTATCCTATCTAGCAGTATGAGATTCCAATAAATTAGTTCTCCAAAGGGTGTTGGAAGTAGCCTCATTGAAAATTTTCTTGAGAATCTGGGAGCAGAATTTCAATAAGAAACTAAAACTATATATAGAGAGACTTTAATTAAAATCTGTTGGCTTTTCCTCCCTGATTTACTGCTGCTTGAATGAGCACCAACCATTGTTTGTCTCACTCCCACTGTTTACTGATGCATTTAGGAACTAACCACTCCTTTGAAAGTGAAAGTCATTCAGTCATGTCCAACTCTTTGTGACCCCATGGACTGTACGGTCTATGGAATTCTCCAGGCCAGAATACTGGAATGGGTAGCTGTTCCCTTCTCCAGGGGATCTTCCCAACCAAGGAATCAAACCAGGGTCTCCTGCATTGCAAGTGGATTCTTTACCAGTTGAGTTACCAGGGAAGCCCTTACCCTGTTCCTCTACCCCCATTCTTTTTTCTTTTTCAGATCTAATATTTTTAATCTTAAAACTTCACTGACACTTTTCAGCACCATGGGTCTCCAAATCTAGTTCTAATGAACTTACTTAGTGACCTTTATCTGTTTCAAAGGCTAGTGCTCCTGCCTGTCTGGCTCCATGGCAGCTGGGTACTGGGGAAGAGCTGGAGGCACCCCCTGCCCCCCTGTCCTCCATTAAATGATGTCATTGGCAAGTGTGCTGACATGGTCCAGCAGTGGCCCGTGCTTGTCATCAGGCTCTGCAGCATACCTGGTCTTACACTGTCAGTATTCATGTGTCCTGGCTGGGTTCCTGATGAAGGTGGCGTTGAGGAGGGCTGGCTTCTGTGATGGATTTGCCCTGGTATGTGCTATCTTGCTTTTCCATGAGCTCCCCACTCTTCATCTCCCAAATACAGGTTATGTCTGGATCATGATGGATAAGATGAAGGATTTTACTGTCTTGGTTGGTTGTATCTTTCAACTCCCTGTACATCTCAGACTCCCCTCATCTTTTTGCTTGTATATTCTCATTGAATATTAATAAAATATGTGATATTAACAAAGCGAAATATATGGCCTAGAATTGATAACCTGATTAAATCAGATAGTGAATGCAACAGTATATTTAAAACTTTATTCAGAATAATCTTGCTTTCAGTCATCTTTCATATTTCAGTCACTTTGGTATCTAGAACAGTACAATAAAAATACAGTGCTATCCACTTGCACAATTTGAAATTTTCTCATAGCTACATTTAAAAAAAGTAAAAATAAACAGATGAAACTAATTTTAATAATATATTTTATTTAACCCAGTGTATCCAAAATATCTTTTCAACAAACAATCGACAAAAACATTACTGAGATTTCTTCATTCTTTTTTTTTCCATTCTAAGTCTTCAAAAATGGCACAGCCATTTTATACTCTCTCCAGTTGGGAATCCCTTGCTGTCCTTTGGGAATCCTTTGCTGTACTAAACTTCTATATCTCCTCTTAAGAGCTCTTTGTCTTATAAGGTTAAACATTCCCCTAATTGTCTAATCTGATACTATTGCCAAAAAAATCTGAAACAAGCCAAAAGCTTTTTAGAAATATGAACTTTCATCTCTTCTCAGCCTTTTGGCTAAGATCAAGTGAATTAAGAGCTTTCATTTACTACTGTTATGCTGCATTGCATCCCCAGTAGCTATTGTGCCTTGAGATATTAAGTAGTGATGGTATGGAACTATTGTGATGAGCAAGGTATTTAAAATTATTTTTTTTTTTGTATTGTTCTTTAAAAATCTCTATTTTTATATATGAATTATAAACTAGTGGCTGACTAATATAATTTATAAATAAATATAAATACATTGTAAATGCAGGTTCAAAAACAAAGGGGTATATGTTCAAAAATATTTGATGACCACTGGTATACAGGATAAAGTCCAAATATTTCAATTCATTTTTAAAGTCCTTTTACTTTACCCACATATTAATCCCATTGAAACTACCAGTGCTTTCCCCCATGTTTCCTCTAAGTTAAGGCTACCAAAGAAAGCCTGATTCTCCTTAATTTGTGTGCTTTAACCCAACATTTTATTTCTTGTATCTGTGATTTTTCTCAAGCTTATGTTCTTATTTGCTTCTCTTTCATCTTTTTACCTAAAAAATAATCTTTTCTTTCAGGATTCAGCACAATTTCCACTTCCTGGAAATCATACTTGAATGGTTACTCCATCCTATGTTACTATCTTTTCGACTCGAATTCTTGTATTTTTTTTTTTTTGGTGCCATTTATTTTGACATCCATCTATAGACTATCTTTTATTATTTTTTACCTTTTTTTTCATATATATATTCTGTTTTCTCAACTAGATTTTAAGTATTTTAAAGCAGGGATATTGTGTGTCTTTTGTTGACCTTTTAGCACCTATTATAGTGTACAGAGCTTCATAACATTAAATTAAGACTTAAATACTCCTGTTTTTAACCTTAATCATCCTCATCATGATGGCCTATCTTACTCTCTATGGTGCAGAGGGATTTTATTGATAAATGTGTATGTTCTATGGAAATATGGGTTTTTAATAAATAATTGCTTTGTGAAGCCAAGAAATTTCCTGTTATCTCAGGACTCCATGGTTTTTATCCTTAAACAACTTTGTCTTTGTAAGAGATAAGGATAATTTAGAGACTTTCCCTGAAAGGCTAAGTAAACTTGGCTAACTCTATATAATCTCCCATAACTTGTGACAATCTAGCAGGAATGGAAATATGGGGTGGTTTATTAGCAGAAATGTTGTCACATGATGTAGGTGAGAAGATAACATTTGACGTCTGTCAAAGGAACGGGACAAATTTCACAAATCAAACCCCAGCTTGGCCCGGGTTTCAGTGTCATCACATCATATAATCACCATTTAACTCATATTTCACCTATGTTAGTGGTATATTGCCCTCTCTGAACATTTTTGTGTTATCACTTTAGTTTTGAAGAAAATGAGGAGTTGTTTTATAAGGTTTGTTATATTTGAGCACAGCAATTGGGATTTGAGTGAGTATCATACAAAAATGTTAGAAATTATTTGACAAAATAAGGTACGTACAACTAAATAAGGGAAAGGGAAGTTATTGTTTTAACGGGTACAGAGTTTCAGTTTTACAAGATGAAAAGAGTTTTGGAGGTGGATGGTGGTGATGATCCAAGCTCCCTTAGCCTTGGAATCTGCTTTATACTCTCTCTAGTTTGGGAATCCTTTGCTGTCCTTCTTCTCAGTTTCACGTGAGTTATCATACGATGTGCTTCTTACCATGGGCTTAAACTTAAACCCATGAGTACTAATTCCAGGCAGATGAACTGGAGAAGAACCTGGGTATTAACTTTTCTGATTCTCTCCTGTCTACGTGAGTCTTTGGTGATTAGGCAGCAGACAGTCCCCCTAAAAACCCATTGTGAGGTTTCTTCCTGTGTACCATGTGTTGTTGTTTTAATCCTACTCTAGTATAAAGGCAGTCCCTGCCCTACTCTGGGATGCACTGCAAGATAACAGCTTCATCATGCTCATTTCTTAGGGCCAGGTTAACTCTCAAGCTATAGTGGATGTTCCCTGGCCGAGGCTAAACTCTTAACCCTAGATATCTATTCAGGCATTTTCAGGCACAGAAAAGCCAAACACACTTTGGTATAGAGCTGACTGCAAAGTCAAATTCCTACCATGATTTATTGGCTGAAGTATTCCTTGGAGAGGTGGGGGCTCAGTAGCTATAGAACTGAATATAACATCTCTTCAGATACCAGAGGAGGCATGCTTGCATGCGTGCTTGTTGCATCAGTCATGTCCAACTCTTTTGCGGCCCTGTGAACTATAGCCCGCCAGGTTCCTTTGTCCATGAGATTCTCCAGGCAAGAATTACTGGAGTGTGCTGTCATGCCCTCCTCCAGAGGATCTTCCTCACCCAGGGATCGAACCAACGTCTCCTGCATTGCAGGCAGATTCCTCATTGCTGAGCCACTGGGGAAGCCCAGAGGAGGCTTCAGAGAGTAAATTTGTCATTTCTCATTGTTTTTGACTATTTCAATTCTATTTAAGTTTCTTTTATACAGAGTTCTGTTGTTGTTGTTCAGTCACTCAGTTATGTCCGACTCTTTGTAACGCCATGGACTGTAGCATGTCAGGCTTCCCTGTCCTTCACTACTAACATACAGGATGAGTGTTGCCTTTGTTCATACAGGTGTCAAGGTATTGTGTTTACGTTTGGGGTGTGTACAGATCAATATGCGCTGTTCCCCACTCAAATGTTGATGGCCACCACTCCATCATCACAGGAATATCCATCAAGAATATTTCTTTGCTAACTAGATACATGTTGTATATAGGTACATAACATAGACAAACCATATCTCAAAAGGAACTAACATTGGCTGTTTACTAAGTGGTGTTTAATTCAGTTAGTCCTCATACCAGCCCTCCAAGATTGGTTTTACTGTCCTTTTTTTGCCCCCTTTTAACCAATGAGGAATCTAAGGCTTGAAGAGTAACTTACCTGAGATCACTCAACTAATAAATGATAGAGCTGTGTTTCCATGCGTCATACATCTGGATCCAAAATCAATGACTTTCCTACTTTAGCATACCATTTCAACTAGAGCTTATTTCTGCATCAATAACTCATCCTCTCTTTGGGAACTAGAAAGAATAATGGACTAACTGTAACTCAGCCATGTTGAGGTTCCATTATACCTTATAAATGTTTGATTCAAGCAGCACATACTTAGGAATGAAGGACTGGTCCTAATACTCAAATGGGTCAAAGCACTGTAGAATGTTTTATGGCTAGGATAGAATATGCTGTTCCAATGTAATGTTCTGCTTGGTTATGAGTGATTCTTATTCAATATTTTGAAGCTTTTCCTCCCTTTCTCTTATCACACTTATCTAATTCTTTAATGAATGAAAAAATGAGTTCTGAAAGTGAGAATGTAAATTGAGGAGGGAAGTATCCTATGAAGCATAATCCTATAGCTTTTACTTATTTTTATTCTTTTTTTTTTGATTTATTTTTATTAGTTGGAGGCTAATTACTTTACAATATTGTAGTGGTTTTTGCCATACACTGACATATTTGTCTGTGTCGGGTCTTAGTTGCGTCATGCAGCGTTGTTGCGATGCCGACTCTCTAGTTGTGGTGTGTGGGCTCAGCAGTTGCAGCTCACAGGCTGAGTTTCCTGACCAGGGGTCAAATCCACATCCCCAGTATTGAGGTGGATTCTTTTTTTTAAGATAATCTGTTTTCTTTTTAAATTGGAGGATAATTGCTTTACAATATTGTGTTGGTACATCGTGAATCAGCTATAAGTACACGTATGTCCCCTCCCTCTTGAACCTGTTTCCCAGCCTCCACCCCATCTCACCCCTCTAGGTTGTCACAGAGCACTGGGTGGAGCTCCTTGTGTTATAAAGCAACTTCCCACTAGCTCTCTATTTTACATGTAATAATGTGTAATGTATATATTTCAATGCTACTCTCTCAATTGTTCTCACCCTCTCCTTTCCCAACTGTGTCCTCAAGTCTGTTCTCTAGGCCCATGTCTCTATTCCTGTGCAAGGCAGATTCTTAACCTCTGCACCTCCAGGGAAGTTCTAGAATCCCATTGCTTTTAAAGTGAAAGTTATCAGGTCACCCCTTATCTAATATTTGGAATAAATGCAATAGACTTTGTGTTAGACTGTAACAGATATCTGGTATAATTTAGTTTCTTTTGTCCTTGAAACAAGAAGATTTGCTATATTTTGGAATATCATTAAAATGTGCACTAATCTGTGTTTATATTACTATCAAATTTCATTATTATGTTTTGTTTTTATTCTTAGTACAGGACATGGTGATATGATAATGACATATGCTTGAATTCTATTCTCAAATCAGAGCATATCAGGTTAGGAAATATTGTTCTACCTTCCTGTTTCCAGAAATAAATTTAAGATGTGAATTTCACCACTTGCAAATGTTCTGATTCCTAAAAGCCTTGATTTAAAAGTACATACAAAATGAAGTAAATTGGTTTCTAATGAGTCAGTTTGTCTTGTTTTAGAAAGAATTTCAGTTTATACTTCTCAAGATCTATAGGCTGCTTCCAAGGCAATGTATGGCAAAACCACTAAATATTGTAAAGTAATTAACCTCCAATTAAAATGAATAAATTTATTTTAAAAATGTAAAAAAAAAAATAAAGATTCTCCCTGGGGAAAAAGAACTTCAATATTTATTAAGAAAGTATGGTTTTCATTTGTGTATTTTACTTTTTTATCACGAGATGTATGAAAAAATTCTAGAGTTTTAAATCTTCTTTTCATTTAAATTAGCAAAATGGTGAAACTTTCCCACATACACACTTTCTTCCTTAAGAAGAAGAAGGCTACAGCACAACAAAGTACATAGAAGTTAATTATAGAGCTTGATGAATGAGAACAAGACTTGGTGTTGGAATAGGAACTGAAATTACTCTGTACCTCTCTTCCCACCATTTTGCTTTCTTCAAAAGAGGAACCATTAACAGGCAGCATTGACTGAAGGAAAAAAAAATCACAACCTAAAATTTGAGAAGTATGTTTTATTCAGGAACCTTACTGAGTACTACAACAAGGGATAAAGCCTCTCAGATAGCTCTGAGGGACTTTTCCAAAGAGGTAAGCGAGGAGCCAGAATATATAGGAGTTTATGCTGGGGAAGAAAAAAAGACACAGACAAACATAAAAAAATTACTGCTAACCACGAAAAGCAGACATCTCAAGTAAATGATTTTAGTGCCTTTGTATGTATGGGAAGATGTAAGAGTCTGGACTATTGAAATTATTTCTTTGATACTCAACTATCTAGGGCCAGTATCCTCTTTTTCTCCATCTTGAATTCCTCTCTGGGCAAACCATCTCAGAGCTGCTGCAGTGGCATATGGCTTGATAGCGGGCAATGTTCTGTTGTCTACAGTGGTTCTAAAGTCACAAAATACTGCTTTCCTAGGAACCTTACCAGAAAAATGGCAAAAGTTGTTTTTATCTGATATTGAAATCATGTTCAGTTAGCCATTCTTTCTATGTTTATATCTACTATCAGTTGCAATTTTCATCTTGTCAGCCCACCAAAGTGGGGAGTTCTCTTTCACTGGGGATAAATCTGTATATTGAGTGGACTACCTAGATTATAGCAAATTGCCTTGAAAAAAAATTCTTGTAACCATTAGTAATGTCATATCATCATGATTTTTTTCCCTAAGGGAAAGCAATCTGCTACCTGACTTTCTTCCACACATTCATGTAGGATTAAAAGTTGATGTTTAATGGCTTCCCAGGTGGCTCAAGTAGTAAAGAATCTTCTTGCCAATGCAGGAGATGCAGGCAGGAGAGGCAGGTTTTGATCCCGGAGTCAGGAAGATCCCTGGGAGAAGGAAATGGCAACCCACTCCAGTATTCTTGCCTGGGAAATCCCAAGGACCGAGGAGCCTGGTAGCCTATAGTCCATGGGGTAGCAAAGAGTCAGACATGACTTAGCGACTGAGTACAAAAGCTTAAACATCCCTTGACATTGGTTCAATTGCAGAGTAGAGGTCTGTGAGGTAGAATTCCATGTCAGAATCCTCTCCTTGATTTATTGATGTTGTTATTCTAAGGGGGAAAATGAGGGTTTTCTTTGTTTTAAAAAATTCTATAAGTATTAAGCAAACATGATAAACAAATAGGCTACTTCACACTTTTAGGACACTCAGCCAAGTATCAAACATAGTTAATGTATTTATTGAGAAATTCCCAGTTATAATAAAGGGAGAATAAAATAAGTATTTTAAATATTTTGCTCTATCCAAAGAAGAGAATAGAGAATGTTTCTCTTCCAAAATAGATAATGAATTAGTAGAACTGAATTATTTGGGTATTTATGTCTCTGTTTTGCTTGTTTGATTTTGGATACAATTGTTTCTCTTTAGAAATTAGAATAATTCAGATATTGTTGAGTGTCTGCCATAGAAGGAAAACTTTATTAGTTTTCAACTATTAATACACCTTTAAAAAAAAAGTATAACAACTATTCATTCTCCACTAGCAGTAAAAGATTAAACTCTGGAAGGAAAATAAAGAAAGCATTTCAATTTTTACAGTTTCTATTTTCACATCTATCTTTGTGAGTTTATGTGATATTCCCTTAAACATTGTTTGTAGAACAGAAAAATAAAAAATTTGTGTATCGTTAAGGAAAGATTGTAGCCAGAATGGAAAATTTCACAAAATCATATATTTTAGACTTTTATTTTAGAGAATAATTATAGCTAATAATGTCTAGCCTCCACTGAGTACTTTGCCCACATAATTACATGGTATAATTTAACATTACATTTTAGGATGTTAATTAAAACCTTCAATTTAAGTCAGGATAAAATTCTGAGAAATACATGGGATATGGGAGTGGGAGTAGAAGCTGAATAACTGTCTTAACTGTATTGAATTAAACACTGATTAAATAGGGAGCAGAGACTGCAAAAAAAACACACCATCTTGCACAAAGTAAAATGCTAATTTGATATGTTTTAAAGTTCATGTTGACACCTGGAATACTGTGATAAAAATGATCAGAGAATGTAGTATTTTACCTCTTGTGTGTCTAGACTTGCATTTTGTGAATTTCTTCTTCTTCATGAATCAAATATACTCTGAACTTTTAATGTGAGGTCATCAGTGCACATTCTGGGCCTCGGGAGAGTGGATTGAAACAGCACATAGATTTTATATATCTGTCCCTCAACTTGTATAAACCTACCTTGCTGTTTGTTTGCATTTGTGTGTCAGAGGCCATGAGGAACCATCAGGAGATGCAGAATTTCAAGATGAAGTTGAAATCCTAGGGAGACAGAAGTAATCCACGGTGGCTTTAGGGCCCAGGCCCAGGTCCAAGAACAACAGCTGGTCCCATCAAATGCTTTAAAATAATTATGAATATATTATGGTTCTTTACACAAATGTGGAAATAATTTCAGTTTTTAATTTCAGTATCAATAGAGTGTTTTTTCTTTGTAGTTGTGAGATGCCTTATTTCTTAACCTTTGGCCCCCAAATAAACATATTACTACATACATATTTTGTTAGGGAGAAGTTCAATATACTTAACTATATTTCCAGGTACTTATTGATTTACCCAAGCCCTGTTTTTGCCATAATTTAATCATTGTATCTTAATCATTTACTCATCCATTCAACAAATGTTATTACTATAAGCTAGGAACTTATTGGTTTTATTGATCAGATTGTGAAAATAATGAAAAATGAGTTTTCATTTAGAAGGACACAATTAATGGAATGATATGATTTTGCTGTGTTAAGCAGAGATCTCTAGATTTAAATTAAACCAAAAAGTTTGTGGTTTGGGGCAGTAAATCTGGCATCATTAACATTGGTTTCTTATTTTTCTAGCTCCTGATTATTTTTTGAGAAGGGAAGACTTCCTTATTAAAGTTTTTGTTAACAGGAAAAAATTAAACTCCCCATACATCAGTCATTATAATCTGCTCTGCACGTGAAAGGTGTCAAATAAATATCGTTGGAATCTTTGAGAAGTCTTACAGCCTCTAAATAGTGAGCTTAAGTATAAGAATATTTGATTCCTCTTGCACAGCCTTAGAGGGTCCGCAATGTTCACTGCAGATAACTTCATAACTTGAGTGTAATGAATATGAGTAGTGATGAGCTACACAATGTGTAATTGTTGGATAAAGTAGACATCCATAGATATCAATTGTTATTAAGCTGATTGATGGTTCTGTTAAATTCAACTACGTCCTTACTGATCATTTCTGATAGAGGGGTGTTGACGTTCCAATTACCATAGTAGATTCATCTATTTCTCCTTGTTGCAATATCAGTTTTTGCCTCATGTGATTTGATACTTTTGTGTTAGGTGCCTACACCCAAGGGTTGCTATGTCTTCTTGGAGTATTTGCCCTTTACAATTGTGTAATGCCCCTCCTTGTCCCTGATAACTTTCCTTGCTCTGGAGTCTGCTCTGTCTGAAATAAATATAGGTATTCCAGCTTTCTTTTGATTAGCATTAACAAGGTATGTCTAGATCTAGATCTATTTCTTCATTCATTTACTTTTAATTTATGTGTCTTTTTATTAAAAGTGGGCTTCTTATAGATAATGTACAGTTGAGCCTTGTTTTATAATATGATCATTGGTGTGATTCTGTCATTGAAATTTAAATTGGGTACTGATATAGCTGGATTCATATCTACCATATTTATTACTGTTTTTTATTTTGTTGCCCTCGTTTTTGTTCTTATTTTTGTCTCCTGTAATTTTTCTGCTCTTTAGGTTTGAATTGAGCTTTTTATGTGATTCTATTTTCTGTTTTTTCTTAACATATCAGTTACACTTCTCTTTTCACTTTTCTTTGATGGTCTCCCTAGAGTTCACAATATACATTTGCAACTTATCTCAGTCGTCTTTCAAAGAACTCTATACCATATCATGGATAGTGCAAATATCTTATGTTTACAAAATAATCTTAATTCCTTTCTTTCATACCTTGTCTCTTTGTTGTCATTCAATTCAAAGCATCAGTTCATTTCAGTTCAGCCGCTCAGTCATGTCCGACTCTTTGCGACCCCATGAATCGCAGCACGCCAGGCCTCCCTGTCCATCACCAATTCCCGGAGTTTACTCAAACTCATGTCCATCGAGTCAGTGATGCCATCCAGCCATCTCATCCTCTATCGTCCCCTTCTCCTCCTGCCCCCAATCCCTCCCAGCATCAGGGTCTTTTCAAATGAGTCAACTCTTCGCATGAGGTGGCCAAAGTACTGGAGTTTCAGCTTCAGCATCAGTCCTTCCAATGAACACCCGGGACTGATCTCCTTTAGGATGGACTGGTTGGATCTCCTTGCAGTCCAAGGGACTCTCAAGAGTCTTCTCCAACACCACAGTTCAAAAGCATCAATGTTTCATCCCTCAGCTTTCTTCACAGTCCAACTCTCACATCCATACATGACCACTGGAAAAACCATAGCCTTGACCAGACGGACCTTTGTTGGCAAAGTAATGTCTCTGCTTTTCCACATGCTATCCAGGTTGGTCATAACTTTCCTTCCAAGGAGTAAGTGTCTTTTAATTTCATGGCTGCACTCACCATCTGCAATGATTTTGGAGCCCAGAAAAATAAAGTCTGTAACTGTTTCCACTGTCTCCCCATCTATTTCCCATGAGGTGATGGGACCAGATGCCATGATCTTAGTTTTCTGAATGTTAAGCTTTAAGCCAACTTTTTCACTCTCCTCTTTCACTTTCATCAAGAGGCTTTTTAGTTCCTCTTCACTTTCTGCCATAAGGGTGGTGTCATCTGCATATCTGAGGTTATTGATATTTCTCCCAGCAATCTTGATTCCAGCTTGTGCTTCTTCCAGCCCAGCATTTCTCATGATGTACTCTGATATAAGTTAAATACATAAGTATATATAATGTACATTTGTATGTACTTGTACATAATTGAATATATTATTGTTATTATTATTTTAAACAAGCTGCTATCTGCTAGATCAGTTAAGCAGAAGAAAAATAAAAGTTTTTATTTTACCTGCACTTATTCCTTCTCTGATGCTCCCTTTTTTATGTAGATCCCAGTTTCTGAACTATTTCATTTTTCTTTTCTATGTGGAAATTGTTTTATAATTTCTTGCATGACAAGTCTACTGGCAACAAATTTCCTCAATTTCTTTTTCTAAAATAGTCTTTATTTCTTCATCACTTTTGAAGGATAGTTTCAGAGAGTATAGAATTCTAAGTTAGTGGTTTCATTTTTAAAGCATAGTTTCAAAGGGTACAGAATTTTCAGCACTTTAAGTATTTAAAGTGTTTTTCGAGAAGTTGAATGTAATTCTTATCATTGCTCCTCAATAGGTATGGTGTTTTCCTCACTCCCACCCCTTAACTTTTTCACGATTAAAAAAAAAAAAAGAAATCTGTGATTTTCTGAAATTTGAATATGATATTCAAAAAAAAAGTGTCCTTCCCCGCCCCCCCCCATTTATTGTTTGATGTTCTCTGAGCTTCCTGGACCTGTGGTTTGATGTCTTACATTAATTTGAGGAAATTCTTCATGGGAAATAGATGGAGAAACAGTGGAAACAGTGTCTGACTTTTTTTTGGGCTCCATAATCACTGCAGATGGTGAGTACAGCCATGAAATTAAAAGACGCTTACTCCTTGGAAGGAAAGTTATGACCAACCTGGATAGCATGTGGAAAAGCAGAGACATTACTTTGCCAACAAAGGTCCGTCTGGTCAAGGCTATGGTTTTTCCTGTGGTCATGTGTGGATGTGAGAGTTGGACTGTGAAGAAAGCTGAGGGATGAAACATTGATGCTTTTGAACTGTGGTGTTGGAGAAGACTCTTGAGAGTCCCTTGGACTGCAAGGAGATCCAACCAGTCCATCCTAAAGGAGATCAGTCCCGGGTGTTCATTGGAAGGACTGATGCTGAAGCTGAAACTCCACAGTACTTTGGCCACCTCATGCGAAGAGTTGACTCATTTGAAAAGACCCTGATGCTGGGAGGGATTGGGGGCAGGAGGAGAAGGGGACGATAGAGGATGAGATGGCTGGATGGCATCACTGACTTGATGGACATGAGTTTGAGTAAACTCCAGGAATTGGTGATGGACAGGGAGGCCTGGCGTGCTGAGATTGATGGGGTCGCAAAGAGTCGGACACGACTGAGTAACTGAACTGAGCTGAATGGGCTTCCCAGGTGACACAGTGGTAGAGCTCACCTGCCAGTGCAGGAAATGCAAGAGACAGGAGTTCAGTCCCTAGGCAGGGAAGATAACCTCGAGTAGAAAATGACAACCTACTTCAGTATCTTGTCTGGAAAAGAATACTGAGCCTGGTGGGCTACATTCCATGGGGTCGCAAAAGAGTTGCGACTAAGCACATTATTTTAAATATTGCCTCTTTCCTTTTTCTCTTTCTTTTCCTTCTAGTGTTCTCATTAGGCATATGTTACACTTCTTATAATGTCACATAGTTGTTGAATATTTTGTTCTTTTTAAAAAGTTTTTTCTTGATTTATTTTTTAGTTTTGGAAATTTCTGTTGTCATATTCTTAAGCTCAGAGATGTTTTTCTTTGCCATGTCCAATCTACTAATGAGCCAGCCCATGAAAGGCATTCATTATTTCTGTTATAGTGATTTTGATATCTAGCATTTCTTTTTGATTCTTAGAATTTTCATCTCTCTGCTGACATTTTCTATGATATCTGTTCTTTCATGTTGTGTACTTTTTCCATTAATGTCTTTAGCGTGTTAGTCATAGTTTAAAAAAAGAAAGAAAAACCCTGGTCTGATAATGGCAACATCTCTGCCATTTCTGACTCTAGTGCTTGTTTATTGTATTCAAACTGTATATATATATATTTTCACCTTTTAGTATGTCTTATAATTTTTTGTTGGAAAATGGACATGGTGTATTAGAAAAGAAGAGTGTGGTATTTAGGCCTTTAGTAATGCGATAGAGAGTGCTGGGAGAGAGGAAATGTCTATAGTTCTATGATTAGATCTCAGTCTTTAGTGAGCCTCTGATCAATGGACTGTCAATTTCAGCAGTGCTTATTGTTTTTTTTCTACTCTTAGGTGGGACAGAATGGTGTTTTCCTCCCTCTGTGTTAGTTAGGTTCTGCTATAACCCCAGCAGGTTTTGCAGTGGTCAAATTGTTTCTCCTGAGGGTGGGCCTTTTAAAGAACAGAATACTTCTGCCATATTTCAGAATGGTTCCAGAACTTTGAGAGGATTTTTCTTCAGTATTCCTGTGAGGACATGTTTGAACTCCTAGAGATAGAACAGAAGTATGTGGGTGTCCTTATAATTGAGACCTTGTGGAATTTTTAACTCTCAGACTTGTTTGCACTGAGCCTCCAGCAATTCATCAATGATATTTTAGATTTCCCTACCCTGGCCCTAGTTCTGGTGGTGGTTTTTGCTTGTGGGTTTCTGCTTTCAAGTTGTGAAAGTTGTGATTCTCTTTTTCTGCCAGTCTTTCTCTCTGATTTGGGCTTGCTGTGTGCCATGTCACCTAACTTCTCTGAAAGATCTTTAAAGAGTTGTTGATTTTTCAGTTTGTTTAAAGCTTTTTTACTTGTTGTTAGGAAAGAATGGTAAATTTTAAGCTTCTTTATATGTGGGACTGGAAACTTAAAGTTACTTCTGTTCCTTGAAAGCACTGTTTATGTCTAGGTCAACTTTATACATCCCCTCAATGTAATTATCATAGTGCGTCCCATGTAGTTGGTTCTCAGTCCTCTTAAATGAATGACCAAATGAATGACTAGATATGTGTCTACACTGTCATAAATTTTGTGATCCCTTTCTACTGTTGAGATCCTGTTTCGTTTTGCTTTTTACTCATCTGTCCTAAAATGTGGCATCTCCACTGTTGCAAGTCTGGACAGCGAATCTACAATTGAAATATGTAACTGGAATTTGTCCCAACTTCAATCATATGGTCAAAGGTCACCTTCTCTAAGATACGTATTACGCAGAGGGGGTTTCTTGTGTACTGTTGAGACATCATCTTGGCAGCAGCTTCTCTAGATCTCATGCTCCTTCCACAGATCTAAGCACTGCTGGTGCTGCTTCTCACATTGATGCATCAAGAGCTGGAATCCTGGAACTACTGGCTCTTTGATGCATCTGTTCTACCCTAGCTTCAGGAGACAGGTTTTGTAAGAAAAGCTACAATTCTTTTAACTGCCTAATATCTCACCCTTCTCCCCACTGGAACCCCCGTCACATCTCCACACTCCTTTCTACAGTTTTCATCAACATTACCCAAGGAATGAAAATGAATGATGGAAAGTATAACAGAAAGAAAAATAGATATAAAATTGATGTTATGACTGTCCATCTCGTTCAAATGTGAAAAACTAAAAATATTAAACCCTGCACACTTCATTTTCTAGTTTTGCTCCGTGACTTGAAACCCACTGTTTGGCTTTTGACAGAACTCTTCATAAACCTACCTTTTGACTTTCTGTCTGCCTCTACCCAATCCCACCCCATAGAGTTTAATGTCCTTAGGATTGATCTTTCTTCCCACACAAGAGAGTCTTTGAGAGCATGCATCCTACAGCAGCTCCCACAGTCTGAAATACTGTTTAGCATGGGAAAAGAAATACTATGTGAAGTGGTAAAGCTCCAGCAGAACCATCTGGGTGGGCTTTTCTACATTAATTCTATATCCTTTTGAAGTCTCCCTGATCATACAAACTGTTGCTTGCCTTCATTTTTATGATTGCAGAGTGGCCAACTGTAGGATCAAACACACTCATGTGCCCATACACATCTACACACAGACAAATATAAAAGTAATTTTTGTTAAAGAACAGTAGAGATTCATACTAGCTAAATATATTTTCCTAAATATAACCTAACTTGCAGATTCCTATGCCTGTAACCATTCTACTACCATTTCATACTCAGAGGTCAATATTACATAAGGAATAGTCCATTAACATAAGTAATAGTCCATTACCAGGCTTATGGGTTACCTGCCAATTGATGGCTGCTCCCTAGCTGTCTTGACATGGTCTTAAAAGTTATACTTTCCTGTAGCTCATGCCAACTCAAATTCTTAGCTAACATGTCACTTACAATAATCTTTGGATATGGAAAGGAGAAAAATAAAGAGATCCATTTTGTTTCTGTTCAAGCCAATCCCCTGGAAGTCAGGGTGTAGGTATTTCAGTTGCTGCTTAAAGTCTACTGGATAATTTTAAAGAAAACTTCTGATGTATCATTTTATGATTCTAAGCACTACAGAAATGTTATACCTTATTTTGAATCTTATTTGGGAATTTGATTTTTAGATGGATGCATTTTGTTTCCATCTTCCAAGTATTTCATTAGCTAGCTATAGTCACAAATTTTTAATAACTTCTTAGTGTTCTAAGAATTACTGGTCTAGCTGTCTAACTTGATTGAAGTTTGATTCTTGCCTTAACAAATACTTTATTGAAGTTGTTCTTTACTGTCTGGCAGTTTTCTTATGCCTTAAATATATAATCATTCCTTCCTTCAGAAGACCAAAAATTGGGTGGTCTTGAAGATGTAGTACTAACACAAGTTAAATTCAAGAGTAATTTTAGCACTCAGATTACCACTTACATGCTACCAGTGCTACCATGTCTTGTATAAAGAAAAGACCCAAATACCTATCTTTGGCAACCTCACACTCTACTACCTGCCAAAAATGAAATTACTCTGCTTCACATTGCTATTCTTCGTAAATATGTTTGAATCTTATGCTCCAGACTTACTGAAGTGCTTTGAATTCCCAGGATATAAACTGGTTTCTTATGTTTTCATGACTTCCACACACTGTTCCCTTAGTCTAGAAGTCACATTCCACCTCTCAGCCCCACTCTCCATCACCTTCTACACCTGCATAACTCCTTATCCTTCAAAACTCAGCTCAGATGTCATATCCTTTGGAGAGCTTTTCAATTCTGGCCTCTCCTTCAAGCCTGGATAGAATATCAATCCTGCAGTTATACTTTCACAAAATTATCTGCCTTTACATGTTTATAGCTTTATAAATCTCTCTCCTAATTGGTGAGCCCGATGATCTTAGGAACTAATGCCACTTATGTCTGTCTTGTCAGCACATAGTAGATGACCAGTTAATATTTAATGAACTGAAGGAAATATTGCTTGTGGGTACTTATCAAAGTATTCATTCTGGTTTTTCTATTGTACCTGGACGATGTATGTGAAGCTCACCAATTCACTAAGTCACCCACATATTCTATAGAGAAGACTTTTTATTTCTTAAAATATTTGGACCTTATCCTGGAGCTATTATCATTATTGTTCTTACTGTATGTGTGTGAGAAATGGACATTGACAATTATTGATCATCTGTGATCGGTAGATCTTCTAGATTAGTATATTTTCTCATGTAATGCTTATGATGACCCTTTAAGATTGGTTTTTTATTGTCTTCATTTTATAATCAAGGACCTAGACACTAAGAAACGCTAAGTAATTTTTTCAATTTCATATCTGCTAAATGGCAGAGCTAGGATCTGGATTTTAAGTCTATCAATTATTTAGAGCTCCTCCTTTTTGCACTATGCATGTTGTATTTATTTTGATGCATAGAAAGTGCTCATGAAAGGTTCCTGGAAGAAGATCTTTACGTATGGAAATAGCATTAAAGGAGTGATTCATAGAATGGTTAGCTCAGTCATCATGCCCTTATAATTCCCCAACTTATCATAAGTAGCTATTCAGTTTTAAATATATTTGGCCTTAAACATGTCCATTAAACAACCACAGTGAGCATTTTCAGAAACTATACTGCTATAAAAATAAAGTCCCCTGGACTCTTTGAGAATTATAGAAAATTAATAACAACACTTAAGCTAAAAATTACATTTGCTATCACACACTCAAAAATCCATACATGTTAAGCTGTCAAGATAGAGCTTTGCTTTAGAAAAAAATCTCTTGTGATATTAAGGGATCACTTTGGAATTCTCTAAAAATGTGATATTATGTCTCTGCACAGTGTCCAGGATACAGGATCTGGTTTGCACATTTGTGACAAATCTCTTCCCAGAGCTGCAAAACAATTTGTTTCTGTCATCAGGGGGTTAAAGAAGCAGTTTTCTTCCTGTGCTGTTGAGAGACTTTTTTTTTCCCTAAGAGATCAGGGAAATACATCAGAAGAGAAGATTACTCACATTTGCCCCAGTGCTGCTAAAACGGTTGTTTTTTGTCTCTCCTGTGTAGAAGCCTTTCCTATTCTTCACTTATCAAAGAAATTGAGTAAGTGCTCCTATGCCACCACTGCTGTTTCAGTTCTTTGGTTTCCCCCTTATCAATCAGATTTTAACTTGGTTGTGTAGGGATCTTAATTCAAAGCTCAGCTGAATTTGGTGGTCCTTCTTGAAGTCTTTGTGGACATTTGCCAATTTTGTAAAACTACTACAGAGTTCAACAGACTTTTGCATTCTTGGCAAGATTCCATCTCTAAGAGATCTGGGATAAGAATAGGAATAACACTGCATAGAGAATAAAAAAAACCTTTGTGGGAATGTGATAGTTTATATCATGTGCTTCCTCATTTTTCTGTGCTCTGTAATGATATGAATTTTTCAGGCTTTATCAAATGTAAAATTTACTTTCTTTGGAACTACTCTAATTTTTATTTTTTGAGAATTAATTTTTTAATAAGGAAATATTTGTATATTCACTTTACTTAAAATTTTAATGTAGACTGAGAAGAGATATTGGAGAAAAAATTTGCTTTTTTAATAGATAGCATAGCAAAGTAGAAATGTTGGATTTTATCATTTATTCAACTGTTTAGATAACCTTTGAAGGCATCAGGGAAGAAAATTCTACAGAGTTTCTTAATTAAATTCATTAATAGTAAGAGTGGCAAAAATAATTATCATTTATTGAGCACTTATTTAATTTTTATAAATAGGAACTTTCACCAGTGTTTTACATATATCATTTTATTTAATTGTCACAAGAATCTTATGAGGATTAATTGACTTATTTGCCTTCTTTAAAAGAGGAAAATGAAGTAGAGAGAAGTTAAGAAAATTTCCTAAGGCCAGACAGTATTTCAGTTAATATGCTTTTGATGACAAGAAGAGAAAATAAAACAGTAGGGACATTTACTATCTGACCTAACTATCAGTCCAGAGTTAGAGCTACTCCAGGGTTAAGTCAGTGACATCATCAGAGACCTGTTTTCTCCACATCTTTCTACTTTACTGTCCTTAGCAAATTGTCCTGTCTAGCTACCCTTTAAGATGGCTACTGTATTTTCAGACATCACAGGCAGAAAACTTTGTCACCAGACAGAAAGAAAAAGGAAGAAGCATTTTTCTCAGCTCTCTTTTTAAGAAAGAGGAGTCCCTTCCCGGATATTCTATAGGCAGTCTTGTACTGTCATATCATTGGGTGGAATCGCATTATATGCTCAAGTCTAAACTAATCACCAAAGAAAGGAGACAATTCCCACAGAATTGGCCTATCCCAGGAAAGATTCACCCCAGTTCAGTTCAGTTGCTCAGTCATGTCTGACTCTTTGCGACCCCATGAACCACAGCATGGTTCATAGCCTTGACTGGACAGACCTTTGTTGGCAAAGTAATGTCTCTGCTTTTTAATATGCTATCTAGGTTGGTCATAACTTTCCTTCCAAGGAGTAAGCGTCTTTTAATTTCATGGCTGCAATCACCATCTGCAGTGATTTTGGAGCCCAGAAAAATAAAGTCAGCCACTGTTTCCACTGTTTCCCCATCTATTTGCCATGAAGTGATCGGACCAGATGCCATGATCTTAGTTGTCTGAATGTTGAGCTTTAAACCAACATTTCACTCTCCTCTTTCACATTCATCAAGAGGCTCTTTAGTTCTTCTTCAATTTCTGCCATAAGGGTGGTATCATCTGCATATCTGAGGTTATTGATATTTCTCCCGGCAGTCTTGATTTCAGCTTGTGCTTCATCCGGCCCAGCCTTTCTTATGATGTACTCTGCATATAAGTTAAATAAGCAGAGTGACAATATACAGCCTTGACGTACTCCTTGTCCTATTTGGAACCAGTCTGTTATTCCATATCCAGTCCTAACTGTTGCTTCCTGACCTGCATACAGGTTTCTCAAGAGGCAGACCAGGTGGTCTGGTATTCCCATCTCTTTCAGAATTTTCTACAGTTTATTGTGACCCACACAGTCGCATAGTCAATAAAGCAGAAATAGATGTTTTTCTGGAATTCTCTTGCTTGCTTTTTCGATGATACAGAGGATGTTGGCAATTTGATCTCTGTTTCCTCTGCCTTTTCTAAAACTAGCTTGAACATCTGGGAGTTCATGGTTCACATATTGCTGAAGCCTGGCTTGGAAAATTTTGAGTATTTCTTTGCTAGCGTGTGAGATGAGCGCAATTGTGCGGTAATGAAAATTCTTTGGCATTGCCTTTCTTTGGGATTGGAATGAAAACTGACCTTTTCCAGTCCTGTGGCCATTGCTGAATTTTCCAAATTTGCTGGCATATTGAGTGCAGCACTTTCACAGCATCATCTTTCAGGATTTGAAAAAGATCAACTGGAATTCCATCACCTCCACTAGCTTTGTTCACAGTGATGCTTCCTAAAGCCCATTTGACTTCACATTCCAGGATGTCTGGCTCTAGGTGAGTGATCACACCATCGTGATTATCTGGGTCTTGAAGATACTTTTTGTACAATTCTTCTGTGTATTCTTGCCACCTCTTCTTAAAATCTTCTACTTCTGTTAGGTCCACACCATTTCTGTCCTTTATTGAGGCCATCTTTGCATGAAATGTTCCCTTGGTATCTCTAATTTTCTTGAAGAGATCTCTAGTCTTTCCCATTCTATTGTTTTCCTCTATTTCTTTGCATTGATCACTGAGGAAGGCTTTCTTATCTCTCCTGGCTATTCTTTGGAACTCTGCATTCAAATGGGAATATTCCTTTTCTCCTTTGCTTTTTGCTTCTTTTCTTTTCACAGCTATTTGTAAGGCCTCCTCAGACAGCCATTTTGCTTTTTAGCATTTCTTTTCCTTGGGGATGGTCTTGCTCCCTGTCTCCTGTACAATGTCACGGACCTCTGTCCGTAGTTCATCAGGCACTCTGTCTATCAGATCTAGTCCCTTAAATCTATTTCTCACTTCCACTGTATAGTCATAAGGGATTTGATTTAGGTCATGCCTGAATGGTCTAGTGGTTTTCACCAGTTTCTTCAATTTAAGTCTGAATTTGGCAATAAGGAGCTCATTATCCTAGCCACAGTCAGCTCCTGGTCTTGTTTTTGCTGACTGTATAGAGCTTCTCCATCTTTGGCTGCAAAGAATATAATCAGTCTGATTTCAGTGTTGACCATCTGGTGATGTCCATATGTAGAGTCTTCTCTTGTGTTGTTGGAGGAGAGTGTGTGCTATGACCAGCGCATTCTCTTGGCAAAACTCTATTAGCCTTTGCCCTGCTTCATTCTGTACTCCAAGGCCAAATTTGCCTGTTACTCCAGGTGTTTCTTGACTTCCTATTGTTGCATTCTAGTCCCCTATAATGAAAAGGACATCTTTTTTGGGTGTTAGTTCTAAAAGGTCTTTAGGTCTTCATAGAACCATTCAACTTCAGCTTCTTCAGTGTTACTGGTCGGGGCATAGACTTGGATTACCATGATATTGAATGGTTTGCCTTGGAAACGAACAGAGATCATTCTGTCATTTTTGAGATTGCATCAAGTACTGCATTTTGGACTCTTTCGTTGACTATGCTGGCTACTCCATTTCTTCTAAGGGATTCCTGCCCACAGTAGTAGATATAATGTTCATCTGAGTTAAATTCACCCATTCCAGTCCATTTTAGTTCGCTGATTCCTGGAAAGTTGATGTTCACTCTTGCCATCTCCTGTTTGACCACTTCCAATTTGCCTTGATTCATGAACCTAACATTCCAGATTCATGTGCAGTATTGCTCCTTGCAGCATCTGACCTTGCTTCTCTCACCAGTCACATCCACATCTGGGTGTTGTTTTTGCTTTGGCTCCATCCCTTCCTTCTTTCTGGAGTTATTTCTCCACTGATCTCCAGTAGCATTTGGGCACCTACCAACCTGGGGAGTTCCTCTTTCAGTTCCTGTCTTTTAGCCTTTTCACCTTTGTCTTCTATTTTACCTCCAGTGAAATAGAAATTATAATAGACCCTCAGAGGAAAGTGAACAAAATGGGGTTTTGTTAGCAAGGAAGATTAGTGGGCAGGGGACTATGGCTGCTGGAGAGGTGGCCAACAACATCTCGTGTATACTAACAAGGTGTGGGCTGAAGTCCAAACCCAAGCAGGCTGCTGCTTCTTAGCCTATGCTCTTAACCACAGGCTATGAAAAGTTTAATACTAGATTCTAAAGCAGTTTTCTGTAATCTTTTGTAATAATCACATATTCTAAAGAGCAAAGTTGAGTAAAGTGTGATGTTGGAGAAGACTCTTGAGAGTCCCTTGGACTGCAAGGAGACCCAACCAGTTCATCCTAAAGGAAATCAGTCCTGAATATTCATTGGAAGGACTGATGCTCAAGCTGAAACACCAATACACTGGCCACCTGATGCGAAAAACTGACTCGTTGGAGAAGACCCTGATGCTGGGAAAGATTGAAGACAGAAGGTGAAGGGGATGACAGAGGATGAGATGTTTGGACGGCATCACTGACTTGATAGAAATGAGTTTGAGTAAGCTCCGAGAGTTGCTGATGGACAGGGAAGCCTGGCATGCTGCAGTCCATGGGATCTCAAAGAGTCGGACACGACTGAGTGACTGAACTGAAAGAGCAAAGAAGCATATTTTTCAAACAGGAATTTGGGGTGAAGGAGATTTCTACTCACAATTCACCATATTTACTATGGATAGATCAGCTTTAGCCTGTAAAGGATATATGTATCTTAAAAGGATATATATATGATACCTTAATGTATCTTAAGAAGAGTAGACAGCAGTCATTATCATTAATCCCATCTACTTCCCATTAGAAGTAAATCATTACAGAATGAGAAGGAGTCTCAGACTTCATTTAAGTATCTGGAGGATCTTCTATAACATCCAACAAAGATTATTGCCCATATTTATTTATAAGAAGATGGAAATATAGTGATATGATTTCATTTGTACTACTAAATCAATTCATTTATTTACCGTTTCTTTACTCAGTAAATATTTATTTAGTGTAATAAAGATTAAGTTAAAGTGAGTTAAGACAGAAACAGACAAACAGAAACTAGAGAGAATACACAGAAATCTGGGGAAACCATAACCTCAGTCTCAAAGACTAAATATGAGATTCTTCCAGTGTATACATGCATGCATTTCTTTAGTCTTGGGGTAATAATCACTGTAGAAGGATGACATTGAAAAATATATATTTTCAATCATTATGTGTTAAGCATTAAACATCTACTATATTCCTGACATTATTTGGTATCATTGATTTAAAATAAATACTACATTCTTCCTTTAAAGAGCTGATAAACTAATGAAGGAGAAAAGCAAGCACTTGGCTACAACATTGCGAAAGCTGTGTAATGAAACGTATTTAAAGTCCAAGAAGATCAGGGATGGAAGATCAGGGATAGCTTCACAAAGGAGTATGATGTTTGGGCTGAGGCTTAAAGAATAAAAAGAATTTGCCAGGTGATCTAGCCATTACCCACTGGCCAAGGCCAAATCTAGTCTGGAAGCACTGGACGGTACCCACCAGTGTCCATCAGGGAAGTTCCAGGGGTAGGATTCCAAAGCCAAGACAGAGGGCACATACTGGCTTGTTACTGAGCCAGAGAGCATAAACGTAAAGCAGTTAATTCCTGCTGGATGCAGAGAAGTGGAAGGAAAGAGACTCCACATAGAATGAATAGTAGTTGTAAAAATATACCACAGTACATTTAGGAAACACAATTATGGCTGAATAAAGATTCTATGTGTATCTCCGACATAAATCACAGCAAGATCCTCTATGACCCACCTCCCAGAATATTGGAAATAAAAGCAAAACTAAACAAATGGGACCTAATGAAACCTAAAAGCTTTTGCACTACAAAGGAAACTATAAGTAAGGTGAAAAGACAGCCCTCAGATTGGGAGAAAATAATAGCAAATGAAGAAACAGACAAAGGATTAATCTCAAAAATATACAAGCAACTCCTGAAGCTCAATTCCAGAAAAATAAATGACCCAATCAAAAAATGGGCCAAAGAACTAAACAGACATTTCTCCAAAGAAGACATACAGATGGCTAACAAACACATGAAAAGATGCTCAACATCACTCATTATCAGAGAAATGCAAATCAAAACCACACTGAGGTACCATTACACGCCAGTCAGGATGGCTGCTATCCAAAAGTCTACAAGCAATAAATGCTGGAGAGGGTGTGGAGAAAAGGGAACCCTCTTACACTGTTGGTGGGAATGCAAACTAGTACAGCCACTATGGAAAACAGTGTGGAGATTCCTTAAAAAACTGGAAATAGAACTGCCATATGACCCAGCAATCCCACTTCTGGGCATACACACTGAGGAAACCAGATCTGAAAGAGACACGTGCACCCCAATGTTCATCGCAGCACTATTTATGATAGCCAGGACATGGAAGCAACCTAGATGCCCATCAGCAGACGAATGGATAAGGAAGCTGTGGTACATATACACAATGGACTATTACTCGGCCATTAAAAAGAATTCATTTGAATCAATCCTAATGAGATGGATGAAACTGGAGCCCCTTATACAGAGTGAAGTAAGCCAGAAAGATAAAGAACATTACAGCACACTAACACATATATATGGAATTTAGAAAGATGGTAACGATAACCCTATATGCAAAACAGAAAAAGAGACACAGAAATACAGAACAGACTTTTGAACTCTGTGGGAGAAGGTGAGGGTGAGATGTTTTGAAAGAACAGCATGTATATTATCTATGGTGAAACAGATCACCAGCCCAGGTGGGATGCATGAGACAAGTGCTCGGGCCTGGTGCACTGGGAAGACCCAGAGGAATCGGGTGGAGAGGGAGGTGGGAGGGGGGATCGGGATGGGGAATACGTGTAAATCTATGGCTGATTCATATCAATGTATGACAAAACCCACTGAAATGTTGTGAAGTAATTAGCCTCCAACTAATAAAAAAAAATAAATTAAAAAAAAAAAAAAGATTCTATGTGTAGATGTACAAGGAGAAGCTGAATAAAAATATGAAGCAATGACCATGAAAAGATAGTGAAGGGCCTAGTGTGCCATGTAGATGTTTTGAACTGGTCCTATCCATGAGGAATTCTTGAAGGATAAATGTTATCGCTTAAAATTTTAGAAAGATCACTCTGGAGCTGATTTGGAAATACCTTTCAGGGAAATGGGGTTGTAATTGTAGTCATGGAGACCAGGTAGGATGCAGTTGCAATAGTGCAGACAAGAGCAGATGAAGGGCCAAGCTGAAACAGTGGTAGTAGATGTGGAAAGGGGGAAGGGAAACGTATATGTGTTATCTAGTCTCTATAGATTTTGAAAACCTATTAGATGTGGTGACTCTAAGAGTCCAGGCTAAATCTCCAATTTCTTGGTAGGTAGTGATGCCATTACTCTTGATTGAAATTAGAGGATAAATAGGAACAGGATAAACTGAGGGAGTGTAAAGCATGAGTTTGAGGCTAGGAATGGGGAGGAGTGAAGGAATAACCTGAAAAATTCGGTTTTGTGCAAATTGTAAATGAAGCATTTGGAGACTTTGCCCATGTGAAACTGGTAGTATTTACCTAGAGATTAGGAGTGATATGTGACTTAAAGCTACATACTTGAGAGGTTAGATTTTTAGATTGAGGTTAGATATTTAGATTGAGCCATAGAGGTAGGTAAACTCCTAAAAGAAAAAGAGCTACAGAGAAGAGTGTAAAGGATATGAATTTTGGAAAACATTAACATTCCAGGGACAGTGAGAAAAAGTGGAGTGAGTCTGTAAATCACAAAATGGGATTATGGAAAACAAGAGTAAAGAAATTTCAAAGTGACTGCAAAAACATAAACATGATAAACATGATAGAGAATTTATCCAGGAAGTAATAAGGCTTCCTGGATAAATACCAGGTGATTTCAAATCAGTGATGTGGTCCCTTTTTAGATGTACCTGGTTTCCCCCAGCCTTGTGATTCAAGAGTGTTAGGAAACACGGCCATTAGGTAATGTCGGAAGAAAGGACAATGGAAGCTCTTTTACTGTTTTACTTGACATCATCTTAGTGGATAGAGGACTAATGGAGAGTTATTTATAATATAACAGAAAGGTCCAAAGTAGGGTGGTACTGATAGTTTTTGGTCAATAGACAGCAAGTAACAAATAGCTTTAGGTTGGCAAGGATAGAGAAGGGGAACAATGGAGCGGGTGCTCACTCGAATCTCTGAGTGCTTCTGAAACAGCGTTCGCAGCCCCCTTGTCCTTTGTGGTGGGTGTCCTGAGCATTCTCAGTAGCACTCGCTCACGACTGAATGACAGAGCCAGGGATTTCCTTAAATTTGTACCTTAAAACAGCAGTCCACAACAACCTGTTTGCACAAGGGACTGGCTTCATGGAAGACAGTTCTGTGGATGGGGGAGGGGCAAGGGGGATAGTTTGGGGATGATTCAAGAGCATTACATTTATTGTGCGCTTTATTTCTATTGTTGTTACATTGTGATATAGAATGAAATAATTATACAGCTCACCATAATACAGAATCAGTGGGAGCCCTGAACTTGTTTTCCTGAGCTCAGGTGGTAATGCGAGGGATGGGGAGTGACTATAAATACAGATGAAGTTTTGCTTGCTTACCACTCACCTTCTGCTCTGAGGCCCAGTTGCTAACAGGCCACAGATGGGTAGAGGTCTGTGGCCCCGGGGTTGGGGACCCCTGCCTTAAGGGAGACAATGTGGTGTGGCCGGAAGGACAAGAAATACAGAAGACGTGAGTAGATGGTGATCTTGGACACTTCCGGTGATCCATGGCTACTACTTTCTTTTACCCTGAATGATGAGGACTTAATGCAGAACTTTAAAAGAAAAGCTCTTCCCAGCAATTATTTGTTCTTTGACTCTATAGCACACACTCAGTCTCTCTGAATCTTCTCATATTATTCAAGGTGTATCTACATCAGAAATAATTATTTGAATTTTTAAATACTCTTTGCATATATTTGGCTTCCTTAGTAGCTCAGCTGGTAAAGAATCTGCCTGCCATGCAGGAGACCCTGGTTCGATTCCTGGGTCAGGAAGATCCCCTGGAGAAGAGATAAGCTCCCCACTCCAGTATTCTTGGGCTTCCCTGGTGGCTCAGCTGGTAAAGAATCCACCTGCAATGTGGGAGACCTGGGTTTGATCCTTGGGTTGAGATGATCCCTGGAGAAGGGAACAGAATACTCCAGTATTCTGGCCTGGAGAATTCCATGGTCTGTATAGTCCATGGGGTTGCAAAGAGTCAGACATGACTGAGTGACTTTCACTTTCACATGCATATATTTTAATGTTTATAAATGTATGCATATGTATATATTTTATGTTTCAGAGTCTGCACAGAAATAAATATAAACTAAACACAATATTTCATTTCTATGTCCAAGGACAAAAATAGACATTTTTTTTAACCTAAAGGGTAAAATTTTAAAAAATGTTTCCTACCAAATGCTCTAAATAATTATCTGTATTCTCACACAAGATCTAGATTTCATGTAACTTGGACATGTACATAAATAGGCTTATAAGGTTTGTTGAACATTTATGCTGATACTTTTTAGGTTTGTATTTTAAAAACAAAAGGATGCAACGAGTTGATCACATGGAATTCAAAGTTAAAGGAATTTAAAGAAAAAATGTTATCCATCGATCCCTTTCTCTACTCAAAGGTACGCTGTGTACCCATGAGACACACAGAATGAGAAAAAGAACAAAGAGTTTGGATTTATCTTAAAGTATGTCTTTGTTTTGAGAAGTCATTAGTAGTCATACTGGTGACCCGGTTTTGGCTAAAGCCCATCCGTTTCTGATAGTTGTTACTGTGACTTTAGAAATGTCAGCTTTATTCTCTGTATAGGGGATGGTATTGCTCTCTGTTTATTTTGGGTGAAGTTACATGTTGAAGGTGGCGGGGGAGGGGGATAACTGACTTTAATCTCCTCTGTTTTCCTCTCCCCACCCCAGACATTTCCATGTTTCTCTTGTCAACAGTGAAAAATGTTGTCTTGCTATATTGGTTAGTTGTCTTCTCCTGATGAAAATAGATGAAAAATTTTATATTAGCTCAAGAGGAACTATATAATACATATTACCCACTTCTAAACTGTTATGTTGAGGTCTAAACATTAAAATGTCTGGTCATCTTTGAGGATGAAATGGGGGTGAAATCTGTAAATAATAAACTTTGCGGAAAATACCTCGAGATCTCATTAAGATAAAAAACCTAGGAAAAAAATCTTTCCTTGGGAATTTTGTGGAGGTGGGGGAAAAGTGTTTTTAGTAACAGCCTCATTTTCTTTAATATCACTTTTTGTCTAAATTGTTTCATTGGGACTTATGGTAAGTACTGTATCTATTATTAGGTTTTATGCTAAACTAAGTTAAGAAACCTTTTATTGGAGCACTTATTACATTCTGAAAGGATATTGAGAAGTATACATGCATAGAATTATACATGCAAAATGAAATATTCTCCATTTGAATGAGAACTTTAATTTCTATTCTTTAATATATTCTGTCCATTGTTGATAAGACATAGGGACAAATGCTTTTATTTGTATTCTTCCTGTGTAGCAATTTTATTTATTCATTTTCTATGGCTTCTGAAATAGCTGAATGCTTCTTCAAGGTATTCATGTGTCATGAATAATACTATAAAGTAGCTGTGATGAAAAAGCATGTCAGTCTTTTTGGCCAGCCTCTCATAAAATATATAGTTTCAGAATTTTGTAGATCTCCTTTTGGGGAGGGCAAATTTTAAGGTAAAGAAAACACCCTTGCACTCACAAAATAAATATAAATGTCCATGTTTTGTTTTAAGTAGGTGTAGTTTGTGCAAAAGATGAGCCATGAAGACTTGAAGTAGAAAATCACTGCTCATCTTTCTCAAGATTTAAAAAATATGTCATAGGTCACTGTAACAATAATCTGTAACAGGATATTCTGGAATGGAACTGGGGAGACAGAGAAGATAGATAATGTTATATAACTCATTGTTGTCTTTAAAATTTGTTTTCTTTTAGTAAAGAGATTAAGATTGTCCCTTTCCCTGTATTCTCATCTTGACTGTATGAGCAGTATCACTCACACTAAAATGTAGAAGACCCCAACAGTTCATTCATTAAATGCATTTGGGGATCATGTCTGACATCCTAGAAAATAATATGCTGCTGCTGCTGCTAAGTCACTTCAGTCATGTCCGACTCTGTGCGACCGCATAGATGGCAGCCCACCAGGCTCCCCTGTCCCTGGGATTCTCCAGGCAAGAACACTGGAGTGGGTTGCCATTTGCCTTCTCCAAGGAAATAATATATTCCTGAATAACAGTGGTACTTAGGATTGTTATAGAGTAAGATCGTTTTGACAGAAATTTTTTCTAGAAGTTTCTTCTAGAATGAACCATATTCAATAAATGGAAATATAATTGATAGATTTTATGGGGGAAACTGAAGTGTATTTAAAACGAAAAGCTGCTGCTTGGTACATTAAAGTTTGCTGAAGAAGTTTTGGAGTTTTATTTAATATCTTTACCGTTTGTTTCCTTGAGAAAAGCAGCCTTAAGGACAAGTACCAGAACTCTTCCTAGGGTATTTTACACTCTTTAAAAGAAGGAAAATGGCCTATTTCCAAGTAGTTGGAGACATTTTCATAGTTCTTCATTTCACCTTTTCATATCTCTCCATTTTTCTTTTTGTTATGCAGTATGAGATTATCAAATATAAAATTATTTATGTGTTTCTCCAATTTCTTTGTCATTTAGTTTGAATAAAATGACCAGAGTTTTTTAATATATTTTTTTGTTCACAGATAGTTACAAACAAATGCAAAAGCTAGAGACTAGCTTAATGAAATTAATTTTTCCTCAACCAGCCTGAATAATGGTCCATATATGGTCTGTATTCCTATCTTTTCCTCCCAATGCTAAGATTGTTTTGAAAAGTTTCAAAATAAAATATTCTTTTATATGCAGATATTTCATTATTTATCTCTAAGAGTTTAGGACTCTTTGTTGTAATCACAATCCTGTTATCACACCTAATACTTAGCAATGATTACTGAATATCACCAAAGATTCACAAATATTTTCATTTCCTTGATTTTATATAAACTTTTAGTGTTTCTCTTGTTTGAATCAGAATCCAAACCTTTTAAAATTGGTTGATATGTCTCATAAATTTTTTTTCATCTGTAGGTTGCCTTTCTATCTCATTTTCTTCATTACTGTTGGTGAAGAAGTTAGGTAATTGTCCTGTAGTTTCCCACAGTCTGGATTTTGTTATTGCATTCCCAAAGGTGTCTTTTAATGTGTCCCTCTGTTCCCAGTATTTCCTTCAAATTGGTAGCGTTTGAGGCTTAATCAGACTTAAGTTTATGTTTTGGCAAAACTACTACAATAGGGATTTGGGGCTTCTGCTGGGAAAAAAATAATATCTAATTTTTGTTCTCTCTAATCTGACTTAGATGAACACTCATTGGAACTGTCTATGCATTAAGGATTGCAAAAAAAAAGTGATTTTCTAATTTAGTATTCCTTTTTCACTTATTAGTTGAAATATTTTGGAAAGAGAAACTTCTTATCATCATCTATTCGAGTTACTCTGAGATACAATTTCTATAGAAAAGGAGGGAGTCATACCTAATTCTTTCCCTTCATTTATCACTGTTCAGAATAATGAATTGGTTTCCTAGCATCTGCCCAAACTGACCAATGTCTGTCTCTGTGTTTTAATATCATTAAAAACTCATGAACTTAATGTGTCAATACTTTGTAGTTATTATCTTTATTAGTACTTAAATTGCCCCATCTTTTATCCAAATTGGCTTCTGAGCCCTTTCACAAAACTCTGGTGGTCTTGATAACTTCCTTTCTACATAGTATGACAAAATACTACAGGTTCCTCTTGATTATTTGCTATCCCAGGCCTGAACTTAGACATTTCTCCAAGGAATTCTAGTTCCTTTCCATGGCAAGTGGTATTTTAATATCAACATTCTGGGTTTTTTGGTTTTTGAAAGAATTGTTACTTTGAAATTTGTTTGCTACTTTAAAGAAAGTAGATACATGGCTATGGATGCAAATAATATATTAGTACTTTATAGGCTTGATTGCATGACTTTAGACGTGAAACTAAAACATAGATGATAAATTAATTTTTATTTTAATAATGGAACTGTTGACTAGCACAGACTTTGAGTGCATAATGTAAGGCAGAAAATAAAAGTATTTGGTAATGCTGCCGAAAGGAATGTAGTTTGAAAGTCCTGCTGAATTTGTCTGTAGTTAACATTTTGTCATGCAGATTTGATTGTGAAACCATCACTTAAAAAGTATAATTGGGTGCTAAGAAATAGAATGAAGTTGCTATGAAAACAAATAATTTGATAATGGTCTCTTATGTATTTTACATAGTTAATTAAAGTTAATGAAATTAGATCTCTTTGTAGCACTCTCTGGGGACAAGAAGGAAAGTTTCAGAACATTAGTTTGTGTCTGTGGTTCTTAAAGTTTTTTGTGTTAAAGAACATTTTTTTTTTTCCTTGAGTGGTAGTGCTATTACCAAGCCACTGTGAGAGTTCAGTGTTTATGTGACCTGTAAGTATTTACTTCACAAAAGGGTAGATTTTAAACCTAAGCATGATGATAATTACATTAAGTATAAATGGTCTAAACACCTCCCCAATTAAAAGGCAGTAGTATTATTTTGGATAAATCGCAAGACTCAACCATATATGTTTTCAGAAATTCAGCAGAAATTAAAGAAAGCTGGAGTGGCTATTTCAACATTAGACAAAATAAAATTTTTTTTTTTAATGATATGTGGTTGATTTACAACTTGTGTTAGTTTCTGGTGCACAGCACAGTGATTCAGTATATATATATTCTTTTTCATATTCTTTTCCATCATGGTTTATTATAGGGTATTGACTACAGTTTCCCAAGCTATCCCATAGAAATTTATTGTTCATCTATTTTATATTTAGTAGTTTGTGTCTGCTGATCCCAAACTCCTATTTGCTCCTCTCCCTCTCCCTTTCCTCTTTGGCAACCATAAGTTTGTTCTCTATGTCTGTACAAAGTTTAAGAAAAAAACACAAGATAATTAAATACATGTTTCTCCACCTGTGTAAGTGGTTTTTATACATTTACGGTTTTGTGTGTTATACTTACATATAAATATATGTGCATGCATACATTTAAAGTTGGAAGTTTCATACATATTTGAACTTATTTGAAATAAATGGAGTTAGAATAATTAAATGTGACTGATAGATTTCTATAGGGCAAACATGATAATCATGCTGCAACTCTGTATGATGGAAAATCCTTCTTGTAAAGATATTAATTCCCAAAGGGAACAAAATGTCACAAAAATAAAAATGCAGAGCATTTAATGTTACTCTTTAAGCTTTTTTTTAAATAAAAATGATAGCCTGGATATGTGTAATGGGTTATTTATTTATAGAATGAAGTTCATTGAACTCTTGGTTGTGAGTTTTGAGCTTTCACAGGGGATAAGGAAGAACATTTCAGCAGTAGCTCAGTCAGTTCAGAGTGTGTGAAAGGGAAACCTAAGAAAAGCATTGAAAGGGTCTCAGCTTTGTGAAAGAGCCAGATGTCAGCCTGAAGAGTAGCCTTTGTCTGCTTTCCATGATGGGGTGAGTATGTCATGGACGAGATGATAAACGTATGGAATAAATTACTGGGAAAGGCAATTGGAGGAGAGCATAGGTGAATTTAAGAAACACCTAGACTTGTTTTTGGAGAAAACAGATTGATGAGTCTAGGAAAGCAGGAGAGTTGTATTAGTTTCTGCAAACAAAATGACTGATCGTTACCTTGAGAAAGATTTTTCTCCCTTTGTATACTTTTTACATTTTTGTGTATCTTCAATCTCTGTTTTAAAGCTTATACCCCACCCCTGAATCACGTTATTCTTTTACAAACAATTTCTTTTCAACTTTATCTTTCAATAGGTCAGTTAAACTTAGGTTTGGAGCATCAAAAACTATTTACTTTAGCTTTTTTTTTTTAGCAAACTTTGCTGCTCACTGCATTTATATTCACTTTGTAATCATTGAGAGTTTGAATTTACCTGTGCATTCCTCCTCAGCCTCTACCTTTCATGATTGTGGGTAAGACTCATAGGGTTTGACAAAATACATTGAATATTTATGGTTTTTCTGACTCTTTTTGGATTTTACTTTGAAGTATTTTCAAATTGTCCAGAGGAATTTCATGATGTAAACAACACAGTCTCATCATACTTTGAAAAGGAGATTATGAATTGTCTCCCAGTCCCCTTATAGTCCACTTAGATTTTCATTTAAAGCTCCTCTGAAGTAGTCACTTTAACTTTCCTGCAATGCTGATTCTAGAATTCAGAGACCAGAAATAGCTATACAGTGTATAGCATGTGACATCCTTTTTCAGTGTCACATCTGAAACTCTGCACCCTCTGAAACACACCTTCTCAGAGTTATTTGTGTGGAAATTTGTGACTAGCTGTAATTATTAGAGGTTAACATTTTTCTCTGGAGAAGATAAACTTGATGGTAAAGGTATTAAGGAGATTTTTTATAAACATTTTCTTTCTTTTGTTTTAGAAATGCTAGAGGGGCAATAAGCAGGCATCCTCATCTTGCAATACTGTTTTAAAGTTTCCTAACCAACTTTAAGGTGCCTGAATATAATTTAAATCTAATTTAAACTTAAATTTTGTTGTAAATAGTCTTTGCCCTCATAGATGTGCTTATATATTCTGTATTTCTGCCTCCCTCTCTAAAGATTCCTTTATTATCTTGCATGTTTCTTTTATGTTCTCATAATTTCTTGAATTTTTTCTCAACATTTGTTTGCAACCTTATATATAAATATTCTATTCATAATATAGCCAAAGCATCACTTTAATGGAAGTTAAACAGAACTTTTGGTAAAAATAGAATGCTATATTTTTGACGTATCTTCTCTTTTATTTAAAAAAAGCTACATATAACATTAAATATGTTTTCCTCTTATCTAAAAATTCAAATACTTCAGATGGATATTGGATTAATTTTGGCTTTTCCAAGTCAGCTTAACACAATCTTTATGTTAACATAGATTTCTATTAATAGTTCCATATTTATTGTGAAATCTTTCTTTCCCAAAAAAGCAATATTCTCTTTCTATACAAGTCTGCAAAAGATTCAGTTTAGAAGTTTTGACTTAACTATATTTTTATTACTGTACATAAAATCTCTTAAAGGAAAGCATCTTTTAAAGATATATAGATAAATAGAAAATTGTGTGAAATAATAATAGTTAACATTCCTCCTGCATGTGTTGTGAGTCCTGTATACCCTGAATGCTTTACAAGGACCACATGCTTTGAAGTAGTTTATGTTAAAATACCCATTTTACAAATAAGGAGACTGAGTTTTCACAGGTTGAGTAACCTATCCAATATCACAAAACTAATAAGTACCAGAGCCAGAAATGAATCAAGACAGTATGATTCCAAACTCCATACTTTTAATCAGTAGTTAATATGACCTCTACATTACTTCATATGGTTTTCTAGTCTCTCAAATTTTGTGCTTAACAGTGATTATATAAATATCCTATTCTTAAAGTAGTTTGGGAAGTATATGTCCTTTTGGTTTTTATCTTCTTGATGAGTTATATTTCTTGTTTTCAGTTGAAATTACCTGACACAGACAGTACAGATATTTAAATTTGTAAAGAAAGCAAATGTAAATAAAGAAGAGTGATGAAGACTTTAACAATCAAAGATCAAAGTTTGTTTTTTTTTTTTTTTTTGAGAATAAGAGTTTTTAATTATTACGCAGTAAATGAAAATGGTTCATAGTATCAAAGATGTTTGAATTATACTTAAATTGCCTTTACCACACAGAAAAATATTTACTTACCTAAATAGGACAGTTTCCTTGATCATCTTATAAAAAAATGTTATACCTGCACATGGATTATGGGGCTTCTCCTTTGAAGCAAGTGCTGGTATCACAAGCGGAAACATGCACTTGTCCAGAGATAGACTCTCTTTGTCCCCAGTCTCCCTGTATTTTAGAACATCTTTGCTCAACCATCAGGTTCTGCATCAGATTACCTGGGGCCTTCCTCTGGCTCATAGTTGCTTATCTGCAGGACAGCTTGGGTCTTAGAAACTAGGTATTACCTTAAGCAACTTAACACTTCTTTTTCTGCTTAAAGAAAAATAGCACGCCATAGCACACCATAAATCAAGAATTTTCAGGAAGTATATGGTATAGATAAAGGAGCTCAAAATGCTGTCTAGAACAATGGAAAGGCCTCCATGTATGTGCATTCAGAGATTTTTTTTTTTTTTCCTACGAAATTGATATACTTTCTGTGCCTGGTAAATGTTATTCTTCCATCATCCAAATGAGTGTTATTTACATTTTAAGAAGTGAAATTTGTTGTTTATATGAGATAATATACTTTCAGTGGTCGTGGTTCACCAGTCAGCCTCTTCTGCCACAATCAGATAGTGGAAAGAGCTCTTGGCTGGGAGCTGTGCTGTCGAGTGACATTCTGTGACAGGCATGCTTTTTGGTTGGTGTGTTTATATAAAATTAAAAATAAGAGTAGCTGAACTTGGTTAACTAGTTGGCAAATGGAATTATAAATATATAGAACTTAATAATCGGAGAAGGCAATGGCACCCCACTCCAGTGCTCTTGCCTGGAAAATCCCATGGATGGAGGAGCCTGGTGGGCTGCAGTCCATGGGGTCGCTAAGAGTCGGACACGACTGAGTGACTTCACTTTCACTTTTCACTTTCCTGCATTAGAGAAGGAAACGGCAACCCACTCCATTGTCCTTGCCTGGAGAATCCCAGGGACGGGGGAGCCTGGTGGGCTGCTGTCTGTTGGGTCACACAGAGTCAGACACGACTGAAGCGACTTAGCAGCAGCAGCAGAACTTAATAATAATAACAAAAATAAAGCAGGTATCTTAGTAGTGGGCTTGAAGAACAAACTATTCTCTGCTGAGAAAATAATAAGGCAAATTTTTTTTAATACTCTTATTTTGCTGTGCATTAAATGTCACATGATAATGACAGTGTCTATTTGTTCTCATGTCACCAATCAGCTGTTTTCTATAGCTGTCTAACTCTTCATTCCAATTCCAAACACTTTTATTCCATTTTCATTCCCTAAATCTTTGCTCAGTTAATGAATTCATCTTCAACTTCTGGATAAATGTAAATCTTTGGGTATACAAAGAACTACACTTCTCTGGTGGCTCAGAGGTAAAGCATTTGCTTGCAATGCAGGAGCTGCGGGTTCAATCCCTGGGTTGGGAAGGTCCCCTGGAGAAGGAAATGGGAACTCACTCCAGTATTCTTGCCTGGGACATCCCACTGACAGAGGAGTCTGGTGGACTACAGTCCATGGGGTCACAAAAGAGTCAGACACGACTTAGTGACTAAATAGTAACCGCAAGGCAAAGAGCTAATGTCTACCTTTCTCTATTGCAGTCTTCATGTGATTAGTTCTGTGCATGTGGACATGCCCATCAGGGGTTGCCAAGAATAATATGATAACTTGATCTCCATTTGCATTTTCTAGATAAAAGCCTTAGGTAGGTATGAGAGTCACCTTATTAAGTCCAGCTAGGCCTTGTTTTACAAATACCCTGGCCTCCAACCCCATTTTGGTTCATTTTACTGTTGTCTTATTCAGAAACTTACTTCAAAGGCTTTTCAGAAGAGCAGCTGATTTTCACAGTCTGGGGAGCTTTGGCTTAGGATCCTTCAAGCTTCCCCAAGAGAAGCATGAGCTGCTCACGCATTGTCTCTGTATGATCTCTTGGTATGAAGCCTTGGGCCTGGACATATTGGCTGCACATGTGCTGCAGTCCAGTCGTATGCTCTTGAGAAGATAAGTCAGAGAGAATCCACAGTCTATATCTGTTTCCTGGCATTTTGGTTTTGCATTGTTATGCCCTGTTCCAATGAAGAATAATGGGATGAGTTTCTTTTGTTCCAGAAAGCATGATTCAGCTGCCAGATTTCACACTTTCTGGGTTTTAATAAAACCCACTAGTGTATTTTTAAAAGAAAAATGCATCATTCATCTGTTTTGTTCTAATGGAAGCTGGGTCTTTAGTTGTTCAATCACTAAATCATGTCTGACTCTTTGCCACCCCATGGACTGCAGCATTGAGATCTTTTCCTCAATGAGTTATCTCTTTGTATCAGGTGGCCAAAGCATTGGAGCTTCAGCATTAGTCTTTCCAGTGAATATTCTAGGTTGACTTCCTTTAGACTGGTTTGATCTCCTTGCTGTCCAAGGGACTCTCAAGAGTCTTCTCCAGCACCACAGTTTGAAAGCATCAGTTCTTCAGTCTCAGTCTTCATTATGGTTCAACTCTTACATCTATACTTGACTACTGGAAAAGCCATAGTTTTGACTATATGGATGTTTGTCAGCAAAGTGATGTCTCTACTTTTTATTTATTTATTTATTTATTTATTTATTTTTTGTCTCTACTTTTTAATATGCTGTCCAGGTTTGTCATAGTTTTCCTTCCCAGGAGCAAGAGTCTTTTAATTTCAGGGCTGCGATCACCTTCTGCAGTGATTTTGGAACCCAGGAAAATAAAATCTGTCACTGTTTCCACTTTTTCCCCTTCTATTTGCCATGAAGTGATGGGACTGGATGCCACTATCTTAGTTTTGTTGAGTTTTAAGCCAGGTTTTTCACTCTCCTCTTTTTCCCTCCTCAAGAAGCTTTTTAGTTCCTCTTCACTTTCTGCCGTTAGAGTGGTATCATCTGCATATTTGAGGTTTTTGATATTTTTCCCGGCAGTCTTGATTCCAGCTTGTGATTCACCCAGCCCAGCCTTTTGCCTGATGTGCTCCGCATATAAGTTAAATAAGCAGGGTGACAATATACAGCCTTGTTGTATCCATTATTCATTTATTTTGTTCTAATGGATGCTGAGTCTTTAGAAAGTACACAGTTGGCATTTTGATAGTCGTGAAATGGAATGAATTATCAGTGCGTGTTGTTGTTTAGTCACTAAGTTGTATCCAACCCCATGGACTGTAGCCCACCAAGCTTCTTTGTCCATGGGATTTCTCAGGCAAGAGTACTGAAGTGGTTTGCCATTTCCTTCTCTAGGGAATTTTCCCAACCCAGGAATTGAACGCAGATCTCCTACACTGGCAGAGGGATTCTTTACAACTGAGTCATGGAGTCATTTCTGAGTTAGTGTAGTGTTAGTATATATTTATTCATTATCATTTAAAGAATTAGGATTTGCAGAATATCAAAAATTTTAATTCATCACTTTGAATGTTTGAATAACCTTTTGTTACAGCTACTTGAAATTTCCAGGTGTTGCAAAAATATTCAAGCTAAAAACTGTTTTATTTGGGACAGTGTTTTCCATATGAACTTCAAATGATGGCTGATTATATGGGCTGAGAATACAGCAAATGATTTTCTTTTAAAAATCTGGACAGAATAGGCAAGAAAGGTGAGCTGGTCATTCAAAAGCAAGACTGGCATATATTTAAGCTACTTGTTCTTGCCTAATCATTAGAAGTTTCTGCTTTACCTTCTGTAGTTGTTGAAAAACCTGTTTTCAAATGTAGTCTTTTTTACTCATCAGATGACTTAAAAGAAGGCTTATTTTGACTTCCAGGGGAGGATTTTCAAACTAATCATCAACAGTCCACATTTCCACTCATGACCGTCTGAAATCCTAAAGTTTTCAGACATGTGGCATGAAGTGTAGTGCCAAAATGCAGTATCTTAATGCTGTGTAATGTAAATGATTTGATTAAGTTGACAGTCAACTACCAAACATAAGAACCTTATGTCAAGTACTAGGTACGAATATGAATCAAACTAAGTCCAAAAGAAAGTCGCAGTGACAAGTAAAAGAATCGAAATTCCTAACTTAATAAATATAAAGCCACACAGTATTTTTGAGGAATCATTTTTAAAACTTTTTTTTTTTTAAAGGAAGGAAAGTTTAAAAAAAAAATCATGGCACAAAGTGAACTTGAATATTCAAGAGGATTATGGTGATGTATTTAATGGTTCTCTTCTGATGGAGCTCCAGTGTCTGTGCCAAGCAAACGTAATGGAAATGAGGAAAATTAAATTCAAGAGTTTGCTTTATGAAACCTCAGTTCTTCTGGCAGGATCTGAATGAGGACTTGTTTGACTAGTCAACCCTAGATATTATCTCTTATCCAACATGTGCCTGTGGCTTGGATGGACTTCCTTTGTATTTTTATGCAACTGTCAGTGAAGAAAGGAAGAGCTCACTCTCCCCCACTAGAAGGATATTATACATAAGGAGAAAGATTTAGAAAACCCTGCAAGGCAAATTATTTCATTCATTTATCTTTTCATTTATTCAACAAACATTTATTGAAGCACTTCAAAGCAGTGTGCTGAATTTGAATAAACACATAATATTAAAGAACTGGGCTTTTAAAATTATGGCTTCTTTGATTTGTCATGGATGTTTTCCAACTAAATTCCCTTAAAAAGTTAAAAACACTTTTGCAATGAGAAATACTAAAAGAAATCAGTTAAAATTTACAATGGACTCAGAAAAAGCTAAAGTCTTTTGATGATAATTTTGAAGTAACCAAAATATTATCATCTAGATTATATGACTAATTGATGCAAAAACATGCTATTAAAATTTTTGGTCCCAATATGCTTTGCCTCAGATATTATTTAACAAGTTGTTAGTTCTGGCAATTTTTCTTAGAACGTGACTCTTAGAAAACAACTATGTATTTGTGTATGTGTCTGTCTGGCTGTATGTACTTTTTAAGAAGAGGGATTAAATTAATCAATATGCCGGAGAATATTTAGTTGTAATCCACAAAAGGGCTGAAAAGTCCATTTTACACTAATGGAGGGTATGGGGGTGTGATTTTTAGTTTCAGTTTGTCTTTTTCAAAGCGTTATTAAAGTTGTGTCCAATAGTCCCCTTTTAATTGAAAATCCAAGCTCTGCATGTGCTTAGAAGATCAGCTAAGTCCAAGGTTTCTTGCTTTGTTCAGACCCAGAGTAGTAAATTTGACCAGTGTTTGGTGTAACTTTCACCAGTAAAGACAAAAAAGTGACTGTGGTTTTGTATTAGTTTGCAAAGTGGTAGTCAGAGTTAAAATTTTTTTCTATTAATGTGTTTTAATTTAACCTTCAACTTTCTGAACCTCTTGAGTTCATAGTTGATTGTTATCTCTGTTCTGTAGATAAGCAGTCTGGGGTCCATACAGATTGAGTTGCTCAAGGTTCTCCAACTTCAGTTGGGCGGAGACTCAAGCTAAATCTTCTCATGCCAAGATATATGCTCTTTCATTACAACTTAGGAATCTCCAAGAAATCTTGGGGATTAGTAAAAAATGCTATGCAAGTAGGAGGAACTAGCATGTTTTGTAAACATTGTTATTTGTCTTAAATGAAAGAAAGTGTTAGTCACTCACTTGTGTCCAACTCTTTGTGACCTCAAGGTCTATAGCCTGTCAGGTTCTTCTGTCCATGGAATTCTCCAGGCAAGAATACTGGAGTGGGTTTCCTTTTCCTTCTCCTGGAGATCTGCCCTACCCAGGGATCAAACCCAGGTCTGCTGCATTGCAGGCAGATTCTTTACCATCTAAGCCTCCAGGGAAGCTATTATTTACCTATGAAGTTAGAAATTCATATATATATGGTTTTTTTACTTGACATTCCCTGGTGTCTCAGATGGTAAAGAGTCTGCTTGCAATGCAGGAGACCTGGGTTTGATCCCAGGATCAGGAAGATCTCCTGGAGAAGGAAATGGCAACCCACTTCAGTATTCTTGCCTGGAGAATTCCATGAACAGAGGAGCCTGGTGGGCTATATAGTTCATGGGGTCGCAAAATATGGGTTGGATATAAATGAGTGAGTAACATTTTCACTTTCAAGGGAAACAAGTTTTTGAAGTTTCATTTTGCCCATGATTTAATACCTTAAAATTCAAGGTAACTTCTAAAGGAGTAAGAGGGTAAGGGAATAAATCTTGTGCGTGTGCGCTCGGTTATGTCTGACTCTATGACCCTATGAACTGTAGCCTGCTAGGCTCCTCTGTCTGTGGGATTCTCCAGGCAAGAATACTGGAGTGGGTTGCCATGCCCTCCTCCAGGGGATTTCCTGACCCAGGGATTGAACCAGAGTCTCCTGCCTTGGCAGGTGGATTCTTTACCACTGAATTACCTGGGAAGCCCCTATTCTATGCTGAAAGCAATATTTATTCCCCTCGGTGTGTGTGTGGGTATTTGTTTGCAAGCATATGTGCATTTATATGTTTTAACTTCTCTTCGGGCTGCATGCCTTGGTCTCAGATCTCACTGTGGACCAGTGGTCGTGGCCCTTGTCTTATGGTCACTTTCCCTGGGTCACAAATAGCTTTCTTTATTGCATTAGAGGGCTATAAATTTTTCGTGATCCCAAGCTGAGTTTTAACCAGTCACCTTAAGGTGAAAAGCTCAGTATCGCATTACTGTTTCCTTGGGCTGTCATCCATTGCCTCTGACCAACATGTCATAAATGTTTTAAGACTCTGCAGCTCTTTCAGCGTGGTTCTAATCTGAGGTCTACAGCTCGGGCTCACATCTCAATGAATCTTGGAAAACTTGCTCCTGCACTGGTGTGTTCATGCAGAGCAGACAGACTCTTCAAAATAAGTGGTGATGTGTCCTGGCCTATTTCAGATTAAAATGGATTCCCTGTGAGTCTAGTGTTAAGGACAACAGTATTGCACAGGGCTTTATTTCACCCAAAGAGTTATTAGTCAGACATATGAGCCATTATGCAGGAAAGGGAAGAATTGTCCTGGAAATGCTTTGGCTGACTTCTGAAAGAGCTCTCAGGAAGTGATATATGCTCCTGAGCACTCTACTGTGAACTCTGTTAAGTATTGTGGATATGTTTTAAAGTACAGGATGGACACACACACAAAGACACTTCAAATGAAAATAACTTTTAAGCAAAAATATTGGACAACTCAGAAACGCGTGAGAATTGTTTAGATAATGGCTCTAGAGTTTTGAGGGCAGAGAAGTACTTAGCATTGAGGAAGACTTCCTTAGTGAAATATGTTTGAGTTGCATTTTAAAGAGTGATGGGATTTGAAGGGACAAAAAGGAGAGTATTCATGAGCAAAATAATAGAAAAAGTGAAAGTCTTTTAAAAGAGTAGGGAAATGAGTCTACCTGTAGTTAAGTTTACAGGAAGGAGAATCGAAGCAAACAAAGTAGAAATTAAGCCTGTGGTCCAGGTTCTTCCTTGGTGGTCTAGTGGCTAAGCCTCCAAGCTCCCAATTCAGGGGCCTGGGTTCAATCCCTAGTAGGGGAACTAGATCCCACATGCCACAATTAAGAGTTCCCATGAAACAACTACAGATGCTGCATGTTGCAAGGAAGATGGACAATCCCTCAAGTGACAACCAAGACCAGGTACAGCCAAGTAAGTAAATAAATACTAAAAACAAGCAGAAAGACTGTTGGTCAGATTACAGAAGCCCTTAGATGGATCCAACTTTACCCTGAAGCATTTCAAAAAAAGCTTTCACCAGCTTCCTATTCAACTATTTATAGAATACTTTGTCTTCTAGGGGCTGTTGCCAAATTTGTATTAATATTTTGCCCTTTACAGAGGGGGAAAAGAGAAGAAACTCAGCAAATTTAGAATCTATTCCTGTACATAAAAAATACAAGCTTTGCTGAAGAGAAGACTTTCCCCAGATCTTTTTCACAAAAATTATCTCTGTGTTCAATCCCGGCTGTAATTATTAGCAACCTTGACTTCAATTTGGTGATATGCATTCATCTTTTAAAAATGTCAGTCCGTAAGGCTGAGTCCAAAAGACAGTTTCCTTCATTGTTATATCATGTCATCTGACTCAGTACAGTTCTCAGTGATGTTAATTCAGAAAATAAACTTTCAAGTGGAATTTAAAATGGATATGTTCTTCTTGGCGTTCTGACCAAGAGTAAGTACTAATATATGAAACCTAAGGAGTAAAGAATGTTTTGTTTTTTAAAAAATAACACTTACTTATATTATCTTTAATAAGACCTTTAGACATAACATAACTACATTTCAGCACTTGCAAGCAATTTGTTTATTTCTGGTTGCTATAAATTCTAGAATTATACATTTTTAATTTACTTTCTGAAAACACATTCAGGGTTTCCTAACAGCTTCTTGAATTTTTGATAAATGTAATGAAATGACTGATGAAAGATATCTTCCTCTGTGTTTAAGATGCAAAGTCATTTGCCAAAGGAAAAAAATTATTATGTGAAAATAGAGTGTAGAAGAAAAATAAAGAAACCTGTTAACAAGGAAACAGTGGAAGATAAAGACTCAGATTAGACTTTCATAGATAAAAAATATCAAAGGCTTGTTACAGAAGGGATTATGTAGAATAATCAGCTCCTTATACTTTTGTAGCTCAAATGTACTAATCTGAACTTAAACTCTAGAGAAAAAGAAATTTGCTTAAAGAGTAACTTTATTCTGAGATAAAAGCATTTTATATTTATATATAATGAATTTTGTAAACTGAAACTTCATGCAGAATATAGTGCTTCATATTTTTGTCAGTTCAATTGAATCTATAGAAAATATTACCTATTCAGCAATTATAATTGTAAAATATATTCAAATAAGTCACATAGTAGGTGTAACTGTGCTAAATGTCTCAAGCAGATCTGACCTCATTGTTTATGATCACTCATACAAGAAAGGAGGTGAAGTTTACCTTTGCATTTTTAATGAAAGAACAGAGTAAATAAAATCAGTACAATTACATATGAGAAAGTACAATTACATGTGAGAAATTACTTCTAAGCACTTTTGAATTCTCCACTTTGTAGAAAAGAAGAGAACCTAAGGTTTATTAATAAGAGGTGATGCCATGTACCTTCCCTACATTCTGTGAGGTAGACATTCTAATGAATAAACTGATGATCAGAATTAAAACTGACCTGCTCAAAATGGGTTGCAGTTGTTTCATTGGAAGAACACTTATTTCCTAGGTTTTTTATAGGCATGACTCTGTTATCTTTTATTATTGAGTTTTCTCATGGGGAAGGTGGGGGTCAGTTTGTTTTTCTTTCTCTCTTAGTAATGACCTGATCATTACTGTCAGGATGATTACATGACCCTTTATTTGTAAATTTTACATCTCCAGTTTGATTGCCCTGTGTTAGCTTTCCTGGAAGTAGTTTATATCTCCCTTTGTTTTGGATTTCTTGAACTACTTTTTCCGAGTTTCCCATTGTGCTTATCCAGCCGTCTTCTTCAGGTGTAAGGCACAGCTCCCTTTTTAGTCCTCTCAAACTTTTTATTGATAAAGAATTGTTAAGTTTCATGAGACCAAGTTGAATGGAACAAAGTCCCTGCTGTCTAGAAGTTTACAGATTTATGGGACAGACAGACAGATTAAGTCAACCAATTTAGTACATTTATTATGCTTATGATAATAGTGGTACCCACTAAGTTCACGAAAGAACAATATCTCAAATCTATACCTTGAATATTCTGAGAACTTTAAAAAAAAAACCTTAAAAAAAAAAATGTCCCCGCTGACATTACTGGTAAAGAACCCATCTGCCAATGCGAGAGTCTTGAGAGATACTGGTTTGATCTTAGAGTCAGAAAGATCCCCTGCAGGAGGGCATGGCAACCCACTCCAGTGTTCTTGCCTGGAGAATCCCATGGACAAAGCAGCCTTGTGGGCTACAGTCCATAGGGTCACAAAGAGTTGGACAGAACTAAAGTGACTTAGCACGCATGCATGCACACTGTTTTTATAGTAGATTTAATTTTAATGCCTTTAGTGCAATTTAGATAATAGAGAACTGGATTCTAGTCCTGTATCTGATCCTAGGTTCTAGTGAGGAATTTATCTAGAAGTAGTTACCCATCTATAGTATAGGGAAAAGATACTTGGTCCTAATTTGTGGGATTATAACAAAGTTAAAATAAGGCACTTTAAAAATTGAATAATTCTCTTAAAATGTACCTTAAGACTTTGTTATCATTGGATTCATCTTTACTTCTGTTTCTAGTGGGTAGGGAAGACTGAATTGGCATATGTTTTGTAACCTTTGTAGATAATGAGCATGGAACTTAGCATAGTACCTAGAACATTACAAACAATAAATATAAGCTATTACAAAATTTACTAAAAATAGTGGTGTTTTCATGAAATGGCAAAATTATTTACCATTGATGACTTTCATCTTGATCCTCCCAACAGAACTTGACAATACAAAGTTTTCTCATTTATGTAGTTTGAATGTCGTATTTTTGGATCAATAAAATTGGAAAAGTTAACTTTGGTCTTGTTTAATAATTTCTCCATTATGAACATATTCATGGTGAAATATTTATTAGCAGGCTAGGAATTTTCTTTTATTATGGATTGAAAACAACTTAGTCCTCTTACTACTAGAAAGTTTTAAGAATTTATGGTTTCATGTGAACTTTTAACATTTGAACTGGTTTTTGCAACTTGTGTGTGGCCGAGATCTCAGAATCACTGACTTGAACCTCAGTTCTACTTGGCCACAGCTGGCACCAGCATCTTAAGTTGTGCCTTTATGCCTGTCCCCCATTGTAAAGCCACAACTACTCCAGTTCTTAAATTCAGAATTATTTTTGTCATCTTCTGATATTAGATATTAGAAATGTAGACTCAGGAAGCTGAGAAAGTCTTCAGTTTACTTTTGTTTTCATTTCACTCTCATTTGTGACTTTCAACTTAACTTTTATATGTCAGCAGATTAGAGAAAAAATATTTTTAATGTTGCATACATATTGCTTGTTTTTGCAACTTAGAGAATGATGAGGTTACAAAATCTATAAAATAGAATCACAGATACTAGCACTAACTTTGATAATTGTGGATTACATAAAATACCTCTGATATTTTACCTAAATTGCATGATGTATCTCATTGTCCCATATTCCTTTTTAATAGGTATTTTTATGATTAGCATAGTATCTAAGATTAAAATGTTTTTTGAAGGTTTTTTCTCTGGTTTATAAATCATCTTCTCTTTGTATCTGCAGAAGAGTGTTTTGGTGAACACTTGTGCAGAACACTGTGTAAGATACTTTTCAAAAATTAAACTCAACTGAGACAGGCCTTGAGCTGTGTAAACTAACATCCTCAAGTATCAGGCAAAATTGGTAAGATTAAAACTTGCAAAGCACTTATCTAATACTAAGATGCAGCATAAACTATGCCTTTTCATGCATGTTGATTATTTTTTTAATATTATTTCAAATTTAAATAAGTTTCTTATAAAAGTATTTTCAATTAAAAAAAAAAAAAAAGAAACTTAAGAGTCTATTCATTACCTCCCAGAAACTTCAGAGTATTAAATAACTCCTGTACTAACTTTTTGGATGCCAGTCAAGTTGTGTGTTATTTTTAAAATATAATGATATGAATAGTATATAGAATAAGGCTTAAATAATAATCAGAGAACAGTGTATATCTGAGTACACTGCAGCTATTTGACCCAATATATAACTATTATGGGAATTCTAATCATTCAAGAAAAAATACAGGTAAGACATAGTATGAAGAAGGCAATAAATTTTTGAGGAATGTAAATTCTAATGTTCATGATTGAGTATCAGTATTTAATAAGAGAGCTTTTTAGAATAAAGAAGGCAGAATAAAAGTAACATATATTCCTAGAGGTATAGCCACCAGCTCAGTCAGTAACAGATTAGTTTAGTCGCTCAGTCGTGTCCGACTCTGCGACCCCATGAATCGCAGCACGCCAGGCCTCCCTGTCCATCACAAACTCCCGGAGTTTACTCAAACTCATGTCCATCGAGTCGGTGATGCCATCCAGCCATCTCATCCTCTGTCTTCCCCTTCTCCTCCTGCCCCCAGTCCCTCCCAGCATCAGGGTCTTTTCCAGTGAGTCAACTCTTCGCATGAGGTGGCCAAAGTATTGGAGCTTCAACTTCAGCATCAGTCCTTCCAATGAACACCCAGGACTTGTCTCCTTCAGGATGGACTGGTTGGATCTCCTTGCAGTCTAAGGGACTCTCAAGAGTCTTCTCCAACACCACTGTTCAAAAGCATCAATTTTTCAGTGCTCAGCTTTCTTCACAGTCCAACTCTCACATCCATACATGACCACTGGAAAAACCATAGCCTTGACCAGACGGACCTTTGTTGGCAAAGTAATGTCTTTGCTTTTTAATATGCTATCTAGGTTGGTCATAACTTTCCTTCCAAGGAGTAAGTGTCTTTTAATTTCATGGCTGCAGTCACCATCCGCAGTGATTTTGGAGCCCAAAAAATAAAGTCTGATACTGTTTCCCCTGCCTCCCCATCTATTTCCCATGAGGTGATGGGACCAGATGCCATGATCTTAGTTTTCTGAGTGTTGAGCTTTAAGCCAACTTTTTCACTCTCCTCTTTCACTTTCATCAAGAGGCTTTTCAGTTCCTCTTCACTCTCTGCCGTAAGGGTGGTGCCATCTTCATATCTGAGGTTATTGATATTTCTCCCGGCAATCTTGATTCCAGCTTGTGCTTCCTCCAGCCCAGTGTTTTCTCATGATGTACTCTGCATAAAAGTTAAATGAGCAGGGTAACAATATACAGCCTTGACGTACTCCTTTCCCTATTTGAAACCACTGTGTTGTTCCATGTCCAGCTCTAACTGTTGCTTCCTGACCTGCATACAGGTTTCTCAAGTAACAGATTAAATGATCTTAAACCTGAAATGGTCAGAAAGAGCAGGGAGCCACCCAATGTGAAACAGGGACCTTGCATGTTGTAGAAGAGTCTATTTCGTGTGCGCAGATGAGTTAGACTCCACTTATATCTTCAGGAAAGTGTGCTACGTGGATCACTTCAGCGAAGGCTGTGAGACTTCGGGGAGTAGGTTAGGTGGTTTTGTTGCCATTTTGGTGTTAGGAAGGAAGGATAGGGGATGAGGGGTATGGTTGAATTTGTGTTATGGGTGCTGAACCTCTTATTTGCTCTGTCCAGTTGAAAGACTTTATGAAACCTAGGGTATTTGCTATCTACATAATTGACGACTGTTGATGTTGACCTTAGTCATCCTATATATGCTGTTTCTCTCAAAGAGTTTTGGGTTTTCTTTTTTACTAAAATAAGAAATGATGCCAAAGCATGAGTACTCAACAGTAGCATTACTAAAGGCTGGGATTAAGCCACGGGTCTTGGGTTACTTGAATGTTGTGTCTCTACTAGCTCCCTGGAACACCTTGCCCACCCTCTAAGTGATTGTTAGGCAGGTCCATCATCATCCCTCATCATGCTCACAGCCACATTTCCCCACCAGCTAGGTGATAGCAGGTGTCATGTTGTTCACTATCTGCCAGACCCTTTTCTTGCCCTGTCTCCCCACCACCTCTCCCAGCTGAACCATGTCATATAGCCCCCCTATGTCAAAGGTCCGATCACTGAACTTAGTGTGACATTTTTAAATTAATAGGCTTTATTTTAGGGGGAATGAATATTTTTAGAATGATTTTAGATTTACAAACAATTAACATATACTTCAGAGAGTTTCCATACACCCCACCACTGCTTCACAGTTTTATCTATTAGTAACATCTTACATTAGCATGGTTCATTCGTTACAGTTAATGAACATTGACAACAGTAATATTAACTGAAGTCCATGTATTACTCACATTTCTTTACTTCTTACCTAATGTCATTTTCCTATTGCAGATCTCATCTGTGATACCACATCACATTTAGTCATCATACTCTTTCTTTAGACTCCTTTTGAGTTTGACATTTTCTCAGACTTGCCTTGTTTCTAATGACCTTGACTGTTTTGAAGATTACTTACTCATCAGGTATTTTGTAGACTGTCTTTCAGTTGGGCTATTTCAGTTGTTTTTAATAATTAGATTGGGGCTATGGATTTTGGGGAGGAAGACCACAGAGATAAAATACCGTTTTCATCACATCATTATCAAAAGTAGCTACTCTCTACAGGGGATTTATGACTGTTGTTGATCTTAATCATGTGGCTAAATCTCTGATTGGATTCTCCATATTTGCTGTACTTTGGTTGAGACAGTAAGCCAGTGTGAGAAACCTGGGTTGGGGAGATCCCCTGGAGAAGGAAAGGGAAGGGCAACTCGCTTCAGTATTCTTGCCTGGGGAATCCCCATGGCAGAGGCGCCTGGCAGGCTACAGTCCATGTGGTTGCAAACAGTTGAACAGGACTGAGCGACTAAGCACAGTAATTCTTTGGGTATTTTCAAGAGACTTTCAACTAACATAAAGGTGTTAGCTAAGGGATTCTGATGTTTTGAAAATGCAGTTTTCCTAGGTTCCTAATGAGTTAGAGGGGACCCTTCTTAGAAGAGTTAAGTAAAATAGTCAGGTGTGGGTGATGAATAATTATTAGTAGTCCAGAAATAATTCCAATGGTCAAGCATAGGGCAAGATATAACAGTGCTTTCTTTTTTAGAAATATTAAGAGCTCTATTTTTAAAAATAAAGACGGAATCAAGATTGCTATTTAACTAGAGAAGAGCCCACACAGCTCCTCTGTTTATTTTTTAATATTTTCAATGTTATATGGTTCAAATCCTATTACAAAAATTCCATCACAAAACATATCTCAAAGCATAGATAGGAGAGGTGTTACCTGGAATATAGTCATTTAAAGGCTAATTTCCCTCCCCCCTCTCATTCTTCAACTTTATCATCATTATTAGGCAAATTGGCATCTATTCCTTCAGTTTTATGGATGTTGAGAGTCAAACATACAACATATGTTTTAATTTACCAAGTAAAATTCTTTATTTTCCTTTTGGTACCAGAATGTTGCTGAGTTGAACATTCAGCATCCTTCAGCTAGTATGTTAATTACGCATTACTCATAGTGAAAGGTTCAAATTTGTTATGCTGCAACTGTTCAGTCCTTGACAAATGACTCTGATAGGTCACACCCATTTTTAAGTAAACAAAGGACAGCAAGAGCAGAATTTCTTCTTAAAAAAAAAATGTGTAGTACTGGGAGCTTCGTTGGCAAGTTATCATTTGCCCTTTTACTTAAAGTCTAGAAAACTCATGTGCTTTCCAACAGAGTTAATAATATTTTTAGGGGAGGGTCCTCCTGGAGCTTCTTTAGTAGCTTCCACATCTATTAGCCTTTTGGCTTACTCTACTCTCTGCATTTAACAAACATTCTGGTAGCTTCTACTTTATCCTTTCAAAATATACTGGGACTACTTTTAGGGTTGGAAACTCTTATGTGTTCTCATGTATTTTCCTAACAATTTTTTACTGAGCATTTTTACGTATCAGGCGATGTCCCTGGTGCTAGCTGCGCACAGAGGAACATATTCACCTGGAGCACGCACAAAGAAGAATTAGTAAGTTGGTTCTGCTGAAACGCTGAATACCTGGAGGGAACAGAGGAAGATAAGATTGGAAAAGTGGTAGATGTTGCAAAGAATTCTGAATGCTAGACTGAAGTTTTTGCATTCTATCCCTTGATGGCATTTTGTGCAGTGGAAGTATGTAGTCAGAGATGTCCTCAAGGAAGATTAAGGGCAATATGTTTATTATGTTGGAGAGGGGGAGCTAGGAGTTCACTTAGAATTTTATAATTATCTGGGTAGATAGAATTGAAGACCTAAATTGAGGCAAAATAAGTGGAATCAGAAGAAATAATTGATGCAAGATATATTGCAGAATGGGCAAGAAAGAAAGCAAGTAGTCAAAGTTTGTAAGGTTAGAACCTGAAGGAAAGTATGACAGTTAAGAGAAATGAGACCCAAGGGGTACATCTGACGGGAAGATAAGTTATGTTTTGAAAATTTTGTATTTGAGAAATTTGAAAGTTATCTATGTAGACTTATAAGACTGTTAGGAATGCAGGCTTATATCCTGTATGGGTCCTAAGGCTGGCACTTTAAACGAGGTGACAGAGCCCAGGATACAGAAGATGAGAGAAGGGACAGAGAAGTCAGTGAGACTAGGAAGAACCGAAATGTAGAGAACAGGCACACAGATATTAAGGGTGGCTGAAAAGCAAAGGTCAGAAGCGGAATGAGAAGAGAATAACTGATGTCCCAGAAGCCAAAGGAGAATGATCAAATGCTTCAAATGCCACTGTGAAGTCTAAGGACAGGGACTGAAAAAAGAAAAAGGTCATTCCATTTGGAAAGTTATTGGTGAATATTGAGAGAGCTCTTTTGGAATTGTATGATAGAAATCAAAATGAAAGAAAGAATAGGCATATATAAAAATGTTAATTAGGATCACTATTTGAGAAAACAGAGGAGTGCTAAGCATATGTCCCAGAAAACAAAATGAAATGAAATAAAACAATCTGGAGACGAACTAGATAGTGCTCAGATGTGAAAACCACTGATTTATAAAGAGATTGGTATTACATTATAAATAAGTCATACTGGGCCCACAGAACATAATGGAACATGAGCTTGAACCCTGGGCATAAAAATCTGGTATGTGGTTCTTGATATGGTGTTGCTTACATAATATCATACCAGAATAAATTCTCAAGAAATTCAATATAATGTAAAAAGTAGTTTAGGCTCCCCTGTAGTGTTAGAGAGATTAAGTATGTGATGTGAAAATAAACATGTTTCAATAATCTCAGTCACTGAAAATGATCTTATCTTGAGAATTTTCAGTGGAAAGTAGATTTTTTGATACTTTTTATTGCTGATTTTTAAGAGGTAATTTTAAGCAGTTTCCTTCATTATAGTTTTGGTTTTTAAATTTCAACTTTGCAAGTAATTACTACTGTGGACTTATTTAGGGAAAAGCATCAGTTCATTTCAGTTAAGTCACTCAGTCCTGTCCATCTCTTTGCGACCCCATGGATTGCAGCATGTCAGGCCTCCCTGTCCATCACCAACTCCTGGAGCATACTCAAACTCAAGTCCATTGAGTCGGTGATGCCATCCAACCATCTCATCCTCTGTCATCCCCTTCTCCTCCTGCCTTCAATCCATCCCAGCATCAGGGTCTTTTCAAATGAGTCAGTTCTTCACATCAGGTGGCCAAAGTATTGGAGTTTGAGCTTTAGCATCAGTCCTTCCAATGAATATTCAGGACTGATTTCCTTTAGGATGGACTGGTTGGATCTCTTTGCTTTCCAAGGGACTCTCAAGAGTCTTCTCCAACACCACAGTTCAAAAACATCAATTCTTCGGCACTCAGCTTTCTTTACAGTCCAACTCTCACATCCATACATGATGACTGGAAAAACCATAGCTTTGACTAGACAGACCTTTATTGGCTAAGTAATGTCTCTGCTTTTTAATATGCTGTCTAGGTTGGTCATAATTTGTCTTTCAAGGAGCAAGCCTCTTTTAATTTCATGGCTGCAGTCACCATCTGCAGCGATTTTGGAGCCCCCCCCAAAATAAAGTCTGTCACTGTTTCCATTGTTTCCCCATCTATTTGTCATGAAGTGATGGGACTGAATGCCATGATCTTAGTTTTCTGAATGTTGAGCTTTAAGCCAACTTTTTCACTCTCCTCTTTCACTTTCACGAAGAGACTCTTTAGGGCTTCACTTTCTGCCATAAGTGTGGTGTCATCTGCATATCTGAGGTTATTGATATTTCTCCCAGCAATCTTGATTCCAACTTTTGCTTCATCCAGTCCAGCATTTCTCGTGATGTACTCTGCATATAAGTAAATAAACAGGTGACAATATACAGCCTTGCAATACTCCTTTCCCGATTTGCAACCAGTCTGTTGTTCCATATCCAGTCCTAACTGTTACTTCTTGACCTGCATATTTCTCAAGAGGCAGGTCAGGTGGTCTGGTATTCCCATCTCTTTCAGAATTTTTCAGAGTTTATTGTGATCCACACAGTCAAAGGCTTTGGCATAGTCAATAAAGCAGAAGTAGATTGTTTTTCTGGAATTCTCTTGGTTTTTCTATGATCCAAAGGATGTTGGCAATTTGATCTCTGGTTCCTCTGCCTTTTCTAAAACCAGCTTGAGCATCTGGAAGATTGTGGTTCACGTACTGTTGAAGCCTGGCTTGGAGAATTTTGAGCATTACTTTGCTAGCGTGTGAGATGAGTGCAATTGTGCAGTAGTTTGAGCATTCTTTGGCATTGCCTTTCTTTGGGATTGGAATGAAAACTGACCTTTTCCAGTCCTGTGGCCACTGCTGAGTTTTCCAAATTTGCTGGCATATTGAGTATAGCACTTTCACAGCATCATCTTTCAGGATTTGAAATAGCTCAACTGGAATTCCATCACCTCCACTATCTTTGTTCATAGGGACGCTTCCTAAGGCCCATTTGACTTCACATTGCAGGATGTCTGGTTCTAGGTGAGTGATCACACCATCATGGTTATCTGGGTCATGAAGATCTTTTTGTATAGTTCTTCTGTGTATTGTTGCTACCTCTTCTTAATATCTTCTGCTTCTGTTAGGTCCCTACCATTTCTGTCCTTTATTGTGCCCATCTTTGCATGAAATGTTCCCTTGGTATGTCTGATTTTCTTGAAGAAATCTCTAGTCTTTCTCATTCTATTTTTTTTCTCTATTTCTTTGCATTGATCACAGAGGAAGGCTTTCTTATGTCTGCTTGCTATTCTTTGGAACTCTGCATTCTGTATTCCTTTTTTTCTTTCACATCTTTTATTCTTTCAACAAATATTAGTTAATTAAGTCCTTTCCAAAATCTGTACTAGGTGCCAAGGAATCAAAGATGAAGAAAATATGCCCTTTACCCTCAAGGAACTTCTAATCCTGTAGTGGAAACAGATGAAACAAATCAATGCAGTAATGTGTTGTTGCCTCTAGGACAATATCCATGATTTCAGAGGGCACAAAACAAGGGAACTCTGTTCTACTTGTAGGCAGGGTCATTAGGAACAAGCTTTGGAAATTTTGTGACACTTAAGTCTTGAAATATGGGTAGGTGGATTGTTCTTGACTCTTAGAAAAGAATACATGTAATTTTCTCCCTTCAATTTAAGTTGTTTTTCTATTGCTGAATTTAAAAGAATAGATGAGAGGGAAAAGAGAAAAGATGGAAGGGAAACCGACTTTAAAAACTGGGGAGATGAAAGGTAGGGGTTGTTTTTTTTTTTGTCCTCTTATTCTGTATCTTTCTGGAAGTTAATTATAGAAACCTGCCTATTCTTAAAAGTATTCATAAAACTATTTTAATTTAGTATAATTATTGGCATGGCTATGTTTTGGTCATAATGAATATGTAGTTAAGAAATAGAGCAGTCTGGAATATATGGAGTAATGTGAATTGTTATACTTCCCTTGAGAAGTTGTTTTTCACTTTTTAGCTTGTCACAGTCACTTTTTTGACTTTCAGAAGCAGTAATTAATCAAATAAATTTATATCAGGAAATCGAATAAATAGATTTTTTTTTATTTTTTTATTTTACAGTTAACAATATCAGAAAATTTAGGCTAGATTTCTTAGGCAAATACTTGGATTTGTTTCTCAAAAAGTCCTAAAACAGATGAATGCTTCTTTGTTTGGAAGTCTTATTAAATTTTCATTACAATATCAGATTTTTTAAGCCACATGTCTCCTCTAGAAAGTTTTATTTTAGGAAATGGCTGTTTTATAAAACTTGTTTTATATACTACCATTTTCATAGATTTCCTTCTCTTATCGTATTGTATTTCTCATCCAATAATATTCTGGGAGAGATTATTTTCTTAAGGAAACAATGTTGTTTTGTTTAAAATATCAATCCTCAAAATATGGTACATGTAGATATTTATGGGTTCATCATTAATGCTTACTAAAAATTTTAACAGTAAAAAGTTGAAAAAAATGGAATTAATTTCTCTCTATCTTTCAGATCTAAAGACATTTACTCAAAATTTTCCTTTCTTTTTTCTGAAGAGATGATCCAAAGCATAATTATTTGATATGAAGCAAAAAATTCCAGTGGGTGATAGAGTATTGAAAGCTAAGTCATTACAGAATAGTAGACTGAAAGGGCTTTGTACATTTTTCCTATTATGCATCAAGCAGGTCTTAATCATTCATATGTGTGAGGCAGAGGAGTTGCCCATAAAATGGATGGAATCTTGGGAAAAATGTGAAACATACACAAAATGGTCTTGAATTCTCCCCACTGTATCACTTATCAGTAGTGTGACTTAAGTCACTTGGGCAAGTGACTTAATCTCTCTGAAACTTTTCCTTACCTGTTCAATGTGGATACTACTACTCTGCTCAGAACTTTTATGAGGAACAAATGACATTAATATATTATGCTTCTATCACAATAAATAGCATATAATAAGAACTCAGTAATTTAAGGGAGTTTATTTCAATAATTCATGTGAAAGATAAAAGCTAAAAAAAGGACACTTTCATTGAGAATGAGAAGGGAGGGATATATTTAGGAAATATTCATAAAATTTGAGAGATTTAATTTAATAATACAGTTGTGAAAAAACAGTAATAAATTGGAGGGAGTTTGAATCTGAGATGTCCAAAGAACATAAAACATGTAGGAATCCCATCTGCTACTCATTGGAACTCTGGATTTAACATCTTTTGATAGTTACATAAAAAATATGGCTGCTCATCACTGTCCTTAAGGTAAGTTTAATGAATAAAATATTTAAAATTAATTCCCCAAATTGTGTTTAATTAGGTGAGAAATATAAAGGAACTTTTGGGGAAAGAATTAATCTTTTTTTTTTCAGTGTGACACGTTTGTGTAAGAGTATCGTAGACTTATGGAGTCCTGGAGGTAATTTATTCCTTGCTTCTTGTGTATAAACATACATTTTTTTTTCTATTAGGATTAAATCTCTTAGGTAAAAACTATATTAGTGTATTTATTTTACTATACTTAAAAAAAATCTCTAAGGAAACAGTTTAGTATAGTGGTTAATAGCTAACACTATGCAGCCCGACTGCCTGGGTTCATTTCCCAGCTCTGCTACTTACAAAGTGCTGAAGAAGTTACTTAACTTCCCTAAGCCTCCATTTTCTGAGCTGTAAAATGGGGATAATAGTATCTATCATATAAAGTTAAGATGAGGATCAAGTGAGTTAATGTTTGTAATAGGACAGTGCCTGGTGGAGTGGCTTGTGTTGTATATGTGTTGGTTGTTATATATGGTGGTGGTGATGGTAGTGGTGATGACAACACAATTTTGTGATGATTATGTGCAAATAGAACTTGGCACAGTCCAATTTTCTTGAGTAAAGCAGGCAGGCACCTTCTGTGAATATAAACAGCTTTATTCTGACTGGAAAGCAAGTCATTTGAGTCAGTTCCCATTTCTATCCCTTTCGTGATCTGAGTTTGAATTCCGTATCATTGATTCCTATTCCACGTTGCTACTATCAACTTTAGTTATTTCAGTAGATTTGAAGTGATTTCAAAACTACTAGCTTTGACTCACTTCAACTCTTGGAAATGTTAAATAAAACTTTTTCAGGAAGACTGGAAGCCTGTGACACATAAATTGGTGTGTCAGCTCCAAAATGAGGAAAACTGCTCTGAGTAAATAAAAATCTTTGTCTTCTTATTTTTTGCAGTGGAAAGACAGACTTTTCTCAGCCACCACCACAGTAAGACAGAATTAGCTTCTTTTGTTGTGGAAAAATTTTAGCTTTCTGAACTTGAATTTTTATAGCTTGTGAAAGTGGAAGTCGCTCAGTCATGTCTGACTCTTTGTGACCACAAGAACTATACAGTCCATAGAATTCTCCAGGCCAGAATACTGGAGTGGGTAGCCATTCCCTTCTCCAGGGGATCTTTCCAACCCAGGGATAGAACCCAGGTTCTGCATTGCAGGCAGATTCTTTACCAGCTGAGCCACCAGGGAAGGTTTATGACTTTTATCATAATTTCATGGTATTAATTGTTTGTGTGTCTCCCCTTACATACTGGTATCCTCCTGTGGATAAGAGAATGTGTTATTTTTCAGCTTTTCACCCCCTATCGGTTTAGCACAGTTTCTAGCCCAGAAAGCACCAACATTTTTGCTGTTGTTGAATGAATGTATTAGTCAATTCAAAAGGATTGCTCAAATTATTATAAAGTTAGTGTATATTAAATACAATCCTATACAGTTCAAGTGGATTAATAGTGAATAATGGGGAATATTCCCCAATAGAACAATGAGAGCATTCAACTGACTAGCAGGAGAATCTGTCTAGACATCAAGAAAAAATGAAAACAAATGAAAATCTTAGGTAGAGGAAAATCCATCTAAGAGATTGTGAGGTTTTGCTTTAGTTCAATCTGAGGCTCAAGATTATTATGAAACTATATTTCAGAGTGATCTGTCTTATTTAACACCATTCTTTCATTCACCTAGTGAAAAAAAAAAAAAAGGTGCAGTAACCTAGATCATCTGTTTCCAAGAACATCAGCAGAAATTGTAAGATCCCTCTGACCACAAGGCTCTGTAAGCTTGCCAGTGAAAACATGCATGTTTTTCTTTTTGCCTTTTGCATTTGGTGCACCATGCAGCAGGAGAAACAAAAGTCAAGTTTCACAAGTTCTGTGGGCTGAGTTTCCGCCAACCCTCACCTTCGGAACCGTCCTTGGGAGCCAGCTGCAGCTGTTGGACACACCAGCTAGGTGCCGGACTTTAAGACAAGGGCCCACAGGAAGGACACCCTCAGGATGTCAGCATGGGGCTCCACACAAGGTGGCCCACGATGCTGAGTTGCAGACACGCTGCGATGTTCCCGCTCCCATCACAACATCGTCCACACTACACTCCTGCCTTGTGATTCTGCTAGTGAAGTTTTTCCCTCTATAAATTTTAGCATTTCACCTAGAAATAACTCTTCTACATGTTATAAGCCCTATTTACATATTTGAATGGGGTTATGATTAAATGGTGTCTCTTTTTTTTTTGCCAGAATCTACTTGAATCTTGATCTGTTTCAATAAATGTATATTTTTAATCTGATGCTAGAAAGCATTGAAAAGCAGCTTTATGATAAATATTTTTTAAAAGCATTGTTAGTTTTTTGGGTTTTTGACAAAAGCCTGCTTAACAGTTCTGATGATGCAAATGCTTCATGTCTTTCATTTTATTCAGTTAAAGAAAAATACAGATTTGAGAGTGTCTGGCAATATATGAGGAGTAGATAATCTCAAAAATTACTTAAATTATGCTTAAATGCCTCAAAGTAGTACAATTAATTTAATTAGACTGTAATAACCCTCCAATGGAGAAGGCAATGGCACCCCGCTCCAGTACTCTTGCCTGGAATATCCCATGGATGGAGGAGCCTGGTGGGCTGCAGTCCATGGGGTCGCTAAGAGTCGGACACGACTGAGTGACTTCACTTTCACGTTTCACTTTCATGCATTGGATAAGGAAATGGCAACCCACTCCAGTGTTCTTGCCTGGAGAATCCCAGGGACGGGGGAGCCTGGTGGGCTGCCGTCTATGGGGTCGCACAGAGTTGGACACGACTGAAGTGACTTAGCAGCAGCAGCAACCCTCCAAAGGAGAATCATAAATATCAAGCTACTTTTAAATAGTACCACAACCATTGATTCTTGTTTTGAAGTTAAAACAAAACAAAAACTTCCAGCATGTTCTAGGAAATGAATCATGTGTGATATAATTCCAATGTTTCTTTGAGTTCTGGAGGGTTTAGAAAAATTAATTTAATCAAGGAACTGAAACATAGCAAAAAGCTTCTTAAGAAACAGACTAATTAAGAGACTCTCTGGACAGACCCTGGACATGCTGATATTCCAGGATCATCCAAGAGCAAAAGACAAGAAAGCAGCTCACCGCCATGTGCCACAACCAAACCATGCCCTTCCTCTACGGGTGATCCAGAATGACCGTCTATGGGTGATAGCCAAAGAGTGGAATGTGTATCTACCAGACTACTCTAAATGTGAAGATTTCAGTCACCTACCGCAATGTTGGGGAGACTACCCTTGTCAGAGTAGCAAATGACTTCCTTACATGGCAGACTTTGCTTTCTCCTCCAGTCTTATCCTTCCACACTTGATCTCAGTACTGCTTTCAACACCATTGATCATGATCTAGTTTGAAAATGCTTGAGGGAGTATGCCTTTTTGTTGGTTTCCATTTTGAAATGGTTTTATTCTTACCCTTCAGACAGTTGACATCATGTATCAATGGCTGCTCATTGTTCTGGGGCTGAAGTTCTTGAGGCTGGTGTTCAGCGGGGTCTAATGCTAATATGGGCCCACAGGCTGCCTTTAGGCCCTGTGACTGCTACATGCAGTGGCAGCATTAGCTGAGCTGCTTAAGGGTGTTGCTTCCTTTTTCCCCTGGTGGCCAGTGGGGAAGAAGGAAGAAGTGGGAGGCTGGCTTTGTTTTTAATGGAATTATGAAATTATAAATCTGGAAAGAAATTACACAAACGGGCAGTCTGTCCTATGTTCTCTGGAGCAGCGACTTGGCCCTGTGCTGAAATACTGTGGTGTGTAGCTATTCCAGCATCTTTTGCTCTCTACAACATTTCTGTTCTAAAAATTTATTGGTTTAAATTTTTTTCCTTTACATGATTTTAATGCTTCCTGATTTTGGTTTTCCATTTTCATTTAGCCCTTGTTCACTTATCAAACTGGTCACTTAGTATGTGGCAGTTAGCTTAGCTCATGATTTACTTTAAACAGAGCATTAGCATCATTGCGAGATCCTCTGACTCTACTTATTGTTGTTGTTCAGTCGCTCAGTTGTGTCTGACTATTTTGCTACCCCATGGACTATAGCCCATCAAGCTCCTCTGTCTATAGGGTTTCCCAGGCAAGAATACTGGAGTAGGTTGCCATTTCCTTCTCCAGGGGATCTTCCCAACCCAGATGCACCCCCCTACATTGGCAGGTAGTTTCTTCACCACTGACTCACCAGGAAGCTCAGCCCTACTTATTAATGTAATAGATATTCTCATTATGCAAAATTTTGGTCACTTTCTCAATTAGGAGTCTCTAGAACACCAGGGTTAGGCACATAATAAGCACTCAATAAATGGTCATTGATTAATAAATGAACAATTACTAAGGTCAATAAAGGTGAACAGTGAGTGGGACAAGAGACTAAGTTCTACTTAAAGAGAAAGTTATAATTTTACTGTGAAGTATAAAGCAGGTATTAGTTACATGGTTTAAAACACCTGAGAAATCATGTATACGTGACTCTTCCATTTGGGAAATTCTGCTAAATGCTAAGAATATAGCATTTCATAAACATTGTGAATGTTTAAACCTTCAGGTTTTACATTGTCAGTCAGAACACCAGGAAGCACATGATGTGTACATTTAAATGAACTTTCAAGTGAACACATAAATTATACAGATTGGTGATTTGACTGAATCTCAATGGATTAGGTGGAAGGTAAAATATACGCAGAAAATGTAAATAGATTAAAAATGTAAACACATTAAAATTCTTAATATATTTTTATTACAGATTGTGTTAGCTATTTTTCCTTTGGGCTATATATTTTCAGTGTTAATAAAATATATATATATTTACTTTTCAATGTTAATGAAAATTTTTGAGGGCAAATATAAAATATAAAAGTATGTATACTCTCCCACAATTTTATGGAGAAAATCTAATGCATACAAAATGAGATTTTTATCTTTTGTCAATTTTTTCATTCTTTTTCAGATCACAAAATATTGGGTCTTATGACTGTTTTCCTCTTCAAACATGATTCTGGTCATGTCTTGACTTTACTCCAAAATTTATGGAATAACTTAAAATTTCTTCCTTATTTGTTTGTATGTACACCTAACTATATGTGCATCTAGGATATACATCTAAAATATTTCCGATTTTAATGTATATATAGATGACTAATTTATTATTTAATAGCAATAGGATAGAAAGTGTTTATAAATCACTTGAAAATTAAATTTCAAAGAACAAAATAATAAGATTAATAATGATATTCTGTTCTGGTTATTAAGACCACCATCATAGACACTAAAATTCAGTAAATGTTGGTGTTTTCTGGGTTTTAAATTGATATTTGATGATTATTTTCCCATCATAAAACTGTAAGTGATGTTGCCATCTGAGGAACATTACCAGCCTTTAGAGGCTCTCTCTGTATCTGTTACTGAGAAAATCAATCACTTTTTGGGTGGGAAATTGCATTTTCCTTGACATTTTTGCCTTTTTTGTTTTTTTGCTAGGGATACATATAGTAAAAGGCTCACCTTACTTGAGTGTTTTCTGAGGGGAGCTATTGTGGGTAGAAAATTTCTTGGGTAGATAAGTATGAGTTGGGATAACCAGTATTTTAGTGATGTGCATACCCCGTTCAGTCTTATTAAGAAAGAACTTTGTATTTTACTAGGGCCTGAGTATTGTCAATGGCACTCTAGTAATTTTATAAAAATTTATACAAATAAAACAAACATGGTTTTCTTAAATGATAGAGCTGTGATTTTCTTCAACTATAATATTCCACTGAATGCCTAAATGAAGGCACTATTGTAGTATAAATCATTTAATCATACCCTCATAATTAATGAGAATAATACACAGAGCTCCCTTTGAATCTTATGTTAATTTCATTACTCTCATAAGTCACATCATCAGGAATCCATCTGCCTGTAAATTAGATTTGGATGCAGTTTAACTAGCTTGAGAGAACACTTTGAATTTTATACACTAGCTAACCCAGTTTAATATTTTGTGTCCTTTGGCACATGCATGTTTTATGTTTTGCTATATGATAGCAATAGAAAATTTCAGGAGTAGTTATTTATTTCTCCTTTGAAGCAAAAAAGCCAGTAATACTGTGTGTATGAAGCAGGGATATGGGGTATGGTGGCTAGAGTTGGTCATAGTCTCTGGAGCCCTTTTGACTCATTTTTCAACTAGTTCAAAATGCTATGTAAATACTGACTATTGACTCTGATTGAATAATCTATTACATCTTTTTATGTGAGTCAAATGATTAGTGTCTCAGCAGAAGGGCATTGTTTTGTTTTCCTTTTTGTATGTTAACCACTGTTCTTAATTGTGGCTATTGTGTCACGGAAACAACAGTAAAAAAAAATAAAATTAGTAGGATCCAAGGGTAAACAGCAAAATAAAAGGGGCTTGAAGATATGATCTATTAGAAGATATTAAAGAATTGAGTGTTTTCAGCCTTGATGGAAAAAACCAAGAAAGATATGACAGCATCTTAAATTATATAAAGTAAAGTAATGCTAGAATAAATAAAAGAAAGTTGATTATCAGTAGACCCCAGAAACAGGTAAAGCTGCAATATTTTGCTGTGATGCATAGCTAAACCATAAGTAGCTAGCATTAACAATGAAATGCTTTGTTTTGAAGTTAAAATTCCAAGGAATACTTCCTAAAGAAGATATGCTGCAACTGTGTTATTCTTTTAGAGCAAATACACAGTAGGTGGAGGAGCCTGCCCAAAGCATGAAAGTGGGTTTTGTCATTACACAATCTTTGGTCTGATAGGTCTCAATATTCTCATGATGCACTTCATGGAGGTTATTTCTAAGATCATTTCCAAACCCTAGAGAGTTGTCGATAGAAGATGATTTACAGCAACACGGCTGAGCTTGGAGATTGTCATCCTGAGTGAGAGAAGTCAGACAAAGACAAATACTGCGTGATATCACTTATGTGCGAAATCTAAGAAGAAATTATACAAATGAACTTATTTACAAAACAGGAACAGACTCACAGAGTTAGAGAATGAACTTATGGTTATCAAGGGGAAGGATGGTGGGGAGGAATATATTGGGAGTTTGGGCTTGGCATGTACATATTGCTATATTTAAAATGGATAACCAATACGGACCTGCTGTGTAACATGGGGAACTCTGCTAAATATTATGTAACAAGCTACATGGGAAAAGAATTTGAAAAAGAATAGATGTATGTATAACTGAATTACTTTGCCATACACCTGAAAATAACACAACATTGTTAACTCCAATATTTTTTTAAAAAATTAAAAACAAAGAAAATTGGCAGCAGAAATTATGTTCAGGAGTTCAGAAAGTATATACAGAGTTTGTTTATTCTGAGGTGAGAGGTCCAGGTCTTGGTTTCTCTTCCTAAACCACTCCCCACTTTCTGCCATCTACCTGACACCCACCCACACACATGCGTGCGCACACACACACACACACACACACACACACACACACACACACACACAAACGGAATTTATCAGAGATTCTCTGAGATAGCCCAGATTGTGTGTATAACAGTAGAGTGATCCCATCTGGAAACACCGGGAATAATGGTAAATCTGTCCTCAGAGAAAAGCCCCAACCTGTTAAACCAGATTACAGGTATCGGCCTCAGCCCAGAACACAGTGGAGAAGGAGAATAAACCATTAAACCCTACATTGTGTAGTAAACTTTGGGCAGCTCTTGTTGGGAGCTGGAGTCAGGTGGTGTGGAGGAGTGTAAACTTTTATGTGGGCCCCCTATAGAGTTATGTAAGTTATTTAGCACATCTGGGCAAGGAATAGCTTGGCAACTGTAGCGCTGATTGCAACACTTACTGTTGAGAAATAAGACATCTTGGTGAGGTTGGGAACCTGTGGTGGTCATGGTGCATGTCATTTCAGAGTAATCAGAAGGCTTTGGAAAGAAAAGGGAAAACTTGTAGAGGGGTTTGCAAGCTGAGAATGTGGGTGAATCTATATTACAGACTTCAGGAAGGAGAGGAATGATAAAATCACTATCAACCACTAGATGTGAGAGATCCATATTGATCTTATAGTTGCTGGAAGAACAGAGTTCCAAAACCTGGGATCCTTGTAATATGAGTTATGCTTTAGACTAGAAAAAATTTTTCAGTGACAATAATGACCTCAAATACCTATTTTGAAATTAACACAAGGGATTCTCATTGTTTCACTCTCTCTCCAAATTCACCCATACAAAAGATGTAAACTGAGTTTATAAACGAGATTTACAACTAGTAAATAAAAAATGTTCACTCCAATTAGTAAAGAAAGAAATGTTAGTTAATTCAAAATAGCATCTTTCGTCTATTAACTTAGAAATTTCAAGATTAATGGCATTATACAGTGCTGGCACAGATATGAAGACCTCAAGTATCAAGTATCATATATTTCTAGTCAATTTTCACAAGAAGGATCTTTGACTTCTTAGCTCAGTGGTTGTATTTCTGAGACTACTTCCCAAGGAAATAATTCCTATGAAGAAAAAAAAAAAACAAAACCCAGCTTGTCATAGTCTATCCAGGTTGCTGTAACAAAACACCATAGATTGAGTAGCTTATAAACAACTGAAATTTATCTTTCACAATTATGGAGACTGGCAGTCCAAGGACACAGCATTAGCATTGGTGGGTTCTGGCAAAGGCCTTCTTTCCAAATGCAGATTGCAAATGTCTTGCCATCCCCACAGGGTGAAAGGGGTAAGGGGTCCCTCTGGAGCCTCTTTTATAAAGGCACTGGTCCTATTCGTGAAGGCACTACCTCCCCAGATACCATCACCTTGCAGGTTAGGATTTCAACATATGAATTTTTAGGACACAAACATTCAAATCATCACTAACCATATGCACAAATAGGTTCATCATGATTTGTTGTTAATAATAGACAATATGTGTGGGCAACCAAAATGTTTGACAGGATCAAAGATTACTGTGAAAGGAAAAATTTACCTAACAAACATGATTAAAGATAATGATTATGAAGACTGATAAAATATGGGAAATGCTTATTATGTGAGATTAAGTTTAAAAAGGAAAAAATTAAAGAATTAAAAATTCTATGTATGTGAAACAAGCATATCAAATATATAGACATGAAGATATACTGTAGTAAAACAGTAGTTCTGTTAGGGACTTGAGAGTTATTTTAAATTGTTTTTTAAAACTTTCTAAACTGGGGACTTCCCTGGAGGTTGGGTGATTAAGACTGTGCATCTAGTGCAGGGGGTATGGATTTGATCCTTGCTTGGGGAGCTAAGATCCTCCATGCCTTGTGGCATGGCCAACAACAAAAAATTAAAATTAAAAAAAAAAGAAAAATTTCTAAATTGCCTGTTATATAGTTATCTTGCTTTCATTTTTTAAAAATTGCATCTTTAAAAAATTAGCTATTTAAGGTATGCAACATTATGCCTATTTTAGAAATGAATAAATACAACAAGTTTTCAAATTGTTAGACGCCAGAGGCTTCCATATCTCCTAAGCAATTCCAGTTCTCTTGTTTCTCCCCCAGAAAGTTGAGCCAGAGATAGATATGAGTATTTCATGTTTCATAGCACCCTTAAAGTGCACGTGTTGTGATTTGCACTGGGTTCTCTCTTCCTTCCTCCTCCCTTCCTACCTCCCTCCCATTTGGTCTGACTGTCAAAAAGGATAAATCTGTTGCATGGGCACTAGGCCCTTAGACTAAATATCCTATTTACCCATTGCAAGTGTTTCTTCATAGAATTCATCTTTTCATTCAAGTATAATGATATAAATGCGGTGTTGAGTGTGGGGAGCCTTTAATGTGCCATTAGGAAGACCTTGACGAAGGAAAAGGGCAGGTGTCTCACCTGTGAAAAAGCAATAATAGAGGGGATTAGTTTCCCAAGTCCAGCACAGGGCTTACTGCACTGGCCAGTGTCCAAGCTACTGAAGATATGTGCAGCTGGCCTTGGAGGAGCCTCTGAAAGCCGTGGCACGTGTCCCAGGAGACTTCTGGGTATTTCATAGAGTAGCACCTACACTTAAAAGACAGGCTTTCAGTTTTAGGTTATTGTTGGACTCTGATCTTTCTTTGGTGCATCAGGCTAAAGAATACACGGTGGTGTTCACTTGAAGAATTATCCCAGTGTCTTGACTTTATTTGCGATCAGACTCTCCTCTCAGTGTCCTAAGACAATCTTTAATTACATAGAAGTAGACTGGGAAATTTTTTTCACCTCTCTAATCCCTTGTCTTCCATCTTTTCCTTCTATTCATTTTTGCTTCTTTCTGCCTGAAATCATTACCATAATCTTGGCCTCAAAAAATCAGCATAAGCCAAAGGCAGTCTCATGAGGGATATATTACTTTCATGTGTGGCCTAAACATAGCACATAAACTACTCCCTGGAAAAGAAAACAAAAATTGTTCAGCAGGAGTTATAGAATATATTCTTTATGAAGAGATTTTTTTCCCCCACTGCGTGCCCTGATATTCTAAATGTTCCCCAATGTGATGAAACAAAATGTGGGTTCTTATCTGGCACCAAAGCATTAAAAACATTCTATGACTTGTGTTTTAAAGTGTTGTGAAGATAAAAAAATTTTTCAGTACTTTTCCCCTGAAGGTCAAAGAGTTACTTACACTGATTTTAGATGATGCGGCTACCCATTAAAGCAGGGGAAAGGGGTTGCTGAGGGCATGATGGAGTCACTCAGGAATCAAAAAGTATGGATATCTGAAAAATGCCAGCTCTAAAAATGATTTCTATATTGAGTCAGATAAAAGAGGTTTTTAATTTTTTTTCATGTTTTTGTATTTATTGGATATCTCTTATAAACCTTATCATACCTCCTGAAAAGTTGCAGGAATAACATAAAAAGCACAACTAACTCAAAAGGTTTCTCTCTTGGGATTTTCAGTTCATTATTATTACCTCTCTACATGAAAGTCAAAGAAAATTTGAAGGTCATAGTGTCTAAAGGAAAATCCTTGCAAGCAATCACAAATACTGTGTAAGTATGAGAATACATTATCCATAAATGTTATATTCTTAAAGTGACATGATGAAATATATTTTTTTGTTTTTGTAGTTTGTTCATTCATAGATTCACCAAACATCTATTAATACAGAATCATTCTCTTAGGCACTAAAGCTCAAAGATGAATCAGTCTTGAGTACTTGTCCTCAAGTACTTGAGAATGGTAAATGCAACTTTTATAGGAATGATCACAGTACAACTTTAATAGGTGCTATAAAGGTGAAGGAGGTAGGCAAGATGATATTCAAAATATCAAACAGTGTGGTTCAGGCACCATGAATCAGAATAGTTGTTGTTGTGTTATTGTTCAGTTGTTAAGTTGTGTCTGATTCTTTGAGACCCCATAGACTGTAGCACACCAGGCTCCTCTGTCCTCCACTATCTCCCAGAGCTTGCTCAGATTCACGTCCATTGAGTTGGTGATGCTATCTAACCACCTCATCCTCCGCTGCCCCCTTCTCATTTTGCCATCTATCTTTGAATCAGAATAGACACCAGCATTCATTCTGGAACAGAGTTTGAGAGAGATCCTGCTGGGCTAGGTCTTTTTTTTTTTGCATGGAGATCCTGAAGCCTTCCAACAAGGAACCAGGATGGCCAGTGTATTAAGAGGAGAGGTAGTTGGCAGGGAGTTGATGGGTGGGGGTGACTTCAAAACTGGCTAACTTAACAACTCATGAGGTAGGGCTTATGTATACCAGCTGCAAAACAGCTCTGGATTTGGAATGTTACAATTCATTTAAATATGAATGTTCAGATAGTGCCAGCACGATTATTCTAGATTGCTGTCTATTTTAGATTCATTGAGTACATTTCTGCAGCTGTCACTAAGCTTTGTTTCAAATGATGTATGTATCACCCTAGGGCAGGTGGGCCATGTAAATACTTTGATGGGATTCTGCTCAGCTTGAGGTTCTGGATTTAAATGACTGATAGCATGTGTGGGTTCACCAAAGATATTACTATTACAAAAGGGTAACTATGTTACTACCTTTAATCTGACCATATTGCATTTCATCATTGGTTGCTGCAGTGAAATGAAAAACCTTGCCATACAGTGAATACTTTAATCTATCATCATAAAGAAGGCCTTGTCAATGTTGGCTCAAGAAATATAAGCTAGTGACCAAACTGGTGATAGTCTTTAAGTAAAAATATAGCTATTCAGTAGTTATCTTTGTGTGTGTTCTTCTAAATTAATATTTTTGGTCTTCATCCAATAGAAAAAAGTAAGAAAGTTGAAAAGAAACTTATTCTTTAAACACACATACTCACATCTATAAAACACAAAAAGAAGTATTTACAAGTCTTTTGGCATTATTTGGGTTATTGCATCAACGTTTTATATCACAGCAAAGGGTTTCTGTCAGGTAACTGCAGAAGATGGGTTTCTACTTTATTCTGGAATGTAGAACTCATCTGGTTAGATTGTAATTCACAAAGCTGAACAAAGACTGGCCATTGATTTATTACAACTTGTGATCCAATTGAATGGACATGGTCTTACTTCCGAATATTTCTTCATGAGGGAGCCAGAGTATGTAGCAAGATCAAACAACTGTGCTTCATGATTGTGTGTACTCAGGCAGAATGGCTAGGCCTCCAGGGGGATTTGCCTGCCTGCATCATGCCCTGGGCACTTCCCCTCCACAATCCCTGTGGAATTTCTCAGCTGCAGCCATCAGTCCTAGGGGTTAGATGAGCCTGAAAGAAACAGACCACGTTGCTCTCATTCATTACCACTGCCTTGTTCTTGCCACAGTTCTGAAGAACCAAAGAATCGTGGGCCCTGGCTGACCTCCCTTGCATTTCATTTGATACAGTCTCACTCTATCTCTACCTTCTACCGCCTCAAGGCAGAAAAAGATGGCAGCTGTTAGGATACCTGCTTAATGATATGCCTGCCTATTTGATGTGGAATCAGTTGACTGGCATTCTTGTCTTTACTTTGTTGGACCTAGCGTTGCTACTTTTGAGAGTGGGTATTAGGAAATAAATTATTTTGTTTCCTAGAGAAGCATATTGCTGAAGGGTGCTTTAGTACAATCTTTTGGTGTCAGAATAAAAAGTCTAAGATTCTGCAAAACTTCATGACAACAGAGCAGAAGTGGTCTCTGGTTCTTAAACCACTTATCCTGCTATATCCTTATTTCAGGGATAATTCAAATCAATAATTGCTGATGGAAATCCTGAATTAATTCACTTTATGTGAGTAGAAATATTGGAAATGATTTCACGGATTCTAAATGAAACCAATAGAAAGATACAAATAACCCTAATATGTTTGGGCTCTGTTTTGTGACTTGTTATAGATTATGTAATATCATCAACAAATAATTACCTATTTTGCTTGGGTGGAATTTTGTAATTATGTCTCTGAAAGTGACCTTGAATGCTATCAGTGTCTAAATACAAGAGCAATGTTTTCCAAGTTTGGAGGCTTACACCTTCAATTGTAAAGGCATGTGTGTTACATCTCGAAAGAAAAAAATACAGACTCTGCAGAGAATCTCTTTCATATTAACATGTCAGAGTTCTGATACTGTGTCTAAGGCACAAGACTGACATTTGATTAGTGTGTTAATAATAAAAGGACATTTTGCTTTATCTACCCAGCATATGTAAATAGTACCATCAGGTTTTTATTCTATAAGGCTTAGATCCTAAGAGCCAGTTTTGACTTTCAATCTTTCCTACTCACGCTTGGTATCTAGTTAAGTCTCCTTGTTTGATTTTTCTTATCAAATTACTTTTAGTATCTTATTTTTGTCCTTACTGCCACTATACTCTATAACTTTTATGAGAGATTCAAAATTGACTTTGATAACTCCTGCCACATTAGTTTCCCTAAAGTATGTACCACTTTCTTCATGTCATTATCTTGTTATTCAATCTATAATGACTTCCTATTACCTATTGGAGAATTTCCTAACTTCTTCTCCGGTCATTTGAGAGTTTCCATATTCTAGACTCACCTTACTTATCCAACCTCGTTTCAAACAAAAATTCATATTCCCATGAAGGTGGTCTCATGGTTAGCTTCAGTGCACATGGTTAGCTGTATTAATTCATGTCTTTCTCTAATATCCTGCCTTGTCCTTTTTTTGACTCCTCTTTTAAATCAAGCTAAAGTTTCACCTCTTTGAAAAGCATCTCTCAATTCTCTTCTCTGAGCTTTTGTGTTATAACCAATGCCATGTACAGTACAACACAGTATTATATGCTGGCTAATATTACTCTCTCACTCTTATTGTCTTGTTTTTGTTTTAGGCCTTGTATGTCTAACAAGATCACAAGATCTTTTCAGGAAGAATCCATACATACATGCTGCTAATAACATGAGGCATTCTTGCCTATTCTTTGAGTTAAAGTATTTTAAAAGTCAGCAACTATTTTAGATAATGCCCACTTTTATCTCAGCAGGAGATATTCAGAGATATTCAATCAAACTCAAATTCAATCAAGTATCTAAGGGATTTATTTTATTTATAGGATTCCTTTTACACCTTGAATATTAACAACTAACTTCAAAGCTTCCTGGTAGAACTTACGAATTTCTTAATGATGATTGTGTAATAAGGAGACTGAATATGGAGAATGATTAATGATGTATGACCTGATCAAGTCATACATTTTCACAAATATGCATGTAGATAGAATATAAATGACAAAACTGATTAAAATCATAATATCCTCATTTTTGTTCACATCTAAATATATATATATAAAATAGATCTAGAGAACCACTATAAATGAAAATTTATCCTATTGAAGATTTTACATAAAGCTCTTTGTGTAAGAAAGTCATTTAAATCATTGTGTACAGTTGTCTTATTCAGGATACCTTCTTTTGTGTTTTGAAAGACACCCAATATACTCATTTACTGGCACGTTAAAAATGTGAGTCATTTTACTAAAGAGCATAAAACAGGTTTTATAGTACCAATTCCATTCTGAGCATGATGGTTCCTTCTATATTCACACTACAGTCGATCTTTTCCTTGAAGGCTTCCCCTCTAATGTTACCTGGTATCACTATAAAATGCCATATTTTAAAATTGTTCTATTTTATGAAAAACTCTTGTGAGAGCAAGTTGCAAAATAAAAGAACTCAAATTTTACTTTGAAATTACCCTGTTCCTTAAAACCTAAAGTTGTAACTCTTGAACTTTCTCCCTTGATAGTTAGTTCCTAAGTTCCTGGTCTACTTTATCAGGGCTCTCTCATAAGTCTGTTAAGGAAAACTGTCATTTGTAGTTGGTCTTAAACATATTACTTATTGGCCTCTGACACACATCCAAACCTTGGTGTGCCTTGAGGGTTCTGTCTTGATTAGTACAAAGGATGTCAAGTAGAAAGCCAATACAATTTTGATATATGTTTTCTTTGTTATTTAAAGCTGTAAGAGTGTGTGTCTACCAAGATAAAAGACTTGCTATTTTTTAAAAAAAATTTATTTTGGTTCATGTACAGCATAGAAAAGAAACTCAGCTTTCCAAAGTTAAAATCGTATGTCTTGGACTGGCCCTTCCACAGTTGCATTGGAAAATGTTTGCTTGCCATGTGATGGAAATAGCAGCAGTAAAGTGCCAGAATTATTATGAAATCATATGGGGAAACGTTTTGTACAAAATAATCTGTTCATAATGTTTTTGTATTCTAGGGAATTTGCCTGTCAGGATGAATCTGAGATTGAACTATAAGGAAACAACTCTGTTTATTTTGAAGGAGGCAATGAAACTCTGTGGGGTGGTTGGGAGATTTCAAGTATCTTTTTTAATGGCCAAGTGGGACTTGATTTTCTGGTGAAGATCACCTATATTAGCATTTCTATGAGAGGCCAATCATTATCCTAACCTGCACTGCATTTTGTTCTCAGTTAGTTTAACAAGATAATTTGACATTCTGTAGAGTACATTTCATATGCATGACATTTCAAATACCTCATAGCACTGAGTAAATTAATTCCTTGTATAGGCAAATGGCAGTTCCTCCTTAAACTATAGTATGAAGTATGAAATGCCATTCCTATTGTTATTTAGGAAACCAAGAATAATGATAAAAAGCACTGTGTGTTTTTACTTAACAACTCTGTTAAAATGATTATGATAGTGATGTTGTAAGAAGGCAGAATTTATATCACAACAGAATAAATTCATGACTGTGCCTAGGGGGCCTATTCTAAAGAATCCACCTGTCAATGCCAGAGACACAAGAGATATGAGTTCTACCCTGGAGAAGGAAATGGCAACCCATTCCAGTATTCTTGCCTGGAAAATTCAATGGACAGAGGAGCATGGTGGGCTACAGTTCATGGTACGACTGAGCAACTGACCAGCATATTGGGAAAAAGATTGGAGGAGAACAATGGGCCAACAAAAATATATGATAGGGAAAAAAAGTTTAAGTAAGAGGATAACAGGAATGATGAAAAACCAGGGTCTAGGCAAAAGAGACTCTTACGTAGGGTGGAGACTTGGGTTGAGTAATAGTGGGGTTAGGTTTTTCCAGTGTTACCAAACAGAAACTTGAATTCGCTCACTCACCACACAGCAAAGCTGCTCTACTGACACTGGGTTGTGGTGAAGGAAAGTATAGCATTTATTGCAGACTGCCAGGCAAGGAGAATGGGCAGTTCATGCTCGAAAGACCTAGACTCTGGACTTTTTTTCTTTTTTATGTTTGAATATAATCTCCAAGTGTTTTCTTTTCCTCCTTCTTTCTTTTTTTTTTTTTTTTGCAGTTTTAAAATATTTATTTATTTTTAATTGGAAGATAATTGCTTTACAATATTGTGTTGGTTTCTGCCATATATCAACATGAATCGACCATGGGTATACCCTTAGGGAAGGTTTTTAAAGAACATTTTGCATGAGAGTTGCAGCTTGCGGACTTTCTTCTGGTTGGTGGGTGGTGAGGTATCAGGGTGATGCTTTGGGAATCTTTATCATCAACTTGGTTCCAGCCAGTCTGGGGTCTAGTGCTTGTGCTGCCACCATCTTCCACGGGGTAGGGGGTCTTGGTTTCTACAGAGCAACTCAAAGATACATGTCCGATTGTTATGTATATCCCTTGAGAAGGAACTCAAGACTGTTTTATCACTGAACTGTTTGCTTTTCCTTTTTTTCTTCATTCCCTATTTCCCTAATTACTAACTGGGTCTGTTCTTTGGAACTCAGGAAAGGGCTAGGAGACTAAAGTCTTTTTTCTGCAAATGAGAAGTGTGGACCACAGAAGGGCTTTTGTACCCAGGAAGGCCCTGCAGGGTCTTACTCAGTTTCACTGGTGGGAAAACCTTATCTTTTGGGCCAGTATATTTTCCTCCATATATATGGAAGCTTATTGATCAGGAGAATTGCACAATGAAAATGTATTAAAATAATCACCCCAGTACTTATATGCAGATAGATTTGAGAGAGATCAATAAGAATTCAGAGCTGAAAAGCAAAAACCCAAAACATCTGAGGTAGATATTCTCTATGTTTTGTAGATAAAGAAGCAGGTTGTAAAAAGTTAATCTGTCTAAAGTCACACAACTAGTATGTGGCAGAGTCAAGTTCAAACATATGTCTCTATGGCTTGTTAAAAAACAAAATCCAACCTAGTACATTTCAAAGAGCTTTATTGGCTTTATTCAATAATTTGTAAATTGGGCAACATCTCATCTAGTAGATAGAAAGGGGCTCTGAGGAACTGCACAAAATGGAAACCTTTATAGGCAGAAGGGAGAAGGATTAAGTGAGTTATACTAGGCAAAATGTGGTTTGGTTTTGCAGGCTTACTTTCCTTTAGGAAATGACAGGGATGTATCAGGCAGAACCTAACTGGTGCTAATCAAGCTATTCCTGATTGATTGGTTGAGGAATTCATTTCTGGGAGAGACCAAAACTGTAATCAAGTCTTGATTCAGTGATGTGAGGTCTAGTATAAGTAACTCCACTTTGGGCCTGTTGTTTTATTTGTAACAGGCTTATTTTTTTTTAATTGTACTGTGCTGTTTTTAACCAGAAGAAGTGTTACAAAAATGCTATTGTTATTTCATCTTTTAAAAAACACAGTCAAAAAAATAAATAAAAAACACAGTCATCCATTTAACTAACATTTAATTATGTCCAGGTTCTGAGAACAAAATAGTGAATAAGACAGATACTATCCCTTATTTTTATAAAATCAATATTTTTCTTATTTATCTCATTCCAAATACTTACATGTAAAATATTTGTTAAAACTGATGTGCATGCTATAGTTAACAGTATTGTATGATACACTTAAAATTTTGTTAAAAAGATGGATTTCATGCTAAGTGTTCTTACCATCAATAAATTTTTTAAAAAATTGCATGCATTGTGTAAGGGTATATTAACTGAGCATATACATAAATATGTGCTATCACACCCCAATAGGTTAACTATAAATGTTTTCAGTGTGTGGAGAGAGAACAGTTCCTTTTTAGTTTTATAAAATAAAAGTTCATCAGTTTTTGGCCAGTGATTTCTCATGATTATTTCATATTTAAAATAAGAAGCCAAAAAATAAGCCTATAAACTGAGATTGTAAACACAGACTTTCAGAAATACTCATGAACTTGTTCTGAGTTTATTTAAAGCTCTTATTTTCCTTAATGGCAACTCTCTGTGTTTGTGTCAGAAAAAAGAGTGATCCATATTATACTTGGTAAACAAGCCCATCTTTTAGTTTTAGAATTCACAATTTGGGAGTCAGACTCTCTGGGTATAAATTCCTAACCCACCACTTATTAGATATGTGATTTTAAGCAATTCACTTTGTCTCTCTGTATCCTCACCTTCCAAAATTGCATTGTGATCATACAATTAGTATAAATAAATGGAACAATACATGATCAGTGCTTACAATGCATGGTCAGTGCCAGATGGGTGAGGAACACTCATAAATATTAACCATCATCGTTTCCCTTTTTATTATGTTCAAGTATTTTGTGGATTTCTTTTCCCATGGCACCATGTGGTCATCATGTTTGCTGACTTCCAGGGACAGCCTCTTATTCTCTCTTTCCTGTTCTCATTGCTCTAGTGCTCTGTGCCTTGATGCTTGTTTCATCAGGTCCAGACTGCAACGTTGTCCTTTTCCTCTGGTGTGCTCCTCTTCCTGCCTTGGTGGCTTCATCTTGACTTTTTGTTTACTCATTCTCTATCACTAATTATCAGAGTTAGGCCAGTTCTGTTATGATTACTTTTCCTATTATGACTAATTTTGGCAAAGGCATGGATAATTAATTTAGCATCAGCTTAAAGACTTGTGGGCCATTTACATGTGTGTATTGGTGTATGTCAGAGAAGGCAATGGCACCCCACTCCAGTACTCTTGCCTGGAAAATCCCCTGGGCAGAGGAGCCTGGTAGGCTGCAGTCCATGGGGTCACTAAGAGTCAGACATGACTGAGTGACTTCACTTTCACTTTTCACATTCATGCTTTGGAGAAGGAAATGGCAACCCACTCCAGTGTTCTTGCCTGGAGAATCCCAGGGACGGGGGAGCCTGGTGGGCTGCCGTCTATGGGGTCGCACAGAGTCGGACACGACTGAAGCGACTTAGCAGCAGCAGCAGCAGCATTGGTGTATGTGCTGCTACTATATTCATTATCCATCGCTATTTGGCAAAAGTTTATGCAATTGCAAAGTCATCAGTGAAAACAAGTCCCAGTTCCCATTAGCCCACTTTCTTTTTTCCATTTCCCATAAGGAAGATTGTTTCAATCTTTGATAAGTTAAGAATTAGTATTATTTAATTCATTGAGTGTATGACAAACTATATTCAACCCTTGGTCCCTTAATCTTTAAAAGATCTGTTTACTACCCCACATTCCATTAAAAACATGGAATCTAGAGACCTCATTTAAATTTTTTTGCAAGCTTGGGAAGTAAAGGTTTTTTTCATGTTAATATATGATGTTGTATAGGTAACAGGCATTCATTATGTAGCATATAATCTCACAAAGAAACACATCTTTCCTATTTCCCAACCTCTATTCTCTGACATCTTGCAGCCCCTCTCCCCTGCAAGTAGAGATTTTTTGAAAAGCTGTCATGACAAATCCCCTGTAGGATCACGGGGTAAAACATTCTGGTACCATAATAATGAAACACTTTATGTGTGGGAGAATGATAGAAATAACAACTGTGCCACATCAGACCTCATTAAAGTCAATGAACTGCAACACTGGTTATTTGTAGTCTTGAACAGTTTCTATTCAATATTCTACTATATTTATTATTTAAATATTGAAAACAGCAATAAGGATAGCTCCTCAATTTCTAGAATTCTGCTTCTGGAAACAAAGCATCTACACAAAGCTCAGAAAACATTTCATTGTACTAGATTTAGAAATCCATTTATGTGCAGTAGTTTTCTAGTATGTTCTTGTGAGAGTTTCCATTTATCTCATAAACATGCTCATTTCTCCTTATAAAATTTATAAATATGTTAATTCTTGGGTAAACATGAAATGCTTCATTTAAGCCTAGTCTAAGCAAGAACTGAACTTATAGTGAGATAACTGGGAACAAGGAGAAGTTTCAGAAGGCCATTGGTCTATCTCCACAAGGAGTAGAAACTCAGCCACTTTAAAAACAATCCTAATGATCAAGCAATGACAAGAATTAGATTCACCACAATTCTGATGTAAGTCGTATTGATTTGTTTAAAGTAAGTAAGTTAGTTTAAGTTAAATTTATTTTATTTGTAATTAAATTTATTTGATTACAATTGTAAAATTTTCCTTTATTTAAGATTGGAAAAATATAGAAATAGATAAGACAGAAGTCATGCTGTCAGTGTATTTCATGAGAAAGTAAAAACATACTGTGCCAGAAAGGTATATACCTTACTGCTTAAGGGCTCCTCTAGTGAGCAGTATATTCTGGAATAACTAGCCCATTTTCTTCTAAACTAGCAGCTATTCACAATTTTGACTACTGCCTCAAAGAAGTACAGGCATATCACAGAGATATTATAGGTTCAGTTCCAGACCACCAGAATAAAGCAAATATCACATAAAACCAGTCACACAAATTTGTTGGCTTCCCAGTGCATATAAAAGTAGTGTTTATAGCGTACTATAGTCTATTAAGTATGTAATAGCATTATGCTTTAAAAAAGTATATACTTTAATTTTAAAATATTTTATTCCTAAAAACTGATAACCGTTATATGAGCCTTCAAAAAATGAGTCACAGTAGTAACATCAAAAATCACTGATCGCAGAGCACCATAGCAAACGTAATAATAATGATGAAAAAGTATGAATGTTACAAGAATTGCCAAAATGTGACACAGAGATATGAAGTGAGCAAATGTTTTTGAAAAGAAATAACTCTGATAGACTTTCTGGACACAGGGTTGCGAAAAACCTTTAATATGTAAAAACAAAACAAAAAACATAGTATTTGGGAAGAACAAAATGAAGTAGAATAAAACAAGGCATGCACCTGTTGCATTTTACATTTAAACCAGTGCACACATACATATTCACCCAGTTGTCTTTAGGTGGCCTAATGTGTACATTATTTATGTACTCAAACTTACTAGCCATTTTTCTCTTTTTGTACCTTCCATGTGTCATACAGTATTATCCTCATTAATTGGAGACATTTTTGGCGTACACTTTCTATTTCATAAGTTTTACTTGGAATTGACAAAAAGTTCTTGGTATGAAAGCTAGAAAATAAGTATGTTTATGAAAGGAATATTCACAAAATTACTTTAAAGATTTGGTGTTTTTATTTGATTTGTTTAAATCCCCTATAGATTTTGGCAAAACAACCTTACTAATTAATCTTAGGGTGCTAATACAGTTTAGATATTCGTAGTCCATTAAAGGGCTTCCCAGGTGGCTCAGGGGTAAAGAATCTGCCTGCCAAGTAGGAGACTCCGATTCTATCCCTGAGTCAGGAAGATCCCCTGGAGAAGGAAATGGCAACCCACTCCAGTATTCTTGCCTGAGAAATCCCATGGACAGAGGAGTCTGATGGGCTACAGTCCATGGGGATCTCAAAGAGTTGGATATGACTTAGTGACTAAACCACCACCACAGTCTATTAAAATTGTGATTTGGCCTGGTAAGGGTATGAAATTAAAATTTTGCAACTTCATACTTACTATTTATAACTAAAATACTAATGAACTAGTTTTTCTAAGAATCTATTCATTTTTTTATTACTCTGATAACTTGTAAGAATAGAATCCCTGAAACATTTGATAGTATGTCTCCTGTGTTGTTTAAAAACAGAGGAAATACTTTAACAACTTTTCAATTAAATGTATTGCTTTTAAAATAAATACTGTATATCTAGAAAATACTCTGCAGTGAGAGTCATGGAGCTTGGCTATTGTAAACTTAAATTATTACCTATTATTTATTATGATTAACTTTCTTTTATAAGCTGACATTCCACAGAAATAAGAAACTTGAGGAGATTTGTAATAAAAACACACATAAAATATATTTAAAATGAACAAGTCTGTGTTATGTACAGTGAAATACAGGCTGATTTAAAATACTTTGGGAAGTAAATCTCCTGAATAAGAAAAATTATTTCTTTGAAAAATTAATGTGGTGTGAAATAGCATTGGCATGCCTCAAGTAGCCCTTGGGCTGAATTTCTTTAAAGGTTTGTCAAGTTGGATAAGTGTTGAGCCAGTTGCCCAGTTGCTCTAGATGTAAGGATGTACAAGGGAATCCCAACCCTCCAGACCTCACAGTCTCGTGAGGCAGTAACAAGTAATAACACATCTGCCTAAGTAGCCCTGTTATAAGAATTTGAAGCAGGCTCTTGATCAAATGAGTGTCTTCCCTGGTAGCTCAAATGGTTAAGAATCTGCCTTCAATACAGAAGAACTAGGTTCGATCTGGGTTGGACAGATCTTCTGGAGAAGGGTATGGTGATCCACTGTGATATTCTTGTCTGGAGAAATCCATGGACAGAGGAGCCTGGTGGGCTACAGTCCATGGGGTCGCAAAGAGTCCGACAGCTCAGCGACTAGCACTTGCATTGATCAAATGAAGCAGTTTGGAACATTTGCCCTGGTTGTGTCCCGTCTCTCGGGAACTCGAATGCAGTGTGAGTTCAAAAAGGAGACAGGATGTGGTGAGTCAAAGAGCGCGGAGTTTGCCATTAGGAAGCTGTGTGGGACCTTCTGCAGGTTGCTTTCACCTACCTCTCTCGGCCTTCATTTTCGTTTGCAGGATTCTGATTTATAAACCCATTTAGCCAACAAACTTTCACTGCAAATGGTTGCAGTTTAATATGCAAATTGGAGCTACTCTGGTAGTCAGTATGAAGCACAGGGTGAAAACTTTTGGGCTAAATCACCTCCTGGGGTTGTTTTAGGACGGACATTCTACAAGTATGGAGAAAATACATTTTAGCTAATATTCCACTTCTACTAGGCATTTGCTGTTCAAGCCTTTACTTCTAATTGTGGAATGCAGAGCTTTGGTCTATGTTGAAAAAATCTCAGGCATTAAACAAGTGAGCAGGTGAGAGGACTTTGGGGAAGTCCTCAAATTCAACTGTGCCTCCTTATGAGACTAATCCGGAAGATCTGAAGGTAAACCTAGTTTAGACTTCTGAAAGTAGCTGGATGATGGGGGAGGATGGACCGTTCAGAAAGGATGATCCGCAGTCTCTTCTGTGCCTGGACAGGTTCCTCCCTCCCTGGGGGCATTTGCAGCTGTTGGAGGCCAATTCCTGGGACTGACTGGGATGGAGGGGCATCCTAGCTTTGCACTCATTTCTTCTCTAGACCTCCTTACCCCAGCATTTATCTGCCCCTAGGGCTTCTCCATCTGCTAATTGCTTCTTACTCAATCTTTGCCTGCTTACCCACAAGCCCTGGTGCCTGCTCTTTCCTTTGCCTTACATTTCTATTTTTTTGTCTTCAGAATTATGGATAAGGGTACAGTTGGCCCTTTGTGTCTAGGTTCTGTGGATTCAACCAACTGTGGATGGAAAAGATGAGGGAAAAAATTTCTAGGAAGTTCCCCAAAGCAGAACTTGAAGTTGTTGCACACCAGTGACTATTTACATAGCCTTTAATTGTATTTATTATGTACTGAAAGTGATCTAGAGATGATTTACATTATGCAGGACTATGTGCATGGGTTATAAGCAAACGCTACACTGTTTCACATAGGAAATTGAGCATTTGAAGATTTTGGTATCCGAGGGGGGTCCTGGAACTGATTCCCCTGTGGATATCAAGGGACAGCGGTGAAGTACTTTATGGTACTTTCTCTGATGTCCTTAAAGAATCTCCATGTTTCTAGAGATAAAACTTCTTCTAAGCAGTTTTAGCTTTTTATTAACTAGGCAGAATTGTTTAGAAGTCTTGCTATTTTTATAGACAGTGTGACAATATTAGCACAGAAATAGCTTATAAGTTTTGCTGCAATAATGAAAAATAAAGGAGACAGTTAACATAATGTAGAAAGCCATCTAGTTTTCACCCTCAAGATAATCATATAAACATAGTGAAGTTAATGCCATTTACCAGATTTTTTTGGCACACCAAAATCAAAGAGGTTAATTGGAAGTTAGCTCAATTTACACATTACTGAAAACCTATATCTTTTAACTCTCTGTTTCATATTCTTTTTATTATACTAAATTGCCACTTTGACAATATACCTACCATATATGGAAGGAAATGTTAATCTGTCACAATTTCATTCACACATATAATCGGTGTTTCTTATCAAATATTCAAATATGTTATGATCACTTTATGATTAAATATAAAAAGAGAATACAAATAAAGCAAAAGAGGGAGCTAGTATTTATTGAGCCATTAGTTTGTGCATGTATTACCCACCTTCATGGAAATTTAGTCAAGAATTAATTCCCTAATGACTCAGACCATTAGTGACCATTGGGTCATTTTTATAATGAGATGACTATTATTCTCCCCCTCAGCTTTTGATGACAATAGACCTAAGCACAGTCACCAAAAGCATGAGCCTTCGCCTTGTTTCTTTTTTTAAAGAAAGAACTTTTACTGAAGTATGAGTGATATGTAAAAAGCTGTACATATAATGTGAAGAAGTTCATGAGCTTGGAATAGGTATACATCTGGGAAACCATCACCATCATAAAGGCATAGACAATCCATCATCTCCCATACCCTTCACCATTATTATTATTATTATTTTGTGGTAAGGATATAACATAAGATGTACCCTCTTAGCAAATTTTAGCAATGAATTATTAGCTATAGGCACTATGTTGTATGGTAGATCTCCAGAATTTATTTATCTGGCATAATTAAAACTTTATACTCCTTAACCATAATCTCTCCTTTTCTCTATCCCCTGGCAACAGCCACTGTTCTCTGCTTCTATGAGTTTGACTGTTTTTGATTCTACACATAAATGAGATTCTACAGTGTTTGTTTTTCTGTTTCTGGCTTATTTCACTTAGCATAGTATACTTCAGATCTATCCAGGTTGCCGCAAATGCCAGAATTTCCTTCTTTAATTTTCCATTGCATATACGTGTGTGTGTGTGTATCATATATATATATGATATATACCACACATTTTCTTTATCCATCATTCATCTGTCAGTAGACATTTGTTTCCATATCTTGACTATTGTGGAAAATGTTGCAATAAATGTGGGAGTACAGGTATCTTTTTGAGATTGTGATTTCAATTTCTTTGGATAAATACCCACAAGTGGGGCCTCTGGATCATATGGTAGTTCTAGTTTTAAGTTTTTGGGAAATCTCCATACTGTTTTCTGTAGTGGCTGTATCAGTTTACATTCTCACTAACAGTATAACAGGTTTCTCTTCTCTATACCCTCTCCAGAGCTTACCTTTTTTTCCCTTGACTAACAGCCAGCTTAACAGGTGTGAAGTAATACTTCCTTGTGGTTTTGATTTGCATTTATCTGATCATTAGTCATGTTGAGCACCCTTTCAAATATATGTTGGCCATTGGTATGTCTTCTTTGGAAAAATTTCATTCAGGTCCTTTTTTGCCCATTTTTTTAACTGGATAATTTGGCTTTTTGCTATTGACTTGCAGGAGTTCGTTATATTTTTTGGATATTAACCCCTTATCATATCCATGACTTGAAAATATTTTCTTCCATTCTGTAGTTAAGATTTTTTAGTTTGGTATAATCCTGGTGTTTTGGTTTTTTACTTTTGCTGCTTGTACTTTTGGTGTCATATCCAAAAAATCATTGCAAGGCCAATATCAGGAAACTTTTCCCTCTGTATTTTCTACTAGGAGTTTTACTTATATTTGTCTTTAGTCCATTATAGTCGATTTCTTCCCTTTGTTTCTATCCACCTTTTCTTCTCCCTGAAAAAGCACACACAGCAGAAATGTGTGTTGAAATAGAAAGTCAGAGGTTAAAACAAAATACTCAGCCAATTATGAATCCTGAAACTTTTCTTGAATGCTTCCTTTGTATTTAATTGCGAATGTTTATTCGAGGTAAAAATATTTTTTAATACAAATAGAATTCCGGTTAAAAAAATCTCTTCTCAAAGTACCTATCTATTTCAGTTCAGTTTAAAAACTACTAGGCGTGGAGAAGAGTAAACAACCCAAGTCATAAGAGAATTGACAGGGTTTGTTAATTTATCTGATAAACCAGAAAATGGTATTCTAGATACCTGTAATAACTACCCACCCTCAAGACCATTGGAAGACCCATATACAGGCATATGTTTATTTCTAGATACATCTCTAACCTTAGAGAATAGCCTTATCACAGGTAGGTACATCATTACTGAGGAGTAGAGAGTTCCAACAATATCAGTTGTGGGCCAAAAGAACTGGGTTGGCTTAAGACACCTTGCTATGATGTGATTTGATGACCTTGATGTATCTGCAGTTGAAGTTGTCAACACTGGTCTGTAAAACATTGTGATTATGGCTCATTTTTACTGATTTCTGTCTCAGGCTGATAGTCTTTGTACCATCTTTCAAGCAAAAACTCTTTCTGAAGCATGAACAGTATCAGTTGCCATGGATTTTCTTATTATGAAGAGCAGTCTGGTTTTATCACCTCCCTCTGTTTTCTATAATTTATTCTTTATTCCATGAATTGTCTGTTTGTAGGTTTTTACTTCCTCTGTTGCTGATAGCTTCTGCTTTTCCTCTTCTCATTCATGTTCTTGAACCAGTTTCTTTTGTAGAGTCATGTTTTTCTGCTGAGAAAATTCACTCAGAATTTGTGCTGCAAGGATCTAGCTAAATTCAGTAAATAAGAGTCAGGTTCCAGTTTCTAAATTTGTTCTTACAGCTCATGCCTGGCTGACACTTCATCACTCAGTTTGGAATAGGAATGGTCATTATCTTTTTCAACTAATGTTAACTATTGTTAACATCGGTCTAGTCTGGGAAGCATCTATCATTTGTCTTTTCTAATTTTTTCACTCTGGTGATCTGCCAGCTGTCCATTGTCAAATTCATTCCATGCGTATCATTTTTAATTAATTTTGCTTTAAATTCAAAAGTGATATCAAATTATCTGCACAGTAGACTTCTTAAAAACTTCTGTTTATTTTCTTTGTACGCAAGATCTTTATGTGTCACTGTGTGTTTTGTATAATTTATTAGTTCACAAGATCAGTATAGTGCTCATTCCAGTCTTCTGTTTCTTATAGCGATTATAACATGCTCTTCTCAAATCTAGTATTTTCTTTGTAAATCCAATAGGGTTTAGATTCTCATTTCTCATAACTTAGTTTAGCTTCATTTTTTCTCTCAAATATTATGAAACTCTTTGGAAAACCTTGTCATAGTCAATAGGTATCTGTATTACCAAGTATATTTTCAGTTTCCTTAGACTTTATTTCTTTCTCAACTCTCAAAATAATAAGCAACTTTCCCACAGTATTTGGTTCATTTCTGTAAGAATTCAAATTAAGTATTTGAGGCACACATGTCCTTTTTTTTCCTGATGTGGATTGTGGTATCTTAGCTCTCCACCCAGGATAGAACCCAGGCCCACGACTATGGAAACACTGAGTCCTAACCACTGGACTGCCAAGGAGTCCTCTTAACTTTGTTGCTTGATTTCTTCAAATATATTGCTTCTTTGATCATTCTTTTATAGTCTGATATTTTAAAAATATCTTTTAAAGTTTGTTTCAAATTATTATTAGACATTTAGATAATCTATTGTTTTTACTTGATAAATTCTACTATTAATATGTAAGAAGAAAGTGGTAAAGTAATTCCAATAAACAGATATAACTATAGACTCCAAAAACTTCTCATAAAAATCAGGTCTAGGCCCTTCTGGCACCTTTGTTACGGATAAGACAGCAGTCAGTGTAAGTATCTTCCATGGTAATCTTCTCTCTGGTAGTTCTTAACATTTTTTTCTTTATCCTAGAATATTTCTAAGTTTCTCCTTTGTGTTTGTGTGATTTATTTTACTTGACACTTGAGTTTAAGAGTTTAACTTCTATCTTAGATCTCCTGTTTTCAATTCTGGAATGGTCTCAAATATTATCTCTTAAACAAAGGCTTCCCTGTCACTTCTTTTGAGTTCTCTTATAAGTAAAATTTTTCCTCTTAGCATAGATAGATGAGGCTTCCCTGGTGACTCAATGGAAGAACCTGCCTGCCAATGCAGGAGACACAGCTTTGATCCCTGGATCAGGAAGATTCCTCTGGAGAAGGAAATGGCAATCCACTAGTATTCTTGCCTGGGAAATGCCATGGACAGAGGAGCCTGGCAGGCTACAGTCCATGGGGTCATGAAAGAGTCAGACAAGACTTAGTGACTAAATAACAGCAACAACAATAGATAGATGGATGGATGAATGGATGGATAGATAGGTAAGTAGATAGCTAGCTAGCTAGATAGATGACAGAGTCTTATTCTGTTTGGGCTACTGTAATAAAATACCACAGATGGGTAGCTTATAAACAACAGAAATTTATTTCTCGTGTTTTGGAGGCTGGGATGTCTAAAATCAAGGTGCCAGCATGGTCACCTTCGGATGAGGGACCTTTTCCTGGTTCATAGCTGGAGATTTTTCACTGTGTCCTCACATAGTGGAAGGGACTAAGGATCTCTATGGGGTCTTTTTATAAGTTCCATTCACGAGGGCTCCAGCTTCATGATTTAAACTCCTCCAAAAGACCTCACTCCTAATATCACCATCTTTGGGGGTTAGAATCTCAACCTGTGAATTTGCATGATACACTTACATTCATACCACAGTGGATAGTTACATACATAAATAGATACTGGATCAGTCTCTCTGGGCCGCATTCTACATCTTCCAAATCTATTCCTTCTTCAACCATATCCATACTAACATTTAATAGATTTATCTTTTTTTTTTTAATTTCAATGACCATTTTCAAGGTTTCTAAAGGATTTTCTTTCATAGCCACTTGTTTCTTTTTTCCTTGTTTATGTTTAAAATCCCTTGCTCTTTAATGGATGTTATTTCATTTATCTCTTAAAGCACAATTAACACACTAATTTTATCTGATGCTTTCTTAAAATTAATTAATTTTACCTGAAAATTTTTCCTTGATCTTATTATTGAGTGCCACCTTTCTTAGCATTAGATTTCTTATGTTTTGGAACTTTGATTTCTATACTCTTTGTAAGTAGGAGGTTTTGAGTGTATCTGTGGGTATATAGTTTTCTCTGTATGTGTGTCTGCCTTTCTTTTCTCTGTATTCACCCTTTCTTACCTAATCATTTTATGTTTGCCTTTACCTGACCTCCCAGCTTTCTAGACCAGATTTGTCTTAAAATGGCATTTCAGGACTTCTGTCCCAGATTTCTGTTGGGAATATCACAGAATTAGGCATCAAACCAACAGAGGCCTACTTCATTTTCTGATTGAGAGATTATATCTATATTCCAGAGATCTAGGTTTTTTTCAGCTTCTCTTCAGTATTTATAAGCCCCCAGCTTCAAAAAGTGAGTCTGGCTCTGATGAGAGAAGTTTTGAGCATTTATTCTTCAGGGATAGAACCGATGGGTACCATTTCTACCCCTAGAACTAGGGCCAGGCAGGTTCATGCTTTATCTCTGCTCTCCACTTTGCATTTCTGGTCTATTTCATGCCTGTCTTTTTCAGATACAAATACTTCTAAATGTTTTCTGCTTTTTATAATTGACTATGTTTAGAGTAGAAGGAACAAATCAGAGCATAAACTCAAGTGCCATCTTTACAACATACTATTAATGAATTTTTCATGCATGTTATTTTAATCTTTTCAACTTCTTTGCTTCTTCAGAGCAAGTATACATCTAATACATGAGGGCCTATAATCCTAACTATGCAGATCACAGACAACATAAGTATCTAGTAGTTTCTAAACATTTCTTACTTAAAGTAATTTTGTAATATAAAAATTCTGATTCCTAATCCAAAGGACATTGTATATTATATATCAGAATTTGTCAATATATATATGAATATGTGTGTTTTTGAGTGTGCATATAAATGTATATTTTTCATACCTATTAGGATTCCCTGGGTTTATTTACCTATTTCTATGTTTTTCCTTGTGCTCCCCATCTGGCCAAAGATAGCTTGAGTCTGATGAAAATCTCTCTTTGTTCCAGAATACAAAAGAAATCTGAAATTTCAAATGACAGTTTTGAACTCTGCTTCAAAACTGCTTCTCCTAATATTTTCAATTGATTTTATTGTTTGATTGGTTTTTAAACCTCTTAGAAAACACAGATGGCCAGACTTACTCTATCCAAGGGCTTGCTGGGAAACTAATCTGGCCCACTGATGTCTTTATTTCCTGTGATGGTGTCTCCACGTGGAAGTCAGTGGCTCAGATTACAGTAAGTGTCACCTGGGTGCAAGGCCTAGAGTTTAGAAGTCATCGATCCATCTTTGCAACTTGTTCTTCAAAACCAGACAGTTCTGTATTTTCCTTGGCTTCTTTCTCCCAGCAAATATCTCAATTCTCATTGTGAGCTGATTATTCTCTTCTATCTGCCGGGATCATAATTCAGTGGGAGCTGTTCCTAACCAAGGAAATGAGGGCAGAAATTATATAATTGAGAATAATGGGCTTGAAATCCATGAATGTCTAGAAACATGTGCAAGTCTGACACTTACTGGCTTGGTGGTCTTCATAGGCAACTCACTGAAAAAAAGTTTTTCTCCACTTTTAAAATGAGATCATCATATAGACTAAACACTTATTTAATGACAATAATGAGCTAGCCCCTTAGAAAAATGAGACCAATAGTTACTCCCTAAATGCTTTCTAATTAAAAGCATTCTGATTTTAGGTAAGTAGGTTATTAGAGAAATTCCAATATATAAAAATTCACATTTAATAATAAACAAAATAAAATAATAATGTTTAATAAAATAGAAACATTTGTAAAAATTATTTACATTACTAGTACATACATTTAACTAACTGCCAACTAAATATTTTCAAAAGAAGTCTGATGAGTGTGACTGAAGAGAAACTGTAATCACTTTTACTTAGTGCTTTTAATTATCAATATACTGAAATCTTCAGAAAAGAAGTTTCCTAAGAGACATGAAATCTCAACACCACCAATTTTCTTTTTTTTTTTTTTACCCAATCCAACACTACTCAGTCTTTTATTTTTTTTATTTTTATTTTTTTTTTGTCATACATTGATATGAATCAGCCATAGATTTACACGTATTCCCCATCCCGATCCCCCCTCCCACCTCCCTCTCCACCCGATTCCTCTGGGTCTTCCCAGTGTACCAGGCCCGAGCACTTGTCTCATGCATCCCACCTGGGCTGGTGATCTGTTTCACCGTAGATAATATACATGCTGTTCTTTCAAAACATCTCACCCTCACCTTCTCCCACAGAGTTCAAAAGTCTGTTCTGTATTTCTGTGTCTCTTTTTCTGTTTTGCATATAGGGTTATCGTTACCATCTTTCTAAATTCCATATATATGTGTTAGTATGCTGTAATGTTCTTTATCTTTCTGACTTACTTCACTCTGTATAAGGGGCTCCAGTTTCATCCATCTCATTAGGACTGATTCAAATGAATTCTTTTTAACGGCTGAGTAATATTCCATGGTGTATATGTACCACAGCTTCCTTATCCATTCATCTGCTGATGGGCATCTAGGTTGCTTCCATGTCCTGGCTATTATAAACAGTGCTGCGATGAACATTGGGGTGCACGTGTCTCTTTCAGATCTGGTTTCCTCAGTGTGTATGCCCAGAAGTGGGATTGCTGGGTCATATGGCAGTTCTATTTCCAGTTTTTTAAGGAATCTCCACACTGTTTTCCATAGCGGCTGTACTAGTTTGCATTCCCACCAACAGTGTAAGAGGGTTGCCTTTTCTCCACACCCTCTCTAGCATTTATTGCTTGTAGACTTTTGGATAGCAGCCATCCTGACTGGCATGTAATGGTACCTCATTGTGGTTTTGATTTGCATTTCTCTAATAATGAGTGATGTTGAGCATCTTTTCATGTGTTTGTTAGCCATCTGTATGTCTTCTTTGGAGAAATGTCTGTTTAGTTCTTTGGCCCATTTTTTGATTGGGTCATTTATTTTTCTGGAATTGAGCTTCAGGAGTTGCTTGTATATTTTTGAGATTAATCCTTTGTCTGTTTCTTCATTTGCTATTATTTTCTCCCAATCTGAGGGCTGTCTTTTCACCTTACTTATAGTTTCCTTTGTAGTGCAAAAGCTTTTAAGTTTCATTAGGTCCCATTTGTTTAGTTTTGCTTTTATTTCCAATATTCTGGGAGGTGGGTCATAGAGGATCTTGCTGTGATTTATGTCGGAGAGTGTTTTGCCTATGTTCTCCTCTAGGAGTTTTATAGTTTCTGGTCTTACATTTAGATCTTTAATCCATTTTGAGTTTATTTTTGTGTATGGTCAACACCACCAATTTTCTTACAAACACTTTCTTACTGATGATATCTAGGCAAGATGAACAAAAATTCTGAATCTTTAGTGTCTCTAAGTAACACGTCACTGATTAGAGATCTAGGACAGCTTTTATAATTAAATGAGGCTAAATAGTTATGCTGGAATATCAGAGACAAAATTAGCCTTTACAAATCTCTGGTCCTTTTCATGTTAGTTAAAATAGTGATAAAATATATAGAAATCCTTTACTAGCCATTTTGGAATAAAAAATTCCAAAAATTGTTCTTTGTCTTTCAGGTCCTCCAGGGAAACGGGGTAAAAGGGGCCGAAGAGGAGAATCTGGTAAGTCTCTCTTTCAGCTGCCCTGTGTCATTCATATCCTGGTTAGGTTCCCACATCTGTTCCTCCTAATTAGTGATTATATTGTTTTGTTGGGTATTGTGTCCATGCGTGTGTGTGTGTGTGTGTGTGTGTGTGTGTGATGTTTAAATCTTCTCTGCTACATCTAGAATTCTTTTTTTATCTTATTTCCATCAAACTGTAGGAAGGAGAAGTTTGCAAAATGTTATTAATTTCAGTTTAATAGCCCCCGGCACCCTATTTTGGCTTGTTTACTGTGTCAGGTTAAATCTGCCCTTTCAGTGTACAGCGGGGAATTTCTTAGCCACACACAGTGTGGCAGCATCACCTGCTCTCCATCTACACAGGTGGTCAGTCGGGGCAGGTTCTCTGCAGAAACATCTGCCTTGGGCACCAGGGCATATGTCTTGGAAAGATTATTATTTTATCCAACTGATAAAGTTTTGTCATGCTTCAACTCTCATTCTTTTCAAAACTTGAGAATTTTTATTCCTCTTGTATAGCCATAGCATTTTAGTGATGACAGGAGCCTTAGTAATCAATCCAGAGTTTTCATTTTCTAGCTGAGGAAATGGTGGCCCAGAGCGATCAGGTGGTTTAGCAAAGCCCATGCAATTTTTTTTTAATGAGCAGAACTTGAAGCACAACCAATTGTCCTGATACCCTTTTCAGTGTTTTTCTTTCTCTTTTTTTTTTGCTTCCAGGCCAAATCCCTATATGCAAAGTCAAATAAAAAGTATTTTTTGAAACCAAGATATTCAAATGAGTGTGTTCAGTTACAGTATTACTAATACTTTTATAAAGTCTAAGACTTCAAAAATGTAAATGTAAATGTGAAGTCTTAACAGGGTATCAGTTCTTTCTTGAAAGATAAGAGGAAGGTAATTAAAGGTATGATTTTAGTAAGAAATGTTATTTTTCAGTATTTTCTACCTACAAGTATTTATTAGCATTAAAAACAAGCCACTAAGGGTTAAAACGGTGGAAATACGAACACATCAGAAAGATAAGACAGCAGATTGGGTTTTTGTCTCATCTGCTCCCTCTTGGAAAAATTCTGTCAAAGTAAAAAGGTTTTATGAAAAAGTATCTGCTTAATTCCTTTAAAGAAATTCTCAAAAGTTATCTTTAATCCTCATTCACTCTAAATAATTGGAAAGTTATATAGATATCCCCTTCATGAATTGCGAAGGTTTGTAATAAGAGGATGCTTTATAAATTTGTTTTGAAGGAAAAAAATGATAAAACATTGGTGGACCCAAATAATCACTGAATTGATCTTTGTGTCAAAAGAAAGAAAGATGATTAAGGGGAGGAAAGTGAAAAGTTGTACTTAGGCAATTTTACAGAAAATATAAAAATCAGTTCCCAACTTTCTGACTCCTGAGAACTGGTGTTTTAATTGAGCATATGGTGTGTGAAATATCGAAATTTTCTTAGACTTTGCCTGTATTTTGATGAGAATACACAGTTTTAAAGAAACATATAAACATCAGGGCTTAGTCTTTTATAGACTAAAAATACTACTGAATGGTAAAGATTCTTAAAAAAAAATAATGGTACATTGCTGATTTAGCCATTTTTACCAAACTCAAGAAAATTGTCCATCAATTGTTTACAATTGGTCAATCATGAAGGCTAAAGACTCTCCTGATTCATATTGTCTACATTTTGGATATATAAATTACACAATGTTTGCTTAAAATACATTAACCTCTCAGTAATTCATAAACAGGCCTCAGGGAATCTGAATATTCCTTGAAATTTTACTTAAAATTTTGTGTGCACATAGATGTAAATGTATTTTTCTGATGTGGTCTTATAGGTCCATGATCAAAAAATGACTAAGAATCACTGAATTTTTAAATGACTTCTGTGTCTCTTGGATTATGTAGATGATTATGATGCTCTAATGTTTTATTTCATCTTACTATTTGGCATATTCACTAATTTACTTCTCCTCTTTTTCTTATTCTCTCCACTCTCCTCCGACCACAGGTCCTCCTGTAAGTATATTTGCTGAATTTTGGCTCTTCTGCGTTAATCAGGACCACGTATGTTAAAACTTTGCTAAAATATCCAAGTATAGTCTGCATGTCATTTAAAAAAATGTTGCTGACCTTTAGTATTTAACTTTGGGAAATTATTTTTTAAGTTTAATATTTTGTGATCATATGATGTGTTAGAGTGCAGTATGTGTCAATTAAAAAAAACTTTATTTTTAATATAATCACAAACCAATATTCTCTTGGTAATTTTGGAATAGCTTATGAATCTCCTGATATTAAATGTTTTTCCTGGAATCCTGAGGTTTCTTTGCAAGCAAACCCCCAAGCTCTTTCACACTTCTTTCATTCATTTAAGCCTGTATCTGAAATATTTACATTTGCCAGTACCCGAGATGTAGATGGCAACATGATCACGGAAGTGATACCCCCAGAGGGCTTGGTCCAGGCTCGCTCCATAGGCAACACTCCCTTTGAAGTCCTTTGGAGTTTTGCCTGCATAAAGAGCTTGAGTTGGGGCCCTGGGAGAGTTGCACTTTCTTTTTTCTTTCCTTGAGTAGGGTCATAGCTGCAGCATTCCAGTCTGCTTTGCACTCCCAGGAACAGATTATCTTGTCAGCTTTGAGCTAGATGTGTTTTTGAGTAATATCCTGGATATCTGTCGTCTGACCCCAGAGCTGTGCGTTTACGGTAGCAGCGATCATTGGCCTTGAGTTGTTTTCTCATCCCGAGTAGCCAGCGTGCTCTGGGGTTCACAGACTCTGAGTTGGCAACTTCCCTAACAGGCCAGCTTGGTCCAGGGAGAGGGGCTTAGCATATACTCGTTTACTTGATTCAGAGGAAGCATTGGCTTCCAAATATCTTTTGCAGTCTTCCTGCCATGTTCAAGGATGGAACATAAATCATCTTAGAAATGACTTTTTTTTTCTGTAACTGACTTTCAGCTCTTGCTTAATGCTAGGCAGATGGCATACCCCAGGTCTTTGGCTTCATATTTAAACCTCTGTCTTTTAAACTAGAAACAAACCACTACCAAAGGAGACCTTGGAGATTACATCCAGAATAGAGTGTTCAAGGCTTCTTTTTGTGGATGTATGTATTAGGTAGGCCAGAGGTAGCTCTATTTCATCTCTGCCTTACAATGACATTCAGGATGCTAGAATTTCCTCTTTGGTCCTTCACAAATTTAGACAGCCATGTGGCTCCTGCTTTTTGGGGGGCTTTCTATTAGTGCAGGCTTTCCACTCTAAAAGATTTCAATTGATTTTACTTTTTTAAATTATATATTTAAAAAGAGGACTAGTGTGTTTTAAGCCCCTGTATATAGCAGGCAATATTCTAGGCACTTTACATAACATTTATTTTGTCTCTGATGTCATCTTTCCCATTATCATTAATATCCCTAAATATTACCATTTTTCAGTAAGGAAACTCAGGCTCATAGAGGTTAATCATCAACTGGGCCTCCCAGGTGGGTCTGGTGGTAAAGAACCTGCCGGCCAACGCACAAACCATAAGAGATGCAAGTTGGATCCCTGGGTGGGGAAGATTCCCTGGAGGAGGGCATGGCAATCCACTCCAGTATTCTTGCTTAGAGAATCCCATGTAAGAGGAGCCTGGTGGCCTACAGTCCATGGAGTCGCAAAGAGTAGGACACAACTGAAGTGACTTAGCAGGCATGCATGTACAGCTAAAGAGGATTTGCAAAGTTTGAATTCAGTTAGATATGTCCGATTCTAAATACTTTCTGCTTACCACATTACCTTTCTTCCTCAAAATCATGAGTATATTATAACATGGGTCATTGTCACATAGCTTTGGCAGGCTATGGGTCAAATCATAATTCTTTTTTTACTGAAGTATAGTTAGTTTACAATATTATTAGTTTTAGGGATACAACATAATACCAAATCATATTTCTTGATATAAATAATTACATGTAATAAAAGCATGATGAAATGTAAAATGGCTAATCAACATAACATGCATTAATAATGTGGCTTCTCAGCTGCATTTTAAAGAAGTTATAATGTCTATAATGTGTTTAGCAAATTGCATCAAATCAAAGAAATAAGGTATAATTGTGAGTTCTTATCCTGACTAAAAACTAGTTCAAGTTGCTTACATTTAAGATTAAAAAAACCATTGCTTATGAAAAAAAGAAAAAAATGTATATTCATTGTGCTACCTTTCCTAATAGGATGGAGTCTTACTGTAGAAGCAAGTATAGTACTTATACTGTAGTAAGTACTTGGGACCCCATACTCCTGGAGCCCTTATGGGGGAAATCCTCAAGTCTCCAAACCCCCATATATGATTTTTAAGAAGTATTTGCTTTTTATCAAATTTTGCTTTAGGTGGCTTTGTAAAATATTTCTATTATATTTCTTGCATGTGAAGAAAAATTGATGAACAGTGACGTTATTATGATTAAACAGAGTGATCAGTTTTATATTTTTTTAGATGCAGTATCCAGTTATTGACAATTGGAACTTGCAGTGACCATACTCCTCCTATTTTTAGCATTTTAATTTTATGTGTATTTTTCCTTCCATTTCTTTTTGATAAAGTGAAATTTTAAAGTTTCTGTAATTTTATTTTTAAAAAATTTTATTTCCCTAATTGTGTTTAACACAAATATTTCTCTCAACAAATGCAAAATGGATAAAATATCAAGGTTTATGCAGCAATTTCAATGATAATTGCCATGCCTCCTTCTGTAAATTAAATGTAACACACAAAGGTAGTCTGAAAAATCAAATAACCTTGTTTCTGATGAACAATTCATGGCATAGAATCTGTATCAAGTATCCAATAAATCCTTCCATCTTCCGTCTAACCGTGAACTTCTGCGGTCCAGTAATTTCACATGTACAGAAAGACTGAAGTGTAACTTTGTGCCCTGATATATATTTTCTTGTCATTCACTTTATTATATGTGATCACTGGTGCAAAAGACAGCATTGGGGCCCTCATCAAAACAAACAAATAAATGGAAGATTGGTTTTCCCCAAGGGACAATAGCAGATATATCTCTTTTGTCACTGAGAGTCACCTTTTTTATCACCCTCTTGCAGTAATACTCTCAAATAAGATTGAGGAGGGAAAAACACTTGATAATAAAATTTAATTTAGAAACCTTACATTAACATCTTTATTTGATATATTTGGAAAACTTGGCAATATCACAGTAGAATTATTTGTGGCTGGAATGTTACTTCTGTCAGTTTCTGTATCTTGCATAATGAGATCATTTATAATTTAAAACTTAAAATAAAACTTGAAATAGATTCCACATGTCGATATACTCTTTAGGAAGTTGTTCAGCTTTTTACTCAGCCTTATCCATTTTGACAAAAAGATGTTGCTACCACAGGAATCTTTGCTATAAACAGCTGCAATGGAATGATTTTATGACAATGTATATAATTTATTTTTATGAGAATATCAGGTGCTTTTTTTTTTCTATTTTCTTTCTTATAAAAGTAATATGTGTTAAAACACTGCCCTAAAGAAATCCATGCAAGTACTTAGAGTACCTAGCTTGGATTTTACAAATGTGTTTGCTAGAATGATTTGCCTGACCACTGTGTTACCTGATTCCAGATGGCATGAAATTATACCTTCTATTTTGGATATCTCAAAAACACATTTATGTTTCAATAAGAAGCAAGGAGTATGATCAAAATGTACAAAATAACTTCAGCATTTTTAAGTGTAGCAAATTGTGCACTAGTTTTGACTCTTTTAGAGTCAGTGGGAGATGCCCTCTCTCTGTCCTTTTGTCCCCAGAGGAGGTGCCATTCTGCTTCACGTGTAACAGAATCAAACAAGTCTTATAATGGTGGCCAGAACAGAGTCAGGAGATCTGTTTTAACTGGCTTTTTTATTTGTATCAGTCTATCGAGTGCTATAATTGTGCCTGACTGGCAAAGATACTATGTTATTGTTAGTAGAGTAGAACCCTCTGAGGTGTGAAATACAACACCAGGGTGCAGCCTGTTCTGTTCTGTCCACCTTCAACAATTGTCAACAATTGATTTGAAGCCAGGAATCTTGTTGACAGATGAATGAAGCAAACTTTAGCCAAGTTAAGCTTATGATGCTATTTCTGCCAATGTGGTAGATGAATTAGGAAAAGAAATCTCTGTAGAACTTTTAGATGAGAAACTCTGATATCTTTACTTCATATTGGAAAGAAACCAATATGACTTTTAGGTCAACAGTAAATCTTTCCCAGATACATCCATAACTACAGTTTATAATAACTGCCTAATATGTGTCACTTTACATACTAATTCCCATACCAGCCTGGTAAGCTAGAGATGTATTATACCCAACCCATTTTACAGAGGAAGAAACAGAGGGTAAAGCATGTCAAGTATATCTAGTCCAAGGACAGACATCTAGTAGGAAGCAGGAGCAGAATTTGAACCCAGGTTTATTTCTCTTCAAAGCCCACATCCCCTCACCCCCATATTCTACAGGTTGTTTTTAGCAAGTAAACTTTAAGTGTTACTACCTTCTTTGCAAGTATCTTCTTTGTTTTATCTTATCCTACCTTCTACTAAGTTTCATTTTAAGCTTTTCTTAGCTACCTGTAGATCTTACATCTTGTATGTGATCTTTCATACTGCTCTTGACTCAAAACACACTTATAAATCATCTAATTCTCATCTAACAGAAGTAAATTGGTGAAGACATGAACTTTGGCTCTTGAGTTGAGAAAACTTAATATAAAATTGTAATGGAGTTTTTCAGCAAATGTTCCTTTAATTGCTTTTGCTATATTCTTGATTAACTATCAAAGTATTTTTATTTCTATTTGGGCTCAAATAGTGTGCTTTTGACTGTGTGGTTGCTGTTACTTTTTCTATAATAATAAGATGCCACTGTTGTTGGAGGGAAGCAAGGCACTTATTTTGTAGGAAATAATATCCCTACAAAATACCGGGATGTCTTGATAAATTCAGATGTAGTCACTGTAACAAACCAGATAAGCAATCAAAGCAAACCTGGAGAATTAATTTTTTAATGGAAAAATATAGTTTTAATAGAAAACAGAGTTATAATAGAATGACCATAGGCTATCACAGATGGGTAGTTCATTTTCGGACCTTGTCTCCTGGAACAAAAGGTAGAAAAAGAGACACAACTGTAATTCTTACATAGAATAGATTTCCCCAGTGTTTTTCATGTCTTCTGTTTTGAGTGGTTCAATCTGCCATGTTTGAAGAGGGAGCATGAGTTCAGTGGCAGTTTGTTTCAGTGCTTCCTCTGATATTGTTTACATAGACTTAGTGCCAGATTAAGCAGAACTCTGAAATTCTGGAAGGAGCAGAGATAATAGATAAAGAGATCCCAAAACTGAGATAAATAAAGGCGTTAAAGTAAAAAAAGAAAGAGGAGGAGGAGGAGGAAAAGGCATATAAAAATATTGACAATATATTTTTGCAAGATTATTCTTTCTTTTGGTCTATTTCTGGATACCATCTGTTTTAGAATAACTTTAGCTGCTTTAACAGACAAACTCGGAGATGTTAGTGGCTTACCACAATAGACGTTGATTTCTTACTCATGATAAAGAGCATGGCTTCTTGCAGGAATCCAGACTCACAAAGACTCCATCATCTTTCACATGTGTGTTCTGATGTTACCCTGCACATAGGCATGAAGCCATTGGATAAGAGAAATAAAAAAAGAGATTGGATGGTCAGGTGGGAGGATTTTCTTGGCCAGCACTAGAAGTACAAGATTTTATGGTTTATATCATTTCTGACCACATTTCTTTGGCAAGTGTCAAGTCACATTTTCACACCTAACTGCAAGGGAGCGAGAGAAATATAGCTGTGGGCTCAGACGAAAAGCTAAACAAAGTTGGTGAATAGCCAATCTCTGCTGCCTTGTCTGGAAATAATTCCTGAAGAAACTGAAAGAACCAGAAATGTCCAGAAAGATGTGTATAGATAGGTACATCGCTTGGGGAATAATGTCATCTCTGTTTTTGTAAAATTTTAGAAAGAAAAATTTTATCAAAACTATTTTCACTGGAAACTTTGAACAGAAACAGGAAAGGGAAATTTTTTTTTTTTTTAAAAGAGCAAAATAACAGTTTAGGGTATGGTTTGTAAAAACGGGATATGAACACCAGGTTAGGATCGCCAGCTTCCCCAAGTTACTTCATACCGTCATTGATAATGAAGACTTATTATCTCTAAGCACTTACAGAATCTTCAAGCACCAACTGACACTGTTATGGTTTTCTCTGTCTTCTCTTTCTTCTCCCTGTTGCTATTCAATCACTAAGTCCTGTCCCACTCTTTGCGACCACAAGGACTGCAGTATGCCAGACTCCTCTGTCCTCCACTATCTCCCAAAGTTTGTTCAAATTCATGTCCATTGAGTCAATGATGCTATTCAGCCATCTCATCCTCTGCCATCCCCTTCTCCTGTTGCTTTCACTCTTTCCTAACATTGGGACCTTTTCCATCACCTCAGGTGGCCAAAGTATTGGAGCGTCAGCTTTAACATCAGTCCTTCCAATTAACATTCAGGGTTGATTTCCTTTAGAATTGACTGATTTGATCTCCTTGCAGTCCAAGGGACTCTAAAGAGTCTTCTCCAACACCACGATTTGAAAGCACCATTCAGTTGTTGTTGTTTAGTTGCTTAGTCGTGTCCACCTCTTTGTGACCCCATGGACTACAGCCCATCAGGCTCCTCTGCCCATGGGATTTCCCAGAGCCAAGAATACTGGAATGGGTTGCCATGCCCTCCTCCAGGGGATCTTCCCAACCCAGGGACTGAACCTGGGTCTCTTCTCCTGCATTGACCGGCAAGCCTTTACCACCGCCACCACCTAGGAAGCCCAAATTAAAACAAAAACGTATGAGTGTTTAGGGATGAATCTTTTCTCTTCCAAAGATTCTTGGAGGATGAAATAATGAAGAGCTAAAAGAGTGTTTCTTTTTAGGCTAAAAAATAAAAAACAAAAACAAGAAAGAGGTAGCACAAGGCAGCAGAACTCTTAAAAGTGAATCTTTCAGCTTTGAAGTCTTTGCTTTTAGTTGCTGATTGGGCACCTGCATATTTTTTCTAATATCCGGTCTACAAACAAATGGAGTGGCATGTCACTTCTTCCTATTTGTCTATCTTATGTCCAAATACTTAGTTGTGTGGCTGAATTCCTAAGGCTGTCTGTTTATACAGACCAGTAATGATGAATAGAACAAATTACAGGAAGTAATTATATGACTTCTATGGGTTTATGAGGCAATAACTAGCCATAGTCAAGAAAGCCACTCTAAAGTGCTGTGAGAGAAGCAGCTTGGACACGTTTTTGAATGAACATTTTAAAAAATTAATTTCTGTTAGAGTATAGTTGCTTTACAATGTTGTGTTCATTTCTACTGTATAGTCAAGTAAGTGAGCTGTATGTATACATATATTCCCTCTTTTTTGGATTTCCTTCCCATAGGTCACCACAGAGCACTGAGTAGGTTTCCCTGAGCTCTCTAATAGGTTTTCATTAGTTATCTATTTTATCATAGTATCAGTAGTGTATGTATGACCATCCCAATCTCCTCGTTCATCCCACTCTCTCTCTCCTCCCCTTGGTGTCCCTACATTTGTTCTCTATGTCTGTGTCTCTATTACTGTTTTGCAAGTAAGATCGTCAATAAGATGCCATTTTTCTAGATTCCACATATATGCATTCATATATGATATTTTGAACACGGTCAAATGGGTGACTTAAGACTACATTATTATTTCATTATGAATGGCTAAGCATTTAGTACTCTTTGGCAGCATATGATTGCAGAGAAGACCTCAATGTCTCCATTCTTCCAAACTGGCTGCATAAAATGCTGTGATTTCTTCTTATACAAAGAGTGGCTCCTGCCTAATCTCTGATACTGTGATGCTGACCTACATTTGGCCCAAATTAACTAAGTGGCTTGTTTGATGTGAATTGAGTCCTAAACTATCACACAGAAAGAATTCCCTCCTTTTGTTATGAAATAAACTTTGGTTCTTGTTTTGGTGGAATTAAAAAGACATCAGACCTTGGAATCTAAAGTACCCCAGGTTACCTAAATGTTCTTATGGGGCTTTTTTTTGAAGTCATTATGAGTGATTCTTTTTGAGGCACTTTTTATCTTCACAGCCCTCATACTTTCCCAAGATGTCCTTAGTGTAGTAGTGTTAGTCGCTCAGTCGTGTCGGACTCTTTGCGATCCTGTGGACTGTAGCCTGCCAGGCTCTTCTGTCAATGGGATTGTCCAGGCAAGAATACTGAAGTGGATTGCCATTCCCTTCTCCAGATGATCCTCCCGATCCAGGGATCAAACCCAGGGCTCCTCCACTGCAGGCAGATTCTTTACTGTCTGAGCTACAGGGAAGATCCTAAGATTTAACCCTAAGATTTACTTAGGGTTGAATAAAATAAAACTTTTTCTTGTTTCTTTATGCATTAATGTGTTCAGTCTCAAAAATATATATATATGTCTCATGCTTGTATTTTTGCAGAATGTGTTAATAGAAATTATTTCTGTGAGATAAGAAATAAATAAAGGATGGAATCATGGGATATAGAGGCCAGAGGGGCTTTAAAGGGTTATTAATAATTAGTTCATAAAGTTATTGAAAATTTAGTGTCCATTCATTCACCGATTCATTCATCAAACTCATTTTGCGTGCCTAATGTTTGCCATGCTCTCTGCTGTATATGATGGGGATACAATAGCAAGTAAACATACCCACTGCCTTCAAAGACCTTAGAGTATAGTGGGAACAAAACAAAACAAAAACATAGCAATATTATGTGAAAAATATGCTCAGGATATGTTGAGGTACAATGGGAGAATCATAGAGGGGTAAATCATCCAAATCTGGGTGGGGAAGAGATCAGGATGCCTCTGAATCTAAGTCACAGTGTTGTCAATATGAAAAATCTTATTAATAAATAATGCAGTGTTTTCCAGAGAAGGCAATGGCAACCCACTCCAGTATTCTTGCCTGGACAATCCCATGGACAGAGGAGCCTGGTGGGCTATAGTCCATGGGGTTGTGTAGAGTCGGACACGACTGAGCGACTTCACTTTCACTTTTCACTTTCATGCATTGGAGAAGGAAATGGCAACCCACTCCAGTGTTCTTGCCTGGAGAATCCCAGGGACAGGGGAGCCTGGTGGGCTGCCGTCTATGGGGTCGCACAGAGTCAGACACGACTGAAGCGACTTAGCAGCAGCAGCAGCAGCAGGATTTTCATGGAGGTTGCATGTTCAAAGCCTTTGCGATACAAGAAAGAAAGGCATTTGGGGAAACTGCATATTAAATAAGGTTGAAATGTAAAGGTCGAGGAGAAGATGGAAGGAAGGAGAGGAAGTTAAACAGAAAGCAGCTTGCATGCTGTGCTAAGTAATTATCCTAAAAGTATAGAATCTGAAGGATTTAAGAAGTTGGGTAGCATGATCAGACGGTCATTTTAGAAAGATCACTCTTGCTAAAGGATGGGAGAAAGACAAATGGGGAGAGAGAGAGTTAAGATATAGTTGCAATTATTCAGATGAAAAATAAAAGGGCCTGGAGAGATGTAGAGAAGGGGATAGATTCAGGGTGTATTGATGAGTAGAAACAGCAAGATGTCTGACTAGGTGAAGGGATGAGGAGGAGAGAGAAGTAGGGGTGATTCTCAGGCTTTGTTCTGGAGAATAATAGTGCAGACCACAGGACAGAAACTAAAGAAAGAAGAGCAGATTGGGGAAGGAGATGACGCTAAAGTCTGAATGGAGCCCACATCCAGACTGAGAAAAGGACAGGAATGGAGTTGCCTGAGCTGGCCCTGGCCTGAGGTGAGCAGGAGCCCGGGGGCCCCGGGGAGCAGCCTGGGCACAGACCAACCAGAGAGGCGAGGGCCTTGCTCTTCCTAGTCCCAGCCCCGCTGTGCTCTCCCTTTCCCCCAGCTTCGGACTGGTCCCATTTTACAGTGTTCTGTGGAAGGAGAGTAGAAATAGGAAAACTGATGTGTCTTTACAAAGCGGCTGAGTCACCACGTCTTCCTATCAATAAACAAATGAGATCCATATTTGTGTAGCTAACCCACAGAAAAGGAAGAATGTTTGGCAGGCATAGCTGAAACCCAATCTGGAAACTACAAATTTAAAAACAATTATTTTAAATTTCATATCACAAGCTTCCTTTTGGAGGCTTCCGTTAGCTACATCTGTGTTAGCATACTCTTCTGGGAGTAGAAATACAAGTGCTCCAGAGCTTTGCTGCCCAGAGTCATGGATTTTAGAGGACACGTAAAAGCACACTTTCGTCCTGTAGTGCAGACGCCATCTTTTGTTCTGATTTATCGTTTCATCCCACGGTAGTAGACGCACATGCTTTGTCTCTTGATTTGCAGTTTGGGGAACAGTTTCAACTTGCTCCTTCCCAGAGTGCATTATTAACAACCAATTGGCATACAGTTTCAGACTTTTTCATAGGCAAGACTGAAAATCCAAAGAGTGGATTAGAGGGTTCTCTGCAGGCACTCTGGATAATTTATCGCGCTTCTGTTGTAATGGCTGGATGGATATATCTTTCACCATATGTAGCCTTTCATTTAGACTTCTAATCAATGGTAAAGAATAAGAACTGGTTTTTAAAAACCATCCCTTGGAGTGGAACTAATCAGCTTGTGGTTTCCCTTCAGGTAGTCTGACCATTATCCAGTATGCCCTCTATGTCCTCACATAGGAAATGACCTAAATTCCCACTTCCAGTTGTGCAGGATTATTTATCCAGATGCCCCCCCCCCATCTCCATCCAACCCTCCACTTTGCATATTAAAGTTAAGCCTCTAATCATTGAATCTTCATGTCTGGAAAGTTGATATGGCATCACCATTTCATACAAACTTACTTTGTACCTTATATGGTGTGACCTGAAAAGAAACTATTTTTGAATTCTTGTATTGTTTACCAGTTTGAAAGTTGTGTGAAAGATGAGGATTTATTCCTCCGCCTGACTGGATCCCCTGGGCTTTATTTGTTAAGAATGCTATTTTCCCATAGGCATTAGCTCCCATGTTTAGAGGAGAAAAAAATTCCTTATTTTAGCTTTAGTTTGGTAATGTTCATAGAGTTTAGGAGGAGAGACTTTGAAGGGCATAAACAAATGGATGGTGATTTCAGATCGTTGGAACATTTTGAACAAAATGAAAAATTGCTTGACCTTGTACCAAATATCATAATTCATAAGAAACTCACTACAGAAATTATATATTTCCTATAATATGAAATTTCCTATATGCATATATTTAATCAAAACCACAAGGCAAATGAATTTAGATTGGGAAACTCCTCCCATTTATCATAGTGAGAAGTTTTTATTTTATCATTAAAAAGTAGCATTAAAGACAAGGCAATTTCTTTCATTCCTATTCATTTCTGTAACTTCTGACACTTTCTAAAAGCTATAATATAGAGCACCTGGATCGTTTTCTAAGTTTGTGTTCTGTTTAAAGTAAATTAAATAGAAAGTTTTCATTAATGTAAATTATTTCTGGAAATTGACCTGAATCTTCTCTCTGTAGTAGTAGGAACTCAATCTATTGCCATAAAGTACAATGATTACAAAAATGGGACCTACTTTAGTATTTTCAGCGATTTATAATATCCTTATTATATTGTCAGTAGATTACACTCCACAGACAATATAAAAATTTCTTTGGGAAAGAGTTCTGGTAGCAGTCAAAGGGCATGGTTTATATTAGAATGTTTCTTGTTTGGGGTGAGAAGTCAGCATCATTTCAGGTGTGAAATGTTTCCTGCTTTGCTTGTTGATGGTAGCTGCCGCAGGTGGCTTACCATTAAAATAATTATTGTAAGTCTCTTAGGAAATGACATCTCTTTTGTAGTGTATTTGTTCCCACTTTGCCTCACTTTGTGCTGGCTAGCCTTTTATTGAATAAATACCTTAGCATATCAAGAATGGTTTCTAACTAGCATCCTAAATTGCAGATCTTCAAACTTCTTACTTTTAAACTATAACCAAAGCTAGTTAAATGTTTGGCTTTATTTTACAAGGGCATCATATAAAGCCGGGTAAATGAATGTGTGTGCTTATGTAAAACTAGCTCCTCATCTAACATCCAAATGTATACATAATGGGATACTAAAACCTCCATAATGAAATATTAAAGTTCCAATATTTGGCATTTATTGGCTTTTAATTTCTAACAAATTTAGAAATAGTTCATCTGTAGCAATTGACCATAATATTGACTCTTAACTTTTCTGTTAAGTAGAAAAAATTTTTTAGAAAAGGGATCTTCTCCTGAGATTTTTATCTTCAAATTTAAGAAAAGTTTCAGAGTGCATAAAATACTATATTTAGAATTTGAGTTGATGAGAACCTCAGAGATAGAGTTCAAGTTTTCCCTTTTTAAATTAATTAACTAAAAGTGGATCCCAAACACAAAGAAAGACATTGTCACACTGACATAGAACTATTCTGCAGTGACGAAAATGGGCTTATGAATAATGGCATACAGTATTTTCTATCTAGAATAATTTATTTCTAAGAGGATGTCTTTTAAAATCTCCTTATTTTGAGAAGTGCAGTTCATCAAAGTCCTTATGTCACATCTGTTACAAAGATCCATCTCTTGTTGATCTACAGTTAACTAATTATCCAGAAATGACCCTTCTCAAGTTCATTGTGTTCTTATCAAAATGACACAAACCAACATCAAATGTGTTTCTTGAGTGCTGTTCAAGATGAAGTAGCCATGTGCATTCTATTTCTCCACATGGAGGTTTTGGTTTCTTAAAAGAAGCAAGAACTTTTAGGTAAAAATGCCAGTTTCAATCAGCCATAAGTTTTTTTTACATGGACATTTTTAAAATATTTGTGTGGTTAAGATAGAATAGCACCATGAAGGAAATATTTCCTACTTTTAAATAATATTGGTTTCTAATGACTTGAATTAAACCTCAAAATTTTGTTGATCTCTAATTGCTTGTTTTTATCTTAACTTAAGTGAAAATAGGGTTAAGAGAAAGCTTGAGAATCTACTTGCTATCGAAGAATTTGAATTATTGGCGTTATTTATAAACTTTATTTTTTTTGGTTTTTGGATTCAAATCTTATTTAGACAAAGTTAGTTATTATGCAAATGAAAGGATAAACATTTATTACAGAATGACATAAGACTGAATGAGATGTATATCTGTTGCAAAGGATATTGCTGCAAAAACAACTTATTTTCTTTTCCTACAAGGGTTAGAAGAAAATATGATTCTACCACGTTGTTAGGTTTGATATCCTTAACTATTATGGGCTCTTCATGAAAGGGTGATGCTGAAAAGAATTTAGAAACCTGGGAGATGTCTATACAGAAAACAGGTGAAAATTCTATTATCTAGGATCATAAAGGAAAGTGGTTTCAAACATACTGTTTCCTTCATAAACTTGAAAATCAATCAAGGTTTGGTTGAAATACTTGAGCTCTCTCTTCTGATGGGGGACTGCCCTTCACTGTGCCTGCCGGCAGTCACAACATGACTGTACAAATAAGGAGGCCAGATTCCACTGTAGCACCGATGGTGCCTGTGGGAATAGATGCAGGAGCTCAAGGAACCCGGAACTGCACCACACCTGGCCTCTGACATCGCTGAAAAATCCTACCTCGACTTAATGGCAGAACCAGGTCCCTCGACTTCCTTTGTGAATAAGGACAGTGCTGCATAACTCTCATGTCCTAGTTCATGCTTCATACACCTCTACGGTGTGTGTGCATGTGGGTGTGCGTGAACTAAAACTTCTCCCCGAACTCCCCTTGCGTGGGAAAAAGAAATAAATGGCTAAGGTTTGCAGTTTGTCAAAAGCTTTGAAGAGATGGCTTTAGCAGACTTTATTTCTGGAGGCTTGTACCGCCCCTCCACCCCTTTCGGAAGGACCTGGTGGGTTAGCCTAATTTGCTTCATGCACACCAATTATTAATACAAGCCTCTACCTGCGCCTACTTCCTTTCATTTATACAATTTCAAGGCTGGCCAGTCAGCATGCTCCAGGCAGGACATAGAACCATTCATGCATGGGAACTCGAGCTTTATTCTCGCCCCAGGAGGCTCCTGGCATGCTGTGGCCACAGCCCAGGGAAGACTATCTTTTAGCCCTCAGCGCCTATTTAGAATCATTCAGAAGGAACCTGCTAAGCCTCATCAATAGAGGTAATTTAGCCAGTGGCTCTAAAAATGCTAAGTTACAGTCCCAGTCTCAACTGAGAACATTTATGTTATAGGAGAACTGAAATGTATTCAGTGTACTCTTGATGATGTTACAATCTCTAATTTAGTCCCAATATCATTAACTTCATAATGGTATCTATTAAAATAAATTAAGATAGCTTATTTTTCAATCATTTTTGTCACAGCAAGAAGAGAGGATTAACTAGTTTCCACAATTTAAACCTATGTCAAAAGGTCTTCCAGTTGCTTGGGAAGAAAAAATCCAATAAAACATGGAAATCTGACAATGTACGAATTTCTCTATGTCACTTGTAACTGCAAATTCCCCCACTGAAGGGTCTGTGCCTTATTTTCCCTTGTTCCTCTAACACTACCATAGTGCTTGGCATTTAGTGGATTGACTGACTGAATAAAAATTCACATTTAAAATCAAATATTATATGCCTTCTATTGTCCAGGATGGAGTTTAGAATAATAGCTAAAAAGTTTAGGTTCTGAAATCAGAAAGACCTGAATTTATATTTCAGTACTCCCACTTTCTAGCTGTGTGGTCTTGGGCAAGTCACTCACTCTGTCTGTCTCAGTTTCCACAACTGTATGACGGGGCCAACAATGGTACCTATTAATGCTCACAAAATAAAAGGCACAGTGCTGTCTAACTGTAGCAGCACCGTAAGTGTTCGATGTTCAAAGAGCATGCCATTTAATAGGAGAAGTAAGATACCAAGAGCCATGGTTTAAGGCAGAATATAATGTCATAAAATAATTGAGGAAATGATCTGTGGCTCTTCAGAAGAAATAAAGTTCCTGTCTGCTGTGAGAGAAGAGTCATATCTTTGAAAGAAACGAAAGCTCTAAAAGCCTGGATGGGATTTCAGCAAATGCAGTGGGTAGGAGGGCAGCCAGACTGGGTGGATAGCAGGAACAAGAGTCTCTGAGGAGGCCAGGATCCTGGAGCAGGAGGAGGGAGGTCACAAGGACCATGGCGTCCCAGGTCGTTCAGTCGGTAAAGAATCTGCCTGCAATGCAGGAGACGCAGAAGACGCAGGTTCATTACCTGGGTCAGGAAGATTCTCCTGGAGGAGGAAATGGCACCCACTCCAATATTCTTGCCTGAAAAATTCCATGGACGGAGGATCCTGGAGGGCCACAATCCATGGACATACAAAGAGTCGGACATGACTGAGCCCACACACATGCACACAAGGGCCGTGGATCCCTCCAGTGGCTGGGCCAAGGGCTTGGACTCCCACGTCTGACTGAGCCTTGATTTGGTCAAGATGAGATGTCATTACCTTTGGTGGAGCAAAATTGAGGTTTTGAAGCTGGGTCAGATCCTGCTGGGACTGCCTGAGTCCTCCAAGTGCCATATTTCTTCCTTTGGCATTTCAGCAGCACTTTGTTTACATAGCCACTGTAATCCTTAGAGTTTTGTGACTTGATTGGTAAAGTTTCTTTGGCCTTGTTACAGAAAATGTAGGAAATGGTGATTCACGGAATTCTGTGGTAGCTTATCACAAACAACGTCTGGAAAGGCGAATTATAGGCAATCCATAGCCTTTTAGGCAACATACGGTCTTCCCCGATGGTTCAAGTGGTAAAGAATCTGCCTGCAGTGTAGGAGACACAGGAAATGCAGTTCGATCCCTGGATCAGGAGGATCCCCTGGAGGAGGAAATGGCAACTCACTTCACTATTCTTGCCTGGGAAATCCTATGGGCAGAGGGGCCTGGCGGGTTACAGTCCATGGGGCCTGAAAGAGTCAGATACGACTGAGTGTCCACTCACTAGGCAACATACTTTGCATAATTGCTCTATACTCCTAATAATTTTTGAGTCTCTATTAAATACAGATAATATTATTTTTATTATTGTTATAGTACATGTTATTGAAACTGTATTCCTGCAATTAAGCCTAAGGAGATAAAATGAAGTTAGAAGTATGGTTTTAAAAGCTGTTAAAACATCACTGGTTAAAAACTATAATGATAGATTAAGATCACAGCAGACATTCTACTAATTGAGCTTATTAAAGATAGTCTGCTGGGTATATCACAAATGTAATGTGGAAAGAATAAAAAATTCATCTGACAAAGAAATGGAAAACACTGTTCTATGGCCCTCTTGTATCCTCACTTTCCTCCTGAACAGATTAGATGTCTTGTTCGATCATTATACTCCTGCTCTTGTATGTATACACCTCTGACTCCCTCTTTCCCTCTGTCTTGCCCTGGGGAGACCACAAACCTACTTAAATTTAAGTCACCCTCCACTCTGCGCCTGCACCTGCCCAGCTGAAGGTAGATGGAGGAAAACCACCCTGCTAACTGGTCTCATTTTAAACTCATAGCCACTAATCCTGAGGATGCACAGTGCTGTCCACGTCTGCAATCCATGTCTAACTTTCTTAGCTGTTTCAGATTTTTTTCCTTGCTCAGTTCTCTAGCATCTGCTTCACACTTAATGTTGTTAAAAATATTGTTTGTTGTTTCTCTGAGAAAATAGAAACCATCAGAAGAATTCTATGCACTCCCACCACCAAATATGATAGTTGACTCAGATCTGTACCCTCCTTTCCTCCTGCTACAAGAAATGAACTGTTCCTTCCTTGTGCAGTTGAACCAATCCCCTCTGCCTTGCTCAAGGTCATTGCTCTTCAATTGTTGTTTCTCTTCTATATCATCAATTTTTCCTCTCTATTAAATAATTCTGTTAACACAAATGAAGCCATAATATCATCCATCTTAGGGGAAAAAAATTTCCTTGACCCCATGTCTTTCTCTAGACACTGTTGCATTTTGCTTCCACTGTCCTTCACAGCAAAACTCCTAGGAAGAGTTGTCCATGATAACTATCTCTTGATGCTAACAAGATATTAATATCTACCGCTCTGCTGAATCCTTCTTGTTAGGGTCACTGATTACCTTCACTGTGACAAATTCAAGGATCAGGATTATGTTCAAATGTTACTAGACCATATTTAACAGAGCCTGTTGCTCTCTTCTTGTTGAAACACTTTTATTGCTTATCTCTATGGTGGGTATCTCTCTTTCAGGGTGCTCTTCCAATCTCACTGGCCACTCCTCAGCCTAGCTAGTTCTTTGGCTTCTTCTTGGTCTCTAAATGTTGCGCTTGAAGGCTCAGTCCTTGGACCTTTATTCGTCCTTATTTACACTCACTTGCTAGGAGATTGCATGTAATCTCATGGTCTTAATATGATCTATATGTCAAAAGGTCCCAGATTCATATCTGCAGCCTAGACTTCTCCTTTAAACTCTGGACTTGTATGTCTAACTATCTACTCAAGATCCCTACATGGCTGTTTCACAGATATCCCAAACCACACGGCCAAAACCAAATTCTCCAACCCTGCTCCTCTTTAGTCTTCTCCACAACAGTAAATGACACCACCATTCCTTTAGTTGCTCCAGGCAAATATTGGAGTCACTCCTGATGCCTCTTTTTTTCACACCTTGCATTCAATGTATCTACAAATCTTATATCACTTTCTTTACAATATTCAGTTCAGTTCAGTCACTCATTCACGTCCGACTCTTGGCGACCCCATGGACTATAGCACACCAGGCGTCCTGGTCCATTGCCAACTCCCGGAGTTTACTCAAACTCATGTCCATTGAGTCAGTGACGCCATCCAGCCATCTCATCCTCTGTCATCCCCTTCTCCTCCTGCCTTCAATCTGTCCCAGCATCAGGGTCTTTTCCAATGAGTCAACTCTTTGCATGAGGTGGCCAAAGTATTGGAGTTTCAGCTTCAGCATCAGTCCTTCCAATGAATATTCAGGACTGATTTCCTTTAGGATGGACTGGTTGGATCTCCTTGCTGTCCAAGGGACTCTCAAGAGTCTTCTCCAACACCGCTGTTCAAAACTGTCAATTCATTGCTGCTCAACTTTCTTTGTAGTCCAACTCACATTCACATGTGACTACTGGAAAAACCATACCTTTGACTAGACGGACTTTTGTTGGCAAAGTAATGTCTCTGCTTTTCAACATGCTATTTAGGTTGGTCATAACTTTCCTTCCAAGGAGTAAGCATCTTTTAATTTCATGGCTGCAATCACCATCTGCAGTGATTTTGGAGCCCAAAAAAATAAAGTGTGACACTGTTCCCACTGTCTCCCCACCTATTTCCCATGAAGTGATGGGACCAGATGCCATGATCTTAGTTTTCTGAATGTTAAGCTTTAAGCCAACTTTTTCACTCTCCTCTTTCATTTTCATCAAGAGGCTTTTTGGTTCATCTTCACTTTCTGCCATAAGGGTGGTATCATCTGCATATCTGAGGTTATTGATATTTCTCCCGGCAATCTTGATTCCAGCTTGTGCTTCTTCCAGCCCAGCGTTTCTCATGATGTACTCTGCATATAAGTTAAATAAGCAGGGTGACAATATACAACCTTGACGTACTCCTTTTCTTATTTGGAACCAGTCTGTTGTTCCATGTTCAGTTCTAACTGTTGCTTCCTGACCTGCATACAGGATTCTCAAGAGGCAGGTCAGGTGGTCTGGTATTCCCATGTCTTTCAGAATTTTCCACAGTTTGTTGTGATCCACATAATCAAAGGCTTTGGCATAGTCAATAAAGCAGAAATAGATGTTTCTCTGGAACTCTCTTGCTTTTTCGATGATCCAGCGGATATTGGCAATTTGATCTCTGGTTCCTCTGCCTTTTCTAAAACTAGCTTGAACATCTGAAAGTTCATGGTTCACGTATTGCTGAAGCCTGGCTTGGAGAATTTTGAGCATTACTTTACTAGCATGTGAGATGAGTGCAACTGTGCAGTAGTTTGAGCATTCTTTGGCATTGCCTTTCTTTGGGATTGGAATGAAAACTGACCTTTTCCAGTCCTGTGGCCACTGCTGAGTTTTCCAAATTTGCTGGCATATTGAGTGCAGCACTTTCACAGCATCATCTTTCAGGATTTGAAATAGCTCAACTGGAATTCCATCACCTCCACTAGTTTTGTTCGTAGTGATGCTTTCTAAGGCCCACTTGACTTCACATTCTAGGATGTCTAGCTCTAGGTGAGTGATCACACCATTGTGATTATCTGGGTTGTGAAGATATTTTTTGTACAGTTCTTCTGTGTATTCTTGCCACCTCTTCTTAATATCTTCTGCTTCTGCCAGGTCCATACCATTTCTGTCCTTTATCGAACCCACCTTTGCATGAAATGTTCCCTTGGTATCTCTAATTTTCTTGAAGAGATCTCTAGTCTTTCACATTCTGTTGTTTTCCTCTATTTCTTTGCATTGATCACTGAGGAAGACTTGCTTATCTCTCCTGGCTATTCTTTGGAACTTTGCATTCAGATGGGAATATCTTTCCCTTTCTCCTTTGCCTTTTGCTTCTCTTCTTTTCACAGCTATTTGTAAGGCCTCCTCAGACAACCATTTTGCCTTTTTGCATTTCTTTTCCAGGGGTTGGTCTTGATCCCTGTCTCCTGTACAATGTCACGAACTTCTGTCCATAGTTCATCAGGCTCTCTGTCTATCAGATCCCTTAAATCTATTTCTCACTTCCACTGTATAGTCATAAGGGATTTAATTTAGGTCATACCTGAACAGTCTAGTGGTTTTCCCTACTTTCTTCCCTACTTTAAGTCTGAATTTGGCAATAAGGAGTTCATGATCTGAGCCACGGTCAACTCCCGGTCTTATTTTTGCTGACTGTATAGAGCTTCTCCATCTTTGTCTGCAAAGCTTATAAGCAATCTGATTTCAGTATTGACTATCTGGTAATGTCCATGTGTAGAGTCCTCTCTTGTGTTGTTGGGAGAGGGTGTTTGCTATGAGCAGTGTGTTCTTTTGGCAAAACTCTATTAATCTTTGCCCTGCTTCGTTCTGTACTCCAAAGTCAAATTTGCATGTTACTCCAGGTATTTCTTGACTTCCTATTTTTGCATTCTAGTCCCCTATAATGAAAAGGACATCTTTTTTGGTTTTTAGTTCTAGAAGGTCTTGTAGTTCTTCGTAGAGCCATTCAGCTTCAGTTTCTTCAGCATTACTGGTCGGGGCCTAGACTTGGATTACTGTGATATTGAATTGTTTGCTTTGGAAACTAACAGAAATGGGTTCTGTCATTTTTGAGATTGCATCCAAGTACTGCATTTCGGACTCTCTTGTTGCCTATGATGGCTACTTCACAGTATATGCAGCAGCTAATCATTTTGTCTCCTCCACTGCTCTCCTGGCCCGTCCCATCACTTACCTTTTACTTGGATTGTAACTTCCCTCTGTGCTTACGCTCTTGCCTTCTTACACTCTTTTCCCCACAGTAAATGCGATCCCTTTCAAATATAATTCAGGTTATGTCACTTCTCTGTACAAAACCTGCTCTCAATGGCTTTCTATCTCACCCCAGTTGAAAGCCAAGTTCTTATCGTAACATACAAAGTTCTACATGACTGGGCTCTTCCACCTCTGTAACTGCATCCCTGCTGTTTCCTATTGCTCCCTTGCATCCAGACCCTGGACTGGAAGATCCTGTCTCCTTGGGCACTCCTCTTGCTCATTTCCCTCTTCCTCTGTTCCTTCCATGATGACCCCGTACAACGGGGCCCTCCTACTCTGTCCTCCCTATTCTCATATATTTTTCTTCTCAACCATTATCACTACTGGGTGGATTATTTATAAACATTCTTCTACAGTCTGTCTCCCCTTGCAAGCAGCTGAGTCTTCGTTGGCATGGACTTTGTTTTATTTCTCATATTTACTATATTCGTAGTACTTGAAAAATGCCTAACACACAGGAGTGGCTTAACAAATATTGATTGATTGAATAAATGAGCTATCAACCACAGTTTCCCCACCTTTTATCCCACACCCAGAAGACTTCTACCTCAGAGTGCTTTGAGATTTAGGGCTTAGCACACCTCCTTTTTCTGCCCCTGTACACCCAAATGTATTATTTGCGTCTAGCCTCACTTCCTTTCTCCTCTTTTCAGACAGAGTGATGACTCTTCTTGCCCTGATTCTCTGACACCACCTCTTTTTGTGTTCTCTTATATTGATATATTGATTGTGCTCTAAAAAGTCTTTTCTTTCCTCTCAGCTAAGAGTTTTCTGTCAGTTTGCAAACATTGTCAGATCCTTCCCTTTTACTGCAAAAACAAAAAATTTCTAATCTACAGCCCTTTTAGCTTCCATCCTGTTTCTTTTCTTCCCTTTATAGACAACCACTCAAAAGAATTGTCGACTGAGGTTGGTGAAGAGTTGGTACACATGCTTTCCACTTTTTGCCTTTTATAAACATTGCTGATTAATTCCAGGGCCATTTTCAAAGCCAGCCTCAAAGTCTTCTCTTAACACATTATTCCAGGTGCCCATTCACAACCAGAGTTGCTACTTGGGATGACACGTTTGCCACCTCTGGAGCTTATCCTTGTCTTAACTTTCTCACCTCGCTGCTCAAACAATTACATTTCATATTCTTACTTCCTGTGGGTTAAATGCAATGGACTGTTTACAGTCTCCACTTAATTCTCTTTTTGAAATTCTCTCCAACATTGGCTTTATCAAACTCATGTTTGTTGGTATTGTTTTTCATTCTCTTCCTCCTCAGTTACCTTCTGGGGACACTATTCTTCTCTTCCCCATAAGATGTTTATTTTTGTCTACCTAAGGATTCTTAACCTGGGATGAAAGATTTGCTAGAGAATCCATGGATGGACTTAAGGTGTGTGTTTCGTGGTGTGCAGAATATTAAGTGTTTGGTGTATGGATATGTCTAGCTAGAGCAGCTATATCTTTTATCCAGTTCAAAGGAGAGTTAAGAATGACTGCTACTTGCTTCCTCTGGATTGTTGTTCAGTCGCTCAGTTGTGTCTGACATTTTTGCAATCCTGTGGCCACACCAGGCTTTCCTGTCCTTCGCTGTCTTCTAAAGTTTGCTAAACTCCTATCTATTGAGTCAGTGATGCCATCCAACCATCTTATCCTCTGTTGCCCTCTTCTCCTCTTGCCCTCAATCATTTCCAGTATCAGGGTTTTTCCAGTGAGTCAGCTGTTCACATCAGGTGGCCGAAGTATTGGAACTCAGCTTCACCACCAGTCCTTCCAGTGAAAATTCAGGCCTGATTTTCTTTAGGATTGACTGGTTTGATCTCCTTGCAGTCCTAGGGACTCTCAAGAGTCTTCTCTAGCACCACAGTTCAAAAGCATCAATTCTTCGGTGCTCAGCCTTCTGCATAGTCCAACTCTCACATTCATATATGACTACTGGAAAAACCATAGTTTTGACTGGATGGACCTTTGTCAGTAAAGTAGTGTCTCTGCTTTTGAATACGCTCTAGGTTTGTCATAGCTTTTTTGAAGTTGTGTGACTGGGAATGTTACCCAGCCTCTCTGAAACTTGGTTTGTTCAACTACAAATGATGGAAATGACCCCTAATTTGTAGACTTATTGTAACGGAAATGTCATTCATGGAGCTCTTGGTGTCTTGTGGGAGTCCGTAAGTTGTAGTTGTTATGATACAGCCCCAAACACCTTGGTCCTTAAAGTACACAAGCTTCTGGGCTTGCAGAGCCTCTCTGCCTGAATTTTGAAATAGGTTTTCATTTTTAGGGCTCTGTCTCACTGGAGCAAAAAGCATTATGTGACTCATGTATTATCAATTAGTTGACTCTGCTTTAATTCATTTATTAACGCAAACATGTAAGGCAGCTGCAGGGAGCAGGAAGTCCGTTTTTTGCACAATATTTAGAAAATTGGGCATTTACATAAATTTAATCAGACTGAGAGGTGTTTACAAATTGGCTTCTCATATTATCTGGCACAATCAAAATAGCACACTTTTAAAGATGTAATAAAATTGGAAGAAGCCAAATTATTCATTATATACAATTTAAGAAAAATTTGTTAGGCAGTAAAAATTGCCTTTGTATTCTTTAAAAAGCATGTGTTTTCAAAACAGTGGAAGCTGAGCAGGTGTCTTTACTCACATATATTCTATGTGTTTATTGTATCCTATTAAATGTATGTTTGTAAACTTGTCACTTATTTACACCTTCCAGATTCCATGCCAGTTGGTGAAAAAACTTGGAGCTTGTTTTAGAAGTTTGATGCACATTTACATCCAAAATCATACATCCTTTAAATGGCTTTATAAAATAATACAGCTAAATCCCCAAGCCCAAATATTTTGGTCTGCAAAATTGCAGTTTCCCAACCAACTCAACTGAGCAAGGATCTCCAGTCTACATGAACCATGGCCTTCTCTAGCTGCTTCTTGACTCTAGACTCTCCTGCCCCTGTGTCTGTGACAGCTCCATTCCTAGAAATGAGGTGGGGCTTACATAGAAGGTGAATTAAAAACTCGTGCTTATTGAATTTTAAAGAATAGCTTTAAGAATTTTTCAAATTCTTCCAAGTAATTAAAAACACCCTGAACTGAAAAAGTTGGAAAATGGAATTCAAATCACTGACCTAGATCTTTGAGTGAGTGAATCTACTATGGAAAGAATTTGGTTGTGTTTACAAATTTCTGTAGTGAATTAGGTATCATACTAAATATTTTTATGATCAAGACATGGGGCTTGAAAAATGTTGGGAAGTATAGAAAACTCTCAGGATAGAAATAATTACTCATAATTCCACCACCAAGGAATAACTAGCATTTTCATGTATTTTTTCTCTCTTCCTTCCTCTCTCCCTGCCTGCCTTCTCCTCCCTCCCTTCCTTCCTTGTTTCCTTCATTTTCTTTCTTTATTTCCTTCCCTCTTTCTTCATATAGATATATTTACAAATATATGTCTGAATAAATACATATATGTATATACATGTAGAATTATATCCCAGAAAAAGACATAATCTGCATTTTATATACTGCAATATGAATAAATAAAATATATGAATTGTATAATTGGAATAACACTGCATTATCATTATTGTATCATAAGGAAATAATAGTGTGCATGCTAAGTCGCTTCAGACATGTCCGTCTCTTTGTGGAGCCTATGGACTGTAGCCAACCCAGCTCCTCTATCCATGGGATTCTCCAGGCAAGAATACTGGAGTGGTTTGCCATGCCCTCCTCCAGGGGAACTTCCCCACCCAGAGATGGAACCCTCATCTCTTATGTCTCCTGCACGACAGGCAGGTTCTTTACCATCAGCACCTCCTGGAAAGTCCTAAGAAATAATCATATATAGTCAAATATTTGTATAGAAATAAGTAGACACTGTTTATAGTAGCAGAAATCTGAATCAACCTCAGTGGAATATTAAGCATTCAATACATTTAAATATTGTAAATTAATGTATAAATAGAATCCTTATCTTTCTTATGCTCCGTATGTGAAACTTTTAATGACAAAAAATGCACCTGATAAAATTCTTTACTTGTGTTCCCACTATGACCACTTAATTATAAGATAAACATAGCATGATGTTAGAAAAATAATAATGTTTAAAAATTATTGTGGGAAGGACTTAATCTGCCTAAGTATGAGTAAATCTTTAAATAAATCTTGTTATTTATTTATAAAAGGGAAACATCATGGAAGAAATCTTCCAAGTTGTGAGTGAATTTTTGTTCCTTTACATTGAACCCAAATAAACCATCTCCATGTTCACGCTCACTTTCTCTTTTTTCTCTTTCAAATGAACAAGAAAGACATATCCACCAGGCTTGAGAATACAGCCATTTATTTTCCTCTTGCATAGAATATGACTTTTCCTTCCCGGAATTAAAACCATGGAGGATTAAGTATTTTTCAAAAGAAAAGCTTAAATTGAAATACTCTTATCTAAGTAATACTATGTGACTGTGACTAAGGTAAGAATTATTAATATCTATCCTGCAGGGTAACACAACAGGCAGTATAAATTATGAATAATGTTTGTTTCAGCCAAGCATGTAAGAGTCCTTGGAAGCATGAGTAGCTTACAGACACTGAGAGATTAGGCAGTCTTTGCAAAGCCATTTCTTAATGCACATAATCTGTATTGCTTTATTTCTTCAATTGTTTTTCTCTGTAGTTCATCATTCCCATGTTAATTTGTTTTTAAAGTTAATAGACACTTTTTATCTAAATTTGAATTAGTCCAATAAATTGTTGGTGCTGGTTTTATAGCCTACTTTGAATTGCCATGCTACAATGGTATAGCATTTTATAATTTGCAAGTAATTTCATATAATATTCTCACATTAATTAGATGCAGAGGCTTAATCAAACTAGGGAGTGATTTTTCTTCAAGATATCAGTATCATGCTTTTTGTCCTAAGGCACATAGGTAGATGTCTAAACTTCCCTTGACAGCCTTGCAGGCTTCTGCCTTAGCTCCATCTCTGGCATCTGAAGAAGATTCCAGTGAGGGAGGAGACTTCCTCTTCAACATAGATATGTTTATTTGCATGAGCAGAAGCCAAAAGATTAAGAAGTTATATTTTGAAAATACAACTCTGAAATGTAAGGATAGCCGACTTCCTAATGGTTCTCTAAAAATACTGTAACCGGTTTGAGAACCAGTCAAAATATTCTTACCTTTCAGCAATTCAGTGATTGTTTCCAAAGCACCTTGTAACTTGGGCACTGGGGTGTCAGGGATTAAATGTGAAGAAACTCACAGGATGAGCAAGATTCCTGCTTCCTGGTGCTGCAGATGTAGAGTACACATGTTCTGCTTACTGGCACAGACTTTAGGTCAAACTGCGACTCAGGAAAGGTTAAGGGATCCCACTGAGATGGTCCTACATGAGTGCACACGTGTGCGTGCAGTCACTCAGTCGTGTCCAACTCTATGCGACCCTGTGGACTGCAGCCTGCCAGGCTCCTCTGTCCATGGTATACTCCAGGCAAGAATACAGGTGTGGGTTGCCGTGCCCAGCTCCAGGGGATCTTCCCGACCCAGATATTGAATTTGCATCTCTTAGGTCTGCCTGCATTGGCAGGCAGGTTCTTAACCACTAGGGCCACCTGGGAAGCCTGATGGTTCCTCTGATAGGATTCCAATTGGTCCTCAGAACGGCTGCCACCAGAATAATCCTGTTGCCAACTGAAACAATCTGAAGCTTCACCTGCATCCTTGCTTCCTGTGTTCTTTTCTCCTGAAAAGAAAAATAAACTTGACTTCTGAATATGTGGATTTGAAAGAGGTAATGAAGTTATGATAATCATCTTCAAATGATCTTTTTAGACTGTAAAGGTTTGAAAGTGCAAAAGCCTAGAAATGATTAAAGTTTTTTTTTTTTTCAATTCAAGACAGTGAAATAAACTGAATCTGAGTACACTAACAGTGATAGTCAAGCTTAGGTTTCTTAATGCTGAGATTCTAAGTTAAGTGTTTTTTAATTACCTTGAAGCAGAGGGAACACCTTTTAGAGGCTCAAGAACAATCATCCTCAAGTTTTTGTAACTGAAAGTAATTTTATTTAAAACTTATCACTGATTTCCTTTAGGATGGACTGAGTAAACCCTATATATGCTATATATTGCAAATATTATTATATGTATTGTTTTTCTTTTGAAAAAAATCCTTACTCTTCTGTATTAGAGTTGTGATGAGGCAATAAATGGTCAAAAGCAAAAAAAAAAAAAAACAACTTATCACTGTAAAAATGTATGTGGGTATCCTAATCAGTATTTCAAAATAAGATGGTATATGAAAGTACAAATTTTGTGTACCTTTTTGTGCCCGTGCTAATGGAAAGGAGAAGGAAATGGCAACCTACTCCAATATTCTTGCCTGGAAAATCCTGTGGACAGTGGAGCCTGGAGGGCTGCTGTCCATGGGGTCGCACAGACTTAGACATGACTGAAGCAACTCAGCATGCATGAATGCATTGGAGAAGGAAATGGCGACCCACTCCAGTATTCTTGCCAGGGGCGGGGGAGCCTGGTGGGCTGCCGTCTTTGTGCGCCGTCTTTGGGGTCGCACAGAGTCGGACACGACTGAAGTGACTTAGCAGCAGCAGCAGCAGCTAATGGAAAAATGGCATTTGTCCCAGCTGAAAAAGAATGACACAGAATTGCCAGCCGTAAAAAAAGTATCATGTGGTGAAACTAATTGCCTCAGTCAAAAATCTAAATGACTTGGTTGATTTAGAAAAGAGTGTTAGTACTTTCTGGCAACCATAGTTGTGATAACAGCCTGGCAAACACTGGTTAATACTGCTCTTTAATTTGCCTGAAGTAACAATACATGACTCCAGTGATACGTCTTCTCATTTATCATGTTCCATCTTGGTTTACTTGCCTCACGAAACTTTTAACTTGCTTTGAACACTTCTCTGTCAAGCATCAGCTACTGGCTGATTGTTTTCCACCATGCTGTTCTGATTACCATGTTTTCAAGTCAGCTTTTCCTGCTGTTTCTTTTTCTTCACGCTGGTGCCTTAGCTGCCTTGAGGGCATTGTACTGAGCTGTTGACGTACAGTAAATCAGCAACTCCATTCTCCATCATTACTTGTCTGGCCTAAACTTAAGTATTTCTGTGACTTAACTACTTCTCTTGGCATGGCTCTTGATTATGCTAGATTGTCCTCTTTGGGTTTTTATTTATAGAAACATGTTGATGATTCGCTTGGGGGAGGAAAAGGTCTTTTCAGCCATTTTTAAAGATTCAACTTAAAAGTTTTATTTGCTAGCCTTCATCATAATTTTTACCTCCTCAGAGTGCATTTTAGAAAACCAAAAGAAATTCCCTTTCACTTTTGATTGCTAATAATATCCACTACCTGTAAGTTAGAATAGACAAAATGATGCGCTAGTATATGAAAACACTTGTCTTACTCAGTGAATTACTCAGGGGCAACAAGGAAATTCTGAGATACGTCCTTGGATGATTTGTCTGTGAAGGAGTCTTCGTCACATGGTGTCTTGGGTTCCCAAGGCATTTCTGAGATGCTCTTCTTGGGCTCTTGTCTATTCTCTATGCTCTGCTCTCCATGGGGTGAGAGCCTCTCCTCCATCACTTCGCTCACTTAGCCAGATGGCTTTACTACCCTGACTGCCAGATACCAGCTGCTAGACTGCTTTCTTACAGGTGTTCCCTAGGAGACGCCTGGCGTTCTAGGTGTCTCCAAGTGGATAGCTTGTGACATCACATTGAGTTAAGGAGACTTGGTGTAGGCAGTCCTGGAATCTTGTGTATGATTTGTAAGACGTACATTGTGTAAGCCATGATTTAAGGAGGTTGCCAAATTTGCCGTTTAGTTTGCATTGTTTTTCTGGGAATCCTCTCTGTCAGCGCACTTCCATCTCTCTTTTTCACATTCCCCACCCTACACATACACATATACATGTACACACACCTCACATTCATATCTGACGTTAGGGTAATCTGAGTTCCCTGGTGCTGTATATGTTCCAGCGCCTATATAAAAGTCCACTTCTTATCTTTACCATCATTTACTATTTGTTCTCATTATCACTGATAAAAAATTCATAATGCAATGTATATTTGTGCAGTTTCTACAAACGTGCTAAAAGTCATTTGTTAAATGTAATGGCAGAAATGCTAGTTTTTAAAGATAGACTAGAAAAGCCTGTAATTTGTAAAACAACCATAGGAATAAAAAAATCTCAGCAATGATGCTAAAATATATTCCTTTGAAGAAATTCTTTCTGATTTTAGTGATGTCTACATTTTAGTCTTTACAAAAAAAAAAAACACATAAGAGAGGTAATTTATTCTGGGGTTCTATAAAAGGTTCATGGTCACATTTCAGAGTGTGCATTAGCTTAAAAGTTCGGGAAGGTTGAAAGCGTAAAGCATCCAGAGAAGGAGTGGTAATGTAAGAGCCAGTGAGCATGCACTGTAATTTCATCCATTATGCGGATCTGGAAGATCCACATTTACATGCAGATGAACAGCCCTGTACTTATAGGTTCTCCATGTTTAGAGCTGATGTTAGAGCTGTTTGCTACCCTCAAGAACCTTTGTTGACCTGGTTTCTGTACAGGTATCAGTTCAGAGGGCACCTGGGTGCCCTGTGGCCCTAGGTCTTCATCTGGAAGCAGAGATTCGAGCTGTTGCAGCCTGGGAGTACCTGGGAGGTTTAGTGTCCACTCAAGTTAAGAGTGCTCTGGGACCATGCTGATCTCAGTTAAGTCTGCATACAGCTTAGAGTTTAAACTTCCAGAGTGAAAGGCAAAATGTTGGAGCTTTGGAATCAGTTTGGATTTAAAGTTTGCCCTTTTTGCCTATAGGCTGTGTGATTTTTGGTTTATTTCTATGAGTCTCAGTGATCTCCTGGTGGCTCAGACGGTAAAGCATCTGCCCGCAATGTGGGAGACTCAGGTTCAATCCCTGGGTTGGGAAGATCCCCTGGAGAAGGGAATGGCAACCCACTCCAGTACTCTTGCCTAGAAAATTCCATGGATGGAGGAGCCTGGTGGGCTACAGTTCATAGGGTCACAAAGAGTCGGACGCGACTGAGCGACTTCACTTTTCTGTGAGTCTGTTCTTTTATTTATAAAATTCAGGACAGTTATAATAAATGGAATAACACATCCAAATTGGCCTGGGACTATAAGGAATGAGTGAATGGTATTCTGTTATCTGTCTGCATCACTGAAGAGTCAGGGGTGGGGTGAGTTACATCCACAGTAGCTGGTATAACTGCCCTCCCTGGTTTGATTAGATAAAATCTAGACAAAGCTCTTGGATCTGTTTTATCACCAGTCAGTTAGAGAACATGTACCTAGAGAAATTCCAAGTCTGAAGAGAAGCTGAAAGAGAAAGAAAGAGTCTTCTCTGGGAGTTGTATTAGCTTCTTGCTTTTTTGTGTAATACTCAGTGGCATACAGGTGATATAATGAGATTATACATTATTTACTTGTTAAGATTCCCTAATTCAGTGTGAACTTTTTCTTTCATCTCATCTATGCAAAATCCAATTGGAGAGTTGAAGAAGGTGATGTGTAATCAATACTTTGATTCACAGGTGATTATTCCTTAGTAAGAAGCACTTGCAGTTATGCTGTTTTGAAATTTTTATTAGTTTAAACAACAAGAAAACGACATTAAAAATAAATCTGATTGACCAAAGGTTACATAATCTTATTTGTATGAGAAGTTATGATGCACTTTAATTGAGCCAAAGACCTCTCATATTCTTTTAAAATGCCCTTAGGTTGGATTTTCCAGAGTAAAAGATAGATGTTTATTTTTTAACAGACTTAAAATATTATTGAAACAATGAGAAATGTAAAGAGTTGGTGAATTCTAAAATTAAACAACTGCCTCTTTTTTCTTTTCTCTGTGCCATCTCTGAATATGTAGCTCATAATAATAATGTGCTCAAAGATCCTCCCTTTATGTAACCCATTCATTATTATCATGTGAGATCTATTTCACCCTTTGCCTTTTCTTTCTCCATTTTAATTCCAGAGCATAGTAAAACTCTTGAGTCATTTTGGAGTTACATATAATAGACCATAACATCAAGATTTGAGATAAATAGCATAGAGTAAAAATATTAAGAAATAACTTTATTAAAACACAAAGTGAAATTGTCTGTAGTTAGGTATTATTATTTTCAGAAATATTTTGAAAACATGTTCAGAACTAGTTTAAGTTTTGATACTGAAAATACTCACTTAGGAAGCAATTTTGTAACTGTTTTCCTTTCTTTCTCCTTTTCAATTTCAGGGTCAGCCGGGTCCTCAGGTAAGTGAACACTTTTTCTTCTCACAAACTAATCTCAATTTAGGATTTTTCCAGCCTAGAGGATTTACAGTTCTTTTCAAAGCATATAAAAAAGCTATGAGCCAGTAATCATGACACCACACAGTAGACCAGATATTTCCCAGGAGTAAATCTTTGGGGCCTCTTCAGGATCGTGTGAGTCATATCAGCTGTTGGGCCAGATGGCAAGTTTAACAATGTACTGTCATACAAAGCAAGACTCTTTAACAGATCTGAGACAGTGCCACAGGGCCTTAATGTAAGATAAAATGACTTAGTAGTAGATGTTCAGTAGGAGCTCATTGGCATTAGGTACTGACTCATCATTACTAATACGTTGTCGTCAATCCCCACAGACTGATTATTTAGATTGCCGTCCTATCAACTAATTTTGATTTATTATAGATAGATATTTAATTTGTTCTACATTTCCTTTTTTCAGTCTTTTCTAAAAACTTTTTTTTAATTGGGGGAAAATTACTTTAATGTTGTATTGGTTTCTGCCATACAGCTGTGCAAATCAGCCATAATTAAATATATATTAACTCCCTCCCCTCCCTATATTTTCAATATAAACTAACTGCTGAAGACATGACTTATCATCGTGAAAGCAGTCAACAGACAATCTTTTGAGCCCTAAATCATAGTGAAGAAAATGAGGAAATATTAGGAAGGAGAGGAATGTGTATAAAGATGAAACGCACAGAAGAGAGTTGTCAGAAATGAACAGTCAATAAAAAACCCTCAATATTAGCAATTATTATAGTCAGGAGGAAATCAGAGAGAAGGAAATGCCATTATTAATGTTTTACCTCTAACACCATAATACCTGTAAATAAAATAGTTATTTATTGAGTCCCCTTTTTGTCTCTTTCCCCTCGATATGCTGAATACTATTTCTGTCCTAGATTGTTTCCTAAATAAGTGTAGCCGATGCCACAAACTGTCTATTATGTGCTGATCCTCCTACTAGACCACGATAATATATTTATATTTTATGAGCTCTGAATATAAGGATATCTAACAAAGCAAACAAAACCTCCCCAGTAGAATATTCCTTTTCACACTACTCATGAGAAATAGCTTGAGAAGTAATTAATTTATATTCATTCATTATTCATAATAATGAATACTCTCATTGTTTATAATTTTCGCTTAAAAAACATTTATTGGAGTATAGTTGATTTACAATATTGTGTTAGTTTCAGGTGTACAACAAAGTGAATCAGTTGTCCATATACACATATCCACTCTTTTTTAGATTATTTTCCCACATATACCATTACAGGATACTGAGCAGAGTTCCCAGTGCTATATGATAGATCCTTATTAGTTATATATTTTATAGATAATAGTATGTAGTACAGTAGTATGCCATTGATCTAAGATCAAACCAGTCAATCCTAAAGGAAATCAACTCTGAATATTCATTGAAAGGACTGATGCTGAAGCTCCAATACTTTGGCCACTTGATGCAAGGAGCTGACTCATTGGAAAAGACCGTGATGTTGGGAAAGATTGACGGCAGGAGAAGGGGGCAACAGAGGATGAGATGGTTGAATGGTATCATCGACTCAATGGACATGGGTTTGAGCAAACTCTGGGAGATGGTGAAGGACAGGGAAGCCTGGCAGACTGCAGTCCTGGGGTTGCAGAGTTGGACATGACTGAGTGACTGAACAACATAATGTATATGTCAGTTCCAGCCTCCCAGTTTATCCCTCCTTCCTTTACCCCTTGGTAAACATAAGTTTGTTTTCTATGCCTGTGACTCCTGTTTTGTAAATAAGTTCATTTTTACCCTTCTTTTTTAGATCCCACATATAAGTGACATTATATGACGTTTGTCTTTCTATGTCTGTCTTACTTCACTCAGTATTACAACCACTGGGTCCATCTGTATTGCTGCAAATGGCATTATTTTGTTCTTAATTTTCACTCTTATGTTCTAAATCTCAAGCTAATTACTGGAGGGAAAAAATCCATGAAAGAAAGTCATAGTTTCTTCCCTAAATTTGAAACTGCTACATTATAATGAGATGAGAACAAAGTAAAAGTTGCTTTGCATGCTTTATTTTATGTAATGCTTACAACAGCCCTGAAAGTAATATTATCCTATATCTAGATCTAAGAGATATATATTTTTGATCTTCTTCTTATTCTGTATATAAACTGGGCTTCCCAGGTGGTACAGTGGTAAAGAATTTGCCTGCCAATGCAGGAGATGCTAGAGATGCAGGTTTAATCCCTGAGTCGGGAAGATCCCCCTGGAGTAGAAACTGGCAACTCACCCCAGTAATCGTGCCTGAAAAATTCCATGGACAGAAGAGCCTAGTGGGCTACAGTCCTTGGGATCGCAGAGAGTCGGACGTGACTGAGCACATACACACATTCTGTATATATCCTTTTCTATATATGTATCTGTGTCTGTGAACCGGTGAGAACTTATACACACAGAACCTATGAGAGCCTATGAGAAGCAGTGCAGAGCTTGCCTTAGAGTTGCCCTACTGCAGGGCAGGAAAACTGATGCATTTAATCACTAATTTCCCATTCTTCATTGGTGAGAGTTGTACCTGGGTGTTAACTCCCTGGCACTTCTGGCCTACCCTAGAAGGTATAATACACTCCAGCTGTTCAAGGAATGCGGGAAGCCGTAAGAACATATGGGACCTGCATTCTAGCACAGTCTTGGAGAGAGGCAGCTACATCTGCTACAACTTTCAAGTGCGAGTGTCCTATAGACGAAACAGAGTGGAAAACTCAGATAGGGCTATAAGGACTTAGAAAACTGGACAGAAAGACAGCATGAAAAGCATAATGAGACATTAAAGAGGAGAACTCTAAAAGGAGAACATGGGGAAAAAAGAACATGGTCGTAACAAATTTTGAATGCACAGCCATAGTGAATGAGCAGATGAAGGATGATAAACCAGCACAGGAAGCCAAGAATAGTCAGAGCCAGGAACATCTATGGATGGATCATGGTAGCTGAAAGTTGAAAGTGTATCATGGCACTTTAAGAAGCCAAGAGATACCCCCACATTGTCTTTCTACACCATAGGCAAAGAATTTTGTTGCTATGTCCCCAAGGAAAGGTCTGACCTACTTTTTATTCCTACATCATTATAGTATTTTTCAAAAGAAACTTACAATTTCAGATTTTAAATTAGAGAATTATTAATGAAGTGTTCACTTAGTACTAGATGATTATTAACTGCTTGTTACTCATATGCAAATGTTTATGTCAATTAGTGTTTTCTTGCAGAGATTGAACACTGCCACATCATCTTATTCACATTGCTGTATGATGTAAAACTCTTAGAAAAGCTCAGTACTCTTTCTTTGATATCACACTTATTGAGTAAGGATTTCCAGATTAATAGAGTTTTATTTTGCAGACCAGTGGTAAAAAGGGAAAATAGCTTATCGTCAAGGAGTTCTGATCATCTTCCTAAAATTGAAAACGGCTCGGATGGACTTAGATTGTTAAAAGATTGAAAAGACTAGAAAGCTAAATAGCCATGAACTCTGTTACAGTGACAGTATGAAATTGAATATGAAAATAGGCCTGAGGGAAGAGAGGTGAATCTATGCATTTACCTAAATGGGTGAGAAAATGGTTCTTGACAAGGGAAATGAGATGGTGAAAGGATATTAGAAAGAAAAAAAAAAGGGCAGTTCTAGCAGCTGTGGTTACAATGGGAAAAGAGGAATGGATGGAGAGGATATTGCTGTGAATCCACTGAATCAGAGGAAATCAAATTCTTGGAGAGGAAAAGGGATGAGTTAGCGTAAATAATCACAGAGACTTGAAAAAAACAATTGGGTAGAAAAAGAAAAAAAGTGTGACAACAGAAAGTGAAGGAAGAAAGAAGGGGAAGAAATGAGAAAACAGACAGATGAACATTTGTATTTCAAACTAGACATGATGGGAGTTACTCAGGGGTGGCGCAAAGTTAATCTGTTGAAATGAAAGTCACCTGATGTTTTTTATTAATCCATATTAACATAATTCAGTTCAATAACTCATGTCTATTTTGCCTCTTATTAGGTACAAGGATGTGAAGTTGTAGTGAACAAGACAGACTCAGTCTCTGTTCTTTTGATAGTTCTTTTAATAATAGTAGTCAAGTAGAGTGTCAAACGGAGAAGGCAATGGCACCCCACTCCAGTACTCTTGCCTGGAAAATCCCATGGATGGAGGAGCCTGGTGGGCTGCAGTCCATGGGGTCGCTAAGAGTCGGACATGACTGAACGACTTAGCAGCAGCAGCAGAGTGTCGAAGTGCTGTCAGTTCTGCAGACCCACCACCCTACTCTGTGCTTACACATCTGGTTAATCCCCAGGTTCTGTTGGGACTTGGACATGAGGCATTTAAGAAAGTCTTTTTCCTACACACACAGGTGAACCAACATCAATGCCATTGCTCTAAGTGTGGTCTTCGTGCCATGCCTTAGTCCTAATAATGGAATTCTGCGCAGATCCAGGCACCCCATTCTGATGACTTGAGTCCTTTCCCAGTTCCACGTGTCTACACTGCTTTTCCATTACCATCTTCATCCAAGGTCCTCCTTTCCCTTTCCTTTCCACTGCTGGGTTGCCCTGGTGGCTCAGTGGTCAAGAATCCACCTGCAGTGCAGAAGAGGAAGGAGATATGGGTTTGAACCCTGGGTTGGAAATGGCAACCCACTCTAATATTCTTGCCTGGAGAATCCCATGGACAGGGAGCCTGGTGGGCTACAGTCCATAGAGTTACAAAGAGTCAGACATGATGGAAGCGACTTAGCCCCCACATACCCTGGGTGTTAAGAGTCATGGTGTGTATCCTCTCTGCAGCCTTGCTAATGGCTGACTGAACAGGTCGATGCCTCTAGCTCACTGCCTGCTTGACAGGACTCTCCATTTCTATTTCTCTTGACCCTGAATCCCTCTTGCCATTCTACACACTGTGCAGACATGCCTGTTGCCTGGCCTGTCACTGCTGCAAACGAGCTGAGTCCAAAAAGTGGACATTTAGGTTTTCCTATCCCTGTAGTGGAGTCATCAAGTGGGAATTAAGTGTAGCATCAACCAGTATCAACTTATATATGTTTTCCAGACAAAGTTTTTCTATCATGGTTCTTATTATGTCATTCTTCTGACTCACAAACTTTGAATCTCAATATGATTACCATTTAGACGGTGGTAAAATCTAGTTCCTTGCCTGACATTCCATTTCTTTGACTTGACCTGTTTTTCCAGCACTATATCCTACTGATTTTTTTTTTTAAATAATAATTTTATTTATTTATTTATGTTGGCTGTGCTGGGTCTTCGTTGCTCTTCTCGAGTTGCGCTGAGCGGGGACTCCTCTCTAGCTGCGGTGCACGGGCTTTCCACTGCAGCGGCCCTTCTTGTTGTGGAGAATGGGCTCTGGCATGCATGGGCTCGGTAGTTGTGACGCCTGGGCTCTAGAACACAGGCTCAGCAGTTGTGCAGAGGCTTAGTTGCTCCATAGCATGTGGGATCTTCCCGGATCAGGGATTAAACCTATGTCTCCTGCGTTGGCAGGTGAATTCTTTACCACTGAGGCACCAGGGAAGCCCCTATCCCACTGATTTTTAAGTAATTTTCTTCCTGGGCACGATGCTTCATCCAAACTGAATCAAACCATTCATTCTTTTCTCTTCAAGTCTTTTCTTGTCTTTTCTTAACCAGGATTTTCTCCAGAAGTGCTTCCCTCTCAGTGCCTAGATACACTGTTTCTGCACATCCAAATAGGATAACCCTTCATACTTACATGTTCCTTCTTCCATCAAGATGTTGTTACTTCCCCTAGCTGATTATAATTTCTCCCTTTTGCTGATTCCACACAGCATTTTATCCTGTACAGCTTTTTATATGACTTTACGTTTAAAACAGAGAGACTATAGACAGTGAATCCAGACAGATCGTAAGTCAAATCCTAGCTCTACCACTTACAAGCTCTGTGATCTTGGGAGAGAGTCTCATTTCCCCCATCTGTAAAGCAGAGATGATGAAATCTTATCTCAATGGAGGGTGTGAGAGTTAAAATAAGATAACGTGTATATAACTTCTTGCTTTTTTTAATGTGTTTATTTTTTAATTGAAGGATAACTGCTTTACAGAATTTTGTTGGTTTCTGCCAAACATCAACTTTTAACACAGTGTCTACTACATGCCAGGCACTCAGTATACGTTAATTCCCTCCCTCCCTTTTCCTCTTTCTATTTTATCATAGTCATTTATAAACATCTTTTCTTTCTTTATTGCTAGCTTTTATGATTCTCAAGAGTGGAATCTATGCTTTCTTCAGTCTTTAGTGTCCTCTATAACATCTAACTCAGTTCCTTGTATGTAGTAGAAGTTCAACAAATCTTATTGAGTCACAAATGGTATATACAAGATCTTAAGGAAAAGGAAGCTGAAAAGGAGAGAAAACTATTGCTTTTCATAATTCTAAATGCACCAGGCAGTAATACCATCTGTTATCAATTGTACCATGTAAACCTGGTCTGAGGTTTCTAAGCTCTGAGATCTTTCTGAACATTTATTATTGTTAATATCTAACATCCACATGGTTGGGAGGGTTTGGATGCCTTTTTTTCCTTTCATTATAGTCATTTATTCATGTTGATATTTAATTTTTGGTGAAAATAAACAAATAACACTAGCCCAGGGCTATACTTATGATGTGTAATTATATTTTGTAGCCATTTATTTATAGGGTTCAAAGCCTGGATTTAATTTTTAACAATCAGGACAGCTATAGAAAGTAGTTCATGGTGGTTGCAATATTAAGCAATAATATTCTCCCATTAATAACAATTAATACAAATTGTAGGAACTAGTTGTTTCTCTAAGAACAAAAACCTTCTCAGGATTCTATCTTGCACACTTTATAAAATATATTGGCCTTCTCTTCACCCTGAATAACTCCATCAGCATAATCAGTAGAGGATAATGAAACAGTGGAATAATTATATTAATGAAATATATAATTATATTAATGAAAGGTACCCCTTCTATGACAAGGGCGTTTCTTTTCATAAACTTTGTAGAATTATAAAGTCCTTCTGATAACTCCCCTTTGGAGTTGCATGTGAACATAAAGTAGATACAATTCCCTTAGGAATTTGGAAGACTAAAGCTGCATGCATGGTGTAATTCTGTATTACTCACTGAGAAAAAAATGCAAGAGAAAAACCACAAGCAAATACCGTTAGACAACTGCACATGGAGGCCTGTGCCTTCCGTTTGTACTGGTTCAGATGCGCTTGAAAAGAAATGGAAGATGTCAATTTGCCTTTTGCCCCCAAACTCTTTTTTACTTCTTGGTTTTTTTTTTTTTTTTTGCTTTGACATTGTCTGCCATTTGACAACATTTTACTAAACTTTACAAAAATAAAGCTGCATGTGCCTTGTAAGGAATTATTCCTGAAAAAAAAAAGTACTATCTTTAGGGACAGTATTTAACTTTTTGCTCATATGTTTTTAATTATACATTAAGCTCCTTCTAACCTAACACTTTAGCAATTCCTATATTTCATGTTTGTGTTTTAGTCCAGCCTTAGTCAGACCCATATAGTCTGACTTGGGGGCAGGGGGAGGACGTATACATTCCCCAAGAAATCTGAAATGCATGTGTCTGTGCCTGTGTGTATGTATGCATGTGTGTGCATGTGTGTGCATGTGTGTACATGTGTGTGCATGTGTGTGTGCATGTGTACAGAAAGTCTTTTACTGTGTACAGAGAGTCTTTTAGCATGTACAGAGAGTCTTTTACCCACTATACAACTGTCAAATTAGTAACGTATCCCATTCTGAATAAACCATGTCAGACCTGATAAAGTATTATTATGCCCCATTATCTACATGTTATGTGGTGATTGTGTGATCAAGAGAATGATTATGAAAGTCTTAAGATTAAGACTTTTGAGGTATTTTATTAAGTAAATGGTTAACATGACATGAAAGAACCCATTGTACTCCAAATAGCTTATACCATTAAGAGTGCACACAATACAACAGCTTATTTATTTTACTATAACCATATTTCTTTATTTTTGCATGGTCATTTGTGTATTAAATTGAGGTAACATTACCTCAAAGTTTAATGTTACCTTTGGATTCTTTCCTACTTAAATTAGTTGGAGGAAATTTACTGCCAACTTTGTGTTTTGTCTTCTACTGAACATATTTCTTTTAATTCTACCTGCACAAAGGTGAATAACACATAATCTTTCATGAATAATTAATCCAACGTGGATTTGCATATGTAGAAACTGTTATCATTCTCCAAACTTACTCATTTTTGCATCTCAATTTTTAATACAATGTTGATATACAGAAAATGTACAATAAAGTTTTGTTGAATAAATGTATTTATTTAACAATTTAGATTTAAAACTAATTTTATATTCACTTGATGATGACATGACTAAAAGAACTGAAATATCAGCTTTAACAGTCCGTTTTAAAAGCAGCACGTGGAATACATTGAATAGGTTAGGGGGATGGGCTCCATGGGAAGACACCTGGGTTTACACCTTGGTCTACCACTTACCAGCTGCATGACTTTGGCCAAGTTATTTTTTTCCTCAAGTTTTCCAATGTAATACAAGGGTGATTGGTTTGACTTAATACATGATTTAATGAAGCACTTAAAACAGAGTGTGTGTGTGTGTTAGTCACTCAGTGGTGTCCAACTCTCTGCGACCCCATGGACTGTAGCCCACCAGCCTCCTTTGTCCGTGGGATTCTCCAGGCAAGAATACTGGAGTAGGCACACATAAATGTTATTATTAAATCTAAACACTTTCATGAGTATGATTATTCAATTTAAACACCTTCATGGGCTTCCCTGGTGGCTCAGACAGTAAAGAATCTGCCTGCACTGCCATCAAAAAGTCTACAAACAATAAATGCTGGATAATGTGTGGAGAAACGGGAACCCTCTTACACTATTGGTGAGAATGCAAGCTAGTACAGCCATTAAAACACTGTGGAGATTCCTTAAAAAACTGAAAATAGAATGGTCATTCAACCCAGCAATCCCACTGCTGGGCATACACACTGAGGAAATCAGAATTGAAAGAGGCACGTGTAATCCAGTGTTCACTGTAGCACTGTTTTACAATAGCTAAGACATGGAAGCGACCTAGATGTCCATGCACAGATGAATGGATAAGGAGGTTGTGGTACATATACACAATGGAATATTACTCAGCCATAAAAAAGAATGCATTTCAGTCAGATCTAATGAGGTGGATGAAACTGGAGCCTATAATACTGAGTGAAGTTAAGTCAGAAAGAAAAACACCAGTACAGTATATTAACACATATATATGGAATTTAGAAAGATGGTAATGATGACACTACGTGCTAGACAGCCAAAGAGACACAGATGTAAAGAACAGACTTTAGGACTATGTGGGAGAAGGTGAGGGTGGGATGATTTGAGAGAGTAGCATTGAAACGCATATATTACCATATGTAAAATAGATGACCAGTGCAAGTTCAGTGCATGAAGCAGGGCACTTAAAGCCAGTGCTCTGGGACAACCCAGAGGCTTGGGGTGGGGAGGGAGGTGGGAGAGAGTTCAGGATGGGGGACACATGTGCACCCGTGGCTGATTCATGCGATGTCTGGCAAAAACCACCATAATATTGTAAAGTAATTAGCCTCCGATTAAAATAAATTAATTAATTTTTAAGAAGAAAAAAAAAAGAATCTTTCTGCAATGCAGGAGACCCAGGTTCAATCCCTGGGTCAGGAAGATCCCCTGGAGAAGGGAATGGCAACCCACTCCAGTATTCTTGCCTAGAGAATTCCATGGACAGAGGAGCCTGGTGGGCTACAGTCCGTGGAGTCTCAGAGTCGAGCTTGCCTGAGTGACTAACACACACACAGACACCTTCATACATACCTTCTTATATAAGCATTCACACTGAGACAGAGCCAGGGAGATATGTTACCCTTGATACTTCTTATGACAGATATATATCCAGTAGAATAATGGCCTCCAAAGGTAGAGGTTTAGGATAGTAGTTTAATCTTAAGTAATTCATGAAAAATGATTATCACTGTTAGATGTATACTTATTGTATAGATTCTCTATCTGAAATAAACATTTATGTGCACATTTGTGTATCTAATTCTTTCTAAAGATATCAAAAAGCTTTAGTTAGAAATACCGTTCTTCATAGTATTTTATAATATTAACTTACCCCAAACAAGGGCAAGGTATATAAAATGTACAGATATTAGTTATATCTCATATTGCTATATAAATTTAATTCAGTCCCAGTCCAAGACCCAAGAGGGCTTTTAAAGAGAATTTAGCAAGCTAGTTCTACAATTCATTTGAAAAAGAAAGGGACCCCAGTGACCATGAATGTTTTGAAATGAAAAAATGCGGGACAGCTTTCCCTGCTAGATATTGGAGCATGGAGTCTACAGTGTAGACTTAGTTTGCAACACACTGTAAGACTTCTGCTCCTGTTCACGATGAAACGACTGGGTCCAGATTTAGCCTCCTCCTATACAACTAAATCACTAGAAAAGATATGTAAAATAATAGTTTTAAGGCGTGGACAACAGGCAACACAGAAAAGGAAGACAAACAAGGTGAACCTTATGATTGCTTGAGCATACTGCCTGGAGAGAATTTCTCAGCTGCAGCACAGGAAGGAGCGCCTAAACCGAGTGGTCTCTGACCTTGGAGGAGGTTAAGGCAGCTGGAATTTTTGGGTCAGGCTAGAGAGCAAAGGGCCATATGGGAAGAACTCAGAAGATATGTGGAGTCCCCGCTGAGAGCTCAACTCACCAGCTTAGTTGCTGGGCGGCTTAAACAACAGACGTTCATTTCTCTATTGCCATTATTCTGTAGTAATTTTAAGGAGAGTAGGGCTTCCCTGGTGGCTCAGTGATAAAGAATCCGTCTGCCAAGGCAGGAGACCCAGGTTTGATCCTTGGGTCAGGAAGATCCCCTGGAGAAGGAAATGGCAGCCCACTCCAGTATTCTTGCCTGGAAAATCCCATGGACAGAGGAGCCTGGTGGGCTACAGTCCACGGGGTCGCAAAGAGTCAGACACAACTTAGTGCCTAAATAACAATAACAATAATCCATAAACATATCGAATTGATGTGCTGTATACCTCAAACTAATATAATATTGTAAATTAAATAAAAACTTTAAAAATTTTTTAAAAGAAATATTGTTCTTAGTGAATTAAAACTAATTTAGCTTGAAGTGTTTCAAACTTTATGAATTTTATGAATGTTCTCAAGTTTATTATACATGCATATGTAATTTCTCATATGTGTATTTATGAATTTCCTTGATAATTTTGATATCCTATGAGAATTCTTAATAGCTAAATTTATTTTCTATGTATCTCCAGTCATATTTCAATTGATATCACATTTTTAAACAAAATATAAATTGTGAATTGTGTAGAGATTAAAATGGAAAGAATGTTGGAAGATAGTATGTAGAAAGATAACTCAAGAAGCATCTTATCTTCTTTCTTTTGACTAGACCACATTTAAACCTAGTTTAAACAATGACTGAAGAAGATTCCATTACCTTGCTAAGCTAATGTGAACCTTTACATTTCAGGTTTATTTTTTTCAAGTGATCTATTTATTCAGTATTAATTATTTAAGATCTTAGATCAGGCAGAATCTATTGCAGTAATTCACATTCAGCAAATATCATTTTTATAAAAAAAATACATGGAATTAAAAATAAATCAATGGCAATACATCCTCAGTTGATAGTGTTGAGTAAATATCACCAATTAGCATTTTGCTTAGAATAGTTATGGCACAGATTCTTTGCAACCTCTTACCTGTCAACCTGAGCTATGGTCCTACTTGTAAAAGTAAATAAGCCTAGTGAGGTTTTGAATTCCTGAAAGAAATGTTACTCCTTGCAGTAAACACCAGGGCCACAGTTGACATTTGTCCAAGTTGTGCACTGCACAAGGCTGCCCAGCTCATGTTTCATTTGCCAGGTTGGTGGGGGCCAAACCTGCCGGGAGGAAAGCCTCTTTATCGAATTAATGAAAATCTCAATTTGAGTCATCAGGACTCTGAATGAAGTGCATGGGGAGTACACTGAGCAAAACTGTTGGAGTCTTACTGGGGGTATCAGGGTCTGAGATGAGAAGAGTGCATCCAGGAGGAAATGTGTGGGGCTTCTCTGGTGGCTCAGTGGTAAAGAATCTGCCTGCCAATGCAGGAGACACGGGTTCTATCCCTGATCTGAGAAGATCCTACGTGCCTCAGAGCAGCTCAGCTATGTGTCACAACTATTGAGCCTGTGCTAGAGCCCAGGAGTTGCAACTACGGAACCCATGTGCTCCAACTACGGAACCCATGTGCTCCAACTACTGAACCCATGTGCTCCAACTACTGAAACCCTCACACCCTAGAGCCCATGTTGTGAAACAATGGAAACCCTTGTAATGAAAAGCCCACACACTGCAACTAGAGAGTCTCCCCTGCTTGCCACACCTGGGGAAAAGCCCACACAGCAATGAAGACCATGGGATTCTCCAGGCAAGAATATTGGAGTGGGTCGCCACTTCCTCCTCCAGGGCATCTTCCCAACTCAGAGATGGAACCTGAGTCTCTTAAGTCTCCTGCATTGGGAGGCCTGCTCTTTACCACTAGTGCCACCTGGGAAGCCCACAAATAAATAAAATTATTGGGAAAAAAAAAAGGAAATCTGTGGTGGGCAATAGACATCATCCTGGAGAAAAGCCACTGCTGGGTGTAAAGGAGATAGACAATCAGTAGCTGAAACTATGGAAATGAGTGAGATGCTCAGGGACTGTGTATAGAGGGGAGGAGAAGAAGGCAGGGGTGTGGGGGAGGGTTAGCTCAGAAGTACAGAAGAGGACGAGGAAAGGGAAGCCCCATCAGACAGTGGAAGACCCAGAAAACTTTGCCAAGAAACTGAACAATTCAGCCCTGTGAACTTTGTTACCGGGTTTACAATTAGGAGGTCAGTTAGTAACTTTATTCATCTGTGGTTTTTCAAAGCAGTAATGCCATGGTTTTAGGAGTGACTCAGTATTGAAAATGTATGGAGAATGAAAATAGAATATACTCTTTCTAAAATTTGGAGTCATAGGCAGGAGGGAGAAAGGAGCTAAAAATATCCACCCATGTTGAGATGTGAGAAAAAAAATCTTTCATTGAACAGAGTTCATTTTATCTTCAAGAGACTGTGTGAAGTTGTTTGTTCCTTTTACTGTTAGTTTTAGCTCATCTGAACTAGAGTCATGAGTCTACAAATGAGAAATGGTAGTGACCTTGAAAGGCATAGTTTCTAGCCAAAGTCAAATATATCCTCATAAGCATTCATTGAGAGCACATTGAACATATAGATCTGTGACTTTTTGATTGTCAGCAGAGTATTAAAAGAATATTAATTTTGGCCCTGATGTCTTGTTAGAAATCTTCGTTGCAGGACATCTGTAATATATTTATTGGATACTTACTGCACATAAGGGATGAGACTACACATTTGAATTAGTAAGATAGGTGCATGTGTGTGTGCTCAGTCATGTCCGACTCTTTGCAACCCCATGGACTGTAGCCTGCCGGCCTCCTCTGTCCATTGAATTTTCCAGGGAAGAACACTGGAGTGGGGTGCCATTTCCTTCTCCAGGGAATCTTTCCAACCCACTATCAAATGTGCCTCTCTTGCCTCTCCTGCATCGGCAGGTGATTCTTTTTTTTTTTTTTTTCATTTATTTTTATTAGTTGGAGGCTAATTACTTTACAATATTGTAGTGATTTTTGCCATATATTGACATGAATCAGCCATGGGTTTACATGTGTTCCCCATCCCCCTCCCACATCCCCCCCCATCCCATCCCTCTGGGTCTTCCCAGTGCACCAGCCCTGAGCACTTGTCTCCTACATCCAACCTCGGCTGGTGGTCTGTTTCACCCTTGATAGTATACTTGTTTCAATGCTATTCTCTCAGATCATCCCACCCTCGCCTTCTCCCACAGAGTCCAAAAGTCTGTTCTGTACATCTGTGTCTCTTTTTCTGTTTTGCATATAGGGTTATCATTACCATCTTTTTAAATTCCATATATATGCGTTAGTATACTGTATTGGTCTTTATCTTTCTGGCTTACTTCACTCTGTATAATGGGCTCCAATTTCATCCATCTCATTAGAACTGATTCAAATGAATTCTTTTTAATGGCTGAGTAATATTCCATGGTGTATATGTACCATAGCTTCCTTATCCATTCGTCTGCTGATAGGCATCTAGGTTGCTTCCATGTCCTGGCTATTATAAACAATGCTGCGATGAACATTGGGGTGCATGTGTCTCTTTCAGATCTAGTTTCCTTGGTGTGTATGCCCAGGAGTGGGATTGCTGGATCATATGGCAGTTCTATTTCCAGTTTTTTAAGAAATCTCCACACTGTTCTCCATAGTGGCTGTACTAGTTTGCATTCCCGCCAACAGTGTAAGAGGGTTCCCTTTTCTCCACAGCCTCTCCAGCATTTATTGCTTGTAGACTTTTGGATAGCAGCCATCCTGACTGGCGTGTAATGGTACCTCATTGTGGTTTTGATTTGCATTTCTCTGATAATGAGTGATGTTGAGCATCTTTTCATGTGTTTGTTAGCCATCTGTATGTCTTCTTTGGAGAAATGTCTGTTTAGTTCTTTGGCCCCTTTTTTTGATTGGGTCATTTATTTTTCTGGAATTGAGCTTCAGGAGTTGCTTGTATATTTTTGAGATTAATCCTTTGTCTGTTGCTTCATTTGCTATTATTTTCTCCCAATCTGAGGGCTGTCTTTTCACCTTGCTTATAGTTTTCTTTGTTGTGCAAAAGCTTTTAGGTTTCATTAGGTCCCATTTGTTTATTTTTGCTTTTATTTCCAATATTCTGGGAGGTGGGTCATAGAGGATCCTGCTGTGATTTATGTCAGAGAGGGTTTTGCCTATGTTCTCCTTATAGTTTCTGGTCTTACATTTAGACCTTTAATCCATTTTGAGGTTTTTTTTTTTGTGTGTGGTGTTAGAAAGTGTTCTAGTTTCATTCTTTTACAAGTGGTTGACTAGTTTTCCCAGCACCACTTGCTAAAGAGGTTGTCTTTTTTCCATTGTATATTCTTGCCTCCTTTGTCGAAGATAAGGTGTCCATAGGTTCGTGGATTTATCTCTGGGCTTTCTATTCTGTTCCATTGATCTATATTTCTGTCTTTGTGCCAGTACCATACTGTCTTGATGACTGTGGCTTTGTAGTAGAGCCTGAAGTCAGGCAGGTTGATTTCTCCAGTTCCATTCTTCTTTCTCAAGATTACTTTGGCTAGTCGAGGTTTTTTGTATTTCCATACAAATTGTGAAATTATTTGTTCTAGTTCTGTGAAAAATACCGTTGGTAGCTTGATAGGGATTGCATTGAATCTATAGATTGCTTTGGGTAGTATTGCTTTGGGTAGTCATTTTGACAATATTGATTCTTCCAATCCACGAACACGGTATTTTCTCCATCTATTTGTGTCCTCTTTGATTTCTTTCATCAGGGTTTTATAGTTTTCTATATATAGGTCTTTCCTTTCTTTAGATATATATACTCCTAAGTATTTTATTCTTTTTATTGCAGTGGTGAATGGTATTTCTTTAATTTCTCTTTCTGTTTTTTCATTGTTAGTGTATAGGAATGCAAGGGATTTCTGTGTGTTAATTTTATGTCCTGGCAGGCAATTCTTTACCACTGTGCCACCTGGAATGCCCATTAAGAGAGTAGGGGAAGGGAAATACTGTTTACAGAAGACCATACGTTCTTTCAGTCACTTCCCATTACTCCCACATAAGATAACTATTGTTGGTTCCATCTTACAGATGTGGAAACTGAGACTCAGAGAGATTAAGTGACCTGGCAAAGGTTATGTGCTGGGATATATAAAACCCTCCAAGGTCAGCATTTGTCACATTTCCCTCTCTTACATATACCTTCCTCCAGCCCTCAAGGGTCTTGGTAGTTTAGTGTGAGGCATACATCTTATACCTAGCTAGCATGAGCTAACTTTTATTTTAAAAAAAAGTTACAAGTATTTTAGGAGTTCAGAAATAAGGAAAGAACATATCCAAAAGAGGGTCAAGTAAAGCTTAGGGAAAAGAGGTCACTGAGATGAGCCATCAGTGACCAACAATAATGATAGTGGGATCATAGAGGAGGCAGAGATGGGACTTTTACTGCAAGGACTAATATTTCTTTTAGAAACTCAAATTCCTACTGTGTTAAAAAAAAAAAACAAAAACGTTTGGTTTGGTTGCACTGGGTCTTAGTTGCAGCACATGGGATCTTTGATCTTTGTTTCAGCATGCAGGGTTGGACACGACTAAAGTGACTTAGCAGCAGCAGCAGCAGGGTCTTTAGTTGCAGCATGCGGGATCTAGTTCTCTGACCAGGGATCAAACCCGGGCTCCCTGCATTGGAATCAGGGAGTCTTAAACACTGGACTACCAGGGAAGTCCCTCAAATTCCTACTGTGTTATCCCCCAAGTAGCTCCATAGCTGAGGTTGCCAGGTCAGTTCAGTTCAGTTCAGTCACTCAGTCACGTCTGACTCTTTGCAACCCCATGGACTGCAGCACACCAGGCCTCCCTGTCCATCACCAACTCCCGGAGTTTACTCAAGCTTATGTCCATTGAGTCGGTGATGCCATCCAACCATCTCATCCTCTGTCGTCCCCTTCTCCTCTTGCCCCCAATCCCTCCCAGCATCAGGGTCTTTTCCACCGAGTTAACTCTTCGCACGAGGTGGCCAAAGTTTTGGAGTTTCAGCTTCAGCATCAGTCCTTCCGGTGAACACCCAGGACTGATCTCCTTTAGGATGGACTGGTTGGTCTCCTTGCAGTCCAAGGGACTCTCAAGAGTCTTCTCTAACACCACAGTTTAAAAGCATCACTTTTTCCAATTTGCCTTGATTCATGGACCTAACATTCCAGGTTCGTATGCAATGTTGCTGTTTACAGCATCGGACCTTGCTTCTATCACCAGTGCCATCCACAACTAGGTATTGTTTTTGCTTTGGCTCCATCCCTTCATTCTTTCTGGAGTTATTTTTCCACTGATCTCCAGCAGCATATTGAGCACCTACCGACCTGGGGAGTTCCTCTTTCAGTATGCTATTATTTTGCCTTCTCATACTGTTCATGGGGTTCTCAAGGCAATACTGAAGTGGTTTGCCATTCCCTTCTCCAGTGGACCGCATTCTGTCAGACCTCTCCACCATGACCTGACCGTCTTGGGTGGCCCCACATGGCATAGCTTAGTTTCACTGAGTTAGACAAGGCTGTGGTCCTGGGATCAGATTGGCTAGTTTTCTGTGATTATGGTGTCAGTGTGTCTGCCCTCTGATGCCCTCTCGCAACACCTACCATCTTACTCGGGTTTCTCTTACCTTGGACGTGGGGTATCTCTTCACGGCTGCTCCAGCAAAGCGCAGCCGCTGCTCCTTACCTTGGACGAGGGGTATCTTCTCACGGCCGCCCCTCCTGCCCTTGAACGTGGAGTAGCTCCTCTCCGCCCTCCTGTACCCGCGCAGTAGCCACTCCTTGGCGGTGGGGTAGCCAGCCTTAGGAGGGCAGAAACCAAAAGGAAGAAAGAATTCAACCTTGAAGCCTGGGCAAAGGAGACCTCAAACACAATAAGTTAAAAACAAATAATGAAAAGGCAGAGAAATACTACACAAATGAAGGAAGAAACTAGAAGCACAGTTGTCCAAATAAATGAAGAGGAAGTAGGCAAACTACCTGGAAAAGAATTCAGAATAATGATGGTAAAGATGATCAAAAACCTTGAAAACAAAATGGAGAAAATGCAAGAATCAATTAAGACCTAGAAGAATTAAAGAATAAATATGCAAAAAAAAAAAAAGAATAAATATGCAGAGACAAACAACACAATTACTGAAGTTAAAAATATTGTAGAAGGAATCAATAGCAGAATATCTGAAGCAGAAGAATGAATCAATGAGCTGAAGATAAAATGGTGGAAATAACTTCTGAAGAGCATAATAAAGTAAAAAAGAATGAAAATAACTGAGGATAGTCTCAGAGACCTCTGGGACAATATCAAACACATCAACATTCAAATTATAGCAATCCCAGAAGAAGACGAGAAAAAGAAATGGTATGAGAAAATTTTTGAAGAGATTATAGTTGAAAATTTCCCCAACATGGAAAATGAAATAGTCAGTCAGTCCAAGAGGCAGAAAGAGTCCCATACAGGATAAACCCAAGAAGAAACAAGCCAAGACACATACTAATCAAACTAACAAAGACTAAACACGAAGAAAGAATATTAAAAACAGCAAGGGAGAAGCAACCAGTAACATACAAGGGAAACCCCATACACTTAACAGCTGATCTTCCAGTAGAAACTCTTCAGGCCAGAAGGGAATGACAGGGTATATTTAAAGTACTGAAAGGGAAAAATCTACAACCAAGATTACAGTACACAGCAAGGATCTCATTCAAAATTGATGGAGAAATAAAAAGCTTTTCAGACAAGCAAAAGTTAAGAGAATTCAGTACCACCAAACCAGCTTTACAACAAATGTTAAAGGGACTTATATAGTCAAGAAATACAAGAGAAGAAAAAGATCTACAAAATCAACCCCAAACAATTAAGAAAATGGCATTAGGAACATATATATCAATAATTAGTTTAAATGTAAATGGTTTAAATGCTCCAACCAAAAGACACAGACTGGCTGAATGGACACAAAAACAAGACCCATATATATGCTGTCTACAAGAAACCCACTTCATACCTAAAGACACATATAGACTGAAAGTGAGGGGATGGAAAAATATATTCCAAGCAAATGGGAAGCAAAAGAAAGCTGGAGTAGCAATCCTCACATAAGACAAAGTAGACCTTAAATGAAGAAGATTGCAAGAGATAAGGAAGGACACTACATAATGATCAAGGGATCAAGCCATGAGGAAGACATAACAATTGTAGATATCTATGCACCCAACGTAGGAACACCTTAATGCGTAAGACAAACACTTACAGACATAAATGGAGAAATTGACAGTAACACGATAATAGTAGGAGACTTTAACACCCCGCTCACACCAATGGACAGATCATCAAAACAGAAAATTAATAAGGAAACACAGTATTAAATGATACATTAGATGAGGTGGATCTCATTGATATCTTCAGGACATTCCATCCAAATGCAGAAGAATACATCTTCTTCTCAAGTGCACATGGAACATTTTCCAAGATAGACCACATCTTAGGTCACAAATCAAATCTCAGTAAATTTAAGAAAATTGAAATCGTATCAAGCATCTTCTCCAACCACAACGCTATGAGACTAGATATCAATTACAAGGAAAATAAACTGTAAGAAACACAAACACATGGAGATTAAACAACACATTTCTAAGTAACCAACAGGTTGCTGAAGAAATCAAAAGGGAAATAAAAAAATTTCTAGAAACAAATGGCAATGAAAACACAGCTCCAAACCTATGGGATGCAACAAAAGCAGTTCTAAGAGGTAAGTTTACAGCAATACAATCCTACCTCAAGAAACAAGAAAAACATAGAATAGACAGCCTAACTTTATACCTAAAACAACTGGAAAAAGAACAACAACAACAAAAACCCTAAAATTCGTAGAAGGAAAGAAATCATAAAGATCCAAGCAGAAATAAATGAAAAAGAAATGAAAGAAACAATTCTAAAGATTAATAAGACTAAAAGCTGGTTCTTTGAGAAGATAAACAAAATTGACAAACCTTTAGCCAAAATCATCAAGAAAAAGAGAGAGAAGAATCAGATGAACAAAATTAGAAATGAAAAAGGAGAGGCTACAACAGACAATGCTGAAATAGAAAGGATTATAAGAAACTATTATGAACAACTATATGGCAATAAAATGGATAAAGAAAGAAATGGACAGATTCTTAGAAAAGTTCAATCTTCCAATACTGAACCAGGAAGAAATAGAAATTATGAACAACCCAATTACAAGCACTGAAATTGAAGCTGGGGTAAAAAAATCTCCCACCACCAAAAAAAAAAAAAAGGCCCAGGACCAGATAGCTTCATGGGAGAATTCTGTCAACCATTTAGAGAAGAGCTAATGCCTATCCTTCTAAAACTCTTTCAAAAAATTGCAGAGGAAGAAACACTTCCAAACTCACTCTACAAGGCCACCTGATACCAAAACCAGACAAAGACAACACACAAAAAGAAAACTACAGACCAATATCACTGATGAACATAGATGCAAAAATCCTCAGAAAAAATTTAGCAAACAGAATTCAGCAATATGTCAAAAAGCTCATACACCATGATCAAGTTGGGTTTATTCCAGGAATGCAAGAATTCTTCAATATATGCAAATAAATCAATGTGATATACCATATTAACAAATTGAAAGATAAAAATCACGATAATCTCAATAGATGCAGAAAAAGTCTTTGACAAAATTCAGCACCCATTTATGATTAAAACTCTTCAAAAAATGAACATAGAAAGAACCTACCTCAATATAGTAAAGGCCATATGAGATAAGCCTACAGCAAACATTATTCTCAATACTGAAAACCTGAAAACATTGCCCCTAAGATCAGGAACAAGACAAGGGTGTCCACTTTCACCACTATTATTCAACATAGTCCTGGAAGCCCTAGCTAAAGCAATCAGAAAAGAAAGAGAAATAAAAGGAATCCAGATCAGAAAAGAAAAAGTAAAGCTCTCACTGTTTGCAGATGACATGATACTGTACATAGAAAACTCTAAAGATAGTATCAGAAAATTACTAGAGCTAATCAGTGAACTTAGCAAAATTGCCAAATACAAAATCAATACACAGAAATCACTTGCATTTCTATATATTAACAAAGAATAATCAGAAAGAGAAATTAAGGAACCAATCCCATTCACCATTGCAACAAAAAAAAATTAAATAGGAATAAAATTACCTAAAGAGACAAAAGAACTGTACACAGAAAATTATAAGACACTAATGAAAAAAATCAAAGATGACATAAACAGATGGAGAGATATTCTATGTTCCTGGGTAGGAAGAATCAATATTGTGAAAATGACTGTACTACCAAATGCAATCTACAGATTCAATGTGACCCCTATCAAATTACCAATGGCATTTTTCACAGAACTAGAACAAAAATTTCACAATTCATATGAAACACAAAAGACCCCAAATAGCCAAAACAATCCTGAGAAAGAAGAATGGAGCTGGAGGAATCAACCTTCCTGACTTCAGACTATACTACAAAGCTATAATCATCAGGACAGTATGGTCCTGGCACAAAAACAGAAATATAGACCAAGGAACAAGATAGCCCAGAATAAACCCATGTGCCTATGGGTACCTTATTTTTGACAAAGGAGGCAAGAGTATTCAATGGGGCAAAGACAGTCTCTTCAATAAATGGTGCTGGGAAAACTGAACAGCTACATGTAAAAGAATGAAATTAGAAGACTTCCTAACACCACACACAAAGATACACTCAAAATGGATTAAAGACCTAAACAGACCAGAAACTGTAAAACTCTTAGAGGAAAACATAAGCAGAACACTCGTTGACAGAAATCAAAGCAAGATCATCTATGACACACTTCCTAGAGTAACAGAAATAAAAACAAAAGTAAACAAGTGGGACCTGATTAAACTTAAAAGCTTTTGCACAGCAAAGGAAACTATAAGCAAGGTGAAAAGAAAACCTTCAGAATGGGAGAAAACAATAGCAAATGAAACAACTGACAAAGGATTAATTTCCAAAATATACAAGCAGCTCATACAACTCAGTGCCAGAAAAACAAACAACCCAATCAAAAAGTGGGGAAAAGACTTAAACAGATATTTCTCTAAAGAAGACATACAGATGGCTAACAAACACATGAGAAGATGCTCAACATCACTAGTTATTAGAGAAATGCAAATCAAAACTACAGTGAGGTATCACCTCAAACCAGTCAGAATGGCCATCATCAAAAAGTTTACAAACAGTAAATGCTGGAGAGGGTGTGGAGAAAAGCAAACACTCTTGCACTGTTGGTGGAAGTGTAAATTGATACAGCCACTATGGAAGACAGTATGGAGATTCCTTAAAAAAAAACTAGGAATAAAACCACTATATGACCTAGCAATCCCACTCCTAGGCATATACCCTGAGGAAACCAAAACTGAAAAAGACACATGTATCCCATTGTTCATTGCAGCACTATTTACAATAGCTAGAACATGGAAGCAACCTAGATGTTCATCGACAGATGAATGGATAAAGAAGTTGTGGTACATATACACAATGGAATATTACTCAGCCATAAAAGGAACACATTTGAGTCAGTTCTGATGAGGTGGATGAACCTAGAACCTATTATACAGAGTGAAGTGAGTCAGAAAGAGAAACATAAACATCATATTCTAACACATATGTGCAGAATTTAGAAAAATGGTACTGAAGAATTTATTTACAGGCAGCAATGGAGAAACAGACATAGAGAATAGACTTATGGACATGGGGAGAGGGGAGGGGAGGGTGAGATGTATGGAAAGAGTAACATGGAAACTCACATTACCATGTGTAAAATAGACAGCCAATGGGAATTTGCTGTGTGGCTCAGGAAACTCAAACAGAGGCTCTGTATCAACCTAGAGGGGTGGGATGGGGAGGGAAGTGGGAGGGAGGTTCAAGAGGGAGGGGATATATGTATACCTTTGGTGATTAATGTTGAGGTTTGACAGGAAACAAAAAAAAATCTGTAAAGCAATTATCCTTCAATAAAAAAAGAAATTTAAAAAAAGAATTATCCAAGGCTAATCTTGTTTCATGAATCTCTCCCTCTCATTTATTTTTTGTTTTCTGATGGTGTATTTAAAACTAAAACCTGGATATCATATCACTACATGTATAAATGCTGAAATATTAATCTCTAATTGATAACCTTTCTGTAACATAACCATCATTTCATTATTGACTCTAATAAACATAATAATTATTTAAATGTCATCATACCCAGTTCATATTCAAACTACCTCAGTTGTCTCAAAAACATCCCTTTATAGATGGTTTGAATGAAGATCCAAAACCCACACTTGGAATTTAATTGCTATAGCTCTTCAATCTCTTTTATTCTACAGTCGCCTTCCTTCTCATTTTATTTGTTCACGTCATCAATTTTTCCAGGACGTTTGTCCTATACATAGAATGCCCCACATTCTGGATTGATCTGACTTTCTTATGGTGCTATTTAACTTATTCTCTTACCTTCTGTATTTCTTTTAAATATCTTCTGTAAGTTCTATTTAGAGGGTTGATTAGGTTCTGGTTTGATTTTCAGGAAGAACCTCTTATAAAGGCATAATATACTTCTTACTTCATCATGTCAAGAGGCATAAAATGTTTGGTTGATTGACAGGCCAGTGGTATTGGCCTGCTTTCCACAACCTGTCACCTAATAGCTTTTGCATCCTTGGAGGCTCATTGCCTGTAACAACTTTTTCATTGTGGATTGCAAATGAGCCCTGGATGTTTTTTGAGCTGAGAAATGATATGTTCAGAAATGTGCCTTAGAAAACAGAGCCTGACAAAAGAATGTAGGGTGAAGTAGAATAAAGGAAGTATAAAGATGCTTACAGACTAAATTCTTGTTTTCATGGAACAAGGAAATGGAAAGCTAGACTCAAAGGATTTGGGGGAGAATGAATATAGAACTTGTCAATAGAGTCCATTTACTGAATCAGACATAACACTTGAGTTTTTAGGCTTGCAGAGTAGCAATGTGTTCAACAAAAACAGGTAAGTCAGAAGTCATGACTGGCTTGCAGTGGAAACTGAGAAGTTTGGTTTGGGAATGTTGAGCTGATGATGGCATATCTTGGCTTAGACATCTGGTGAGCAGTTGCGAATGCAGGATTGCAGCTTGGAAAAGAATTTAGGACATAAGTCAGGTAATACTTAAAGCCAAACAGTATATTTGATAGCTGATGAAGGAAGTAAAATGAAAAGACAAAAGGTTTAGATACAAATGTGGGCAATCTTGACATTTATGAGCTTTGTCAACCCTCCTTCTCAAAGCTCTGGTTTATTTAGTTTTGGTTTAGCCCAGGGTAACTCATTTCCAGGCCTCTGATGACTGGCTCAGCAGTTTCCCTTCCCATAGCTCAGCTTTCTTCTTTCTGATGGAAAGAAATGCCCTCAAGGCCAATATGTATTTCAACTCATGTTACTTTATTTTTCCCAAGGCCAGAAGGTAAAAATATGACTTCTACTCTGCGACCTCCTTTCTCTTCCCTCAAATTCAATTTCCTTTCTTTCTATGACCAGTCTATTATTTAGGGAAGTTTGATGGAGATGGTATGAAGTTAGGACCGTAGAATGGTGAAATAGAGGGCAAAGGCAACTTTTCTTCGCTTTGACTTTAGGAGAGGGGGGCAGAAATGTGTTTGAAGACCAAGGAGAAGAATCCAAGGGAACTGTAATGGGTTTTTACATTTTATTTTTTTATTTTTATTTTTTATTGAAGTATAGTTGAGTTACAATGTTGTATTAATTTCAGCTATACAGTAAAGTGATTCAGTTATACATATACACATATGTATACACACACACAATTGTTTTTAAATATTCTTCTCCATTATGGTTTTTCATAGGATACTGACATAGTTCTCTGGGCTGTACAGTAGGACCTTGTTGTTTGTCCGTTCTGTGTGTAATAGCTTGCATCTCTAACCCCAGCCTCCCACTTATCCCTCAGTCCTCCCCCCTTTGAAGCCACCAACCTGTGCTTTGTATCTGTGATTGTTTGTTTCATAGATAAGTTCACTTGGGTCATATTTTATATTCTACATATAAGTGATATAATGTGGTATTTGTCTTTCTGACTTACTTCACTCAGTATGACAATCTCTGGTTGCATTCATTTGGCTGCAAATGGCATTAATTTGTTCTTTTTTATAGCTGAGTAGTATTCCATTGTATATATGTAACATCTTCTTTATCCATTCCTCTGTTGATGAACATCTTGGTTGTTCCCAGGCCTTGGCGATTGTGAATAGTGCTGCAATGAAGATAGGAGTGCATGTATCTTTTTCAATTATGATTTTGTCCAAGTATATGCTCAGTAGTGGGATTGCTGGATCATATGGTAATTCTGTTTCTAGTTTTCTGAGGAACCTCCATACTGTTCTCCATAGTGACTGCACCAAGTTAGATTCACACCGACAGTATAGGAAGGTTCCCTTTTCTCCACATCCTCTCTGGCACTTGTTATTTGTAGTTTTTAATGATGGCCATTTTGACCAGTGTGAGGTGGTACCTTACTGTAGTTTTGATTTGCATTTCTCCAATAATTAGTGACGTTGAGCATCTTTTCATGTGCCTATTGGCAATTTGTATTTATTCTTTGGGGAAATGCCTCTTTAGGACTTATACCCATTTTTCAATTGGGTTGTTTGCTTTTTTGTTGTTGAGTTGTATGAACTGTTTGTATATTTTGGAAATTAATGGTAATGGTTGACAAGACAAGTGAGAGCAACAGTGAAGAGCAGCATGAGGGCAGAGGGAATAAATACAGTATTACCCTCACACCCAGGAGAGAGGAGGTGAAGATACAGGGAAATATGGAGACGGAGAGCATGGTGGTTGCAGAAGTTTCCATTAAATGTTTTTGCTCTATTTAGTCATCAGCTGAGAATGAGGGAGATTGGGCTTCTGATTTATATAGGAAGCTCAGGAATCATAGAGGAACCACATTCAGGCTCTCCCAGCCTCATCTGACAGTTCTTTTTTCCATCCCATCTCTGAATCTCCTTAGACTCAAAGGGAACATGATACTCCCATCCCTGGGTTCTGTTTAGGTGCCCTTCACAAAATCGATATTGCTCTATGAGATACTACAAGTGAAGCCAAGAATCAAAGTGACCTTCAAACCAGTATTTCTTAAATAGCCTCGGCAAAATGATTTGGAGACAGTATATTAGGAACCATGCAAAAATAGATGATTGTAAATTAAACCCAAGGTTTAAAGCTGGATCTACTTCTGAGTACATTTTAGTTATATTGAGGACACTGAGAGTATTGTAGGTAGTTTACACCTTTAGCTGTAAAATCACAGGGGCTACTGTGGGCATTTAGAGAGCAAGTTGACACTTTCTTTCGACAAAAGGAATGTTTAGGATTCCAAGTCTTTCACCATGGAGTTCATCTTATTTGACCTCTTAAAAATGAGTTAAAAAAAAAAAAGCTAAGTTAAACAAAAAAAGTTTTGACAATCTCTTAGAATATTTGGATGTAAGGGATGATTCTAGAAAGAAGGGACCTCTTGGTTTTGATTGGCAGGAGCAGTAATTTGACTGTATTTAATTTGTATTGTGTTAGGAAAGAAAGCCAGAGTGAGCTTCCCTGGTTCCTGCTGTTTTATAAACCCTTAACTCCATTGAGCTACATCAACCTTGCTTTTGAGAGTCCTTTTTTTAATGTTTGGTTTTTCTAAATTTTCTTTTAGTGCTAGACCTCACTAATTGTTTCCTTATGGCAGCTACTCATGATTTAAAACTGATCATGGGTACATATAGTCCCTAATTCAAGGCTCAAGCTGACATCACAAAAGAACTTACAGTTACGATCTTACTACAGAAAAGGCCCAGAAAATAAGAGCTGTTAAAGATTAGTTTCTTAATAAGGGGAGCTGGTTTTGGTATTTTAAATTTCTGTATATACTGATCCCATTTTTCTGCTTCATCTCTTTTAATCTTCAATGCAAAATGAAAGGTGTAAAGTCTGAAGCTATAAATCTGTTTATAGCTATAACTCCCTTCCCCGGCTTAGCAGAGTTCGACACTATAATAAACACAGTTCTTCTGCAGAAACATTGAATCTGCTTCTTGGATAATTCTTTTGTATGTTGTTTCTTTGAACACAGAGAGTTTTGAGGCATTCTTATCTTTCTGTGTGTTCAATTCACAAGAGTTGATTGAGCACCTACTGTATACTAGGATGACTAGGTAGTTCTAGGGCCTAAAGTTTGATCTTATTTAGTCATTAAAGTAATGTGGTTAAAATGACAATTAAGTGTTTTGTTTTGCATTTGGTGATAATTCCTGAACATTGAAGTAAACTATATTAAACCTGCATATTCTTCAAATGTTTTCAACCTTCTACCTAATACATTTCTCACTGCATTGCTTATTGGTTTTAGGAAATCAATATGTTTACTTTCTTCATCCTCAGGTCAAGTATCTGAAAAAGAAATTTACTTTTATGTTTAGAATGGTTAAAATGTTTTAAATGTTGAGTGTGTGAATCATAATTATTACCATTAGTAGATCAGGCATTCTACAAGTTCCTTCATGGACAATGTTTTATTTAAGCAAACAGTAAGCATTGCTTACCCCATTTTTCAGATGAAGAAACTGAGGCTCAAAGAGAGTATTTAATCTGCAAGTTCACACAGGTGATGACAACCAGGATTTGAGTCTGGATCTGTTTGACTCTAAACCTTGAGCTTTTAATCACAAAGATAATTTATTTTATGTATTTTATTTAAAAATAATTCCCCCAAATTATACTTATTTTCTTTTTCTTTTTTACTTTTTTCTGAAACATTTAAAAAGAAATTATACATAAGCACACATACAACCATACACTGATCTATACTTTTACATAGGAGCTCATACATTTTCACATCAGGTTTTCCACAAAAAGGTTTATATTTGCACATTATTAGCTGAAGTTATTTGCAAAGTTGGAATTCTGTGAAACAACAACAAAAAAAAATTGGTGATTTGCTAAAGAAATATTCCTAAAAATATATTATGGTGGTAAAGCAGATGATATATACATATTAGTTCAAGGTTGAGGTATATCCTTGGAAGAACTCATGTTCACATTTTAGTTAGAGGTAAACCTATGTGAAGTGTACTTTATTCATAAGCAAGGTAGATTTATCCACATGCAAATAGCTAGGGTCCCTATTTTTCAAGTAAATGGTAGATTTTATCATTGTTAATGATATTTGCAGTATGATTTTGTATAGTTTCAGATGCATGCTGAGAACCATGGTCCCAAATTCAGTTTGTTCATGCCTATATGGATTTGAGTATCTTATCTCATTGGTACAATGGACCAAGTGAATGATATAGTCAGGGAGAAGATGGAAATCTTGCAATGAATAGAAATGAGGCTTCCTTCCTACTTGAACAAGAGAACACCAGATACTTCATGTTTCCTTCATCCCTGAGAGACTGTAGATATTGATAAAGAAATGTTTTCAAGGGTGCCTGAGCACACAGACATCAACCAAACCACTGAGGTTGTGTTGTGCTTGTAGAGAATGGCCGTGCAGCCGACTCTGTCTTCTTTATCCTTAAAAGACTACAGAAATGATGGCTTTTAAAATATAGTAATTCCATGTTCAGTTTACGGGAAATATACTTTTTAAGTTAACCTAGAAGAAGGATGGTTTTGGTATGGTGGCAGCACAGTATGACTACCATATATCGTCTATGTTCTTTTTACCCAGTGGTATGGTAGAGGACTCTCTCTCTCTCAGCTCTTTTTGATTAGGTCAGCCAAATCTGCCAACACTCTCTTTGGATTTGAAATACATCCCTAAAACCAGATTTTACACTTTATATAGTTCACTTGACTCTGGAGCTCCTGTGTTTATCAGGGTTGAACCAGCTTGAAAAGTGAAAGTTTTAGCTGCTCAGTCATGTCCAGCTCTTTACAACCGCTTGGACTGTAGCCCACCAGGCTTCTCTGTCTTTGGAATTCTCCAGGCAAGAATACTGGAGTGGGTAGCCTTTCGTTCTCCAGGGGATCTTCCCAATCCAAGGATCGAACCTAGGTCTCCCACGTTGCAGGCAAATTTTTTACCATCTGAGCCACCAGGGAAGCCCTAAACCAGCTTAGGTCAGTGCTTTTCTTCAAATGCGCTAAATTTCAAACTTCAAATGAGTAGGACTTCTTCAACCATGATGATCTGTCAGTGGCCCCCAAGTCCAAAGAGTTAACTGGGCTTGTTAATTCTACCTCAGAAATGTCTCCTAAATCTAGAACTTACCCTGTGTCCTCATTGTCATGATTTTAATTCAGATCTTTGCCATGTCTCTCTTGGACCAAGGCAACAACTTCCTAAGAAGAAAAACATTCCATGCTCTCATCAAAGTTCCATGAAGCACACTTGATCTTGCCATTCTCTTGTTAAATTGATGACCGAATCAACCCAGGGACCTGGGTATTGTTAACCAGTTTTCCCAAATCTCTTTCCTGCTATTCCCTATCTCTACTCCCCACACCACATATGTACTTACCACTCTGAACTCCTCGTCTTTCTCTGATGGTCAGATAGCCTGTCACACAGCTGCATGTTCATCCCTTCTGCCTGAACAGCCCCACTCCCCCCACCCCACCCCCCAGGCTCCCTTATCCCAACCAACTTTCCAGAGCCAGTTCCAATATCATCTTTTAAATTCCAGCTCTCCTACCTTCATTCCTTTCTGTACTCTGACAACACAGCATCTATTTCACTAGTTATAATTATATTTACAAGTCTAGACTCAGAGCACATTGCCTGACTGATGAAAAAGTGAAAATGAAAGGTGAAAGTGTTAGTCACTCAGCCAAGTCGGACTCTTTATGACCCCCTGCTGTAGCCCCGTTAGGCTCCTTTGTCCATGGAATTCTCCAAGCAAGAATGCTGGAATGGGTAGTCATGTCCTCCTCCAGGGGATCTTCCCAACCCAGGGATTGAACCCAGGTCTCCTGCATTGCGGGCAGATTCTTTACCATCTGAGCCACTACAGTTGGCCATAAATGCTTAGAAAATGAAATTGTTTGTCCTCCCAATTCTACAGTAATGCAAAGATTCATCAGAAAAAGGATTGTTTTATATCAAAAATACAAATGATTTACACTTTTCTGTGATTCTTATTCCATCATTCTTATTTCAGCAGTTCTGGCTGCCAAGAATTTCCAGGGTTTGCTCCTTTTCCATTTTTATACCTCTAGCAGAATTTATTTATTTATTTTTTTCATGACTGCCGTCTCATAAAAATCATCCCCTCTTTAGCTATTGTCAGTTCAAAGTAGACAAAATTTACAGTTCTTGTGAGTGAAAAGCCTTTATTAGGCCATTCAACCCCTGTGAATATGTCTGTCTTTTCCAGATATATTTGGATTACTTTTATTTAGATTGAAATTCATATTTTCCTGAATTTCATTTATTGTGCCTCTTATTCTTGTGCTTTTAGTTTGGTTTTATCATTTAATTGAAGTAGATAATAGACTGTGATAGAAGAGCTGAAATCTTAGTTGTTTGGATAGAAATAGAATTTAAGAGACTAAAATTATTATAGGCCCACATTAAAGTCTTGTTACAAATAGGTTTGTGGCTCTAAGTTCTGTATTTGAAGTCATTTGAATAGGAACTAATTTGAAGTTTGCCACTGAAATTTATAAATATTTGGTGGTAAGTTAAGAACACTAACAATGCTCTAAAAGAAATGTACCAGCTATTAGTTAACAACACTAATAATAAAGATTTTGTTAACTCCTTCAAATTTATGTAATTAGAGCTAATTACATAAAACTACTTATAAAGATTATTTCAAATATTTTATTTATTTATTAAAGTAAACATTATTAAAAATCTGACTTCAACATACTAGACAAGATCAGGACAGGAATCCTAAAAAAAGCCTCATATAAAGCTGTGACTCTATTCACCTATTTGTGATGAGTAATTTTACCATATTTCCTTCCCATTGACCTCAACCTTGTTTTAGCAACAAGCTTTTACCTTCAAGTAGTTACCACCAGCCATTGATACTGATACCTGGACAACATATTCATCCACTAAATATTAGATTGTTCGCTCAGTGTAGGTGGGAGCAGCAAAAAGCCATTATAAAATACTCTGATTCAAATAATTCATTAATTTGTATCGCTGCCTATCCTTTAGTTTACACCAGAGGATTTTGTTTTGTTTTACTCTAAAGACAAAAAACAAAACAAAACACAAAACTTAAATCATGACCCAGCTTTAATTTTAAAAGTTAATAATTAGAGTAACCATTCTTTCAATTCTAATGTTTTAATTTAAAAGGATCATGGCTTCCAAATTTTGAAATACTACCTATGTTGCTAAGGTAGCTCATGTTTTTCTGCATATTTAACTCATATTTGCAGTGTAAAGGATCCAGTTTAGAAAGAAGGGTGGGATTTCATTCAGAGCAGAAGAAAACACCTGCGTTAATCCCAGGAGCACAAATGGGGTCTGGAGTGTCCAGAGCAGCCACCGCAGCTGTGGATGGAGGCTGACCTCTGCTTCAGCTCTGTCTTGAGCTGGCAGGTGCCAGGACGCCATTCTGTCTGCTCAGAAACACTCCCTTTTGAAGCAGCAGTATTTATTGCTCAATTGTGAATGCAAATTTTCATGTGTTCATGAATTAAGCATCCCTGCTCACAGCAAGTTGTCTAAAGGACTCTAGTGGACACATGTGGCTTTGGCATTAGTAATTGGACTTTGGGGAAAAGAGTCATCTCTGTTGCCCACTGTAAAATAATTTCATAAAAGCTTTGACCTCAGACCTGCCATATCAGCTAACAAAGTGAATTTGGGGGGCAGAAACAATGAGAGGCTTGACCTCTGAAATCTTGCATGTGGAAGAAAACTAAATTTTAAAGAGAATCTTTTGGTGGCAGTGGGAGGGAGAGACTGAGACGAGTTCGCAGTGATTATAAGTGACCTTACAGTAGCTGGCTGTTTTAGGGGTCGTTTTTCTTAATACCAGTATATAGAGAAGTGTTTGACTTTGGCAATAGGCTATTTAGCTTTTCCAGAAGAGTCTGTTTAGCTTTTCTAAATCAGCGTGTCCCACCATCTCCTCCACCAGTGTTTAGAACATCGCCAAACTCTTTTTAGGCATTCACTGAATGTATATAAAAATCAATTAGTTAAACAACATGCTACTTAATCAAATCAAGACCAGAAATTCCATTGTAATTCTAAAACTTGATGCTAGGTATCCTCTCATTCTTTTCTTTGGGTTTCTTCTGCTCCACCAAAAACAAAATCCTACTTTTAGAGCATTAGTGAGCATTCTGTGTGTGTCAAGAATGACCAATACATTTCTTAAACTTAATTTTAAAAGATACCAGACAAACTGTTCTCATTACATGCTACCTGATTCACTGAAAATATTAAGAAAAATGTTAAGAAACAGTTTTCTTAGGTTCCCATTTTAATGGCAAAATTATCAGGGCATAAGAAAGAAAAGGGTTTGTCTAGCTTGCTTCCATTATCTTAGCCCATCTCACTCTCCCAGATGCTCTAAAATTCCTCTTTTCCACATTTTGAACTTGAGATCTTGAGGCTGCTGTCCTTGACACTATGAAAGGCAATTGGGAGGCATTCAAGAGAGCATCTAGTGAAAGCAGGCACCCATTAGGTTTTCTGACAATCAAGTTCTAGAGCTGCATCCCAACACTTAGCACCCTAATCCACTGCTTTTAAAGTCACACAAGACTAGCTTACAGTCCTGGCCACCTCACTTACAAGAGACCTAACCATGATAATCTTCAAGTTTTATTTCTGGAATCTGTAACAGGGATATCATGATACTTTCCTCATTAGATTGGGAGAAGAGTAAATGTATTAACATGTGGAAGTCCTTTGTTGATGGCAAAATGTACAAAATAGAAGACATGATGTTCTTGTTAATGTCATGCTAACCTTACAGCTGTTACCAGAAGTGCTGCAGAGTGGGAATTTGGCACAGTTCAGTTCAGTTCAGTCGCTCAGTTGTGTCCGACTCTTGGCGACCCCATGAACCGCAGCACACCAGGCCTCCCTGTCCATCACCAACTCCCGGAGTCCACCCAAATCCATGTCCATTGAGTCTGTAATGCCATCCAACCATCTCATCCTCTGTCGTCACCTTCTCTTCCTGCCCTCAATCTTTCCCAGCACCAGGGTCTTTTCCAATGAGTCAGCTCTTCGCATCAGGTGGCCAAAGTATTGGAGTTTCAGCTTCAGCATCAGTCCTTCCAATGAACACCCAGGACTGATCTCCTTTAGGATGGACTGGTTGGATCTCCTTGCAGTCCAAGGGACTCTCAAGAGTCTTCTCCAACACCACAGCTCCTCTGTAACTCATGTTTAGCAGTATATCTTTTGGTAGGTAGAGCATTCTTACATTCCCACCTGAAATGAGACAGCGGTCTCCTTGGGACCTTGGGAGGGACACTTTGCTAGGACTTTGGCTTTACCCCCGTCTTCACTTGTGTTTGTCTCCCAGCCCCGCTAAAGAGGACGGTAAGAGATTGAAGGTAGCTGAAATGCTCCACCTCCTCTGGTAGGCTGAGTCCTGAGACATGACTTCATCTTTGTTGTTTTTGTTCAGTCGCTCAGTCCTGTTCGATGCTTTGCGACCCCATGGACTGCAGCACACCAGGCTTCCCTGGCCTCCACTGTCTCCTAAAGCTTGCTCAGACTTCATGTCCATTGAGTCGGTGATGCTATCCAACCGTCTAATCCTTTGTCGTCCCCTTCTCCTCCTGTCCTAAATCTTTCCCAGCATCAGGGTCTTTTCCAATGATCGGCTCTCTGCATCTTTAGCTCTTACAAACTTTGAGAGCTAGGAAAAAAAAAAATCGATGCCTCTAGAATTCATGTTTCCTGCTAGTATTTTTGTTCAAAGGTAAAAAAAAATCTCAGTGTGGCTGAAGAATAGACAACTGTCCAACAAAATAAAAATCCCCAGAAGACCCACCCATCATCTGATTTATGACAAAGATAACACTGTACTTTGATGGGGAAAGGAGGCATTTTCAGTGAATGTTTTTTGGTTAATTTGATAGCAGTATGGGGGAGAAAAGCATCTTGACTTTGACCTCACATCATATAAATGACCTTGGAAGAGGCAAAAATTTCTTAAGTGAAACACTAAAAGAGATAACTGTAAACAGAAAAAATGTTAAATTGAGTTTAAGAACTTCTATTCATCAAAAACACCTTTAAGAGAATGTAAACTCAATATGCAGTATGGGAGAATATATATTTGTAATAAATATATTCTTTTCTGACAAAAGACTCATATTCAGATATGTAAAGAGCTCTTATCTATCTAATCTATCCAATGTATAATATATGATGAACTCTAGCAAGTAATAGGACAACTCAATAGAAATTGATATGAACAAATACTGTATGGAAGAAGATAGAAAGATACTAAATGGCCAATACATTTATTAAAAAGAGTTAACTTAATCACTGGATAAATACAAAAATTAAAACACTATGTGAAACTACTACACCTCCCACCAGAATGTCTAAAATGAAAAAGATGAAAAATAACAAGTATGGTGATGATATAGGGGAACTGAAAATTCTCATATATTGCTGATGGAAGTATAATTGTTAGAGCCATATTGAAAAACTATTTAACAGTATCTACTAACTAATAACCTGAACATATGTATTCTCTGTAATGTAAAAATTCCACTTCTAGATATACACCCAATAGAAATGCATACAGTTTTTCAGCAGAAGGCATACACTAGGATGTTTATAGCAGCATATTTGTAATAACCAAGACCTAAAAACTTCTGGAAACAAATGGATATCAATAGTAGGAGAAATAAATAAAAAATGGTTTATTCACACAGAGTGATATTATAAAGTAGTGAGGATGATCTACAACTACACACAAAATTTTGCATGAATTTCACACATGCTAAGCAAAAGAGGCTAAAACACTGAATGGATGATTCCATTTATATGAATACACTTATATAGAGTACAAAAGCAGGCAAACTGTTCTATCAAAGGTCAGAATAGTGATTACTATTGGTGGTGAGAAGTAACAAGGGAACATCTCAACGGAGCTTTGGGGTTTCTTTAGCTACATTCTATGTGCATTAGATATGTTTACCCTGTGAAAATTTATTCAGCATTTTATATACTTAGGGCATGTATGCTTTCCTGTTTATATATATAATACCATTTTTGCATTCTAATCATATTATAATTATAGTTTTAGAACCTAAAATTCCTTGAGAGACCTCATTGGCAGGTACAAATCTGTGTCCTTTGCATGAATCTTGTGACTAACCCTAGGTGATCTATTCAAGCTATATTTTAAAATTTATTTAAAATTTTTTTTCTCTTTGTTTTTCCCTTTTTTCAGGGCCCTCCTGGTCTAAAAGGTGATAAGGTAAGAAAATATATAGCAGGAACAAATTTAGTGGAAATCCATACTGGCCTGACTTATACTATGTTACATTTAGATCTTTTTAACTAGCATCATCTACAGACTTTATTCTAAAAACTATCTATCTTCTCATTTTCCTACTCTACAGGGAGAACAGGGCGATCAGGGACCTCGGGTAAGTTGTTCTCTTCCTTTCCTGGGCAGAAAATTAGCTCTTAGTTCCAAATTCATTGAATTAAAGTAGTCCTGGATCCAAAACTATGTTGTGTCATGTGGTTTAGTAATGGCTAACAAAAATACCATATTACTTATAACTGAAATAGCCTTAATTATAACTAATGTTTATATCTTGTTGCATTATCTTAACTTGATACCTGTAAATAGGACACTCTACAATAATGATCCCTTCTGATTAAGGGCCAGAATCACAACTAAAAGTCAACAACAACCACCGTTCCATTGGCTATTGGGTCCTTCAGATTAGTATGCATTGTTTTGTAACATAGAGGCCATGTGGATTCCTATTGAGTTTGCTTTTTTTGCAGTTAAACTTTATGTGCCATTGCATAAATATGATGTATTATAGATGAAAATATTAATGCATTTTATATATTTTGTTCATAAGTTTGAAAAATAGTTATTTGAATTTCTTATTCTTTATAGAATTTTAAACAGATAAAAGGTATAATATCATTTAGCATTCCAGGGAGGAGGGGCATTCTTTTATTCTTCTCAAATGTGGCTTTTTAACCCATCAGAACACAGTGGTGAATGCTTTGTTGTTACCTTGGTAGTGCCAAGTCCTCTGCCTCACATCTGCGCCTTATTACCCAAATGTTCAGACATACTGTTCCAATGATGTAGTGGCTCTATGCAGACATACCTCTCAATTTTCTCATGTCACTATGCACAAACGTGAGTATTTGGTTGAAGAGAGTCATTTTTTACAGAGGAAAAGAACTTTTAAAACTTTCAGGTTGAAAACAGGCACTGTGTAGGTTTTTTTGTAAAATTCACTCTGTGACATTAATTATGGAATTCACTTACATTGCAGCATCATGAAAGATGCAGTCAATGAAAACTTGAAAAGTTTGTAGTCTTACTCCTCCTGTTTAGTAACCTAGATGAAAATTATGGTATGATTTACTCTCCTTTCTATTCTTCTGCCATTTCTTCATGTAGAAATAATGACTATGCTTCAGAGCATTCTGTTTCTCATGGCAGTTTTTCTGTCTGATGTCCGGTTGAAAGTTCCTCTTAACGGTCAAGGATTAAACATCATGAGTGGCATGGATGTGAATGGAATAAAATTCTCATAACCTTCAATGATTACAATGTAACCACTTGCTCTGTATGTGGCAGTTATTTCTCGTGGCATGTCCCCATGCACTGAGTATCATTTCTTTCTACATGCAATATCAAAATCACTCAACTTGCCCTGTCCAGGTAGGAGAGAAATTGTTTCTATTCTAAGAAATCTTCTTTTGGCAAAGGACCTGAGAGGGTGGTTCACAGCTTAGCTGTCATCAGTGTGCACACAGTCATTTTCAAAAAGGTGTGTTGGCTTTCATCGTTCCAAAACGTGATGATTGATTATAAAGCGAGGCCAAATTTTCAGGGTGAAACCCGAAACCATGTGAAATTCACCTGGTTTCATGTTGCATTGCAAGCTAAGACTTGGACCAGCTTCCTTGCAAGTATGGCCAAAGTTCATGAACTACTTTGACGAACCCAGACTGCCTTTCATACAGATTTCAGCCAGTTTTCACACTGACTGGGGCCAAGTTTCACACAATTCGGGGGCCACTTAGCATTTTAGCTGAAAAGTGGCAAAAATTGATCCCATTTTCATCTGGATTTTGCTTTGGGTTGAAACAATTTCAATTGAATTCATAATGCAAGATGAATCTTTATGGATAAAAATTTAAATGTCCTGGGAAGTATATGGGAATGTGCACATGAGAACGTATGGAATTGCCTGGCTTTTCTCAGATTCCTAATTTAGAAACAAGGCAGGACCCATTCAGCAATCTTAGATTTATAATATAAGTAATGCCAGCTACTTATGAGAAAATTCACATATCAATATGGCAAAATGAAGATTTTACATTTCCAGAAAAATCAAAAGTTAGTTAGAACTGGAAATGTCTTTAATTTTAATGAAAACCAACATTTCCCACATTCTCTATGAGCACACACTATTCCAGCTGATGCTGACAGAGGCTCTCTTTTTAAAAATGTGATCTTTGTATTTAAATACCCCTTCCTCCAGTACTCTTGCCTGGAAAATCCCATGGACGGAGGAGCCTGGTAGGCTGTAGTCCATGGGGTCGCGAAGAGTCGGACATGACTGAGCAACTTCACTTTCACTTTTCACTTTTATGCATTGGAAAAGGAAATGGCAACCCACTCCAGTGTTCTTGCCTGGAGAATCCCAGGGATGGGGTCGCGCAGAGTCGGACACGGCTGAAGTGACTTAGCAGTAGCAGTCCACTTTCATCCTATCATAGAATTTTGAATTTTGAACAAATGTCATTCCAAGTAATTTCTTTCTTTCCATAATTAACTATATGATCTTCCATTATTTTAATTCTTTGTTAACTGACTTTCCACTGGGATGTATGCTATTTTCCTGAAAGTAAAGTCCTCTTTTTATTTTCTTGACTCCCCAAATGCCAGACAGGAGTATAATAGGTCATAATATGTGAATCAAAGAAGGAAAAATTTGAAGATGAGATAGATATTAAGAAAGTAGAACTATCTTGAAATACTTGGACATATATTTATCAATATATATTGAGTGTCTACTACGATCAAGGTACCATACTTAACACTATAGAGACTGCAACTGTATCCACTTCTCTCTCTCTCTTCTAATATCAGCAAATTCAGCCTATTCTCATCTCAGCCTATTCTCAGTTCTTGATCACTACTCTAATATTCCAATTGATTTTGTTTCTACTCTTACCCTGCACAATGCATTTCCTAAATAGCAACCTGAACCATTTTATGCTTTAAATTAAGTTGTATTACTCCTTGTTTTAAACCTTAGAATGAAATCCAAACCACTTTGCTTGGCCTCCATGGACCTTCAAGATCTTGCCCTTCAGTTCACTTCAGTTCAGTCATTCAGTCATGTCCAACTCATTGTGACCCCATGGACTGCAGCACACCAGCCCTCCCTGTCCATCACCAACTCGTGGAAGTTTACTCAAACTCATGTCCATTGAGTCAGTGATGCCATCCAACCATCTCATCCTCTGTCGTCCCCTTTTCCTCCTGCCCTCAATCTTTCCCAGCATCAGGGTCTTTTCAAATGAGTCAACTCTTCGCATCAAGTGGCCAAAGTATTGGAGTTTCAGCTTCAACATCAGTCCTTCCAATGAACACCCAGGACTGATCTCCTTTAGGATGGACTGGTTGGATCTCATGCAGTCCAAGGGACTCTCAAGAGTCTTCTCCAACACCACAGTTCAAAAGCATCAATTCTTTGGTGCTCAGCTTTCTTTATAGTCTGACTCACATCCATACATGACTATTGGAAAAACCGTAGCTTTGACTAGACGGACCTTTGTTGATAAAGTAATATCTCTGCTTTTTAACATGTCTAGGTTGGTCATAACTTTTCTTCCAAGGAGCAAGCATCTTTTAATTTCATGGCTGCAGTAACCATCTGCAGTGATTTTGGAGCCCCAAAAAATAAAGTCTGTAACTGTTTCCACTGTCTCTCCATCTATTTCCCATGAGGTGATGGGACCAGATGCCATGATCTTTGTTTTCTGAATGCTGAGCTTTAAGCCAACTTTTTCACTCTCCTCTTTCACTTTCATCAAGAGGCTCTTTAGTTCTTCATCACTTTCTGCCATAAGTGTGGTGTCATCTGCATATCTGAGGTTATTGATATTTCTCCCAGCAATCTTGAGTCCAGTTTGTGCTTCTTCCAGTCCAGGATTTCTCACGATGTACTCTGCATATAAGTTAAATAAGCAGGGTGACAATATATAGCCTTGACATACTCCTTTTCCTATTTGGAACCAGTCTGTTGTTCCATGTCCAGTTCTAACAACTGCATCTTGACCTGCATACAGATTTCTCAGGAGGCAAGTCAGGTGGTCTGGTATTCCCATCTCTTTCAGAATTTTCCATAGTTCGTTGTGATCCACACAGTCAAAGGCTTTGGCATAGTCAATAAAGCAGTAGTAAATGTTTTTCTGGAACTCTGTTGCTTTTTCAATGATCCAACAGATGTTGGCAATTTGATCTCTGGTTCCTCTGCCTTTTCTAAAACCACCTTGAACATCTGGAGGTTCATGGTTCATGTACTGTTGAAGGCAGATGTGGAGAATTTTGAGCATTACTTAGCGTGTGAGATGAGTGTAATAGTGTGGTAGTTTGAGCATTCTTTGGCATTGCCTTTCTTTGGGATTGGAGTGAAAACTGTCCTTTTCCAGTCCTGTGGCCACTGCTGAGTTTTCCAAATTTGCTGGCATATTGAGTGTAGCACTTTCACAGCATCATCTTTTAGGATTTGAAATAGCTCAACTGGAATTCCATCACCTCCACTAGCTCTGTTTGTAGTGATGTTTCCTAAGGCCCACTTGACTTCACATTCCAGGATGTCTGGCTCTACGTGAGTGATCAAACCATTGTAATTATCTGGGTCGTGAAGATATTTTTTGTACAGTTCTTCTGTGTAGTCTTGCCACCTCTTCTTAATATCTTCTGCTTCTGTTAGGTCCATACAATTTCTGTCCTTTATTGAGCCCATCTTTGCATGAAATGTCCCCTTGGTATCTCTAATTTTCTTGAAGAGATCTCTAGTCTTTCCCATTCTGTTGTTTTCCTCTATTTCTTTGCACTGATCACTGAGGAATGCTTTCTTATCTCTCCTGCTGTTCTTTGGAACTCTGCATTCAAATGGATGCATTTGAATGGATGAAAAAAAGAGTTTCTTTTTCTCTTTTGTTTTTGCTTCTCTTCTATTCACAGCTATTTGTAAGCCCTCCTCAGACAGCCATTTTGCCTTTTTGCATTTCTTTTCCTTGGGGGTTGTCTTGATCCCTGCCTCCTGTACAATGTCACAAACCTCCATCCATAGTTCATCAGGCACTGTCTATCATATCTAGTCCCTTAAATCTGTTTCTCACTTCTGCTGTATAATCATAAGGGATTTGATTTAGGTCATACCTGAAAGATCTAGTGGTTTTCCCTACTTTCTTCAATTTAAGTCTGAATTTGGCAATAGGGATTTCATCATCTAAGCCACAGTCAGCTCCCAGTCTTGTTTTTGCTGACTGTGTGGAGCTTCTCCATCTTTGGTTGCAAAGCATATAATCAATCTGATTTTGGTATTAACCATATGGTGATGTCCATGTGTAGAGTCTTCTCTTGTGTTGTTGGAAGAGGGTGTTTGCTATGACCAGTGCATTCTCTTAGCAAAACTCTACTAGCCTTTGCCCTACTTCATTCTATGCTCCAAGGCCAAATTTGCCTGTTACTCCAGGTATTTCTTGACTTCCTACTTTTGCACTCCAGTCGCCTATAATGAAAAGGACATCTTTTTTGGTTTTTAGGTCTAGAAGGTCTTGTAGGTCTTCATAGAACCATTCAACTTCAGCTTCTTCAGCATTACTGGTTGGGGCATAGACTTTGATTACTGTGATATTGAATGGTTTGCCTTGGAAATGAACAGAGATCATTCTGTCATTTTTGAGATTGCATCCAAGTACTGCATTTGACTCTTTTGTTGATTATGATGGCTACCTCATTTCTCCTGAGATTCTTGCCCACAGTTGTAGATATAATGGTCATCTGAGTTAAATTCTCCCATTCCAGTCCATTTTAGCTCACTGATTCCTAAAATGTCGATGTTCACTCTTGCCATCTCCTGTTGGACCACTTCCAAATTGCCTTGATTCATGGACCTAACATTCCAGGTTCCTATGCAGTATTGCTCTTTACAGCATTGCACTTCACTTCTATCACCAGTCATATCCACAACTGGGTGTTACTTTTGCTTTGGCTCCTTTTTGCTTTTGCCCTTGCCTACTCTATAACCTCATCTTGGACTGGTCTTGATCTCCACCCACTATGCTCCATCCAGTTTGCCCTCCACATATTCTTTAAACACAACACAGTCTCAACTTGATGACTTTCCATTTGTTCTTTAATGGTCTTCTCGTGATTGGGTTTTTCTTATCATTGAGATTTCCTCTCAAATATCTCCTTGGGGAGAACTTCCCAGCTACTCAATAAATCTGAGATTGTCCTATTTTGTTTATTTATTTACTTGCTTCTTTTTAAGGAAGGGCATCTGCAAAACATTGTTGCTGTTCAGTCACTCAGTTCTGTCTGACTCATTGTGACCCTATGGACTTTAACACGCCAGGCTTCCCTGTCCTTCGCTCCCACAGTTTTCTCAAACTCATGTCCATTGAGTCAATGCTGCCATCCTCATCTTATCCTCTATTGTCCTCTTTTCCTCATGCCCTCAATCCTTCCCAGCATCAGGGTCTTTTCCAGTGAGTCAGCTCTTTGCATCAAGTGGCCAAGGTATTGCAGCTTCAGCTTTAGCATCAGTCCTTGCCCTTCTTTAAAACAAAAACTCCGTGAGAATAAGGATTTGTTCATACCTCCATCACCTAGGACAATAAAAACTAAATGAATATTTGTTGAATGTTAAAAGAAAATATTATTTCCTCATTACTGCCTTCAAGGAGCTGGTGATCTCATGGGTGCCTGAACGAGAAAACTATGTGGTTGTAGATTATATGCCTTGAATAGCTATACTAAACCATGCTAGATAAGTGGAGCATCTTTCATTTTAAATAATCGCTGGAGACTATAGAAAAGATGGCATTTGAACTAGGACTTGATACATGGGTAATCATTAAAAGATTAGATGAAGAGAAAGACATTAAACTTTCCAGGAAGAAGAAATAGTTCAAATAATATTATACAAGGAGGAAATGACAAGGTTCATTTAAGGAAAAAAAAATTCCATTTGCCAAGGAAATAAGTTAAATATAGAAAAATTGTACCCACATAAGTTTGCAAAACCTTTATTCGAGTTACATTATAGAACATTTTTAATGTCTTGTGTGGTGGGCAATAAGGAACCATTGAAGATTTTTGAGTATAACATTGATTGTATATTACCACTAGACTATTTAGTATCATTACCAAATATTCCTTATGAAAATCTATAATGGTAATAGTATCCAGTATGGAAAGGAATTGGAAAAGATTGAAAGGAAAGAGACCAAGTAGACCAGGAAATGATGTCAGTCATCTGGACAAGGTCGCAGAAGTCTGGGCTATAAGGATAATGTCCAGTCCTCAGTGGAGAATTGAGTAGAGGGTATGGACTGGCTTAGGCTGGAACATCAGGTATGATTGAAAGCACAGGGCCACAGTGAGCAGAAAGCTCAGTATCAGAATGAGCAGTGGAGTGTGGCTAAGTTGGTGAGCCAAGGCAGAAATTCCAAAAGAGGGACCAGAATATGGGAGAGAGCTCTATGTTTGCAGTGGAATTCGAAAGGAAAGTTGCATCATCTCATCAATAGTGTCTGCCACAAGCACCAAGCAAAAACCTGGGCAGACAGAAAGGGAAAACCAGGATTGTTACTAGTAGAGAAGAATTTGACAAAAGTAAAGTCTTAAAGCAGAAAAAAGTGAGAGAAAATTTTGACCCACACTGGATTTACATCCAAAATTGGTGATCATGGGTAAAGTTGTGACTATGTTGAGTTTTCTAAAAAAGAAGAGAGATAATCAGGGAGTAAAATTAAAAATATCGAGATGAAAATTTAATAGCAGTCTTCTAGCTAACTGGATGTTGGAGCTGAAGGGGATGAAGATAAAGATAGAGCTGAGGTTTCCAGCTTGATTCCTTGATAAAATTGGCCAGAAGAGAGTCAGGGGAATAAATGATAAGCTGAATCTTAGTTATGTTGAATTTGAGATCTTGATGAATTACTCCATTGGAGTAGTGTAGCAAACGGTTGGAAATATGAGACTAGAATTCTGAAGTGATGTTGCAACTGGAAAGAACAGTTACATAGCAAAACTGTCACAGAGTAGCAATTGAAACCATAGGAGCAGAAAAATGAAGGGTGACAGAAGAAAGATAGAACCACTTTAGAAATATCCACATTGAGTGAGTGGGATGAAAAGGAGACTCAGGAAACAGTGAGCATTCAAAGGACACTGCAATGTTTGAACAATAAGGCCGAACTACTTAAAAAAAAGAAAAAAGTGCAGGTGGCCAACAGACTGTAATTTAAAAAAAAAAAAAAGGCCACAGGGATGAGAGCTATTAAAAAGAAAACCAAAAACCAGGGACTCTGTAACAATCTAGAGGGGTAGGATGCGGAGGGAGGTGGGATGGAGATTCAGAGGGAGGGGACATATATATATATATACCTATGGTTGATTCATGTTGATATTTAGCAGAAAACAACAAAATTCTGTAAAGCAATTACCCTTCAATTAAAAAATTTAAAAAAAAAAAAACTTTTGGACTTGGTGTTCTGGAGTAGGGAGGTGCATTTTGTTCAGTGGTGAGAGTGAAAGTCAGATTGCAAGAAGTTAAAAGTAAATGGTAGGAAAGATGACTATCTTTGAATGCTGTTGATGGCATATGATTTAATGCAGAAGAACTGACTAGCTTTTTTGGCATGAGCTTTCTGTCAGTATACCCTGAACCAATTTCAAGCCTCCAGTTGTAGGTATAATGTAACAGCCATAGATATCATTTGGTTTTCTTCTATAAGAAGCTGAGAGTTAGATTTCCACAGATGAATGCATCCTGACATTGGAACTGCACTTCCCTCCTTCATTCTTGGGGAGATGTCATTACAGATTTGCTATTAATCTTTGTTTTTGCAGTCAAACATTGCACTGCAGCAGTTAAGCCTTTAGGCTGTGTGGTCAGGAGGGTGCTTTTCCATGCTGTCAATTATCATATTCACGCACAGTCTTCTTCATTTCATCGTCAGGGGTCTGTGTTACAGACTGTTGAGGCTAAGCCTTTACTTTGTGTTCAAGTAGAAATTGGAGACCCACCATAAGGGAGTCGTAGGGGCTTTCCTAAGCCAAACGAAAGTTGGACTGGGAAATAATACCTCATGAAACAGTTATAATTGCTCATCACTTAGAGTTGTACAACTTGCAGAACATCTTTCTAGGTAAGTTATACATATCATCTCTAAGCCTTACTACAGTTCAGCAAAGTACATTATCAGCAAAGAAAAATAGAGAAAGTGAATGCAATAGAGAGAGATGATTATATCCACATGGGCTGGGGTCAGGCTGGATAGGGATCAGTTCTAATTCTGCCACTATCTGTCTTCATGGTTATGAGATGGATTAAATAAAATAATGTATGAAGAATCTGTAATAAGCCCTCAACAGGTCATAGTTGATTATTCTCCTAAAGTTTCACATGAAGAATCTAGGGTAGAGTAACGTGTCTAGTTCACACAATTTGTAAGTGACAGAAGTGGGATTCAAACCCAACTCTCTCAGCCTCTGGTTTGTGCATCTCCTGGTGGATCATGCTACTTCCCTATCAATCAAGTGGATGGTACGACCATCAACCTCAATATGAAAAAGTTGGGGTTACCAAAATATCCAAGACTTGATTATTTATTTATTGAGTTCTTAAAATATGCTGGCCACTCTATGAAGACATGTATTTCAACAATTCTGGGGGCTTCCCTGGTGAGTCAGTGGCAAAGAGTCACCTGCCAATACAGGAGATGCAGGTTCTATCTCTGGGTGGAAAGAGCCCCTGGAGAAGGAAATGGCAACCCACTCTAGTATTCTTACCTGTGAGCCTGGTGGGCTGCAGTCCATGGGGTCTCAAGAGTCAGACATGACTGAGCGACTAATCCTACCTACTCACAAACTGCATTTTCCATGTACTCCATCATTTATTCTCAAAGTTGAGTTAGTAGCACAAATTTGTTTTTTATTTTTTTCTTTGATGTGGATCACCTTCAAAGTCCCCATTGAACCTGTTACAACATTGCTTCTGTTCCATGCCCTGACTTTCTGGCCGCAAGACATGTGGGATCCCAGCTCCCCGACCAAGGATTGAACCTGCACCCCCTGCACTGGGAGACAAAGTCCCAACCATTGGACTGCCAGAGAAGTCCCAGTAGCACCGGTTTTAATATGATCATTTTTTTTTTTTTCTGATGTAGATTTGCTCACACAGATTAAGTGACTGATTCTATTTCTTTCACACACAACTACCAAAAGACAATGCTGGAACTCAAACATGAGAATCAAGTTCTGCCCTCTTTCCGTATTGCTAGGCTCTCTCCAGATCGCTTCTAGGACCTTTTTCAACTTTAGGATCCATTCCTCTATGAATCAGCTTGAAAAAGTTGAGGAGCACAAATGAAAATAAGTGTGTCTTTTTTCTTTGCAATCATGAGAGTCACAGTCTTTACAATTCATGCACTGTCAACCCTCCAGAAAACAAAGGTATGGCTGAGTGCCACTTAGTAAACCCTGGAACCTCTCGTCATGGAGCTTAGAGAGACAGGGCAATGCTGACTTCCATCCAAAGCACGTCAGAATGTCCAATTAGCTTGTTGTGATACAATTTCACTTCTCAGCTCAGGGGCACCAATTTGGAAATTGTATAATAGCAAGACCCTGGTGTATTTGCTGTTAGTGATTTTTTTTCTTCAGGATAGCCAAATGAATGAAGTGTTTTCTGTAGTTCATAATGCTGTGCTTACATGTTCTACGAGGTATTTTGTTGCAAAGCTTCTCTTTGTAAAAGAGGTTGAGTTATACTTCTAGATCAGAAGCTGAACCTGAATGTCAAGTGTAAAAGGCTCGAAACTTTTCAGCATTTCCACTTTGTTGTCTGCACCCACTGTTACTACCGACCTCTCTCTCCTTCATTATTAAAAAGGACTTTTGCCCGGGTCATGCGGACTTCTGCCCTCATCATGAACCACAGCCCTGGGCTTTAATGTTAATGACTCAAATTTCATTTCTCTGTCTTCATGACTTAAAAACAGCCTTAAAAATAAGTGAAGCTATTTTAAAATTTAAAATATTTTAATGTTTCATACTGTCTTTTTAAATTAGGATATTATGTTGTTCTGAAATTGTGGTACATTTGTTAGTCAAACTTAGGCAGTAAAACGAACAGACATGATGAAGTGATCTTTTGGCTACAAATTAATCTTCTAATCAGTTGGCTACCATCCCCTTGCCAAATAACACAAAGGCCTGATAAAAAAAAAGATTTAGTGGTTATTGGTCTCAATATCATCAGCCAACAGCTGGTTTTAAATGAGTCCTGAGCCCTCACAGTTTCAATAAGCCACCCAGGAGCACTGCCTAACTATTTTCATCAAATTCTCTTCTCTTCCCAGTGTATTCAAATAAATTTTCATAACAGCTGGGACTATGAAAAACTGATAGCATCTTAAAAACATCTTCGGCAAGACAGATTAAGTTCCAGAAAAGGAAAGCATTTAGAAGTTTATTTTATTATCTTAACCTTTGTTGACTTGAATGATTAAACAGATTCTTTGGCTCTGCTAAAGCATTTAGGCCTGGATATTAATTTGATGTTCTTATTTACTTAACCCTTGCCTTTCTCTTTAGCCCTAATGAATACACTACTCATTTGGTACTGAATGTATTGCCTGTGGAAAGGGAATGGATATAACACAATGGAAAGAAATAAATTGTGAGAAAATTATTTTAATGATTTCCAGATTCAGGAGAAGTTGGCATGGAAACTGCAAGCTCATTAAAATTTGCAAACGCTCTTGTTATGTTTTATAATCAGAGTTCTTTTTTAAGTGTTCTGTCATACTTCAAACCACTAAGAGCCCAGAAGCATTTGTAAATTTGTCCTAATGTGGGTTAATTTAAGGAATAAATTATTTTTACAAACAATTATTGATAAGTAGACAATATTTCCCTTGGAATTCAGTGTTGCAAATTACACCTCAGTTATTGATTTTATAGCTGTGCCCATTAAGGAAAAGAAAAAGAGGTATTATGAGATGTTGAGGAAGAGACTCTATTTTACATCACTTTAAGTCTTGACATTTTTGTTTAATGTGAAGTATAGTACATACAGTCATCCAGTGGGATAAGCTTTTATACAAAATATTTGGAAGTAAAAGTGAACATTTCACAAAACTCTTGTATTTAAACAATACACACACACACAGAGTTGTTGAAAAAGTCTGAGGTTTGAGTCCTTAACTGAAAATTAAGGGCTTTAATTAATAATTGACAATAGAATTATCAAAGACCATACATGTATTAAAACCAAATTCATTCCTAAGTATATCCTTTGACAAGGAATTCTGGAGAATAATGCCAGCTGGTTTAAATAACTGTTGGATTTCCTTTTAGTCTTTTTTAATGCAGTGACCTTCATACTAAAATAGCTACTAATTATGTTTTATGAAGTAAGGGAAAGATTTCATTTGTCTACACTTGTACTCATTGCTTATATCAAATGCAATATCCTTTTTTTTAAGTTATTTTACGTATTTCATGATTTATATATCTTGAATTATACATTATAGTCTCTTCAGGCTAATATGCTTCATTTCACATTTTTTCTTGAAAATGAGTGGGATGAAAGATTTTAGATGTATATATATATATTTAATATTATTCCATTTATATTTCTTTTGTTGAAATTTTGCAAGTGCTGCTTTCTGTGAAATATTTTCTAAATAATTTAAAGAATTCCTTGATAGAAAATTGATCTTTTCTGAAATGCAAAGCTAGACAGTCGATTTTATTCTCTTGTCTTATATTTAAGCAAGATAGTTTTCACCTGAATTCACAAGAATTCAAGTGATTAGTTAATTAATTAGATTTATTAATCCATATAATACGTAGCTATGATTTGCATTACTGTCAGCCACTGAAGCATATAGTCAAATGTGGAGGAAAGATAGATTTGGGGTTGATGACTTTCAATATTATATAAGAAAGATAAAGTAAGCCTTTAGGTAAATAAAATCTGTATTTGAAATGGACAAAAAAATAAAACCTAACATACTACAGTTGGTAATATCTATAAATAATGGGCATATTGCAAATAAGAAGTACAGCAATTTACAAAAACAAAATCCAACACAATTACCACCTTTCTTTTTCTATCACTCCTAAATGCTAAATTATAGTTGCAACAAAATGTTAATGAGCTGAATTAACCAAATAGAAATCATGAAAGTATGAAACAGCAGATTTTTAATGGTGCATCAGGATTTGCAGAAGGGACTAGAATGAAAGACTATATTTTTGACTCATCCCTTCAGAATGGGTGGGAAAACGGCTTATTTATTGACAGATCATGCTCAGGGAGAAGAGTTGCTGTAGGTCTGAATGAGAAGGGTCTCTGGAAAGTCATTCAGTGCCAGACAGCAGCATCCTTTCATAAGCAAACCTCCACTCATGTGTCCACAGTTCCTTGCAGCAGACGCAGACTGTAAATCACAAGTAGCAAACAAAACTGGCTTTGTAGGAAAAAGATGTCAGTTGTAAGGTCCTACTTCGCATACAATTCTAAAGTGACTGGAGGGAGTCAGGAAGATTTGATTGTCTTTCCTTAGAAGTTGGTTAAATTTTATTTGAAAAATGTTGGTATTCAGATGAACCTTTGTTGACCACTATTATTTTTATTATCACAAGTAAACTTTTAAATGACTTACATATAAAAAAATAATAATTAATGCAACACTATTGTTTTTATATTTCACCTACCATGAAAACTTCTGGACCTTCTTGTCATACTTTATGACCTTGTAAGTTTAGAATAAATCTGTTAATGAAGAAGTCTAAGTGATGAATAAGGTGGCATCCATATCCTCCGATATAGCATTAAAATATCAAAGAACTAGGAGCGTCAGACTGTCTTTCCAGGACAGGAAGTATAGTTAACTCCAGTCCTAAAGGAATTCATTAGAATTAAGATAGGGAAACGGTGGTGAGTAACTAAGAGAAATCGGCATGGCAGAGAGTCACTGCTCTTCTGGCTTGAAGCCTGTGTGATGTGATGTGAAATAACAGGAACTAACTATAACCCTAGGAAGTACAAAGGGGCAACAGGTGGTAATTCCTGCTTCATTCACCGTGTCTTCAAAAGGACATGTCAGCCTGAACATTCCAAGTTTATTGGCAGGTGAGAAAAAAAGCTACCCAGAGACACCACCGGCTTTTTAATTAAGAATACATTCAGTGGTTTTAAAAAATAGTGTGATGGCTTGGGTCTTTCATCAGTTTATTTTTAGAAACTGAGTCAATCTACATATCTAGATTATTAAAATTGTGGCCCAGCTTTGAAAGATCGCACCCAACTCTTGACTGGATCATAAAAGGAGGCCATCAGCATGTGACATTTCCGGGATGGCTGAAGGGAGAGTCTTCCACGGTGAAGTAGGAAGTGTGGAATGAAGGATGTGACTGAGGAGCTGTGCCCATACACAGAACACGCCAGAGAATCTTCTAAAACACAAGTTATATGTGTTGTGGTATTTTGTTTATTCCAAGGTGTACAAGTGGATTCTCAAATCAAGCACTTGCTTTTGTGCAACAATGGCTTAAAATATTATAATGCCTGTTATTCTGTATGTAGGTGTTAAGACAGATATCATTCTCATTAATAGGAAGTATTCTACTTAAAGAGATAGATATATACACATATATGTATGTGGATATTTACTTACAATTACACTGCCTATACTGTCTTAATGAAAAGAGTTCTCCATAAGCATAGGTTATTATTCATATATACAAGTTATAAACACATAGGAACATGAACCAACCCATGCTTGTTCATATTCTGACTCCTATTAAGAGAAGGCAGGTAAATATTGAAAGCAAATTGTTAAGTTCTTTTGGAAGTAAATGATATTTCTTCCTTAACTGCTTTTTAAAATGGCATTTTTGTGTTCAGTGTGGCATTTTAGTATTATCTAAAGAGATTATAAATTAACTTTAATAATTTCATGCTTAATTTTTCTTTGTGCATGTCTTAGCCTATAAGGAACACTGTTCTCAGTGTTCCTTTGCAAAGTTAGATGGAAATGATCACAGTGACAGTCCTTGGCAATCATATCGACATGGCTTTGATTCTGCAGTGGTCTACTGACTGAGCTTCTCATGATCATCTTTGAGGAACAAAGACTTTCCTTGACTTGAGTATCAGAGGAAAGTTTGAGATCTAATTCAGAACTCCGTTGCTGTTCCTTTGTTGTAGTTGTTCAATAGCTCAATCACATCTGACTCTTTGCAACCCCATAGACTGCAGCATGCCAGGCTTCCCATTCCTTTTGTTTTGGTTTTTTTTTCCATTTATTTTTATTAGTTGGAGGCTAATTACTTTACAATATTGTAGTGGTTTTTGCCATACATTGACATGAATCAGCCATGGATTTGTAGGGTTCCCATTCCTTGACCATCTCTAGGAGTTTGCTCAAACTCATGTCCATTGAGTCAATGACCCCATCCAACCATCTCGTCGTCTGTCATCCCCTTCTCCTCTTGCCTTCAATCTTCCCTAGCATCAGGGTCTATTCTAATGAGTTGGCCCTTCTCATCAGGGTGGCTAAAGTATTGGAGCTTCAGCGTCATCATTAGTCCTCCCAATGAATATTCAGGATTGATTTCCTCTAGGATTGACTGATTGGATCTCATTGCAGTCCAAAGGATTCTCAAGAGTCTTCTCCAACACCTCAGTTCAAAAGCATCAATTCTTTGGCGCTCAGCTTTCTTTATGGTTCAACTCTCACATCCTTACGTGACTACTGGAAAAACCATAGCCTTGACTATACGGACCTTTGTTAGCAAAGTAATGTCTCTGCTCTTTAATATGCTGTCTAGGTTGGTCATAACTTTTCTTCCAAGGAGCAGCGTCTTTTAATTTTATGGCTGCAGTCACCATCTGCAGTGATTTTGGATCCCAAGAAAATAAAGCCTCTCACTGTTTTCACTGTTTCCCCATCTTCATTTTTTGAATGTTGAGTTTTAAGTCAGCTTTGTCACTCTCCTCTTTCACTTTCATCAAGAGGCTCTTCAGTTCCTCTTTGCTTTCTGCCATAATAGTGGTGTCATCTGCATATCTGAGGTTATTGATATTTCTCCCAGCAATCTTGATTCCAGCTTGTGCTTCATTCAGCCCAGAGTTTCTCATGATGTACTCTGCATGTAAGTTAAATAAGCAGGATGACAATATACAGCCTTGATGTACTCCTTTCCTAATTTGGAACCAGTCCATTGTGTTCCATGTCCAATTCTAATTGTTGCTTCTTGGCCTGCATAGAGGTTTCTCAGGAGGCAGGTAAGGTGGTCTGGTATTCCCTTCCCTTTAAGAATTTTCCACAGTTTGTTGTGATCCACACAAAGACTTCAGCATAGTTAATGAAGCAGAAGTAGATGTTTTTCTGGAATTCTCTTCCTTTTTATATGATCCAACAGATGTTGGCTATTTGATCTCTGGTTCCTCTGCCTTTTCTGAATCCAGCTCAAACATCTGGAAGTTCTCAATTCACATACTGTTGAAGCCTGGCTTGGAGAATTTTGAGCATTACTTTGTTAGTGTGAGAGATGAGTGCAATTGTGCGGTAATGTGAACATTCTTTGGCATTGCCTTTCTTTGGGATTGGAATGAAAACTGACCTTTTCCAGTCCTGTGGCCACTGCTGAGTTTTCCAAATTTGCTGGCATATTGAGTGCAGCACTTTCACAGCATCATGTTTTAGGATTTGAAATAGCTCAACTGGAATTCCATCACCTCCACTAACTTTGTTCATAGTGATGCTTCCTAAGGCCCACTTGACTTCACATTCTAGGATGTCTGGCTCTAGGAGAGTGATCACACCATCATGGTTATCTGGGTCATGAAGATCTTGTTTGTACAGTTTTCCTGTGTATTCTTGCCACCTCTTCTTAATATCTTCTGCTTCTGTTAGGTCCATACCATTTCTGTCCTTTATTGAGCCCATCTTTGCATGACATGTTCCCTTGGTATCTCTAATTTTCTTGAAGAGATCTCTAGTCTTTCCCATTCTATTGTTTTCCTTTATTTCTTTGCATTGTTCTCTTAGGAAGGCTTTCTTGTGTCTCTTTGCTATTCTTTGGAACTCTGCATTCAGATGGGTATATCTTTCCTTTTGTCCTTTGCCTTTCATTTCTCTTCTTTTTCTCAGCTATTTGTAAGGCCTGCTCAGACAGCCATTTTGCCTTTTTGCATTTCTTTTTCTTGGGGCTGGTTTTGATCACCATCTTCTGTACATTACTAACCTCTGTCCTTAGTTCTTCAGGCTGTTTCTTAGCTACCTTATTTCTTTATATTTCTCAATGGTTGAGGACTTCAGAATTTTCTAGAATGGATTCTAACATGTTCCTTGCATTTAACATAAGTTATGGAAGCACCTTGTAATTTTTCAGTCTCCGCTCTTCCTTACTTTTATTTTAACCTGAAGAACTGTTCTTTGAGAAGGTAAACATGGGAAAGATTGTAAATCATTAATATAGTTTTATCAGATGTTTTGAAAATCAGAAGCTATTTTGTCTTAATCAGCATGACTGATGATGAGCATGACATATGATACATCATGGGCTTCCCTGGTGGCTCAGATGGTAAAGAATCTGCCTGCAATGCGGGAGACTTGGGCTCGATCCCTGGGTTGGGAAGATCCCCTGGAGAAGGAAATTGCAACCCACTCCTGTATTCTTGCCAGGGAAATCCCACAGACAGAGGAGACTGGCAGGCTACAGTCCATGGCATCAGAAAGAGTTGGACACAACTTAGTGACCAAGCATAGCATGATACATCATATGGCAAAAAGCCCCTACCTACAAATTAACCTTTTTTATTAATTATTTACATTTCTTTGATATTATGTCTTGTTTAAAGAATTTATAGTCTATATGACAACTGCAATAATTTTTTTAATGAAAACAATAATAAGAAATATTTTACCTTTATATTGTTATTTTTATCCACCAACTCGATAACTGCTATGTTTAAATTAAAAACATCATCACTTACATACACCATTTTTACTTTTTGGTATAGATAAATATAAATTACTTCTACTTTGACAAAGCAAAGTTTCTAAAGAATTTTTAGTGTTGGGAAATTCTAGAGTACAACTTTATAAAGCCATTTTTGTTGCCTTTTTTGCTCAGTACAAAGTTACTTTTCAGCCTTACAACCTTTTGTTTTGTAGTCATTCGTAATTAGTCAATAATATTGTAAAAGGAAATGAACTTTGAGGAATAACAGGAAGAAAGGAATATTTGGACATTTTGGATCTGTTCAGAAAATTAATGCAGAGATTTACAACTTCATCTTTCATTTTACACTCTGAGGCAGAAAAGTCAAACAAAATCGACATAGAAAAAGCTTTCTATGTCACCAGTACAATGTTGAACATTAATGCTGTAACTCTATCCTACTCTTTGGTATTACTTCCACTTGGGATCCCTATAGTTCTAATAAAATGTGTCAGAAAAGAATGCAGAGTTTGAGTCATGGTATCTACCTAGAATTTTATAAAGTAACTTTTATAATAACTCAAGATTTTCAGAAGGTGTCAAATGAAATGGCACATGCCAATAGGGTTGTAATTTGAGAAATTGTCACAGCTTATATGGGATTTCCTTTTAGGGTGGAGAGTAACAGCTTTGGTTGTAGTGGTGGAGAGGAGTGCAATGTCTTTATTTTTCCTTATTTTTGAAATGTGCTATATTATTTTGTACCATCTTCCCTCTATGTTTCGTTTTGAATCAGTAATTCTCATGAGACAGATTAGAAGCTACAAACTATGTGCAGATTCCAATAGTAGATACATTTTATTTGGCTTACCCAAATTACTCGCTAATATTTTAATGTTGGGCAGTTTCACACGAAATCTTATTTTAAAACTCCTCTTGGAAAATTAGAGAATCTGACACCACTGGGTACATATTCTTTTATAATATCAGTTGGCTGAAACTGGATGGAATCTCTCTGCTTTAGATAGGGCATGCATTCTGCCCACTTCAGTTATTTACATGTATGCATAGCCCCTGTTGGCACCAGAGTTTGTAATACTCAAATTAGAGATGAAGATGATTTTGCTTCTGATATTATAATGACGTGCGTGTGTGCTAAGTCGCTTCAGTCGTGTCCAACTCTTTGTGACCTGATGGACTGCAGACCGCCTGGCTCCTCTGTCCATGAGGATTCGCCAGGCAGAATACCAGAGTGGGTTGCCTTACCCTCCTCTAGGGGATCTTCCTGACCCAGGGATCGAACCTACAAGGGACGTAAGAGACAGTTTCAATCCCATCAAAATAGACACAGGTAACAAAACATCCAATGACAAATCATCTGTCTTCTAGGAATAAGGATACATTATTGCCTTTGATTTAATTTACATGTAATTTATTTTTTTTTTAATTTTTTTATTAGTTGGAGGCTCATTACTTCACAACATTTCAGTGGGTTTTGTCATACATTGATATGAATCAGCCATAGATTTACACTTATTCCCCATCCCGATCCCCCCTCCCATCTCCCTCTCCACCTGATTCCTCTGGGTCTTCCCAGTGCACCAGGCCCAAGCACTTGTCTCATGCATCCCACCTGGGCTGGTGATCTGTTTCACCATAGATAGTATACATGCTGTTCTTTTGAAACATCCCACCCTCACCTTCTCCCACAGAGTTCAAAAGTCTGTTCTGTATTTCTGTGTCTCTTTTTCTGTTTTGCATATAGGGTTATCGTTACCATCTTTCTAAATTCCATATATATGTGTTAGTATGCTGTAATGTTCTCTATCTTTCTGGCTTACTTCACTCTGTATAAGGGGCTCCAGTTTCATCCATCTCATTAGGACTGGTTCAAATGAATTCTTTTTGATGGCTGAGTAAAATTCCATGGTGTATATGTACCACAGCTTCCTTATCCATTCATCTGCTGATGGGCATCTAGGTTGCTTCCATGTCCTGGCTATTACATGTAATTTATTTTTAAGTTACATAGAATTCTTCTTACATCGGTACTTGTCAACCTATGGTATTAAAGAATTTTTTAATTAATATACCAAGTCGGTTCAAAGGTCTAAATTAGGAATAGTTCAAGTTGATAGTTTTATACCAAGATGGAAATATAATTTATGCTATCTTTCAAAATTTTGTTGAAATATAGATTGTAAATAACAGAATTTTTATTAAGCTACCCCTTTATATATAGAATAGTAATTAAATGACATGCAATAATAGTAAAAGATATATTTTAGTCCTTTAATTATATATATTTAAAATTAGAAACAGTATAGACATTGAAGGCTTGCTCTTCAAAGTCATTCCTTTGATGGAAAAATGCAGCCTCTAATTACAGAATTTCCTGTAGGTTTTTCTTAGCAGTATATAGTGTGTGGGTTTATTACTTAAGATAATAGCATATTGTAGCTAAAGTTCACAGATATTTAAAATCATAATATAAGTTTAGTTCCATATGTTTTTATTGGACCCAAATAATTTCCTTTATATTAGTCAGTATACTTCTAGAGACATCCATATTTTAAGGCACTGTATATTTCTTCTGGTTTTTTGTTGTTCTGATTCTTTAGTTATGGAAAAATCTCCCCTTATAAACATTTCTGAATAAATTGCCTTTATGGAGCACCAATAAAAAATAAGTTAATAAATTGTTTGGAATTGCTCTCTGTAGCTATACTGACAAATCCTAAGGAACAGAACTAATTCGAGTCATTATTATTTGACTATCTTTTCTTTATATTCTCCTTGATGTAAAAATAAATTGAAACCTGATTTCTCTGAGTGTAACAAATACAGAATCTGAGGGTGTGGTTAAAATGATTTTAAAAAGATGGCATGAAGAGGATCCTATAAAGTAGGTCATATTTCCCTTTATGAAAAAGAGTTTCATGCATTTGAAACATTTTTTTCTTATAGTATGTTTAACTGCTGGATAGTATAGAAACTAAAAACTGACTTTTTATTTTAAAATAAAAAATGATTTTAAATTATAAAATTTAAATTATAAATTTTATATATTATAAAATATTTTAGTAATGTCAGAAAGGATTTCCAGGTAAATCTTGATTGTCTTATTCTAAAAGAGTGGTGAGAGGGCAGATAATATGAGTAAGAGAAATTTACTTGCTGCTCTATTAAATTTTCTCTTATAACTGCAAAATAAACTCATTTTACAGCCAATCAACTGACTAAAAATTCACATAGGGTATCCTAAGCTCATGATTCCTGAGTTTTGTTCAAACACCTTTAGTGGCAAGGAACTCACTCTCTTGAGGCTGTTCTGATTCTAGACAGTTCTAAATATTACAATGTAACTTAATCATTCATTCATTCAACAAATGTTTATTGTTCCTTCTTTTGGATTAACATCGGCTGTTCTCTGCTTCCTATCATTTAGTTTTTGTCTTGCCTTCTAAACTAGTTCCTCTTCCACGTGACAACCATCAGGGATTTTATAGAAACACCGCATGAAGTTCAGGGTTGCGATGACTCCTAAAGCCCTGTTGGTTTAGATGTGCTTCTCTCAACAAGAAGAGCACATCAGCCTGACTCCTCCCTGTGATGCACCCCAGGAAGTTCTGAGCCAGTTCAAAACAGCCCTCTTTTCCCAGATCACCTTCTTCTGCTCCAACATCCCAGTTCCTTCATCCATTCCTCACATGACACCTTTATATGTTTCTCTCCTGGTTGTTCTCTGTATGTGCTTCTGTCTGCCCTTAAAGGGTAACACTCCAAAATTAAACACATTAATTCAGATGTAGCCTGGCCTAAGCTGGGTAGAACCTACTTGCTTATACCTCTGTTTATATTAATATGCCTGGAATTCGATTAGCTTTAAAACACATTGGCAATCATATCATGTATTGATGAATACATACATTTATTATCAACTTAAATTCTAAAGGCTGTTTTTTTTTTCTCCACTGCTGCTAGCCCTTAACTCCTCCACTGTGTATCAACATGGCTTGTTTATTGGACCCAAACACAATTCTTTACTTTTACCCCCACATTGTTTTATACTCCATCCTGCTGAGATCCTCTCTTAAAGTCTGACTCTGCCATCCAGCAAATATTACATCTCTCTGTGGTTCCATTTGCTGGAAATTTGAGATATTACCTTCTTCAGGGGATCTTCCCAGCCTAGGGATTGAGCCCAGATCTCCTGCATTGCAGGCAGATTCTTTCCCGTCTGAGCCACCAGGGAAGACCCCAAAAGTGAAAGTGTTAGTCTGTCAGTCGTGTCCAACTCTTTGTGACCCCACAGACTGTAGCCCAACAGGCTCCTCTGTCCATGGAATTCTCCAGGCAAGAATACTGGAGCCATTCTCTTTTCCAGGGATCTTCCCAACCCAGAGATAGAACCTGCATCTCTTGCATCTCCTGCATTGCAGGCAGATTCTTTACCATCTGAGCCACCAGGGAAGCCTATAGAAACAGATACACAGAGAGAGAAATCATTCCTAGATCTAAATTTTAAGAAGACTCACCTAATCCATGATATAACTATTGAATGGAGTAAAGACTGAAAACAAGAACTGTGGGATGAGTTAAGCTTTGTTACCAAGGTAAAGTGTTCAGCCAGTTATAAATCCACTTGTTGGCTTGCTTTTAGTTCATATTTCTCAATTAATACATGAGAATAATATAACATACTTCTTGCTGTAATCCAGTTATACATGTACCTCCACCTAATAAGCTTTTTCTAGAAAGGCAAAAAAGATCATATTTTTAAACTGAACTTCTTTTCCAGATTTTTACCAACAATCCTTATAATAATCTATTCTAGTCTTAAGTCAATGAAATTCTACCAATCTATCTATATTTTGCAGGATTTACCATCTTCCTTGTTTTCTGTTGTTACTTCTCTTACTTTCTATACTTCCTGAAAAATAATCTGAATGGTTTGATAATTTTTTTGGCAAATGCTCAGTATTTTAAAAGTCATTTTGTCATTTAGGTTCCCAAAGTTTTCATTTATAGTTTCTTCACTTCTCGTAGCATTTTATACTACCAGTATTTATCATTTTTAATCCAAATATCTGTATTTTTTCTGTTTGACAGAGAATTAGAAGCTAAATAGGAAAGTGATGCTGTTGATTTACTCTCAGTTGATTTACAATTTACTCTCAGTTGACCAAAGGCCCAGAAAAAACCCCGTTGTTGTATTCTTCTTCTGGTTCCAATTCTAATGGCAAATGCTCTTCTTACTCTTATTATTTTCCCCGAGATCCTGTGGGGCCTTAGTGCTCCTGACCTTCACTGTTCCATGCCACTCTTCTCTATTAATCCTTAGTTTGACTTTCACTTCTTTTTTTTTCCTCTCCCTTCCATCTAGTAAGACAGTCATTATAAAGGAAATCCAACAAAGATTTGGAGAGTGGAAGGGAGATGAAAAAAAGTGTTAGTCATTCAGTCGTGTCCGACTCTTCGTGGACTCCATAGACTGTAACCCACCAGGATCCTCTGTCCATGGAATTCTCCAGGCAAGAAGTGGGTAGCCATTCCCTTCTGCTAAAGATCTTCCCAACCCAGAGATGGAATCCAGGTCTTCTGCACTGCAGGCAGATTCTTCACCATCTGAGCCATCAGGCAAGCCCAGAAGGGAAATGAAGAGCCTAATAGTTCACAAATTGGTTGATGATCCTTGTACAGAAGTTGACTCTAGCAATGCCTTTGGAAATTATTTTTTTCTTATTCATATTTGTTTCACGCCATTTTCCCAATATTTAATAATTTTCCCAACATTTCACAAGTCAAGAAGCATGGACAATTTTACAAATGGGTAAATGTTTATGAAGCTTCATCTCAACTATTGGTTATGTTATGAAGCTTCATCCCAGAGCTGGAAAATGGTAAATTATTCTTTTTTACTTTGTGGCCATAATTGTTAATATTCCACAGCACTCAAGGAGAAAAACTGACAGTGCCTTATGTGTAAATAAGTAATTCAGCTTCAATAATATGATAGGCATATATCTGTAATTTTTTAGCCACATATGGTAATCATAAAAGTTGCAGCTGATGAGGTGGTAGAACTGGTTACTTATCTGAGTATACCAGATGCCATTTGGTTTTTGAAATGTAAACTTTGTTCTTTATGGGTACTGGAATTGGAAATGCATTGAGTTAAAAATAAGCCCTATGAAATATGTTTTTATTTTGGAAACTGAGCTATTAAATCTTATCTTTAAAGACAACAGAGAAATATTTGTCCTGCATTTTTTTTTTAAGTGTCCTGCATTTTACTTATGTATAATTCCCTCATTTCATATACAGAATACAGTTATTCACCATTCATTCTTTTTATTGTTATTTACCAGTAAATAAGGCAAGGAGTGAAAGTGTTAGTGGCTCAGTTGTGTCTGACCCTTTGCGAACCGTGGACTGTATAGCCCACCAAGCTCCTCTGTCCAGGGAATTCTCCAGACAAGAATACTGGAGTGGGTTGCCATTTCCTTTTCCAGTGGGTCTTCCTGACCCAGGGACCAAACCCGGGTCTCCTATGTTGCAATCAGGTTCTTTACCATCTAAGCCACCAGGGAAGCCCACAAATAAGGCAAATATTTCATTTAATGTTTATTAAATTAAAAGACAATATTACACTTTGAATTAATTCCTATAATCATAGGGAGAAAAAAAAAAAAAACTTGCTCCTGTTACATGTGGCAAATTCCTTTGATACATGGCATATCAAGTACTTCTAAATAAAGAGAAAATTGACCCCATAAGAAATTGCAGCTACAGCTTATTTTGAGCTCTCATTTTCAGTACCTTTCAAAGACAAGTTAATCTTTATTTTTAACATTTTTGACTGGCTTATTATCATCTAAACATTTGAAACTTGAAGGTATAAAAGAAAATTTGAGGTTTAAAAAAAGACTTTGAATATTATCAGTGTACTTAATTCAGTTACACCTGCACATAAATATGACTTTTAAAAGTAGATATAATAAGCATCATAGTATGTTACAACTTAGTATTTAAAATGTATAGAACTTCATGAAATAACATCATCACCAACATAGCCAGGAAATGAAAACTAAAAAGTAGAAAGTTCATATTATGATTTCTATAGCCATATCATTATAAAGTTTGGACTTAATTTCACAGAATTCAGGGAATTCCATTCTGAGATTCCCAAAGAAACCATAGCTCTCACATAGATTACAGCAGCCTCTTTCATGAGGAGCTTAAATCATGGAACTCCTCCCAACTGGATCCATCACTGTAGTGAGCAGCACTTGGTTTCCAGAAAGGAATTATACCTTGTTTTCTTCTTTTTCCTGGAAGTCCTGGATAACAGTCATATTATGAATGTTTTACAATTTAAGAACCAGTGGTCAGGATTGCAGCATGTAGTTGATACAGTGAGAACCTGTAGCCCTTTCTTCACGCAACAAATGTTATAAATAAAGTTCCTGCAAGAGATTAACCAAATCACTTCCTTTCTGAAGCAAAGCCCTCACACACTTGCCTTGTTTCTAAGTCAACATTCAGAAGCATAGATAAAAGAGCTTTAGCTGGTTCCCTGTGGCCCAAATCACCCCTCAAATATATTTTTGTTTGGACTATAAAGTGTTTTAAAGTAAATTTGAATTGATTATTGTTGTTGTTTTTCAGTCACTAAGTTGTGTCTGACTCTTTGTGACCCCATGGACTGCAACATGCCAAGCTCCTCTGCCCTCCACTATCTCCCAGAGTTCACTCAAATTCATCTCCACTGAGTCAGTGATGGCATACAACCATCTCATCCTCTGTTGCCCCCTTCTCCTCTGCCCTCAATCTTTTCCAATGAGTCAACTCTGCATCAAGTGGCCAAAGTATTGGAGCTTCAGCTTCAGCATTATCCTTCCAAGGAATATTCAGGGTTGATTTCCTTTAGAATTGACTGGTTTGATCTCTTTCCAATCCAATGGACTCTCAAGAGTCTTCTCCAGCACCATAGTTCAAAAGCATCAATTCTTCAGCACTCGGCCTTCTTTATGGTCCAACTCTCACATCCATACATGACTACTGGAAAAACCAATAGCTTTGACTAGATGGACCTTTGTCAGCCAAGTGGTATCTCTGCTTTTCAATATGCTGTCTAGTTTTGTCATAGCTTTTTTTTCCAAGGAGCAAGCATCTATTAATTTAGGGGCTACAATCACCATCTGCAGTAATTTTGGAGCCCAAGAAAATTATGTCTATCACTGTTTCCATTGTTTCTCCATCTATTTGCCATGAAGTGATGGGAGCAAATGCCATGAGCTTCGTTTTTTGAATGTTGAGTTTTAGGCTAGCTTTTTCACTCTCCTCTTTCACTCTCATCAAGAGGCTCTTTAGTTCCTCTTTGCTTTCAGCCATTAGACTGGTATCCTCTGCATATCCGAGGTTGTTGATATTTCTCCTAGCAACCTTGATCCCAGCTTGTGATTCATCCAGCCCAGCATTTCCCATGATGTATTCTGGATATGTTAAAATAAGCAGGGTGACAATATACAGCCTTGATATATTCCTTTCTCAATTTTGAACCAGTCTGCTGTCCCATGCTCAGCTCTAACTGTTGCTTCTTGACCTGCACACAGATTTCTCAGGAGGCAGGTAAGGTGGTTTGGTATTCCCATGTCCTTAAGAATTTTCCACAGTTTATTGTGATCCACACAGTCAAAGGCTTTTGCATAGTCAGTGAAGCAGAAGTAGGTGTTTTTCTGGAATTTCTTTGCTTTTTCTATGATTCAATGGATGTTTGCAGTTTGATCTCTGGTTCCTATGCTTTTCCTAAATCCAGCTTGTACATCTGGAAGTTCTTGGTTCACATACTGTTGAAGCCTAGCTTGAAAGATTTTGAGCATTACCTTGCTAGTGTGTGAGATGAGCACAGTTGTATGGTAGTTTGAACATTCTTTGGCATGGCCTTTGAATTGGTAGCAAATGTTTGAAATATGAAGCATTGATTACACACACACACACACACACAAAACCACACAAACAACACCTGAGATTTCTGGCCTCTCCTGAAGCATGTAAAGATACAGCAGCAATGTGTAGACCTTCCCCTGAGGCAAAATCAATCGAGTCCTCCTCATTTCCTTTTAGTCCCAGCTTGACTCCTATTCAGCCAAGTCTCCCCACTTCCTCTTGCCTTAAACCTGCTCGCTTATTTATGTTATCTGCCTGGTACTTATAGCCATTTGCATTTACCCCATGTGCAACAGATAGCATCAAATATAAATATTGCTTCTCCCATTGTGGCCAGTGGGTATAAGTTAAATAAGCAGGGTGACAATATACAGCTTTGACATATTTTTTCTCAGTTCCTTGATTAATATTCTGTGTAGGGCATTCAAATGTCCTTAGTTGCATCCAGTACTTGAGGTCCATATGGAAACTTGCAAATTTAAAGGATGCTTTCAAGACACAGACTATTTTAGTTTTGAGTAGTTGAACAGACTGGGAACACACTAAAATTTAGGATGTGGACTCAAGGGAGAACAGGGCTAGTTTTAAATAGTACAGGAACGTACCTAGAGTGGTATTACTCCAAGTAACGTTCTCCCTGGTGAACTCGTCCAAGTACTCCATGATCTTTTGTTGCTAAGGTCAGTTTTGAAGAATTCCATTATCCCAGGGGGCTATCAGGTGTTGGCTGTGGGATCAAATTTATTTATGCAGGAGGGTGAACTTCAGAGCTGGATTGGGAAATACGAGGATGACTGTCCACTCATTATATCTGAGCCCTATGGGACGCTCGCCAGCTCTTTTATAGGCGAGTTTCCAGCCATCTGCCCCGTCTGCAGAAAGAAGAAAAGACGCTGCCATCCAGGAAGCATGCCCAAGGAGTTTTAGAGTCAAGCCAATCTAATATCATACAAAGGAAGTTTAGCAAACACCCACTAAGTCAGACACTAAATAGAGTCTCTAGGGAATAACAAGACACTTCTTTCTGCTTTTCTCCCAGAATGAAGAATGCAAAAAAGTTGAGTTTTTCTTACAGGACAAATGCTGATTTTCCTTTCAGCATACCATCGGCAAATGAACCCCTTATTTGCCTGGCACTGCTCTTTCCTAATCCTACTGTGCCTCCTCTCCCAAATATAGACTGTTCCCTTCCAGAAAGTGGATAGGGCATATTCAGTATGAGGTAAGCCCTTGACCTGGCAACCGCAAGTGAAAAGCACACTTGGTTTCATAGAAGTATAGGAAGTGAAGTGAAGTCACTCAGTCGTGTCTGACTCTTTGCGACCTCATGGACTGTAGCCTACTAGGCTGCTTCGTCCATGGGATTTTCCAGGCAAGAGTACTGGAGTGGGTTCCCATTTCCTTCTCCAGAGGATCTTCCTGACCCAGGGATCAAACCCAGGTCTCCCGCATTGCAGGCAGACACTTTACTGTCTGGGCCACCAGGGAAGCCCTGTAGAAGTATCAGTCAGTCAGTTCACTCAATAGTGTCTGACTCTTTGTGACCCCATGAACCGCAGCACGCCAGGCCTCCCTGTCCACCGTGCAGCATATTATTGTATTGTACATTATTGTGATACTGTACTATCTTTGAGGGAAGATTCCTGGAGAAGTAAAAGATTATTAGTCTTTTATTAAATAATTCATAATTTGTATTTCAAATGCAAATTTCATGCAAATCAGATGGGTTGAGTTAAAGCTTGCTTTAGCATGGTTTCCTTTTTTAAAGGGGGGAGGTTGTTAAGCAAATTATTATGTACTGCTTTGTAATCTGATTAATGCTCTAAACAAAATCTCTGGATTTTTTTTTTTAATTTCCTAACAGATCAAAATTTTTTTCTGGTCCGTTTTTGCATTTACTTGCAAAACATGTATGCTAACCACAATGTGGTTATTTATTCATTAAAGCAATTTGTTAAAAGACACAAGGTAACAAATGATCAGGCTAGTCCTGATTAATATATAAAATTGCAATCATAAAGGAAAATTTATTTCTAATTACTGTAAACTTGTATTAATTATAATATATAATTCAGATTACCATGTATTTAAACAGGACATTTGCCAATCTAGCCTATATTAACAAGTTGTACTGTTCAAAACTAAATGCATTGCCTTAACTTCACAACTTACTACTCTTCCTACAATCTTTAATTCTGCTCAAAGTATCTTTGTCATCAACTTGGGAACAAACTTACAATCCTTTCTTGAAACCCTCGGAGTCAAACGTGTTTCAGAATTTAGAGCTTTTAGGCACTAGAAAGTTATTATTTTTCATCCACCACGTATTGTCTGACACCGTTAGCAAGGCCTGAGGCATGTGTAATCAAGCCGTCAGTTTCTGCAGTGGAGCACATGCATGTTCATGCTAAGACGGATTATTAGTGACCAAACATAGCCTCACATCTGCTCAAATAAGTTCTTGTCACCAAATGAGTTTGCTACAAAGTTATAAAAATCTTTAGTTAAACTTAAGAAATGTTTTGTTTTCAGGAACCTTGGATTTTGGAATTGCAGAGAAAGGATCATGGACTACAACTTAATTCTTAATCTGTTTTTTGTAATTTGGCAAGGGTTGGCTTCCCAGGTGGCGCTGGTGGTAAAGAACTCACCTGCCAATGCAGGGGACATAAGAGACATGGGTTCGATCCCCAGGTCAGGAAGATCCCCTGGAGAAGGAAATGGCAATCCACTCCAGTATGTTTGCCTGGAGAATCCCATTGACAAAGTCTGGAAGGCTACAGTCCATGGGGTCACAGAGTCAGACATGACTGAAGTGACTTAGCATGTCCTCCTCAAATGCATGTATGGCATGGCATCTTCACTGTATAAACACCTTCATGGTTTCCCACCATGGCCCCCGTTAATGCTTCTTTGAAGACCTCCCGCTTCTATACCATATCAGCTTTTCTAGGTTGTTTCCTAAAAACTGTATGCTTCACCCCATCTAAACTCAACTTACCAGCAATTTCCAAGTATACCTTCTACCTTTTTGCTCACTATACTTCAGACCGGAATGCCTTCTTCCAGAGGCCCCAAGTCCACACCCACCCCTCCTCAAATACCGTTTCCTTTTCATTCTTCTTTGCCCATCTCAAATCCCAACTTTACAGAAGCACCACTCCATCCCCAAGTCAGAACGTGCTTAGAAAGCATACTGCTTGCTCCTCTAATCAGCGTTTTTGTTGTTGTTATTCAATCACTCAGTCATGTCAAGTCTGACTCTTGGCAGCACCATGGGCTGCAGCGTGCCAGGCTTCCCTGTCCTTCACTATCTCCCAGAGCTCAAACTCATGTCCATTTTGTTAGTGATTACATCCAACCGTCTCATCCTCTGTTACCCCCTTCTCCACCTGCCCTCAATCTTTTGCAACATCAGGGTCTTTTCCAGTGAGTCAGCTCTTTGCATCAGGTGGCCAAAGCAATCAGCAATAATTCAGTATATTTTCTATTTGAATTGATAATCATGTGATAACCTCTCCTCCCCGCTAGATTTAAACCCCTACAGCTTCTGTCACTATATTTTGCATATTGTTTGTTAGATGAAGGAATGGATGTTTCAGTTAATCTCTTTCAGTTTATCAATCTGACTTCCCACAGCAATCCCACACCCCATGGTCATTGCTATTCCCCTTACCCTAACCTTCCTCAAGTGGAGAACAAGGTCTAGGTCTCAAGGGAATGCCTAGAACATTACCTAATCTTTGTAATCCAAGTGTAGATTCAGCATTTCTTTGGAAAAGAAAAGTATGCTTTCTTTTTGGCTCCAATATTCATCTTGATGATACTGTCAAGAAGGAAAGGGTCAGAGCCCTTGGAGAGCGACCACAGGGTACTTGGTTCTGCAGGTCCCACCTTAAACATCGCTTCCCTAGGAAGTCCTCCCTGACCATCTCACTTCGGTTTCGGTCCCCTTTCCGTGGATTCTCGTGGCTTTTGTTTTGCCAACTGTCATTATATTCGCTTCAGGGGTGTGAGTCTCAATCCAAACTCTCAATGAGCAAGAAATATGACTCCATTTTCTGTAACAACTTGATTTCTGAATCTAAACCTCCACTTGCCTGTGCCAACAAAACAATCAAGATCAGTCTTCTTGGGATTTTTACACTTTTGTTTCTCCTTTTGGACCAATTCACAGTTGTTCTAGGGTCTTATAGCAGCAAAAAGCCTAGGGATGGGAATTGAGAGGCACCTGGTCTTCCACCGTTGGTCCTTACAGTCTGCTGCTGAGAAGGCAGCATGAGCCAGCTAAACTGTATGCCCTTCAGAGACCATGTGTCACTGCATCACCAGGGCATCATGGGGGACTGTGCTGTCCCTGTGCCACACTTCAGACACAGAAGTCTTTTGCAGGGCTTCCCACGGGCCTGTGCATCTAGGCGTGTCACATAGCCGTTTCTTCTTTACGGTATTACTGCCTTGCTGTAAGTGCTGTGGGGGAGCCAGCCTTAGACCCCCTCTGCTCTTGGGAACCACAGGTTCCCCTTCCTCTCTTCCAGTTTGCGGAGTATCTTCCTGGATATTTTTGGTTTCTAGCAATGTTGGCAAACAGGTTTTGTTTTCCACTGTCTCCTTGTACCTCTCCTGATGCAGCAGCAGATGGCCAACCAAAAGCTTTACTGAGGGATTAAAAGAAATGGAGGAATATAAGAGAAAAAGAGCATAAACATGTACGTGAAAAGAGACCCCAACCTCATTTATAATTGTTTGTTTAATGTCTACCTTTCTTCATTATACTCAAAGCTCCATGAAGCCTGGGATAAGGCTTTCTAATCTCAGTACCCAAATATTGCCTTTTTATAGTAAGCATAAATTCTTGTAATAGTATAAATTCTTCTTGAATAAATGAATGAATAGATGGGAACGAAATTCAGACATTGTGAAGAGTTTATGGAAAGTATGGTGGCTTAGAGGGTAGATTCTGGGGCAGATGGCCAGTGTGTGAATCTTGGCTCTGCTACTTATTGCTAGTTGGGCAAAACACATAGCCTCTCTGTACCTCCAATTCCTCACCAGTCAGATGGTTGTTCTGAGGATTAAAAGAGCTAACATTGAAATTCCCTGATGGTCCATTGGTTAAGACTCTATGCTTCCATTGCAGGGAGCACAAGTTAGATTGGGGAACTAAGATCCCGAATTGATAAAGCTCTTAGAACTAATGGCTGGCACATAGTATCATGTGAGTGTTGACTACTATCATTACCATCATTATCATTATTTATTGTCTCATTATTATTAAGAAACCCCAGTACAGGATTGAGCCAATGACTTTGTTATTGTTCAGTCGCTAAGGCGTGTCGGACTCTGTATACCAGACTCTCCTGTTCTTCAGTATCTCCCGGAGTTTGCTCAAATTCATGTTCATTGAGGTAGTGATGCTATCATCCAATGATAGCAAAATATTTATTTAAAAATTGACATAATTTTAACTTTGCACTATTTCCCATATTATGTGAGGCTGTTTTGTTTTCTTCTCTGTATTCCACATCTGTGCAACTCTGAGTTCCTCAGGCTCAGGCAGTCATTCTTCAGGAATCCTACCTGTTTTCATGGGGCTCTGGTCTTTTGTTGGTATTTCTTATTTGTATGTTCTTAGTAAACACAACGCCTCCCAAAACCCTGTCTCAGATCATATGTACCAAGGAAATACTGTCTCAGTATGTAGTATGTATAGTTCAGGTGTTTTTCTCATCCTTTACACCCTCCAGTGTTGACATTTATCTACCCTCTTTCTGCTTAGTTACAAGATCCTTTGCAGTTTATCTTTGCCTACGTGGCATTTCAGTAGCTATAATACTTAATGACATGACTTTGTCAATGTAGAGATTGCATTATTCTCTTCTAAATAATTTATAAACTCACGTTTATTATTTACATATGAAAAGATAACTCCTGGAGTAACTAAGGTTAACATTTATGATAGAACACAATAGCATGGAACTTAGAGTACCTATAAAAAACAAATATTAACATTCTGAGCCAAATATTTTATTTAACTACAGAAAGCTAGTTCTTTGCATAATTATCATAAGACAGTCTTTTTCAGCCAGCTATAAATACTGATTTTCACAGGCTCTGATGCTCGTTTTATTTGGTTGTTCAAAGAATTCTTGTAGCTATTTAGCTTCATACAGCTAATTTTTCTATTCAGACAGATTATACCATCTACAACAATATGGAATGATTTGCCAGCACATTTCTTTCTTTTAATTTTTCCCTTATTTAGCCTTCTAAGAGTACCTGCTGTTAAACTAAAGTAATTCCTTTGCCTAAATATTTTTGCATTCTATTATAATATTTCCCCATCTGGTCTCTCTTAGCTAGAAATCATTTTATCAACTTATAGGAATATTTGTCTTTATTTATGCTGCACACATACCCACCATAATGGTTATGCTGCAATGCATGATATGCTTTGGGTAAACAATTATGATACTATTTACATTATGGAGATACTCAGGGTTTCTCATTTTTCAGTATAACATTTATCATCTGTTCCTAAATATTTGCTATGAGGCCCCCTTGACCACCTTTATAATTAACATAATTGTTAATATTTTCCTCCAGACGTCTACAACCTTGCAGACACTCCCTTGTGCTTATTAGTGAGCATTCATCATTAGTGATATTGGCCATTGTTAGCCTGTTCTTGCTGTGAGTCATTTATATGCATGTATTCAGTACAATTAATGATGCAGTAAACTGAAGTCAAGTATATGTGTCTACCATTTTGAGTCATTTAAAAGAGTTCCTATTCTTCCTGTTTCTACAACCACTTTTAATTCTATTTGTAGTTGCCTCTTCCTCTGTTCCTCCCTTGAACTGAAGTCTTTCCAAGGGTTCCTTCTCAGGTCTATTCTCTCTACCACCTCCCTAAGCAACTTCACATAGCCCTGTGACTTGGGATTCCTACCTCTCTCCTGACTATTTTATATGCATATCCAACTGCTGCCGCTTGGCTGTCCACAAACACCTCAAATCCAGCCATCTAACTGAATTCATCATTCAAAACCAACTGCCTGCTTCCTCCTAGAATTCCCTCTACTATCCTCCTGTTGCTCAAGGTAGCGACATAGGGCTGCTTCTCTATCTCCTGCATGTTCTCAGCGAAGCTACAAGTTTTGTGAATCTTACCTCCGTAAATCACATGAAACTATGAATTTGTCCTCCTCTAGTTCTAGAACATAGTCCCCTCAACTAGACTACTGTACATTCCCAGTCACTCAGTCGTGTCCGACTCTGCAACCCTGTGGACTGTAGCCTGCCAGGCTCCTCTGTCCATAGGATTTTCCAGGCAAGAATACTGGAGTGGGTTGCCATTCTCTTCTCTAGAGGATCTTCCCAACCCAGAGATCAAATCCAGGTTTCCTGCATTGCAGGTGGATTCTTTACCCATCTGAGCCACCAGGGAAGCCTGTAACATTTTCCCAAATGATCATCCTATCTTTGATTTTATTATGGCTCTGCCAACCCCTGATGCCTCATTCACCAGACTGGGGAGTCTTCCATGACTCCGCCAACTGAGTGTTAGGTGCACATTTTATTTCCTTTGCAGTTTCTCCATTTCTCCATCATAATGGTTATCACGTCCTATCTTTACAGCCCACTTATTTTTCCCTATTTCCCCACTACACATTAAACCTAGTGAGCTTGGGGTCTTACTCACCATGCAATCCCCAGGGCCTAGCGCAGTGAAGACTACACAGAAGGTGCTCAGTAAATGCTTCTTAAATATTTCTGCATGTTAGTCAGTTTTTCAGCTTTCTGATATTTAAACTATAAAACCAATAGAGAGAAATTATAAACATGTAAATTTCATGATGACAAAGTCTGAATCAGAATTCCTAGATTAAGTTTCTGGCTCTATCATTGCCTTATTGCATACTTTTGATAAAACACAAAATTTTCTCACTATAATGTAATGATATAACACTCATCATTACTGAGTACACGATAAAAATGACAATAGCGTCTTATATTTAATGGCCTCCAAGTAGTTAGCAACATTTCTTATGAATTATGTATTTGTCCTCTATCCCTCTGGGGCAGACCAGCATCTTTCCTTCTAGAAGGCAATGAAGGGAGACAGAGTTCCTCCTGTAATGGAATCCAAACCCTAGTCCTGGTTGGTTACCTTCTTCACGGAATGTGGGGAAGATTCATGAAGTTGTCTAAGTCTTTATGCCCAGGAAAATGGGTTATACTCTTGTATGTCCAATTTCTTAAGCACTCAAAATCTTTGGGAGTGAAAATGAGTACAAATTATTTCAGTATTTCAGCTGATTCCTGGGCTCTTTCTCCATGTTTTTTTGGAGACAGATTTTTTTTTTTTCACACCCACTCAAACCATCTGTGTACCCGGCAAATTTTCTGAGATGTAGACCCAAGTGAAATATGTCCATTCCATTTATTAAGAAAGGACTATAACTAATGATCCTGTGGAAGAACGGCGTGTGTAATGCTAAAGTGCCCCTCTGTGTGAACAGCAAGGGCGGCCTCACAGTTCTGGTCACACAAAGCCTGGATGTGCAGACAAGCGCTCAGCACCAGTGCTTTCAGACTCGCCCTCCAAAGACCTCCTGCAGGAAGCAGGGTCAGCCCAGGGTGTGTGTGTGACCTGGGGGTATCCCCCGTAAGGCCGGGTTCTCTACTACTATCCAGTGGTAACATTTTTTTTAAGGTTTGTGCCAGGTTTACATTCTACCCCAAATTATGTCAACATTTGCTTTATTTAAAAATGTTTCAAGTTACTTCCCATTGGGATTCTCTGGCAATCCAGTGGTTGGGATTCCACAGTTCCTCTGCAGGAGGCACGGGTTCAATCCCTGGTCAGGGAACTAAGATCCTGCAAGCTCCACAACCCAAAAAAAAAAAAAAAAATTACTATTCATTAAAATTGACTCTTAAGGAAGAGGCACCACATTTATTATTGTCTTTAAGCTCTCCACAGGACACTCTCATCTGCTCTTTTTAAGCATTATCCCAGTTTGAGAAGCATGGAGTCTAGGATATTGTAGCCCAGGCCGTGAGTTTTTTGTTAGAATTCATGAGAATTGTCCACCTGTTTCCTTTCTACTTCACTGCATGTAAGCTCCTGAAGTCCTTTTGGCTAGCTTGCTAATGAAATCTTTTAAATGTTGTTCTAAGCACCTAATTGGCAGCATGTCCACAATTAAGATGATTGAGGAATATAAATCAGCTTCCTCAAACAGAGATGTTCTGTTTGAGAAAAAGGGTCTGTCTGAGATGGGAATCACCTATCCACTTCTCTCTTTAGATCTTAATGGCAACTGGAAACCAAACTAAGTTCTAAAACTTAATGCTTTTTGGTAAGCATTTAGAAAATATGATCAAACAGCAAGCTGGTCATGCTCAGATATGAGTAAAAAAAGTGACTTATTTATACATGCAAATTTCAAAACATTTGTAAGATCTACCATGTGTGCTGTTAAAAAGGTTTTTTAATTTTAAATTATTTTTGTTAGATAATCCCGTTTCAAGTGACACTATGATTTATCGCCACTAATCAAGGTTCCGATCCCTCATAGACTTCTTGTTTGTATCTGTTTTTGTTCTTTGTTACATAAATATGAGGTTTATATATAAAATTCTGACTGTGTAATATAGGGCTAATGAGTCACAGATGGAAAGATGCTGGCATGTAACCATCTAATAACATTTTAAACTCATATTCCATAGTAAAACAAAGGCAAATTGTACACATCTGTTTTCCAACTTGTAGCATTGCTGAATTTGTGGAGAGTCTATGTTTAAAGAACTTTTACTTGAGGAGAAGAAAAAGAGGCTATGGGTCACCTTGAAACTACCCAGCCACCTAATAGCCTTATCGGAAAGGATTTGGCAAAAGCGATGAGATGTCCTCGACTTTGCTTCCTCAGAAGTCCCAGCTCTTAAAGAAGGAGAACCAAAGGCATTAGGGCTGAAGAGCAGTCTCAGACTACAGACATAATTTTATTGGCTCTCTTAAGAAAAAAAAAGATTCCTAATAAGGGGAAATAGGGGAGAAAATGTACCAAAACTAATAAAATTTAAAAACTAGAAAATTTCTGGCTTTTTCCAAAAATATCCTCAAAATAGATTTGGGTGGGAAGTCGGAAGAGTGATGAGTAAACATAGGAAGGAATTGTGCAGATGCTCAAGGCCATATATTGTCGTGGTTGTTGTTCACTTTTTGTATAGTAAACGGATTCTGCGTGGGAAAAAAATTTGGAATTCAAGCCTCTGGTATCACATGTCATTGAAAAAGAAATAGAACACAGGCAAAATTTCTCTCTCAGACCTACCCAATTGATAAAGCCTGTGAGGACAAATTAGTACAAGCTAGTAAAGTTCAGGCCCTTTAAAACATCTTTCCCTCGTTCTCCTCTGTTAAGGAATTCAAAACCACTTTTCTGCTTCAAGGGGGTGTGTGAACTGTCAAGTTCTCTTGGAAAAGTTACGTGACAGAAGCGATTACTGCAGAGTGTGACCATAAATCCCCCTGACATGAAATCTGCATGTTATAAGAGACAGATTTCCATCCACCACCTCTGCAGGAATTCCTGAGACAGGAAAGACCTGAGAGTCATCATATGATCGGAGAGAGAAATTTTGATATGTGGGTGGTAAGACTATATTCTGTGAGGTATACTGCAGTTATTCGGAGGAATACGTCTGATCTGACTGCAAAATTCTGTTCACTGTTGTCCAAAAAAAGATTTAATACACGTACATCCTGAGTTGTAAACAGAATTCCAGTAGAAGGAAATTACAGTGTTGTGTTCGTAACAGAGTCTGTAGTTATCTCCATTCCGTACTAACATTTTATATGTAAGAGTCCAGAAATCTTGAGGATATATGCAGAATCCCAGTGGACCTGAGTCCTCTAGTCGACCATTCCCTTGAAGGAATGCTTGGCTTGGGGACCTCACAGATCTGATTTTGTTCAGGGTGTGTCAAACGAGGCAAGACTCAGAGCCGGGGTGGGGTGGCTTTAGGTGCGTGCTTGTTCTGTCCGTCCGCCGGTGGAATGTCTGTGTGACGTTTTGTGTCGTGTTGTTTTGGTGCTGTGCCCTGTCCATAGGGTCTGCCAGGCTTCCCCACAGTCGCTGCCCTGCACAGTAACCAGATCCTCACCGTCAAGGTTTGTGGTTGGCACCCATGCCTGCTCAGTCAGAGCCCGCAACCAGCATAAGCGTGAGCAAGAACAGCTCAACTGGCTTGCCGAGTCCAGTCACGCCTTTCATCCCACACAGCAGGTCACTGGGCATCCAGGACCTCACCTCCATCAGCGGGACCAAATGTATATTAAAAAGGAGAATCTTGAGCCTGAAAGAGGGGAGGATACTGAAGTCGAAGAAAGGCAGGCAAGCTCTCATAGGCTGTGCCATGCCTTGGTAGTCTGATTGGCATGCATCACCATGCTCTGTGATAGCTTTCAGTACATCAGATAATCCTAAATACTCTGGACTTTGGGCATCTATAATGTGACAGTCGCGTTCACGCCACATTATGCTGGTTGATGAATCTGACGAAAATTGAACTGGCGCTTTGTCTCTGGACTTTCTGCTCAGAGTACAGGTGACTTGAGGTTACCTGCCTCTCTATGTACAATGTTTAAAAAGACCCAACACCCACAGCAAAAAAAAAAAAAAAAAAAAAAAAAGATCCATTTCTAACTAAAAATCTGGTTTCAGCATCTCATTTCAGGGTTATGGTTCTTTCAAGAAGAGCCAGAGAGTCTGATGTCAGACACAAGTACCAGTTCTGTTTTGCTGGATGGTTATTATAAGTCTAATGTGTGTATCTTTATTTCTTTCTTGGGGTCTTCTGATGCCTATTCTTCAACTCTCTCACCTCTGAACTCCAACCTTTGACCTCACCTGACTGATCAGATGGTGTTTCCTAAAATCAATCATGGGTTTCTCTCTGCTGATCAGCAGCTCATTAAACGCCGCCTGATTAAGGTAGTGCTTATTCTTGCTCAAGTTGGATTTCTCCTTTACATTCGATTTTTACTCTGTATACGGTTGCTTAACCATTTATCTTTCATGGATGGGGTGTGGGTGGTGGGTATTTATTTTAAAATATACTAAAGTGAAATTATGTTTCATGAGCTGCATTTGTTTGAAATGTATATGAAAATACCCAAAGCAAAAGGTATAGAAAGCCTATCTAATTTTTTCTTAAATGAAGAAAAAGGAAAACAGCTTAAAAATTATATCCAGCGACAGGTCCCGTTTCTAAGCTCTCTAGCTTTGGTAATGTATAAATTATTTCTCAGCATGACTAGAGCCTTGTATGTTTAATTTTGTAAGTTATGAAAAAGTAGATATTTGTCCAATTATAAATGCAGCCATTTTATTAAGCAAGGTGAATATAACCAATGCAGCATTGTCATGGATAAAGTTATGCAGAAGTTTTCTGCCAGCTCTGTTATAATAACATGCACACTCCTTCCAAGAGCTGAGAATGCCGGTTCCCAAGCTTTGATTTCAACAGTGTCTACTCAGCTCACCCAGCATGAATATTTATTTGCTTCCTGCTGGCAGGCAAATTGCCTTCAGGCTTTAGGTTCCTGGTTGTTCGGGTTCTTTTTATAGTATAAACGGGGATTAGATAATACAAATTTAAAGTGTTGAAAAGGAGACCTGGGTCTTTATCGCTCACAGTTATTGTTGGTCTGTCCCCTTCTCTACTGCAGGGTGACCAAGGTCAGGCTGGGCCGCCAGGCCCGCCAGGCCCCCCGGGCCCAAGAGGGCCGCCTGGGGACACAGGGAAGGATGGCCCCCGTGGAATGCCAGGCGTGCCCGTGAGTTGCTTTTTTGGTTCAGTTGTTCTCACTGGTTTTGTTTCCCTTGAAGCGCTGAGAATTGGGATGGAGTTGGGGACGATGGGGTGGTGAAGGTTAGATGAGTGGAGTGGGCTGAGGGAACTGGGATGATAGGAAAGTCACCGGTCAGAGGAGACTGCCCACAGGAGTCTGCTCTCCACTCAACCCACCGGGCACCCATGCAAACCACAGGAGAGGCCTGGAAACAGCGACTGATCTGGTGTTCAGGTAAGCCTCAAGAAACCTGCAGGTAGAGATGCCTGATCACATGTGTCCTGACTGCCATAGAGGACCTCACAACCTTTGGTTTAAATGGAAGACTGGCATGAAAAACTAGATGGGAGATTGGTAACATTTCCCAAAGGACCAAAACAGAGACAATAAAGTCCTATGCAATTTACAGAAAGTAAAAGAGGTAAATCATCCTAATGTTTAATCCCTTGCAAGTAATTGCTAATAAAACAGTGAAATTAATGGTTAAAACAACAGCATTTACGATGTGAATATCATTTGTCCTTTGTATGTGAAGCTTATGAATAGAAATAACTTAGCCATCTCAACACTTTGATCTGAGTACTAATTTACTAAGTGTTTAGTTACTTAGATTGGTGAAATGTCAATAATAGAGTAACACAAGACATCAGATAAATGATTTAGTTTTGTAAAGGCAAGTCAGCAATTTAAAGAAATACATGGAAAAGGTAAAAAATTTGTACACTTATGACTTTTGGACCAGAAGTTCAGGTTTATTGCTGAATTAAATTATTTATTTAATATATTACTTTAACTTATTTTCATTAGTGTTTTCACAGTACAAAGGTAATAATAAAATATTAATCCACAAAGTAGAAAAATTTGAAAATAAAGGTAACCAAAAAAAAAAAGTCTGCCATAGTCATTAATGTTTGGCATATTTAATTTTTATATTCACATATTTATGTATGTGTTAAGTGGCTCTTTTTTTTAAAGAATATAGGGTACCTTAAACCTTTTCTGAGACAACCTCCTCTCCAAAAGCTGTGGTAAATTTATGAAGGAAGTTGACTCTCAGCATAATTTTCTGGTTGTTAGGACTGCTTTCACTGGACCATCAGAGGTAGAGGTTTCATCTTAAAACTGTCTTCTAAGGTCTCACTTTTTCTCAGGATGAAACCCCAAAGATAGAGAAAGCCTTAGCTGCTTTACAATATAATCACTCCTACTAGTTTTATTTAGAAAACCTTCTTGGCATAGTTCTTAAATTTCTGCAGTAAGTAACACAGAGTCATCATATTAATCTTAAAATGTTTACAGAATGCATTTGAAGAAAGAACATCAGTACTCTTTATATTTCATTATGTTTGCATTCCTCTTTTTAGCCTGAGAAGTATGTATTTACATTCTCAATCCCCAGTGGATATTGCGAAAAAGAAAAAAAAAGATTGAAGTTGGTTTGTACTGTTTACGGCATTAATAAAATTATCATTATTCTTTTTTAAGGGTGAACCAGGGAAACCAGGAGAACAAGGCTTGATGGCAAGTATCTGAATTTATCTTTTTCTGTGTTGAAAGACAAGTTACTCAAAGCTGTGGTCAATACTGTGTGTAACAAATGTATCTATTGTATAACCTGTAACAAAAAGAAGTAAGAATTAGTAAAAGCTAAAAAACTGATATGATAACTGAATCACTTTGCTGTACCCCTGAAGCTAACACAACATTATAAGATAACTATACTTCAGTTTCTTAAAATGGTAAATGTGTGTGTGTGTGTGTGTGTGTGTATGTGCTTAGTTATGTCCAACTGTTTGCAACCCCGTGGACTGTAACCCACCAGGCTCCTCTGTCCATGGGATTTCTCAGGAAGCAATACTGGAGTGGGTTGCCATTTCCTCCTCCAGGAGATCTTCCCGACCCAGGAATCGAACTTGTATCTCCTGTGTCTCCTGCATTGCAGGCGGAATCTTTCCCCACTGAGTCATTGGGGAAGCCCTGGACTCCTTTAAAATAAACAAGCAAAAACAGTGATAGACTCCGTTCATCACATGGTAAGGATAGCATGAAAACACATCTGCAGAACTGATACAGGAGGAAAAAAAGAGGGAGGAGATTCCAGGTGAAGCAAGTGACAAAGAACGCTGAGGAAGACTTCTATAAGAGAGATGAAATTCAGGGACATGCCTGTTAAACAAAAATGAGACGTCAAAAGAACCAGGTGTGACTTCCCATGAATTAGTAGAGCAAACCTCCCACAGTGATTCAAGGGGGTTTTCTTTTGTTGAAGGGAGAAAGCAGTTGTGCCTTTTTGACCCCGCAAATTGGTAATAAAACAGTAGAGTTAATGGTTAAAACATCAGCAGTTATGGTGTGAATATTATTTGTGCTTCCACCCAGAAACAGTGATGCCTTCCTAATTTCTGACATTAAAAAAGATCATGAAATGATTCCTCTTGGACTTGCCCATAGACATGTGGGTCCCAGCTTCTCAGGTTTGTTTATCCTTTGCCAGAGATAAAGAATTTGGGGCAGCTTGCTGAGCCCCAAAGAGTAGAATTCCTTCAACCTGCCTCTTCCTATCTCTTCCTGCCTGTCTCTCTCTGGAGTTGCCTTTCTGACCTAGTTTGTGACATAAGCAATATTGGGGAACACAGGGTTATGGACTAATAACCCAAATTCCAGAGGACGGCGGTGTCTCACACTCGCCCTGGATGCAGTGATGACAATCAACTTGATCATGTCCATTCCACACGATGTGTGGCAAGCAGCCTGCAGGTGTTCAGGATATAAAATGTATTTTAAAAAAATAGTTAGCTGGGTCGTAGTGAATGCACAGAAACACACTAGTTGGCCAGTAATTAAAACAAATGTGTGCATGGGCTAAAGGTCAAAGGCTTCTCCCTGCACAGGATGGCTTTAGCAGCCCTCCTGGGAAGATGGTCAGCAAGCTGTAGTCCTAGCTGTCGTGGAGCTGTCTTCAGAACGTCACTGATGAAGTGGAAGCATCCTGGGACCACACCTGACCCACTGCCTGGGAATTCTCTGTTCCTGACCTATGGTGTCAAGATAGATATTTGATGTGGATGATCAGGCAGAGGGTGCCATTGTGGATTCCTTTTTAAAAACAAGTAAAATGAAAGAAAAGCAACAACAGCAAAAGAGTGTATGTGAAAATTAAACAAAACATCTGCCATCTGTGGTAACTTTGCGTACAAGTGCAGCATTAGCTCTCAGGATTATAGGATCACAGAAGGTGTAGGATCTTTGGAAATCCTTAGGCATTTGAATGCACCTGTAATTTTTATCATGGATAATGGTCAAAACATTTTACTCCCATACACTCTTACATCAAAGGTTACTTGGTAAAAAAAATTAAAAAAAAAAAAAACAACAAAGGTTACTTGGGATTCTCAGGAGCCCAGGTATGCAGAGTCAACTCAGATTTTTATAATTGCCAGTGATAAATGGTTTTCTACCCCAATGTCCAAAGCAGCACTGTAATATATAAAGTTCTAAAATAAAAATGGCTGTTTTTAAAATTATAATCTGCATCTTCTCTAAATTCATATATGTGCTCTATGATACACTTTGGGAAGAACAGCTTAATCCCAATTCCCTACTCTTCCTAGCTTAATGTCATTAAGTATAAATGTCCTAAATGAATTATATCATTGTCTTAATTTGCCCCAATTTCCCATTTCATATAGCTACTTTTCAGATAAAGGTGATCATGGGATATTTTTTCTCAACTTTTTTTTTCTCTTTAAACTCTTCAGACTTAATTCATACTCTCATTTTTAAAAATGCAGCTAAGAAATTCAGTTGAAATCACAAATGTTTGAAGGATGTGTATAATATAGTGATCTTATAAAGTGCATTGCACAGTTCTTAACAATGTAAAATTCTTCTTTTAAAGAAAACTTGTATAATATGTATTTTTAAAAGTAGATAAGTATACATCTCAATGAATCTTCACAGTGTACATAACTGTGTAACCACAAACCAGATCAAGAAATAGAATGTCTCATATCCTAGAAACTCTGCCCTGCTTCCCTCACCATCCCCCTCTTCTGCCTTCTGCCAACATAGATTAATTTTGCCTGCATTTGAATTTTATAGTAATAGAATCCTACAATATGTAACTTTTGTGTCTGGATTCTTTCATCCAGCGTTATATTTGTGAGATCATCCACCTCTATTTTAATAGCCTTCACAGCTGGTTACCAAAAAAAAAAAAATTAAGAGGAAGAACCTTACTTCCTTGACTTCACTGTTAAAACTACATCACTCAAATAGCAGTAAATGAATGAATAGTCTGTCTGACCCTGGGCAAGTCACTTAACCTCTCAATTTTTCATCTGTAAAGAAAGGATAATAATACCCTCTCTACCTCCCTTATAAGGTTGCCAAAGACAAATGCAATAAATTAGGAGAAAGCACTTTAAAATATATAATGAAGAATTGTATGAGTATGTTATTATTATTATCACTCAATTGTTCCCTCTAGAGTAAATTACAGGTGAGCATGGATTTATATAACAGATGTATTCCTGTAAAGTTCTATATGAATCAGATTTTCATAAATCAGCATAGCTTAAATGTACTGGGAAATTTTGCTATTTAAGGCAATCCTATTCAGAGTCTTTTTGTAAAGGAACATAATCCCCTAATTCCTCTTCCCAGAAAACCAAATTTTTATATATTATTTGCTTAAAGAGAAATATTTCTATTTTTAAAGAAATCACTATTTATGTTTGTTAACTTAAATAGCACCTGGGTATTTTAACCTATCTCAAAGAAGAGATACTAGAAATATAATAGCAGCTTTCATGAGGAGAAAAATTTCCTTAGAAATTTTCTTTTTCTTTCAAATATGACATGTAGGGGATGGGGAGCAGTAGGTGTGTTTTGACTCAAAGTCTGGTAGAAAGAAAAGTACATCATGCCGGTAATTCTGACCTCAGAACAACTTAAAGAGTGTATGACTGTAGTCTGTGACCATTTTTACTGATCTATAAAATATAGGCAATGATTTCTATTTTACTCCTCTCACTGGGATATGGTAAGAAGCAAGTGAAATAATAAAAAATATGAAAATGCTTTATGGAACAAAGACTTGCATAAGTGAGAAGAATTCCTGTTAAGACAAAAATGTCAGATGCCGTAACTTTGCTTGCAGAAAGCCCACTCAATGAGCCCTAAGGGCTAACAACAGTGTGATTATAGCTATCAATTAGAGTGTGTCAAATACTGAGATTGATAATGCCCCTTATTCCTTTTGTCTTATTTGTTGCTGTCACTGTTTTTGGCCTTCTCTTATGTATCACGTCTTCTTACATCATCAGCTTTTCATAACACACCACCAGTTCAACCAAGGGAAGATAATAAACGCCACTCTCTCATCTTTCCCATAGTATGCTAAACCCCCTACATCTGTTGGGTTCTATCGTGGGAGAGTGTTTGCTTACATGAGGATCTTGAGAGGCACTATAGAATTTTTTAAAAGTTTAAGTATCTCTAATGATGAAATGGAAAAAAAAACTAGGAATGATCTAAAATTAGCTCTTATAAAACTGTTTATGAGTGTGTCAGGTGGGGAATTAGTTTTTGTAATCCAGGCTGTATATTTTATATTGCAAAAATAATCATCTGAAGATTAACAGCAACTCTGATAGAATAAAAGAGAAGTCCTGCTTGTCAAGCAGTTCCACATTTATTTAGCCCTGCTGTGCATCTATTCCATAAACAAGGCATTTGGGTTTTCTGAGCAGTTCTGGAGGAGATTTTAAAAGGCAGAATCTTGAGCTAAAATAAACTGGACCCCATTTAAATAAGGAGAAAACCACTCTGGCTTGTAAAACTAGACTCAAGAATCAAACCAAGAACTGACCACAGTTGGAAATGCTAAATTTCTGAACCCCAGGACAAGTTATCTTTATTTTTCAGTTCTCTAGAACTTTGAATAGTATTAAAATAGTATTTTTGAAAGTGTCTTTCCTTTTGATATTCTTACAGTTTCTTTCTTTGACAAAAGTAGAAGTTCTTAATAACATAAAAGATAAATGATGTATATTCAATATGCCAACTTGTCCCAGTTTCCTGGAAATTATCGGGGGTTTTTTTTTCATATTTATTTATTTATTTGGCTGCACTGGGTCTTAGTTTCAGCATGTAAACTCTTAGTTGCAACATGTGGGATCTAGTTCCCTGACCAGGAATCAAACCTGAGACCCCCTGCATTGGGAGGTCAGAGCCTTAGCCACTGGACCACCAGGGAAGTACTTGGAAATTATTTTTTCGTCCAAAGTATCTATAACCAAGGTTTCTTAGACCACATCCCTTTTCCTACACTGAACTCTTTCTTCCTCTCCCTCTCCCTATATAAACGCAAACTCCATAATGTATCCATTCATCTCTTTCTGAATTATAAGAGTACTTACAGTGTCATTCATTGGGCCCTGGTGGTGTCTGAGAGTTTAAAACTTAGAAATTTTTTTTCTGTTATTGTTCCTTAAAGTGAAATTTGTATTGTATCCAAAAATTTATAGATTTTTTTTTGTTTATTTTGGTTTTGTCTGCAAACACGTTTAGTATATTTGGGTCAAGTGAATACAATGCATTTCATAGTAGCTAATAACATAAGCATAAATAATTGCTTCTGCTTCATTTAAGATAAAATTGAATCAATCAATATGTGAAGATTTACTTTAAACATATTTAGTTATAATGTACTGCTATCCCACAGATTTGATAAAACTTATCATATTACTTAATTGTACTTTGCTGTCTCAGCTTTATTAATCTGCAGGATGATAGACATCAGACCCAGCAGCAGGCTTCCCTTCATGATTTTAATCTGGTGGAGCAAGTGAAAGTGTGAAAGTGATAGGCACCCAGTCATGTCCATCTCTTTGCGACCCAATGGACTGTAGCCCACCAAGTTCCTCTGTCTATGGAGTTCCCCAGGCAAGAATACTAGAGTGGGTAGTCTTTCCCTTCTCCAGGGGATCTTCCCAACCCAGGGATCAAACTGGGGTCTCCCACATTGCAGGCAGATTCTTTACCATCTGAGCCACCAGGGAAGCCCCTGGTGGAACAAACAAGCCTTCAAATCACAAATAACCAAAATGACCTAAATCATCTTAGGGTATTTAGTTATTAGATTAGATTTAGCAGTGAATTTTTTTTTTTTTTGGTAAAACTGTGTCACTTCAGTTATGCACACTGCCTGCTGGGATGCCTTAGCAACCATTCTAATGTGTTATTATCTTCAGTTAATTTAACTGCCCACGAAATACATGTAAATGCCACACCAACAGAACTCTTCTGACCTACGGTGCTTTTTTCTAGCGTCGGTAATGGTTTTCCGAATGGGCCAAGGCCTGCCCCCCTTGCTCCCTCACATGTACCTAATATCCAAATCTCTATGAGACTACAGCTCTCACATGTAGATATTTGGAATGCTCAGAGGATCAAACTCCACCCACGTGCTTCAAAATACCCACCTCTTTGCCCCATTATTACAGCGCACACCAGTGGTATGGCTCACCCTCAGAACAGACCTGGGACGAAGGCAACTCACAGTCCCTGAAGTGAGCTCCGGTCATCGGGGTGGGGGGAGAATTCCAGGGTCACAGGTATGCAGAGCACAGTCTAAGGTCAAGGAGTGGGCTGCCAAAGGAGGGGAGTGCAGTCGGGAAAGAGATCTCTAAAGCATGGGCCCCATGCAAGAACCTTCTCGCCCAGGGTAAGGGCAATACCACGGCCGTGTGTCTGAATGGACTCTTAAAGAAATAGACTTCTGCTTTGGTGGGTTACTTCCTTTGAGAAAACTTCACACACACGCAAAGATATTCACATTCCTCTAAGCTAAGTTAGAAACTGTCTTCTCCCCTCCTCCACATTTATCACATCACATATAATATTAACTGTGTTTGGAGCTTAGTGTATTCAATAAACTGAGTGACTGAATAATATGAATTGATGAATCAATAAATCAAGTACCAATGCAAGGAAATCCTGTTTAGATTTTTCTTTTACCCAGTGTCATAGCATACCAGGAGTAGGATTAGGCGGGATAAATACAACTACAAAACTACTTTTTCTTCTGCATCATTGTGTATTCATTCTTGTATTATAGATAATTTGAAATATGTATGTTCATGAATAGGCATGGTGTCACTAAAAGACTGATTTTCATGAGGACAGTGAAATAATAACTTGCAACTTTTAGTCACACTCCATAAGAATTTTTTAAGTAGAGCATAAATAATTTAGAAGAAATCTTAGGAATCATCTAGTTAATCACTTTAAACATAAAGAAACAGCATTAGAATGAATAATAACATGATCAAGCTCACAAAGTAGTCCATGGCAGAAGCAGGGTTGAATCCAGCTCACTTGATTGCAGTCTTATGCGTTTTACACCCTAGATCTGCTAGATCTACACTTTCTAATACAGTAGCCACTAGCCACATGTGGCCATTTAAACTGCAATTAAACAAAATTAAATTTAAAGTTCAGTTCCTAACAGTTGTACTAGCCACATGTCAAGTGTTAGGGACCACATGTGGTTACTAGCTACCATACTGGGTTGAGCAATAGAGACTATTTCCATTATTCCAGAAAGTTCTGTTGGACAGGACTGGTCTAGATAGAAAACAGATCTGAACAGTAGACGAGTATATATTAGGGTTCTAAATTTAAGTCTTCCTTCTGCTGGTTGTGGGATATTTAAATTTTAACAGTTAGTGTTTTTTTAGCATTGTTGATTTAACATGGGAAAAGCACTTACACGTTACTCCTTAGAAATATTTTTTCCTGAGCATAGTATCGGGTGATAGGCCTTCATAAACCATAAATTTGCTGCCTTTATGGTACACTGGGGAAGTATGCTTAATCACAGAGGGCAGAGGAAGCCTGCTAATTTTTCTTTCTTTCCAGATCATTTCCATTTTGGATGTAGCACTGAGAAACAATTTATTAAATATTTAGAAAGGATAAAGTGAGCTAATTTCGGCCCTGGATATCTGATAGGAGGTGATAGAGTCTCTGTTTGGGGATCTAATCAGAGTACAGATTCTCAAATACCTAGATCTGTCTTAAATTTGTTGGCCATAGTTAATGTTCAATTTTTAGTCTTGGGTCCTGGTTTCATCAAGTGGTAAGAAAAATGTGTAGCTTCTTTAATTTCCTAAGTGTTAAGAGACCTCCGTTAAAGAGGTTGGAGCTTCAAGATTTTGAGAAACACCAACAAATGAATCATCTGGGTTTAATATTTTTCCCCAAAAGTCAGCACATGAGATAGAGAAGTCAAAAAGAATTTATTCTTTTAAAAAATTAATTACTGCATTTAAAACTTTTTTCATCAATATTCATGAATCAAAATATAGTAACATGTCATCTTATAGATAGGCTCTAAAGGAGACCTATTTTAGAGAAACTTCTTCAAACAATAGAAATTATGGAGTGATATTATTGAAATGAAAAAATCCCAGATATGTGAACAGAAACAACTGCCTCAAAACTGAGGACTTTAAGGAGAAAAATAGAATGATGTCTGACTTCCCATAAGAAGAGCTTCAGTTCAATTCAGTTGCTCAGTCGTGTCCAACTCTTTGTGACCCTATGGACTGCAGCACACCAGGCTTTCCTGTCCATAACCAACTCCCAGAGCTTGCTCAGACTCATGTCCATCGCTTTGGTGATGCCATCCAATCATCTCATCCTCTGTCGTCCCCTTCCACTCCTGCCTTCAATCTTTCCCAACATCAGGGTCTTTTCTAATGAGTCAGTTCTTCACCTCAGCTGGTATTGGAGCTTGTTCATGCATTTTCTAAATGGATAATGATGGATGAATCACCCTAGTGTTTTGATTCTATTAAGTACTACTGTAAGGCAACAATTTTTATTTCAAGATATTGTTTATATATACTGGAAGATTTTTGCTTTTTTAATTTGATTAAAAGTTTTAGACAGCCATCTATTAAAAAAAAAAGAAACACTGAGCTCTTTCCAGTAATAAGAAGGAAGATAGAGTTGTAAAACAATGGAGGAAGTTTGGTAAATGGAATTTAGTAATTTTCGTATTTACTAATTCATTGTTTCAATGCAGTCAATAATGATTTAGTTGCTAGGAACTGACCTAGGTGCTGAGGATGTAAAATATATGACCTGAAGAATTTGCCTGTTAGTCAAGTAGATTTTATAAATATGCAAATATATTAAAATTCAGCCAGTTAAACTGTGCTTGAGAAACATGGAGGACAAAAACAGGCTCTGTCTGGGTAAACTGGAGAAGGTTCACAGCGGAAGTGAGTGAAGGTTGCTGAGCCTCAAAGAATGATGAAGACCTTTACATGAAGTCTTCGTGTATGGATGGCTCAGTGTGACTGAAGAGAGTATCCATGGAGGACTCAAAACAAAAATGAGGCTCTCTCAGCTCTGCTCTGTCCTGCTCTTTTTTGTTTATGCTGTGTTCCTTCTTACCCAGTTCATCTGAATTGTTGGCTTTTGTACTGAAAACATATCAGCACATGTTATATTCTAAACACTTCCCCAAAGTTTCTAGTTTGGCATTTCCACACACTTAAGCCATGAAATCTGAATCTTGTAAAACATCACTTGAATTATACTCCAGACTCCCATATAATAGTGGCTAGACTTTACGTTTCTTGACCCTCTCTCATCAGACATCCAAGCGGAACACAGAATGTTATAAAAGTACATCTTAAATGAATCCTTCTTAAGTAAGACAAGCTTCTATTATTTATTTCAAATTTCCTCTTACTCTTTATAACCAATTTTTTGTATTTTCTGATCTTGTGACCAGGTTAATAGCTTTCACAGGTTAATAGCTATAATTAAAGTCTGTTGCACCAAACTCTTGAGAAAGTCTGATATTAACATTTTACGACTCCAATAAGTTAGATTATATGTTATCACTTTTCCCATAGAAACAGACTTTAAAAAGTATTTTCTCCATTTTGCCTAACTTTTATTAAATCATGGAACAATTCTTAACCCAAAAAGGAAAGAATTTTAAGTGGCTTAATAGATTGGGGCTTTTATTCTCTCCTTCACAAATGGGCCAGCTCTCTTCTGTTCCCTTTGTTTTTTATTACAGAAGCTGGTTGTATATTTTGCATCCAGGAATGACCAGCAGCTTTCAGAGCTTCAGTTTTACTGTTAGCCATCAGGGACAGAACAGGAACTATGTCCGCCCCCTGCTCACACAGAACATCGTTTCCTAATAGCAGGCAACCAGAAGTTGCCTTAAAGCACCTCCCAAGAGGCATCCTAAAGCACATCATTTAGAAACTCCACATCCTGTTTAAGTAATTAATACCTCAATCAAATTTGTGCTAGCATCAGTAGTGTCAGAAAAATTCATTAATTTTTTTCTATTCCATGGTCTTTCAAACAAAAGACTTTTTAATTAAAAAATGATATTTTTACAAGCTGGAAAGTGCAGCCAATGCATAGTAGCTATAGAAATATCCATTTCTTAACTGCCTGCTTTGAAGATTACCATGGGTTGATAATTCTACCTACTCTTTGCATGATGTCTTTCTGAAGTGCATTAGAGACCTCAGACCTACATTCACATCCATGACAGTCTCTGAGCAAATGAGACCACGTAGCCAAAATGATCTTTGCTTTGCAGCTTTAATGTAGAAACTATGGATTGAATTACTTCACTCACTCTTGCACTTAGAGGTAATCTAGAGGTTATGAAATTAGGCTTGTAGCATTAGAATGACTTGAGTGAACAAGAGTGAAAAATCTTGTCATTGCTATTTTTTTCTGTTGTTTTTATGTTCTTTTTATTTTAAACTTTTTATTTTGTATTGGGGTAGAGCCAATTAACAATGCTGGGATAGTTTCAGGTGAACACTGAGGGGACTCAGCCATACATGTACAGTGTATCCACTCTCCCCCAAGCCACCCTCCTATCCAGGCTGCCACATAACACTGAGCAGAGTCCCATATGCTATACAGTGAGCCCTTGTTAGTGACCACTTTAAACATAGCAATGTGTACACGTCCATCCCAAACTCCCTAACTGTCCCTTCACCCTGGCAACCGCAAGTTCACTCTCTAAGTCTGTGTTGTCATTCTTATCTTGAGACACTGTTGTCTAAGATATAAGCGGAAACTTGTTTTACTCCATGTATTCATTATTCATTCCTATAATTTTTATCAAACTCAGTTCACTTCAGTTACTGTTACGTCTGATTCTTTGCAACCCCATGGACTGCAGCACTCCAGGCTTCCCTGCCCATCACCAACTCCCAGAGCTTGCTCAAACTCATGTCCATCGAGTTGGTGATGCCATCCAACCATCTCATCCTCTGTCACCCCCTTCTCCTCTAGCCTTCAATCTTTCCCAGCATCAGGGTCTTTTCCAATGAGTCAATTCTTTGCATCGGGTGGCCAAAGTAGTGGAGCTTCAGCTTCAGTATCCATCCTTCCAGTGAATATTCAGGACTGATTTCCTTTAGGGTTGACTGGTTGGATCCCCTTGCTGTCCAAGGGACTCTCAAGAGTCTTCTCCAACACCACAGTTCAAAAGCATCAGTTCTTTGGCACTCAGCTCTTTATGGTCCAACTCTCACATCCATACATGACTACTGAAAAAAACATAGCCTTGACTAGATGGACCTTTGCTGCAAAGTAATGTCTCTACTTTTTAATATGCTGTCCAGGTTGGTCATAGCTTTTCTTCCAAGTAGCAAGCGTCTTTTAATTTCATGGCTGCAGTCACCATCTGCAGAGATTTTGGAGCCCAAGAAAATAAAGCCTTCACTGTTTCCATTATTTCTCCATCTATATGCCAAGAAGTGATGAGTAAGCACCATTTTGCTGACAATCACCTGTAGGCCATACACATGCAAGCTCCCTTCCCTCTCCACAGCCCTGCCTTCTACCACCCACCTATTGCCTCCTTGTTGTTCTTTGAACACTCTGAGCATGTGCCTACCTCTTGACCTTTGTACTTCCTCATCCCTTGCCTGGAATATTCTTGCTCCTTCTACGAGCATGACTGTCCTGCTGGCCTCTTCTAAGAGTTCTATCCAAGTGTCACTCTATCCCCAGGCCCCCATCAAATCCCCAATTTAAAGTGTCACCACATACACTTCTCCCAGTTCCAAACCCCCAATTTGCTGTAACACTTACCACCTGACACAACTTTATATTTTACTAGTTTATTTTATTTTATTTTTTGCTATCTTTCTCCATTAACAAGACTATGAAACCCAAGAGGGCTTGCATTTTCTTTTAGTTTGTTCACTACTGTATCCCCAGTGCCTAGAACATTGCCTGACACTTAATGGGTATTTAAAAAGCTGCTAAGTGGATGAATTCATGAATGAACCCAAAAGAACTGAGCATTTACTATGCCAACTATTGTGCGTGATAAGAGAGGTTTAGAGTGAAGAAAGAAGTAACCCAACAATCACAGCTCTGTTGGTAAATTCTGGGAAGAAGTGCAGTCATAAGGGTACTTTGGAAAACAAAAGACGGGGACCTAGCCCTGAGAGGGGCGGCTCAGAGCTCTGAATTATGTAATGGGTGGAGGAGGGAAGACCAGAGAAAAAGGCCATTAAAGGAACAGACAGCCAGAGGTGCAGAGGTGTAGAGATGAGAAAGCATGGCTTTTTCAACTGAGGAAAGGTATGAACCTGAAAGCCTTTTAAGAAAGGTCCCTCAGGCATCACTATGCAGAAAGGGTTGAAGAAGACTAAAAACACGGTGGCTTTTAGCTGGGTATAACATAGCTTAGCTGAGAGAAATGAGGGTTGAACAAGAGCAGAGCAATGCTGGTGAAGAAGAGGGTGAACTGGAGAATGTTCTCAGGTTAAGTGTCTGGAGGAGTAAAAGATCACCCTGAAGCCCCAGTAACCCACCATTTGGTAAAGGCAATCACTAAATGGAAACTACAATATTCCTTTAACTTACTTGACTGCCATTTTTATACATAATATTTTATATAATCTTTAAAAATGGAATCTAGTGGGGCAGGAATAGGAAAGAGAATCAGTGCACTGTATAATTTCTTGCTTGTTTATAACTTTTCGCTTAACTTGTCATCACTGTCTATAGTCTTTTCTGAAGGAACATGAAAACTAGGTGCCAACTTTTATATGCAGATGAGTGATGCTATTACTCCACACTTAGAACTTTTCAGTGGCTCATTTGATTCTTATGTTTTGAATAGTTATGTTCACTAGGCAAGATCCTTTAATGAAAAAAGCTCATACATTCTGACCAAAAGCTTATGTCAAAGTGAGTATATTTTAAGATATAGTTTAACACTTCTAGAATTGAACTTAAATATAATTTATCATATTGAGATTCTGAATGTTACATAATTTTCAATCTTTAGATAAGGATAAAGAAATGATAACAGAAAATAAAAGAGACTAGATTATTCTCATATTAATTGGTTGTTTACAAAGTAAATGCAAACATAAAAGTGCCCGCCAAGAAAATACTTAAGAAAGGAACAACTCATTGATTGATAAAAATGAACTAAAAGATTGACTCAGTTTTGAAAACTATTTGATTCAAACTTTTAAGACATGGGATGACAATAATGGATTTATTTTAGAAACCTTAGAATATGAGAACAGTTTTAATTTTAGGAATAATAGGAAACAGTAGCTTGACTGGTGAATAATGAATTTATGAGTCTTCATCCAAGTCATTATTCAGGCTAAGAATATAAGTAAGTTTACAAAAGAGTAGATTAGTCAGTCAGTGGTTCTATGGCATTTGCTCACTGTTTTATAAATTTGTATTTATACCAGAGGCCACAAAACTACTCAGATGCAGGCATCTTAACCAACTGGTAGCAACATACCCTAACTTCAAAGTCAATTTTTGATCAGTGAGGCTTTCATTGATTGGCAAGCTTAAATTTAATAACCACAGTGCCACAGATATATAATGGTGCATACTCAAAAAATATATATACATATGCAAAATACTGATCAAAATAGCTACCTGGGTGTGTATGTGTGTCTGTATTTACTTGAATGCATGTCTGTGTCTTATATTCAACACTGCTTTTTCCTAGTTCCCTTCTAATAATAAATGACACTATCTTTGGCTTGCGACCATTTTTCCTGCCAACACGATCACAGGAGTATATGCATACTTTTGGTAGCTGAGGATATATCCTTGGCAACATAGTTATGAAAATCTGTAAGATATGTATTTACAATTCAAAATTAATGCTACATCTTTAAACCGCTTTTACTTTTGGAGTTCAGCACAAATGGCAGTAGTTTTCTAACAGTGAGAAAATATGATTTTTATAACCTCCTTTGACTTTTATTAAGTATTGTATTAAAATATGCAACTAGTAAGATTTCACAGATTTCAGAGCTGTGAGCAGTTTTTCTAAATCTCTGACTTACTGTGATCATGCAACAAAGACAAAATTAGAAAATATCAGATATGTTCATCTCTAATTAAAACATCTGATTTAAAATTTGCTCTTATTTTCATCTGAAAATTTCCTTTCCAGGGTTATATGTCAATGTACAAAATGTCCAATTTAATGAACAGCATTCTTTCAAGTGGCAGTTAGGTTTAAAAGGGGAAACAAACCTTTTTGAATTGAACATATACATTCTCCGTCTAAACATTGAATTAATGTACTTTTTGTTATATGATTTCCTTTTCAACATCAACATTTTAACAAGTGAAATACTCTGGAGACACTTGGAAAAATGGAATCCTAGACAATGATGAAACCCAAGTCTTTTCTTCACTCTCAAATCTCCTATCACTGCAACTTCCAGATTCTGCCTTTAGCATTAACATTCACTTCCCAAACAATTTACCCAAGTGAGGAAATGATTACACATGTTTATGTGCTAAGCGGAAGGAACCCGTGCAGAGCAGGAGGCTCTGATATGGTTACAGAGATAATTGATTGAGAAAGATCCCTGAGGATGGAGGCAAGGATGGATCCCAGAGTCTATGGATGCCTCTGCCCTGTGGGAGGAGAGCATCTTTCCCCACTGATATAGTAAGGAGAACCACATGGGTTTGAGTTGATGAGAGACATGATGTTGGGAAATTTATTCCTAGAGACTTCGTTTTCTCTGCAAAATCTAAAACAGAGAATTTTAAATTGAAGGAGTAAGATAAGAGAAGAGAAAGTCAGACCATGCGGATATATGAGATAACAAGTTCATTAAGAAAATGGTTGGTTGAGTAAATCAAAAAGGAAGATATATGGCAAAATGTTAATTGTTACATATAAGTGTAACATGTAAGTGATTAATACCTAGGTGTAGATTATATTACTTTTCCTACCCTTTATCATGCTTTAAACTTTTTATAATAAAAAGGAAAAAAGAAAAAATTTCACTTTCTTTCAGTTCCTAAGCTAGTAGGCTGGTATTAATTTTTCATATGTCTGAACATTCCATCTCCTTGCCTCTATTGTCACTGAGTCAATAAAGCTACATCCTACATTTTTTAAAAAAGGAATATATAAAGGTGATATTGCACAGTGCACTTTCAATAATCTAAGCCTCATTATATGAGGAAATTGTTAGTCTTCCTGAGAACTGCAAAATAATTTATGAGGAACAGAGTCTCTGAATGTTCTTAAACATTGTGTATTTTTAATTAAAAAATTATGCATGACCAATTCTTCCTCTAATTACCATTCTCTTGCTTTATGTTAGAGTCCAAATGTAAGATGCTGATTAACTGAAATGTCACACATTGAAAATAAGTTAGCCATTAAGTGTAATGGAATAAAGGGCTTTTTATTAATACATGGAATGATGGAGGATCTGTAACTTTGTTAAAATACACTGACGTTAAAAGCATTTTTGAAAGAATTAGAAGAAAAGTGCTTAATATTTTCGTTTAAAAATAGACCTCAGTAGTCAGAATTATAGCTCTCGTTGTGCTCTTTTCTACCATCTCAAAGAATGCCTTGCTCTAAATAAAGCCAACAGATCCCCAACATTGACTTGGCGGTCAAAGAACTCTAAATCTCAGAACTGCCACATTTCCATTTTAAATGTAAATATTCCCATTCATCTTCCTAAATATTATATTTCTTCTCCCCCCTTCCTCCCACCCCAGTGTCATAGTTTATGCAACAGCTGACAGCATCTTTTGTTCCCTTTTATGGTGCACACTAGTTGCCACAATTCACTTTGGCATCCCCTAGCTTAGAAACAAGTTTTTGTGCAGGTCGATTGGCCACATTTCATAAGAGGAAGAATAGAGCAAAAAATGTTTCTTCATAATGCCATTCAATGATTTCCTTTGCAAATATGCTTCCTGAAGTTTTGCAGATGCAGAAGTCATAGAACAAGTCGGTGGGCTGGGAACTGCATTGCATTTTTAGTGCTTCTAGAAGCAACATCTCCAGCCTTTTAAATGAGAGTGAAGTGATGGATTTGCAGGTATTTGAAGAAATAGATGCGCTGGAAGGGCAAAGGTTACTTTTAAAAATTAATTTATAGTTGATTTACAATGTTGTGATTCTTTTTTTTTTTAAAGCAAAAATCAGGATTTTACTGCATAACGTTTTTCAAAAGAGAACAAGAGAGAAGAAAAGACCCATTGTGTACTGCCAACCAAAAATTCTCATTTTCCTTGATGTACACAACATTGGCATATTTCAGCAAAGAGAACCTTACAGAATAGGACAACTTTAATCGGTCATTTAAGTTTAAAATGGTTGCAATATTATGTTAATTGAATTGTTTTTCTTTTTTAGGGTCCTCTGGGGCCTCCAGGACAAAAGGTAGAGTATAAACAATACTGTGAAAGTAATTATATCCCCATCGCCTAATGACTGGCCTGAGAAGGGAACGGAATTAGCTACTGTGAGCCATACCAAAGTAGTCTGGTTTGTGCATTCTCCTTTCTAAAAATACAATCATATAATGTGAGCCATTAGATTTCTAATTGACTCCATTATAGAAAGTCCAATAAATCCAGAGCAGACTCTTTTTAAGCTGTCTGCCAAACTTTTGGTCATTGAGTTTTTAATTCCAGTACTAGTAAAACATCGTGACAAAACTTAGAATCTGAAGGGTCATAAGACATTGCAAATTAAATGCATGGTCTTGCACAAATATATGATTGTCAAAGGACCATTCAACAGACTAGAACAAAGAATGTATTTGTTGCTTGGTGGCTATATTCAAGTGGCCCACTAGTATCTCCCTTTGCTGAAGCAACCCAAAAAAATGACTTCCCAATTGTTATTTAAACATTATCCAGAGCCATCAGACTTGACCCTTTACATTTTGGAGAAAAGAGTCTAGCACTTCTAAAATTACGTCAGTTCTACAGTAGTAAATGCTATCAATAGCAGGTAGATAGCCCTTTGCGAACAAAACATCACTAAACCCCCACTCCCCATCCACCTCCCACGCTACAAGGAGGACATAAAAGGATATTTAACCTGCAGACAACCAAAAATAATAATAATAATAATAATTGCATTACAACAGGTGGAAAAGTGATTATTCTTTATCTTTGGAATCCATCAAAGATAGAGACGTTTATCCCCCAAGCTTGTGCATGTGGCATCTGTTGAAACATGATCCCACAAACCAAGTAAAAGCCAGTGTGTAGTGAGACAACTTGTATATAGGAACACTTTGTCCTTTGCAATAATGTCTCTATTAAGTATGGTGTGAAATTGTAAAGCTACCCTAATCCACATGCTACCAGGATAAAATTACTGCCTCAGGCTTTGGGAAGTCCTTTAATGACCCACTCAATACAATCACCAAGAAAGCACTAAGGAACTTGCCATCTCAATTTTTTTTGCATGAAATGACTATATTTTTAATAGACTTTATTTTTTAGAGAAGTTTTAGATTTCTAATTACTATTTTAATCTTTTCCATTATTCTTTAAAAATTTTAATATCACATATCTACTAAGAAAAATCTGTTTTATAGTTCTAAACAAAAAATAAGCACATTCTGTTTGAAAAATTATTTCTCCAGAGCCTCACCAGAAGGTGTGTGGAGGAAAATGACATCACTATTTGAAAACATTTGTTAATGTTTCTGTATCTAGTTAAATGTCAGATTTTCTCAGGTAGTAACTACTTTTCTTTTCTGATGCCCAGTCATTCTCATCACCCCAGTGCTCATGTGTGCACACATCCAAGTGCATGTGCATACACACACAGACGACATAATATTCAATGTATAGAACTGGTATCATTCCTAGTCTATGCTCACCACTTGCGGCATCCTGCCTAGTCCACTTTGGAAGATATATTCACCCTCACATGGTTTAAACATACTCCCTGAGTCTGGGGGAAATGCTTCAAATACAACAAATTTCACTTTACAACATGGGTTCCTTATAGTGGTTGTTATTTTAATTACCTTTTATTTTATGGTGTTTAATTTCATGAAATTCAAGAGTTGCTGGTACAGCTAACCTTTTTTGAGATGAAACTAAGCCTATTTAATTCTCAAAAGCACCCAAATTTGGAGCCATGAGGCCTTCTGATAGCTTTGGATCTCAATTTATGATGTGAAATTCTTTAAAATCTTATTAGGGTTAAGTAAATATTTACAAACATGGTGAGATTTTCATGGCTTCTGGAAAAGCTTGATGAATCTGTTTACACTATTGTGTGTTAGAACACAGTGGATGAGATCTGAAAAACATAGCCTGTCAGATATGTTTTAGTAAGATAAAGTTGTAGCTGACATAATTAATATGACATAAATTTAGAATTGAATTATTTTGTGCTTATGATGTCAACTTATTTTAATCATATGTCTCCTTAGGGTTCTGTTGGAGTACCTGGAATTCCAGGGATGAATGGACAAAAAGTGAGTTCCATAGAATATACTGCTTTTGATCATTTGGGGAGGATTAAATCACAAAGTTGTTCTAATCAGTAATGTTGGTAATAAGTTTATATGCTTATAAAAATTTTATATATACTTTTGAAATATAGGAAAATTATGTTGCAATTGATCAAATTATTTTAATTTTTAAATGAATGCATTAAATAGCGAAAAACTCTTAAACAATTTTTTATTTTATTTGATACATATGAGATACAGTGGTATCTTTCTCATAAATATATTTGGAGTAGGAAAAATATAGTACTTAACACTGATTGTGATAAAGTGCACTGTGGTTTATTCTTGTTATGGCAGACTAATATGTATTATTTCTTGCATTAACAAAAGTTATTCCTACAGAGAGATGCTATCGGAATCGTGAATTCACATGCAAGCTTTTTTTACAGCTAAGCAAAATTAAGAATTAAATAGATTTGCTAAGCTCTGATAGCATGCTTTTATTGTACTATTAATAATGAAGAGGAAAAAAAAGTAAAAGAAAACAACCCACAGCTCTACACAGACATATCTATTGCCTGTGTGCACTTTTTCCTGCAACGTACTTGCCAGTAGGCAAAGCAATTACCAAAGTCACTGCGGGCCAGCCTGCCAGGGGCTGGAGAGCTGAGCCAGGGACTTTCCTGTCTCCCTCAGAGCCTCTGAGCTGGCCCTTTGCGATCCTGCGACCCAACTTGTCTTCCCAGAGGACTTGAAATCCAGGCATTCTGAATTGAAATCATAAAGGGCCCAGCCCTTATGGACAGAATAGACCTCCTCCTGACCTCTTCTAGCTCGTCCATCTTTTTTCTCCAATGAGACATAGACAATAACAATTTAAAACCTACGAAGTGGCCAAGAACATGGATCTTCAGCTCAGAGAATGTAAATTTTGACAGAGTCCTTGAATCCTCTGGCCTCAATTTCTTCATCTTTAAAAAGGAGACAAACAATTCCTACCTCATAAGGTTACTGTGAGGATTAAATGAGGAAATAGGCATAACGCCCTTATGTCCATGTCTGATATTGCTATTAAACTTTTTCTTCAGCTCATTTTAGTGAAATCCTGGATATTTGATTGACCTCTGTTGTAAGAGACTCTCTGTTTCAAGAATTCCTTGATTCCCAAGTAAAATGAGTGTTCTTAACCAAATCTTAACGGCAGCCTGTGGTCCATAAATCCAGCACTGGGCACTCGTCAGCAGTTCAGTGCCCATGTTACTGCCCTGTTTTCCCCTTAGTAAAATGCATACCTGTTTGCTTCACAGATCCTGATAAAGACAGAGGATTAATATTCCATTTAGAATATTGTAGATCATGGAGGGAAACAGAAGTAAAAATTTGAGAGCATATTCATTCTATGTGGAGAAGGCAATGGCACCCCACTCCAGTACTCTTGCCTGGTCAATCCCATGGACGGAGGAGCCTGGTAGGCTGCAGTCCATGGGGTCGTGAAGAATCAGACACGACTGAGGGACTTCACTTTCACTTTTCACTTTCATGCATTGGATAAGGAAATGGCAACCCACTCTAGTGTTCTTGCCTGGAGAGTCCCAGGGACGGGGGAACCTGGTGGGCTGCCGTCTATGGGGTCGCACAGAGTTGGACATGACTGAAGCGACTTAGCAGCAGCAGCATTCATTCTATGATGAATTTGAAAATTACATAACAGGATAATATTTAGAAAGGACAAAATATAGATATAACGTAAATGTTTTTAATATTTGTACACGTAAGGCTAATGTTTTGCTTTTACTTCTTTGTTTCTTTTTCAACTTTGAGATAATCATGAAAATTTATAGAAAACTTTACCCTGAAACAAAACAAGTCCACAAGTTTAAAACTGTCACATATATGCTTATGAAGACTGCATATTCTTTCTTTTTCCAAAGGAAGTATGCAATTTCCTTAGCAAGAGAAAGGAATGTGACATTTTCTTGTCCTAGTCATCAAGTTTAAATTATATTTCAAGGAAATAGCTAATATTTGTAGTTTTATATCTTGTTATACATCTTTGTAGCATTTTAAAGGGTTTTCTGTAAAATCTAGGAACGCTAAATGATTTCATACTTTTATGAAGGTATCAGCAAAATGTAGTTCAAGATTTTTTTTTAATTCATATAACTTAACTAAAACTTTGTTTATAGAATTTCTTTTAATGATAGCTATTATCTAACACCTGTAATATTTGCTATATCATCTTTAGGACAATAAAGTACAAAAAAACCTAAGTCTACATCACTGAAGTAACAGGACATTTAGACAGTAAAAACAGAGTTGAAAATAGAGTAATACCGATAATTTACACTTAGAGCTATGAACTTTGCCTTGGTTCTCTAAAATTTATGTTTCTAGAAAGAGAACCTGGAATCACATTAATAATTTTTTAAGCACCTTGATGTTCTTAAGCTTCAGAGAAAATATCTTCTTTGCATGATACAATTTCATTTTTTCCCAAAGAAGTACTTTTGATGCTTAGATCATTTTCAAGTACTGGATATCCTCCAAGGATATCCTTCAAGGAAGGATATTATTTCTAAGCTACCAGAAACATGGCAAATAACTAGAAAATTTTTAGAAACTTCTCTATTATAAGAGAGAAAGAAAATGACTATATTAAGCAAATATTTTACTTGTCTTCCACTAAAATATTTTCCATCCATTCAGATTGAGGTGATTGATTTTGGCCAGTAGCTTGATGGTGATTTTTTTTTTTTTTTTTTACATTATTTTCCTTTCAGTTTTGGTCAACTCGATTGTTAATCTGAGTATTTCTTATTTTTGTAATGGTCCTCCAATTCTTCAGATCATATTAGGAAAACAGACTTACAGAAGCAGTACCATGGCATTAAACTCCAGTTTAGCCCCTTCTAGCCTTATAATCTATCAAGGGCGACTAAACACCCTTCTGTGAAAAGTGGGAGACAGTGTGGTATGTGGTCTCTGCAGTCTGAGAGAGGAGGCGTCAAGTCTTTGTCCTCCTTTGTGTGAGTTACTTAATGTTTCTAAGGCTCCAGTACAAAATATTAATATAGACTTTGCAATATTAGCTAGCTAATATGTCTAAAGTGAACATAATGTAATAGGTACTCAATAAATATTATCAACTGTTTATAGTATTAATAGTATTACACTTGAAGAATTTCAACAAATGAGCCCTAGGCTTACCCTCTAACAGGACAAGAAGCCAGGAAGAAAATGAAAGTGCAAACTCACACAGGAAGGTAAAATATTTCTCTGCTACCTGCTATGTCTCCAGTTGCAATGCACCCCATTCCCAATAGTGGGAATACAAGTACCATAGAAAGGAGAAAGACATTTCTCGCACTGCTTTGAAAGCTCACTCACCGGTGTGGGGTCTTGTAGGAGTGCTGTCTGGAGTCAGGTACTCTGCGCTCTTCCACCTCATGTGCAGCCTGTGAAACTTCTTCCTATATGGGCTCAAGGTGGCTTCATTGTAGAGTGAGAGAAGGTGCTGTTCTAATTTATATCTAAGTCTCTAAGAGATACTGTGCATCCACAAAAAGTCACAGGTGTCTCTTTTCCATGCTCTGTTCCCAATTCTAAAAGCAGTTGTTTCCATAATTTGAACTTGTTTCCAATAGCCAAAGTTGTTAGGGAGAATTTAATGCTAGGTCTTACCTAAAAAGAAATAAATGTTGCCTTCTTTGACTCTGGCTAATTTATTTAGCACAGAAACTTCTGTAATTCTCACAAATAGATCTTGTTGGTTCAAATATATTATAAAAATTTTATTTATGCTATTGGATTCATTCCCCCCGCCTCTCTCTCACACACACACACACTCAGGCACATAATACATACCTGTAAAGATACATACTGCATGTATACATGTGTGTATACATACACACACACTGCATGTGTGCATGCTCAGTCGTGCTCAACTCTGTGTGACCACATAGACTATAACCCAGCCAGGCTCTCTGCCCATGGAGTTTTGCAGGCAAGAATACTGGAGTGGGTTGCCATTTCCTACTCCAGGGGATCTTCCAGACCCAGGGATTGAACCTGCACCTCTTGCATCCCCAGCATCCCCAGTATTGGCAGACAGATTCTTTACCACTGTGCCACCTGGGAAGCCCGTATAACTGAATGTTTGTCAACTAAACTCTGCTTCTCAGATAGATTGGAAAGTGGGCTTCAAAATAATTTTGTGGCAAAATTTTTTTTAGACTAAATACTGCTCGACACAATAAATGGCTGGCTGTATTTTTTTTGTATGTATATACATATATATATATGTATATCTCAGAACTTTAAAAATCTCAACTCTTAACATGTTATTAGAACCCTGAATTTTTCTACTGTTTCCACGTTTTCACATTAGGAATAAGTCATCATAATAACAATGTATTTGAATAGCAAGCAGTGCCCAGCACTGTGCAAATGCCACAGAAGAGGACTGGGGATAATGAGGGGACATTACAGGTCTACTTTGTGCAACCCTTAGTTCACACCCTTATCTCTGTTACCATAAAATTAACATCAAAGAGTTTCAGGTTTAAGAACAAATTATTTTGTCTAAGCAGGCTAGAATTTTTCTGAGGACCCAGAATCATAGGGATAGTTTCCAAAGCAAAAGATAAGTATTGGATGATCTTGTTTCATGTATTTTTCAAATGCTTGCTAGGGTTTATTATATCTAAAACTTCAAATACAATATAAATAAAATATTGATACTAATGTATCATCCATGAATCTATCCCAGATAACTATGTGATTTTTTTAAGTAACATTAAAATTTAATTAGTTTATGGCTATGGTATTTAGAGTTCCTTTTCATCTCTTATCCGTGAGTCTCACAGTTTTTCACTGACATTAATCCTCACAGCATACTTCTAATGGCATTTTTATTGTAAGTATATTTAGAGAGCAGATAAATGGAAGCCCTCAGACTTTCAAAGGTCAAGCTGTTTATTCAAGTCTATACAGTAAGCTGTATACAATGAACTCAATACTTTTTTATTCCTGATTCATTTTCTGCAACCACTAAATAAAACTCTTCTCTTTTGCAGCCTTGACTTTATCATTAAAATGTCTGAGTTAAATTCCTGAAGGATTTGGATATATTATAGTTCTGTTTATTTCCTGTCTAGTTAGCTTAAATTTACCCAGTGATCTATTACCCAATGTATTTATAACTTTCCAATTTTACACTTTAAGAAAAGATATATAGTGTAAATAAAGTGACTGATTTTTTATTCCAGATTAATTAATAGCTTAGCCAAAGTGTGTTACAGCAATTTAATACCTTGCTGGTTAAAGTAGAGAATTAAATTATTTTTATTAATTTTTCTATCTTTGAAAGTTGTTGACTGTGTACATTATAGTTCTAATAATACATGATTGTGTTTTCTCTGATAACTATGAAAATAGGATGCTTGCTTTCTTCCTGAAGCAGCATCATTGCTTTCCTATTATAGGATATTCCTCTTTTTCCTAGTTTTATTGAGATAAGGTATACAACATAAAAGTTTGACTTCCATATATAATGAAATGATTACCACAATAAATTTAGTTTACATCCATCATCTCATGTAGCTACAATAAAAAGAAATGGAAAAAAAAGTTTCTCCTTATAGTGATAACTCAGGATTACTCTCTTAACAACTTTCATATACATTGTACAACAGTGGTAACTATAGTCATCATCTTGTGCCTTGCATCTCCAGTATCTTATAAATTGGAAGTTTGTACCTTTGCTGAAGGTCACCTTTCCCAGATGGGTCACCTTCCTTCAATTCCTCCTTCCCCAAAACCTCCAACCCTGACCTCTGAGGACTGCAGATCTTATCTCTTTCTATGAGTTTGGTTTTTTTGTCGTTTTTGTGTTCTTTTAGATTCCACATAAAGGTGAGATCATCTTTTCGCCTTTCTCTGTCTGACTTACTTCACTTAGCATAACGCCCTCAAGGTTCAACCACTTTGTCACAAATGGCAGGGTTTCCTCGCTTATTACGGCTAAATAATCTTCCATTGTGTATGTACCTACACCATAACTTCTTTATCCACTCAGCGTCAGTGGACCCCAGGCTTGTTTCCATATTTTGGCTATTGCAAATAATTTTGCTGTGAACATGTGATGTAGGTGTCTTTTTAAGTTAGCATTTTCATTTCCTTTGGATATATTCCCTGAAGTGGAATTCCTAGATCATGTGGTAGTTCTATTTTTAAATTTTTGAGGATCCTCCATCCTGTTTTCCATAGTGGCTATACCAATTTACAATCTCCCTTTTCTCCACATCCTCACCAGCGTTTGTTATTTTGTGACTTTTTGATGATAGCTGTTCTGACAGGTACCGTGAGATATCTCCTTGTGGTTTTGATTTGTATTTCCCCGATGATTAGTGATGTTGAGCATCTTTTCATCTGCCTGTGGGCCATTCATCTGCAGAATATTTCATATAGTAAAATCACATCATCTCTGAGTTCTATGCAAATATTCAGAGGCATTTTTATATGTAAACTTACTCTTAAAGAAACTTTTTACTTAATTTTTTACCTATTGAGTGAAACAAAAGATATTTCTATCCTTTATATAATTAAATTTAAGTTCCTTTAGAAGGGAATAAAAAGTTGGTTGAAGGAAGTAATGTAATGCTTCCTGATTTGAAATTTTAAAAATGATGGCAATTTAAAAAAAAAAAAATACACTTTCCCTTGACTTCATTTAGACATGTTGCTATAAATTTTAATACTCGTTACCATCCTACTAAATGAAGATATTGGGAGAGAGAAGAATAAATAGTTGAGGAAATGGGATTGTTTGGGAAATCCAATAGGACTGGGTATGAGAGGAAGGAAAGCTGATCACAGGATGTTGCAAAATCAAGCAACAAGAAGGCAAATGTCTTGGACTGGATTATGACTTCAAGTCTACTTATATTCCATTTTAATTGAAAAGGCACTGTATTTTATAGATAGGATAACCAAAATATTATTTACTAAATCTAATTAAACTACATATATAACCTGATGATTTGGGGGAAAAAAAAACTTATGTTAAATGTATTTGTTGATTATTTGCCAGTTTCTTCTATCTTCCATTCAACAAATCTTTTTTCAGTCCTTACTAGTAAGTGCAAGGCACATCTGAGCACTGACATTAAAGCGGTCTCTGCCCTCATGGAATTTCAGCCAAGAGGGGGATAGGGACATGATATGAACAGGTACACTAAAAATCTGTTAAATGACAATACTGTTAAGTACTACAGCTGAGAAGCACAGGGCAGCCTGTCCTGGTGCAAAAAGGCAAGGGATGCTTCTCTGAATAGGCGACTTTAGGTGCAGCTTAAATAGTGAACAGCAGTTGGCAAAGGGAAGGGAAAATATTACCATATTGCAATACTTCCAGATCAAGTTAGACAACCTTGGTCTTAGATTTTTTTTCTAAAACACCATATTATTAACCACTATAGGACCTAGACTACTTTTTTTTTTTTGCAAATTTCTTACCACTAAAATAGTTAGTTGATATAAATCACAAACCCTGTTGTTTTATCATTAGACCTGATCTCTGAATGACACTCTTGATTTTGACATTGGCATTAAAAATAAGGCTTCAATGAAATAACTTATTTTGACAATTATAGTAGCTTAAGTTTTACCTAGTTCCCAGGTGGCTCAGCGGTAAAAAATCTGCCCGCCAATGCAGGAGACACTGAGATGTGAGTTTGTTCCCTGGGTCAGGAAGATCCCCTGGAAGAGGAAATGGTAACCCACTCCAGTATTCTTGCCTGGAGAATCCCATGGACAGAGGAGCCTGGTGGGCTACAGTCCATAGGATTGCAAAGAGTCGGACATGACCGAGCTTACACACATACACACACACCTGTCCCATACCAGGCCACATTGTCAAGGGGATAGGAACCATATCCAACTGTGAAACAGCATGTGTGTGTGTGTGTGTGTGTGTGTGTGTGTGTTAGTTGCTTGGTTATGTCCAACTCTTTGCAACCCTGTGGAATGTAGCCCACAAGGGCTTCTCTGTCCATGGGATTCTCCAGACAAGAATACTGGAGTGGGTTGCTTTTCCCTTCTCCAGGCAGTCTTCCTGACCTAGGGCTCGAAGCTGGGTCTCCCACATTGCAAGCAGATTCTTTGCCGTCTGAGCCACAGAGGAACCATGAAACAGCCTCAGTGGGGTTAATTTAGAAGAGATCAGATTCCCTTCGGGACCTTCTGTGTCTTCTCTGCCCAACGCAGACAACAGAGGACTGCAGTGTGTAATACTGACTAACGTGTATTCAGCACTTACTGTCAAGCTCTTCCTAAGTTTACCCCACTTACTCCTCACAGCGATCCCGTGAAGTGGGTACTATTATTATCTCCACTGCATTAGTGAGGAAACCACGGCACAGAAAGGATATGTTGCCTGTGGTCACCAAGGTGTTTGTAGTAGATTTCAACTTCAAAGTCAGTCAGTCTGCTACAACTGTCAAGAATATGGATTTTAAATTCAGGGAATCTCAGGTCTGTTGTTCAGTATTTGTATGGTCTTAGACAAGTTACTTTCCTTCTCTGAATTTAGTTTCCTCATTTGTCAAATGAGGATTGTCATATTTACTGCAAAGTTTAATTGGACAAAATAAAAGAAGTAATGAATGTAACTGTTTAATTTAAAACACTATTAAATAAGAAACGACTATTTTCCACTTTGAATTGGGAGCGTTAGGAACTCCACGACTCAGAAACCTCCAGAGTATGTAAGTGAATGTTTGTAAGAGCTGTTGTCTCTTTCTTCTACTCTTCACTGATCTTTTTTGAAAATTATGTCTAATTTTTCCCATTAGACATAACCATTTATCATTTCCATGAATACTTAAGCACATCGTTTCCCGAGTGAAAAGAATAATACATCAACTTACAATTAGGAATTATACTTAGAAAAGAAGAAATTCGCTGGGATTTTGAACTTTAAAAGTGGGTATATTATCAAAGGCATGTTATATGGCAAGTCACAGAATACTTAACAGAGCCAGTTTTTAAAATAAAGGTATTTATTGGTCTGTAACGTGGAATTCCAGGGCTCCCCTCATAGCTCAGTTGGTAACGAATCTGCCTGCAATGCAGGAGACCTCGGTTTGATTCCTGGGTCAGGAAGATCCCCTGGAGGAGGGACAAGCTACCCACTCCAGTTTTCTTGGGCTTGCCTGTGGCTTAGCTGGTATAGAATCCGCCTGCAATGCGGGAGACCTGGGTTCGATCCCTGGGTTGGGAAGATCCCCTGGAGAAGAGAAAGGCTACCCACTCCAGTATTCTGGCCTGGAGAATCCCATGGACTCTGGGGTCACAAAGAGTCGGACACGACTGAGCAACTTTCAATTCACAATATGGAAGTCCAGCACTAACACAGCCTTCAGCCTTGACACCTAAGCTTCATCACTAAGAACCCATTTCTTCCATTTCGTCAGTCTGTCTTTCATATTGCTGCTGTCACCCTAATTCCCTCTCTCCTCCTGCTTCGAAGGCAGCTGCTAATCATGCCTGGGGCTTCATTCTTTCCTATCTACATCCAGAGAGTGAGTGTCTTTCCCCAAACATCCAGCACCACTTTTGAGTTTCCTTGTTATTGGATACACACAGGTCCCCTCCTCCTCCTCATTTCCCAGCTAGGGGATGCCAAATGCTGATTAGCTATCACCACTGCAGTTCCTTTGCTAGCAACCCCAGTCATGTGGAAAGTTGCAGTAAACACTAATTATCTAACTTAGGAGAGATTCCTGTAAGACGCCAAAGCTGAGCAAGTGTGTTGTTTCTGACTTATCCCAGCCCTAACAAACTCCTCCGCATCACGTACCCTCTTCATCCATTTTGATATTTTGTCTTCCTGAAACATAAGCCTTTGTTCTTAATCTGTTTTTCTCCATAAGAGTACTCATAGAGAACAATTTCTCTCATACACAGAAAAGAGAACCCCACCCCACACTGTGACATCATGCTCCCTGGCTGGGTTTTGGCAACTTTTACACCTTTGATAAGTTATTTAAGAGGGAATACTGGACAGTGTTTTCCTTAGACCCAGGCAGTGTTCCTCCTTGCTCTCCTTTGTCCCTCTGATGGTGTGTCCCCCACCGCAGGGTGGGGAGTCCACAGGGCCTAGAGTTCCTGCCTTCTCTGTGCTGAGTCTGCTTCCGTCGTCTGTAGTGGCCTCTTCCTCAGGTCCATTTTCCCAAGGGTCAACCACCAGCTGGTGTGTGCCCCCATATACTTGTGAGTGGCCTGGAGCAGCTAAGGGTACGGAACTGTGGGCAGAGCTTGCAGGCTGTGGTGTCCACACGCGACTCCCAAGGCCCTTCCTGAAGAATAAGAGAACTGGAAGAGACGGGAGGAAGGACGTTAGCAGGCAGGATTGGGATGGAGGCGGTCATCCGTGTGTACTTCTCCCTAGACCTTTTAGGGGTATGCTCAAGGCAGATCATTCTTCTCATTTGTGTAAATTTCGCCCAAATAAACTCAATTTAACTGTTTTCTGTGACCCCTAAATTCTTAGCTATATCTTTGCATTTGAATTTTTTTATTCAAATTATATTTTATACATTTCTTTCTGCATTAGCAGTACAAAAACTAGAATAAAAAGTGTTAACTACAAACTTATTTCTGAAATAGTCCTTACTGTAGTATTATTGACAATAAGACAACTATCAATCAAGTTTTCTTATTTACATTTTTAGATATTTGTACTTTTTAAAAAATATAATGAATGTTTGGTTATTAGGTTTAGGTTAAGTATTATGTCAAGCAGTTAAACCCATTTCAGTAGATTATCTGAAATAAGATATTTTCATTGTTTCTGACTGATAGAACCATCTACTTTTCTACTGTTATTCATATTACCAAGGAGGACAAAGAGATTTTAATTTTAGGGAGGGAGTTTGCTGATTGGATAAATGAGACAACACTCTCCTACAGGGATGTCAGTTCCATGATGTATGACTGTTGCAGGAAGGGGGACCCCTTCCAGGGCCCGAAACTGGGCTCTTGTCTAACACTCGGAAATGAATTGTCCAAGGAGACACATGCTGACAAAGCAAGAGATTTTATTGGGAAAGGGTACCCGGGTGGAGAGCAGTAGGTAAGGGAACTCAGGAGAACTGCTCTGCCGCGTCGCAGTCTTGGGTTTTATGGTGATGGGATTAGTTTCCGGGTGGTCTTTGGCCAATCATTCTAATTCAGAGTCTTTCCTGGTGGCACACGCATCGCTCAGCCAAGATGGATGCTAGCAAGAGGGATTCTGGGAAGTGGACGGACAGGTAGTGTCTCCTCTCAACCTTTCCTGAACTCTTCCGGTTGGTGGTGGCTTATTAGTTCCGTATTCCTTATCAGGATCTCCTGCCATAAAACAACTCATGCAAATGGTTACTATGGTGCCTGGCCAGGATGGGTGGTTTCAATCAGTGTGCTTCCCCTAACATGACCAAACCCAACAGGTCAGAGTTTTCTGTTTCTCTTCCATGAGGAACAAAGCCTCTGCCTCCAGAAAACAAACAAAAGAAGCATTAGGTGCTGAGTATGCAAGTAGGAGCTACAAACTACTGAATTGCTCCACATAAGAGGGCGTGAAGCTGAGTTCCCAGTATGGCTGAGGAAGGTGGGAAGGAAGGAAAGAGAAAGGTGAGGTGGAAGCAGAACAGAGGGGAAGGCAGCGAGATGAGCAAAGTCTGAGTGCTCTGTGATGACACAGCTTTCAGAACACCAGTTATTCAATCCTAAGCTCACAAAAGGCCTGAGAAGAGGGGATTTCCTGAGGCAGCTGGTGAAGAGCCACTGGTCTGGAGCAAAACAGAGAAGACATACAAACTCAAGAACTTGAGCATAGGAGCCAAGAGCGGGTCCTGGGCTTGCATAGTGGGTGAAATTGGGACTTGAAGCAAGTTTAATTAGATGTCTGAGGAACACGGAGCCACCACCAACATCTTTAGTCCAACAAAACAACAACTAATAATAATAAAAGAACAACTAAATCTTAATCCTTTAAACCTGAGAGAGGGTAAGCATTTAATCTGCCCCTAAACACTGCATAGAATAAAAGCTAAACCCCATGGAAGCTCAAGAAATTTGCTCTGTGTCCCATGACCAGAAGTAAAAAACTTAAGATTAGATTGGAGGCTTCCTAATAAGCCACTTTCTTATTTTATACAAAAATTAAAGACAAAAGAAACCCAATAAATACAAATGATTTCTTTAGACACAAGTTATTCAAATAGAAGGAACACAAGATAGGGAATTGGAAGACCTGGGTTCTAATCTCACATCTGCCTCTTTGCAGCATTTTGTTTCTGAAAAATGTACTTTCCCTCTCTGAGTGTGTTTCTTCATCTATCAAGAATGGCTCGCTTGGCTGCTTTCGACTAAAACATTGCCCTTGGGACTTCCCCTGCCGTCCGGTGGTTAAGACTCTGTGCTTCCTCTCTGCAGGGGGCATGGGTTTGATCCATGGTCAGAGAAATAAGATCCCCTATATAAGATAACAAGAAATAAGATCCCCCCATATTATCAATAATAGCGTTCAAGTTGACTAAGTTCTATTGATTTTATATTTAACTTGCTCTATTAATTACTGAATGAGGGGTATTGAAATCTCCAACCATAATCGTGGATTTGTCTGTTTCTCTTTGCAGTTCTATCAGTTTTTGTTTACATATTTTGAAGCTCTATTATAGATACATCAATATTTAGAATTTCTATGTCCTCTTGATGAGCTGACCCCATTGTCATTATGAAGTGATCTTCCATATTCCTGGTAATGATCTTTGCTTTGAAATCTACTTTGTCTGAAATCAATAGGTGGTGCTAGTGGAAAAGAACCCACCTGCCAATGCAGGACACTTAAGAGAGGTTTAATCCCCGGGTCAGGAAGATCCCTTGGAGGAAGACATGGCAACCCAATCCAGTATTCACACCTGGAGAATCCTATGGACAGAGGAGCCTGGAGGGCTACAGTTCATAGAGTTGCAAAGAGTCAAACAAGAATAAAACAACTTAGCATAAACTCAACTAGTGATAATAATCTTGTAGGCAAAATGTTTTTTGTCAGCATTTCTCTGTAAGGTCAGCATTGTTATTATTTAAAAAGTAGACAAGACATTACCCGCCCCTCCCCCCCCCAAATACTGTGAATCTGTATCTTTCATGATCATAGATGCAAAATTTCTAAGCAAAATGTTAGCAAATCAAATCTAATAATAGTTTTCGATGTGCAGTTGGTTAACTCTGCCAATGTGGAACCCTCAGATACAGAGGACTGACTACATGGAACTTGAGCATCTCTGGATTTTGGTATCCCTGGGAGTCCTGGAATCAATCCCCTGTGGATACCTAACAACAATTTTATGTAAAAACAGTAGCTAATCATAACCAGATGGCCTTTATACCAGGAATTCAGGCTTAGTTTAGTATTTGAGAGTCAATCAATGCAATTTTCCACATCAGCAGATTAAAAAAGAAAAGCCATATGATCGTATCAATTTATGCATAAAAAACATTTGACAGAATGTGCTTCCCTGGTGGCTCAGTTGGTAAAGAATCCACCTGTAATGTGGGAGATGGGGTTCAATTCCTGGATCAGGAAGATCCCCTGGAGAAGGAAATGGCACCCCACTCCAGTATTCTCGCCTGGAGAATCCCATGGACAGAGGAGCCTGGTGGGTTACAGTCCATGGGGTTGCAAAGAGTCAGACACAACTTAGCAACTAAACCACCACCATATATGTATATGTTGTCCTATTCTGCGAGTGCTTCTGCGTAGGGAAAAGCAGATATTAGAGTGAGTCTGTAAGGTAAATGATAACACACACAGGTTCTGAAAGGGTCTTGGAGGAACTTGAGATGACATGATAAATACACAACTGGCATTGCCCCAGCTGCTCCTCAGCCTTCACTGAGGCACACAGGGTGACAGAAGGAGCAGACGAAAGAGGGGCGATAACTGAATAGGTGGAAACATTTATAATGACTGGGTCCCCGTACTCACAGGCACAACTGTTGGAGCCTCCGTCCTCCAGGCAACCACTCTCCCCCTGACAGAGTCCTGGCTCAGTGCTTTTCCTTGGCAGCCGTGGACGTTCTGCTCATTCTCAGCATCCTGCGCCTTTCAGGGGACTCCTCCCGCCTTCACTGACCCCAGGCTATCCCTCTATTTTTCAGTTCTATTTTAAGCTGACCTGCGAAACGTGGCCGTGTGACTGCTGGGTCAGTGTCTTTGCCATCTTCTTCCTGGGTCCCCGTCTCTTTTCCCACTGCTGCCTTTTGCCAAAGCTGAGACAAAGAGCTGTCTCTTGCCCCAGAGTTATTGGTCTTTTCCAGTTTTCCAGCAGAGAAGACTTGCTGTCCCTAGCTCTCACCAGGCCTGTACGGGCTTCACATTTCCATATCAACTTAGTATATGTAATTTGCTTCTCCTGTATTCATTCATTCCTCCAATGTAGATGTACTGAACAATTATTATGTGTAAGGTACAGTTCCTATGCAATGTGGAAAGAGGAGTAAGCAAGAGAAACTAAGTTCATATTCTGGTGCTGGAGAGGGGGTGGGAAATCAGGGCACCAGATAAAATATAAAATGCCCAACCAAATTTGAATTTCAGATAAACAGCCCATCATTTTTCATGTGCTATGTCTATTTGATATTTAGGATACATTTAATTAAAAACTCTTCTCTTTGTTGTTTATCCAGAATTAAAATTTAACTGAGTGTCTTGTATTTTTATTTCCCAAATCTGGCAATCCTAGTGGGGGAAACAGAAAAGAAAAAAATTTATCTCAGGTGGTAATTAGTGCAGTAGAGGAAGCAAAGTCAGATATAGGTGGACATCAGGAGTGGTGGGAGTGGGGCTGGAATTCTGCACAACCCCTGTAATAAGAGACAGTTGTCCCAAGGATAAGAAGGTGAGACTCAATCCCTGGATATTAGAGGGAAGATGGGCCACAGGAGAGAAGCCCAAATGCAAAGACCCTGGGCGGCTCCTGCTTAGTATCTGGGAACAAAGAGTTCAGTGTGGCTGGGGTGGCAGAAGGAGAGGTCGGAGAAACAGCAAAGCCAGACCTTGGCTGGGACCCTCACCCTGAGTGCGATGCGACAGCCTTGGCGAGAATGAAGGGATAGAATTTATAAGCTTGCCTTGTTTTTCGGAGACTGTTTGAGGTGGGTGGGTGGCCTGGAGCTGGCTTAGGAGATTGCTAGTCAGTCTCTACCCGCCCCCCGGCTGTGGCTCTCCCAGCCCCTCAGCAGCCTCTGCTTCAGGTCCGCCCTCTGCTCTCAACCCCTCACACACTACCCACCTTGGCAGAGTCCGGTGATCGATTTTAACACCACGGTGGGCATCTCCATTCTGAAGTCTCGCTGTACATTGACTTGCTTGAATACGGATGTGCTCATTCTCTGCTTTCAAAGGCATTTTGTTTATCATGCCTTATAATAAATACAGGGTTTTATAGTTTAAACCAATGCTGTTTGATAGAAACATAAAACAAGCTCCAAATAAAAGCCATAAATGTAAATATGAATTTTTAGTAGCCACATTTTTTAAAGTGTCTGAAAAGGATTTATTTAGAGCATGAATGACACTTTAAAGTTAGGGGTAGGAGTCTTATTTTTTATTTTTGTGCAGTAAAATGATACATTTCTAGAAATTTCAAGGTAAAATATGTTGGTCATTCCCTGGTGGCTCAGATGGTAAAGCATCTGCCTACAATGCGGGAGACCCAGGTTCAATCCCTGAGTTGGGAAGATCTCCTGGAGAAGGTAATGGCAACCAACTCTAATATTCTTGCCTGGAAAATCCCATAGACGGAGGAGCCTAGTAAGCTACAGTCCATGGGGTTGCAAAGAGTCGGACATGACTGAGCGACTTCACTTCACTTATGTTCACCCAAGTTTGTGTTCATCCTCACTTGCATTAAGGACTAGTGTGGAAGACTAAACTAAACAGAATTACTTGCTTGCTTAGTCATGCCCAACTCTTTGCAACTCCATGCCCTCCCAGCTCCCCTATCCATGGAATTTTTTCCAAGCAAGAATACTGAAGTGGGTTGCCATTTCCTCCCCTGAGAACTCTTTCCAACCCAAGGATCAACCCAAATCTCCTGCATCTCTTGCGTTGCAGGCGGACTCTTTACCACTGAACCATCAGGGAAGCCTATAGAGAAAGAGAATAAACAGGAATGGAGAACAGAAACCCCGTTTTCCTGGCTCTTTCCCAGATAGTTCTAGCTGGAAGTCCCCGTGGGCACTTCACTGCCTTCAGAGAATCCTCCTCTACCAAGGGTTATCTACCCAATAGCTGCCAAAGCTTCTCAAGCCCTGAAGCCTCGCAAAAGGTTGCCCCCCTGCCCACCATGACTGCCTGCAGGAGGGGAAAATCCAGCGGCCACTGAGATCCTTCTGTGAACTGTCACTGTCAGGAGGAAAGACCCAGTCTATCCAGTGTTTTAAAGAGGTATCAGTGACCAATGCTGTCCAGTTTTAGCCTTTATTACACATATGCACCAACCACACCAACTCCAGAGGTGGGAGAACAGCCTTAAGACTGACACCATGTTTTGCTCAATATCGCTCCTTTCATTTGCTGCTGGGGCATCTTCTGTGCGGCAGCCCCGCCTCCTTCTCTGCAAAGAGTGTGTTCCAAGACCCGCAGTGGATGCCAGAAACTGAGGGGGGCACCCAGCGCTACGCATACTAGTTTTTTTTCCTATATTTGCATGCCTGTGATGAAGTTTAATGTAGAAATTAGGTACAAAAGAGACTATCTGAACTGCTCACATTTGTGGCCATTATTAAGTAAAATGGGCCTCCCTTGTGGCTCAGACAATAAGAATATGCCTGCAATGTGGGAAACCCAGGATCAATCCCTGGGTCGGGAAGATCCTCTGGAGAAGGGGATGGCTACCCACTCCAGAATTCTTGCCTGGAAAATTTATGGGCAGAGGAGCCTGGCAGGCTACAGTCCATGGGGTTGCAAGGAGCTGGGCATGAGCAGAGTGAATATTAAGTAGAGTAAGGATTACTCGAACACAAGCACTGTGATGCCCTGACAGTCGATCTGATCACCTAGCCTGGCTACTAAGTGACTAGCCAGCAGGATATGCTGGACAAAGGGATAATTGATGTCCTGGGTGGGATGGAGCAGGCTGACATCAGATTTTAGCATGCTACTCAAAACAGCACCCAGTTTAGAACTTACTGTTTGTTTCTAGAATTTTCCTTTTGATATTTTCAGACCTTAATTGACCATGGATAACTGATACCTTGGGTAGCTCAGTGGTAAAGAACCCGCCTGCCAATGCAGGCATAAGAAACATTGGTTCAATCCCTGGGTCAGGAAGATCCCCTGAAGAAGGAAATGACGACCCACTCCAGTATTCTTGCTTGAAAAATACCATGGGCAGAGGAGCCTGGAAGGCTACAGTCCATGGGGTTGCAAAGAGTTGGACACGACTTAGTGACTAAACAATTGAAAATAAAGAAAACAAACCTAAGGATAAGGGGGGCAATTGCAGTTATTTTCGTCTTCTGTTTAGATGAGCTCTTTCTGAAAATGTAGTACTTAAGGAAACAAATATATATTGACAAGGTGAATGTAAAATTATACTATGCTAAAAATTTTAAGCTATGACTCATTTCAAATTCCAATTGTGATTGAAGTGACAGGGAGCAGTATTACTACTAAATGACCTGTTTCTCTTTAGCACTCAGTTTTGTAAGGAAACTACATTCCTTTCTACCTTCAAGTATTCTTTCAAATTGCCCCTGAATAGCTGTACCTGAAATAATTGTAAAAGCCTTGAGTGATGTTAGAGTGTCTGGTTTAAAAAGAAAGAAAGTAGTGTCATCCTTCTCAAAAGTCAGTTCAACTTATTTTTAGCTTAAATGCACAAATTGTCATTTGGGAGTAATGCACTGGGAATTTTAAGTATAATAAAGAAAAATCCATCAATCTGCCTGTAGTTAAGATGTTAGCTGCTATTTTTGTTTATTACTATCTTTATAATGTCCTTAGTACTTGTGAATATGAGATGCATTCAGAAACAGATGAATAGATTATCCAATAAACACGAACATATTTCTCCACATGCACACACACACATACACATAAAACCTAATTTCTATTTATTTGGTCTATACTTTCCTGATATATTTCTCTGTATATGTCTTTTTTTTTTACTGTATTATGTACAACAGTCAAGTAATATAACTGTAACTATTTGAGGAGACCTCATGAGATTAATAATATTCTGTCCTCATATGCTAGAAGATACCAATACACTATATGATGTATGCTTTATTCTTCATTAAGAATTTCCTTTGATTTCTATTTATTATGCCTCTTTATGAGGAAAACTTTGCTCAAAGAAAAAAGTTCCATCTCAATTAGATATCCTTTTAAATTATTTAGGTAGAGGTCTCTTTTCTCACTCAAAAATGAGCTCTCTGGGCACAGGCACCTGTCATGTCTATTTCATCCTTATATCCCAGGAAACACTCTGCTCAGAGTAAAACATGTAGTAAATCTTCACTAAATGTTAACTGAGTGAATTGATGACTTCCAGAATCCCACAGCTTGGCCTTGGTTCTCAAAGTTCTACAATGTTTCATCTGTAACATTACTTTACCACAACTTGGGAACTAAATTTGAACAATAATAGAATGTTTCATAACCTCCTGATCTGAATTTGGGTGTATTTTTATTATAACTTTTTAGAAAGGTAAAATGCTATGAGTCACTTTTCCTTCTTTTTATCTTGCCTTGCTTCATTCAGGAAACAGCCTTATTCACTTTTTAGCTTTAAAATCTTGCTGGATACCTATTTAACCTTACATGGGATAAATGTAGAATTGAACTTCAGGAAGTTCTTATTTGTACTTATTAAAATAGCCACAAAAGTAATTAAAATTATGACATACAGTGCTGATGAAGTTGGGAAAAAGTAACAGAGTGGGTGCCTGGAAAAGCAGATAAAGCTCAGATCCTGTTTGGAAAGCAACTTAGAAATATTTACATAGATGTTTATCTTTAATAGCAAAAATTGGAAACAACGTTAAGTATTCAACAGTTTGGGGCAGATTAAACAAATGATCAGACCTGACTTTGATAGATGATAAACAATTTATAAGACACAAATACTGTGTAAGACCAAACATGCAGTATAAAATAATAAAAAAATCAGTACGTCAAACTATGTAATAAGCTTTACAATTGCTTGAAATATGTAAGCATAAATTTAAGAGACTAGAAGGAAACAGGACAAAATGAAAACAGTTATAGAGTGATGGGATTATGGATGCAATGTTTTGTTTCCTTTTACGTTAAAAGATTATTTTAACAAAACATAAAATCAAAGGAAAAAAAGGATCAAGTTTTAGTCCCTCGATGTTCATATTTTAAGAAGGATGTTATGCAGATACCTAAGCAGCGTTTGTCTCCCTTGCTTCAAAATCTCAGCATGTATTTCGTCTGGTTCCAGGGGCTTAACCATTTAAAAAAATAGTAATTCTGGCTACCATAGTTTTTCTTTGAAAGTCTAAACAGAGTTTGTATTGTTCCCTGGCAGCATTTCTTGTTTGCATTAAACCATGAGTTATGATATTAGTGCATCCTGTTATAGATTCTTTGAAGAAGCAGACTCCGTAGCTCTTTTTATGGTTACATGGTAAATGAGAGTCCTCTTTAGGGGTGTATTCAATTTCCAATGGACTTCTTACCCTTGTGTGTGTTCAGTCACTCAGTTGTGTCTGACTCTTTGTGACCCCATGGACTGTGATCTGCCAGACTCCTCTGTCCGTGGAATTTTCCAGGCAAGAATACTGAAGCAAGTTGCCATCTCCTCCTCCAGGGGATCTTCTATACTTACCCTTGGTTATGTACAAAGGGCATATCAAAATTTTCTTATAATGGCCATCGTTATTCTAAGTCAACATTTTTGCCATTTTATCAAGGAAAATGCAAATGATTGCAGTGTAACTTTATAGAGGAAGCAGAATTTCTTCCATGAGTTAAGATTTTAGCAATTACAGTACAATAACCCAGTATAATCGTAAAACATTTTTTGCCCTTTTATTTTTGTGTATGGTGTTAGAAAGTGTTCTAGTTTCATTCTTTTACAAGTGGTTGACCAGTTTTCCCAGCACTACTTGTTAAAGAGGTTGTCTTCCCTTGCCTCCTTTGTCGAAGATAAGGTGTCCATAGGTTCGTGGAAGATACTATAAGCTTCACATTGCCTAGTTTATCTGGTAGGTGTACAAAATCATCTTTAAATAAGTTACATTTAGTCCAGGTTTGTATACATTCTGGAGGTCATTTAATAACCAAATGATAATGAGGATAGAAATATTCATCACCAGCCCTCCCAATTTCTAGATGCATTCATTCACCAATGCATAATTGTATTAAGAGCACAAACCTCTTAAGGCAGAGTTGTGTAAATCTGGGAAAATTACTTTACCTTTCTGTGCCTTAGTTTCTTCATCTATTAAGGAGAAATAAAGATAGTACTTATCTCGTAGAAATTTGTGAGAATGTGAGAGTTGGACTGTGAAGAAAGCTGAGCGCCGAAGAATTGATGCTTTTGAACTGTGGTGTTGGAGACGACTCTTGAGAGTCCCTTGGACTGCAAGGAGATCCAACCAGTCCATCCTAAAGGAGATCAGTCCTGGGTGTTCATTGGAAGGACTGATGCTGAAGCTGAAACTCCAGTACTTTGGCCACCTCATGTGAAGAGTTGACTCGCTGGAAAAGACCCTGATGCTGGGAGGGATTGGGGGCAGGAGGAGAAGGGGGCGACAGAGGATGAGATGGCTGGATGGCATCACCGACTCGATGGACATGAGTTTGGGTAAACTCCAGGTGTTGGTGATGGACAGGGAGGCCTGGCGTGCTGCGATTCATGGGGTCGCAAAGAGTCGGACATGACTGAGTGACTGAACTGAACTGAAGCGAGTTAATAAATGTAAAATTCCTGGCACTTAAAAAATGTTACCATTTTACTAGGGTATGTGTTTTTGACGGTAACAGCACAGATATTAAAATGTCACAATTTCTGCCCTTCAGGCAGCTTAGAAGCGAAAGTGAAAGTCATTCAGTCGTGTCTGACTCTTTGCAACTGCATGGACTATACAGTCCATGGAATTCTCCAGGCCAGAATACTGAAGTGGGTAGCCTTTCCCTTCTCCAGGGGATCTTCCCAACCCAGGGATCAAAGCCAGGTGTCCCGCATTGCAGGCAGATTCTCTACCAGCTGAGCCACAAGGGAAGCCTAAGTATACTGGAGTGGGTAGCCTATCCCTTCTCCAGTGGATCTTCCTGACCTAGGTATTTAACCGGGGTCTCCTGCATTGCAGGCAGATTCTTTACCAACTAAGCTATCAGGAAAGTCCTAAGTCAGGCAGCTTAGAGAACATTCTTAAAAAATCAACTAAATTTGCTATGAACCTAAAACTGCTCTAAAAAGTAGTCAACTTAAAAAACAACAACAACAACAACTAAGGCGAAACTTTTTAACCCTCAGTGGAAAGAAACTTGTCCAGTAGTTGAAGCATGTAATAAATGACTTGGGAATGTTTTTAAATGAAATTCTAGTTGCTGTAAGTTTAAGCTTCATGGAAATAGCAAAAGCCACACTGCTTTCTGTCTTCTCCCAGTTTTATTGAGTTACAATTGACATATGACATTGAATTAGTTTTAAGTGTATACCATAATGATTTGATATGTGTATATGTTGTGTAATGATTACCACAATAAGTTTGGTTAACATCCATCATCTCACATAGTTACATTTTTTTTCCTTGTGATGAGAGCTTTTAAGACCTATTCTCTTAACAGCTTTCAAATATACCATAGAGTATTGTTAACTGCAGTCATCATACAGAATATTTTTCCTTTGCTTCTGAACACTTGAAAAGATTTTTCCTTTTCCTCTTTGGAAAACAATTGTTGGTTCAGAGTCTAGAAAGTCTGAGATACCTCATTATCTTTCTGAAATGTGTAATCATTCTAGCTAGTAGCCATCATCATTTTCTCAAATACCTGTCACTCAATATGACAATGAAAACCACAAGCCTGAATGTTTATTTTTATCATATTTACAGTGAAACTGGGAAGAGAAATCAAAGCCATTTTTATTTTTGTGTCAGATATGTCTAAATGAATTAAGTAGATGGGTGTATGGAGGAGGACATGGCAGCCCACTCCAGTACTCTTGCCTGGAAAATCCCATGGACAGAGGGGCCTGGTAGGCTGAGTCCATGGAGTCGCGAAGAGTCAGAAACAACTGAGCGACTTCACTTTCACTTTTCACTTTCATGCATTGGAGAAGGAAATGGCAACACACTCCAGTATTCTTGCCTGGAGAGTCCCAGGGACAGAGCGGCCTGGTGGGCTGCCATCTATGAGGTCGCACAGAGTCGGACACGACTGACGCGACTTAGTAGCAGCAACAGCAGATGCGTGTATGCTTCAAGATTTAGATTCGGAGATGCTCATTTTCCTTAATTCTAATAAATACAATGATTTAGGCTCTGTTTTCCTGAGCTGAGAAATCACTTGAAAATTCTCCATCAAGTCTTAAATTTTCAGACGTCTTTTACTCATTCATCAAATGTTTACTTGGTGTACCTAGCACCATGCTAGATATTCATTTCCCCTGGCAATTTGCTTTTGCTTTCTTAGTGAAGAAAAGACTGAATGCAAGAAAATTAGCCCTCTCGTATCCCTGGTCCATAGCACATAAAAGTTTGGCCCAAACAAGCTAACTTGTATAACTGGTTTAACATACTATGTACTTCTCGAGTATTATTGGATGGTTGGTTATATCTGCTAACAGTCTGTATAATGTGTTGATTTTGTATGTTTTACTTAGTAGTATCTTTTTTTTTTTTTTAATTTTGAGGGTGAACCCGGGTTACCTGGAGCAGTAGGACAGAATGGAATACCAGGGCTAAAGGTTGGTACAAAGAAAACCAAGCAGAATCATTTGAGACATGATTTTTCATGAGATTTTAAGCTGTTACAATTTTTTATATCCCACTGGTTTTACTTGGATGGAATCTTTTGTCAATAGTAAAATATGTTATAGTATAAAACGTTGTGACTAAAGAATAAATGGTATTCATGATTCTCATTACATTAAAAACACAGAGTGTAGGATATGATTGTCTAAACTTTGACTTCTGGGATACTTAACATGAGAAAACCTGTATTTCAAATATGACTATTGTCATTTTACCATTTGATGAGTGTATTAAAACATAGGTCACGTCCACACTACCAACATTTGCATAACTTTTATAAGACATACTAAAGAAAATGTTTACAGTGCCACTGTGACTTTTCCTCAAGATTTGGCCACCTCTAAAACTTACATAACCCAACAAGTTAATCAAATGAAAAACATAATAAATATGTAGCATGTTTGAAATTTAAAAATGGATGTGGTCTGCATTACTAAATAGGGAAACAATGTAATGGAGATTTGAGGGGTGATTCCAAATTTCCTTTGTTTCTGAAGAACAAATGAATCTGTTAAATATAAAAAGATTGGTGACAGTTTAGTTTAAACCAGATAGGCAGACAAATCCCAAATCCTTTGATGAGTGACCATCCCTTGAAGTACAGAACTAATGTCTAATCCCGTCAGCTGTGCTGCTGTGTATCCATACCCACAGATGCCCGTCAGCTGATTTTACAGATCACATTGCTATCGACAGGCGCCTAGAACAGACCTAAAATTTATAGACCTGTCCTTTGTCCTGCAGGAGAGGAAAGAAAATATTCCTTCTGGCACTACAGCCATTTTCCTGTCTTCTTCCCTCTCTAGCTCCGTGCTAAAAAGTCAAATGATAGGAGCTAATGCTTAATGCTTGTTCTCAGTACTGTTCTGTTGCCTAGCAACCATCAGGATGGCTATTAAGCAGTGAAAGGTAACCAGAAATTCAAAAAGCCAAAGGGTCCGGCCAAGTTTAAGGGAGCGAAAAGAGTGCTGCCTTCAAACTGACTTCAAGAGTGCATTAGGAGTTTTTAAAAATGCAATAACCACCTTAAAAATAATTTTTAAAGCAGTGTGACCTTATTGCAATACCTTCTCAAGCTTTTCTTAAGAAGGGTATTACCGTAATGTGTGTGATTTGCTGTCGATTTACTCTCTGATTCTGTCCCCTGTCTCTTCCTGGGTAAAATGAAAATGAGATTCTTTTCAGCACACAATTTTGCGTTTTAGTCTTTATACTGCCATAATCATCATTTTTGCGTAAAGACATCTCTCCTAAACTCACTTAGATTCTGCCTCGATCTAGCATCTTTTCTGAAAAAAACTAATGACTCCTAAAGTACACCTGATTTAGAACACAGTAGTTAACAACAGACTGAAGAGCATTCATGACATTGTGAAAGGGTCCAAGTTCAGGCCTTAGTCATGTCAGGGCAAGATATTCTGGTGAACTACACTCCAGACCCCAGAAATAATCCATGCACCAGCGGGTGCTTTGAATGAGAGATTTCACGGACGGACGTGCTAGCTCACCTTACTGAGTTAGAGTCTGGTCGAAATAAGATGTCATAATCTCAGAATTGCCTCAACATTGCTCTCCTTAGTGCCCTAAAAGCCAGGCTTTGCTGATCTTAAATATCTCTCTTTAGTCCTCAAAAGAAAAGAATTAAGGTGACATTTGCTGTTGATATCCATATTCAATTTTTCCAGGAAATTCATCATTTGATTTTAGAAAGCAACTGTATATTGGCAAAATAGAAAATATCACATGTAATTTAACTAGTATGCTCAGTATTTGATTTTGTTTAATGTTGCTTAATTAAGTGTTTTATAATTTAATGTGTCACTCACTTTGTTCTTTTGTGCAGGGAGAACCTGGAGAACAAGGATTAAAGGTGAGATGATTCTGCCTGTTTTTAATCTCCTCCCCTCAAGAGGGACCAAACTAAACTGTGTTTATATGTGGATGGATAGATAAGTACAGGTATACAAGTATATCTTGGCGATATTGCAGGTTCCATTCCACATCACTGAGATAAAATGTATATTGCAATAAAATGAATCACATGAATTTTTGGTTTCTCAGAGCATGTAAAAGTTATGCTATACTGTAATCCTCTAAGAGTTCAATAGCATTATAACTCAAAAACAGTATGCATATCTTAATTGGAAAATGATGCTGTTAGAAAAATGGTGCCTTTTGTCTTGCTTGACACATGGTTGCCACAAATCTTCAATTTGTAAAAAATGCAGTGTCTTCGAAGTGCAATAAAGCAAAGCACAATAAACAAGCTATGCCTAGATGTAGATGTAGATAGATGTACTGGCCACTGTTTCTTTCAAACTGCTAATTAATGGGAGGAGAAAGTAGTGTAATTCTTATGTATGTTCAGAAGTTTAGGTAAAAGGATTTAAAGAAATGGATGAGAAAGGAGCAAATTTAAACAATCTATGTCAGGCTTTAAAATGGCTTTCAAAAACCTCTAGGCCTGCAAAATTTCTGTTCTGCCTATTTGCTGATGCCATTCCAGTACTGTTCTAAGCATCTATACCTCTATTACTTCTTAGGTCACTAGGTTAAAGGGATACAGATGTTTACCTGCAGCAAATATACTGAAAGTTGTCCCACAAAGAATTCCCATAAAAAACTAAAAAGAGAAGCAAAAGGAGAAGCAGAGTGCGTATGTTAAATTTCTCTCAGACAGACATCCTTCTTCCCACTTTGGGGAATGTTATCATGCTATGTTCTCTGCCAGTGTTTAAACATGTGTGGTCTGTGTAGGCAGTTACCAAGATATCACATAATGCTCTTCATAAGTGATATGACCTTTCTGAAAAATCAGTATCATCACCACTAATCCCAAAAGAAATACATCTACAGATCCAGCGAGCTTTGTGAATTTAACTGTATTTTTGACCATTGTAAAACAAAAACAAAAGACATTGACTTAAACGGAAGGTGAGCAAAGCAGAAGGGTGGCTCTTCTCAGTCAATCCCTTGGCCTTCTGACCAGTCTGAACCAGTTTTCCTAATAAGAAAGTTTGTTTTATTTGTTTTGTTTTTTAACAAAGGGATTTCCAAGCAATTTTTTAAAGCATGCTAATTGGCTGCCTATCAAAAGTCCTTCATAACTGATGATCAGTATATTTATTTGGCATCCAACCAGTTCATGGTAATTAATGTGAAATTAATTAGTCATCAGATGACTCTTTTGTGTAGAAAGTAGGGAGGGGAAAGCAACAGTGTCTGCATGGTCCCAGGGGCTCATGGGATAAAGTGACTCAGACCCCCCGGCGCTGTGGTGGACCGTCTCCATAAAAGAGTTCCCAAGCAGGTTAGCCTCGTGCTTATTTGAAACAGGAAGAGAAACTGAAGAGAAAAAGTTAAAATCTCCCTCTCTTAACACGCCTCCTTCTCTCAGGGAAATCATTATCAGCAACTCCTCTCTTGATTTATGGAAAATGTTAAATGATAGAAACGGGACCTCCCACGGGAGACAGAAGGGTATTCTTATGGAATACAAGAACAATAATGCATTGTTATTGCTAATGGCCACCATTAACAGCTTATGTTGTGTCAGATATGGCCCTAGTTGCCTTAGACACAGGAATTGTTTCTTATAACCCCATAAAATATTCTTGTCCTTATGTTGCACATGAGAAATTTGATGCAAATAGATTTTCGCTTGCTCAGTAGGTACTAGAGCTGGGCTAGGTCTCTGGCTCCAAAGTCTGATGTTTCCACTAGAACTTGCTGTATGAGTTAAAAAATTCAGAATTTAGGACACAAAACATGGATAACACACAAATGACTTGTTTTCTACTGCATTGCTTTGTGGGTAGAAAGGAGATATCAGTGACAAAATAGGCATAGGAGCTCTCAAAACTAACAAAGGAAGCATAAACTCCTCAAATTATTTTGCTGTGATTTTTGAAGACTTTCTAATAAGGTAAAATTTTTATTTATTTACTTTATTAAAGCATTTATTTCTCAATGCAAAACATGTATGCCTAGGTAAGTTAAGATTCACTGCACAGTTTTGAGGGCTGTGTCATGCACTTTGAGAGCCTAGAGATTTGAGATGGGCTCGAAGACAGAGCAGAATTTACACAGATGGAAGGGAAAGCAGAGGGCAGGAGTCCAGGAACCAGGAATGGAACAAAGAAGGAGACAGAAGGGATAAAGCAGAAAGCATATGGAGGGAATCAGGAGAAAGTCTTTGTTAGAGTGACTCTTTGAGCAGAGAAAACAGAAAGGGTTAAAGCAGCTCTAAGTGCCAGAATACGCTATTAAAAGTCAGAGAAATTACTTTCTGTTAATATCATGGAGTAGTTTAAAACTATTAAGTCATCTTCATTGTAATAAAGTTTATTTGGATGGGTTGATATCAGGCAGTTGGTCAAGTAAGGTACATTAGCTCTGTTGAACATTTACAACAGCTATTAATATATAGTGCCTCTGAAAGGAAACTTAAAATAAGGAAAAGTACTCATTGCTGAGTATCATCACTATGTTTTCATATATTTCTTTTCTCCCCCCTTAGGGAGATGCTGGAGAGAATGGCCCCAAAGGTGACACAGGCGAAAAGGTACAGTGTTTTTAAAAAATATGAGAGCATGCATATGAGCAAGAATATTATTTCATGTACACGAAATGGGAGATTTTGAGAAAGTTGAGAGATCATAGCTTAATATGACAAGATCAGAGATAATTTTACAAGATTAGAAAGCATTTAAATATTTAATAGATAAGAGGTGATTATTCTACAACTTCCTAGCTACAAATTTAAATATTTTAAAAGTGAAACGGTACTTCAAAGATTCTAGAAAATGTGTAGTTGGGTTTCTAGTAATATGACTGAAGACAAAAACACCCCACTATTTATGTGTAAATGGAGCACTCCCTTTATACACAGAGATGTAAAAAGAGAGTGCCTAAAGTGATTCCATTTGTCCCAGTTTTAGGACAGAAGATTGCAAGACTGGGATGAGATGTAAGAATTTGATAGAAGTTAGTGTCCCTTGATTAGAGCCTCTAATGCAGTCTTGAAAACTTGCCTTGACTTAAAATGTATTAAATCCAAATATTTTGTCAACTTTCATATTGTCCTTTTTTAAAAATTTTAAACTGTTACTAGCATTTACATTGCAGTGATCTTTGGTTCATCCTCCTACCTCGTGGTTCTTTTTCCCCAGACTATCACAGCTTTTGCTTGGCTTCTTACTTCACAGACATCTCTGACATAGAAAGGAAATTTTTACTTCATTTGTGGTATATGTTAAGAATTGTGGAACATGTGTACTCAGTCGCTCTGTTGTGTCTGACTCTGTGATCTCAAGAACTGTAGCTGACCATGCTCCTCTGTCCATGGGATTTCCCAGGCAAAAATACTAGAGCAGGTTGCCATTTCCTACTCCAGGCATCTTCCCAACCCAGGGATCAAACCCAAATCTCTTGCATCTCCTGCATTTGCAGGTGGGTTCTTTACCACAAACACCACCTGGAAAGCCCAGATGAAAATGGAATAGTCAGATTTAATTTAAATCAGGCTAATTGATGAAACAAAGACCAATTCATTTAGGCTTGTAGTTGAGAATAAGAATGGGTCCAAAAAAAAAAAAAGAATGGGTCCAATTTGAAAATTATTACTGTACAGATGGATAATTGTTAGTCATAAAACCATACCCATAAAATAAAGAGAAATTTGTCTTTCTTATTCTTATAAATATTAATATAAATATGGCATGGGTGGTAGGGATAGATTAATGATAGTGTCACTGAGTAGCAATTGTGTTTGTATTCAAGGGGTAGTCTAGAAGTTCCCTGGTACCAGATGGCTCAGTGGTGAAGAACCTGCCTGCCAATGCAGGAGACACAGGAGACAGGGGTTCGATCCCTGGGTTGGGAAGGTCCGCTTGAGTAGGAAATGGCAACCTGCTCCAGTATTCTTGCCTGGGAAATTCCATGGGCAGAAGAATCTGGTGGGCTACAGTCCATGGGGTTGCAAAGAGTGGGACGCAACTGAACACACACACAGTCTAGATGTTAGGATAGACTCTCAGTTTCTTGCAGACCAGGGTTTCTTAACCTCAGCACTACTGACATTCAGGGCTGGATAATCCTCCATGGGGCAAATATCGGATATCTAGCATCGTTCCTAGCCTCTCCTACTAGATGCCGATAGCATTCCCAAGTTGTGACAACCAACCTTGTCTCCGGAGCTTGCCAACTGTCCCCTGGGGAGCAAAATTTTCCTATGTTGAGAACCACTGCTGTGACCCATTTTATTATCTGTCAGATTCAAGTTATCACACTGCAATCCACCACAAGATGAGTAGGTTTTAATACTAATGAGGTCAATGATATACCTCTATGACTTTTTGAAGTAAAAATTTCAAACCCCAGATATATAAACATGGATATTACATTTGACTTTCTTGTTTTGCTTAAAAGCAGAGGTCAGCAAACTTTTCCTGTGAAGGGCCAGAAAGTGAATCCTTTAGTTTTTGTGGGCCATATGGTGTCTGTCACAACTGCTCAACTCTGTCATCATGGCATGAGAGCGATCGTAGACAACATGTCTACTGATGAGAGTGGCTCTGCTCCAATAAAACTTTATTTCTGGACACTGAAATTTTAATTTCATGTGCTTTTCACATGTCACAAAATATTATTCTTTTGACTTTTTTTAACCATTAAAAATGCAAAAACCATTCTTAGCTCTTGGGCCACACAAAAACAGGTGGCTAGCTGCATTTGGCCCTCAGGCCATAGTTGCCAACCTCTGCTTAAAGAAAGGAAATCTTCTAAACAGAAAGCAGTTTCTTCAAGTGAAAACAATCTATGCCAAGTCTGAGCTATGCCTATGTGGATTTATGTAGAGAGGTTTAAGCTTTAGAAGATGTATTTTTAGAGCTTCATATTTTGAATGTAGGCCAATAATTATTTCTTTAATCACACATTTTTAAAATTTAACATTGTAATACTAAAGCAACTTTTTTACTTTGTAAAGGCTAAATTCATCTCAAAAGAATCCTGTTCTTATTTTTTACGTTAATGCAAATCATTTACCATACTGACTCATAAATAGTAAACTCTCAATAAATGTTAGCTTTCTTACCACATGGAAATGGAAATCAACTAGATTGGTTATTTTTCTTTTTTATCAAAAAAGTTTTATTAGTCAACTGAAATTAGGTATAAGAAATGCTTCAGTTAAAATGGAAATCATTTCTATAAACTTTCAATGAGTCTAAACAGAGGGTTGTAAATAGGAATATGTAACATATAATATGTAATCTGAGCTGTAGCATTCATTCCCAAGAATGCTGTAATTGGAATATAATTTTTGATGTGTTTTTTAAACATTTCCTGCTTCTGTCATATAATTTGTTTCCAGCATGTTAGAAACACTCTTCTCACAGCCTTTGGGTTCAGTATGTGAAACTCATTCATCATTTACCAAGTTTGAGATGTAAAATAAAAAAATGCTTCTTTTCTGCCATTGATGTAGTAAATTACATCATCGGCTGATTCACTTTAATAGGATTTTTTTTTCCCTTTGATCCAACTCGGTGCCTTTGGATGGTAAAGCAATCTAAGCCTTTCCAGACTGGTCATCTGGAAATGCTGTGGGACTGTTAAAACTCTCTGGACTGGGTTTTCTCTGTGGCCAGCAGCTACGATGCACTCTGGACTTAAGAATGACCTGCCAACGACTGATTTTAATCATACGTGGAGTTACTGTGGGAAGGTTAGGTTCTGCTCTTGGAGTGTTAACCTCACTGGCTAACATAGAGATGGATTTCTTATCTTTTATTCCCACACTTGAAAGTAAATGTTGGTGCATTTAAGTCACTTCAGTCATCTCTGACTGTTTACAACCCTATGGACTGTAGCCCACCAGACTTCTGTCCATGGGATTCTCCAGGCAAGAATACTGAAGTGGGGTGGTATGCCCTCCGCCAGGGGATCTTCCAAACAGGGGTCAAACCTGCATCTCCTGGGTCTCCTGCATTGGCAGGCGGGTTCTGTACGTATATATCAGTGATTACCACAGTCCAGCAGTATCCCAGGGGATTGATTCCAGGGTCCTCAAAGATATCAAAATCCTAGGATGTCCCTTATATAAAGTGGGGTAGAATTTTCCTATAATCAATGAACTTCCTCCCATATTCAGTTGACCCTTTAACAATGTGGGCCTTAGGGGTACTGAGACTCTGCCACGTTTGAAAATTAGGATATAATTTATAAAAGGCCCTCCTTCTACCTGGTTCCTTCATATCCCCATTCCTCCATAGTGTGGTTCTTCATCTGCCAAATTCAACCAACTGCAGATCATGTGGTACTACAATATTTACTGTAGATGTTTTTGAAAAAAAATCCACATACAAATGGACCTTTGCAATTTAAACTCGTTGTTCAAAGGTCATCTGTGCTGTAAAAAGCATCTCTAGATCACTTATAATACCTAATACTATGTAAATAGTTGCCAGGGACCCAGGAATTCAAGTTTTGCTTTATGGAATTTCCTGTAATTTTTTTTCCCAAAATATTTTTGATCTGAGGTTGGGTGAATCCACAGATGCAGAACCCAGGGATGTGGAGGGGCGACTGTACTGTAAAGCACAGAACAAGGACAGGGTTTCAAACATTGTCTCCCTCTCTCCTAGTATCCCTGTATCTAGAATATGGCTGGCACAAAACCAGTGCTCAATAAATACTTATTGAATGAATTAATGAGTGACAGAAATGTCTCCACATTCACTTCATTTATCTACATATCAAATGTGTTTGAAAATAATCACAACCCCAAACAGAAACTTTCTGTACTTGAATGATTGATTTGTTGTTGTTCAGTCCCTAGATCGTGTCTGACTGTGACTCCATGGACTGCAACACGCCAGGCTCCCCTAACTCCCGAGTTTGCTCAGATTCGTGTCCACTGAGATACTGATGCTCTCTAACCATCTCATCCTCTTCCACCCCCTTCTCCTTTTGCCTCCAATCTTTCCCAGCATCAAGGTCTTTTCCATCAGGGTCTTGTAATGATCAATAGCAAAATCAAATTCATTTACCTCAAGTATCTTCTAAAAGTATTTTTTGTTTTATGATTTACCATGTAGATTTACCCTTTCATTTCAAAACCAACGGATTTATGAAGCTAAGAGTATACTTAGAGAGACACAGTTGGGTGTTTTTCCTACTTTAATCCCATATTCATTTTTACTTTTAGGGGAAAGAGGATTATAAACACTGTTTTATTTTCACTACTTACAGCATCATCCTTTAAAGTGTTTAGCTTAGAAATGTCTTCCAGCAGTTGCCTTGCCACTTTCTAAAACTTATAAAAACTCCTTGAGATTTCACAGTTCTGATTTTTGAAAAGAAAATTGAAATATCACTTATAGTTGTCCATCAAACAAAACTACTCCAATGTCCACAAATAAATCAGCTTTCCAGGAAACTGACCTTTTCTTCACATTCTCTTTCTCTGAGAACTAAATCTAGCCCTTATTCTCATTAGTGGATTATCCAGTCACGTTCTGCCTTCAATGCTGGAGACCTGGGTTCGATCCTTGGGTTGGGAAGATCCCCTGGAGAAGGGAAAGGCTACCCACTCCAGTCTTCTGGCCTGGAGAATTCTATGGACTGTATAGTCCATGGAGTTGCAAAGAGTCGGACATGGCTGAGGGGCTTTCACTTTCACTTTCTATTAAAACATTGGAATGAAAAAGTTTTTATCTACAGTTAATACAAGCAACTTCCTTTTATTTACAAGTTTACTACAACCATTATGCCTTGTTGTCAAAATGAGATAAACCAGTAATTCTTCTCTTATTCTAATAAAAAAAAGCACATGGCAATAGCATTTAAGAAGTCCAAAATTCACTTAACCTCAAGTTGCTTCAACATCCTCATCTATTGAGAGTGGTAATATCTGTCCTATCTCTTGGGAGTGTTGTGAGGTAAAAATGAGATGAAAAAAGGGACTTAGGAAAGTCAAACCTGCTTTTATGACTGCAAAGGTCTTATTGTGCAAACTATTGTGGCCCTGACTCACTGGTGTTGATGGCTCTCAGATTTTGTTTTCGTAGAAATAGAAATAAGTACTATTTTATTAACCACATTTATTTCACTTCCCATTCAGAGCTCAATTCAGTGTTAATGTTGGGGAAAAGACACCAGTATCATTTTACAGTAAGACAGTGTTTGGGCTCCTCTTCTGTATGTTTTGTCATGTTTTAATTTTTCCTTGAGTAATAGGAACTACAAATGTCAAAGAAACTCATATATTTCCTCAAATAAGCTAATTTATTATTTCCTTCTCCTTCCTAAGCTCTTTTTTTTTTTTCTTCCTCAAGGTTTTTGTGTTTTTCATTTTGATTCCTGACTATTGACCTGCTGGAAAACATTCTTTCTGAGATATGTTCATTCATTCACTATATATGTATCCAGCGTATTTTATTTAGACACTGAATAAAAATAGGTACTGAGCCTGCCCACATGTGGCTGATCATCTAATAGAGGGACAAAAAAAGACTCGGCAGAAAACATACACGCATAATCCATAGGCATTGAGCGTGCAGGACATGCAGAGATGCTGCGGAGTGAGATGTGCATATGAGGGGTGGGTGTCTAGGTTGGTCGGTGAGGAGTTGAGGTGAAGTCACTTAAGACTTGAACAGACAAGCTGCCAGCCATGGGAAAAGAAGACAGCGGTTGAAGGAGGGAGCAAGTGCCTCATGTCCAGAGGCCTGACGTTTACCTCTTCTCTAGAAGAGACTGATGCGCAGCTCTAGATCGAGGAGGTAGACCCTGGGACTCTGTGAACACTTGCACAGAGAGAACAGCCGAGGAGACCCCAGTAGATGTCTTCCTCCTTGTGGCTGTTTGTTTTCTTAACAGTCATCGATTACATTTTCTCCCTTTTATTTTCCTTGTAGCGTGTTCAGAAGGAGCTTGGAAATCTTAAGCCTTTGCCTGGCATCACCTCAGAAATAAGCAACATCCCAAGCACCCCCTGCATTCTCTCCTGGTGGTGTCAGTCTGCCCATGGAGAGCAGATTTGCCTTAGGAACGTAGTCACCCTCCATGAAATCCAGATGGAATACAATGCCTTTTAGGAAACCAGATTCTATCTCAAGATTTTCTCTCAGATCTGTGTCCCTGTCACCCACAAGTCATCCATCATCCTGTAACTTTCCGGGGACCGTGTCACAATGAAATAAGTGTAGGCCTGGAAAAACGTGCCGGTCCTAACTGGGGTGTGCTTCACGAGGGAAGCACACTGACCAGCTACGTGGCTTTTTCCAGCTCAACATCATTAACCCTTTGACTTCATCTGTTGAACCCTGACTTTCTAAAGACCGAAAGAGTTAGGGAACTCCTAGCAAATGATAGCCCGTGACATTAATAAATTCCAGAAATGGAGAAAACGAAAATTCCAGATCAGCTAATGTGTTGCTTTAGAATATAACTGTAGCATTCTATCAAGGGAAGAGATTCATATTCATATATTTCTATTTATTTCAAGGAGTGTAGTCCTCATGTATTTTGCATTCAAAGTAGTTTTAGAAAGTATATTGTTGATCTTGGAAATTATTGACATCTTCACAGCCATATGGATACAAATTCTTAGGGAGCAGAGTTTGACCCATTAGTCATGGCGCTTTCCCTTGGGCGCTCCTGTCAATAAAGGCTGTGTGTTTGTGTGTTTCCTCTTCTCATAGCTTGTAGAATAATCTCTCCTGGGTTTCATTTTAGGGTGACCCTGGATCGTCTGCTGCAGGAATTAAGGTAACTATATGCTTGCAAGTGTTTGTACCCCAAGAGTTACAGTTTTGACTTTTGTATGTCTCTTCTTTCTCTTCTCTTTTACCAATTTGGATGGTTCTAACTGCTCCTATTCTCCTGCAATAATTGGCTTCCAAACACAACAGGGAGTATCTGTTGGAAGTCTAATAAAGGCTTAAACAAGAGGTTTTCACTCCTCTTCCCTTTCTGATTGGTTTTAATGGAAATGTGGATTTGTACGTAAGCTTTAGACATAGTCAAAGCAGAAAAAAAAAAAAAGGTTCCTATGTCGAGTAATATATAAAGTAATAGAGTGAATGAAATGCATGTGTCATCAGGGAGGCTGAAAGTGTCCAGGGGTCTAAGGGTTCTGGAGAGTTCTTTTAAGACTGCCTTTTCCATCTTTGGCTTTCTTTGGCCAGGGAGAACCCGGAGAATCTGGTCGTCCAGGGCAAAAGGTAATATCCCTATTCTAGTGTGGTTTTAGTACTATTTTATATTCACCATTTTACCATGTCTACTATCCACTGTGTAATATGAGAACAATTATTGAAAATGATGCTGTTTTCATGCTTTGTATGCAGTGTTATTGTTTTCATTTTAAAAGTGTTGATGCTGACCATAGCAAAAATACAAACACATTCTGTACATGTGAAAGGAAGTTTTATGAACTAAAGTCTGCATGTACTGAGCTGTTTAAGACTAACAAGGATCATCTGGGTTGGAATGCCAACAATTTATCTTGCATGTTTAAAGATACTCTGCATGTTTCTCTCTTTCACAAGAAGAAATGAATACTTACTAAACTGTCTCAGTAGGGGATGATGGACAGTTCTTTTAAGATTATATTCCTTTCCTCTCATTTCAAATACGTCCCAGCTGATAGTTTTTTTATGTGAATAATATCTACCTAAGCAATCATTGTTGTGTAGTACAAAGAGATTTGTTCATGAACTAAATTTTAGCTGTAGACACTAGCCAAACCACTTTAACCAATCTGTAGTTACATACATTAATTTTTTTTTATCATTTGTGCTTTACTTGAGTGATAAATTAGAGGACATGCAGTGAATATGTTTATTCTCATTTGAGTCTGAAGCTGGAAACAACTGTTAGTAGTTTATCGTCTAAGCATCTGGATATCAATGCCCAGTGCAGATTTTAGATAACAGATGTAGCTAACAAGTAAATGTGAATTCCACACTAGGTTAAATCTCTTAAGATCATGACTCTGCCTTTGTCTAGCAGTAACTGATGTTATAGAGAAAAAACATGAATAGAGACATAGAATATACCTCATTAGTATAAATAGAAAGAATAAATCCCATTGTAGTAGTTTGGAATCTTAAAACATAACATTAGAAGCTATTCCCACATTCTTGAAGTTATTGAGAGAATCATTGCTTTGTTTAAACACTTAGGATTAAAGTATTTTTTGAGAAGGTCTTTCACATCTTTTAATGTTTTCCTAATTTAAAAATAGGTTTTTCTCTTGAAATTAAGAATCTGAGAGAAATAATTCATTAAGCCTAGTTTTAGGTAAAGTTGAGACTTTTCTGAAGAGCCCAGAACACTGCAAATTTTTCTGTTCAATGCCTAAAATTTCCCACTGATTCTTTTTTTTTTTTTTTTTTCATTTATTTTTATTAGTTGGAGGCTAATTACTTCACAATACTGCAGTGGGTTTTGTCATACCCACTGATTCTTTATGTAAGAAATTTGAAATTAGTGATGTCACAGAGATCCATGACTTGTTTTGGTGTTAGACAGCATCTGATTTTCTCTAATGAACTGATTTTAAGTTCCTTAGTCTTTAAAAATTGAAGGCTAAATTTAAACTGCTCTCCAAATCTGTGATAAGGTAAAAGAAATGTCTGCAAAACTGGTATGTCTTTTTAAAACACAAAACAAATTTGCTATAATTTCATATAGGTTTCACTATTTTCAGAGTAGAAGATCCAAATTGATTTTCAGTTAGTTAATGAAAGAGTGCCTTACTATGATTACTTAAAAATACATTTTAGATTCATTTTTGGAAGTTTGTAGGTTTACTTATGGAAACATTGGCTTTTCTTTGCATTTCATTTAAAACCTGTTTTAAATTATATTGAGAGAATTAGATTATATCTGAATGAATATGTGTGTGAATGAATATGTGAATGAATATTACAACTCATCTGAATGAAAATGTGCCCTGAAATGAGCAGTATCTTTTTCATTAATATTTAGGCCAGATTCTACCCTTTGATGAAATATCAGTTTCCCACAATATTTATGACTTCCTTTGTTTAATATCTGGATTTGGCAATACTTACTCCAACATTGATTTAAAAGTAGAGTGTTCCCATGTTTGCTGGTTGCTTAGATTGGAACATGACAAATGGAACTGAGGACAGAAGCCATTCAAGGAATCTTCAACAACATTTGTCTCACCACTGTAGAACTGTGTTGTGGGTTCTTTGATATTTAAGCTTCGGCATTAGGGATGTTCTCAGAAAGTAGAGGATATCCTGACAGAATTGAAGTGCATTGATTAGTTCTCCACTTTCTGGTATTTGGCAGTATGAAAGTTTGTTTTTTAGTAACGTTCATAATGGAGGAATGATTTCAGTTTGTTTTTTTCTTTTATAAACTCAACAGGAGAGTCTGTGATTGATATGTGAGTTAGGGTGATTAAATTTGTAAGATGAGTGTGTAGATTTGTGAAATAGGCATTGTGTTTCATCCTATGGTGTTTTTCCTTCCTCACTTCTCCACCTGAGATGGCCTTGATGGTAAGGTGGTGAGCCTACTGCCTACCTAACTTCTCCACATTTTTTTGAAATATATTTTTTTTAGTTTTAAAGGAGTGAAAATGCTTGTTGCTCCGTTGAAAGGGACCAGCACAGTAGAAGTATATCTAAAAACACCGGGCATTGTGACAGGGACATGGGGTGAAAGCAGAGAAATGACTTTAACAGTAGACTAGGTCTCCAATAATGGAGAATAAAGAATGAAAGGGAGAGAAAAAAGGAAAACCAGAAGTATAATGTATCAGTATAAAGTATAATCTACTTGAACAAGTAGTCTTTGAGTAGAATGACAAACCAATTCTTAGTTATGACCCAGACCTGACTTTGGGCTGTACATGCCCAAGAACTCAGCTCAGAGAAGCTCTTAGTTAAGAAATAGGCAAAAATGGAGACATTAACTGAGAAACTGTCTCTTAATTAAAAGATAAACCTTCATGGTATAAAGATAGAGAATTTATATAAGAAGAAACATCTTCCTAAAAGTGTTGAGATGTTTCTTGAGGGTCACATTAAATGTTTTATATTTTATAATGTGAACTTTTAAGTAAACATAAATTTGGAAAGGTCAAATTTATAAAAATCCAAGACTATGAAATATGAATTACTGAAATATTTGTTCATTAAATAGTACATTTATAACCTGTATACCTACATACATATGCATATGATAAAAGGAACAGCTAAATGCTCAAACTCTGTAAGTATTCAATCTATATTATAAAATATTCCATAATGTCTTATACATCTTTCTCATTGTGAGAAACATGGGTGTGTGTTTATGTATGCATGTGTATGTAAATATCTTACTTTAGTCATTGATCTTTTTATTTTGGTGGGAGGGAAGAATTTAGTGAGAAAGCTTTTTGAGAAACAGTGTTACAACCCATATGTTTCCGCAGGTCTTAAATAGGATGTCTTGAGTTTGGGGGCAGGGCTTTACTAAAACAAAACAAAACTATCGACTTGTCAGCAATATGCTTACTTTTATTGGTTGCTTATTATACTGCAGCTTACTGTATTTTCAAGGATCTTATCCTTTTTTTCGTAAAAGAGAATCTTCAGTGAAATATGGATAAGATCATTTTACTAGATCTTTCTAAAGTTATTTATTGAGGGGGAAAAGGGAAAGAAAAAAGAAAATCCAAGGTATAATGTTGTATCTGTGTAAAGTTTAATCTACTTGCCTAAGTATTCTTTGAATGGAATGTCAAATTCTTAATAATTATTCTTTCTTCTCTGGCTCAATCTCATCTTACTCTTTTGTTCACAAGGCAAACTTTCATTCATGTAGTTTCAAAAAGAATAGCTTTTCTTTTGCATTCCTGAAGCACCTTTGACCTAAACCATTAGGAAAGTCATTGTTTTTTCTATGTCTAACCATACAGCTTCATATAAACAATATCTGAAGTCACTTTGTGATCATACCAGAGCAAATTATAGTTCTCCATTGTTTGAAAGTAATAATATTAAAGATTAAATGTCTGGTTGCTGTTAGTAGACTTTCCTTGGAATAAGGATTGTTCAAGCGTTTAAAGTAGAAGGAGTTTGATGCTTCTGTCTCTTTTGGTATAGCTGTCATAGCACTGGCTTGCAATCCTGAAACAGTGTGACCCTTTTACCTTCAAATGTTATTTCCACAATATTTGGTCACATCAGCCCAATATGGGATGGGCTTTCATTTTCTCTAGCAACTTTGTTATGCTTTTTTAGTGGAATTCAGGAGATTTTCTAAGCAATAGAACTTCCTGTCACTATACTCTGTGCTTAAAATAATGTAGACAATCATGTGAAAATCAGAAGATTTAGCTTGACTCCAGTGTGCTCACCCAAAATGTACCGCTTAATCTCAAACCTGTATTCAGAAACAGCTGCATGGTACCATTAGCTCCCAGTGGCTAAGCAGGGCTACCCCAACTCAACAATTGTCAGCCCCATGGGCTGGAGTTCAGTATAATCTTAACCATGCATTTATCTTCTCATCATTCAGGAATGGAAAAGAAATACTGTTATACTTTTAAGTGAGGAAGACTTTTCATGTGTATTGTTTTGATGTGACCATGTGTTCATACAGCCAACTCTTGATTATCTGAGGTAAGAGACCTCTGGAGTAGGGTGCATTGTTCAAATGCAAGTAATCCTCACTTCAGCTGATAGCCTCAGCTTCCACAGCAAATCATTTACCAGACAGTAATAAAACATAGGGGTTCCTTCTCCTTTTCTCTCTCTCACCTTCTGGTAGCAATGACAATCAATGAGCAAGGAACTGACAGGGAAAGGGAAACTCCTGAAAAACCTGCATAAGCGTCAACCCATCCCTGAATCAAGAGTTGACTGAACTGTATAATCTCACCAAATGTCTTGAAACTAGACAGTATATATATATTAGACATATATATATATATGTATATACCTACAGCAAGAATTCGACTGGGAGCATTTGCCATGTTTTTCTCAGATACTGTGCCTGAGTGAATACTGTTCTATAATGCTGTGTGATTTTCCTATCTATGTAGGGTGAACCAGGGCTTCCTGGGCTTCCTGGACTTCCGGGGATAAAGGTAAATACGCACTGACAGTCTTGGCTTCGTAGAAATGTAATTGCGGGAGTCACAAAAACGAAAAAAAAAAAAAGTGAAAGCTAAAAGTATGCTACTGTTCTTTAAATACTCACCAGCCATTTCAACCAATAAAATTTTTTAATTAAAAACAAAACACAAGTAGCAGAAATAGAATTACAGACAGAAAACAAATTTATAGTTACCAAAGGGGAAAACGAAGAGGGGATAGATTAGGAGTTTGGGATTAATAGACACACACTACTGCATGTACAACGGATAACCAGCAAATCCTACTATGTAACACAGGAAGCAATACTCAATATTTTATTTTATATATATATTAACTGAATCACTTTGCTGTATACCTGAAACTAAGACAACATTGTAAATCAACTATATTTCAATTAAAAAAGAAAATGAAGCACAGGTATTTCTGAGTTTGTCATGGCTATTTGGCTATATGTTCCACTTATAACCTACTATGCCCCTTAAATAAATGTAAAAATCATTTCATTTAAAGTCATAGGAATTCTTTCAAGTCTAGAATGTCTCCCTTCACATTTAAATTTTACTCTTAAAATCCTATCAGATTTTGACCAGAATTAGAGTCTTCACATCCCCATAAATCTAACATCCAGGCAGCTGTTTTTGTGATTCACCCATTATATTAATCCCTCCAAAGTGTTTTGTGCTTCCACTTCTTGTCAATAGTTCTCCCTGCAAACTACAAATCATATTACTAAGTTTTATTGACCCACGTACTATTCCCATAAAATTTGTATGTGTCTTTTTAAATAACTGCTTAAAGCTTAGTTTGAAAACCTTGTTTTACACATTTTTACATCATCTAAAGATGTTAAGAAATGGGTTTTTTGTTTAAAATTTTTCATGTGGCAACTGACAAGGCTTAAAAGTTCTACTGCCTTGGCTGTAGTCACTCCCTTAAAATCAGCTTCTTATTTTAAGGTTGGTTCTTTTTAAATTCTAACTGTTGGATATAATAACAGAATGCAAGTAGATTTTCCTTTACATCATTCTTATCTTATAGGATTTTAAATTAATCTCAAGAGTGCTTTAGATGATTCTAAAATTAAAGTTCTTAGTTTCAGTAAAAAAGTTGTATATACCGCTTTATGAAGATTGTATTTGAAATGTCTTACATGCATCATATGATTTTAGAATAAATAAATTACTGAGTTCCCAGACATCATATGGTATAATATGTAGTATTTTATGAGCATATTTGTTATAATTAACAGATATGAAAGCTATGAATTCCAGGTTGGCACTCAGAAATTTTGGTTCTGCTTTTTGTTTGATGTTTCCAGCTTAGTATCGTAGATGTTCGGATAGGTCCTTTTAATGTATATTTTAGTCTTTTGTCTTCTCCATTGAAAAGAACACTCTATGACAATAGTTTACTAAAGAGTTGAAATAATTTCCTTATCTTTTGATATTTAGCCAGAATAACTTAATAAATTGTATGTGATCTCATACTGTAAATATGGGATTAGTAATACCACATTACACATCTTTAGGAATCCCACACATTAAAAAAACAAAAACAAAAAAACTTTTTACTAATATTTGGAAAATCATAGATTTTTTTTTAAACAAATTTAAGAAAATTGTATTCAGCACGAATTTAAAAGAGCCTGATAGCATTTTAAATAAGAGGGGGAGGGGTGCATTTAAAAGGAGTACTTGGAAAGACTAGGACAGGATTTCCTGCAGTACTTGCTTGTAGGTCAGCCGGGCTCTGCCACCAACATCAGTCACGTGCCAGGAATCTCAGTGCTGGGTGGAAATCCTGCTGTCCTTTCTTCTGAGCATGAGCTTTCTTGTTGAGAGTACATAAGGGTGAAGGTATTGGGTTTTTCCTCCCAAACAAACAAACAAAGCTACTATTTTTTCTCATTACCTTTGATTTCTGTCCTCCATCATGAAAAATATACCAGTGCCTTTCCCTAGTCATCAGTGGACCAGTCCAAAGGTTTTGAGCTTTTTCAAATTGGGAAAGATGGTGATTTGCCACCTCTAGTTAATGTTTTTATTCCTAGGGTCATGGGAAGTTGCCAGACAAATTTTGTTGAAATCTTATAGCTGACATTTTCTATTGTTTTTCTAAGCTGACTGGTGACTATGGTGAAAAGAAGCTATTGATTGACAAAAACCTTTCTATCATTCACTAGAGACACTTTTCTAGGTAATTATCAAGTGCTGTTGGATAACTTGCCAGTATTCAATTTAAATCACCAGTTCTATTTTTGGATTAATAGCTCTATCTTCTCTTGTTCAGAATGTGAGTGATATGCTTGCCTTATAGTGTAGTACGTGCTCAATATAAATGAGTAACTTTGTAAAGGAGACAATTTAAAAACACATCATAGTCAGTAGTAGTCATTGGATATTTTTAAATGTAGAGTTAAAAGTTTATAAATTTATGATATAGCTTCATTAACTTGGGATATTCTTTGTTCCTTTCATATGTCTTGCTTCTACTAGGTAGCTAACCACAGGACAGTTAACCTTGATTTCACAGTTAATGAGTAATAATATTTAGAAGATGAAACCATCATGTATGGATTTAGAATGCGTGGTAGCAAGAGCATTAGTCATAACCTTCCTAGACCTGTGTTTTTGTTTACCCTTTGGAAGTACTTCCTGTTGCTATTCATCTCCTTATCTGCTGGTACTCCAGAGAGCATGCAAATGCCATCCGTTATTTCCAAGACATTGAGGAAACCAGCCATGACATACCAGGGACGCTTTGATTGCCACCTGTTGCTCTCCGGGAATGGTTGGAAACTTAATGAGCATTCACATGCCCTTGCACACGGCTCTCAGGAAGTGAGCAAAGTGCCTAAGTACAGACAGCAGACACCTCAGAGTCCCACTCAGAGAAAAGTGCTAATACCTTTGGCATACATAAAAGTCACTAAGAACAGGCATCACTTAATTTCAAACTACTCACAAGCTTCCTGCACAAGTATTGGAAAGTGCACTCACCATGTGGAAGACATTTGGAATTCCTATTTCATGCATTCATGGTTCATATAGTGTTAAGATGTTCAACTGGGAAAATTAAATTATGCACAATGTACCATGCAAACATCGGTCTTCTGGATTAAGAATTGAGCTTAGAATATTATTTTTATAAATAAGCCTTTAAATACATTTTTCATGGGTAAAGCTTATTGTGACTAGCTTTTCCAATATCACTTAAATGGGGAAGATTTCAAAGTTCCTATTTTTAAACATTTTTTTCCTTTCCATACATTTTGAAACATTATTTACCCTTATCATGGTTATGTTACCCTAGTCCTTAAGTCATGATGGGTAGTGATCAAGAGCCTTGACTTTAGAACCAGACTGCCAGTGTGTAGATCCTGGTTCTACCCCTCACCAGTTTGTGAAGCTGTAGCATGATACTGGGCAAGTTACCTAATCTCTGTGTACTGGATTTCCTTATAAAATAGAAATTATTATTGTATATAACTCAAGGGGTGGTGGTGAGGATTAAGTGAATTAATATATGTGCAGCTCCTAAAATAGTGCCAAACATATAGTAAATTAGATATAAATTTTAGCCATTGTTATTTCTTTCTCTTGGAGCAGCTCAGAATATTGGAAACATTGTTTATGCACCTGTTCTATAGAGTCTTTCCTCCTGTGAGTCATTTCAACCTAGAGATCATAAGGCCATTTATACCCTACAGCTTCATAGATGTAACTGAAAACTCCTCTGTAGTGATGGTTGAATATTACCTTTAAGAGCAGTAAGATAACCTACTTTCTTACATCATACCATTCATCTTTTTCTCTAACCCAGTACATTCCAAGAACAAAGAATAAAGGAGCACAGCGTTCTGGGCATAAGACATGGTGTTAATTTCTCCTTCCCAGCACTGTTCACAGGAAAAGCAAAAGGAAAACCTGACCTGTAATAATGAAATACTTTAGGCCCCATTCATAGCGTTGCCTAACCCCAGACATTTTTTACAGATATGGATTTTCAATGCTTGCTTTTCTCCTTTCAACATTGACTACCAGTTTATCTCATCATATTCAGGAAGTAAATTCAGAAAAAATGTAGCTGGTACAATAAAATGAATGCAGTAGGGAGACATAATGCAGTAAAAATTACAACAAATCAGAAAAACAAATCATTTAGGTGGCAAAGAAATTTTTACAGTGTTTTCCCTCAAAGCTTGATATTTTTGTTCTGGCTTCCACATTAGTGAAAATCTGACATTCAGATCAAGAACTTGAGGATTGGGAGACAGTAACTAACTCGTTATATAAAATCATCCTTGACACTAAATCATATATGGACTAACTTTTACTGGTGGCAGAAATGTTGCTTTGTCGTTCTTAGGATTAAAAGCAGTGCTCACTAACCAATAGAAACTTATCTTCTAAATCCACTGGAGATGAGGTTCCTTCCTCAGAAATACCAAATCACATTTTAAAAACAAAAGAACAAAGTTCTTGAAAGTAACATAGAATGTGTAATGAATTCCTAAAAGAAAAGGAAGAAATACTGGTTGAAAGGATAACATTGTGTTATGGTTACTTATTATTATTTCCTGCTTGCACAAAGTGTGTCTGAGCAGTTAAGTAGTTTAAGAATTCAATTAGGAAACTCATACAACCAGAAATCAGAGAGTTTTTCACAGCCATAATGAAACCTCAAATAAACACAAGTATGCTTTCATGTTGCAATCCCATTAAGAAAAAAAAATATCAGAAAGTTATGTTTTTTTAAAAAAAAAAAAGAAAGTTATGTTTCCTGGGTTTTGAATAAACTTGCTATTGTATTTCATTTTCATCATAGCCACCAAAATGTTTAATTTGTACTCAAATGTGATCCTTCAGGGAAGTAAGTGTTTTGGGGACAGATTCCACTTTCTCATTCTTTTCTTCCCCTCTCAATAGTTTTACAAATCAATCATTACCAAAACTGACTGCCTGAAGGTTCTTATTACAACAAATGTTCTTGCTGTTATCCTCAAAAGTAGGTATCATGCTGACTTGAATTCTAATTAGCCTTTAAGCTAGAAGAATATTGTATGGTTAATGCATTCAGTGTCAAGACACATTAATCAAGATTATTGGTGATGCCTTTAGCACCCAGGCAAATCAGCACGTATTTTCCAAACCCTGTTGTACTATTTTTTGGGCAATGAAAATTAGATGTGTTCGGGGTGATAAATATCATGGAAAGCGTGACTTGGTTTAAGCTGGTATGTTAGACAGGTTAAAAAAAATAATATCTTTTACTCCTTAATTGATGATGACATAAAAATAAAACAAATGGTAATAAATGAAAAACCAGAGAATTTTCTGTGGGCAAGAACTAATCAGTTAGGACTTTCTGGCCACCGTTCCATTTAACAGATGGTAGGTTCTAGAAGTTTATAGGGAAACAACTGCTGAACTATTTCTGTATGAATGAAGCTGTCTCTACATTCTTACCTTGACTAGTAATTCCATCAACATATTTTTGACTCTTCTCACCTGTATGAAGGACACCCTTTTTGTATTTGACCAAAAAAAGGTATTAAATGAACTGTCCCAATAGTCATTTGAAGGGTAAAAGTACTTTCTATCACATGTATATATACACGTGCTATGCTTAGTCATCAGTCGTGTCTGACTCTTTATGACCCTTTGGACTGCAGCCCACAAGACTCCTCTGTCCACGGGATTTTCCAGGCAAGAATACTGGAGTGGGTTACCATGCCCTCCTCCAGAGGATCTTCCCGACCCAGGAATCAAACCGGTGTCTCCTGTGTCTTCTGCATTGCAGGCAGATTCTTTACCCACTGACCCTACTTTCTTGCCATGTATTAAATGTGAGTTTGAAGAAAAATCGGTCAAGATTTTATTATGGAATTCCAGGACATAATGACTTAATGGTAAATTGTTAGATTTCAGAAAGATCATGTTTTTAAGGGATTTCCTAGCTTTTTCTTACCTTTTTGTAATAAAGCCAGATTTTGTTGCCTTCTTAGTTGGTAATGATTATTGTTTGCTTTGTTTAGGGGTTTTTTGTTTTGTTTTTCAGGACTTTTTGGCCAGAATACATGGAACTTAAGCTATCTCAATAGATTGTTTAAATTTTTTTTAAAATGATGATGAATGAGTTGATCAAAGTGGCTTCAGTCAGAAATCTTATCTTTGCATCATCTTCTTTTATCTTGCAGAGTGAATAGATCCCACCTTCCCATAACTTAATTATCTTTTGGTTTACTTTATTTCTCTGTGTACATACTGCCAATTTATAGAAGAAAACAGAGATAGGAATTCTAATATTGACACCAACCAACAGGGGAACATTTTGTTGGATACAAACAGAAGATAATTTTTCAAATATAGCCCATATTACTTACTATGACATATGCTCATTGAGCTTTATATTACAAGATCAGTGCTGTGGCTGCTGAAAGGGTTAGCTACAATTAGAAAGCTCAGTGTGAGATCCCTAGGCCCTCCAAATTTGGTTATGTATAAGTACACCTTTGATTTCAGCTGTAGTTATTCTTTGTAGATTTGGTTCTGCATCTTAAAGTACTCATGTTTGAAGTTCTCATTCAAATTAGCAACCTGTGTCAGATTTTCAGAGAGATCTGTTTGCTGCTACTGCTGCTCCCAGTTTATTTCTAGACCTACCGATTGTGCTGTATCCTAAATTAATAGCATTTATTCTGCCCAGCCCAAATCCCAGTTTACTTGCCAAAACCACAGTCACCCCATTATTCACCTTTTCTACCAGCTCAACACAGGAAGATGTGTTACCATCTTGGTATTGAGACCTAGTTTTCAAACTCATTGGTAGTGAGCTAATTAATTGATGTTAAGGCGAAACAAAAGACAAAACTCATGAAACAACTAAAAATCAACATCTAAGATAAGACAGGAAAGTTAAACCAGTTTTGTTTCATTTGAAATTTGATGCTGCATTAATGCCATTTCCAATACCATGTACATAGCTATTTCTGTTTCTCTGACAACCATTTGATCACTGACAGGCATGTGGTTTGGGTAGCAGAATTTGGTGGCCAGCCATTACTTGTGTTTTAGCAATTAAAAGGTTGGATTGTATTAAGGGTTCTGATTAATAGTGTTGTGTTTTTTTTTTTATTTCCAGGCTTTGGTTTAATCACAGCTCTGTATTTATTTTAAGAGTTAGCTATTACATTGTTTATATTTTTCTGTTTGCCAAGAGGGTAGGTCTCATTGGACATTGCCAGGACCAGTGAAGACAAAGCAATAACAAAAACAGCAGATTATCCTGGGTTTAATCGTTATGGACATGGAGGAGGAACAGAACATTTTAAGATGCTTGTTCCTCTGCATTCTTCCCCTCTTCTCTTCCTGCATCTTTCTCCCCACTAGTTGGTTGCCTTCACTCTTTTGATTCACTTCCAATGAGATCAACAACTCCAATATGAATGGAACTGTTTCACTTTGTAATCTTATTCTCAATGATAACAAAAGTAAAAACCTAAAATGTTATCACACTTGAGATAGTGAGTGAATAGGTAGAGAGATGAAGGAAATTTTAATATATATATGTATATATATAAATGAGATATATGTGTGTGTATATATATTTATGAGTAAAGCAGATTAAAGTGGCTCTGAAGTAATCATGCTCTTAACTTATTCCTGTGCTATTCATTGATGTCCTGGTGTTCATAACAAACCAGTGTTTGATGCCTCTGACTTTCCCTCATTTTCTTAGACATTTTTTGGTTGTTAGTGCTTTTAAAACAAAAAAACAACCTTTTTTTAAAAAAGCACTAACACATCATAAACTGAAAAGATTAATATTATTTCAGAAAAGGTCATATTTTATTGTTTTCACTTGAATGGTAGAGCTATTTCAGTTGCTGTTTCCCTGTATGAATCCACATTTCTCTGATAAGGACAGCCAACGCCTGCCCTTTTCAAAGGATCACTGCCTCATGTTCTCATGTTATTCCAACAGTGGCCCACTGAAATTATTATTGGGTTTTCTAGTTCAGGTAATTGCCTTGTAGAAAAGTAAAGGAAAAAAACTCTGGATTTAATTGTTTCTTAATTAAAAGTATGATAGGAGCTTAATTCCATTATGGTGCCAAGTTCCTCTATTGCATCTCTCCCACACTTTGTCTATTCAGGCAATCTGTGTGAATAACTTCTAATTTAGCAGTATTCTATTTCCTGCTGATTATATGAGATTAGATATGTAAAAACAGCTCTGTGAATCATCATACAGTTCAATAGAAATAGTTACTTCTCCTGCATGTTGTCCTGAAAAGTTATGAAAACTCATTTTTGTGTAATCTGATTTACTTCAAAGATGATTTTGCAAAAGCATTTTGTGTTTGAGTCATATTTTAGCTGCTTTCTCCTACTTTCCTTTGACTCAGTCTCCTTCCTTTTCTTGGATAACTAGAATTATGGCTAGAGTAGAATAACCAGTTGCTTATTTTTTTATTCGCAACAAAGTGTTTATAGAATCATAGGTTGTCATAACCTTTCTCCTAGACATTTTAGGAGATTCTTGGACCTTTAAACTCTATATCAATCCTTGCAGAGGCAAGATTTTTTTTAAGGATTATATTATTTAGGGAAATTTAACAGGTATGACCATTTTCTCCTTTTCTTTTCTTATAGGAAGAAAACTTATTCTTAGTAAACCTGTCATTTCTCCACCTTACATGTGTTTGACTTTTCAATCATAAATGTTCTGGCAGATGGATATTGACTCATAAGATGATTACATAGTCACATGAGAAAATTTAGGGTTACTTCTTGAAAGGAGTTGAAGAAATACTGAATAGAACACCATACAGGTTGTAAAGAATCAAGAAGTCACTGTGTATATTACTAACTAGCTATGGAGATGTTGTAATAATACTACTAATATTAATAATAATAATGGTAGCTGGCAATTTTTGAGCCTGTGAGATAAGAGCAACAATAACATTTATCATTTACTTACTTTGTTCTAGAGTTGGTACTGATTGCTTTGCTCACATTATCTAATAAGTCTTGACTAAGCCACCCCCAAATGACACCACAATCTTACATTATTTGGCACCTCAGGATTCCAGCTTGCGAAGTCAGGCTTTAACTCAATTCTGTACCTTTGTACCAACAGTTCTCAAAGATTTAACTTCAAAACCCTTTTACACACCCAAAAATTAAGATTTAAAGAGTTTTTGTTTATACCTATTGATGTGTCTGTATTAGAAATTAAAATAGAGAAATTTAAACAGGTCATTATATGTTAATTAAATAACATTTTATGAAATATAGCTGAGTTTTACAAAACAAACAAAAAATTAGCAGGAACAGTGACATTATTATCTTTCTATTTTGTTTTTTCCAAATCTCTTCAGCATCTGGCTTAATCAAAGGCAGCTTGATTCTCTTATCTGCTTCAGCTTTCATTCTGCTGCAATTTGTCTTGGTTGAAGCACATGAAGGGAAACCAACCTCGTATAGATATGTACATGGACAATGGAAGATTATTTTAATAGCCTTTCTATAAAAGCATGGATGTTCTTTTTTTAATTTTTTTTTCCATTTATTTTTATTAGTTGGAGGTTAATGGATATTCTTTTTTAATACTACCCCAAACTCTACAAGTGGTCGTTTCAACTCAAAGGTTAGGTGCAATGTGAAATCTGAAACCATGTCAATGAAACTATGCTACTCTGTACACTAATAAGGGTAAGTGAATAGGACTCTGAGACCTCGGGTATAAGTCTAGGAAAGTAAGAAGCAGCCCAACCAGCTTAAGACCATGAGTACACTTATTTATGCCTTATTTACTTCAATAATTCTTTGAAGCCTGAGACCATTGGAAAGGGACCAATGATTATTTCCTCCCCATCCTGCCAAGATATAGACTGGATGGACACAATGTCTCTAAAGTAATTGAGAGCTCTGGAGTTAAATAATCATAAAACTGTGGTCCTAAAGTTCAGTATGCTATTGTTTCCCTTGAGTAAATTGAAGGAAGAAATGAATGTATTGAGATGGTGGATGCTTTCTTAGAGTGGCATGAAAAAGTATAACTGATCATACTCAAAGTCTTTAATACTAGCCAGTATTAATAGTGCTAAAATTGTTGAGAGTCCAGTCCTTTGCTAATTTTGTATCTTGAAATAAAAATTTTCACCCTGAACATTCTGCTTGAAGGAAATTTCTATCTATTTTACTCAGGAGAACTTAGATTCTGTTTTTAAAAAGGAAGAAAAAACCCTTCAGCCACTGAGATCACAAAGCCTTGTTTATTTGTGAATTATGAAATTGCATGCTTTGTCTTTTTATAAACTAAACACTTGCCTGAATAAGAAAAACATTTCTGCAGCACTTACTCTTTCTTCTTCTCTTTTATTAGTATGCTTCAATGGCGCTTCCATTTGCTTTGCTAGCAGTGAAATCTTTATTTCCACTTGAAGATATATGAGTCTTGTTTACCTTTAAACTTTCCACCTGTTAACTTGCATTATATTTTCATGACAGAAAGTGGTTACTAATAATATACATTGACTTTAATACAGCCTTTTTTCTTGAGGGTAGAAAGGGAAAATTTTTGTACTTGTATATATCATTTTATTGAGAGAAATATCTTACATGTAAATAAATGTTTCTTAACTTTTGTTGTTGTTGTTTCAAATAAGTTAAACTTTTTTTATAAGAAGTAGAATGGTTGTCACTGATTTTTCTGAATATAGTTGATTTTCATTTTAGGCCATTACGAGATCCAATCAAGGTTATTTGTTCAGCTTTTCCTCTCCATTACGTGTAAGGATATGGAGACAGGTAGAATAGAGTTATAGAAATTTCACAAACAATAAACCTAGAGCATTAGTTCCCCTACATTTTTTTTCCTTAAACTAGTACCATGAGCATCAGAGCTAGAAATAAATCCATTTGAGTTATTCAGCAATGTGATACATTTTGCAGTACTGATATCCTTTTGTTCCCTACCCAATACCAAGGTTTTATATTGCATATATTTTTTAAAAACTCAGTATTTAAAAAATATTTGATGGCATTCTAACACTTCATATAAAACATCCTCTCTGCATCTTTTTGCTCAGTGCTAAGAAAACAAATGTTGCAATATAGCTACTTTAAAAGAAAATCAAATTTATCAAACAGCATTAGCAGAAATAATCCAGTGGGGAAAGACAAATAAGCAAACAAATCCCAGGAAATATGGGAACAGAGTCATTATGTTTTTGTTTTGTTTTGCTTTAAACATCATTACAGATTTCAAGAAGTTAGAATTTTACATTTGAGCTCATGTTGTTAAGAAGAAAATAAAACTTTACAGTTTATATGTGAGCACTAGTCTCGGGTGTTTACTGGTGCCAAACACATGGTGTTTTTCCAACACTGGTTCTCCAGCTCTGATTCTCTGACACCAATTCATGTCCTATTGTGACACTCACTGCTGAGAGTTAGCATCAGATTCCATAGGTTTAAGGGTTCAGTCCCACGAGACTCCCCTCACTTCAGATCCTGGTCCAAGTAACACCCACCTCATGCCCTCCTTACCTGCACTTCCATCTGACTTGGTTACAAATTCCAGGGTACTCACAGCCACCCACTCCCACCCCTATTCAAGTTTGATAATTTGCTACAATAACTTACAGAACTCAGGAAAACGCATACTTACCATTGCAGTGTAGGATAAAAGGTGAAAGCAAACAGCCAAATGAAGAGATACAGACGATGAAGTCGAAAGGGTCCTGAGTGCAGGAGTCCCTGTGGAGTTGGGGTGTGCCATCCTGCTAGCACATGGATATGTTCACCAGCTCAGAAGCTCTCCAGTCCCCATTGCCTAGGTCATCTTATGGAGGCTGTGTTACGTTGGCATGATTGAGTAAAGCCTTGGTGACTGGTGAGTTAACTCAGTCTCCAGCCCTCTCCCCTCTCTGGAGATGGTAAGAGGAGGGGAGAGGTTGAGAGTTCCAACCTTCTTATCACAGCCTGATCCTAAAGCTCTCTAGGGACCCACCACAGTCACCCCATCAGCAACAGGTATTTTTAAAAGGAGCTTGTTGTGAGTAACAAAAGATGCTCCTATTTACTCTTCCATTCAGTCACTCAGTCGTGTCCGACTCTTTTCGACCCCATGGACTGCTGCACGCCAGGTTTCCCTGCCCGTCACCATCTCCCGGAGCTTGCTCAAACTCATGTCCATCAAGTTGGTGATGCCATCCAACCATCTCATCCTCTATCCTCCTTCTCCTCCTGCCCTCAATCTTTCCCAGCATCAGGGTTTTTTCCAATGAGTCAGTTCTTCACATCAGGTGACCAAAGTATTGGAGCTTCAGCTTCAGCATCAGTTCTTCCGATAAATATTCAGGACTGATTTCCTTTAGAATTGACTGATTTGATCTCCTTGCAGTCCAAGGGACTATTATTCTTACTATTCAGGAAATTCCAAAGATTTTAGAAACTAGGAACAAGGCCAAATATACTTTTTTATTATACCACACCTGGGTTTTCTCCAGGTAATAGAGAAGAGATTTTGGAGGTGTGGCAAGGAGAGATTTTTTTTTTTTTTTTTCTTTTTATGCTGAACATTCTTGAATCTCTTCCCTAACCACACCCACTGAATCAGTCATGCATTGCTGCCTACCATATAAGTGTCCCAAACTGCTGTGACTTCAAACTACAGTCAACTCACATTTTTGGAGGAATAAGCATCTGAGTGTAACTCAACTGGGTGCCTCTAGCTCAGTGTCTCCCAGGAAGATGCAATCCAGCTGTCAGCCAGGGCTGTGATCTCATCTGAAGACTAATGGGATGGAGTACCTGCTCCCAAGTTCACACATATGGCCATTGGCCGACCTTGGTCCTCACCTTGGGGACCTGGCCGTAGGGCTACTCACAGCATGGCAGCCTGTTTTCTCCAAAGTAAATTGACTCAAGTGAGAGAATAGGAAAGAGCCCTCAAGATGGAAGCTACAGTCTTTTTATAACTTAGTCTCAGAAATGATATCCTATTACTTCTTTCATATTCTGCTCATTAGATATGAGTCAGTAAATCCTGTGCACACTCAAGCAGAGGAGTTTTGCAAGGGAATTGAATACCAGCAAGTGGTATCATTGAGGCCCATCTTAGAGGCTGCTTACCACATCCACCCCAACATAATGGACCTGATTTGGTAAATGATAAGAAGCACAAGACAATAGATGAGAAAGCAAATTGTAAAGACATTTATCTGGTTTCTTTGTCACTTTTATTTTTCAGAGCTTCTCCAAAGTTTTGCTCAAAGTGTTGTCACTGATCAAAACCAATTCTAATTAATTTTATAGTTAGTTTCTGGATCTCAGGAAAAGCTGTGTACAATCAAAGAAGTAAAATCCCAGTGAAGTGAAAAGTGAAGTCGCTCAGTCTTGTCTGACTCTGCGACCCCACAGACTATGCAGTCCATGAAATTCTCCAGGCCAGAATAGTGGAATGGGTAGCTGTTCCTTTCTCCAGGGGATCTTCCCAAACCAGAGATAGAACCCAGGGATCGAACCCAGGTCTCCCACATTGCAGGCAGATTCTTTATGAGCTGAGCCACCGGGGACGAACAATAGTTCACATATTTACTGTCAAACATGTGGTGATCTCTTCTGTCCATTTTTTTTTTAAAGGGAGAACCAGGTTTCATTGGTCCTCAAGGAGAACCAGGCTTACCAGGGTTACCAGGAACAAAGGTAAGTGAAGTGTTTTCCCCTTCCTTTCTTTCTGAAAAATTTTTGTGACATATTTTTAGTCCATTTTGTTACTCAGGTGACCAGATAGTTTTGCCTAATAGAGAACTAAATCAGCTTAGCACCCATTCCCAACACTTCTAATAGAAATAGCATATTATTAAAATTAGAGTACTAGGAAGTTAATTCCAGAAAGCCTTAGGCAAGGCAACAGGATGGTGGAATACATTCGTTGTTCCACTTGTCCCCCAGTTGCACCTAAATTGATGTGGTGCTGTTAGTCTTCTGGCCGTATGGAAAAGTGAGGCAATTCTGAGAAGGAGAAGTAGACCTCATTAACTCCAGCTCCTCGTTACCCATTTTAAGACATACTTGTAAATCAAGCATTATTACTATTCCCCCATCACTCCCTAGATTTCAAAGGCAAGTACTGATGTCATATAGATTCCTAGTGCCTCATCCTGAAAGGATCCATCCTGAAAAACGGCAGAAAATTTCTGTAATGAAAACCATCTCGTGATCTTCCACATGGCAACCCGAGAGAGGGCCCTGAAAGCAAAATCTGCGTGCCGCCGTATAAAAAATCATGTTGCTGTGGATACAGTCAGAGCCATGGTTCCCTTTTTATCTACCCGGAAAGACATAAAAAGGTACCGTTTGAGGATGGAACTTTATTCATGACAGACTCATGAATCAAAGAAAGAGCAAAATTAGATCAAACTACATTCTTTTATTTTTAAACCATAGCAGTCTTCGCCTCAGTGTGTATTGCATTCACCAGAAATAAGCCAGGATGATTTCCAAGAGCTTGAGAAATATGTTCCTGGTCTGTTCTGACAGAGGAGTCCTCATCTCCACTGGTCAAGAGAAAATAACTCTAATCCTAGTAAATGGAAACTATGCGTGGCCTAGGGGAGCCTGAAATCGATCGAATTTATACGCAAAATTGCTCTTTTCTCAGCAAGTTCTTTTTCACATAATGAGCTGACAAGTTTATTAACAAAATATGAGGAATGCCTGCTTTAGCGTGAACAGATTTACACACAAAATGCACTTTCTGGAATAAAGAGAGATAGATCAAGAGGATAACGGGCATCCGGTGCTCACGTCAGAAGTATTGTATGGCTTGCCGCCTCAGAGTCAGGCAGAGAAAGAGGTGGCTTTGCAGATGAGTGCAAAGAAGTGGGAAACCTGCTCACTGCCAGAGAGGACCAGACGTGAATGTGATCTCTAAGTGTTTGCAGCATTTTGTTTGCAAAACAAGGAAAAATAGAAGAAACACAGACAGACCCCTGGAGAGTAGACTTCATCCCTAAATATCTTTTCTCTTGTTCATTTGTTTTAAACTGTTCCATAGTCAAAAAATTCCAGATGTAGAGCTATAAAGTCAACATTAATTACTGTTCATGAAGAACCTGGGCTGATTTTACAGATCCCATACTTTTATAACAAATATTACTTTGCACTCCCAATAAAAGTAAAGACTGTACTGTAATTGCTTTGTAGTTCGACAAGAAAGGATGTGAATAAGAAATTCATTTAAGAATATTTGGAAGTTAATTTTTGGCTAAATTGCCTAACATGAAATTGGTATCATAGTGGAAAAATCATGATTATTTAAAAATCTCTTTCAGCCAAATACTAGCCTTTTTCCAGTTGTGTAGAGAGTCTGGATTTGTACCAATAAATTCAGATTAAAAAAAAAACTAACAGTGCATATTTTATCCCCAACACAATGAAGAGAGAGCATAATGAAGAAGATGTATAATGGTATCTAAAAACCGATTTTATGTGCTGCTGTATTCTCAGAATCTGTATCAGTGCCTGCAAGAAAACTACATCAGTCTAAAGAAATAGGACTTTATCATGAATAATTTAGAAAACTTTGAATAATATTGTTTATTCATTAATTCAACACATTTTTTGCCAGACCTTTTTCTACTATTTGAGAATGGAGATTAAATGCAACAAAAATAGTTTCTATTGAAGCTTACACTGCAATATGTGTGAGAAAGGGATGGAAGGAAAGAAAAAAAAGCATGTAATTCCAGAGAATAATAAGCAATTAATTAAGGGCATGATGTTAATAAGTGATTCTAGGTAAACATATATAGACTTTATATACTATAGAGAAATGATTTTCTAAGATTTTTGCTCTTCCCTAAAATAAGATTATAGTTACCATTTTAGAATTCATCTGTAATATATTAAGCAGATAACCAAGCATTTATATATGTAAATTCTATATACCAGTAGAAGCACTTCAGTTTCTAATTCCTGGAAAATTCCTTCTGGAGCATCTTTTCCATCTCCTGCATCCAGTCAAGTCCCTTGCTTTTCTTCCAGCCTCTCCATTTTCCTACTCCCTTTTGGTTCGTACTGAGAAATTTACTGAGTCTTCTTCCATAGTCCTGGCCCTAATCTATCCCACCTCCCCTGCAAAACCACAAAGTCTTCCCAAAGTGGGCATGGTACAGATAAAGATCTTGGGATTCAAAGCCCTCCATCACCCATAACAGATTCAACCCTATTTTCTTTTCCTTTCCAAAATGAATCTGGAGAAGGAAAAAAAAAAGAGAGAGAAAGAAAAAAAAAAAAAATGAATCTGTCCTTTAGTGAGGAGGGTGCCTCCCTCATCCATAAAAATGCCATCACCAGAAGTCAAAACTTGTTTGATTATTGAAATTCTACCCATCACATAGGAAGCCAAATACTCTCAACTCTGTATTCAGACAGTGAAACAGAACCAACTTCCTAGAGGGTGATTTGGCAAGATTTTAAAATGTTTTTATTTTTGACATAGACATTTCCCCACTAGGAATTTATCCTAAGAAAATGACCAGAGATGTGTAAAATATTTACATACCCAAACATCTATGCAAAAATTGAAGATTGAGTACAATCCATTCTAAATTACAGCTCTCCCATATTAAAGACTTTGGGAAAATTACTTAACCTTTCTGAGCTTCAGTTTCCTCATCTGTAGACTGTGGATGCTAACACCTTTCTCATTTGTCTTGAGAACTCAATAGGATAATGCATGTAAAGTGTTGTGTGCACTCATCAAAAGCACAGTCATAGCAATAATAATTGTAAAATATACCCTACCTATCCTTCAGGACTTGACCCAGGTCTCAGCCAAAAGAAGTCAGTCCAGTTGAAAACCCTGTGGAGTTTCTTCTTCTCTCACATATGACTTTACATTATTCCTTAATTCTAAACTATTTTGTTCATGTGGATCTTATCTTACTAGAGCACTGGCCCCTGAGGGCAGTGACCATGATCATCCTTCCCAGCTCTATAAATATAGCAAAAACTGTAATATCTACATGTCTCATACTGTGACAAGGACTTTTTATTTTAAGTTGTGAAACCAGTACTATAATTTTCTCCATTTTGTAGGGAAAACTGAGACTTTCAGAACTTAACTAATTTCCCCTAAAACACAGACCTGGTAGGTAACAGAGCCAGGATTAAAGCAGAGAATGTCAAATTACAAAACCTGGTGCTTAGTCATTTTGCCATGCTTCTTCCTAGTAGATCTTAAAAAGTCACTGCTGAGTGAAGACTATGTCAGTGCCTATGGCAAGGCTTAATGATGGCCCTTATCAATTCCCTTTAAAGGTCTTTCTATTTACCAACGTAGGTGTCTGACAGGCATTTACCAAGCCATTTCCTCGTCTATAAAAATGTGGACGAAAATGCAAGCACTGTATAGTTGTTTTGATTTTTAAATGAGATGATCCATGTTGAGGTTAATACAATGCTAGTTCAGTTCAGTTCAGTCACTCCATCGTGTCTGACTCTTTGCAACACCATGAATCGCAGCACGCCAGGCCTCCCTGTCCATCACCAACTCCCGGAATTTACCCAAACTCATGTCCATCAAGTCAGTGATGCCATCCAGCCATCTCATCCTCTGTCGTCCCCTTCTCCTCCTGCCCCCAACCCCTCCCAGCATCAGGGTCCTTTCCAATGAGTCAACTCTTTGCATGAGGTGGCCAAAGTACTGGAGTTTCAGCTTCAGCCTCAGTCCTTCCAATGAACACCCAGGACAGATCTCCTTTAGGATGGACTGGCTGGATCTCCTTGTAGTCCAAGGGACTCTCAAGAGTCTTCTCCAACACCACAGTTCAAAAGCATCAATTCTTCAGCGCTCAGATTTCTTCACAATCCAACTCTCACATCCATACATGACTACTGGAAAAACCATAGCCTTGACCAGATGGACCTTTGTTGGCAAAGTAATGTCTCTGCTTTTTAACATGATATCTAGGTTGGTCATAACTTTCCTTCCAAGGAGTAAGCGTCTTTTAATTTCATGGCTGCAATCACCATCTGTAGTGATTTTGGAGCCCAAAAGATTTGGAAAACTCAGCAGTGGCCACAGGACTGGAAAAGGTCAGTTTTCATTCCAATCCCTAAGAAAGGCAATGCCAAAGAATGCTCAAACTACCGCACAATTGCACTCCTCTCACACGCTAGTAAAGTAATGCTCAAAATTCTCCAAGCCAGGCTTCAGCAATACAGAACCGTGAACTTCCAAATGTTCAAGCTGGTTTTAGAAACGGCAGAGGAACCAGAGATCAAATTGCCAACATCCGCTGGATCCTTGAAAAAGCAAGAGAGTGACAGAAAAGCATCTATTTCTGCTTCATTGACTATGCCAAAGCCTTTGACTGTGTGGATCACAATAAACTGTGGAAAATTCTTCAAGAGATGGAAATACCAGACCACCTGACCTGCCTCTTGAGAAACCTATATGCAGGTCAGGAAGCAACAGTTAGAACTGGACATGGACCAACAGACTGGTTCCAAATAGGAAAAGGAGTACATCAAGGTTGTATATTGTCACCTGCTTATTTAACTTATATGCAGAGTACAACATGAGAAACGCTGGGCTGGAAGAAGCACAAGCTGAAATCAAGATTGCCAGGAGAAATATCAGTAACCTCAGATATGCAGATGACACCACCCTTATGGCAGAAAGTGAAGAGGAACTAAAAAGCCTCTTGATGAAAGTGAAAGAGGAGAGTGAAAAAGTTGGCTTAAAGCTTAACATTCAGAAAACTAAGATCATGGCATCTGGTCCCATCACTTCATGGGAAATAGATGGGGAAACAGTGGAAACAGTGTCAGACTTTATTTTGGGGGGCTCCAAAAAAATACAGTGCTAAGTATGTAGTAAATAAATAGTAACTTTCTACTTTCTTTGATTTTATTCACCTCACTCATTAATCTACAGGGACCAGTTGGGGGAAGATGGGTCACCATTTACTTATTTTGTGATTTGTGGCAGGGTGAACGTGGGGAGGCAGGGCCTCCTGGACGAGGGGACCGAGGGGAGCCTGGAGCCCCTGGACCAAAGGTCAGTTATTCTCACACTGGAAAACAACATTCTCAGTTTGGAAATGTATACCACTTACTTTTAGAACATGCAAGTAAAATAAAATTATTCAAGGGGTATTAAAACAACCCCAAATCACAAATAATTCATTGAAATGCATACCAATTTGTTATTTTCTAAAAGGGGTTTTACTGTTCAACTTTTCTAGTTTACTCTGTTCTATTCAGTCAACAAATTTAATAACACATCCAAATGTCAATGGGAAGGGACTGTCACATTAACACATTACCGCTCTAGGCATATTAAAACCTACTGAGTCCAGTGATTCGGACTCTGCACTTTCACTGCAGAGGGCACAGGTTCAACCCCTGGTCAGGGAACTAAGATCCCACAGGCTGAGAGGCATGGCCAAAAGCAAAAAAATCCCTGCATTTAAAAATGCGCAATTAAAAATATATATGTAAAACAAAAATAAACAAGCAAACAAAAACCTACTGAGGGAAATATGGATCCAGACTGTGTTAGTTTCCATGGTAACTTGATGGTGTGTAACACCTTGAAAATATGAGAACTAAGGATTTATTTGACTATTTAATCTATTCCTCTAAACTTCCTGCAAACTATGTGGTAACACTTTATTTTAATAACTCATCCTAGAGACATAGGAAATGACCTCCTCTTTGATGAAAAGGAAATTTATAAGCAAACACTTTTGAGACTACTGAGAATTATCTACGGAACTCTTCCCATCCACCAATGGGTGGTCAGTCTTTAGAATTATGATGACGTGAAGGTTGGTGAAGAGACCAGGGGGTGAACTAATGATGTGGTGATGATACTTATGTTCAGTGTTGCCACAGTTTACATTATATAAAGCCACATATTAAGGCAGTTAAAATAAAGTGTTTCCATTTTTCTTCATTATTCTGAGTCACTGCTAATTTCTTTTTTCTATTCTTATCTCCCTCTATCATTTTCTCTTTTCCATCTTCATATTCTTCTATAATAGGGGAAACAAGGGGAATCAGGAACTAGAGGCCCGAAAGGGTCAAAGGTCAGTAACCGGGTAACCATCCTAACATAACATGAGGCTGTCAAGAGCTGTGCTTCTTGCCTTTTCCGCAGGAAAGTCATATTTTGGATTAAACTCTCTCGTACACTGGGATTGCCATAATTTCATCCTTATGATGATATCTCAGGACAGTTGGTTTGTTTCATCTTGTTTTTGTGTTCCTGTGCTTCAGACCATTCTTTAAGAGAAAATGTACTTCCTGTTTCATAAATATAGCTTATTTGGAAAAAATTAAGTACTTTACTTAGTTTACATTATGTGCAATATAATATTATTTTTTATTTCCTGGCTATCTTTGTGATAAATGTTCAAATATAGTTTGCTTTTAAGTCAGTTGACTCCCTTCATTGCATTAAAATTTCACCACCAGTGGAAATTTTCTCCTTTATCATGTTCTTATAGAACCTGTAATGATCTGTATACTATTAGCAGAATCATGTTATTATTAATGAATAGCATGGGAAATGGGGAAAGCAGAAAACAGATATAATTCTCCATTCAAGCAAATTTAATTATTATGGTCAATGTTACTAGCATATTGTGGATAGAAAAATTCATAATCCTTTTTACTGCTTATCTTCACTGGTCCTTATTCCAGTTTATAAGGATATGTAGAAAGATACAGAAAAATGCTTTGAATCCTGTTTAGTAAAAGGGCTCTGTAAATTTTAGGCTATTTCAAAGAACCCTCAGTTCTACACAGGTTCAAATATCTCCTCCAAATTTTCTGTTGAGATTTCCGAGACTTTCTGAAGTGTTCTTAGTGATGTATTTTGCAATTTGAGGCTTAGGTGATTCCTGGTGTCTGTCCAGGGGTAGGGGTGAGGTGGCAAAAACACTATAAATGGATATTTGAAGACTTTTCTTATTATACTGGAAAAAAGAGAGAGAGCCGGGCTTGCCCAGCTCTTGACCTTCAACCTGGCCACCCTGGTCTAACAGGCTGCTGTCCTCTTCAGCACTTCCTAAGTAGAAAAGTTTTCCTTAGATCCTTATCATCAGAGGGAGACCCACCGGGGGACCTTTCCCTCCTAAATCTCCCAACACTGAGCTCCCGGTTGATCTCTCTTCCTTCCTTGTCCTGATTATCTACACTTTTTCTTCTTAGAGAACAGATAACCTATTAACTGGTTGGCTCTTTTCCCCCTTGCACCAAATCTCTTCACATAAAAGCAAGAACATGGCTCAATCTGAGAGATTAAAGCTTAACTTTAGGTGTCTTAGAAGCCACTTGCTCTGCCTTTGAAGGCCCCTAATAAACAAGTTACTGTATGTATTGTCGTTTCAAGATACTCTGCCATTTGAAGGGGGAAATTTAATTCACTTTAAGGGGCATCTTAAAGAAGCATTTGCCATGTCAGGGGTTATTGTATTTCATGTTGCTATTTGACATTTCAAAAGTTCATATTAAAGGTGCCACTGAATGATAGTAAATACTTGGATTAAATACTTGGATATCAAATCCTTGGATTTGAGATATTTGGGGGCTGTTGGCCTCACTCCTCACTAACGAGGTTCTTTTTCTCTTTTCACCGGGGAAAGGGCGATCGCGGAGACAAAGGGGACTCTGGAGCCCTGGGACCAAGGGTGAGTGTGTCTCATCTGCAGCTTTGGCCTCCTACAAGTCTAGATTTGAAGTGTGTGTCTATGTGGCTTTTCACAAGGCACTTGGATTAATAATACCCAATAATAGCACAGGAGGTAGACTACTGTAATTATTCCTGCTACCCCTCCCTTTCTTCCTACTTTTTACTGTAGTCACTAGGAGCACTGAGTCTGTAAATTTGGACACATAAGCTAAGCTTCGCAAGAAGTTGTAAAGAACTCTGTCTACTTTCCCTCTGCTAAATGAGCAGTAGCAAACCCACAGCCATCTAACAATAGAACTTTCCACTTTTCAATTAACTCAATTATAAAGAAAGAAATAGTCCAAATTTTCAGAACCTTCTTAAAACACAAAGAATTAAGACATAACTAATGGAAATTCAGTGGCAGGGCTACTGAGTAGGGTAGACATCTTAAAAATATTTGTTCCCTCCATATATATATATATTCAAATATATATATGCATATGTATTTATTTCCTGTTTGATTCAATTTTAATGGAGTTCTATTCCTGTTGGAAAAGCAAGCATTTCCTATAGTATAATGTTCTATCTTCTTAAAGAATGAGGAAGTAGTCTTTGTGGTGTGGATGAGAAAGATGTCAGGGGTTGCTTTAATAAATATAGATAAAGCCAGCAAAATTTTGTCAGTAAAATCAGATTAGCCTACATATAATAATTTTCAGGGAGCAGTTTTTGATATTGAATCTTTTTTCTTTTTTATCTGATTTAATATCTTTAATATACCATGGAAGTAGTTTGCCTGCTTTGAAATAAGGACAAACTTTGAACATGATTTATTTATTTTAACATGTATTTGGGCCTCAATCGAGAATTGATGGTCAGAGAGAGCATGCGTGTTACTATTCCGGTTTCTGCCACAGTCCCTTCTCCATCCTAGCCTAATGTTCTCTTGGTTTATTTTTACATAGGGTCCACCTGGTCAGAAGGGAGATCCAGGAGCCACGGAGATCATAGACTACAATGGCAACCTCCACGAAGCCTTGCAGGCAAGTGACTGCTCCCCATCCTGACACAGACAGGGACACCGATGAGACCCGTGTTATGTGTGGAAATATCACCTTCCACCCGCCTCAGATCTCAGAGGGTTCTACCACTCAAATCACACCTTCTCGCTCATCTCTTGAACCCAGCTTCTTCTCCTTGGCCCAGCTTATCCTCTTTATTTCCTAGTGTTTTTCAATCCTTCCTTTTATTTTCCTTCTACCACCAGACATATTTAGTTTTATCTTGTTTAACTTACATTGGTTTTGCCAATCTTTGTCTCCTTTCTTGAAAAGTGAACTTAGCAAAACCATTAAGAGCCCTGTGGCTCTGGAGTTGGAGGTGCCTGGGTTCAGGTCTCTTGCTTATTAAGTGCATGAGCTAGAGCAAGTTATTTAGTTCTCCATGAAATGAGGACAATAATAGTATCTGCCTCAAAACATAAATAGGGTTTTTGGGAGAAGTAGATGGCTAAATACTTGGAAACGTGCCTGGCACATGAGTCCCCTATAGTTGCTTCTTAATACTGCTACTTTGCAGTTCTTTTTCTTTCATCAAGTAAAAACACATAGAGGGTAGTCAAGAGGGTTACTCTTCTGATTTTCCTAAATTATCGCTATTTTGATGACCCCAGTTCAGAACCCTCAGTGACCCCCTTGCCTACTCTATCAAGTCTAAGTGTCTCCATCTGCTGTTTAAGGCCCTATAACCCTGTCTTTTCTATACAGATGTTTTTATTTCTCCACAACATAGTTATCATATCTATAAAAATCGCTCTTTTCCTGGTTTATCTTTTTCCTTTCATTCATCCATCTAAATCCCCTTCAACTGTTCACTGCTGCCACCCAGACGAGTTCCTCCTCTGAATCCTTTGAAATATTAGCAGTCAGGACCCAGTAGTTTAACATTTAACTGTTCTCCCAAATCCCCTAATTTACTTTAGTCCTGCCTCTTACCAAATTGTAAATTACTTGTTGATGGAAAACTTGTTGTGTGGTTATTTTGACTCCCACAATGTGTCCAACCCAGGTCTGGGAATGTAAATATTAAATAAAGTTATTGGTTGAATTAGTGATTATACTTAGTTCATGAGCACAATCCATTTCTCTGCTTGAAAGTCAAATTAGTTGTTTTAAATATTTTCCATTTTGTACTTGCTTGAATTTTTTTCCATCTATATGATTTCAGTAGCATTATCAAATTATGGTAGATCTGCTACACTTCTATGTGTCCTTTGTTAAAACTGTCATTTTTAACCAGTAAAGCATTTATTACATAGTTTTTACAGAATCTGTGTTCAGCTTAGCCTATTTTTCATTTCTTTTTCTTCTTCTGGTAAAGCACAAAGAAAAGCATGCTTCCTGCTTGGAGAAACATCCCCTGGGCAGTGTGTTCAGTCAACAGCTTGCATGAGTTTTCCTCACCACAAGTGGATTAGACTCAAGCAGTAGATTCTGGGCTCCTGTCAAGTTCTAGAACCTGCTTTCTAAAATTGCCCCCTGTTCCCCAGAAGTTGCTATCTGCATGTATAAAGAAAGAAAAGAACAGGAAGTTGTGGTTACCTACTATGTTGTCAAGAGTTCTTACTTATAAAATGTAGGGACACATTTTCAACTTTCTGAACAATATTGTCAGTTTCCCTTGAACTGCTTCCAGTGGCACTGATTATTTTAACTACCTTTAAGAGGTATCCATTCTCTTATCTTCCAAGATACGCTCCAATATTTTTGACCATGGCCATTTTATGGAAAAATTGTGGGAGAGTTTTAAAGCCTTTCCATGAACAGAGCTTGGCATGAAGCAGACTACCCTTAGTCTAAAACCAAAATCTGCTTTGATTTGCCCTCTGTTATTAACTAGGTGTGTCCCTCTGGGGAAATTGCAAAATGTCTATATTTCATTGATCTGATCTGTAAAATGAGAATGTTTCTAAATGGATCTTTTTTAAGATCCATAAAATCTAATATTATGCGTAGAGGTTTTTTTTTTTTTTTTTTTTTTTTTTTAGGAGCTGAATATACTTTGTTGATGTGCCTGAATACACTGTACTTTTTTAAACAATCTAACACCTACATCTTGATATGAAAGGAGAGATGTGCACTCACTTTCTTTTTTCACCTTGAGTTCTATATGACTGTAAACCAGTCAGTATCCATCACAACCAACTAGTTCATGTTTGAATCTCAATCCTCAGTCAGTCGGTTCAGTCTCTCAGTCATGTCCGACTCTTTGTGACCCCATGGACTGCAGCACACCAGGCTTTCCTGTCCATCACCAACTCGTGGAGCTTTCTCAAACTCATGGCCACCGAGTCGGTGATGCCATCCAACCCTCTCATCCTCTGTCGCCCCATTCTCCTCTTGCCTTCAATCTTTCCCAGCATCAGGCTCTTTTCCAATGAGTCAGTTCTTCACGTCGGTGGGCAAAGTATTGGAGCTTCAGCTTCAGCATCAGTCCTTTCAATGAATATTCAGGACTGTTTATTGTTACCTCTATTGAAAATTGTTACAGGCATACCTCCTTTTACTGTGCTTCACTTTAATGCAATTTGAAGATACTGCATTTTTTTTTTTTTTTCACAAATTGAAAGTTTATGGCAACCCTGTGCCAAGCAAGTCTGTTGGCTCCTTTTCTCCAGTAGCATTTACTCACTACATGTTTTTCTGCCACATTTTGGTAATTCTCACAATATTGCAAATTTGTTGATTTTGATTATACTTGTTATGGTGATCTGTGATTTTTTTTCCCCTGGCCCCGCCATGTGGCTTTCAGGATCTTAGTTCCCTGACCAAGGATCAAACCCCAGCCCACTGGACCACCAGGGAATTCCTTGTGATCAGTGATCTTTGATGTTACGGTTGCAAAAAGATTACGACTCTCTGAACATTCAGATGATAGTTAGCATTTTTTAGTGTTAAAGTATTTTTATTGAAGTATAGTTAATGTACAATATTACGTAAGTTCCAGGTGAGCAATATACTGATTTGTCATTTTTAAAGGTTATAGTTATTATAAAATATTGGCTATTGTACAATATATCCTTGAGCTATAAAGTATTTTTCAGTTAGGGTATGTATATTGTTCTTTAGACATAATGCTATTGCACACTTGATAGACCACATTACAGTTTAAACATAACTTTTACTTACACTGGGATTTACATACAAATTACATACAAATCAAAAATTTGTATGACTTGCTTTATTGCAATATTCACTTTATTTCAGTGGTCTGAAACCCTAACCCACAATATCTCCAAGGTATGCCTGTATTTACATGGACATTTGTCATAAGTCATTTATTTTTTTTAAGGTGATTATGTTTCCACAATTAGCAGCAAAACCTTTTCATTTAAAAGCTCTTAAAAGCTCTAACTCAAGCTTTTAAAATTTCTCAACACCATATAAACTAAACCTGTTCTCTAGGGTAAATCAGAGGTGATTTTAAGCTTGCTTCATTATAAGACATGAAAGAAAATAACCTTTAATCCTAAAGAGATTCACATTAGCATCTCAGAGAATAAATCACCCAGCATCTTGCTAGCCTTCAACCAATTTACAGCTTTTCTATCTCATGCCTTCCATTTCACATCGCAGCTCAGTAGAGAATGACATGACTTTCTCCATCACTACCCAAAATTCTGGTTTTCAAATCATTACTGAAGTTCAGCAGAGAACCCTGCTGAGTTTATGTCGTGTTAACTTAGAGGAACCACATACAAGAAATCCAAAGTGAGCCAACGTATTTGCGAAGTCCCTGAGTTTCTACATACTGGTTCTTCAGGATGGCAGTAAAAATTATGTTTTTGAGAAGTTAGCTTAGTTTTCTGTCATTTGTTCTTCTGTTAACTGGGTGGAAACTACCCTGTATAATTTTTAGGCCTCACAGATATAGTTATTTAACAAAGTCATTTAAGCCCCATCTGTTCAATAGTTCAGTTTCCAATAATAATATTCTTTCATTTATGCAATTCATTATAAAACATGTTGTTATCCTTAAAAAAAAAAAGACAAACTAGTTTTACATTTAGGTAGAAAATGAAGCATGTATGGCACAGATTGGAAAACTTCTGAGAGTTCAAATTTTAAACTATTCCCCTTTCTAAGCTTTTCTGGATTCACTTTCTAGTTGGAAAAAAAAAAAAAAAGAAATTTTAGTTGGAAGGCTATGGCAAAGAAATTATTTCTGCTCAGTAATTTTCTAATAGCCTTTAAAAAATGACTCATCTATATACAGGAGCTGAGAAGTAGCTTTCTCATAACCATAAATTCAACTCTTGCTCCAGGTGAATCCTTTAATAAGTGGTATCTTATGTTACATGTATATGATGGTATAAAAATCTGGACCTTGATTTTTTTATAACCTTGCCCCCAGTTTGTGGCCATTTTGCCTTGTACCTTAAAAGCACTGGATTGTTTTTTCCTACCCTGTTCTCTATGAAGCTGTAATGACTATGACCGATTTTACCATAGAATACAAACTTGAACCATCTCTACATGTCCATAAATACATTGTTTCTAAGAAATGATGACACTATATCACTAAAAACTCAAGTGTCTGAAGTGAGATAGATGGATAATGTTAAAATTATTTTTTACAACACAATAAAAACAGCACCTTGAATTAGATCATGGAATGGAGTAATGGGTGGTGACGGACAGGGAAGCCTGGCGTGCTGCAGTCCATGGGGTCACAAAGAGTCGGACACAACTGAGCCACTGAACTGAACTGAACTGATGGAGTAGTGGAAGACAAAGGGATGGATATGCTGACTGATATTCAGAAGTTCACATGTAATTGGACAGTGTTTTTTTCTCGGACCAGAGCTCCTAATAGAAAATGTTCTCCCCTCTAAAATCCCATAAAAGTGGCACAGACCTTCAGGGGGCAGCTAAGCCCGAGCACCACTAACACTGTCCGTGCTCCGCAACAAGAGACGCCTCCGCAGTGAGAAGCCACAACTAGCAAGTAGCCCCTGGTTGCTGCAAGTAGAGAGAGCCTGTGCACCACAATGAAGACCAAGCTCAGTCAAAAATAAAGAATTTTTAAGAAAAAAAGCTTTTTTAAATCATCAAAAAAGAAAAAAAGAAAAGGCCTTACAGAAGTCTTTGTATGACACTTAGACTAGAAAATCTTAATGCAAAAACATTTCGTGGATTAGGAATTGGCTGTTTTAGAGATTCACACTTTGAGAGAACATATTTTGACACAGTAGTCAAGCCCTTTGCTTTCAGAAACAAGGTGAATCCCATGTCAGTTCCTATCTTAGTCATGTCACAAACACACACACACACACACACACACACACACACACACTTAAGCTAATTATAATGCAACAAACAAGATACAATCTAAAAGACAAAAGCATGACTTATACAGTTAGATATTTCATTTTCTCTAATCAAGGTGCCCTAGAAACAGAGCTTTTATGAATAGCAAAGTTTCTTAGCTCACAGTTATGCTGACAAACCACAGGTGCATACTATTTTACTTCATAATTTAAGTCAAGTGAATTAAAATTTTGACATTTTCTTTATCCATAGGGTTTTAAATAAAATTCTAAAAATAATTTGTAAAAAGAAACTTTACAATCTATGGTATTCGTTCAAAAATAGGATGATACGTTCTCAGTTTCTTGTCAGTTCTTACCAAAACATAATCCAAAAGTTGATTATTTCAGAAATGTATTACTGTACTTTGGCACGCAATTAGGTAACTGTCTTTATCAATACATTTTCCCAACAGAGGATTACCACCTTAACAGTCACGGTAACTCCTATTGCATGATTTCTGTGGTTTGTGACTTTGTATTCAGTGTTGATGCATGCCGGTCATAATGGTACTAATGTAGCCACTGTTTTTATCTGATAGTTAATATGTTTTCTTATGTCAATAACCTTTTAGAACATTTGCCCCAGTTGAATCACTTTGTCTGCTTAGTTAAAAAAAAAGTCAAGAAAAAATTTATTGCTATTTTTCTTAAAAGTCTTTGGCCTTATCTCAATAATACAGCTTTGTTCTTTAGTGTTTGGGAAATTAAAATATTTGTGGTGGGTGGGAGAAGTGTTTCTAGAAACAGAGGAAATATTAGGACGTTAATTCAACCCTGAAAGATGAATGTGGAACAGGGCAGCAATGATTTTACATTATTTTACAAATCAACTTGAGAGCATTATTTTAACCCAAATATGGTGGGGGTTTTTTTGCATATATGTAGGTGGTTTTTATAATTCTGTAACCAGTGAAATGTTTCCTCTTTGCAAATCAATACTGGAGGATATTTGATTATGATAGAAATTAGGGAAGTGTATCATGTGCTTATTATTTAAAGTATACATTCTAATACAGATAGTTGCTATCTTTTAAAACTTTGTCTTTTCTGGATTTAGGGTCCCCCTGGACCACCTGGACCTCAAGGACTACAAGGGCCAAAGGTTATTCTTTGTTTTATTTGTTTCCATTTACTACATATGGTGCAGAGAATCCATATTAAATATATGTGTCTTTGAAAATCAGTCTTACGAAATACTGGAGGAGCTGAGATCGGCAATATTGCTTAAGAGAGCGGAAAATAGAAACTGAGTTCTGGACTGAAGGAAGAGGAATCAGAAAAAAATAAAAATCAGGAAAGAAGTGAAAGAAATAGAAATGGCATTAAATTTAGAAGGAGAACACTCAGAAAAACAGAGTATTAAACAAAAGAGAAATAAGTTTTACAGAAATGGTAAGTGTAGAGAAATACCTAATGTGGTATATGGAAAAAAGGCAAATGTTTAAATAGAGAAGGATTGAAGGAAGATTTGCTCTGACATTAAAAAAGATCTTTATCTTCAATTCTTTTGTAATAAAAAGAACAAGAAAAGCTTCAGCATGACACATTCACAAATGATAATTTTAGAAACCATTTTCAGTCATGTTTACAACACTGTATACTGTATATATATTCAATTGTTCTGCCATTTAAACTTCATCTAATAAAAAAATACCAACTATAAACAGAAGGAACAAAATTACTTGATTATATCAAAAATTTGTTAGTAGCATTAGCTTTTCCTCTCCAAACTAAAGCTTATTCAACCGTGCTCAATCAGTTAACACATGGCCAGCAATTCTGTCTTTTCAGGACTGAACTACATATGTTGAAATATGACTTTGTCATTGGGTTTTTTGTAGGTGATTCAAGTGGTGTCAAAATTCATCTTCTGTTTATGCCTCTTAAGGCAGTTTATTTGCAAAATCTATCACACACACACAAATGCACATACCAGTTTTTGTACTTTTCTCTTTCAAGATACTTAAAAACAGAAAACTAGCACATAGAAACAATTATTTTTCTATTAGAAAAAGGAACATGGAGTAAAATATTACTAAGATCCTTGCCTATGTGGGATATATTTAGAACATAGACTCTAATTTCAAACAGATTTCATGTATAACATTAATGTAAGTTTGGGGATTTTTTTACATTCTGGTCCCTAAGAGATATAACACAAAAAAAATGACCCAATAATATACAGCTTATGTTCCCGGTAAACAAGTTGGCCTGGATCCCTATTCTTTATTTTTTTCTAGATTTGAACATTTAACATAATTCACTAAATTTACACACACACAAAATTAAACTTTCTGGTTTAAATTACATAATTTATTTAAAATATTAATAGTATAGATTGTAATTTTTGTAATATAGATTGTTTCAGCTATTTTAGAGACAAGAAAGATTTTTTAAAGAAATAGAACTTAAATAGTATGTGCATCTAGAGGTTCCTTAAAGAGATGGTGACAATCATGACATACAGAGTGGTTTATGTCATTAAATTAAAATAGTCTATCTCTTCTTTGATGAAATAAATTAATGAACTGCAATCCCATTGCAGTATTTGATATGCTATGCCAAAGTCGTTGGATCCCTGTTCTTTAATATCTTGGTGAGCTAGACTAGAAAATCTAAAAGAAAATCTGCAGATTCCTTTTTTTCTCTTTGTAGAGTCAACCAAGGTCTGAGTTTTTGCTTTATCCCCTCACTTGACTAAGTCTCCAGAAGCAAAATTGTCCTCAATGCTAAATGTGTGCCTTATTCTGTACAAACTTCAAAAAACTTGAGACTTGACTCTTCTTTATAGCTCAGAGGCCGACTGAAGCCCAAAAGGACTTGACCCAAAAGAGGCAAGAAGGACTACCTAGTCAAGAAATCTATGTTTATAAAACACATCCCCTGTGCTTTATAATTCAACTGCTATTGATTTATTAATCATATCAATCAATAATTAATTTGTGGACCTCTATTCCATGATAAGTACTAATACCTAGTAAAGATAGGAGGATATAGTAAGGGATTTCAACAAGGAGCTCTCAGTTCAAGGATGGAGAAAGGAAAGTAAAGGCACAGTTATTAGTAAATAGAGTAAGTGCATTGGGTAAGAAGCATATAGGAAGTGTGCTCTCTGCCTTGGGGTCAAGAATGACTTTGAACTGAAAGTGAAAGGCAATAGAAATTGGCCAAATGAATGTCTAGACAAGTGGGGTGGGGACGGGGTTAGTCATCCTCCTTTACCTCTTACCTGCCACCCTTCCCACCTTGCTGGCACTCTGGCCCACCTCACAGACCTGACAATGATCTTGTAATTGGGATCCTGGGTTAGCTGATACAGTCTTTGATGCTTTCCATGAGTTCCCCTTGAGAAAGTTGGGATAATTGGAGTGAGATGTGCCTATGACCTGGAGTCAGCAAATGCAGTGTGAATCAAATATAAAACTCATTCCGGCTCAGGACTCAGAGCCTCAGACTGAATGTGAACCAAGTCAATTAGTATTTCTCCTTCCTTTATCAAACAAGGACTGTTTGACTTCTTATATATCAAATGTGCAAGCTAAGTTGCTTCAGTAGTGTCTGACTCTCTGCAACCCTGTGGACTGTGGCCCGCCTGGTTCCTCTGTTCATGGAATTCTCCAGGCAAGAATACTGGAGTGGGTTGCCATGCTCTCCTCCAGGGGATCTTCCCAACCCAGGGATCGAACCCCCATCTCTATGTCTCCTACATTGGCAGGTGGGTTCTTTACCACTAGCGCCACCTGGGAAGACCTATATATCAAATTACTTTACAAACTACATTTGGTGGGTGAAGGATAAATAATTCATGAATTGTATTTTTCTTTTAAACATTTGTGAGTCACATTTTGAAAGGAAAAGTGTAGCAACCATTATCCAACCCAGAGTGCTGACAGATATTCAGATTGCATGAAACTAGGGCTTAACCAGTTGCATCCAACCTCAGCAGACTTGTTTGTGGCAGAATAAACTTTGCCACTACCACAAAGAGCAGGAAATCTAGAATTTAAAGGAAAAAAAAAGTTTTTTCTTTTTTTCATTTGTTTGTCATGCCTTCCTTTAACATTTGGAAGGATTAAATTTCACACTATGACCAAACAGCTCTTAAAGTTTTTACCAGGGAAAGAAGCTCCAACCATTTCAATATTGTGGTTTATAACATCACCAAACAAGCCTTTCTAGAAAAACAGCCTCAAGTCAGCTCCCTTGGAAATCTGTCTGTGAGGCAAGCCATTCACTCACTCCAAAGAACTGGTTTTACAAAGTTTCCATGGTGTGGAAATCAGAGATATTTATAATGGGATCTACCTAAATGACCCATTGATATAATATCTTGTCTTTTCAAAGAATTTGGTTGTTCAGTATGTTTCTGATTGAAAGGTGACTGGACATTTGTTGTTTAAGTAAATCTCTAGCACATTGTTTAAATTTGTTTTTAATGGAGCATCTTCAGTTAAGAAAAATAAATCCATATATCTGAGGTTTGTCAAGGGTTCTAATAAATCATACTATGAATAGTAACTTTAGTTCATTCCTAGCATAGTATAGGAAATTGAATTGATCCCAAAGTAATTTTCTGTGGATTAAGATATTATCTGATTTATTATGTCCTTCAGTGAGGCTTATCTGGAAATAGCACATTCACAATCATTATGAATTTGTATTCACTGTTCAAACAATGCCAGGCAAAATATTATAAATGCATGTGCCCTTGCATGTTATTTTTTCTTAAGTTAACTGCTATGTTTTTGCTCTTTTCTCAAATTTGAAAATAAGAGACATCATACAGAATTTTTAAGGATTAAAAAAAATTAACTAATTGAGGCATATAGGTTGTCGTTATAGGATATGCTCTGCCATCAAATGATAGCAATTTTTTTAGCCTGAATCTCGCATGAGGGGATAAATTTTTTTTTAAATGCTGGATCTTAATTAGCTATGGATAAATATTATTATACATAGTATTCAAAAAATGTTATTTCACTTTGTGTAATGATGTGGTATGATGTAATAACATATTTAAATTAGGATGCATTTGCTGAAAGGTAAATTGTACTGTTACCAACTAGCATCATTTTTTGCATCATTTTTAGTGTAATATGCTACCAATGATAAATAAGAAGCTAGCCATTAATTTTTATCTTAACAGGGAGAGCCAGGATCCCCGGGAGTCCCAGGAGTTGATGGAGAGCAGGTAATTTTCAAAGCTATATACTGTCATTTAAAGCATCATTATTAATTACCTTTTATTATAGGTTTGAAGACATTGTTGATATATAATATTCTCTTTTTTTTACCTTCTGTTCTAGAGACTACATTAGCTTTAAAAAGCAATTAGTTTTAAAGTAGACATTGCTTTTCTTTGTAGAAACATACCAGTTATATGATACCTTAGATTTATCTTAATAACTCTGATCAATCTACCAATGACATATCCATGAATTTTTATTAGACTTGCAAGATCATTACCAATTTAGTAAGAATTATCTAATTCTTATCAGTGAATACAAATTAATTTAAGTCTACAAAATTAGATATTGCTTACACATGTTATTTCGATATTGTTTTATTTTCCCAAATAAAGATTACACCTAATTTTCTAGATCATTAGAAAAGACAGGACACTTGTAGTTTTGTAGAATATGACAGTATCTCTGAGGGTTTCCCCCTAACACAGAGATTTTGGCAAACATTCTCTGTGAAGGACCAGAGAGTAAATGTTTTAGGCTTTACAGACCATATACATTCTCTATCAAATTTTTAAAATTTATTTTAAACATCCACCCTGTACAAAAACAATTCCTGAGCTGAATTTGGCCCTATGCGATGGTTTGCTCACCCCTGAAAGAAATGAATCTGACCAGGTGAATGTGGACAATATCCAATATTCAGAGAGTCTAATCACAAGAATTAGTTTCAAGATATCTGATGTTTCCTGGGCTTCCATAATTTACCCAAGAAATGACTAAAATCAAGAAGATCATAAGAAATCAAGGACATTATTTATACAGCTTGTGGAATAAACTCCTCAGAAGTTTGTATTAGATCAGTAAATTAAGAGAAGAGTTATTTTAATATCGGAGTTGTATATTGAAATCATATAATGTCACACTAAGTTAACATGTGGTAGCTAAAAAAAGACTTTAGATGATCTGCTGTATCCATCAGAGATCACATTAGCATTTAAAAACCCAGTGGTTTTTCCCCAGTTAATCATTATAAATAATTTGATGTACATTATAATATACTACATAGACATCCCTACACATAAAATAGCTGAATTTTTTTCTACAGGCTTTACAAAATCTTTTATACTAGGTCCATTGGGTTGGCTATCCTGCTGTTATTACTAGATTCCTAAAACCAACCAGGATCTGATTAGCTTTAAGATCCATCTATCTATTTAGGTACCCACCCATCCTCCTAATAGATGACTCTGAAGTAGGTGCTATGAAATAGATGTAAGTAACAAGAAAAGAACCTTCCTGTCCTTAAGTAGTTTTTAGTACAGGAAAGTTGAACAGGTTACTGCAACCAGGAAGGCCTATAATCATAACTGAAATAGCTATGATCATCTCTGCTGAGGAGTGGGCCATCTGATCATAGTGCGGTAAGCCTCCTTGGGTGAAAATGCTTAATGATGTACATTAATTTCAGTATTAGTATTGCAAAATTCCTATGTTTGCCTTCAGAATCCACATATATCTATTTCCTCACTGTAAAACAAGAATAAAAATCACATCCTGGATCACCTCATAGAGATGTCATGAGAACAAAATGAAAATACAAAGTGGAAGTATTTCTAAGCATTAATTGAACATGAGTGTGTAATGAATGATCTCCCAGTCTGTAGACTTAACCATTGAAAACTGGTGACCGGAACTTCTGCCTACACTTAAGAAAGGGTAGGGAATGTATAATGAATGGAGATGGGAGAAACTTATTTGTACTTTTGTTACTATAACACTAGGTCCTGGTTCAAAATGTGTACTGTTCTGTTATGCGTTAAATCCATTAAGTTGTTTTCAGAACTGATGACATGAACTAGCTACCAGGTAAAAATGTGGAATCAGAAGAAATGACGTCAACACTTATGCTTATGCTTTTCATACTTAAAGGCCTAAGTAATAGAATTTAATCTCTTCCATTACAAGGGGAGATTATAGTGATTAATGTAGAAGGTTGCTATAAGAGATAACTCTACCTAAAAATGAAAATCAGAATCATCTCAGCATAGGATCCATTTGTTGACAAAATTGATCTGGAATTCCATTTTCCCTACTATGTAACCCTCAATGGTCAGTATGATTCTTAAGTGCAAATCATGTCATTTGTAGGGACTCAAAGGCTCAAAGGGAGACATGGGGGACCCAGGTATGCCAGGTGAAAAAGGAGGAATTGGACTTCCTGGACTACCGGTATGTTTATACTTTCAAAGATGTGTTCATATTGAGATCTTTAAATAATCAGAAAATAGTTGTATTATTAGCTGAAGTCTCATCCAATGATTTATATAATGTTTTTATTTTTAAATATTTGAAGTATTTTTGGTTAATAACTACAACTAAGGCACTGGAAGAGTTTTAAAGCATCTAACCAAATGAATTATAAAATAAACCTTTATGTTTTCTTGAATTATTTTCACTAGAAGATAGTAAGATAAATAGAGTTGGTCATTAACATAAGGTGTAACTGATCATTTTTAAATAAATCATAATTTTAAAACCAAAAAATACAGAATAATTAAAAACAAATTACAATTGAAAGTATTCTCTTTATGTGTGTAGTATTGTGGGGTGATGTTTTTATGGTTTTGCCCATAATTTTTATTGAGAATTTGGAGAGGTAAATGTAGAAAAATATAGGGAAAAAATACAGAAAACCTCACTGCCCTAGATAATTTTTTAAAACAAGGAAATGCATAAATGCCAGTGAAAACTAAAAGACTACTATTTAAAGTCAGCACCACCATTAAAATATAATAGTTAGAATAGGACATATTTAGCAATGTATAATTTAACCCATCAAGCATAACTTAGTTTTTATTTACCATATAGTTTATTTCACAAATCATCCACAATCCTAGCTAATCCTTTGCTGCTTAGCTTGAAACTAAAATGCAAGAAGATAAATCCTTGTCTTATATATCATGTGCATGATATTATAAAAATTTCAAGAGGATGATGGATTTGGGGAGAAAATTCAGCCATTCCTTATGCTTTGCAAGTAACTTGACCGGCTCCACTCTTAATGGTTATTTGTAGGGTGCCAACGGAATGAAAGGAGAAAAAGGAGACTCGGGATTGCCAGGTCCACAGGGCCCTTCCGTAAGTCTGTGGTGGCTCAACGTTCATGGTTCCCAAAAAACCCTGAAATGGGCCAATTATTCACCAACTTCAGCCCATGCCAGATAGCTTATCAACAGTAGAAAGACCACGATCCTCTTGGTCTGTCAAACTATAGAAGAAATATCTGTCAGCCTTGTACGGGAAGAGACAAAAGTGTCTCAGAGGTCTGAGTTAGAAGCAGTTTTTCAGAGGACTGTCTAATCCTGAGGAGAAAACCAATGGTTTTCCCACGATGCTTGTGGGTCGAGCTCTGTGAATGTAGAACCTACGTTTTTTCTTGTTTTTTTCTCCAGAGCCCCTGTTGTTGCTTAGTGAAATATTTGAGAGTTGGATCGTGGTTGTAGCATTATAGCATTTCTTGCTAATCAGCTGCTTCCTCTTCTTTTAATGTGCTTTTGATTTATTCTGGCTTTTGTAGAACAACTGTATTTTTTTTTTTTAGGTGTTTTTTTTTTTCTCTCACAAACGAATTTCCAAATGTAGAGAATCAAGCACATTACTTCTTCCAATATCCCTCCTCTGCAACCATTAATGGCCTTAGCAGAACCCTAGCTGGAGACTCAAGCCCAACTGCCTTATCTAAATGAAGTGACCAAATCCATGTTTATTTTCCTGACATGCAGGTCATAGGCCCACCAGGCCCACCAGGTCCCCATGGTCCACCAGGCCCCATGGTAAGTTTCCCTGCTCTCCAAAATGGAATCATTTGTTTAAGAGCATACCTCCAGAGAAAACATCAACTCATCCCTCAAAGCAGCCAGCTTGTATCTGGTGCTTCCCAGGCAGAAAATAGGAGGTGCTTTTCTGATTTTACAGCGTTGTCTTTCACTCTCCCAAACATGTATGTTGGAAAGCAATAGGGTAGTTTTGTGATAGGAGATTTGAAGAAACGGGTTCGGCAAGTTTACTGTACCCCTCTGGTGACTAACACCATAAAGAATCTGCAATGTGGGAGACCCCCATTCAATCCTTGGATCAGGAGATCCCCTGGAGAAGGGAATGGCAACCCACTCCAGTATTCTTGCCTAGAGAATTACATGGACAGAGGATCCTGGCAGCTATAGTCTATAGGGTCGCAAAGAGTCGGACATGACGGACCAACTACCACTTCACTTTCACATAGTATGAACACTGAAAAATCATTTTAACCAGTCACTGTTCTAGGCCTTTAATGCCATAACAAGATTAATAATTGTAGCTATTAATGAATGTTTTTTAACAAACTTCAGTGGGAGAGAGGGGTCTGAGCCCTGTGTGACTTTCGAGATTTTAGTTCCCTGACCAAGGACTGAACCTGGGTCCTCAGTAGTGAGAGCTCAGAGTCCCAACCACTGGACCACCAGGGAATTCCATGTTTCTAACCAACTTTGAGGGTTGTGACCCTTTAATGAAACATTCAATAAGAACATTTATAAAACAATATGATAACGGAAGCTCACTTTTACACATGATATGGTAATATATTGTTGGATCTTTTTCTTTTCCATTTTTACATACTTTGGCAAATACAGTATTCACTGCAGATATCTTTCAGTGACCAGTGGAGAAATGACTATGTCCTCATAGAATTCATGTTCGGTGAAGAAGGTAGTCATTAAACCAGCATCATTCTCCAAATGTCTACCTAATGACCATTGTATGAAGGCTGGAACTAGAAGGCAGAGTGCTTCAAATGCTTTTGACTAGGACAGGTTGGGGAGCAAGTCAGGCAGCCTCTTAGGTCACGTTCATCTCGAAGGTGTCTCAATAAACCATATGTCTTCAATCCCAGAGATTAAACAATGTGTTAGTCGCTCTTCCTTCCAGTTGTGCTCCAAGAAAGAGCTTCATTGGAATGGTCTAAACCACAGAGCATAGCACCAGATCCCAATCATCTACTGGGTTTCTATTTCATACCACAGAACAGTTATAATTAACCATATTTTTTAAAAAAAAAACTAAACATTTCCTTAAGAATCAAGAAAATGGCATACTTTTGGCTTTTCTGTACTCCCACCACTTTGTTAGAAAATTAAATTTAAAATGCTATATCCATTCATATTACAAAATTAATTAGTTTGAAGGAATTTAAAACCACTTCTAAAATGAATAATACTTGATAAAATGACCACTTCCTGAAAATGTTTATCCACAACTTATTCAAAGGGAAAATGTTATTCCAAAGTAGACATGTATAACAAATCTATCTATTGCTTGATTTAAAAAAAAAAACAAAAACTTTTTCCTCTTGTGTGATTTTGCTGACAAGTATTTAAATACTCCTGTCTCCAAATAGTTCATTTAAATGGCTAGAAATTTAATGCAGTCCACAGTAACCTTTATTAAGTTAATTTAGTTTAGCTAATTAGTCTCTATATTTAGATTTTCCACACAATACATGGGAAAAGCCCTGACTCATGGATGTGTTATGACTTCCTTCCATTGGTAAACAGTTATTACATTTGAGCCTTGAATAATTCATCTCTGTAAAAATAAATGCATTCTAAATAATAATGTTTAGCGCTCCTCTCCTGGAATCCTTTTCTTAGCTTTAAATTAACGAAATGATCCAACAGGGTTCCACACTTGACTGTCATCTCCTCACTTTCTTCCTCCTCTAGATTTTTCAAAACCTTGGGGTTAGAGGAGTTAATAACTGAAAAGATCTCCTCTACTGGTACTTAGAGTTCCAAACGTATTTTTAGCAAATTTCTGTCTTTTAAGGCTGACCTCTACTTCATATAAATTCATAATGTAGCTCACACAGTCCACCTAGATTTTTTTAAAATAGGAATTTGAGAAATAGAAGTAGTATGGGTTCACAAACACTTTTTTCTGTGTTGGTTTTTTTTCTCCCTCCCTTGTAACCCTGGCAGATTCCCCTCTCCCTGTCAGAGATACTCAGCAGAAAGAATTGCTATTAATGAATTTTCTATTACAGAGCCATCCAAGAGCTGGAAGGAACTTTCACTGAGTGTTAATACCCACTGGCTTGCTTCTAGCTGTAGATCAAACAAGATTCTTGTTTTACATCTCTTTTGTTACTTCATATAATAGTCACTTCTGCTGAGAAACAGTGATTCAATTCTTAATTAAAAAGCTGTGTTTTCCATTTTCAGGGACCCCATGGACTTCCTGGACCAAAGGTAATCCAACAAATCCCTTGTTTGTTTGATTTCTATTTCATTGTTAATCATGGAGAAGCATGACGGATGCATGCCTGTCCTGTCTTATTTATTTGTCAAGTAATGTTGATAATCTTTAAGCCTTTAAGTATCCAGATGTTTAAATTTCACAAGGAAAGACTTACCACAAATTTAAGTGATATCGCCTGGAGATTAATTAGTCCTCATTTTGCCTTTTTCCTTGTCACTATGTCAGTTTCTTAAGTTACTGATCACAATATTATACTCAAAATCAACATTCCAAAAGAAAAAAAAAGTAAATCTGATGAGTTTCTGAGACTAGTCCAGATGCTCTTTCCTAGTATAGTGTCTCTAGTTATATATTCAGATGTTATTGGTTGATACTTCTTGTTTTTCATATAGCAGTTACTGCATCTAAATGCTTTGATTGTCCAGCACCTTAATTTTGTGTTTCCCTGTAGGTCACTAGTGTAGAATGAGGTAGGGCATATCAAGTGTGCTATACTGAGAAGAAGATTACATCACATACATGTATTCCACATTTGAACTAACAAGAGGACAATGGAGGATAGCCCTTCCTTGTCAGAATTAGTGCAGTTCAAATTGTGAAGATGGATGAAGATGTGTTCTTTGCCTTTGTGTAGACCAAGACGACACCTTGGAGGATTAATATGAGACAGACTCCTTCCTGCGAGTGTCTATGATAAGGACCCATGTTCTAATCTCAGCTTTGTCACTGACAGGGCATGTGTCCCTTGGGCAGATTATTTCCCCTCTCTAATCCTTCCTTTACTCGAGGAGTTAACTTGCCTCAGAGTGTTGTGATGATTGGATGAGGTATGATTATAGAACACTTAGCGGAAGGTCTGGTGCAGCTGTTGATAAACACCCACTAAATATAAGCTGTTGTAGCAGTCTTCTGTTTTGATGCTTTGTTCTGAACAGAAAAATTTAGCTAGTCCTCAAGGCTGCTTGGGGGCTTCACCGGTGACTCAGACAGTACAGAATCCACCTGCAATGCAGGAGACCTGGGTTCAATCCCTGGGTCGGGAAGATCCCCTGGAGAAGAGAATGGCAACCCACTCCAGTATTCTTGCCTGGAGAATCCTGTGGACAGAGGAGCCTGGCGGGCTATAGTCCATTAGGGCCACAAAGAGTTGGACATGACTGAAGCGATTTAGTGTACATGCAGGCATGCAAGGCTGCTTGAGAGAAGATTCACAACTCTTGACAGCTCCTCAGTAGTGTTAATGCCTTTAGTGGAGATGGGTTGGGGGAACACATAAATGCAACATTGGTACAAAGAGTCGAAAAGCCCATAGGCAGCCCACTCTCTCTTCTGAGAACTCCCTCTGGCCCACCCAGCTTTGGGGGTGGTACAGCGATTGGTCTGACTCCAGAAACCTGAGTTTCCTTTTCGAGGTAAAGCAGGTGACTCAGCCAAGAAAGGGAAAATTTCATGCCTCTTTATTCTTCTTAGAATACTTTACCTTCTGGTAAGGCCAATGAGTGACAATGTCTCAGCAGCATGAATTATAGTTTAAGATAAGGGCACTGTTGTAGGGGTCAAAAGAGAGAGCTTATCTATCAGCTTTGTGGTCTTAATATTATCTAACTTCCTTGGACCTCTCTTCCCACACTGGACTAAATACTATTTCCTTCTCTTGGCTTCTTTTTGGATTTTAAGGTACTGCTAAGGACCAGATTACTTGTAATGACTCAGGCCAAAGCCACCAAGATCATTTTTAATTCTATGAGTGATTCAGTTACCCCATCACCATTAAATTAATAGATGCCCAAGATCCTTTTTATATTTACAATGCAGTGATTTACTTTGCTTACACTTAACTTCAATTGTTACTTAAATCATAGATTTCAGAGAAATAAAAAGTTGAAAGCCCCACATAGATTACCTGTGCTAACCCCTTGATTTTATAAATATTAAACTATAGGCTCAGGAGATTTAAGTTATTTTCCCTAAATTACACTAAGTAAATGAAAGATCTGGGACCATAATTTAGATTCAGAGTTGAAATTTGAAATTTTTGCCCCAAAATTGGGAAAGAAATATGACAAGGCTGTATGTTACTTAACTTACTTGCAGAGTAAGTTATGCAAAATGCCAGGTTAGATGAATCACAAGCTGGAATCAAGATTGCCAGGAGAAATATCAAGAACCTCAGATATTCAGATGATACAATTTAATGGCAGAAAGTGAAGAGGAACTAAAGAGCCTCTTGATGAGGGTGAAATAGGAGAGTGAAAAACCTGACTTGAAACTCAACATTCAGAAAACTAAAATCATGACATCCGGTCTCATCACTTCATGGCAAATAGAAGTGGAAAAAGTGGAAGCAGTGACAGATTTTATTTTCTTGGGCTCCAAAATCACTGCAGACAGTGACTACGGCCATAACATTCAAAGACTTTTGCTCCTTGGAAGGAAAGCTATGACAAACCTAGACAGTACGTTAAAAAGGAGAGACATCACTTTGCTGACAAAAGTCCAAATAGTCAAAGATACAGTTTTTCCAGTAGTCATGTACGGATGTGAGGGTTAGACCATAAAAAAGGCTGAACACCAAAGAATTGATGCTTTCAAACTGTGGTGCTGGAGAAGACTCTTGAGAGTCCCTTGGACTGCAAGGAGATCAAACCAGTCAATCCAAAAGGAAATCAGCCCTGAATATTCATTGAAAGGACTGGTGCTGAAGCTGAAGCTCCAATAGTTTGGCCACGTGATGCAAAGAGTTGACCCACTGGGAAAGACCTTGATGCTGGGAAAGATTGAGGGCAAGAAGAGAAAGGGTTGACAGAGGATGAGATGGTTGGATGGCATCACCAACTCAACCAACATGAATCTGAGCAAACTCCAGGGGATAGTGAAGGACAGGGAAGCCTGGCATGCTGCAGTCCATGGGGTTGCATAGAGTCAAACATGACTGAGTGACTTAACAATAAGCTACCTTCTCAATTAATGCTCACTGCTATCAATGTGTGATTCCTCACCAAAGAAATTCATAGCTTACCAAGGCTGCCCTTGGCATCTCAAGATCACTTGCTAAATCAAAGTCCACACACATGCAAAGCCATGAATCTCGAGTTTAAATCAGTTAACTGAAGTTGACTGCTGAGCCTTGGCTTTAATCTCACGTTGACTTTAGCTCTGTGACAGTCACAGGATCATACTTCACTGACCATAGCACGTTTGGATTTCCTATAGTGGCAGTATTGCAGACTTCCTGTCTCAGAACTGCCTAAATCCACTAGATCATGCCAATGTGTATATTATTTTGTGACCCCTTTGAAAGTTCAAATATAGAGCACGGTTCCATGGATGAGTCTGGCTCACTGTTCCCTAGAATTTCCTGATGAGGAGAATCACCTGGGGGATATTAACAATATCGTTCCTGTGTTGCTGTGGCCTAGGTGAGGCCCTGGACTCTTTACCAAACACTGCACTGACTTTCATCTTCAGGCAAATAGGGAAGAAATACTGCCCAGGTTGATAATCCTTCCTGCCATGCAGGCATAATCTCTCCCCTCTCCCACCCCCACCACTCAAGATTGCATAAGGCATCTGAAAATGAAACTATCTTTCTTCCTCAAGTCTTTCAAGATCTTATTGATGAAATTAGTATCTATACTTAAAAGGTGAAAAGTGGACAGGTCACCATTCTATTTCTAACATGCTGCTGCTGATAGAAAATAGTGTATTGCATTTTTAGATTTTTGAAAACAAGAGTTGAGAATTTATCACTTTTCATGACTTTTACAACGTCACATTAAGTTAACTTCAAACCTCCTTTATTCTAACATTGGGCAGGTGCATGGTTAGTAAAACCAATAAAGTTCTGTGATCTTCACATTCTCTTCCAGGGTTGGCTTTTTGCTGTCTATCCTATTGATTAATCCTCACAGGGACCTGACTTGGCAATGTCCATGAATGAGGAGTCACCAAATGGCATTACTTCAAACATCGGCCGCTACATTTATCACATTCCCCTGGACAAAATGCTTAAAGGCTTAAAATATTCGTTTATAACACTGTCCTGCATATTCCAGTTTTCTATTCCAGCAGAGTGGCTCTTTCCTGGTGAACATCCTTGCACATCCTCCACTCTGACTGTTTTGATTTGCTTGGTCAGAACAATGTAGCGTAACACCAATTTCCTTGAACTAAAACCGAAAATACTGGAGCTCAGCCATATACTTTTTTGGTCATAAGGAGCACATTTTCTAAGGAGCTTTGCTTCCTAGAAAATTATTTAATTTCAGCTTGTCAACTTTTTGCATTTTTAAAATTCGTTTTGAACTGGTGCAAGACAAATCTAGCCTGACTCTGCTGTTACCTAAAACTGGAATCTGCAACCATGTCAGAGACTGGCTCTCTTCTCTCGCAGTTGAAACACCCATGATAGCAACCAAAATTGGCATTTGCTTTTGCATTTAGGGTGAACCAGGGTTAAATGGTGTTAAAGGATTGAAGGGTGAAGCAGGTCAAAAGGGTGACAGAGGACCCCTTGGTCTTCCAGTAAGTAAAGAAAACTTTCCATTTCAGTGCAAATCTCAGACTATTCTTTCTACCCTAAGTAACAACTCTGGTTTACTCGGTGACTATCACACAGTTGAGATTTCTGTAATTAGAAAACATATTGTGTTCAAGCAGAGCTCAGCCCAGTTTTATTTCCTCTGATGTCTGCTCATGTGTCAGAGGAAGACCCCATAACAAACACCACCATCAGTGTTCAATTACATACGTGCCAGCCTTCCTCTTTTACAGCTGACAATTCTTCCCCCGTCACCCTCCCCTTAAAAAAAAACATTATACGGATTATTTCATAATTTCTCCCAAATGCCTTTATAGTTTAGTGTAGTGTAAGATCCTCCCTCAATTTTTATTTTTTCTTCTTCGATACTAGAAAGCACAGCCCCTTGTCGGTGGCAGGTATGCAATCGGCCGTTGTTGAAGGCGTGAGTTCAGTGCTGTGGCTCCTTACGTTAATCAGTCATCTCGTGGTCTAAATGTTGTGTGTTGTTTGTGTTGGAAATGCCCTCTTATGAGGTTCTTGTGGCAGTTATGAATAGTATGGAAGAAGTATTTTGCAGTCATTTCGAGATTTTTATTTTGAATGGAAAGATTGCATCTTTCATGCACTTTATGCTAGCCTTCTTTCTGCAGTGACTAAAAAGATATTGTTAAATGATCATTAAATATGAGGGTTTTTTGTTTGGGGCCACATTGTGTGGCATACAGGATCTTAGCTCCCTGACCGGGGCTTGAACTGTCCCCACTGCAGTGGACATGCAGAGTCCTAATAATTGAACTGCCAGGGAATTCCTAAATGTGAGCTTTAGTTTCAGGCTTTTTAATATTCTTCCTATTCAGTGAATGCAGACAAAGTCAGTAGACGACATTATAGATTATATTATTAAAATATGACATAAAAATGGTAATAGAAAATATTTCATATACATATTTTATGCATAAAAAATTGGTGGCTACTTATTTTACTTTTTCCACAGGTACTGTATTCTAAGTACTAAAGTATTCCTCTTGATAGCCAATGCCTTACATAATTTCGGGCATATAGTAGATACTTAATATGCATTCATTAATTGAATGAATGATGTAAGTCTTACATTAGAATATAGGCTAAATCACACCAATTAAATCATGCCACAAGTGTGAAATCCAAAACCTCTATAACAACTGTGAGTCAGGAATTCCCATTCCAGGTAAATATTAATATAATATTTAATATATATATAATATATATACTGAATATAATATTATTTATCATCCCCCTATTTATTTTTAAATGCTATAATAGTGGTGGCTCTGAAGAAAGTATCAAAAAAGCAAAGTGAAACTTTGGATTTCTATTTTACTTAAACCCTCAATCTGATTTCTTTGAAGTTTGCCCTAATTTCAAATCTAGGATGGTGGACCACTTTTATGCAACATTTAGCCAAAAGCTCTACATCTTCTAGCTCTAAACAAACAATAACACACACATTTTTAAAAATTTTAATCATTTCTAGCTAAATTAAATTTTGCAGTTATAATCTGACTCAAATAGGATTGTACAGAAGGAATTGTAAAATAAAAAACTAAAAGTACCCCTCAAATGTATGATGTAGCATCATTGGTAGAGTTTGCAGCTGGAATAGATTTTTTCCCTTCCATTTTGTATTATTAACTACATCTGAAGCATAAAATAGGGAAACAGTTCTGCAACCTTGCCAAGAGAATTTATAGAACTAGTGCATTGTCTTTCTGAAATACTCCTTGATCAAATCAACATTTTCAAAGCCTATAAATAAACATTTGAGTTTTGAGATACAAAAGCCATATTTAAAAAGTAATTGTGCTTACTCTTGAAACAAGCATTGAAAATGTCATCTTTTGGTCATACGTTATACATAGCCTAGAGATGAAGGAAAGAAAAGCAAGCATTGCCTGAACACAGCATTAGATTTTTAAAGCATTTCCCACTCAGACTCTGATGCTTGATTATTTGTAGTGAGCTGAGGAACAATGTTTGGGGCAGTTATTTTTTGTCTGGACTTGAGAAATTTTTCTGCCTTTTCCCATTCCTAGAAGTCCCTCTAGTGGTGACTAGTGTAAACACAGTAAGAACAACGCAGAAACAATTACTGTCTGTGTAAAATCCAGAGTCACCCTGACATGTTAAAATTCTGCATTTGTTTTTCATAAATGCTATTTTAACAAGTAAAACTAGAGCTCTTTTCTTCTCTGAAATTCTAACTTGATTATTATAATGAGCCCTTACCTAAGAGACTGGCCATTATCTTTTTTCCAGAACCTAAAGAAATATATTGTGAATAGCACAGTCTTTAGAAAATTTAATTTCATATGGAAATTAGCTACCCGGACTGTTACTGGTAACTATTTCAAAGCCCACTTTATAAACCTCATTCACTTGATTTCCAAATAAGAATTTGCTGAATGGAAATGTCATTAAAATGCCATCATCTGTGGGGTGTTTATTGTCACGTGTTTTTTTTTTTTTTTCACTAACAATTTGTAGCAATGTGATTTTCATCTCAGAACCCTGTGACTGCGTATTATGTTGTTTGAAGTGTTACATTTGTTCATCAGTTCCTCATACTAATCTCTGTTCTTGTCATTTGTGTCATACCCACCAACCCTGCTACACACAGGGAGCATCTGGCTTAGACGGAAAGCCAGGAGCCCGGGTGAGTCAACACCTCAACTTGCTCCAACATGCTTTGTGGCTGTGACTGTTACGCTTTAGGACAGACTCCCATCACACGATGAGGAGTCCACGGGACTGGAGCGGAAGGAGAAGGTGCACAAAGAGAGTGGCAAAGAAAGGGAGAAGCAGAGAGAACATAGGATACACAGCCTACACTCCAGAACATCTTCTGAAGCCTGGGTTCAGGTCCAGATAACTTGCAACACGGGAAGAATGATCAGTCTGATTGACTTCATTGTCTTACAATCCCAGACAGATTTTTTCATAACCAACGAACACATCCTGCAATTCCATGTGAGAGGTCCTTAGAAGGGATCAAAATCACGTGAAATCATTTTAACTTGCTTTCCTCTTTTATGTTCATGTCTGTATTAGAAATGTAACTTCTTCCTTGGAACTAACTTTCAGATCTCTGTTCATCGAAATGATTCATCTGTCTTCTGTCATTTGTCTCTTTTCTATGGTTCTTCAGAGCTCCCTCTCTTAAAGTTCAGCTTCAGGTCTTCAATATTTAGAAGTTTTCTGAAGATGAGCTTGGAGTTCAGACAGTAAGAAAGAGATCAAACTTGATGATAATCCAGCAACACTAGAATGAGTTTAAAACCCTGAATTATTTCATGTCACAAGTCTCTAATATTATAAACAAGAAGAGTAAAAGAGAAATAAGAATACTGTTTTAAAAATTGTGCTGGAATAGTTCCTATGTTTGTAAATGCCATAACAAATTCATTGCAAATCTAAGCATATAGTCTTCCTGAAAATGAACAAATATATCTGAGGTCCTTGCGAGATATTTTTAAATAATTTTATTTATTTTTATTTTCGGCTGTGCTGGGTCTTTGCTGCTGCCCAGGCTTTTCTCTAGTTGCAGAGAGTGGGGGCTGCTCTCTGGTTGCAGAGCTCTGTCTTCTGATTGCAGAGGCTTGTCTTGCTGCTGAGCATGGGCTCACGGGTGCCTGGGCTTCAGAAGTTGCGGCACGTCGGCTCAGTAGTTAAGGCTCCTGGCTTCTGGAGCACAGGCTCAATAGCTGTGATGCAAGGGCTTAGCTGCTCCGCAGCATGTGGGGTCTTCCCAACCCAGGGATTGAACCCATGGTCTTCTGCATTGGCAGGTGAAATCTTTACCACTGAGCCACCAGGGAAGCCCCTTACTACATTTTTTAAGCCTCAAAAGGAATTCCAAACTCCTCATTTTATTTACTTATTTTTTATTTTATTTTATATTTTTGCCACACCACACAGCTGCAGGATCATTGAGATTTCCTGACTAGGGCTCGAACCAATGCCCCCTGCAATGGAATATCGAAGTCCTAACCACTGGACCACCAGGGAATTCCCAAGCTCTTCAATTCTAAAAACCTGTTTCAGGACGTTATTATTTTCACTGGACCTCTGTGTTCCTTTGTTCATTCAAATATCACCTAGTCAGCCGCAAAAATCCTAATCCTGAATCAGAAGGCCAGAGGGCAATTATGCCATTACATTACCTGGCTGCCTGCTTTGTGCCTTGCAAGCCCACAGACCTGAGCCACTGGAGCAGAACCCGTGAGAGGAATTCCTTCCTTCTAAGCCCCCTGCTCCTTGCAACAGAGCTGAAGAAAGTTTGGACAGTTAAAACACTGTTCTCATTTATTTCATTTTTTTTTTTTACTTGTATAACTGTTCGAGCCTCTTATACAGCTGAAAACAAGACTTCAGAGCATTTGTGGCCAAGAGGAGTGGGGGGTAACTGTGGGGCCAGAGAATGGATGTGAAGAAGAGGTGATGTGAAGCAAAAACAAATTACATTTTTTTTCAGATGGTTTTAGGGGCAAAGTGAAGATGTTCCATTGAGCCAGGGAGGAAATAGATAATTAAAGTTGATGCACAGTTCTGTGTGTGTGCCTTTCATTGAAATATGCAGTTATATAAATCATTCCTTTTGCATGAGTTTCTTGAAAACTACTGGCCTGAAAGAATCAAGAATAAAGCAGTTTGAAAGGAGATGTGTTGTCTTACTTTCTAAGGCATTATTCACCCAGGAAAAGTCCAGGGTAAATTATAACTGCATTTCTTACAGCCCTTGGGATATGTCTCATTTCTTCTTATTTTTATCTTTTCTTAGGGTTCAGATGGCCCTATGGGACCCCATGGCCCTGCAGGTCCCAAAGGAGAAAGAGTAAGTCACTCCTGAGGTTATAGAGCTGTGGCCTAAAGAAAACACAAAGTGTGGCTTTTCCTTTTTAGCTGATCTGACACGTTCATTTCCCAGAAGAAATAAAAGACCATCTAATAGTAAGCGTAAATAGATACCATCTTAAGTTCTACTCAGAGTCCTCACATGGGGAGAATGACAGAGTATTAGAATATGACTGCTTTAATAAAAAAAAACAGAAAAAGCAAAAACAATGCATATACTTTCATGGCTAAAATAAATAGCTCAGACCATTGCTTCTTAACCCATACGGAAGATATTTTCATTTGGCCTTTATCCAGAAAGTTGAAGTCAATAGGGCTAAAATTTCTGGAACTATATAATCTGGTTGATAATCTTTTATATAAAGCTCCTGTATTCATTCAGAATAAGTTACAACCCTTTTTAAAAGGAAATTACAAAACCTAAGTATTCTCTGCACAGTTACACATGCTTCTTTTATTTTAAGCAAAAGAATAGCCTTTCTTTAACATAAGGAAATAATTTTAGTGCTTTATAAAACAAAAGCCTTTTACAACCTCTCTATATCTTTGTGGGGGAAAAAGACAGAGTAGAAGATGAATATCTGACACACAAAAGAAATGTACTAAAGCATCAGCAGCTAGTTATCTTTCTAGAACTTCTCTCCCTTTTTTTTTTCCTGTTTTTCTCCCTCTTTTTCTTTTCCTCACCTTGAAAAACTTAGAAGGTTTTTTGTGTCTGAGTAGAACTGTGTCATCAATTTCCCCACCATACAGGGTGGATGTAAAGAAAGTATCCTAATAGTGAGGTCTTCAAAATGTTGGGATGATTTACTCTGCGTGTTTGTGGTCTTTTAAAACTAGATAAGAGTTTCATCATTCTGGGATAATTTGCTTTAAAGCAGAGAGCCATATAGAGATTTCTTTGGCATACATTCCAATCCCATAATATCATGTCCTATAAAGTGAATTCACTTAGTAAATATTTATCACATTACAATATACAAAACACAGTGTACTCTAGTGTGAAATGGAAAAGCTCTCCTCCCATTTATGAAGTCTGTTTTGCTAATTGTTCTAGTGAATTGCATAATACCATTATAATTGATTCATGATCCTATAACCTTTTATTAATACACTATATATTTACTCCGTACAGTAAAGGAATCAGCTATATTCTATGATCTAAAAGAGTTTATAATCTAATTGTAGAGGGAAAAAAATATCTGCAAGGAATAACTTGATAATGATGCCAAAATGAATACAAATAGTGCAGACTGTGCATTCAGCGATGAGGAAAGCTGGCATTACTCAAGAATGCTTCTAGAAAGAAGTGACTCCTAAAGGAAGAAATCATATGAACCTGATTATCACTATCTTATTCCTAAGATCAAACCAATGACTTATGAAGATCATCTTACTTAGAAATATTTAAAAGCCAAGAGTCTCATGCTGCTGATGCATTAAAGCATTGTATCAAGAGATCCAGCACGTGGACTAAAAATGGAGCACCAAATTTCAAGTAGTCTATTGGCAGAAGGCCCTGGGACTCAAGAGGGTTTACCGTTTGGTAAATCAGCTGTTACTTCCGAGAGCTCTGCAGTGTCACAAGAGTATCAGGTCTCAGCGCTGGAGTGGAATGCACCAGGGGAGCAAATGAAATGACTAAGAATTTGTGCAGGCATAGTTTAAGTCAAATGGTGTGCAGTGTAAAGTATTATGCTTATATTTACTCGGCGTGTTAACTATCGTAAATGGATCAGATAGCATTACTCTCCAAGTGTCCCTCACCCTAAGTGCTACACTGGAGTGTAATTTTCAAAGTTAATTGGTTGAGGTGCCATCTGGACTCTCTTGAAAAAGTTTCAAATTTTAAAGAGGCAGGAATCAAGAAAGGGGGCCTATTCTAGATTAATCCCTCAGTGTAGACAGGCAAATTAAAAATCCTGAATGAAACGAGACCAGCCTAAAAGAAACTAGGCATTTGATGGACAGTATTGTTTGAGAATTGTCAAATACATGACTAGTAGTATTAGTATGCATGACTAGTAGTGTTAGTATGCATGACTAGCAGTATGAGGACACATGACTAGCAGTATTAGAACACATGACTAGCAGTATTAGTACACATGACTAGCAGTGTTAGTATGCATGACCAGCAGTATAAGTACATATGATCAGCAGTATGAGAACACGTGACTAGCAGTGTGAGTACATGCGACCCGCAGTGTTAGTACACGTGACCTGCACTGTGAGTACATGTGACCTGCAGTGTTAGTACACATGACTAGCAGTGTGAGTACACGTGACCTGCAGTGTGAGTACACGTGACCCACAGTGTGAGTACACGTGACCTGCAGTGTGAGTACACGTGACCAGCAGTGTGAGTACACGTGACCTGCAGTGTTAGTACACGTGACTAGCAGTGTGAGTACACGTGACCTGCAGTGTGAGTACACGTGACCCACAGTGTGAGTACACATGACCTGCAGTGTGAGTACACGTGACCAGCAGTGTGAGTACACGTGACCTGCAGTGTTAGTACACGTGACTAGCAGTGTGAGTACACGTGACCTGCAGTGTGAATACACGTGACTAGCAGTGTGAGTACATGTGACCTGCAGTGTGAGTACACATGACCTGCAGTGTGTGTACACGTGACCAGCAGTGTGAGTACACGTGACCAACAGTGTGAGTACACGTGACCCGCAGTGTGAGTACACGTGACCCGCAGTGTGATACACGTGACCCGCAGTGTTAGTACACATGACTAGCAGTGTACAGCTCCTCAGAGCACCTGATGGTCCTGCCTTCAGTTGATTTCTTCATCTTGGCCTTGTAACTACTTAGAAACTCTGTAAAATGTGTTAAATTTGAGAGGTTCAGCATTCTTTTGGAATGAATGAATCCAGGAAAAGAAGTGGCGCATTCAAAGCCATGTGTTAATATTTCATTCCTAGAAGTTTTCAAACTAGGACCATTAGGATGATATATCCAAAGGAGGAAGTCTAGTCTTTGCTTCTGTGCCCTTTCCATGAGCTGGCTTTGCCTTTTGACCCACAAGCAAGCTGTTTACAGTGGTTCCAAACTTCCCCTCTGGAGAGGCATCAGCAAAGAACAAACATAGGGACCCTGTTCTCCTTTATCCTCCTTAGCATCAAGGAAATCTCTACCCAAGCTTCCCAGCAACTTCCCCTGACACCTCATTGACCAGAATTGGGTCATATGTCCATTTCTGAAACAGTCACTGGCGAGGGAGATGCAATTGTCATTACTAGCTTAAAGTAATTATTTGGGATGAGCAGTTCTATAAAAGGAGTTTTCCATAGACAAATGCTTCATGACAGCTTAATTCAAATCAGTCACGGTGTATTAATCTTAAAAACAATAAAGCTGAGGTACTTCATCAGAGGAGCAAGGAGGGACTTGGTATATCTTAATAATCTATGGAGATATTTCAGACTAGATCTAGTATAATCCATTGAGTTTTTTCAAATTAGATAGACTCCAAGTTATGTGGATTCTCCTTCTAAATCCCCACCTCCTGCTACACACACACACACACACACACACACACACACACTGTCACCACCAGCACCACTACCTTGTAAAAAAATCATAAATAACACTGCCAGATGGCAGCACTTATTTTGAATAAGTACTCTTTGGGTTGCCAAGCCCTTTTCATTAAAAACAAGACCTCTAACTGTCCAATAACAATGATAGTTCCTATTTACGGACATATTATTTGGCAAAATATAATTTCATATTTTATAATAACATTTAATCTTTAGAAAAATTACTGCAAAATATGCCTTCTTCTGATTTTACAGCTGATGAAATAGACACAGAAAGGTTAAGAAAGTTACTCGAGGCCGCAGGACCAGTAAGTGCCAGAACTGGCATCCAAATTTAAATCTGTTTCATTTCAAAGCCTGGCTACTTCACTGAATGCAACTCCTGTTCTTTCAGTAATAATCAGTAAAAGTTCAACAAGATTTTATTGTATTTATTCCCAGTAATCTCCTCCTGATACTATTTGTGCCTCTAAGCGACCGTGTTAATTAGCACCAACAACTCCTAAATTTAAAGAAGATTGTTAACAGTGACTTGAAATTTGCCCCCATGTGAATCTAGAGTGTAGAGAAACACAGAATAATCCTTGGATCTGTATGCACAGTTATCAGCTGAACTTGTCATTTTACCCTTGAAAAAGAGTTAGCACCTTTAAACCTCCTTAAGGGTGGTGATAAAAGAAGGTAACATTTTCTGTTTGGCCCTCATATAAACATCACCGTTCCTCCTGAAGTTTTCATACTAGACATTGACAGTCAAACTTTGGAGATGGCAGCAGAAGAAAATACTACTTTAAATGCAGAACATTTATTTCTTTATTATCACAATTATATCATATTCCTGGGACCACCTCCAATTGCACTTATTTTTTATAAGCATTCAGATTATTGTCTAAGCCAAGGCAAACTATTCTCCCTAAATAGGTACATGGAGAGAGCAATGAAGGCAGTAAATTCCTACATTATCAAGCATTGAGGAGAAGGCATAAAAGTTTTTAAACCCTCTTTTTCATAAAGGAAGCAAAACATGCACGACTGTATTGATTTGACTAGATTCATTAATTCTACAAATATTTACTGATGTGCCAGACACTATTGTAAGCTGTGGGCATGCAGTAGGAAACAAAGCCAGGATCCGGATACCCTGAGGTGCATATCCTAAAGAGGGACTCAGCAGAGAATAGACAATTTATTACATGGGTATGTCTCCCAGTATGTGAGCACCCTCAAGTAAGATACAACTCAATTTAAGTAGGATGGAGGGGAGGGGAGTCAAAGAGGAAAGGCTTGCTAAAAAGGAGACATTTGATAAGAGGAAAAAAAACATTTTATCCTTACATTTTTGAAAGAGTAGTAACTTAAAATAATTAGTAGTGAATAAACATTTCACATGAATGCCAAAGAAACCCAAGCACAGCACACTAGATAAGCAAGTCCTTTTGCACAGCTGGACGGCGTCAGTCTGACCTACAGCCGTTTCAAAGGTGATTCTATAAAATGCACTTTCTTTTGCTGTATCACTGGCAGCGACCCGGAAGAGCCTGCCTTTTTAGAGTTTTGATAGAATGATGCTTCACATAGAGGTTCTGGACACAAGGCATTAGAGAAAGTGTGTGAATATAGACATTTGTGTATGATTGGAACTCTCATCTTTTATTATAGGGTGAAAAAGGAGCTATGGGAGAGCCGGGACCCCGAGGGCCGTACGGTCTGCCCGTGAGTTCTGTGTCTCGTGGTTTCCCCCAGCATGTGTAGATGATCTGTTATTGGCGCAGTTAACTCTCCCTCATGGGCAGGCTAATCCCGTTAGAGGAGCAAAGAGCAACCCACTAATTCCCTTCAACACCAGTGTAACCGTGTGTTTCAGAGATAGGTCATATTTGTGCCGTATTCTCACACTCAGGTACACTCATCCACGTGTTTCACAAGACTGAGAGGATCAGAGGCTGTCCATGAGATGGACAGGGCTGAGCTGAAAGCAGGATCTGGGGCCATCTGACTGGACCCATAATTGGCCCTCTCTTGGGAGGTCATTGTACCAAAAGTGGGTGTGGAAGCTTTATTTAAAACAACCCTCCTCAGACTTTATCCATTCTCATAGATAGCTTACAAAAACTGTTCTTGCTAATCAAAGTTGTTTCTAAATTGACATTTACAATGGTGTCGCTGTTTCTGACCTTTCTAAATCACTGTGATGACAAGTGATCTTCAAAACAGGAATGTTGATAGTGTTCTATCTTCTGAAAATTCTCAATCACCCCCACTTCACATTGAGAGCCTGGGGTCTGCTTCAGAATATCCTTTTTAGGGTAACTGTGAATGATGCCGTGGGGTAAGATAGGACTTCAGTAGAAGCATATACGTACTGTCATCTCAAGGTTTCTAACCCCTGTGTCGCTTTCACACAGATTGCACGTTCTAGGTTTTATAAACTGAAATAACAGCGTCAGCCATGATTATTTGAGTGCTAAAAGAGATGCTGATTTTGAAATAGATTTCAAAATCTAATTGATGGAATCAAGCATCTTCTCAGCAACTTTTGGGTGGATCCATTGTGTGACCCTAGTCATTGCCCTGAAAATCTGCTCCACAGGGGTGAATGGATAGGGGACCATTCATTCATCTACAAACAGTTTTTAAATTGTGAGCTTCACACCCTCAATATTTATAGACAAGGTTCACATCTAGACAAATTAAAGCTGTATTTAACAAACAGTTTTCACATTCTTTGCTCACTTATAATTTATTAAGCTGTCAAAGTAAAGTAGTTTCGATTTGCGTATTCTACCAGTGCTTGTGTGTTTTTAAATCAACTAAACAGTATTTTTGCTTTTGACTTACGCCTAGATAAATAACTTGGATACCAAGAATTAAACTTCAGCAAAATATCACACTATTTAACCTGATACATAATAAAACATGCTCATGACCCTTAACTGTAACATTAACAGTCACTTCACTTGATTTAGTGAAATTTGCTTTACTAATCAATAGAGGATTTTTTCACTTTTCTGAATTAGTTGTTTTAATACTAGTGTTGCATGTCCAGGCAGCCTTAAATAGAACAATAACCTATTCATGAAACTTAGGAACACTAATGTAGCTACTATGGTTCTTTGGCAGGGGAAAGATGGAGAGCCTGGTCTTGATGTAAGTAAAACATACAATAAACATCTTCCCATTATAATAGATGCTGATGGTCTCCATCATCAATCACAGCGAGAATAGTTCTAATTTTTTTCTATGCACATAGTTACACATACAGCATATATTGCTGTGTATGTAGACAGCGATATGAAATCTACCACTAGTGTCTGCATGAGATAGACATGGAGGCAAAGACCATAATTATTTTGGTACAAAATTAATAACTGACAGTTGATATACAAAATACTTTCCCAAATTAGACACACTCAACATCTGTGGCTGAACCACTTATTTTAAAATATGCATAAAATTGAAACATCTTTTACGTGCTACTCTTAGGGAAATGGTATGTTTATTTTCAAAGCTTTTATACAGTATTTTTCTTTTTAGCATTAAAGTCTCTATATGTCTTATAGTAACATAGTCCTCTGAAAATAATGTTAAAGTCTAGTAACATAGTCCTCTGAAAATAATGTTAAAGTCAATCCCTCTTAAAATGTCTGCTGCTCATCCTGTATTATGTGAACAATAGCAGTAGGAAAAGTGATCGTAGTAATTGTGTATCAGGCATCTGCTGTGTGCAGACATCATTCTGGTACTTTATATACATCTTCAAGTTTAATGCTCACATTGGCAGTTGTGTAGTAAACATTAACCTCATTTTATGATCAAAGGACTAAAATACTGAGGTGAGTGATTTGCCCACAGCCACACAAATCCAAGAACTTGCCAGGATTCAAACTAGGGTCCTAATATTCTCTCCACTATGCATTTCTTTGGAGAAGCAGCAAGAAACCCTTTGTTTATAGATACTTGAGATGTTAGGAAGCTGTTATTTCCAAGTACTACTTTACCCATCTAAGTTTTGAGATTTGGGGCCATGCCATGTGTCTTTATATTTGCGTTCGGAAACATGAAATCTTGTTTCTTTCAATATGGTTTTGCCACAGTTACATCAATAGATCTTTTCGGTTTGCTTTTTATCCTATAGGGTTTCCCTGGTCCACGAGGCGAGAAGGGTGACCTGGGAGAAAAGGGGGAAAAGGTGACCTCTCCCACCTAGCATGTGCCTGTTTGATTTTTCTGCTTCTGTCTGCTTTGCTGCTCACGCTGTGTGATTCTTTCATACATCTCATCTTTCTCCATCCTGTGCTCCAAAAACATACTGATGTCTGATCTAATGAACCAGGTCTCTACAGAGGAATAAAGAAGGCTACACTGAAAGAAATAAGGGCACTGTCAGTGTAGAAGAAAAGAATTATAATCCCCAGAAAACCAGGCTACAATTTTTGGACTACCTGACACCAATTAGTTGAAAAACTGAAGTTTCCAGAATGTGTAAAAAATGAGAGGGGCAGGCATTTATTACATTAATAATATTAAATAGCACAAATCTGCAACAGTCTTCTGGCAGAGCTCACCTAAGCATATAAAGCCAGCACCTCATTTATCTCCACAACATTCCCAGTAGAGACAGGATATGTCCTTTATCTTGATTTTTTTAATTGGAAAATGGAAGACAAGCATTGTTTCTGAGACCCTTACACAGAGACCAGGACTTGTTACCTTCAAACACTGCAGACATTTTAAATGAAGATATTAGGATATTTTATGAGACTGGTTTTTAGGTTCTATCTCAAGATAAATAAGGAGCCAATATCAGGCAAAATGGTTTTATGTCTAGAAGAAAAGTTTGGATTATGGTTATCTTAAACCACTTTTTCTTCTTTGAAGAACAGTTATATATATATATATATATATAGTTATATATATACACATACACACAATATAAATAATTCTTAGCTAATATAAACAATACTTAGCTTCCCACCACTAGGAAAGCTCATGTGAGTGGTTATATAAAATATCACCATCATCATTGTCAATATCGTCACATTTATTGATGTGTTTTTATGTTTTTCCTAGAGCTTTACATATGAGAGTCTTTTAATCTTCGTAACAACCCCCTAAGGCTGGTGTTATCATTGTCCCCATTTCATAGGCAAGGAAACTGAGGCATAAAAAAGTTCTTTTATTCTGAACTGTAAATTGTAACTATAAAATATACATGTTTTGAGATAAAAGCTTTGGGCCCAAGGTGTGTGTGTGTGTGCCTTCAAGATTATAGGCATTTATTTTATACTTACCCAATGGATTTTATGAGTCTAAAACTTCATCCGCTCAAAATAATGTTAGCATTATGAAGATATTCATTCCAATGATCTTTTAAACAAAGAAGAGATTACCAATATTATAACCTGTGAAAACCTAAAGCTACAAATTTAATTCTCAGAATAATGTTAATCACTCAATACAAAAGTATTTCTGTACTTCAGATTCCATTATTAGAAGTTTTATACTTAGGAAATTAGATCCAAAGTGAGCACTTTTGGGGAATAAGTGTAAATCTATGGCTGATTCATATCAATGTATGACAAAACCCACTGAAATGTTGTGAAGTAATTAGCCTCCAACTAATAAAAAAATTTAAAAAAAAAAAAAAAAAAAAAAAAAAAAACAAAGTGAGCACTTTATGTATATCATTGTTTGACATCGGACATAAAAATTAGCAAGAGCCCTTATATATTCATACCCACAAAGACATAGTTGCAAAACTATGCTGATTAATAATAACACTGACACATTATTCTCTACAATAGTATCTGTTTTCCATAAAGCTTGAGGTTCACTAAAATATTGTTGAAAAACGCTCCCCTGAGCCTGTTAAAGTCAGCATTCATATGACAAGCTTTTTCGCTGAATGATTAATCTGAGTTGATTAACCAATCAAAGAAGGAGTGGAGTCCTAATTAATAACACCCAGCACAGTTGGTGTCAGTCACACCTATGTGAAGAGGAGTCCACTGCCTCCCAAATAAGTCTAAATCAATTGTATGTCACAGAACTGATGTTATTTGCTGAAGAAGTATGTTGTTCATCTTGCATGAATGAGCAGTTTACTCCCAAAGCTCCTCCCATCATACTTCCTTTCACACCTGCTTTCATTTCATTTCACCCTGGCATCTCAAGTCTTTGTTTTTGATCGTGATCAACTAAACCACACAGAATTTCTCTTTCCCCGATATTAGAGAAACCCAACTGGTTTTGATTGTGAGCCTTCTGATGCAATCTTTTTGGCACACAGGAGATCAATGTGGAGTTTCACTCACACAGTCAGAATGAATGCATTAATTTGAATGCATATCTCATCTATATCTGTTATGTATGTGTCTTTGAATATTGATGCTGTTTTGCTTCTGGAATTATTCAGATTTACTGTATCTGTCATCCTGATTGCAGAATGAATACACTCATTTAAATATTCTGCACTGCACCAGCTTCTTGTCTATAAATATGCAGAGATATTTATGTTAATGTGAAACAGCTGAGGTACATTCCTTCCTTCTCCTCCTTTTGCCTCCTTTCCTTAATTCCTCCATCCCTGTGATCCACGCAGACTTCCACAACCTTTACCTTGATTCCTAAATACTAATTCCCATGGCTAAATTCCCACTATGTAATTATCCTGCCTACCTCATTTTTAGTGTTAGCTCAACTGAATCCAAACCGCTTTTCCCCTCTGGAACAAAACTTTTTTTTCTTTGCTTTTGTTACCTTGTGAGTAAGCTGGAAACCCATTTACCATTGTGAATACCTGGCATGACATCAATAAGAGTGAATTAAAAAACATCTCTTGGTTTATAAATAAGTTTCTCCAACTGACATTGCTAAGAAATCTTAGCACTTTTAAAATTTATTTACCTGACTCAATAAGGGAAGTATTTGTTTTTAGTTTCCTTAAAAAGAATCTTAAAAGAAAGAGAAGTATCTTTTTAACACACTATGTTTAAATGAGAGCTACAAAAAATGATGTCAGAAAGTTGGATACATTTCAAAAAGATACAAGCTGTTAATATTTTTTCCTTTTCCTCTGGCTCATGTAGCCTTCATCTCTTATAGGATTAGGGGGAAAAAAAGTTGGCAGGTACTGAAAATTGGCTGTGAAAGTCTCCATTCTTTCTCTCAACTTCCCCTGCCACTGGCTGACTTCAACACGGTTGATATCTGCCATCTTCACCGGACCGATGGCGGGAACACCTCATTCACAAGGACCCTGGCAGTGGGTCTAAGTCATCACTGATCCTCCTTTCTGATATGTCAGCTTTTAAGTTCTTCTTTCATCTTGTTGAGTCTTTTTAATGAAATTTTGTATTTCACTCCCTAGAATCCATCGCCACGCTGAAAGTCTGTTTTTTTCATAATGTCATGCCTTATCTAAACCAGAAAACGGTGGTAAATGCCCTTCCAGACTTTCATTGGCTAAACCATCTTTTGAATCACCATTACTTCCCCCCACCCCAAATAAAAACTGTCTTTTATTTAAACCCTTGTATCCACAGGGGGAAAAGGGAAAGAAAGGCAAAAAGGGGCCTAAAGGGGAGAAAGGAGAACAGGGTGCTCCTGGATTAGATGCACCGTGCCCGTTGGTATGTCTGACTTATGCAGCCATCTCCGGGTGTCCCATCTGGAGGCTGAGCTGGGAGAGGAGCAAGCTGGAGGGGCCGTACCAGCGCAGTTCTGACTGGGTCTATTTTCAAAAGACAAAAAGCATTTGATTTTGTTATGGGATCAGAGCCGATTACCAATGCTGTGATACTTTGAGGTGGACAGCAAAGGGACCCACCCATACATATACATGCATCCACTCTCCTGATTGGGGTCTTTTAACGTAGACTTTAAGATCCCTCAGGTTGCCCTGGGGTGTGCCACCCCTTGCCTCTGGCCTCCAGCTCTTCTTGGGTTTCTCAGCAATCAAGGATTGATGTGCATCCAGGGCGTGAACGCGGGATCAGAGGAGGAACCGGGACTGTTCCCTCCCGCTCCCCAGAGCGGGTCCAGGTGCCCAGACAAGCCCTGCTTATAGGACCACATCAAGCCCTGTTTTTTTTGTCCAACCTCGCTGGCTGTTACCTTTCCCTTCAGAGTTGCTCCTCTCCCAGTCTTTTGTTATCGTGGTTATTTCTTTAGCAGAATTTGTGCTCAAGTGATTTCTTCTGTTTAGTAACGTTATGAGTTAATCTTTACAAACAGGGATTCCGTGGCGTTAAGGGGGAAAAAGGGGAGCCAGGCCAGCCTGGCCTGGATGGGCTGGATGCCCCTTGCCAATTGGTACAGTATTTCTCTTTCCTACCACCCTGCATGCCATTCCTTTGTTTATTACGTATTCATCCCTCTCAGTGTAAAGTGGTACTTCCAGAGCAAGCTTTCCATGATAAACACACCACATGCATGTGCATGAGTAGCTCCTTCAGTGACTCTGCAGAGTGAAGAGGGCATGCGCGCGTTTCAGTCAGCGACTGCGAACTAACCTCCTGACGTTGTTCTCACAGCTGACATGGCCGCCATGTCTGTGTTCCGGGGAATGTCCATTTATCCAGTAACTATTTCAAGATGACATTAAAAGGACATTAAAAAAAAGTAAAGATACAGCTAGGCTTTAACTTTGGGTTTTTCCCTTAAAGTTGGCTTTTTTTCTTTACAAGAAATAAAGGCATTTTTGCCACTTCCACTAAATTTCTGTCAGGCTGTAAATAAGGCCAAACCTACAAAGTTAAGCTTCTGTGGTCAAGATTTAACCAGTTTGAGGGAATGTTAAGAGACCATAGAGACGAAAACCAAACTTCTTGAAGCTTCTAAAGGTGGTAATAGTCTGTAGCCCATACCCTCTTCTTTGTCACATAACCTTTTCAATTTAATGGCCTCTCCTTTTGAAACTCACTTTCCTAAAGTAGAAAGATCTTCCCTACCTCCATTTGGCATGAACTCAAAATCCTTCTTACACTAAAATCTAAAATTCTACTGGGTGATCCTTCTCCTTGTACCAATCTGGCATTACCAATTTTTTCCCAAATATAAAGTCATTTTAAGGTGTTCTTTTTTTTTTTTTTTAGCAATTAAAAAGAAAGTATATTCTGACTTTCTGAGATGTAAAGAAACATTTTATTATTGTGTTGATGGTTATATTTGGTCTGCATGTTCTTATATTATTCTTAAGTACTAAAAGATAAATTTATGCTTCTCAAGTCTTTTAAGAGATTGCATAATAGAAGAAATTTTTATTCAGTCAATAATTGCAGTTAGAAGATTTCAATATGATGTGCCCAGTCTTTTATTTTGTTTGCTTGATATTGACAATAAATAATATTTTACAATCATTTTGCTGGGAGAAAACACAAGCATGCTTCATAGTATGTCAGTTCTTGTCTTATTTATATCATTTGTATCTGAAGAGTGCTTACACCTTAAGTGAAAATAAATTTTGCAACATTTAAGAATCTTTTGTTTATTCAGGACTTGTTAATTGGCTTCTGAAGAATTTCAATTAAAAAACTGACAAAGACTCTGGATAAAATTTTACTGTAAAGATATAGACAATACTTATCTTTTAATCCAATCAATTTAATGTTCTACTTTTTCTGCTTTCAATCTAGAAAAGTTGAAAAATACACCATGTGAAGAGCTATAAACTTCAGATAGAAATGGTTCATCACTGATTACTCATCATTATCATGCATTTAGCCATAAAACATAGTGACCAGGAAGAGAAGTTATTTTCATTTATTGAATAAAGATAATTATAAAGTGCATCTTAATGAAATTAACAGAAATAATACAGATTTATTATCTAAAGATATAACTAAGTAAACCACTAAGTTTTACAAATCATTGTTCAACATTAAGGATGAATATTTTTACATTTTATTTATTTGCAAAATGTGTACTCACTTTGGAAAACATTTGAATTTTCTTCATTTTAACTAGTGTTGGGTAGTCTATTGGGGGTGGATAAAAGATGCCTGTGACTAAAGCCACCTAACAGCTATAAATCCATTTTTAAGCCTCTGAGCTTATTAATTATGAAGTATGATCACTTTTGTGGAAGCTGAGAAATTTTTATTCTTCTTTTTAAAATAGGGGCCAGATGGATTACCCATGCCTGGCTGTTGGCAAAAGGTAGGTATTATGGAGTTATTTCTAAAAGAAGCACTCTTCCTTTCTCTTCACCTGGCCTAGCCCTTTCCATTTAGAACAGATTTTTTTTTTTTTTAATTTGACATTCCTGAAATGTGTATGGGTATTAAAAAGCAAAAGATTCCATCTCTGGAGTACCTTTTGATGGTGTTTACTGCTGATTTACTTCTAAATGGATGAGTGAAAATAGTACCTAGCAAACGCTGTAATTTGTACCTCTCCACATTTAATCTTTTCTTCAGGATGGAAAGGGGCAGTGCATCTTGACAATGGTTTGCTTGTGTCAAAATTCTTTTCCTCACACTGTTTAAAATTGTTCTTAATTGTGATTCCTTTTCTATTTATACTCAATTACTTAGATAAAATATGCAAATACATGGTAGAACCCTGTCAATCAATATTAGTCACAAAGCTGAGAAAGCAGAAAATGTAAGAATGACTTTTTCTTCAAAGATGCCTTGATTTATTTAGGAGAATATGGTTATATTTAAGTGGATGTACTTTATGATAAGCAGTTTGCTCTAGACTCTACATCTGGCCACCCATAGTCACTGTGTATATATCCAGTAGAGAAGGGAACTTATTCCTCATAGAGAACCTGTGTACAAAGGCTGTGTGATAAGCCCTTTCATATAGGTGACATCACTTTATTTAATCCTCATCATAATCCTATAGGGTATCACTGGACTTTCCATGTGACTCAGTGGGAAAGAATCCGCCTGGCAATATTGGCAGGAGATGCAGGTTCAATCCCCGGGTCAGGAAGATCCCCTGGAGGAGGAAATGGCACCCGACTCCAGGATTCTTGCTGGGAAATCCCATGGACAGAGGAGCTTGGTGACATAGCTGGGCACCCAGCACAGGGTATTATTAGCCTCAGTGACGCTGATGAAGAAAGTGAAATTCAGAAAGGTTAACACTTCCAAGGGCACAGACCTAGTGTGTAACAGAGCTAGAAGTAGGCAGTGGAAAGCAGTGGCAGAACTGTAAGAAGGGAAGAGGTCTGTGTGCTGTGCTGTTCAGAGAACACCAAACCTTTACACTGTATCGGTGCAAACCTCAGCATAAGGCACTGTGTGGGTGCGACCTAAGGTTAAAGGGATTCCACTGATGCGAAAATGAGCTGAGGGAAGTGTGCATGCTCTTTCATCATTCTGAATTTTTTCCTCTAACATGTGTGGCTTATTCAGTCATTTTTTAAAAAAATTTATTGAAGTATAGTTAATTTAGTGTATAATATTGTGTTCATTCCTTCTGTACCACATTGATTCAGTTATACACATGCATATTCTTTTTCATATTCTTTCCCATTGTGATTTATTGCAAAATATTGAATATAGTTCCCTGTGGTATACTGTAGGACCTTGTTGTTTATCGTTTTTCAGGCAGGTTTCACAGGCAAAACTGTAGGACGGCAGAGAGACGTGGAGAGACAGGACTCTTATTCACCTCTCATCTCATCAACTCTGTTGGTGAGGAGATCCTGTGAAACTCACTCTTGCTTAATACTTTCACACCCCCTTGGCCAGAGAAAGAAAAGCCTCCTCTCCCAGTAGCGTCATTTATTCAGTAGCTTCCCATACTCCACTTTCAGCCTGTCAGACCACTAGCTCCGTCACATCGGAGGTCAGCTGGGTCTTGGGAAGATGATCAGTCTTCTTCACCTGAGAAAACTATCCTTTCACTATCCTTTCATAACCCCTGTTTTCAGAATTTTTAATACCATCCTGAGCTGGAATTACCATATGCTCTTTAACCTTGGCCCTGTAATCTGATCCTGTCATGATTTTTTAATCCAGTCATCCGAACACTTTACATGGAGGGAGATGTGAAAGGCCTACCTTATTCAGCCTCTGACTCTACTCAGAACTGGGGTTCATGTCATTTTCAGCCACTTCTAAACTATGTCCCTTTTGTAAAGGCATAAAAATAATGGCAACAAGCAAAGGATTCATCATCTTGTTGGTTCATAAAATGGCCAAATCTAGTAATATGAGCTAATGTGAGTTGCTCAGAAAATCAGAAATTTCCCTTTTAGGTACTTATTTTTCCACAGAATATATACTATGCCCTATATAAGATTAAGGCTCTCCTAAATCTAGCCTCTCTTTATATAAAGAATATACACATTTAAATCAATTAGACTTCAATAAAATTTTTAAATGGTAAAAAAGAGAATAACTCAGTGATAAAGCTTCAATATTGCTTACCACATTCCCCAACACAATCAAATGCAAACCATTGTGATCATCCTCTCCCAACATCTTCCTGCACCAAAAAGAGAGAAAGGAAACAATTAGACAGAGTTGGTAGAGGCAAACTATTAAATTTAGAATGAATAAGCAAGGTCCTACTATGTAACACAAGAACTATATCCAATCTCCTGGGATAAGCCATAATGGAAAAGAATATATTTTGAAAGTGCATGCATGGGTAAAATTGAGTCACTTTGCTGCACAGCAGAAGTTGGCACAAATTGTGAACCAACAATACTTCAATTAAAAAAAAAAATTAGAAAAATGAAATGTTCTCAGATTTCTCCTGTGGTCAACTTGGCCATCTCAAATATGCTGTTGGTCAAATCAAATTAGTTTTTAAGTGATATTATTAAAAGAAGGCCGGTAGATTACTTAGTCCTGTTTTAGTGGACCACTTTTTTGAATATTAAGTTTAGTAGTCTCTAGAGTGATGCAGGTTCAAACCCTGAGTTGGGAAGATCCTCTGGATCAGGAAATGGCAACCTGCTCCAGTATTCTTGCCTGGAAAATCCCAGGCAGAGGAGCCTGGCAGGCTACAGTCCATGGGGTCACAAAGCATCAGATATGACTGAGCACGCACACACAGTCTCGGGAGCACAGTGATAAATGTTTGACTGAAAATTCAGATTGTAACCCCAGTAGAAAGCACTGCGATTAACGAACAAGTCCTATTGTTTTCATGCTACTCTCAATAATAATTTTTTTCATGTAAAACTGTTTGATCTTTATTTAAATTACTTTTATTTCTAGATATAGTTCAGTTATCTGTATTTGGAGAATAATGATGTATCAATTCACATTGTAATTCGTACAGTGAGTAAAAGGCAGAACTCATGGTTCAGAAAATCCTTACAAGCTATTTAAGGTATCATCTGTCCTTATCAAGAGATTAAAAACCACTTAATAGGAAAAATACCTGTAGCCTTCACATTTTAAAATGTTTCGTGAAATTTTGTTTTTTCAGATAGGGCAGGCTTGCAACAGAATCTTCCTAAAGTAAGGTGACAGATTTTTTAAATTAAGTTTTAAAATCTGGTGGGAAAAAAGAATCTTTAAAATTCTGGAGACTATTTACAAAACACTGGTTTCTCAAAAAATGTATTTGTTTGAAATTTGAGATGAGTGGGAGTGTGGAGAAAAGAAGAATACTTCCTGTACACATTCTCTGACCTTAGCACGATGCAAGTAACACTAAGTGAACTTCATTGCTAGGGATCACAGAGGACCCAGCCTCTTAAGCATACTTAATATAGCGTCTATTTTTACTGGAGAGAAAAAAGCAAATATTTTTAATTAGTGAAATGAAGATGACTCAGGATGAGCCACCATTGTGATGGGGAGATGAGAGATCTTTATCATTGTCCTCTGGACATTCTACTTTTCTCACTCATTTTTCTTTTGAGAGAAAGTCAAGCATGTCACCAAGATCTGCTCTATAAGTTATACCTCAAAGACTTTTGTTCTTCTGTTCTCTCAGACTTAAAACTTCAGCTCCAGGGCAACCTTAGTAATTATGGCTGCCCAGAATGAGGAACCAGACTTTTCTAGATCTTGAGATCACAACAGAACCTGTCATACAGCTTGAAGACTTGACAACAGAGGTCGGTCCCGCACACTCTTCACAGCAGGGCCGGGCCGGAAAGAGGAGATAAGAACCCAAGGACAGTAGACTGTTACAGTTGAGTGTCAGTGAAAGAAGTGGTGTCATTGCACTTGTGTTTTAATGCTTGGAGACGATTACATAAGCCATACATAGAACATGTATTTTAATTATGGTATGTCTGTGATAAAATTCTAATTTTCTGCTTTCCCAGAATAGTTACTGAGACAAACACTTCCCACAGACTTCTCAGTAGCAAAATAAAAATGTGGGTTGAACCTAGGATAAAATGTTTGATGAGTTTTAGAAAAGTAATGTATATGACATATCAATTGACTCATTGATTTAAAAAAAAACAAAAACTTCTATTCAGGGTTCTACCAGTTTTCTTAAAATAAAAGCCATTTGGGAGTTTTTATCCTAAACTACTAATTCTCTATCTTTCTCTTTTTTGTTGTTTTCCTGCAGTGATGAATCTAACCTTCCGAGCATGACGTTGTGTATATAATGGTCCACTTTTTATATTTATAGTTGAAATTGGATTGCAGATTGTACAAGTCTGAGATATGTTTACACGTAGCTGCTTCTTCCTGTTTGCTGTAGTACACACATCCATCTTTTCTTCCCTTACATCTAAAATCGGGCAAGATGTGAAACCAGTAAGAAGCCTGCAGAAAATATAGATCAGTATCTCTTTATCTTATGCGAAGATATGTATTTATATGGACCCAGTGATAGGAATTGATTGTTCTTGCTATTTTCTTACCTTGGGCTTGTTAATTGCATGGGCAAAAAGCACCATGAGATAGTTTACATGAAACTGTGACCAAATATGAACTCAAAGCTATGAAAACATACCATACTGACTGATTTTAGAGTTTATCATCACAGCCCTGCTCACCTTTGCTGTTCATACCCACACACCCATTGAAACTGACTAAAAAAGCATGACCGTGTGCCAAGCCCGCTTGCTGTGCAGCTTCAGATGCTAGCATGCCACGTGATGAGTCATTTGATCACAACGGAGCTTTTATTTCTTTTGTCATCTCAAGGGGGTTACACCGTGGCTTATTGCCAAAAAGTGATAAGGTGGCGGAGAGCACACACACAAATGGTCTTGTATTTTACGGGCGCTGCGGTCCCAGCTACGGATCTTCAGCTTCCAGTATTGTGGGCTCACGTGGCCTCCTTGGTTAAAACGTCCAGGGGCCGAGCTGGTTGCTGACACCAGTTTTCCTTGGGCTCCCCTTGGCAGTGAAGACAAGGAGAGAGGATTGGTTCAGCCTCCTGCGCTGTCTCTCGTGTGACCAAGTAGAAAAGAGGTTTACAAAAAGGCAGGCACCCAGAATAGTGGACTTTTATTTTTTAAATAAACCAAATTCCAGCAAGTGCTAAAATGGGTGCATTTGGAAAATAACAGAGGCATACAGCACTTCTTTGGGGTAGGAGGTTCTTGTAATGGCAGTCCCTGTTCCTGAAGACAAAGCATGTGTGTACATCTCACGAAAGCTTGGGTTGCTGAAGAAATAACAAATCCCAGGAAAGGGGTGGATGAGACAACCCTTCCTGAAGATGTGGGAGAGTTCACCCTGCATTACCTACAGAAGCTGGTGTGAGAGCTTCCCTCCCATCCAAGATCCAATCCGTGCTAAACGTTTTCTACGAACTTCTAGAAACAGATATTTTCCATTCTTTTTAATACTTTTCTCTTTTAGTCCCAGGAATATTCAGGAAACTTTTTTTTTTCAGCTTTTGTCACATTTATTTTGAACAATTGTTTTTTTTCCTTCAAAGCCTTGCAACTTGGTATATCAATGGTCCAGATGAGCTTTTGCTAACTTCTCTCTTGTTCTGAATAATTGAGGAGAATATAAAAGAAGCTCCACTTTCAGTTCGATCATTGTAAAGCATCAAAGTTAAGCCATTTTTCAGGACTTTTTGACTTTTTTTGTAGGATGACTATAACATACATAGTGATTATCAGTTAAGATAAAGTCAAGATTTGGTCACATTTGATAGTATTAACTCATTTCTATTTCTTGTAGTTCTATTGAGATCTAAGTTGTATCTATATTTAGATTTCTTTTATCTTTTTTATATTTCTAAATGTTTGTCTTATGCACAGACCAAATCTGAGATCTCAGAAAGCTGTGAAATATAGTTGCCATTAAGAGTATTTTTTCAACTACTTGCTCAAAAGTTACCTAACTGTATTACACTGAGCATTTCTTTGCACAGTAAAGAGTTGCTAGCGTGTTTTGAAATGACTTGTTCTAGTGGAAGGGTTACATTAGGAGGAACATCATCAATGAACAGTCACTCTTTCAACCCATTGGACAATATAATTTCTCATTTCAGGCCACTTTGTTGGAAATTTTCTGGTTTCATGTATAGGTTTTCACCAGCAGAGGGGAAATTACCTCACCATTGGCTTCTGGTGACAACAGTTAGGATATGATTGTAAGACAGGGATCCTAAGATCCTTATGATCTCTTTCAGATTATTTAACCAAATGCTCAGTTACACAAAATGCCTTCTTTTTGCTTCGATTACGTTTTGGAGAATTGAAAGATGTTTGAACGAATCTATCAATCAAGTTGGTAACATTTTTAGTAACATTCCACACTCCGAAACCAATTTAGCCTTTTTCGAACAAAAGAGGGCATTTTCTACCCATCTCTTGTATGAGCTGGCTAGGATATGGTGTTTTTTCAATGTCTGAAAAAATTTGTCTTAAATGGTTTGGAAAAATGAACTAAAGCGGGTAAAGCTACAATCTCTTCAGGAAAACAAACAGTAGTGTCTTGAGAAAAATCTGGTGGCTATATTTCTTCCTATCTATCTTTCTTCCTACTCCTCTAGCAGAAAGAGGAATTGAGATGGATCACTACTTAAAACTTGCACAGCTTCAAAAGAGAATACCTCAACATCAAAAGAGAAACATTTCACGTACAAAAAATATATATATTTTTTAAACACAGCCCTTTAGAATACTGTTCTATCCTATATGTAAATTGAGGTTTTGCTCCATAACTGATTTGACAAAATTGATTTTTATTCCATGATTAAACTATCAATATATTTATTTCTTTGGGGAAAACCAAAGGACCGTGGTCCTCCTCTTTGTTCCATGGAATTACTAGGTCTTAACCGCCATGCATAACCTTCAGCTTTTGTTATTAAAATATTTAAATCATCCATTTTGTTATCAACGTAGAAAATCCGCAAGTAATTGCTTAATGAACTCATGAATGTGTCCGCTGATATATGTGTTGGCAGATACATATCTTTCTTTAAGTTTTCTTTCTTTTAATTTTTCATTGGATAGAAGATTAAGAAAAAATACATGAAAGACACATTGGAAATAAGTCAAGATCAGGTTCTATTTCTGATAAGCATCTTTAAAGAATGTCAAATTGGTATGTGTTTTAGATTTTAAGTTGTTTTCCATTTATGTTGGTGCTAATGTATTTCTTTTTCTTTATGGAAAATGCAATTCTACTATGGATAATTTCATTTCTCTGTTTAATAGCATTCCTAAACTGTTAGTGTGTGATTTTAATTTTAAAGTTTATGGATTTACTATAATTATGGTTCAATGACCAGTCTTTCTTAATGTAAAAGAAAACAAAACAGCGTACCCTTAGATGATGCGTGTTTATTTGGATGGTGAATCCTCTTATTTCATGTTCATTTCATGTACCATATGCCTTTATCACCTTTCATCTTTTAGCTTATATAATTTGATCGAGTGACAGAACCAACATTAGACAAGTCTGCATACATTCATAGAGTACCTAACACATAAATATGCTGAAATTTTTCTTCTAGTTTTCATTTTCATTATGAAAAGCAGTCATGAAAGGTTTTTCTTTCTTATTTGATTTCATAGAAAACATGAGAATATCTTTAATTTCTACCAAAAATTATCTGTTCTTAAACCCTGTGCATGACGTTCTGATGGGACAGTAAGAACTCCGATTCACCCAGTAGTTCAATCTATATATGCTTTGTCTACAACATATATATATATATATATATATATATACACCTCTCTGCTAGTTTGGAAATAATCAGCATGATCAAATTAATGGAAAAATTAACTGGCATCATATCTTTATCACTTAGAAAACATGCTTAATTTTCCAAAGTTTTATTTTTAATGTTTCTGTTGTAGCATAAAAAGTTAACACAATATTTCATTCTTTTTTTTTTACCATTATATATAATCTTGCCCAGAAATAAGCAATGCTTGTTAAGGTGGATGATATTTTTATGTCTCCTAATAAATGATCATAGGAACATGCAGATATTGATATTTGAAATCTTGTTTTTCTCTACTTCTTGATAATGAATTTATATTAATAGTTACTATTACCAAAAATGAACTTTAAAATTTTTTACCAAAACAAACAAAAACCTTGCTATCTCTAAAAAGTCAGGACTACAACAACTTAACCTTATATTCTCAAAAATAATGATTAAGAACAGTCACTTGTGATTCTGGCTGTTAAAACAATTCATTCCTAATGGAATTAACATACTTGACCAGTTATGATTCAGCTAAGTTATTTTAGAATATAAAGACCTTCAATCCCTAATCTTTTCCATTTTTGTTGAAATAGCTTCATATCAGCTGGATTTACTATATGCCATAGCAGAGATACCCTTACAACTTAAATTTTAAGTGGGTTTTGTTTTTGCTAATTCAATACTGAAATATTTTAATGGCATTTCTCATTTTTTAATGTATTTAAATGCAGAAGTTATCCTATGCTGCTTATTGACAAAATTGTCCTTTGGGGAATAAGACTTTTTCAACCTGACCTTTTACATTTGATTTACTGATAACAAAGTACCAACATTTCTCAAAATGCAGTGGATTTTCTCATATATATCAGAAATATTAATAAATTGGATTCACTAAAGAATGTCTTACATATTATTGACATTTATGTGAATATTCTTTATACTGTTGTAAATGTTTCATGCAGTTTAATAACATTTTTAAAAGATGTATGTATCTGATTTTCCTTTAGAAAATATATTTTTATTTGTATTTTTTACATTTTAAAGTTCATCTCTATGTGCAGCTATTTTTATATTGCCAAAAAAAATCACATAAATACAAAATGAGAGAAAATGCAAAAAAAAAATATTTTGGCAAGCATTACACTGCATATTTTTCTTAATGTTTTGTGGGCCAGTCTCATATAATTGATTATTCTAAGAATGTGTTGTGTCTTACCACTGTAAATATGGCACAAACCTGTTTTTCTTGGTAGTGTAAATAATTGAAAGATTGAATTCTCCCTGTTTGATTTCTTGTTTCATTTCACTATCATTTCTCCAGCTGAGATTACTGAATCAAAAGACACAAATGGTTTTTGATTTGCAGCCTGGAGATAACTGCCTTGTGTTCAGTTTCTAATTTGTTTTTATTTGCTTTTTTAACTTGTTTTCAGGGTTCCTAGTTTGTGAGAAGTTGATCTTCATAATTATTTTTACACTATTTATGACTTATTTTCATAATGTAAAAAGTGTGTAATTATTACAATATTAATCCAAACATGGTCATGAATTGTATTGTTATAAAGCTTTATTGATGTTCACGAACACCTTGGTCTGTCTTCTCTGATTTAAACACGGTCCATGAAGAATTTTATTCTACTTTTCTACAGTATTGTAACACTACCATTCAATTTAGTGCTTGGTTACAGTGATTTTCTACCAAGAAAAAAAGACATACTTTCTGTTAATTAGATAGTGAAAACTATACTGAGCTTCTCCTCCAAATTCCCTTTTCTTCCAGAATTATTCATCTTGAATTAAACTCCCTTATATTCAGCTGACTCTTATCTGTACCACATCAAATCAGGGATTAGAATGTAGTATGTTTTCCATTATGGTTTATTACAGGATATTGAATATAATTCTTTGTGCTATACAGTAGGACATTGTTGTTTATCCATTCTATAAGTAATAGTTTGCATCTGCTAATCCCAAACTCCCAATCCTTCTTTTCCCCATCCCATCCCCCTTGGAAACCACAAGTCTATTCTCTGTCTGTGAGTCTGTTTCATCATTATCTTCATTTGTGTCATATTTTAAATTCCACATATAAGTGATAGCGTATGACATTGTCTTTTCCTGACTTACTTTGCTTAGGGTGATAATCTCTAGGTCATCCAATGTCACTGCCAATGGCATTATTTCATTCTTTTTTATGATTGAGTGATATTCTGCTACTCATGCTCTATATCCATTGTATGTATATACCACATGCTCTATATCGCCTGCCAATGGACATTTAGGTTGCTTCTGTGTCTTAGTTTTTGTCAGTAGTGCTGCTATGAACCTAGTGTTGCATGTATCTTTTTGAATTATAATTTTGTGTGGGGGCTTCCCTGATGGCTCAAATGGTAAAAACATCCACCTGCAATGTGGGAGACCCTGGTTTGATCCCTGGGTTGGGAAGACCCCTTGGATGAAGGCATGGCAGTCCGCTCCAATATTCTTGCCTGGAGAATCCCCATGGACAGAAGAGCCTGGTGGGCTAGAGTCCATGGGGTCACAGAGAATCGGACATGACTGAGCGACTAAGCAGACACATGCCCAGGGGTGGGATTCCTGAATCATATGGTAGCTGTTTTTAGTTTTCTGAGGAACCTCCATACTGTTCTCCGTAGTGGTTGCACCAGTTTACATTCCCACCAACAATATATCTCCTGCTTTTCTTTCTCATTTTCTTTTGCCAGATCTTTCCCCTCTACCTGACCATTAAATGATAATCCTCAGGATTCTGACCTCCATGCTTCTTTTTCTCTTCTCCACCATATTTTTTTCTCCAGGAAAGCTCATTTACTCCCGCAAAGGTCAAGTTATTATCAGCAATGCAGATTTTCTTCTGACTTCCAAACCAACTATTACAGACAAGTCTACCTGGATGTCCCACAGGCCGCCCTCATCTTCACACCTGATTCTCTTCCAAGCTTCCATAGCATAGTGAATGTACTGTCCCCTACCTGCCCTCTAAGCAAACATGATGGAAGCATCAGAATCCTTCTAGATACCACCTGCCTCTCATTACCCACCCGCTGCTGCGCACAGGCAGCATCTCATTACCAAATCCCTTCAATTCTATCTCCCTAATATCTTCTGAGATCCACCTCCTTTGTCCTCATCCCCATTACCATTGCATCCATCTAGACTCCCCCCAGTTCTTTTGGGGGGACTTTTAGAAGAACCTTCTAAATGGCCTCCCTGCCTCTAATAACCAACTCCCCTCCACCTCATATTCCATGTCACTCTGACAGTGATGATAGATTTAAAGAAAGCAAATATGGCCATGTCTTATTTATGAATTTATCTTTCTATTTCATTTCCTATAGAATCTGAAGTAAATTAAACAAACACTTATAAAGAAATTAAATACATACATTTAAAAATAACCAAGGAAACCAGACTTAAACAAAGTTCGAGGTCACAAAGAAAGTTGTAATGAAAAGATATGAGTTAAAATTGTGTGACTCTGAGCTTCCTGGTGTCCATAACAAAAAAATAAGAAGTATGTCAATAATATGTTTACATCATCTGTAAAGTGAAAATACTACTTCCTCAAAAGAATCAAAGCTGATTGACAAAAAATACCTTATGTGAGATTTCTCATGGAGGGTACTATTGTTTAGGGCACAACTACAATGAACATAGCAGATTTTTGTAATGTTCTTCATTATACATCAAGTGCATGTGCCAAAACTGTCAATGAAAAAAGTGATTCAGAAAACTAACCACACCATTCCCTTGCTTAAAATCCTCTGTGGCCCCCTATTATCATGCAGATATTTACTTGGAAATAAAGTACCAAGCCCTTTGTGATCCCACTCTGCCTAACATCATTTCCTGCTGGTCAGCAACCCTCACCCCATGTTAAACCATATGAGGATCCTTTTGCCTGCTTCCCAGGCCTGAAACAGTCTCCATCCCATCCTCACCATCCATCTGAAGAATTCTTGCTCTTTTTTTAATTTTTTGCAGCTAGGTAAGCTGACCTTCCTTTTTTCCCCATGGGGGCCCAGTGTGCAATAGCCACAAACAGCAGCCTCCTTGGCGGTGTATGCAGCCTGTGGCCTGCATGGGCTGCCCTAAGGGGCCTTGGAGACAGCCCTTCTGGTGGACATTTATAGTCGGCATCTATCTCCAGTCTAGGCTCCAGAAGGGTATGCGTGGCGCCTTTGGAAAGCCCCAGGGCACAGTAGCCATTAACCAAAACATTATGTCCATCCACACTAAGCTGCAGAACAAGGAGCATGTGGTTGAGGCCCTCTGCAGAACCAAGTTCAAGTTCCCTGGCTACCAAAAGATCCACATCGCCAAGAAATGGGGATTTACTGAGTTTCTTATGGGTGAATTTGAAAACATGGTGGCAGATAAGCAGCTTATCCCAGACGGCTACAGGTCAGATACGTCCCTAATCATGACCTCTGGACCGATGACGGTCTCTGCAGTCAGGAGAGCCTTAGTGCCGTCCCTTCCTCACTCAGAGTTTTTGTTGTGTGCTCGGTCGTGTCCGACTCTTTGTGACCCCATGGACTGTAGCCTGCCAAGTACCTCTGTCCATGGAATTTTCCAGGCAACAATTGGAGTGGGTTGCCATTTCCTACTCCAGAGGCTCTTCCTGACCCAGGGATTGAACCCATATCTCCTGTGTCTCCTGCACTGGCAGGCGGATTCTTTACCGATGAGCCACCTGGGAAGCCCCCTCCTTAAGCATCAGTTCAGTTCAGTTCAATCACTCAGTCGTGTCTGACTGTTTGCGACCCCATGAATCGCAGCACGCCAGGCCTCCCTGTCCATCACAAACTCCCGGAGCTTACCCAAACTCATGTCCATCGAGTCAGTGATGCCATCCAGCCATCTCATCCTCTGTCGTCCCCTTCTCCTCCTGCCCCCAACCCCTCGCAGCATCCTTAAACATCAGTTAGTTCAGTTGCTCAGTCGCGTCCGACTCTTTGTGACCCCATGAATCGCAGCACGCCAGGCCTCCCTGTCCTTAAGCATATCCACCAGTAAATCCTACTTTTCTGTCAAAGAATTCTTGCTCTTTCAAGACCCAATCCATGTGTCAACATCCCAAACACCCCTTCCTGCCCACTTTAAATTCTCCATCTTCTATGCTCCAATAATTACTTTTATTTGTCACTGCTGAAAGACTTATCAAGTTGTTGATAATTACATGTTTATCTCTCTCTTCTACTAGATGGTGTACCGAAGATGAACCCAATTTTTATAGATTTTCCGTAAATATTTTTAAATGAATAGATGAGAGACAAAAGTTACAAAAACAACAAACTCACTTAGACTTGCCTATTTTATTAATGTACACAATGGATAAAGCACCCATCTTTCCTGGGCAATAGAAATGTTTTTGTTCAATGAGGTGACTCTGGGTGGGCTCCTGGATGGGGACTGATCATCAGAAAGACCAAATCATGATTAGACACCTTGGAATTTTCAGGCCTAATCCCCCATTCTTATGAGAAAAGAGAAAGGCCTGAAATGGAGTTAATGTCTTTGATGAACCACCATAAAATTCTAATAGTATGGGGTTCAGAGAGCCTCTAGGTTGGTGAATGCATGGAGATTTGGGGAGACTGGCGGACCCTAAAAGGGCATGGAAGATCTATGCCCTTCCCACATACCTTCTCATATGCATCTCTTCCACCTGGCTCTTCATCTATATCCTTTTATAGTCAATTAATAATAAGTAAACTTTAAAAAAAAAATTCTCTGACCTTACCTCTCATCATTCTCTCTCCTGTAGTTTTACAACCTGCCCTTGTCTTTCAGTTCTTCAACCAAGCTCTTCTCTGTCACTTCCAGAGCCCCAGTCTGTCACTTTTTCATCCCTTCTTCACCTAAAACCCCACTTCACCTCCCTAACTCTTATGTACCCTTCGTGTCTCAATTTAGACATTCTTACCTCTGTGCTTCCTTTGCATTTTGGATTTGATTTCTCACAGCACTCTCATGGTGCTCTTCCACAGAGAGTCTGTGTTGTTTACTCATTAGTCCTCAATGTCCAGCACAATGCCTGGCAGGGAGTTGGCACTCAATAAATATCTGTTGAATAAATAAGTGGAAGAAAGCAATAACCCAAAGGGATACAGAACAAACCATCCAAGGATATTATGAGCAACTGAGTGTGAAACTATGAAACAGTGAGAATACAATCTTGCCAAAATTGCATGATCATTCCATTAACTCGGACATGATAACATAGTTCTATAGGCCTGTTCTTTTCTGTTCTCTTACATCAATATTGAATCAATATCAACATCAAATAGTGAAAGCAAAAAGGACTTAAGGGATCTATTCCTTATTTCTTTTGGACCAAGTTGTGTTCTCTAGAAATATCATATGAACTAGTAATGGGTATTCCACACACACACAAAAAAAAATTAAATATAAGAATATGTACTGTAATGTCCATGAAAAGGATAAAGGATACAGTCTCCAGAGAACACTTTGGAAAATGCTGCTCTACAATAGTGTTTGATCTAAATCAACACCTGCCACGGCTCAGACATGCAGGCAGTCCGCATGCCTCGTGTCTTGTCTTGTAGCTGTCAGTATTTCTATCACAGGGGCTGCTCCAAGAAGCGACTCTATTCAAAGCTGTCCTCGTCCATAACACCTCACTCTTTGGCATGCTTTTCCATTCCACCTTTTCATCTTCATTGCTATCCTCGATCCTCGCTCACATCTCCACTCTAAAATGTACCGGGATTCGCTTGAATTGGAACTTGATTTGAGTGTCGACTCAAATCTATCATTCAAGGCAATGACAAGATCCAAGAGTAATAAAGTCCCATGTGGAAAATGTGTTTCAGCAGAGCACATAATAGGCAGCCAACCAGACACAAACTTTTCTATCTAATTTATGAGTTTGTACTTAGAAGTGGAAGGGGAGGTTGGAATATGAGAACAAAAAAAGCAGGTGAGCCACGTTTATATTGAACCTGTATATCAAGTCCCAGACTGAACAGATAGGCACATTGATGTTGTCAGACTGTGGAAGAAAGAGCTGTTGACTCCATCTGTGGCTGAAATGATGGGTAGATAAACAAAATATCAACTAGCTGAGTCACATGGTGTTGAATAACTGTGGAGTTTCCTATTCAGCCTCCCTTTCATAAAATATCAGTAAAAACAAACATAAACAAATGCAAGGGATAATGGAAAAATTGGTTTAAAATGTTGGATGAGAGAATTTATCTTTAAAGTTTTCAGTGACGTATTTTGCACTATTGGCTACTTTAAATTTACTGTCCATAATTTACTATCCACAATATATTGTCATAATCAGCTCTCACTTCTCTTTTTTAATTCATCTAACCATTTTAGCAGTGCTCTACAGAGAGTTCCACAACAGTAAAGATACCTTTTCTACTTTAAGGGCCAAAGGACTCATTGATTTTAAAAGAGTACTTTCCTCCCTGCCTCATCACCCCTCCCAAAAATATAAGATGGGGGAAAAAATTCTAATTATGTTATGCTCTTGATACCAGAAAAGAGGGAGGGAGAGAAATACATAACAAAAGAATGGGGAGACTGAAATATAGCTTTTGATAAAATTCAATAGCTATTCCTGATAAAAAATGAAAAGAATTGAGTTTCCTTAACATGAGATAGGGATGACTATATTAGAAACCTATAGCAAATATCTTTCTTTTTTACTTTTTTTTTGGCCATGCCACACAGTTAATAGGATCTCAGTTCCCCAACCAAGGATGGAAACTGCACTCCCTGCATTGGAAGGGCAGAGTCTTAACCACTGGACAACCATGGAAGTCTACATATTTCTTTAAAAAAAACAAAACAGGAACACTTTCTTGGGAATTGCCTGGAAGTCCAATGGTTAGGCCTCTGCACCTTCACTAGAAGGGACCCAGGTTCAATCCTTGGTTGGGGAACTAAGATCCTGCAAGCCATGCCCAGTGACCAAAAAAAAAAAAAAAAAGAATCACCACAATCTACAAATATATTTCTTAATAGCAAAATGTTAAAAACATTTCCTTTAAAATCAAAAACAAGAAAAGGATATTTAATATCACTACTGCTATTTTTGCTTTATTGACTACGCCAAAGCCTTTGTGTGGATCACAATAAACTGTGGAAAATTCTGAAAGAGATGGGAATACCAGACCACCTGACCTGCCTCTTGAGAAATCTACATGCAGGTCAGGAAGCAACAGTTAGAACTGGACATGGAACAACAGACTGGTTCCAATTAGGAAAAGGAGTACGTCAAGGCTGTATATTGTCACCCTGCATATTTAACTTATATGCAGAGTACATCATGAAAAACACTGGATGAAGCACAAGCTGGAATCAGGATTGCCAGGAGAAATATCAATAACCTCAGATATGCAGATGACACCACCCTTATAGCAGAAAGTGAAGAGGAACTAAAGAGCCTCTTGATGAAAGTGAAAGAGGAGAGTGAAAAAGTTGACTTAAAGTTCAACATTCAGAAAACTAAAATCATGGCATCTGGTCCCATCATTTCATGGGAAATAGATGGAGAAACAGTGGAAACAGTGTCAGACTTTATTTTGGGGGGCTCCAAAATCACTGCAGATGGTGATTGCAGCCATAAAATTAAAAGACGCTTACTCCTTGGAAGGAAAGTTATGACCAACCTAGATAGCATATTAAAAAGCAGAGACATTACTTTGCCAACATAGTCAAAGCTATGGCATTTCCAGTGGTCATGTATGGATGTGAGAGTTGGACAGTGAAGAAAGCTGAGTGCCAAAGAATTGATGCTTTTGAACTGTGGTGTTGGAGAAGACTCTTGAGAGTCCCTTGGACTGCAAGGAGATCCAACCAGTCCATCCTAAAGGAGATCAGTCCTGGGTGTTCGTTGGAAGAACTGATTCTGAAGCTGAAACTCCAATACTTTGGCCACCTCATGCAAAGAGTTGACTCATTGGTAAAGACCCTGATGCTGGGAGGGATTGGGGGCAGGAGGAGAAGGGACAATAGAGGATGAGATGGCTGGATGGCATCACCGACTCGATGGACATGAGTTTGGGTAAGCTCTGGGAGTTTGTGATGGACAGGGAGGCCTGGAGTGCTGAGATTCATGGGGTCGCAAGGGTCAGACACGACTGAGCGACTGAACTGACTGACTGACTGCTATTAAACATTGTATTGAAAGTCTCAGTCAATGCAATCAGGAAAAAAATAGTGAAGCAAAAGTATTAGAAAGAAAGAAACAAAACTGCCTGTGTTCCTTGTCTCTGGCTGCTGTAATAAATTAGCAACATTTAGTGGGTTGAAACAACACAAATATATTATCTTACAGTTCCATAGTTTGGAATCCAAAATGGGTCTCACTGTGATAAAGTCAAGGTGTTAGCAAGTCAGCATCCCTTTTTGGTGGCTCTAGAGGAAGAGAAAGACATATCCTTGGATTGTCCAGCTTCTGGTGGCTGTCCGCACCCCTTGGCTCATGGCCTCCTTCCTGTGTCTTTAAAGCCAGCATCAGGCCAACTCTTGAGGCTGCCATCTCTCTGGTTCTTCTTTCTCTGCCTCCCTCTTCCTCTTTTAAGGATCTTTTGATTACAGGCGTCTATCTGTATAATCTAGGATTCACCCTATTGTAAAGTCAGCTGATTAGCAAACTTAATTTTTCTGCATCTTAATTCTCCTTTGGTGTATAGCATAACATATTCATATTTTCCAGAGATTTAGGACACAGACATCTTTGGGGGGGGGGTCATTATTCTGCTCACTACCCTGCCATTATTCACTGATTATTTGAATTATTTGATTATGTATATAAATAAATTTAAAGGAACTACAAATTATCAGATTTTGTAATATTGTCATTTGCTAAAAGTTTTAAGTAGTTATAACACCAATATTTTTTGTAAAATAAAGATGCTATCTATATCTCATACCTTTCTCATGCTATACTAGTAAGGATACTTGAAACTCTTCTCAGTATGGTAATACTTAAATATTTATTGACTTCTATTTGTCTTCAAAATATTAAGCTATTTGAGGATTTCCTGAAAGAGCATGTGACAGGCTGCTATTTTACATACTGCCACATTGAATCCTCATAATGCTGAGAAGTAAATATTATTCTGTCTCTTTTACAAATAAAAAAGCTGAGACTCAGAGAAGTTGGATCACTGGTTATCCAGAAATAAGTGACCGCATGAGTATCTTAATGCAAGACAAACATCGCAGCTCTGGAAAGTCTTACCGCTGTACAGTTCCATCTCTCTGCCCTCTCGGAGGTAACTGCTGCCACTATCACTTCTTCCACCCTGAAATGACACGCTTCCATACGTGACTAGTGACCGTAAACAACAATAGTATCACTTTAAATTTACATAGCATTTTGTATACTTAAACCATTGTCATATCAATTACATCTGATTCTCACGACATACAAGATGAATAACAGTATGTTAATATTTTGTGTGAGAAAAGGATTCAAAGAGGAAGACTGGCCCAGATGACACAGCTTTTCCTAGCAGACCATAGAACCGGAATCTCCTAACTTCTAGAACACTGTTTTACACCAAGAAATAAAACCCGCAAAACACACAATGTTCCAAAAGCCTTTTTAACATGTATCCCCATGAGATGTTTGGGGGCAGGAAATAATCTGTTCTAAAGTCTCATCATTTTCTTCTGACTTTCTTTTTGGGGGGTAATATTAGGAGTAAATTATTTCTAGAATGTTCTTAATTGATGTTTGAAGTCTTTCTTGGCATTCAAAAGGCAAGTCATTTAGTGTTTAAGAACTCAGTTGCTGGAGTCAAAAGGCCTGTATTTGAATCCCTGTTTGACCCCTTACCATGGCGATTTATCACATTTCAGTGGGCTTCAGTTTCCTAGTATGTAAAATGGGAATCATTTCACTCCCTGGAGCCTGTGTTAATTGGCTTCCCTGGTGACTCAGATGGTAAAGAATCTGCCTGCAGTGTGAAAGACCTGGGTTAGATCCCTGGGTTGGGAAGATCCCCTGCAGGAGGGCATGGCAACCCGCTCCAATACTGGAGAACTGCCTGGAGAATTCCATGGGCAGAGAAGACTGGCGGGCTACAGTCTCTGGGGTCGCAAAGAGTCTGACATGACTGAGCAACTAACTCTAGACTGGACAAGTGACTTAATACGTACACTGCCTTAAGTCAGAGCCTGGCCCGGGGTCAGTACTCAGGAAGCACTAGCTATTATTCTCTCCAGAGCAGAAGCCTTGCATATCTATTATCTTAGTGGAAAGATTACAGCGATTAAAGGTTCCAATCTATATTCATTGTTAAAAGCTAAATGCTTTCTCTTGCATTTCAGTGATAACTTTACTGTCACAAAAGCATCTGTATAACCTAAGCAAAAACTCTGATAGACGAGCTAATGAGACAGATAAGTAGTTTTCTTCTCCCCTCAACCCAGCTTTATTGAAATATAATTGACAAATAAAAATTTAAAGTATATAATATGATGTTTTGATATATGTATACATTGTGAAATGACTGCCAAAATCAAGCTAATTATCATATTCATCACCTTACATGGTTACCATTGGTGTGTGTGCATGATGAGAATACAGAATTATTAACTATAATCATTAGACTCTACATGAACCTGTACATTAGACCTCCAGAATTTATTCATCTTACATAACTGAAACTTTGGACTTTTTGCACCCATTTTGCCTACTCTTTAGCCCCTGGAAACTACCATTCTACTCTCTACTTTAATAAGTTCAACTTTAGAGTCCACATATAAGTGAGATCACACAATATTTTTCTTTCTTATATATATCACATCTTTATTCATTCATCTGTTGATAGACACTTAGAGTGTTTCCATACCTTTTCTTAAAATTGTATTTATTTGTTTACAGCTGTGCTGGGTCTTTGCCGCTGCACAGGCTTTTCTCTAGTTGCATCGAGCGGGGGCTGCTCTCTGGCTGTGGTGTGGGGGCTTCTCACTCCAGCAGCTTCTCTTGTTTCAGAGTATGAGCTCTAGGGCACATGGGCTCAGTAGTTGTGGTTCCCAGGGTCCAAAGCCCGGGCTTAAGAGTTGTGGTGGAAGGGCTTAGTTGCTCCAGGCCTGTGGGATCTTTCCAGATCAGGGATCAAACCCGTGTTTCCTGCGTTGCCACTGAGCCACCAGGGAAGCCCCACCATATCTTGACTATTGTAAAAAAAAAAACTGTAGTTTTCCTCTACAACTTGAGTTCAAAAATAATGAATGTCACCACTAAAGATAGTTTATTATTGACAGGAGAAATATATGGGACTCCTCAGGAATGAACAATGAGAGGAGGGACCGTCAAAAGACAGGTGCATTAAGAACCACTGAAGTAGAGGCATTCTGGTACATTTTCACCAGTGTGGTTTGCACAGTCTAATCCAAGCTGGACAAGCTAGAATTCCAGTGTCTCTTGAGCAGGTCCACATGCCAGAACACTCTGAACTTTTGTGTTCCCAGGCTGGCACTACAGGATGTACTGAATAGTAACAAAGACAAAGAGATTAACACCAAGCTTAGGGTACTGAAACTTTCATAAAATAGTCTTCCTGTTTAAGTTAATAGTGCAGAATTTTACTGATACTCAGTCAAGGTTAATTCATAAACTCTTCTGTCATATAGCAGTTTAGTGCACGCTTGTGTTCTCTTAAAGACATTTGCATTTTATCTAAAAGCCAACCAGCAGTGAAGCTCAGCAAGAAGTCAGTAAGTAACTCTAATGACGTTTCCTCTGCAGAGGCCATGCCTCTCACTCACAAGCACTTGAGCTATTTTCTAACACTAGCAATACGTTCACAACAAACCAAGAAAACACTCTTGTTCAAGGTCCTTTGAGGCCAACAGCTTGAATCTAAGGGATCTGCCAACCCATCCAAACCTAACTGGGTTCTTAGCTCAATATCACATGGATACTGTGACCAAACTCTACTCCATCAGTTCAGCTCAACAAATAGTCACAGAAATTGCTATTGAGGTCTGTAAAAATAAGACACAGAGGGATTCTACAAGTACAGAGGTAATAGTAATAGCTGTCATTTCATGAGTGTCCACTGTATACCAGCATGCTAAGTTATCACAAACATTATCTCATTCATATCACCCTGGGATTTCAATATGATTTTTAAAGTTTTATTTATTTGTTTATTTTTGGCTGTGCTGGGTCTTCATTGCTTGACGTTTCACTCTGGGCTTTCTCTAGTTGTGGCAAACAGGGGCTACTCTCTAGTTGTGGTACACAGACTTACTGCTGTGGCTTCTCCTGTTGAAGAACATAGACTCTAGGGTGAGAGGGCTTTAGTAGTCGCAGCGCAGAGGGGCTTAGTTCCCGGACCAGAGAGAGAACCTGTGTCTCCTGCATTGGCAAGAAGATTCTTAACCCCTGGACCACGAGGGACTGACAATAGAAACTATTGGTCTCAGTTTACACATTACAAAACTGAAAGACATCTTAAGTGATTTCCTCCAAGCTCACACAGCTAGAAAATAGCAGAGCCAGAATCTGAAATGAAGCTGATTCTCCACGCTCACCACGAGGCTAAAGCTAATGGCCTTGTAGTCAATTTAAAGTTAGAGGTGTGTTCAGGGTACACGGTGTGACACAAAGGGGCATTTTGGCAAAACCACCTTCATTTCTCACTCTGCATGTCAAGAATACTGGAAAGGATTATGGCTGGATTCAAGGAAGGAAGCTATGAACCCTAAAAGACTCCAAATGTATGCTTCTAACAACGGGGAACTGGAAGGGTGATCATCCCCTCCTCTCTAAGACCAGAACCAGAATTAGGAATCACACTACTTGCTAAAAAGGTTTTCTGTCCTCCCATCACAGAATTCTGAGGGATAAAGGCTTCTTAAATAGTGTATCTCACCATTAGGGGGCAGACCCTGAATGCCCAGAAAAACTGTATCCTTAAATGCCCCTGGACCCAGTCTCCTTAAAAGCTCACATTTAATAAAGAGTTATAGCTACCAGTACTTCTGGTTATATTAGTCACCCCAAATTTATTTCATTTATTTGAAATAAGGTCTTATTTTTAACAGAACAGTCTCAAAAACAAACCATGTTTCTCTAAGTTCCCAATCCTGATACTGCAAGGATTAGAACAAAACTTACATATACCATTAGTAGGCTTTCCCAGCAAACCTAAGGATAGATGTGTATTTGATAAAACTCAGCAATCTGAGGGCTAACTGGCAAAGATCAGTTAAAATAAATAAACTATAAATAATTTGCCTATAACTGTAAACTATTTGCCCTAGAAAGGCCCACCTACTTGAAAACTGGCAGGAAAAAACCTTGCCTTAGTGCTAATAAATTCTTTTCTTGTTTTATTTTATTTATTACTTATCTCTGGCTTCACTGGGTCTTCACTGCTGCATGCAGACTATTCTCTAGTTGCAGCGTTCGGGCTTCTCGTGGGGTGACTTCTCTTGTTATGGAGCATGGGCTGGGTAGTTGTGACACATTAGCTTAGTTGCCTCATGGAATGTAGGGTCTTCCCACTAATAAGTTCTTGATTTTTAAAAATTAGATGAAAAATGTGCTTTTAAAAATAATAACCAATAACCTTGTCTTTTATAAAATTACCATGACTGACTTGATAGCAATTTCTAAAATTGTAACTAATATAAAATCATTTGATTGTTCAAAAAGTGAAAATTGTCTAGTGGCTGTCTTTCAATATTTCTCACGCTACCTTCCCCAACCCCACACTTTATTCCAGTCAAAAACACTTTAGCACACAACACATATAAAGCTCCCAAATATGAGCAAAGGGAAGTTCCTGTCCTCAAGGTATGTGCAGTCTACACAGACACCATCAACCATTGGAAAGCCCTGGGTGCATACAATAAATTCAATAATGGTAACACAAAGAAAATGTTGTGGGGGAAATCAAGAGAAATGTTAAATAGTTCTTGAACTCATGATTCTTAAACAGAAGAAAGGTGCTTTCATATTCAGTTCAGTTCGGCTCAGTCGCTCAGTCATGTCCAACTCTGCGACCCTGTGGACTGTAGCACGCCAGGCCTCCCTGTCCTTCACTATCTCCCGGAGCTTGCTCAAACTCATGCCCATTGAGTCGGTGATGCCATCCAACCATCTCATCCTCTGTCGGCCCCTTCTCCTCCTGCCTTCAATCTTTATGGTCATGATTTTCAAGCCCTGAATCAGATTTTTCTTAGCAAATGAAGATATTCTGACTGGAGAGGAACAGAGGTTCTGCTCCACTGGCAGATGAGTTTGTATCTGCGTATGGAACTTTTATATAAAAATCTTTCATACAAGGAAGTGTAGAAAAACTCACATTACTGATGGACACTGTACAGGCAGAACAGAAGCCTGTCCTGGGGCTTGTCCCTGAAACAAGGGGTGACTTTGGGCAGTGGTGACCCTCGAGGTTAGAGGAATTTGAAATGGGGTTTTCCACCAAACATGGAGACTAGGAGTCCTGCTCAGACTCACAAACATTCCAGTAAAAAGTGCAGCTAGATTGAGGAGAACGGCATGGACTTTCTCCCATAATCTCTACTAATGACCAGCCGCTCACTAAGCTGCAAATGAGAAAGCAGATCGAGGGTTCCAAAAAAGAACAGACATTTGGAAATAAAGACATTTTCACTCACTTCGGAGCTTGAAATCAACTATCTATAACATAATGCCTGAAAATAAACCCCTTTTACACTCTTCAAGGTTATCCAAATTTAAAACACATGGATAGTTTAATACCACATAATTATCCCCTCTAAAATCTCTATCTTCCTGCTTCAAATCATATACTGCGGCTAATAATCAGCAAAAATTGACTAACACGTATTTCACAAACTTTCTTGGATATAGAACCTTGCTCAGTGTGACCACCGTTGCCAAAGGAAGGGAATTAGATGCCTTAGAGCACCAGCATCATGAACTACAAGCAAAAACAAGCTCAGATAAGCCTGGGTATTTATTACTATAAGCATTATTACCAACTTATTATAAGATAATGTATTTTTCTAACATTTTCCAATTTAAAAATCATTTCACATTGATTTTATCATCAGGAATCTTATAGAATCTATAAAAACCAGTTGGGGAAAGTGAAATGGCCTAGCTGTAAGTCCCCCACAGGAGAGGGGACTGAATCCCACCCCAGGCAGGAGAAAGTACACTGGTCTGAGAAGGTCTCTGCACTGCAGGTAATGAGGAGGGAGGCTCAGACCCATTTTATACAAAATTAAGACAGCGACATAGAGTAGGACGGTCCCTTTTCAGGAATAAGACTAACCACCAACTCGGAGCCTTTCCTGGCATTCCAGCACTGCTAGACTTCATGATTCCTGAGCCAGGGGTGGGAAAGAGTCTGGTTTGGGGCCCGAAATAATTTACTAAAGTATCCTAGCCATTAACCGCAAGAACCAACACTTGTAGAGCGTTAACCACATCTCAGGACTATACAGATCTCTATTTCCTCTCCCTCCCTCCAGCATCAGCTTATCTTACTTTACCTGAGGAAGCTGAAGAAGAGAAAATGTAAGATCACGTTTTGGCCAAGATCACACACCCAAGCGCAGAGCCAGGCCCTGGACTCAGGCCCTCTGCGCACCTAGTTATGCTCACCCCAGGAGGGACCACCACAACCAGGGCACCTAAGAGTGTGGGTCCACAGTGACAGGGCCTGGAAGGCTCGCTTGTAAAAACTCTTTATTTAGAACGGCCTTCACAGGGCTTTCCTGGTGGCTCAGTGGTAAAGAGTCTGCCTGCCAATTCAGGAGCCACAGGTTCAATCCCTGGTCCAGGAAGATCCCACATGCCGTGGAGCAGCTAAGCCCAGGAACCCCAACCACGGAGCCCATACATCTCAGTCACTGAAGCCCGAGGGCCCTGGAGCCCGTGCTCCACAGGAGAAGCCAGCGCAATGAGAAGCCCTCATACTGCACGGAAAAGTAGCCCTGCTCACCGTGACCAGGGAAAAGCCCACACACAGCAACAGAGGTCCAGCACAGCCAGAAACAATCAAATAAATAAAACTGTAGACCGGCTCTCACAAACTTGGCCTGTGAATGTTGCAGTTTTGGTAACAACTGGACTTCCCAGGTGGCGCAGCGGATAAGAATCTGCCTGCCACTGCAGAGGACATGGATTCAGTCCCTGGTCCAAGAAGATTCCACGTGCTGTGGAACAGCTAAGCCTGTGTGCCACAACTACTGAAATCCGCAAGCTCTAGAGTCTGCAACGAAGAGTAGCCCTCACTCTCTGCAACTAGAGAAAGCCCTTGAGCATCAAGGAAGACCCAGCACAGCCACAAATAAATAAAATTATATTTAAAATAAAGGAAGCTGATAACAATCAACCTAAAGCAATAATAGGATTTTTTTAAAGTATTTATTTATTTGGCTGTGACAGGTCTTAGTTGCGGCACTCGGGATCTTAGCATCAGGCAGGATCTTTCGTTGGGGTACACAGACTCTCAGGTTGTGGCACGTGGGCCCCGGAACACACAGGCTCAGTAACTGCACCATGTGAGCTTAGGTACTATGCAACACGTGTGACCTTAGTTCCCCGACCAGGGATTGAACCCATGTCTCCTGCGTTCCATAACCACTGGATCACCAGGGAAATCCCAATAGCAGGAATTTAAATGTAAGAAAGTCAAAGGGCATCAAAGGCAGAGCAGACCCTCCATGGGGAGAGCATGAGGCCTGGAGATTTAAATTATAAGATTTTTTGAAGAGCAAAGAAAAACATGGGGTATATTTCTTAAAACTGACAGCATCGTTTTTTCCCAAATAAAAATACTTCTGTATCAATAGCATCTTAAACCCCTTAGCAACAGATCTTTATGAAGGATAAAGTGAGGAAAGAAATGATTAAAGCTTCTGTGAACCTTCATAATTGATGTATGTGATCAATTGATTCTCTTTTAGTTAACTCCTCCGGGAAAATGAGATGTCTGTAACATGGGAATTCTCGGGTCTTGTATTCCTACAAATTAAAGAGAAGTCATTAATTAATGTCCTATCAAAACCAGACATCGTACATATATAATAATAGTAACAACAGCAGTAATGGCTAACACTTATTAAACATTAGCTGTAATGCCAGGCATAATTCTAAGTGCTTTACTGTTTTATCTCATTTGATCTTCCCAACAACCTAATTTTTGCCTTATTCTTCATAAAAGGAAATTGAATCACTTACCCAAAAATTAGACAGCCAGCAAACAGCAGAGCCAGGATTTGTATCAAGCAATCTGACTCCAAGACCTAAACTCTTAACCCATGTATGTGTGATATGTCATTTAATTTAAGCCTACTCATAATCCTGTCCTGGGAGATGCTTTTTACAGCTCACAAAATCGTGGCTCAAATGGGTTAAGCAGTTGAAACAGAGCTCAAATTCAGGTCAGTCTGTCTCCAAAACTCCTGTTCCTTCTACCATGGTTTCCCTAAAAGGAAAAGAGATGCCAGAGATGAAGATGAGCGACAGGTCTGGGAAAGGAACTCTCTGCAGACGCAAACCAGATGTCAGCTGGGGTCTCCCCTGCCCCCTTGAAATCTATAAAGTCTTTTGTACATGTTGGGAGAAGTCCCAGGAAGAGTCGAAGTGTTGTTTTCTCCTGGCCAGCTCTGCTTCCAGTTTCCTCTGTGTGCCGAGTCCTGGTTCCCACTCTCCACCGTGGACCCCATGATGGAATTCAACCCCAGTCCCTTGATTTCCACAGCAGTCCCCAGGTGTGTGTATTAGACAACCCTGCTCTTTAAAAACTGTTTCCTTGACTTTTTTCTCCTACACCCGAGCTCCAGCTTCTGCTGATGACCCTCCTCTCTCTCTCCGTCCCCCTGCTCTCTTCGCCTTGAACCCCAAATCTCTGGAACAAGAACCCCTCCACTTTCCCAGACAGCGCAGTTCAGTCTCATGACCCCTCTGACCCAAGACCCTCCCTGATGCCTACAGTCTCATACCCAGAAAGCTCCTCAAGGCATTTTCCTCTTCACAGTAGTTCTCCCTCCCAGAGGAGGCATGACTCTGGCTCCTGCGGCAGCAGCTGCCCCCACTACAAAACCCACCACGAATCTTCCCATCAGGTGAACCTGGGCTGGAGAGGAATTTCAAGGCAACCAAAGCTGAATGTCAAGAAAACCTCAGCATATATTTTTTTAAGTTTATAGTTTCAAACTAGACACCAATTTACTGCCCTTTTTAAAAATAAAACATATATATTACATAACCTTGGCTGCCCCGGCCTGCATCTCAATATCCCTCAATCCCAGCAGCAAGTGGGGAAGAAAGGAATCTCGTTGACCAAGTCTTTGGCAGCTACTCGGCTCCTAAGGCCTGCCAGTTTCTGGGAAGCTGCATGCTGGTGGCTAGCCTGGGGCTCCTGGCACTCCCATCTCCCATCTCCCCTGTGTACTTTTTTTTAAATTTATTTTTGGATGCACTGGGTCTTCGTTGTTGCATGTGGGCTTTCTCTAATTGTGACAAGCAGGGGTTACTCCTCACTGAGGTTCATGGGCACATGGGCCTCAGTAGTTACAGCGTGCCAATGGAAAGTCCCTAAATTTACATTTATCCCTAGCATATTTTTGAGTACCTACTATATGCCAGGCTCTGGACAAAACACTAGGGATGCAGTGGGGAAAGGTCAGACCCTGTCTCTGGCCCATGGGCCTTTAATTCTTGAGAGGAAAAATTAAGCTTTAAACACAGCTCATTTATTAATTACAATCATGACAAGTGCTCCAAAGGGAAAGGAGGAGATGCTGTGAAAATACTGGACAAAGATAGGCTGACTTGCAGCCGCGTTGGCTTCCTAAGTGGGGAGCAGCAAGGGTGATGGAGGTTGAAGACAGCAGGATCGAGCATGGTTGAAGCTGGGGTCTGAGTGGAGTGTGCAGAGGTGAGGGTAGGGTGGGCATCATGAGAGCAGCTCCAAGCAGGGCCACTGCGCCTGGAGGTGAGCTGAAAAGAGGGAACAAGCAAGAAGCAAGGCTATGGGACACGGGGCAGGCAGCCCTTGCTTGGGACTATGGATTGTGTCCGAAGATGAATGTGAAATCATGAAGCAGGGACGTGGAATGACCCAGCTCTCGTGCTGAATGTGTCTCTTTGGCTGCTCTGAGGATGAGGCACTGGAAGGGACCCATGAGGAAACCTGGAGCAGTAATTAAGAGGCTGCTGGTATAATTCAGGCAAGAGGTGATGAGATCTCAGACTAGGAATAACAGCCATGTTGAAATGGCCCTGTGGCTCTAGCCTCTCTCTTATTGAAATGTTCCTCACACTTGCCTGATAAGAATCTGTGACGTTCATTAAAAAATACAGGTTCCCAGAGTCCCATACTGCAACAGGGTGAGGTTTGGGATTCTGTACTTTAAACAAACTTCCTGAGGGATTCCTTTCAGCAGACAAACTTGTCCCATGTTACCCTGCAATGTACACTGAGAAACAGACCTTCCTTTCTCCTGCAAAATAATTCAGTTTCTAGAGATGGTGCTTTTCATGACCTCAGCCAGCAGAGGACGCAGGAGAAATCTCACAGTTCACAGAATGCCTTCCCTACTTAGCGCTTCCGCTGTAATACAGATCCAACGTTTAGCTTACCTACATTTGTGGTTTTTAGGTGTGTTTCTTCACATATGAGCCTTTTTATTTTTGATTTGGGTTTTTTAAAAAATAATTTATTTGTTTTATTTTTAGTTGTGCTGGATCTTAGTTGCTGCACGCAGGCTTTCTCTACTTGCAGAGAGCAGGGGCTACTCTCTAGTTACAGGGAGCAGGCTTTTCATTGCAGTGGCTTCTTTAGTGGTGGAGAACAAGATCTAGGAGCTTGGGCTTCAGTAGTTGTGGCACACAGGCTCAGTAGTAGCAGCTCACGGGCTTAGTTGCTCTGTGGCATGTGGAATCTTCTAGGACCAGGGATCGAACCCATGTCCCCCGCATTGGCAGCAGGATTCCTATCCACTGTACCACCAGGGAAGTCTTGTGTTTTTTTTTTTATTTTTTCTTGTAGTATTAATTTATGTACAGCTGTCAAGAGAGGCAAAAAGGAGGTACTTCTGCAAAAACTACCAGGAACAGCAGAATTGTAGAACAATAGATGGAGCTAGAGTCTAGCTCTATCTTTGTTCTATAAACATCCTGAGGAGCTCACCCCATCTCCCCTGACCATCAGCTGCTGACCTGGGGACGTTTTACTTGCCCCCAACCTCTACCAGCTCCTACAGAGGAAAACATCAATACCTTATATGGATTATGTCCTTGGAAAATGCTTTCCAATATTGTCTTAGTTGCATATGACCCAGGTGGAGTAAGAAGGAATTTTTTGCACTCTATCCAGTTATCCTCTATCAGTTTATCTACACAGAGAGCATAGCACAGTGGGTAGAAGGAAAAGTTTAGGAATCAGTCTACCAAAGTTCAAGTCTTGACTCTTTCAGTTATTAATTGGAGAAGTTACTTAATCTCTTTGCCCTTCAGTTTTTGCACATGAAAAGCAAAATGATTATGGTATACTACTTTGTTCAGTCTGTAATTACAAAGTACCACAGACTGAATTGAGCGGGGGGCGGGAGGGGGGGCGGGCAGGGGACGGGGGTAGGGGGGACAACTTTTTGTTGTTGTGCCACCAGACATGTGGAATCTTCGTTCCTCAACCATGGATCAAACTCATGGCCCCTGCATTGGAAGGATGGAGTCTTAACCACTGGACCACCAAAGAAGTCCCCCATTACTTATTTATTTGACTAAGCACTGCATGCAGACCTTCCCCAACTAGGGACTGAACCCATGCCCCCATTGGAAGCACAGTGTCTTAGCCAATGGACTATGAGGCAAGTCCCAAGGGCAGAACCTTTAAAACAGCCTCTGAGGATACAACAAAAACTGGTAACAAAATGTGCTCACCACAGGGAACTCTGCTCAATATCATGTAGTAACTTGAAAGGGAAGAGAGTTTGGGGGAGAATGGATACATACGTGTATACAGGTATAGCTGAGCCACTTTGCTGTGTACCTGAAACTATGGCAACATAATTCATCAGCTATACTCCAACATAAAATAAAAGTTAAAAAGGGAAAAAAGAATTCAAGGATGGGCCACTATTAGAAAACTATTAGTGTAATCTGCCACTATTAACAAATCAAATAATAAAAATCATATGATTACCTCAAAGGAAAAAAAACACTCGCTTTGGCAGCACATATACTGAAACTGGAATGATACAGAGAAGATTAGTATGGTCCCTGAGCAAGGATGAATGAATATTCATGAAACATTCCATATTTTTATTAAGGGGGGAAAGAAAACTGGTTACAACCAATTAGGCCCAAGATGGCAGGCGATTCCACTTCCCGGAGACCTTGAACTTCACTGTCCTCTCACCGTAATATTAGCATCTGCTGAATGACTCACCCACAGGTGCCATGACAGTTCCCAGACTGACCATAAAAGGTCAAAGAGTGGGCGGTGGCCCAATTCTTAGAGATTCCTGCCTTTTCTTCAAAATAGTTAGCATAACTATTAGCATAACAAAATAGTTAGCATAACAAATATTCCTCTTTTTGTTAGCACATAACATTACCCAGCCCGTAAAAACTAAACAACCCCACACCCTGGGGCCACTCTCACCTTCTGAAACAGACTATTGTTGATCAGTCCCTAAGTCAAGTCCAATTCTTTCCCGCCCTGTGGACTCCTGCATGCCAGGCTTCCCTGTCCTTCACTCTCTCCCTGAGTTTGCTCAAACTCATGTCCATTGAGTCAGAGATACCATCCAACCATCTCATCCTCTGTCACCCCCTTCTCCAGTCTTTCCCAGCATCAGGGTCTTTTCCAATGAGTCGGGTCTTACACCAGGTGGCCAAAGTATCAGAGCATCATCTTCAGCATCTGACACAGACTACATTTTGCCTATATGATGTAGATTTAGATAAACTCACTTTCCCTTTACTGTGGCTAACTCTTGAATTCTTTCCTGCATGAAGCTGAGAACCCTCACTTGGTGGCCTGTCCCAGGGATTTGCCCACGACCTGGAATGTGATCATTCTTTCATGTCCCATTCTCCTGCAATAGAATGGCACAGTTGTTGTTGCTGTCTAGTCACTCAGTTGTGTCCAACTCTTTGCAACCCCATTGACTGTAGCCCACCAGGCTCCACTGTCTATGGAATTCTCCAGGCAGGAATACTGGAGTGGGTTGCCATTTCCTTCTCCAGGGGTCAAACCCAAGACTCCTGCCTTGCAGGCAGATTCTTTACCACTGGGCCACCAGGGAAGCTCATAGAATGACCGAGACAACAGAAATTTACTTTTCTCACAATTCTGGAGGCTAGAAGTCTAAGATCAAGCTGTCAGCAGGGTTGGTTTCTTCAGAGGCCTTGCTCCTTGGCTTGCAGATGGTCATCTTCTCCCTGTGTCTTACCATGGTCTTCCCTCTGTATATGTGTATGTCTGTGTCCTCATCTTGAAACCAAGCAGGACTCTGTGGGGGCCCCCCAAGTACAAATCCTTTTAATATGCTGGCCCTCCCTCCCATTTCTTGTTTGTAGGAAATAGAGTTCATTCAGCCTCCTTGACCTTCCCTGAGTTCCAAAGAGCAGATTGAACAGGTGCTAATCATGGGAGGAAAGGAATGCAGAAACAGGGGAGGAGCAGTCAAGCAAGGAGATCAAACCAGTCCATCCTAAAGGAAATCAACCCTGAATATTCACTGGAAGGACTGATGCTGAAGCTGAAGCTCCAATACTTTGGCCACCTGATGCGAAGAGCCAACTCATTGGGGAAAAAAAAAACCCTGATGCTGGGAAACGTTAAGGGCAAGAGGAGAAGGGGGAGACAGAGGATGTCATGGTTGGATAGCATCACTGACTCAAAGGACAGGAGACTGAGCAGACTCCAGGAGAAGGTGAAGGACAGGGAAGCCTGGTGTGCTGCAGTCCATGGGATCGCAGAGAGTCAGACATGACTTGGCGACTGAACAAGAAGAAGTCAAGAAACCCAGTGGGTTAGGGTCCTGATTCCTTCTCAGGGAATATCTGTAACAATATATCTCTGAGTTCTTCTGCAAGAACTAAACCTCTTCCTCCCCTTCGTGGAAGATTATAACTTCAGGCTGAGCATGACTCCTGCTACCTCACCACTAATCAGTCATTAGAAAGTCACATACCCTGCAGCGCTAACCCCAAATTTTGCCTATTAAAAACCCTTCCCTGAAAAGCATCAGCAACTTCAAGGTTTTTGAGGAGCCATTCTTGTTTGGCTCTGCTGTAAATCTTTCTCTGTTCCAAACTCTGACATTTCAGTTTGTTTAGCCTCGCTGTGCATCAGACACACAAACTTGGGTCCAGCAACAGCTGGAGAACCTCTGTTGCTGGGGACATACACTGCACTCACCTTTGCATATTTCTCACTGACCAAAACATTAAAACCTGCTGTCCAAACGCTTCTCAGCAAACTACTGAGTGGATTTCTTTACGTCCCAAACTCATGTGGGCTGTGCTTTCTCCTTTCAGCCATGTATGTACCAGTGTGGTTTGTTTGATCCAGCCTAGATGGTTGAGAAATCAGTGATGTTCAGGTCAGAACCCACTCAGCAGGGTGAGCCAATCAATAGGGTCAGGACCCAAGCTGAGTGAACCTCAAGCTGTGGGGAGGAAGGCACTTCTGCACCCACCCCTAACCAAACAGTCCTAGGATGGAGAAGCACAAGAGAAAATATATCAAAAATACCTCTGTTATTTGACAAAGTAAAGCATAGGGCAATCTGTTGACTTTATTCATCTTTATTTTGGTGTTATTATGTGTCTGTCTTTTATTTAAAGACTATTTGTGGTACTTAGTTAATATTATATATCCCACAGTGTGAAATAAATTAAACAATTTGGGGAAATGATGTTTTATGTTAACTTGCTTTCCCTTTAAAGATAATGAGTCTAATTATTTCTCGCCTTAAAAAAATGGTTAAGAGGTAAGCTGGCAGTCAACAGCCAAGAGCTAAATGGTGGTAAGAACTTTCATTTTCAAAACAAGATTAGCAAGTCTTTAAATGGGTTTTCCTTTCAATATGTCAACAAATATTGATCAGTCTGCCATACACCCTCGAAGCTCAGTTGGTAAAGAATCTGCCTGCAATGCAGGAGACCTGGTTTGATTCTTGGGTTGGGAATATCCCCTGGAGAAGGAAAAGGCAACCCACTCCAGTATTCTTGCCTGGAGAATCCCAGAGACAGAGGAACCTGGCAGGCTACAGTCCAAGGGGTCGCAAGAATCGGACACTACTTAGCAACTTAGCCGTCTCCACCACCATACGCCAAGGTTTGGACTAGCGCTGGGGTACATTGATCAATAAAACAGATAAAGACCCAACAAAGAGGGAATTAAGGCAGAGGAACAGGACAGACATTAGTTTTTTATTTTCATTAAGAACTATTTGAAACAGAATAGTCAAGAATGACACCTCTGAGGCTGACTATGGAATATAAACTGAAACTGAAGCAAATATAGTACATGAAGTGATTAAAGACAAGGGAGATAGGTGTGGTGTATGTGTGCTCGGTGGTAGGGGCGGGATGGAAGGTGTCGAGAATGAGCCTGGAGAAGAAAGCTGGAAGTCACTGATGAATTTTAAGGAGGGAAGGGACACTGCATAGGGTTGGAAGGGGAAGCAAGGAAATGAGTTAATAGAGTATATTTACAGAGTGTTGGCAAAATGCAGAAGGCTTACACAGGGTGGTAGTAGATCGGGTGATAGCACATAGATTTAAAGGTATATTTTAAAGTGGAGGCAGCAGGACTTAAAAATAACTCGACAGGAGGACAGAGTTGAGAAAAAGATAAGATTATCCAGGGTTCCTAGTCTTCTGGCTTAGGATCATTTCCTTCTAAGCGTTTACCACAATTAAAGCTTCTTAAGCCATTATCTTTTCGATTTGTTTCCTTTCTTACCGAGTCCAGGAAGAATAATGCTGTCCAGGTGAAAAGTAATGCATTATCCAGCAATCCCACTCCAGGGCATATACCATAAAGAGATATACGCACTCCAATGTTACAGCAGCACTGTTTACAATAATCAAGACAAGGAAGCACCTCAATGTCCCCTGACCAATGAATGGATAAAGAAGGTGCAGTACATATATACAATGGAATATAACTCAGCCATAAAAAGAATGAAATAATGCCATCTGCAGCAACATGGATGGACCTAGAGATTATCATACTGAGTGAAGTGAGCCAGAGAGAGAAAGACAAATATCATGTGATGTTGCTTATATGTTAAAAAGAAAAAAAGATACAAAGGAACTTGTATACAAAACAGAAACAGGCAGGCCCACAGACAGAAAAATAAACTTATGGTTATCAAAGGGGAAAGGGAGAAGAGGGATAAATTACGAGTTTGGGATTAACATATATACATTATTGTATGTAGAAATTTGGAGAAGGAAATGGCAACCCACTCCGGTATTCTTGCCTGGAAATTCCATGGACAGAGGAGCCTGATGGGCTACAGTCCATAGGGTGGCAAAGAGTCGGACATGACTTGGCAACAACAGCATATATATAAAATAGATAACCAGCAAGGACCAACTGGAAACAGGGAACTACAATCAATATTTTGTAATAACCTGTAAGGGAAAAGAATCCCCCCAAAAATATATTTATATATAAAGCATATATACGTATCACTGAATCACTTTTCTGTACAACTGAAAATAACAGCATTGTAAATCAACTATACTTCAATTTTTAAAAAATAAAAAAAAAAGTAATGCAAAGCACATAGATAATTTTAAATTTTTAGTTTGCTAATAGTCACATTAAAAAGATGTGAAATTATATATATTTAATTTATATTATATATATGTCCATGCACCATGCAGGATCTTAATTCCCCAACCTAGGATTGAACGCATGCCCCCTGGGATGGAAGTACTGAGTCTTAACCACTATATATTTTCATGATATACTTTACTTAATCCCATAAATCCAAAATATTATTTCAATAAGCAAACAAAATCAGAAATAATGAGAGATTTTACTATTCTTTTTTTTTTTTTTTAATTTTTTTATTAGTTGGAGGCTAATTACTTCACAACATTTCAGTGGGTTTTGTCATACATTGATATGAATCAGCCATAGATTTACACTTGTTCCCCATCCCGATCCCCCCTCCCATCTCCCTCTCCACCCGATTCCTCTGGGTCTTCCCAGTGCACCAGGCCGGAGCACTTGTCTCATGCATCCCACCTGGGCTGGTGATCTGTTTCACCATAGATAGTATACATGCTGTTCTTTTGAAACATCCCACCCTCACCTTCTCCCACAGAGTTCAAAAGTCTGTTCTGTATTTCTGTGTCTCTTTTTCTGTTTTGCATATAGGGTTATCGTTACCATCTTTCTAAATTCCATATATATGTGTTAGTATGCTGTAATGTTCTTTATCTTTCTGGCTTACTTCACTCTGTATAAGGGGCTCCAGTTTCATCCATCTCATTAGGACTAGTTCAAATGAATTCTTTTTGACGGCTGAGTAAAATTCCATGGTGTACATGTACCACAGCTTCCTTATCCATTCATCTGCTGATGGGCATCTAGGTTGCTTCCATGTCCTGGCTATTATAAACAGTGCTGCGATGAACATTGGGGTGCATGTGTCTCTTTCAGATCTGGTTTCCTCAGTGTGTATGCCCAGAAGTGGTATTGCTGGGTCATATGGCAGTTCTATTTCCAGTTTTTTAAGGAATCTCCACACTGTTTTCCATAGCGGCTGTACTAGTTTGCATTCCCACCAACAGTGTAAGAGGGTTCCCTTTTCTCCACAGCCTCTCCAGCATTTATTGCTTGTAGACTTTTGGATAGCAGCCATCCTGACTGGCGTGTAATGGTACCTCATTGTGGTTTTGATTTGCATTTCTCTAATAATGAGTGATGTTGAGCACCTTTTCATGTGTTTGTTAGCCATCTGTATGTCTTCTTTGGAGAAATGTCTGTTTAGTTCTCTGGCCCATTTTTTGATTGGGTCATTTATTTTTCTGGAATTGAGCTGCAGGAGTTGCTTGTATATTTTTGAGATTAATCCTTTGTCTGTTTCTTCATTTGCTATTATTTTCTCCCAATCTGACGGCTGTCTTTTCACCTTACTTATAGTTTCTTTTGTAGTGCAAAAGCTTTTAAGTTTCATTAGATCCCATTTGTTTAGAAATCAAAGAGGACACAAACAGATGGAGAAACATACCGTGTTCATGGATTGGAAGAATCAATATTGTCAAAATGGCTATTCTACCCAAAGCAATCTATAGATTCAATGCAATCCCTATCAAGCTACCAACAGTATTTTTCACAGAACTAGACCAAAGAATTTCACAATTTGTATGGAAATACAAAAAACCTCGAATAGCCAAAGTAATCTTGAAAAAGAAGAATGGAACTGGAGGAATCAACCTGCCTGACTTCAGACTCTACTACAAAGCCACAGTCATCAAGACAGTGTGGTATTGGCACAAAGACAGAAATATAGACCAATGGAACAGAATAGAAAGCCCAGAGATAAATCCACGAACCTATGGACACCTTATCTTTGACAAAGGAGGCAAGGATATACAATGGAAAAAAGACAACCTCTTTAACAAGTGGTGCTGGGAAAACTGGTCAACCACTTGCAAAAGAATGAAACTAGAACACTTTCTAACACCATACACAAAAATAAACTCAAAATGGATTAAAGATCTAAATGTAAGACCAGAAACTATAAAACTCCTAGAGGAGAACATAGGCAAAACACTCTCCGACATAAATCACAGCAAGATCCTCTATGACCCACCTCCCAGAATATTGGAAATAAAAGCAAAACTAAACAAATGGGGTCTAATGAAACTTACTATTCTTTTTATATTGAGTCTTCAAACTATGGTGTGTCTTTTACACCAACAACACATCTCAAGTCAGACTAGCCACAGTTCATGTCCTTAATAATCGCCTGTGGCTAGTGGCTCTGTACTGGACGGACACTGCCGACCTGCACTAGGAGGCACGGAAGGCAGACATGTTCAGTCTAGTTCACTGTTTCTCTGTGCCAAACATTCAGTGGCACATAGAGAGTATTTGATATATCACGAATGAATGAACAAATGCTTAGTGATGGGGGGTTTACTGGAGGCCATAGTTTCAGGGATGGGTTCAAAGCTTCCATCTTGGATTCATCTTGGTCCAGACAACTTGGTCGGAGGTATCCAAGAGACCTCACAATGGAGATGTCAAGAAAGGAAGTGGATGGGACTCGGTGGTGAAAGAACGAGAAAGAGAGAGAGGCAGGAAGGAAGAAAGAAAGACGAGATGAGAATCTGGGACTGAGAGAAACCTGAGTGAAGATGTAATTTTGGTATTTGATGGTTTCTAAATCCAAGGGAATCATTTCTGGATTACCCGAGGGAAGAGTGCAGAGCAAAGAGAAAGCCTAGGACCCTATCCGCAGAGACACCAACATTTAAATGTTGAGAATGTTGAGCAAGAGAAGAAAATCAGGAATGTGTGGTCGTGTCAAGAAATCAAAAAATGAAGAGTTTCAAGAAGAAAGGAGTAGCCAACCCTGCTGAAAGTTCTGGTTAAAAAAAAAAAAAAAACAGAAAATAAAAAACGAAGAATACAAGAGCATTGAGACCTTAACAATTATCCCAACACACATTTCACAATCATGATCTCTTTTTAGCCCTCCTTGTGATGCTTTTCGTTAGAGAATGATTGAGGTTTTTTTTTTTTCCTTTAATACAAAATTTGAACATTTTAAAGAAATATGGCCTCCAAGAGGTCAAGAAACCCAGCTAGTTTATGCAAGAACTAGTTCAAGAACCCGAGACCCTAGGGACTTCCCTGGCGGTCCAGTGGTTAAGACTCCACGCTTCCACCGCAGGGCACATGCGTTAATCCCTGGTTGGGGAACTAAGACCCCCACATTACAGCCGGGCAGCCAAAATAAATAATAAAAAAGAACTCAAGACCAGGATTGTTTATTTAAAGAACATACGTTAGAGCACTGGAAATAACTGGAGGTTTATGGAGGGAGCATGCCTGTATGTGGCTTCACTAGCTGGTTTAAGAGTAGATGTACACATGGCAATATCTTTCAAGAGTGGAACAAGACCAAGATGACATGACTGGGATTTCTTGCAAGTTTCCTAAATGTCTTCTCCCCTTCACTGATAACACCTAGAATTCTTAACACGTTTTTCCGCATAGAACTCCATTTCTCAACCTATCTTAGGCAATGAAATAACTCTACTAATCCTGCAGGACATTAATATTAATTAATAACTTTATTCAAGAGAAAGGTCAGTTACAAACATTTTTCAAGCATGTTCTTACTGGTAAAATATGCTTTCTCTGCTGTCTTTCGAAACACAAAGAATGAAATGATCTCATCTAAACTCTATGGCTAAGCAGTTGTGTGACCTTGAATAATAAGACTTTACCTTTCCTGTACCTAGGTGTCCTTATCTACAAAACACAGGGGATAAATCAGATGATCTCTACTTCTTCAAATAGTTTATGATTTAATGTTATAGTTAATTAGGTTTCCTTCTGTCCACATATTTAACTTTAAATTTGATCAGTGAGAGAAGAGAATCCTAAAGGAAGTCAAGAAACCTAGGAATGAATTCAGGTTCACCATCAGGTAGACCTGTAATAACTGTTCCCATAGGTTAAATAAGGTGGTAACTCTCAGGCTTACCTCAGTTAGGGTTGTTATGATGACTGAACCCGATAAATCAAGTGAATGTTTTATAATCTCTACCGTTTCAGAGAAACTACAAGTGCAATTATCTGTAAAGCAGGTGTTTGAAACAGGGGGATAGTTTATCCCTCCCAACAAATAACAGGCTGAGTTCCTGTGATTTATCCTTTGGGCGTGTGACTTGTTACTCTTGTTAAGTAGATTTTGGTATTGGAACTTGCTCAAAAGGAGAATGGAGACAAAAGTCCTGTTATCTCCAGAGAGTGCCTATCTTTGAATGCGTACAAATAAAGGGAGAAAGGAAAGAAGAAGGGAGGGAAGAAAGAGAAGAAAGAAAAAAAGAGAGGAGGTGGTCCAGTGGCTAAGACCCTGCTCTCAATGCAACCGGCCCAGATCGTGCATGCCACAACTAAGACCCAGTGCAGCCAAATAAATAAATATTTTAAAAAGAGAGTGGGAAGGAGGGAATTCATAGGCAGAGGAGGAGGAAAGGCCATGGCAAGGCAAACTTAGAAAAATAAAAGGCGAGTTAGAAGAAGTAACAAGAGTGGGAAGGGGAAGCGGGCAGCAGGGCAGGAAGGGAGTTAGCCCGGGGCAAGAGCGGGGGCGGGTGGGGGTGGCGACTGAGTGGCGAGTCCAGGCTCTTGCCAGGCGGGCACCCGGCGGAGGAGGGGAGGAGGAGGGTGGGGCTTGGCGAAGGGCAAAGGCGGGGCAAGGCTTAAAAGGGAGATGACCCTACTGTCTGACACCGACCGCGACCTCCAACGCCCGGGGCCAGGGGACCCAACGCGGGGAAACAGGGAAGGGCCGCCGCGGGGGCAGCCCTCGGGCTCCGGACGCGGGCGCAGGGGCAGGAGAGGGGAGACCCCTGGGGGCGCCCGGCACCCCGCCACCATGTGCGAACTGTACAGCAAGCAAGAGACGCTGGCGCTGAGGAGAAGGCACATCGGGTAAGGTCTCCCCCGCCCAGACGGAGGCGCAGAGAGTGGGAACCACCAGGTCACCAGCGCAGGCAGCCGGCTAGCTGGGGTCCCGCGGGGAGCGGGACTGGCCCTGGCCCGCCGCACCTGCGTGCACGCGCCGCCGCGCGCCCTGAGCGCCCCGCAGCGCCCGCGCCCGAGGGGGCTCCCCGCGCTCCGCAGCCCGCGGAGAGGGTGAGGGCTGCGGGCCGGCTGGGGGCATCGACCGTGAGGGTGGATAGCCACTGAAGAACACCGTTCCAGGGATGGGCTCTGGAATGGAGAAGGGTAGTTCTCTACCACTCCCACCTACTCGAAAGTTTTCCCTAACTGTGAACTCTGAAATATTTTTGACGATGGCTATGAAAACTAATTCTGACAACTTTTGTTGAAAGCCAACTCTTCCTTCTTGCACGCTTGGTTAAGAAGTAAAAGCTTAATCTAGCCAGTGGAGGCGGGGGGGGGGGGGGGGGGGGAGCGTAGACACTTTTTAAAGGGTAAGATGCCCTTACTCACCTTGGTCTCCCCAGATGTGCCCTCACTACAACGTAAAGATGCAGGGTTCTCTCGGGTCTGCTTTCCTTTTGCTCACATTAATAGTATAAACAACTTGGTGAGTGAGCGTACAGGACCCATACTTAAGTCAGACCTGGGCTCTGGTCCTAGTAGAGTGTCAAGTTACCTTGTGATCTCTGTCACATTAAATTCCTCTTCTATGAAAATCTGAGTGGCAAGGTGGGAAGTACATTAACAAAGAGGCAAGGTCAAGTCCACAGTTTTCAGCCCACATTCATAAAGAAGAATTTTTCTGGATTTTAACTTGTAGTTAATAAACTAACAACTGAATTTGAACCAAGAAGAAATTCTCATCATTAGTTTCATTTTAGCTGATGACACTTAATTTTAGGCATTTTTAACATTTTATTACTTTTTCACAATAATTATAGTACTTTCTAAACTATTGTGTATCAATATAATATGTAACTACTTTCCCTCTAAACTACCTCCAATGCACATGGGAACATGTTTTCTGTGCATGCAAAGCCACCAAAATAAAACTATATTTTGGGAGCTTTTCTGGTGGTGCAGTGATTAGGACTCCTTGCTTCAAATGCAGGGAGCTTGGGTTCAATCCCTGGTTGGGGAACTAGGATCCCACATTTCCTCATGGCGTGTCAAAAATAAAATAGTAAATGTAAATAATAATGTAAATAAGTGTAAATAATAATAATATATTTTGTTTAGTTTCTAAACATCCAAGGATCCAAGATCAGAAATGTTTGTAATGTTTTCATGTTGCTAAAACTTGTACTCCAGACAGCCATCCAAGTAACCATAAATAGGGACGACATTTTATTAGACTCAAAAGAGTGGGTTTAAGGGTTAGAATAATAATTGGATTGTATTGTTTAAGAATGGAAAATCCATTTGCTGTAGGACAGGAACCAGTTAAAGACATGAAAATGATATGTAAAATTTCCTGCACACTATTTAACACTAAGTTATTTGTAGTAGCTTTTAGTGCTATTCATTTCTTTACAAGTAGGTTTGAGGGAGAGATTACATGACAGGCAAGCTCTATTTTGGGCAATGGCATAAGACAGTCTTCTTTTTTTTCTTCCAATTTTATTGGTATGTAATTGACATACAGCACTGTATTAAGTTTGAGTTTTGCAGCATAACTATTTGACTTACATCATGAAATGACTATCACAGTTAAGTTTGGTGAACATCCATCATTCCATTAATACAAAATTTAAGAAATAGAAAATCCCCTAGGATTTGCTTTCTTAACAACTTTCGTATAAAACATACAGCAGTGTTATAATTAATCATGTTAAAAGGTAAGATGCCCTTATCATGTTGTACATATAAATTATATCGATAGTACTTATTTACCTTATAACTGGGAGTTGGCACCTTTTGACTATATTCATCTGATTTCCCTGCCTCCCAGTTCTTCCCAAGAAGTGTAATCTCTTTTTTCTATGAGTTTATTTTTGAAGTATAATTCACCTACAACACTATGTTAATTCCTACTATGCAACATAATGATTCAGTATTTCCAAGCATTTCAAAATGGTCACCGTGGTAAATCTAGTTACAGTCAAGACAAAAATCTACTTTCAAATTCTGCTTTTCTCTCTTAGTGGCTTGAACCAAGCTTCTTAATTTTTCTGTGCCTGTTTTCTCACCTATAAAAGTGAGAATGACAATAACTCCTATTATATTATTGTTGGAAGGATTAAATGAGATAATATTTGTAATAGCTGTCAGTTTTCAATATATAGGAAGGCTCAAAAAAATTGATTTTTTTTCCTAGTTGAACAAAATTTCCCAAAGGAAAATTAGTTATTGGTTTGTGTAATTAGAGCTGTCAGAGTTGATCCATGTACCTGTAAGTAGCATTGTCAGATCGCGGCAAATTTAATATAACAAGCATAAGAAATGTGAGCAGTGTCACAGATGGGGGATTAAGGTCAAAGTTTCCAGGCTAATATGAAATGAAGAAAAACAGTATGTCACCTCGGTTGTGTTTTCCCTTTCTTTTATGTAATTGTAATTTTCCACTCATCGTGACCTTGATTGAGAAGGGCAAATGCTGAGCAGTCCTACCAGACCAAAGTGTTTCCTTTCCTTATTTCTAGGCCTTCATGCAAAGTTTTCTTTGCTGCGGATCCCATCAAAATAGTGCGAGCCCAGCGGCAGTACATGTTTGACGAGAAAGGCGACCAGTACTTGGATTGCATCAACAACGTTGCCCATGGTAATGAGCTGTCTTTGTTGTGCTTGAAGGATACGTTTATGGATTAAGGCAGCCTTGGCACCGTTAATATTTGTCCCAGGATTTGCAGTGGCTGCAGTTCCTCGGCTGAACAGGGCCCTTAGTCCTAGGCTGGGAAAAGCTAGAACAAAATGTGGGAGAGGAACAGGATCAACTTTTCTTCTTTTTTTTGATTCAGAATCTGCCTCACTTCCCAGGCATTTCAAATTGTAACTCATTTTGAGGACTTTTGTCTTCTAAATTTTAGTGGGACACTGCCACCCAGAAGTGGTCAAAGCTGCCCAGAAACAGATGGAACTACTAAATACAAATTCTCGATTCCTCCACGACAACATTGTTGAATATGCCAAGCGCCTCTCAGCAACCCTGCCGGACAGACTGTCTGTTTGCTATTTTACAAATTCAGGGTAGGTTTCAAGGTTTTTCCAGCTATCCGCATTTCCATGAATCTCTTTGTTTCCTCTCTCACACATCTTTTCTTTTTTTATTGCTGGTGGAGTACGAATATGTAAACAGGCTTCCTGAGACTCTTACTAATAACCTTGCATGGGGGACCTGACCTCCTGGTTCTTTCAATTGGGCCCACCAGCTCCTTGTAGATAAGATACCTGACATTGTGTTCCAAGGCTCTTGATGCAGCCTGTAACCACAGTCTCATGATGAACATGTGCATGTCACTCGAGACTTTTCACTACCATGCTAGTTTGGGGAAAGATGGGGAAGCTGCACCAGTAGGGATCCCTGAACATTTCCCCAGCACAAACACAAAGGAGGAAGGGATAAATTCAAGTGATAAGATATGTTACAACTTTTAAATTCCATAAATTCAAATGGTTATGTCCCATTCTGTTGAAAATTATGCAGACATTAAAAAGTTTGGGGGGGAACTCCCTGGCAGCCCGGTGGTTAGGACTTCAAGCTTCCACTTCAAAGAGCCTGGGTTTGATTCCTGGTCAGGGAACTAAGATCCCACAAGCTGGGAAGTGCAGCAAAAAAAAAAAAAAAAAGTATGTTTTTGAAAGTAAGTACATGTTTAAAGACAGGTGAAAAGCTTGCCTACTGGGAGGAAAGCTGTCTATACAGCACAAACTCTTATTTTAAAATGATAGATATGTACATATATACTATAAGAAAGTCTGTGATTCCTTTTCTTCTTTTTGGCCATGCCTGAGGCTTGTAGAATCTTAGTTCCCCACCAGGGATTGAACCCAGCCCCCTGCAATAGAAACTCAGAGCCCTAACCATTGGACAGCCAGGGGAGTTCCACACTTCTTTTTTCAATGAGGTATTTTAAAACCCAATTTATAACCAGAAATTTGTTCTTTTTTTTTCTTTGTAAAGAATTAAGACATTTTAGGATCTAATTTGTTGTCTTAAAGCATTCCTGCCTTCAGCAAATTAAATGGCACAGTATTTGACTTTCCCTTCCAAAGAATCCTATGCTGTCAAAGAAGGATCAGTCTTAAAGAGCAGTGTCACCAAAGACTGGATGTGACAGAGCCTGGAATAGTATTAATACAAAGAATAATCTTGAAGTTAAACAGGCTTCAATCAACACTGGCTCTACCTCTTCTTAGCTGTGAGAACTTATTCTTGTTACTTAACCTCTCTGAGGCTTCACCCATAAAAAGATGACAATACTTGCCTTGAAGAGTAGTTATGAGAATCAATATAAGTAAAACAGTATAATACTTGGCACATTATAAACATTCCACAAATGATTACTTTTCCATCTGTATCTGAGTAGTATGTCTAGACTCTCTACACCAGATAAAAGGATTATGATCTTCATTTTTTAAAGTCTCGTTTATCTATTGATCTACTTATTTTTGGCTGTGCTGGGTCTTCGTTGCCGCTTGGACTTTTCTCTAGTTGAAGCGAGCAGGGGCTACTCTCTAGTTGTGGTATGCGGGCTTCTCACTGTAGTGGCTTCTCCTGTTGCATAGCATGAGCTCTCGGTACACAGACTTCAGTAGTTTCAGCAAGTCGGCTCAGCAGTAGTGGCCCATGGGCTTAGCTGCTCTTTAGCATGTGGGATCTTCCCAGGCCAGGGGTTGAACCCCTGTCTCCTTCATTGGCAGGAGGATTCTTTACCATTGAGCCACCAGGGAAGCCCTGATCTTCATTTTACAGATAAGAAACTAATCAAGTATTTGGCCAGCACAACACAGTTCAGTGGCCCGCCAGTTAGTGGGACCTTAGACTCCGATTCCTCCCACTGAGATCACATTTAATACAGGTTTCTTGGGCTCCTCAAAGTTAGTCACCTATGATGTGGCTGAACTGGGCCAGAGTTTGAAACAAGCAGAACATCCTTGATTTGTACTGAGTTTCCTTGTGCATCTCATTCTTTTCTGAAGACATCTGGGGAACTTGGAGGATGACGTGAGATGGCTGGTTGGGCAAGACTGAGGGGAAAGAGAGGACCTCAACTTATTTATTTATACAGTTCTCTGTAGTTGAAATCCTCAACTTTGAAAATAGCATTTCAAAAGATTTTAAAAGAGCTTAAAACACATTGTTTTAAAACACATTGTCACATTGTTCCTTTCTCTCTGCTGTCTTAATAGATCAGAAGCCAATGACTTAGCCTTACGCCTGGCTCGGCAGTTCAGAGGCCACCAAGATGTGATCACTCTTGACCAGTAAGTCTTTTTTTTTTCCATTTATTTATATTAGTTGGAAGCTAATTACTTTACAGTATTGTAGTGGTTTTGGCCATACATTGATATGAATCAGCCATGGATTTACATGTGTTCCCCATCCTAAAAGCCCTCCCGCCTCCCTCCCCATCCCATCCCTCTGAGTCATCCTAGTGCACCAGCCCTGAGCACTTGTCTCATGCATCAAACCAGGACTGGCGATCTGTTTCACAATTGATAATATACATGTTTCCAGTAAGTCTTAAACACGAAACTTCTCAGCAGCAAAGTCCTTCAGAGACAAAAACACATTGATCCTATCTACACTGATACCAGAAGTATGTACAGAGGAGGCTGGATGGATGCCACAGGATTTTTTTTTATTATGTTTAAGATTTCAAGGCCAACTCAGGCCTAGAGAACACTTAATTCTTTCCAAGCACCTGGAGGCTCTTTTGGGTCCTGTGGTCATGGTCTCATGGGCTTTGTATGAATTAGAATTTACTTTCACACATTAACTATTTATTGAGCCACTGCAATGTGATTATCCTCTGTAATTAATTTAAAAGACTGTAATTTAGAGCAAATTTTAATGACTATAAGCAGCCAAGTTAAAAAAAAAAAAAAAGGTTTTTTTGGCCACATTGTACAACATGCAGGATCTTAGTTCCCCCACCAGAAATCAAACCCAGACTCCCTGCATTGGGAGCAGAAGTCTTACCCACTGGACCGCCAGAGAAATCCTAAATTCATTACAATTTGAACAAGAAATTTGACAACTTCTAGCTTAACTGAGATTTTTTTAAATTGTTTCTGCCTCCCCACCCCACTAATCTCACACACAGAGGGTTGAACTGAACATGCACCTCATTTCTTGCCCATCTATAGGCTTGTCTTGTTTTATGTGTTGGTTGATGTATTCATTCTCTATTGTTACTGTAGCAAATTATCACAAACATGGTGGTTTAAGCAACATGAATTTATTCTCTTATAGTTCTGGAGGCTGGATGTCCAAACTGGGCCTCACTGGGCTAGAAGTTAGGTGGCAATAGGGCTGCAATCCTAGAGACTCTGGGGGAAAATGTGTTGCTTTGCCTCCAACTTCTAGAGGCTGCCTGCCTTCCTTGGCTTTGGGTCCCTTCGTTCACCCTCAGAGCCAGCCATGCCGTCACTCCAGCCTCTGCTTCCGTCATATCCCTGTCTCTGGCCACCATCCCCCTGCCGCCTTCTTTCACTTATAAACACTCTTGTAATGACATTGGACCCTCCAGGATTATCACTCCATTTCAGGATGCTTAATCACATTTGCAAGGTTCCCTTTGCCATGTAGCATATTCTCAGGTTCTGAGGATTAGAACGTGGACATCTTTGGGGACGGCAGGCTTCATGCCTATCACAGAATGGACACTGGGACTGCCCTCTATGCCCAGCTACCACAGGCAACACGGCAGTAAGCACCCTCAGACATGTGCCTGTGTGGACCTTTCTGAGGATCGCTTAGGAATAAGCACCCAGAAGCAGGATTGCTGGGCCATAGGGGTGCTGTAAACATTATTGATTTGACTGCATGCAGCCAGGTCGGTCTCCAGAGTGGTTGAAACTCTCTACCCAGTGCATGAAATGTTCCATTTCCCCATATCCTGGGCAAAACCTTAGAGTACTGTGCCTTTTTTTCCTTTAATAGTTGCTGGTCTAATAAGTGTAAAATAATATCAATGTTGTTTTATTTGCAATTTTCTAATTTTGAGATTGAGTATCTCTTCATATACTTATTATACATTTGTGACTGCTTTCTGAGAATTAGCTTCACTGGTGGCTCAGATGGTAAAGAATATGCCTGCAATGAGGGAGGCCCAGGTTCTATCCCTGGATTGGGAAGATCCCTTGGAGAAAGAAATGGCAACCCACTCCAGAATTCTTGCCTGGAGAATCCCCTGGACAGAGGAGCCTGGTGGGCTACAGTCCATGGGGTTGCAAAGAGTCAGACACAACTAAGCGACTGACCCACTTTTTTTCTGAGAATTATCTACTTATATTCTTTACCCAGTTTTTCTGTTGAGATTCCCATCCTTGTTTTTGTGCTTGCATGCATAGACTGGATGAGAAGATCTCAGCCTAGACTGTGTTTTAGAAATACCTGAGGAAATGTTCTTTTTATTTTTTTTTTCCTTTAGCCATGGACTTTATTGTTTGAATATTAACAACTATTATTCTATACTCACATTTTAATTTCTTACAAAAGTCTACATTCCACATTGCTAGGTCTCTTCATTCTCCATTTTATGCCACGTTTTCATGAAAAGGTATTTCCCTGAATCATAATCTGCCTGATTGTGGGTTTGTTGTTACGGTTGTTGTGGTGTAGTCACTAAGTTGTAACCACATGGATCATAGACCCCCAGGCCCTTTAGTCCATGGGGTTCTCTAGGCAAGAATACTGCAGTGGGGAAATGTTCTTTTTAGAGTGCCAATGGCCAGGCCCCATCCCAGACCAGTTAAAGAGAGTCTCTAGAGGCAGAGTCCAGGAAACCAAGTTTCCCGAGTGATTCTTATATGCAAACAGACCATTTTGGAAGTTAGCCTCTTTTATTTGAGACATTACAAATATTTTTTTCCAATCTATCACCTGCCTTTTAACTTTGTCCGTGGCATCCATCTACCCAAAAAATTTTGGTTGAATCAAATAGTTTGCATTTTCATCCCGTGGTTTGGTTTTCTAAGTTTTGTTAAAATCTTTACCCCTATACATACCCATCACCATCCCTCAGATCACAAAGATGCTCTTCATTTTGTTCTACTGTGTCTGTAACTGCTCCTCAGTTAACTCCATCTAGTGGCCACTGTGTTACCATTTACAAATGGCTGAGCTTGCTTCTGTCCCACTCATTTTAACTTTGTTCTTATTCCAATACCATACTAATTTCATTGCTATTGCTTTGTAGGATGGTTTTTTTTTTTTTTTTTTTTTTTTTTTGTAGGATGTTTTAATCTATGGTAGAGGAAGTGCTCCTTCTTTGCTTTGTCTATTCATAGGCCTTTTATAATTTCCGGAGAGAGACAGAGCCTGTTATGTGCTGGTACAGAAAGAGATATCAGCATTTGATCTACTGTGTGTGTGCATGTGCTCAGACGCTTAGTCATGGGGCTTCTCCAGACAACAATACTGGAGTGGGTTGCCATTTCCTCCTCCAAGGGATCTTCCCAACCCAGGGATCAAACTCCTGTCTCTTAACAGGCAGATTCTTTACCACTAGCACCTGGGAAGCCCTTACAATTTCCAGTCTCCTGATTATATATATCTGGGAAGAAAAAAACATTAAGGGGAATATCATAGCCACCTGTATTTTAAGTGAAAGAAAAGAATTTCATAACCTTAGGAAGAACTAAGGTTGATCACCTCTCAACCTTCGTTCTTTTTGAAAAAACCTCCTATTCCTTACCAACTTGCATTTGTTCAAAATGTGCTATTGAACATCCTTTAGAAACCATCCTAAACAGAAATACAGCCCATTTTATAATATAAATTTGTTTTTAAAATTTACTAGAATGTAACTATAAAATACATTTAAAGAATACATACATCTGATATTTCTCATGAAACTTTAGAAAATAATATTTTACACTTAATCTAATTTAGCAGAGCTAATACAGTCCAAAGAAATTAAGTTTTTTCTGGCTAAAAACTGCCTACAAGGATACATACTTGGCTTTGTATGTGTTTTATTGCCTGAATCAGGAGAGCTGGACAAATTAATGGCTGGTCCTACCATGAAAAATTGGATTCCATATAGTTAAATCTGGCACCAGTGTTGAGATTCCCCCTGGATGATACGCAATACTATTTTTCATATCCTGGAAGAGCATCCTTTTTTGAATGATGTTGGTTACCATTTCTTTTCGTTTCAGCGCTTACCACGGTCACCTATCATCTTTAATTGAGATCAGTCCATATAAATTTCAAAAGGGCAAAGATGTCAAGAAAGAATTTGTGCATGTGGTAAGTATCTTGGAATTCAAGAATCAGAATGTTACTACTGGAAGAGTGCCCAGTGATAATCCAGACCAATCTTTGCATTGAAATGAAACCATGAGAAAGGAAACTAAGATATAGAGCTGCTATATGACTTGCTAAAAGTCAAAGAGCTAGTTAATGACAAGATGTGGGTTAAAATCCATTGATGAGTACCATCCAAATCAGTATATAGTGGTAGTGACAGCTGTTATTCACAGCTTTTACTTTATTTTTCTTGCCCCTGGATCTTCAATTACTTTTTCTATCACTGAAGCTGATTTAAAACTCAAAGTTGCATCAGGTGTGTATGACTGTCTTAAAATTACTCTATGCTAAATTATTATGTAAATTTATTAAGTCAAATAAATGTTAAATGAAAGAAAATAAAGAAACCAAGTTGTTGAAGCAGTAAAACTCATTTGGCTTAATTAAGGATCAGTGGACGTTTTTAAGAGAGTCATGAATACATTCTTTCAAAATTTTAAGATCTGAAATTACTGCTAAAACACTCTGGCTTTCTGAATGATTACAATTTGCTGTATAGTTGGTAAGTGCTGGTTTATTTCCTTCTTCTTTTTTAAAAATATTTCTTGCCCTCACCAGACAGCACATGGGATCTTAGTTCCCCTCCCAGAGATCGAACCCACACCTCCTGCTTTGGAAGCTCAGAGTCTTAAACACTGGACCACCAGGGAGGTCCCTATTTTTGACATAGAATAGTTAATACAGTTTGCATTCATTGAGATTTTCAAATAACATAGTCACATTTGTTGTTTGAATTCGCCCCTTATGTGATCAGGGATGCAATTTTGTCTTCCAAGAAGCCTAGAAGTAAATCCAAGCTCCTGTTCACAATGCAAAGATTTCGAGTGTCACAGAATTCAGAACTGTTAAGGGAAAAGAGCAGAAGCAGCTAGAGTCACATAAATCCATAGGTCACCTTTCTATTATGCTCTTGTGGGGAAATACCCTTTCTTAAAAGCTCATTTGTCCAGGAGAAAAATCATGAGAAACTGTTATCTCTTGATGTTTTCAGGCACCAGCTCCAGATACTTATAGAGGAAAATACAGAGAAGACCATGAAGACCCAGCCAGTGCTTATGCAGATGAAGTGAAGAAAATTATTGACGAAGCTCATAACAGTGGAAGGAAGGTTTGTATTTACAGCTTTGGAAACACGTTAACATCTTTCATAAAATAGATTGAAATCATCATGATACACTAGAGAGGTGGGAAAGGATTAGACAGCAAATCCTTTCTGTTCTTCTCTGGTTACATTTTCACTTAGTTCATATATCAAAAAATGCATTATTATAGTCATGCCTCTAAGACTATTTTTATTTATCCTGGAAATGTAATTACTGTACCTGTTTCAGAACTGGTGGTCTAGTTCTAACCTTCCCAGTGGGATGCAGACTCTGGTGCAAAGGGTTAGGAGGAGAGAATTAAGAAAGGTGATAGCCCATGGACAGAACATTCCAAATGAGAGTAACATGAGGGGCTGACAGAAGGTGAACCGAGGGGAAGAGGCAGGGTAGCCCCAGGGCTTCAGGATCAATGCAGGCTCCTGAACCTTGGGAGCCTTGGCTTTCCCTAGAATTGGTTCAGCTTTCCTGAAGGCGCTGAGCCTGGGTAAGACCAGGCAGGAAAAGGCTCTTCCAATCTGTTTCTGCACCTTTTTTAAAAAAATATTCATTGAATTTATTATAATATTTCTTCTGTTTCATGTTTTGGTGTTTTATTTTGTTTTGTTTGGCTGAAAAGCGTGTGAAATCTTAGCTCCCTCCGTGGGGATTGAACCCTCACTCCCTGTATTGGGAGTCCCAACCCCTGGACTGCCAGGGACATCCCTGGTTCTGCACTTCTAAAACAAACCAGAATCCTACTGAGTAGGAAGAGCTTTCATTTTCTCAGTCTTCACCCTACTGTCTTTCACCTTCAGCTTAATGTTAAATTTTCAGCCGCTGTAGGGGTTACTTACATGGAGTTTTAATGTGATTTGACATATGTTTTGCCTTTAAATTGATTTATGGCATCAATATGGCAATTTTAAAAACTTCTTAATTGAGAGAAAAATGAAGCCTTTGTGTTTTCCAGTTCAAGTGTTTTTATCCTAATGACTTGGTTCCCTTGTTTGTTTTTAATTGAAGTATAGTTGATGGCTTAACTTCTTATCTCATACTATTTCCATGCTTTCTCTTAATTTAGTGATTTTTTTCTTCTCCTTTCTTAGCCTCTAGAACATTTCCTCTGCAGTTTTATTGTGAATTGCCTATGTTGGTTAAGTTGTAAGCCTGGTTCAGGGCAAGAACCAGAAAGAGAGCACAGTCACTAAGGTCTGTGACCACAAGTCACCTTCTCACCTCCCTGGTGCAAATTCCAGACTCGGGCAGTCCTAATTCAACAAGTTGAGTAAATAGGCATTACAGTGATATGTTTGGAACCTGGGTAATTTTGTAGAGGCTCATATCAAAGACTGATCAAGATATCAGTCTTACTCAGTTGATCCTAATGCAAATCCTGCATTTAAATTAATTATGGAGAGATGGAAAGCACCTTTTCCACCATTTCTAGTGGTAGTTTCATAAGAAACCTAAAATTTCAGAAACTAATGCTTCAGATCACTTGCTTTTCCAGCATGAACATCTTTTCTTTTTAATCAAATAGCCAATTTGTCTCTTGCCAGGGGTCCATTCTCAACCATGTTTAAATCGGCTGCTCTACAAGAAGTCCTCTTTTTTTTAGGGGGTTTGGGAGGAGGACCGAATGGACTTTGACCCCATCTTCTCTTGTATAGATTGCTGCCTTTATTGCTGAATCCATGCAGAGTTGTGGCGGACAAATAATTCCTCCAGCAGGCTACTTCCAGAAAGTGGCAGAGTATGTACTTGGGCATCTTTGGTCAGACTGAAGGAACCATGAGAGTTCCGCAGGGTCATCTGGTTGTTGGCGAAGTATGGAAGTACTTCCCATCGTTGTTTAGTAGCTGAGTCATGTCAGACTTTTTTGGCGACCAACTGTAGCCCACCAAGCTCCTCTGTCCATGGGATTTCCCCGACGAGAATCCTGGAGTGGGTTGTCATTTCCTTCTCTAGGGGATCTTCCCAACCCAGGGATGGAACTCAAGTCTCCTCCACTGGCAGGCAGATTCCTTACTGCTGAGCCACCAGGGACGAGCTGGTAAATAGCTACTTGGGAGCGCCTGCCGCCCAGGACTCCTGGGACTCCTCACCTTCCAAGATCCCAGCTAATAAAGGGTTTGCTCACAGTCTAGCCGGGGGTCCTTGAGGGCTCTGCCCCACTTTACCCACCTGGCATCCTCTCTGATTGATTGGTGTCCGAGCTTTACTGATAAGATTAACTCTGCTAACATTACTTTTTGTTCACTTTTTTCTCTTGCCACTTAAAATACTGCAGTAGAGCTTACTTTAAGCAGCACAAACCCAAACAACATAGACTATATCTTATCTGGAAATGACGTGATTATATTTCAAAGTCAATGACGTCACATAGATGTCATTGGGGATTTGAGCACTGAAATGTTTTTAACAAAGATTGCAGACTTCAGGTTAACGCCATTCTTTTGAAGTCCTCAATAATCCGTATCTTGAAGGGAGGATAGGGGGGCTGTCAGTGACCTGAAGGCATCATGCTGCCCTGTTGCTTTTCAGATATGTCCGTGGAGCAGGAGGTGTGTTTATAGCTGATGAAGTTCAAGTAGGCTTTGGCCGAGTTGGGAAACATTTCTGGAGTTTCCAAACGTTTGGTGAAGACTTCGTTCCAGACATAGTCACAATGGGAAAACCAATGGGCAATGGGCACCCAATGGCATGCGTGGTAACAACCGAAGAAATTGCAGAAGCCTTCAGTGCCTCTGGGATGGAGTATTTCAACACGGTAAATTTTGACCTCCCACTTTAATGCTAAGAGGGAAAAATACTGTGTGTTCTTATATTTCTTTCCAATGTAATAAAGAATAAATCTCACCGTTGCCAGCTAATGACCCCAGAACCGAAGCCAGACTTTGATCTAACCATATTTCATTCTGTTTGGCACAGTCCTCCTTTTATTTTTTCTTGTATCTTTCCCTTTCCTAAAATGTTCCTATTGATTGTTCCAGTGATAGATGTCTGCCCTGGGAAACTCTAGAAGTTATGATATTTCATTAACAGATGATATGATCTTTTTTTGTTTTGTATCACATTTAAATTCCCAAAGCACGTCTGAAGTGTATAGATGATTCAATACTATAAATATTATATGGCTGTCATAGGAGATACTAACTAAATTTCTATCTTTGGGAAATTTTATTTCCTTGATTTTGCCCCCAAAAGTTGTAAGATTCTCAAGTTTGGAAAGACTGTTATAGTTTGTGCAATATGTGTAATAGGACTTGTTGCAGCTAAAAGTCAGAATCAAAATCTAGGAACACAAATTACTTGGAGAAAATGTCATTTTTTGGCTTTTTTTTCACACAGATATTCAAGTGCTGCAATCCACATCCCTCTAACTAAACCACACTCTGAAATCCTTAATTCCCAACACAATATCTGTGTTTGGTTTGGATGAATTTATAGATTCCCCAGTAGTCCTTCATACCAGTTACGTAGCATATATATAATTTAGAATTATATTCTCAATCCCAAATGAATAGAATCATGCTATATTCTAAACTTAAAAAGCTAATATCACAAGGGAAAATTTTATTGAAATTATATCTTTACTTAAATATGAGCCAGATTTCTCATAGATGAAGCAACAGCATGAATTCAACTAGTCTGTTTTCTCATTTATTTTTTTTCTGCAGTATGGAGGAAATCCAGTATCTTCTGCTGTTGGTTTGGCCGTTCTGGATGTAATAAAAAATGAAGACCTTCAAGGAAATGCCACAAGAGTAGGGAATTATCTTACTGAGTTACTGAATAAGCAGAAGACTAAACATACTTTGATAGGAGATATCAGGTATATTTATCAAGGAATTGTAGTTATCCATATGTCCAAATGAATATTGGTGATATTTTATCTTATAAATTTAAAATAAATTACACAAAATCAAATCTAGAAAACACTGAAAAAACTTTTTAAATTCAGAACCAGATTTATCACTATTAACTTTTGGGTATATATCTTTCCTGACTTACACTTAAAAAAAAAATTAAGCCAGGATAATTTCAACAGCTAGAAGATGAAAAGAAGAAACTTAAAGTAATTCTGTATGATCTATTAAAAATAATTTACATGACATCTAAGACAATCACTATTTTTCATATATGTATTTATCATCATTGATGTCATATGAAACTAAATAGTATAAGGTTGTTTTTAAACCTTTTTTTTTTTTTTGCAATTATTTGATGGAAAAATAAAACTGGATTACAAAAACTAACTTCAGAAACTAAGGAGTCCTGTGGACCCTGGATTGGTATCATGGATTAATTAGAACTAGTTACAACTACCTCTAAAGGGACTCACATTCAGCCTCAAATCAAACTGAAGTTTGACAACTGTGTTAATTTTTTGTGACAATGTGGTGCTTGACAGAGTGTATGTCAAGTTTCCTTTCTATGTCTCCCTCAGGGGTGTTGGCCTCTTTATTGGGATTGACTTAGTGAAGGACCATCAGCAAAGGACCCCCGCCACAGCAGAAGCTCAGCACGTCATCTACAAGTAAACCACCCCTCACCTGTTTGGTATCTCAGCTTAAAAGATGTCCACCCACTTGAATGTTTTTACTTCCTCTCTTCTCCCTAAATAAGGAAAGTTTAAGACTCGTGCAGTTACAAATGTGACTTCTTACATGCATATACTAAATTGCTGTCTGTTCACATCATTCTGAAATCACCTTAGTTATTGCTTGTATGCACTCACATGTATTTCCTGCACTAATCAGGATGAAAGAAAAGCGAGTGCTTCTCAGTGCCGACGGACCTCATAGAAACGTGCTTAAGATAAAACCACCTATGTGCTTCACTGAGGAAGACGCCGAGTTTATGGTGGAACAGCTTGATGGTATTCTAACAGGTCTGTCCACAGATCTTTAAATAAGATGCCCCCCACACCTGCCTCCTGGTCATACATGATAGTGCATCTTGCTGTCCATGGTAGAAGTGAAGGAGGGTGGAAATGACTGTGTAAATTTACATTATCATTTATTTTCGCTTTTAAAAAATAATTGCATGTCTTCATTGTACCACAAACCACAGATGCTGCAGCATAAGAGTCTTTGAGCTTTATACCCTGAAAATGCTTGAAATGTTGTTAATAAAACTTACAGGCTATAGGTGAACAGTTATTTGCTACACCCTGACTCATTTGACTTTGTGCTTCACTTATTGCAATTCCATTTTTGAGGATTTGTTCATCATTCGGAATTATAGCCTGTCATAGGAATTAATCTTTTGTTGGCCTCTATTAAATAATGAGGTTGGGCTTCCCAGGTGGTGCTAGTGGTTAAAAATCCACCTGCCAATGTGGGAGACCCAAGAGATGCGGGTTCGATCCCTGGGTTGGGAGGATGCCCTGAATTAGGAAATGGCAATTACTCCAGTATTCTTGCCTGGAGAATCCCCATGGACAGAGGAGCCTGGTGGGCTACCATCCATGGGTCGCAAAGAGTTGGACAGGATTGAGTGAGCATACACATTAAATAATTAGGTTAATTTATTTTTCATAAATTGAGATTAGCTAAGTAAGGGAGCAGTGTAAAGCCATACTGAAAAACATAAAGCACTGTCAAATGTTGGAGCTTTTAGTTATATTTTTAAGATTTTACTTCTCTGCTCCCTCTCAGCCTCTTGGGGTTGGGATAAGGCTGATAAGCCAGGACAGTGCAGTATACAAAATAAATCATTAATACTGGAAAGTTGAGAGTCAGCCCCAAGTTATTTGTAATACAGTCACTGTCTTTGAACTAAGAGACGCCCAAACCTGGCCAGCAGTCCTCACATACCTGTTTCCTCTGGTCCCTTGAAGGCCAGGTGGAACAGAGTACAGTTGGGACAAATGTCGCTATTGCTTAAAATTCAGCTCAGAGCCTCAACATTTTTAGCTGTGGGGCTGGACAATCCTTTTAGCAACGTGAATGAGCCAGAGCTAATGCAGGCCGAGTGCCACGCGTAATGGTGAAATGCTGCAAAAAAAGTTGAAGAGGAGCTGTTTTAAAACACATGGACCTCTCTATTTTTCTCTAGTAAGAGTATCCCTATAGTTACCAAAATGGGCTTTTTGTTTTTCTTAAGGATTTTTTTTAATGTTTTATGTTTATGTTTTCTTTATGTTTTATGTTTTTTTTTCCATCTTATCTACTGTATCTTCCTTGATGAAGATTTAGAAGAAGCCATTGGAGCTGAAACTGAGAGTGTGATCTCTAAGAATACTCCTTGCAGAACCAAGGTAAGAGTCACTTGCTTAATATTTAAGGGAAAAGTTTAAAATTGGGGAAATTTAAGAAAAAGGAATGCGAATGTTTTAAAATCGTACAATGACCTTTAGAATAAACCCACCTTTGCTAGAGTTGGCTTACTGCTGCAATTCTGAGTGCGCAGTTAAATTCCAAGGCAAGTGTCATTCCACTTGATATCTATAAAAGCAAAGAACCATTTTTACAGGGTCATTCCCATGCTGAAAATAATAATAGCCCTCAGGCTTGCAAAGAGGGCCTTCAAAATATATATAGAGAGGATAGCAAATGTCCTGAGCTCCTTCCTGTTTTTCTGAGTGAGGTTTGACACTGCTTTGAAGTCCCACATCCCACTTCTTAATCAACAAAAGCTTTGGCAGTGTGACTTCAAAATGCCAGAGTTCCATCCTCCGGTGAATTAAAGTGGAAACTTCTAATGGCAGCAGGGCCTGGGAACCATCTGGTGCTGAGTGGCCTAGTTTCTGCATTTGATGTGCTGCCAGCAGAGGGCTTCCCCATCCTCTCCCCAAGCTCCCCAGGCTGCAAGAAAGGGCTCCCCGGGTCGGGAAACAGAAAGGCAAGAACTTGAGAGGCTCTGTTGCATAATTTGTTATTTGTTTATGACTTTGACGCATAAAGGAACTCTCGGTACACACCCAGTGTAGTCAGAAAAGTCCTTTCCCTGAGTGAAAACCACGACGCCCTTTGAATGAGAGCAAATGACTGGCTAACAGGGTGCTTCTTTCTCTTGCTGCAACACAAACCAATGCTAGGCATCAGTCCCTCTCTGCTGTGTGAGAGTCGCATAGAGAGTCTGGGGCAGAATCACGGCTGTCTGGGCCAAGCAAGTATTGGAAAGTGCTCAGACCCTCAGTCATGTCCAACTCTTTGCGACCCCATAGACTGTAGTCTGCCAGGCTCCTCTCTCCATCGAGTTCTTCTGGTAAGAACACTGTAGTGGATTGCCATGCCCTCCTCCAGGGGATCTTACCAACCCAGAAATTGAACCAGTGTCTCTTTCGTCTCCTTCATCGGCAAGCAGATTCTTTACCACTAGCGCCACCTGGGAAGCATATAAGCATTGAAAAGGAGCTTATTGAAAAGGGACTCAAAAAAAGAGTTCCCCCACCAGAAATGCCTCTGTGGAGATAGCAAAGTTAGCACACCTTTCTGAATTTGGCTTGGACGCCCAGATTTTAGGTTGCCATCACATTTCCGGTGTCTATGGAAGGTAGTCATGAGGGTTGGGGAGGAACAGCTCCCTAACACAGCATTCCTGTGTTGGGCTGTGTTGGGCTGTGTTTTCGTGTTCCACATGCCGCGTTCCTGTGGACTTAGCCCTGCGGAGGCTGGAGGCTGGGTGCGTTAGCAGTGGGCTGCCCTCGAGTTTGTGCGCTTGTCTTACAGATGCCCAAGGAAGCACGGTCAGAATTGCTCAGAGACAGCAGCCTGGACCCCAGAGAAAATCCCAGCCGAAAGAGAAATGGATTGTGCACAGATTCACTGCTCAGCAAGAGGTTCAGGACGTGAGAGATGAGCATTTTACAAGATAACTGTCCGGAGTTATAGAGAATGAATGCAGGTGTCCTTTCTGTTAAAGCTCTGTTGTACCCTCTGAAAGAAGTGTTCGCATTTACTCAGAGGTATAAATAAAGTCGATGAGTCATAAGATTAATCCAAATGATAATCAAACTGTGTCAAGACTATTAGTTCAGCATTTAGCCTATTAATTCCTTACTTGAGATTTCTGCAAGTACTTTGTTTATTCTACTCAGTTTAAGCTTCAAATGAAATATTTATGAAGTTGACAGTTTTACTTCTCATATTTTAATCTTTGACATGACAGAGGAAAGTACAATAGGTTCCTGAACTTTGGAGACTTAGTGCCTTAAAATATTGAATTCTTTAGTGATTTAATTTATAAATATTTATGGCTATAATAAAAGATGACATGAAAAAGAAATGTTGACTAGAGAAGTATGTAGTGTTCTTTCTAGGAGAATCGTAGCATTGGTGGTAAAAGTAAAGCCATTTGGGGAAAAATCACATAGCAACTGTGAAGAAGGGAATGAATAATCTGGACTCCTGTTGGGGAATGAGGTTAATTGTGATCCTCTGGGGATGAGGGCACAGGTGCAGAGGCCAGACAAGAAGTAGACCCAGAAACACTCCTAAGCATGGAGCTGGAGCAGTATCCAAAGCACCACATTCACCTCGGCTCTGGCTAATCAGACTGTCATCTTGGCAAGTCACTTACCTACTGGATGAGAAATTAACTTTTCAAGCAATCCTCTTCTCCTTCTCATCCGTCTTATCACCTATGCACACACCCTGACACACAGAGATAACTTCAAGAATCTCTTCCTTAAATGTGCAGGTGCCATGAGACTTGGAGGCTTGTGTGAGTACTGGCCTGGAAGAAATTTGACTTTTAGCCTTGACTTCTCATTATTTCTCAATTGCCCTCCTGGCAGTTACTAAGCTTTGTGTGTTGGGTTTTCTGGGGGGAAGCGTTGTTCGTTTTGGGGCTGTGCCTCATGGCTTGCGGGATCTTAATTGCCCAACCAGGAATTAAACTTGGGCCCTGGTAGTGTGGTAGTGAAAACACAGTGTGCTAACCACTGGACCACCAGAGAATTCCCTGTGTATTGGTTTTTGTTGTATAAAGACGAGTTAAATAATTTTGCTATGGCCGTTTCATGATAGCTGAGAAAGATGTTGGGGGGAAATTAAATGCAAAAAGCTTCCTTTATGAGTTCACCATAATAAAATGCTGTGAAAATGCAAGGTCTTGTTGTTAAAATAGTTTTGTCTCCTAAATGGATAGTTGACTATGGGTCTGAGCTGGATTGCCCTGAGATTGATCCCCAGGTGGAGAGGAGAGAGCATGAAGATCTCTGTGGTTTGCTTCTGTGAAACCGAGGTTAATTCCAAGACAGTCAGACCTTTTACAGCACAGGTCAGCACTCCTGGGGGCACTCCTTGTGTGAGAAAGCGCTTGTCTCCCTGAAATGAGCCGTTCCCGTCTCCGCCACCCTGGCCACCCTGCCCACGTGCCGCTGTGCCTATTGGGGGGGGGTGGCTAAAGTCACAGTGGCTGCTGCCAGCCGGCCAAGCCGTCCTGTCTCCTTGGTGGCTCAGGGCCTTCTTCCGTTAGTGGATGCTCTGTGGTGGACGTGAGCATGTGACACAGACCTTAACCTGTGCTGCGTATTCCACATAGTCATTCATGTGCCTCTTCCCAACACCTCCTTTTGCTACAGACTTTCTAATTCTTTCAGGCTCCTGACCAGCCATGCACCCACTCCCCACTGCTCAGGATTTCATATATATGCTCGCTGTTCTTTCTCCACACAACATGGAAGACCAGGTGCACCTTTCAAAGGTCTAGCACTGGGAAGATTTTCCCTTGCCACTGCTTTTCAAGGCCAGCACTGAGTGTGCCTATCACGGGGCCATCATGCCCTTTGCTGAAGTGATAGATCCCTGATCTTCGTAGGGTTTATCTCCCACCATCTTGAGCAAACGTGTCTTACTGAGGCTTCCAGCAGATCAGCTGCCTCTCTTTCTACAGGATGATCCCTTCTTACTAACTGCTTGTCAGAGAGTCCAGTCCTATCTTTAAGGAACTACTTTTACTATGTATTTTTTTAATTAATTAATTTTTTTAATTGAAGGATAACTATGTATTTTCTTAAAGCCACTTTATATCATCACTTGGATTTCATTGTTAATTTCCTTCACATCACTAGCCATTTATTTTGTTATATTACTGTTATTATATTTTAATTTTTCTGTACATTTTCCCCAAGTTTTTATTTTGAAAAATTTTAAACTTTCAGGAAAGTTTCATGTATTTCATGTAGCCTTCACTTGGACTCACCGGTTGTTCATATTTTGCTCCCTCTACTTTCCTATCTGTGTACCTATGCATGTGCTGTTTGACTTTGACTAAGCCATTTGGGCCATTGGAAATTTAATTGCTGGCATCAAGGCAATTACCCTGAATATTTCACTTTATCTTTCCCCAAAACAAGGGCATTCTCCTACAAATCAATTACTACATTAGGGGCATTTAATATTAGTTTATTTAATATATTAATATTATTAATATATTTAATATATAATTGATATTCACATTTTAATTATGTCAATAGTGTCCTTTGTAGCTTTTTTTTAAATTCAGAATTCTTTTTGGCTGAGATGTGCAGCACACAAGATCTGGGATCTTAGTTCCCCAACCAGGGATCAAATCCCCTCCGTCTTCACTACTAGACCATCAGAGAAGTCCCCCAAATTCAGAATTCTATCAAAGATTCTTCATAGCATTTAGTTGTCACTTCTGTTTAGTCTCTTTTCACCTAGAATACTTCAACCAGTTAGACATTTAGAAGAATGTCTCTCAGTTTGAATTTATATAATATTCCTCATGATTAAGCTCAGGTTAAACATTTTTGGCCAAAAAAAAAAAATTACATAGGTGATGTATATAGATTAATTTTCAAATGTGAAACTAAACTGAGATTAACCCAACTTGGTCATAATCCATTATTTTATATATATATAGATTACATATAGCATAATCTATTCAATATATATATATATATAGTGTGTGTGTGTGTGTGTGTATGTACAAAAATCCTAAACAAAATTCTAGCAGACTAAACCCATACTCATTAAGAGCCAATATGCAGGACTCCCCTGTGGCTCAGTTGTAAAGAATTTGTGAGCCAGTGCAGGAGACATTGGGTTCGATCCCTAGTCAGGAAAGATCCCACATGCGGTGGAGCAACAGAGCCCATGTGCCACAACTGCTGAGCCTGTGCTCTGGACCCTGGGAACTGCAACTATGAGCGCATGCTCTGCAATTACTGCAGCCTGTGTGGAGCCTAGAGCCCTCCTCTGCAACAAGAGAAGCCGCTGCAAGGAAGAGTAGCCCCTGCCTGCCACAACTAGAGGAAACTTTGAGCAGCGATGAAGACTCAGCACAGCCAAAAATAAATAAATATATTAACATACATAGAAAAGCACATATGCAATATTGACTGGGGTTTTTATCCTCTTCCTGATCAACGCAAAGGGCTTCCCCCGTGGCTCAGTGGTAAAGAATCCACCTGCAAAGCAGGAGACCAGGAGACACAGGCTCCGTCCCTGGGTCAGGAAGATCCCCTGGAGGAGGAAATGGTAACTCTCTCCAGTATTCTTGCCTGGAAAATCCCACGGATAGGGGAACCTGGCAGGCTACAGTCAATGCGGTTGCAAAGAGTTGAATCCAACTGAATGAAGCAACTGAGCTCACATGCATGATCAGTGAAAAGACTTTAGAATATTTTTATTTCATTTATCTCTCTCTGATGTTGCTATTTTGTATTTTAAATCTGTAATTTTAGGCATATATATATATATATATATATATAGTTTAATATGTATGCGTTTTATTGTTCTCCAACTCTTTGTTCCATTTGGAATTATTTTCCCTATTTTCTTGAAGAATACCCCTTCTAGTATTTCCTTTAGAGTGGGTCCTTGGTTCGGCTTCTTAGTTTGACTGATGGCTAAGCTGAAGGCCACAGAGGTTGAGTGGCTGGATGAGGTGCCCACATCTTTGAAGCTGGGACTGCCACCCAGACCACTGACGCCTAGGCCAGTGATTTTTCCTCCACATTATTTTAAATGTTGGGATCAGAGGCATAAAAGAGTAAACAATGCCATAGATGGTTAAATCTATTAATGAAATGTTCTAAAACCAGTTATTTTTATGAATTGGCTTTGAACTATTAATTTTAGCGAGCAAAAGCAAAACAGTTTATCAGCCAGTGACAGACACCAAAATGTTAATTAGGAAAACCCATTCAAGTGACGCAGTAGCAAATACACCAATACTTCTACTAGTTAATACTCACTTAAACATAATGAAACATGGGCCACCAAATGCTGACTTCTACATCCTTACTATTTTATATACCAATAGCAACATCATCTCTGAACTGAAATAGTTACAATAAGGAAAGTAAAAATCCAGGGTGCATTTTCCTCCCCTAGGAAGAAGAAAATTGCAACAATAACATACAATTTGAAGTGGAAATGGGGCTGTAGAAGCAGAAAGTACAGCTTTAGGAAGCAAAAAAAGACTTGCGGAGAGCCACAGGCCCCTAACACTTGTTCCTTCGGAAGACCCTGAGGACTCCCTGATTTTAACTGGCCCCTGATGCATCACACATAGCTTATGTTCTTCTTGGTGGGATACCGACTTAAAAAGGAGAAACAAAGAGGACAGAGAACACTAATCACTCATTCCTTTCGTATATTCAATTATTTGCTTTTATTCTTCACTATTCCCAAAATATTGCTCTGTGATATTCCTGAGATTCTTAACCTGTGATGTTTGTCTTGGGATTTCCAATTTGTTGCTTTTTTTTTTTTCTCACACCATGCAGGTTGTGAAATCTTAGTTCCCAACCAGGGACTGAACCCCAGCCCACAGCAGTGAAAACTCTGAGTCTTAATCACTGAACTGCAATGAAAGTCCTTGAACTGCTCCTTTATTTATACCTCTTTTCTAAAGGATTTCGATTGTACAGATTGCTTTTATAGAAACACCAGCTATTGCGTGATGGGCAGATTCAATCACTTCAACACTCTTGTGATTGTCCAATGAGGCAACAAACCAAGTGCCCTGGCGACAGGGATGGAGGTCACTCAGAGACTCAGCAACATGGGCTTCTGCTCACCCAGGTCAATCTGGCTGCAGCCACTCCTGAATGCCCAGTCTGCCAACAGTAGAGTCCAACACTGAACCTCAACACGGCGCCATTCCCCAGGGAGTCAGCCAGCTGCCTGGTGATGTGTTGCTTAAATTATCCTGCTTCAACCATGGAAGGAGTAGTGCCTTATTTTACTAGGAGACAGCTACTCTGGGTGCAGGTTTTCCTTTCCTGCCTCAAATGCTTCTACCTAAAACATCATCCACGGATTTACAGAGTCATCTGTACCACACACTTCTCAGGAACGCATTTCACAGAGAACAAAATGTGCAAGAGGGCCCAGGATCACAGAGTTCACTAGTCTTCCCATGTTCTTCATCCTGAAACAAGAGCACATTAAACATTCTCTGTTAGTTGAAGGTTTTCTTAGGTGTGGTTCCCTAGGAGCAGAGTCTGAGACTGGGATTCTAGTGCAAGCGAATTATTGGAGGCGCTCTCAGGAGGAGTGGGTTAAGGAAGTAAGGGGAAGCAAGAGGTCTTGGAAGGAAAGCAGCAAAGATATCCATAGTTGGAACCCAACCAGATCTTCTGAATGCGGATGACCACCTACAATTAAGCCTGCTTCAGGCAAGGGTGCATGCATGCTGTCTCTTCAGTCATGTCTGACTCTTTGCAATCCCACCAGGCTCCTCTGTTAATGGGATTCTCCAGGCAAGAATACTGGAGTGGGTTGCCATTTCCTTCTCCGGAGGATCTTCCTGATCCAGGAATCGAACCCTGGTCTCCTGCATTGCAGGCAGACTTTTTTACCAACTGAGCTACAAAGAAAGCCCCAAAAGAACTGTCCCCTCGAACTCAGGACCTGCAGATTATGAGACTGATGCGCTGCCTGCTGCACTAAGAAGGCAGAACTGAGAAGCTCCTTGGGGCTTCCATATCAGGCAGTCATTGGCTGGAGGCCAAAGAGGGGACAAAGCTTCCAGACAACTCTAGAAAGCCAATTCCCTTGTGCAGAGGGTAGTTCTCAGAGAAAGGGGAGCCCTGAGCCATCAGCAACCATTGCTCAAGAGTAGTCAGAGGAGGGACTTCCCTGATGATCCAGTGGTTAAGAATCAGCCCTTCCCCTGCAGGGGATATGGGTTCCACCCCTGATCAGGGAAACTAAGATTCCCACATACCCCAGGGCTACTGAAGTCCATGCACTCTAGAGCCTGTGCAGTCTAAAGAAATAAAAAATAGGGCTTCCCTGGTGACTCAGATGATAAGAAATCCACCTGCAATGCAGGAGACCTGGGTTCGATCTGTGGGTCTGGAAGATCCCCGGGAGAAGGGAACAGCTACCCACTCCAGTGGCCTGACTTGGAGAATTCCATTGACAGAGGAGCCTGGTGGGCCACAGTCCAAGGGGTTGCAGAGAATCGAACAGGACTGAGTCACTTTCACTTTCAGGAGTTGGGGGATGGGTACACCAAGCTGATGAGTCTGTCTGGGTGGGGTCCCACAAGCATCCATTCTAAGGGCTTCCTTCTTTAAGCACAGAAGAGATTTGTTTGTGAGGCTGCTAACACATTTTCTTTTATTTGGAGACAGAGAAGCATAATCCTTCACTTAGGTATCTGAACATGTAAACAGCATTTTAAAACTGTTTTGTGCTGTCAGGAAAAAAAAATCAAAAACAAAAAAAATCATTTAAAAAATTCTACATATTAGGCACACATCTACTCTTAAGCAGGAAACAATGAAGTGTGCTCCTACATGTCAACTCAAAAATACCCACATATCCCACCCACATGCTGAGCAACTGTGAATTCCTTCCCCCAAAAAACTGAGGTTGAAAAAACTGGTGAGAAAATAGAGGAAACAGACTTCCCTGAGTGGGAGTGTTTTGAATTTAGTGTCTGAAGGCAGGGTAGGGTGGTCTGGGAAGGAGGCCGTCCAGCTCAGGATGGAGAGGAAACAGGAGAGGCCATGGTGGGGCTATGCCCTAGCTCCACATTTCCATTGCCTTGGGACACCCACAACCTACAGATCTCCCAGGTGTCCTACAGATCACTGCTCCAGGTGTCCCAGCAATATTCAGGTCAGTTGCTCAGTTGTGTCCGACTCTTTGCAACCCTATGGACTGTAGCACACCAGGCTTCCCTGTCCATCACCAACTCCCAGAGCTTACTCAAACTCATGCCCATTGCATCAGTGATGGCATCCAAACACCTCATTCTCTCTTGTCCCCTTCTCCTCCCGTCTTCAATCTCTCCCAGCATCAGGGTCTTTACAAATGAGTCAGTTCTTTGCATTAGGTGGCCAAAGTACTGAAGTTTTAGCTTCAGCATCACTCCTCCCAGTGAATATTCAGGACTGATTTCCTTCAGGATTGACTGGTTGAATCTCCTTGCAGTCCAAGGGACTCTCAAAAGTCTTCTCCAACACTATAGTTCAAAAGCATCAATTTTTCAGTGCTCAGCTTTCCTTATGGTCCAGGTCTCACATTCATTCATGACTACTGGAAAAACCATAGCTTTGACTAGATGGACCTTTGTTGGCCAAGTAATGTCTCTGCTTTTTAATAGGCTGTCTAGGTTGGTCATAGCTTTTCTTCCAAGGAGCAAGCGTCTTTTAATTTCATGGCTGCAGTCACCATCTGCAGTGATTTGGGAGTCCCCAAAAAATAAAGTCTCTCACTGTTTCCATCGTTTCCCCATCTATTTGCCATGAAGTGATGGGACCAGATGCCTTGATCTTAGTTTTCTGAATGTTGCATTTTAAATCAACTTTTTCACTCTCCTTTTTCACTTTCATCAAGAGGCTCTTTAGTACTTTTTCACTTTCTGCCATAAGAGTGGTGTCATCTGAGTTTATTGATATTTCTCCCGGCAATCTTGATTCCAGCTTCTGCTTCATCCAACCCGGCATTTTGCAAAAGGTACTATGCATGTAAGTTAAATAAGTAGGGTGAGTAGGGTGACAATATACAGCCTTGACTGGTTCCTTTCCCTTGGAACCAGTCTGTTGTTCCATGTCCAGTTCTAACTGTTGCTTCTTGACCTGCATACAGATTTCTCAGGAGGCAGGTCAGGTGGTCTGGTAATCCTGTCTCTTTAAGAATTTAAGAATTTTCCACAGTTAGTTGTGATCCACACAGTCAAAGTCTTTGGCATAGTCAATAAAGCAGAAGTAGATGTTTTTCTGGAACTCCCTTGCTTTTTCGATGATCCAGCAGATGTTGGCAATTTGACCTCTGGTTCCCCTGCCTTTTCTAAATCCAGCTTGAACATCTGGAAGTTCACGGTTCACATATTGCTGAAGCCTGGCTTGGAGAATTTAGAGTATCACTTTGCTAGCTTATGAGATGAATGCAATCGTGCAGTAGTTTGAACATTCTTTAGTATTGCCTTTGTTTGGGATTGGAATGAAAACACCTTTTCCAGTCCTGTGGCCACTGCTGAGTTTTCCAAATTTGCTGGCATATTGATTGCCACACTTTCACAGCATCATCTTTTAGGATTTTAAATAGCTCAACTGGAGTTCCATCACCTCCACTAGCTTTGTTCATATCACCTCCACTAGCTTTGTTCATAGTGATGCTTCCTAAGGCCCACTTCACTTCGCATTCCAGGATGTCTGGCTCTAGGCGAGTCATCACACCATTGTGGTTATCTGGGTCATGAAGATCTCTTTTGTATAGTTGTTCTGTGTGTTCTTGCCACCTCGTCTTAATATCTCTTTCTTCTATTAGGTCCATACCATTTCTGTCTTTTATTGTGCTCATCTTTGCATGAAATGTTCCCTTGGTGTCTCTAATTTTCTTTAAGAGATCTCTAGTCTTTCCCATTTTATTGTTTTCCTCTATTTCTTTGCATTGATCACTGAGGAAGGCTTTCTTATCTCTCCTTGCTATTCTTTGAAACTCTGCATTCAGATGGGTGTATCTTTCTTTTTCTCCTTTGCCTTTAACTTCTCTCCTTTTCTCAGCTATTTGTAAGGCCTCCTCAGACAACCATTTTGCCTCTTTGCATTTCTTTTTCTTGGGGATGGTCTTGATCACTGCCTCCTGCACAATGTCACGAACCTCCATCCATAGTTCTTCAGGAACTCTTTATCAGATCTAATCCCTTGAATCTATTTGTCACTTCCACTGTAAAATCATAAGGGATTTGATTTAGGTCATACATAAATGGTTTAGTTCTAGTGGTTTTCCCTACATTCTTCAATTTAAATCTAAATTTGGCAATAAGGAGTTCATGATCTGAGCCTTAGTCAGCTCTTGGTCTTATTTTTGCTGACTATATGGAGCTTCTCCATCTTTGGCTGCAAAGAATATAATCAATCTGATTTCAATATTGACCATCTGGTGATCTGGTGATGTCCATGTATAGAGTCTTGTCTTGTGTTGTTGGAAGAGGGTGCATTCTCTTGGCAAAACTCTGTTAATCTTTGACCTGCTTCATTTTGTACTCCAAGGCCAAATTTTCTTGTCACTCCAGGTATTTCTTGACTTCCTACTTTTGCATTCCAGTCCCATATCATGAAAAGGACACTTTTTTTGTTTGTTTGTTTTTGGTTGTTAGTTCTAGAAGGTCTTGTAGATCTTCATAGACCCATTCAACTTCTGCTTCTTCAGCATTACTGGTCAGGGCATAGACTTGGATTACTGTGATAATGAATGGTTTCCTTGGAAACAAACAGATCATTCTGTCATTTTTGAGATTGCATCCAAGTACTGCATTTTGGACTCTTTTGTTAACTATGATGCCTATTCCATTTCTTCTAAGGGATTCTTGCCCACAGTAGTAGATATAATGGTCATCTGAGTTAAATTCACCCATTCCAGCCCATTTTAGTTCACTGATTCCTAAAATGTCGATGTTCACTCTTGCCGTTTCCTGTTTGACCATTTCCAATTTGCCTTGATTCATGGACCTAACATTCCAGGTTCCTATGTAATATTGCTCTTTACAGCATTGGACTTTACTTCCATCACCAGTCACATCCACAACTGGGTGTTGTTTTTTGCTTTGACTCCGTCTCTTCATTCTTTCTGGAGTTATTTCTCCACTGATCTCCAGTAGCAAATTTGGCACCTACCAAACTGGGAAGTTCATCTTTCAGTGTCCTATCTTTTTGCCTTGTTATATTGTTCATTGGGTTCTCAAGGCAAGAATATTGAAATGGTTGCCATTCCCTTTTCCAGTGGACCACGTTTTGTCAGAGCTCTCCACCATGACCCATCCGTCTTGAGTGGCCCTACAAGGCATGGCTCATAGTTTCATTGAGTTAGATAGAGCTGTGGTCCATGTGATCAGTTTGGTTAGTTTTCTGTGATTGTGGTTTTCATTCTGCCTGCCTTCTGATGGAGAAGGATAAGAGGCTTATGGGAGCTTCCTGATGGGAGAGACTGACTGAGGGGGAAACTGGGTCTTGTTCTGATGGGCGGGGCCATGCTCAGTAAATATTTAATCCAATTTTCTGTTGATGGGTGGGGCTGTGTTCCCTCCCTGTTGTTTGACCTGAGGCCAAACCATGGTGGAGGTAATGAAGATAATGGCAACCTCCTTCAAAAGGTCCCATGTATGCACTGCTGCACTCCTTGTCCCCGACCCTGCAGCAGGCCACTGCCAACCCACGCCTCCACCAGAGACTTCTGGACACTCACAGACAAGTCTGGGTCAGTCTCTTGTGGGGTCGCTGCTCCTTTCTCCGGGGTCCTGGTGGGCACAAGGTTTTGTTTGTGCCCGCCTAGAGTCTGTTTCCCCAGCCCTGTGTAAGTTCTGGCAGCTCTATGGTGGGGTTAATGGTGACCTTATGGACACTTAAAAGAACAAATAAATATATCTGCATAAATCACCCTTGCAAGGAGTCCTTAAAGAAGTTTGGACTTCAGGGGACCAATAACCACTCTATGTGTGTCTTCTCGAATGGCAAGACAAAGCCCACTGCAACTCTCCTGAAGACCGCTAGACTACACATGGTTGAATCTAAGTTTTTTCATTTTTACAAAATATAATGGTGCATAGTAACCTTTAAGGTGGAGGGGAAAACTGGCATTTATTAAACATTATTAAACAATTCACACATTTATCTTTTCTAAATGAAACAAACCCATTTATTCCAGTCTTTCTTCACTGAAGCCTGTTTCCTAAGCATTGGTTAATTTTTTTAAAATTTGAGTTTGATTACATATGAAGTATCATTTGTACACAGTAAAATTAACTCCTTCAAGCTATGTAGATCGATAACAGTATATTCATATTTGACAAATACGTATGAAATGAGCGTGAAAGCCAGTAAGACCCCTTCTTTCTGATCTGTGGTCAAAGTGTGTTTTACCCCAGGAACTTTGTCTGTATGCACAAACTGGCTCAGCCTCAGACCTAAACTGTGTTTGAAAGGTCAGGGTAGAGAATCTCCCATTTCTACAGAAACGTGCAGACACACTGTTTATAATCAAGCCTTGAGGAGGAAATGTGAGGGTCAGCTGCTTCTGTGGGCAACACATGAACTGGCTGTTTTCTTACTCCATTCAGGTCAGAAAGTGTCAGGTTGAGACTCCACACTACAGTATGAGTCAAGAGGCAAAGTTCAATTTTTTGAAAAATCAGAGCCTCCCTAGCTCTTGGAGTCCACAGTCGGATGCACGACAACTCGGGTTAATTTAATCATTTTTATTCTAAACATTGAGGTCATTATGCATCTGCTTTAAAAGGAGCAAGATGATGAATTTTCTCTGATATTCAACGTTATAAAAATCAGAAGTCAAGATGGCTGTGATGCATTTGAATAAAACATAAAATGTCTACAGTTGGTAATGTAAATGGAGCTGGCCTTTCTATGAAAATGTGAGAAATTATTGTTACAAACAACTGCTTCAGGATCCTCAAAAGGATAATTTACATATTTAATGGGAAAAATTTCCAGTGAATAATACAAAATTGTAACTTAACCTTCAAATTGAGTCACTTTATTTCTGAATAAATAATAAAGTATCAAATAAGAAATCTATATGGATGAGGAAATGGCAACCCACTTTAGTATTCTTGCCTGGAAAATCCAATGGACAGAGGAGCCTGGCGAGCTACAGTCCCAGGGGTCTCAAAGAGTCAGACTTGACTTAGCTACAGAGCAAGGCATCCTGAAATAAAACATCTTAGGACTGAATTTCCTGAGGAAATGTATGATGTGTAGCATTTTTCTTCCATGTTGTTCCTGACCAAGTAGTTTCAAGGATTCTTAGAAAAACATAAAAAACAAAAACCAATAAACAGAAAATTCTATTCCAGGACACTCTCTTGCATCAGCTTTGCCCTCAAAGTATACAGACACATGAAAAGAAGGTATGAGGCAGAGCTTAAGTATAGTCAGTAAAAGTTCAAAGATTTGATAATGGCACAAGTGACCTTTTCTTAAAAATGGTGCTATTAAGAGCCAAAGCTGAGTCAAGGAGGTAACAAGACGGGCATGGCGTCAACACTGCAAGCCCAAGAGAACCACCGGAGTGTAAGAAACTTGTGACAAGCAGGGCAGTGAGCCCAAAGACATGCAGGAACGAGTGTTAGGGCACAGGATGGCAGAAATTTGACTTATGAATTAGTAAGCCATTGCCACTTAGCCTCCCTTCCCCCCTTCATGCTGCATTGAGAGTGAATGTTTGAGTGCTTCATGGCTGAGCCAGCAGGTTTTAGTGGTAAAAATTCAGTGAACTTCAAAAATAGATAAATTGTGGTTTAAGAGAATATGGTCACAAATCAGGGCAGATATGTTTAGGGGGAAAAAAGACGTTTATTCACTCTGGCTTTGTAGGGTGTGCGATGCTCCTGCCAAATCTCGTTTTAAAATTAATCAGAGAAATATTTCTTGTAAATTCAAATAAGATGCACCAGAAAAGCCAGTATACTACAGTTATGTTGCTGCTAAACTGATGTGGCTTTGATGTGGAGTGATGTGGAGTTTTGAACATACAATCAAATAAGTGCCCGTTTATAAATATTGTATAAATAGTTCAACCTATCACAGTTGAAAATCCATTTAAATGAAAAGAAACAAACAAAAAATCTGATGCTGAACAACCCATACACTGATTTAATGTTCGAGGCAGTTCTTAGAACCTGTTAACATTGCAACTTTATCTTAGCTTTCCAGAGTGTGTATATAGTATTAGCTATACGTTATGGCCTCACGTTGAAAACTATGATAAGTTTTGGGGTCTATTAAACCTTAAAGGATAAGTCTAAAAAAAAGAGAAAGAAATCTGTAGCCTGGGACTTCCCTGGTGGTCCCGTGGTTAAGAATCTGCTTTCCAGCACAGGGAATGGGGATTCCTTCTCTGCTTGAAGAACTAAGATCCCACATGCCACGGGGCAACTAAAAGACACAGTGCAGCCAAATAAATAAATGAAAAGAAAGAAATCTAGAGCTCTGAAAATAAAACCTGAGAGTTTCTCCAAAATCCTCTAATATGGTAAGACCCAAATATAATTTGAATAAAAAAGCTTTGCTCCAAAAATGCATGAAATCTTTTCATTGTGATTGTTTCCATGTGTCTTTTTAAAAGCTTCACAGGTCAAATCCAAAAGTGATAGAAAACAGTCTTTATTTTTTTAATGGCATGTTTGCATTAGATAGTCCTACATTAGTGTTATATCAGATCTGGCTTGATTCTGGGTGTTATAACCTGGGAATGCAGGCAGACATGGCCTCTCATGAGGGAATTGCTGCCAGTTGGGGAAAGAGAAACAGGTACCCTCAAAGTTGCCAGATGATTAGAACAGGCAGTGAGACTTCTAAATGAAAGGATAGGAAAATTTTCTTAGCTTCATCTCCTTGATTAAGTCACAAAGACTTGACTTTCACTAATGGGTAACCATGAAGTTTTAAACAATGCCTTATCTTGGGTTTTCTGAAAAATAGACCCTGAGACAAAAACCTGGGGGCAGAAGGTTTGTTTAGGAGTAACCCCCGGAAGCAGACGTAAGGAAGTGGGAAAGGCAAGCCTGGGAAGGGTGAGGAATAATAATGAAGGAATCACCACCCTCATGTGAGTTGTTTTTTTTTAAAAGTACTTTGAAATCATTAAAGGCTAAAAGGCTTCAACAGTACGTGAACTGAGAATTTCCAGATGTTCAAGCTGGATTTAGAAAAGGGAGAGGAATCAGAGATCAAATAGCCAACATCCACTGGATCATTGAAAAAGCAAGAGAATTTCAGAAAAGCATCTATTTCTGCTTCAATGACTACACTAAAGCCTTTGACTGTGTGGATCACAACAAACTGTGGAAAATTCTTAAAGGGATGGGAATACCAGATCACCTGACCTGCCTCCTGAGAAATCTGTATGCAGGTCAAGAAGCAACAGTTAGAACTGGACATGGAACAACAGACTGGTTCCAAATTGGGAAAGGAGTCCATCAAGGCTGTATATCGTCACTCCACTTATTTAACTTATATGCAGAGTACATCATGCAAAATGCCAGGCTGGATGAAGCACAAGTTGGAATTTAGACTGCTGGGAGAAATGTCAATAATCTCAGATATGCAGATAACACCATCCTTATGGCAGAAAGTGAAGAACAAATAAAGAGTCTCTTGATGAAAGTAAAAGAGGAGAGTGAAAAAGTTGGCTTAAAACTCAACATTCAAAAAAATTAAAAAAATAAAACTCAACATTCAGAAAACTAAGATCGAGGCATCTGGTCCCATCACTTCATGGCAAATAGATGGGGAGACAGTGGAAACAGTGTCAGACTTTTATTTTTTTGGGCTTCAAAATCACTGCAGATGGTGACTGCAGCCATGAAATTAAAAGATGATTGCTCCTTGGAAGAAAAGCTATGACCAACCTAGACAGCATATTAATAAGCAGAGACATTCCTTTACCAACAAATGTCCATCTAGTCAAAGCTATGGTTTTTCCAGTAGTCATGAATGAATGTGAGACCTGGACCATAAGGAAAGCTGAACACCAAAAAATTGATGCTTTTGAACTATAGTGTTGGAGAAGACTTTTGAGAGTCCCTTGGACTGCAAGGAGATTCAACTAGTCCGTCCTAAAGGAAATCGGTCCTGAATATTCATTGGGAGGACTGATGCTGAAGCTGAAACTTCAATACTTTGGCCACCTGATGCAAAGAACTGACTCATTTGAAAAGATCCTGATGCCGGGAGAGATTGAAGGTGGGAAGAGAAGGGGATGACAGAGGATGAGATGGTTGGATGGCATCACAAACTCGCTGGACATGAGTTTGAGTAAACTCCAGGAGTTGGTGATGGACAGGGAGGCCTGGCATGCTGCAGTCCATGGGTTCGCAAAGAGTCAGACACAACTGAGCAACTGAACTGAACTCAAAGGTTGACTTTAATTTCCCGTGACTTGGAATTCTTATCTACCTTTTCTTCTAAAAATATCGCCATGCTAGGTCTGCTCTTCCTGTATTTGTGTCCATAGACACAAGGTGTGTGCTCAAACTAAGGGCATCCTTTGGCCCACTCCAGCTCCTCCTAAAGCATTTCTCAGGCTTGAAAGCCTATGACTGAAGAGGGTTGGAAATCTATGAAGATGTAGGTCTGTTTGGTAAATGTCAACTCAGAGGAACCATCGAAAAGCCCAACTACACTGCATGAGAGGAGGCTCACTGGAGCCTTAGAGGCAGGTTGGGTGACACAGTCATGATGAGTGACCCCTTTGGCCAATGTTCCTTGAGCTCTTCTGGTTTTCTCGTCTAGGATCAGTGCCTTTCAAAAGAATCAGACGTAAATGGCACAGTGACAATGCCCGGCAGTATGTGCTATTGTCGCAGGGGAAAAATGGGATATAAGAGGATGGTCATGTCCCAGGTCTCAAGTGAGCCCCCTGGGAGGGCTGCCAAGTGAAGGGCAAGCCAACCATTGTGAAGTAAAAGTAGGTTTCTTCAGAGATAGACAGACTGCATTCTGTCTCAGAAATGGAGAGCAGGCCCTAAGGTGTGGAGGTGGTTAGTTTTTATGAGCAGGGTAATATCATAGGCTAACGAGTGGGAGGACTGTTTTGGGGAAGGGATGGGAATTTCCAGGAATTGGATCACCACCCACTTTTTAGCCTTTTATGGTCAGCTGCAGAACTCTCATGGTGCCTGTGGATGTGTTGTGTAGCATATGTTAATATATTACAGTGACATCCAATGAGGCTCAAGGTCTACTGGAAGTCAACTCTTCTGCCATCTTGGACCTAGGTGGTTCTAACCAGCTTATGCAATGTTGTCAACTGCTATATCGCTCCTTTAAAACTTGAGCCCTGCCCCTTTCCTGAATCACTATGTATCATCAAGGTGCATAGGGAATGTGATGGAAACTTTGAAAAGGGCAATCAGCTCTATCCAGGATAGTCCTCATGTCTTCATGGTCCAGGAGACCTTGAAAGAAACATAGAAGGGGGGCTCCCCCTTCCAGACAGGGAAACAGCACTGCAAAAGCCCAGCGTCTAGAATGAGAACCAATGAAAGGAGAGGGAAAGGGAAGACAGGAGGAGGGAGAAAAGGTAAGGGTGGCGAAGGTATATGAAGGCAATTTATAAAGGAATGTGGACTTTATCTTCTAAACTATGGAGTGGCCTGTGAAGAGCTTTAAGCAAACATGTTTGCATTATATATTACCTAAAATGTATAATCTAAAGATCTCTCTAAAGTGGCTGCAGGGTAAAGAGCAAAGGGGTAAGTTTAAAAGTAGAGGAGAAAAAAAAAAAAAGTAGAGGAGAAGTAGTATGTTAGTTTCCTTTGCTGCTGTAACAAATTATCACAAATAAACCCAAATTTATTCTCTTTGTGTTCTGAAGGTCAGAAGTCCAAAAGGAATCCTAAGGGGTTAAAAAGCAAGGTATTGGCAGGGCTGGTTCTTTCTGCAGGCTCCAGGGGAGAATCTGTTTCCTTGTTTTCTCCAGTTTTTAGAGACCACCTGCATTGCTTGGCTCCTGATACACTTCCTCCACCTTCAAAGTGCCTCCCTCCAACTTCTATATCTGTCATCCCATCCCCTCCATCTTTGACCTTCTTGCCTTCTTCTTATTAGGACCCTTGTGAGTACAGCAGACCCAGCTGGATCATCCAGGGTAATCACTCCATCTCAAAAATCCTTAGTCACATCTGCAAAGTCCCTTCGGATATAAGGTAATGTTCACAGTTTCAGAGATTTGGACAGGACATCTCTTAGGGGCTATTATTCAGTCTACTACAATGATAGTTTGCAAGTGAGAGACAAGTCACAGGAAAACCTATAATACATGGGAATATCCTAGAATAAAGGAGATCTAGGAAGGAAGAGTGTGTTTCATTTTCTTTTCTCCAATGCAGAGAGAAACTTGTTACAAACAAATATAGTCAAACAAAAAGAATTAGGATCTTAGATGTTCTAGGTGTCTTCTCTTCTTACCCAATGCTTCCTTTACATTTTGTGTGTGGGTGTGTTTTCACTGGGATAACTGCTGTGATTCCAGAGTGCAAGTTCTGGGGGCTGGTGATGGACAGGGAAGCCTGGCGTCCTGCAGTCCATGGGGTGGCCAAGAGTCGGACACGACTGAGCGACTGAACTGCGTGCCCATAAGTCAAGCAAAATGTAACATTGTTCTCTCTCTTGAGACCGATAACAGCATAAAGGTTTGGAAATAGTGTATTGAAAGCACATTGATGTGCAGTCATTCAGGAAATAAGTCTTCTCTTAACCATCTCCCTTTGAGGTCCTGGGCAGCAGCAGTGTTCTAATTTGTATTTTTGTCTCCAATGAGCAGAGCATAGGCTTCCCAGGTGGCGCTAGTGGTAAAAGGACCTATCTGCCAATGCAGGAGATGTAAGAGACGCTGGTTTGATCCCTGGATTGGGACGATCCTCTGGAGGAGGGCATGATAACCCACTCCAGTGAGAATCCCATGGACAGAGGAGCTTGGCGAGCTACAATCCACAGGGTCGTACAAAGTCAGACACGACTGAAGCATCTTAGCACGCACACACACGGGGTGGAGCACAAACAATGTCTGCACTAAATGTTTCTCATCTGCGGCTCCAGCATGCATTTATTCTTTCCTTCACCTTTACAGGGCTAGATTTTCGAATGGATGTCCAACACTCACACACACACACACTTGTTAGCATAGTCAGTCAGCATTTCCCATTCCTTGGCCCACAGTCCATGGACCATTGGCTTTAGCTGTTCCCAGCAGAGTGAATGCTACAACAGAACTCTTCTGTTTTGAGGATGTGAATCTAAAACTTCTGCAGACACTTAGGCAGCCTGAGGATAAAAGTAATACCTCTATGAAGAGAAACACATCGTTGAACCACTGAAAAAATCAACCCTAAAGCCTGCTCTTCCTCTGGACATTCCAGTTAAATGAGCCAGTAAATCCTTTTTGCTCATTAAGCTAATTTAAATTGTTTTCCTATTTTTGCAAGCCAACATTTGCTAACAGGAACATATTTATTCATTGGTGAATGAATGTGAATGAATAAATGAATAACAAGAAAAATACTTTCATTACAACTTTCTTAATGCTACTCAGAACATTTTTAGTGTTGATATCATCAAAATATCTGTTTTTTCCCCCCTGGGCACTGGCATAATTAGGAAAATTACAGTCACACGTTTTTAAAATTATATATTTATTTATAAATTATATATATATCAAAGGTACTTGAAATGTGGTTTTCTAGTAAGGGGCAGAAATTCTAATCAGATTGCTGAGAATTAGGGTCCTGGTCTTAGAGAAGCTTTTGCAAGGTTAACACTTTGCTTTCCTTTACTTAGTGGAGTCTGAGATTGACTTTGGGGAACTCAGAGTTTATGAGGTTGTCAAGGCTAATCCTTGTGGCCTTTACTGGTTCAAAGGTTGCTGCTCCTCACTCCTTTTCCAAAAATCATTTAGTGTAGTTAAATATTAAATAAAGAAATGGTAAAATCTATTGTAGAAAAGGAATCCAGTCCCAAGGCTACTTATAATTATACTTGTAACGTTTATAGGCAGGTAAGGAGAATGTAAGGGGTAGAGTGTTTCACCCTCTTACGTCACCAATTCAATTTAATTTTCTCCATTGGTATGAAAACCCATTTGGGGCAGAGAAGCAAGCATTTTTGATCCCACCAAAATGATAGAATTGGCCTTACCCACCTACACTTAGACCTGAAAAAGTCCTTTCAAAATTGCCTCCCTCCAAGATTTATCTTCTCCAGATTCATGTATCTTGCTACTCTGCTTAATTTGTCTTTATCTACTCACAGAGGAAGGTACACATAGCTTCTCAGAGGCTGAAAATTTCTGCCGACTTTTCATAAATGCTGCCGACTACAGATTGGCACTTGCCAAGAGCCTTTGCCAGCGACTGAACAGCAACAGAAAGGGCATCTGAAGCCTGTGCTGTTCCGCCTCCAGCGCACACTGCGGGGCATTCAGGGTGGAGACTGAGGCGCCCTGTGCTCAGGGGAACCGGTGGGACAGGTCTTTAGCTGGTTAGACATTTTCAGGAACTGATCTCATGAACCCAACCCTTGCGTCTCCTCCTATCTAGAGAAGCAGTAAATCCCTTCATGGTGACCTCAGCTCCTTGTGACAGGCAGAAAATGTTTTGTAAAATAAGCGCTTGACTGCACTGAACTCCCCCTTCAACAAAACCACATAGTAATAGACTGACCTTCCCCCATTACTTCTTTGACCCGTCTCTCAGAGCTCTCCGAGGGGCTGTCTCCTGGGCTTCAGCCCTCATTTTACCCCAAATGAAACTCAACTCTCAGCTCTTAATTTGTGCATCTTTTTTAGCCAACAGCACTAACCACTGTTTCAGCTGTCTTAACTATTTTAATCAAACATCGCTGCTTTATTCTTGTATCCTCACTGCACTTTCTCACCAAAGCCACAATTGTGTAAGTATGAATATATTTAAGCATATTGAGCAAATTTTTTTCCTGAGACGTTTGTGTACTATGTACGTAAACCTATTTGTTACTCTTCAGTAGCAATACAACTAGCAAAATACATGTAAAAACTCAAAACTGTAGATACCACACATTTAGTCTTTTTTTTTAATATGTATTTATTCGGCTATGTTGGGTCTTAGTTGCTCCATGTGCTGCCTGTGGAACCTTAGTTCCCAGACCAGGGATCAAACCCCTGCCCCCTGCATTTCCAGACAGATTCTTAACCACTGGGCCACCAGGGAAGTGCCACATCTAGTCTTTAAACTGCTCATAACTGGTGGCTTATTTCTTAATGGGGCTGGGAGAACTTAGGCGACCCCCAAGAGGAAAATGAAGCTAGATCCATAGTCCAGATCTTTCACTTGGTTAAACACCCTTAGGTAACAGATTAAAGTATTTAAAACTAAACAAACCTATTTTAAAATATATATAACCATAAAGAACATAAAACCTTTCTACATGTGTTACACAATTTAGAAACCAAAGCAGAAAAGACTGAGAAATGCTACCATGGAAAAACTTATTTGTAAAAGCTCTTCATCTAGAAAAAAATTTTTCTTTGGAAAGAGCTATGTGAAGAATTATTAGCAAGGTGTAGTTACAGCAATGTAATTCACACATTGATTTTTCTGTTGTATCTGTGTGTGTATGGGGATGTGTGTGGAATAGTTGAGTCTGCAGAGCAACTCCCTTCCCTGTCTTTCTCTGATCACACCAACGTCTGTATCCTCCCACATGGTGAAGAAAGTCTGCTTTGCTGACATAGAGAACAGACTTGTGGACCCAGCAGGGGAAGGAGAGAGAGGGACAAACGGAGAGAGTAGCACTGAGACATATATATCACCAGATGTAAAATACTAGCTCGTGGGAAGTTGCCGTGAAACACAGGAACTCAACCCTGTTGTTATTCAGTCGCTCAGTCATGTCCAACTCTTTGTGACCCCATGAACCACAGCGCGGCAGGCTTTCCTGTCTATCACCAACTCCCAGAGCCTACTCAAACTCATGTCCATTGCATCGGTAATGCCATCAACCATCTCATCCTCTGTTGTCACCTTCTCCTCCTGCCTTCAGCCTTTCCCAACATCAGGGTCTTTCCCAATGAGTTGGCTGTTCGCATCAGGTGGCCAAAGTATAGGAGCTTCAGCTTCAGCATCAGTCTTTCCAATGAATATTCAGGGTTGATTTCCTTTAGGAGTGACTGGTTTGATCTCCTTGCAGTCCAAGGGACTCTCAGGAGTCTTCTCCAACTCCACAGTTGAAAAGCATCAGTTCTTTGGCACTCAGTCTTTTTTGTCCAGCTCTCATATCCATACATGACCACTGGAAAAACCATAGCTTTGACTCTACAGACCTTTGTTGGCAAAGTAACGTCTCTGCTTTTGAATACGCTGTCTAGGTTTGTCATTGCTTTTCTTTCAAGGAGCAAGCATCTTTTAATTGCATGGCTGCAGTCAGCGTACACAGTAATTTTGGAGTCCAAGAAAATAAAGTCTCTCACTGTTTCCATTATCTCCCCATCTATTTGCCATAAAGTGATAGGATCAGATGCCATGATCTTCATTTTGTGAATGTTGAATTTTAAGCCAGCTCTGTGACAATCTAGAGGGGTGGGATGGGATAGGATGGGGGGGGCAGGGAGAGGCAAGAGGGAGGGAACATGACTGATTTGTGTTGTATGGCAGAAATCAACACAACATTGTAAAGCAATTATCCTCCAATTGAAAAGAAAAACCAATGTCTGCTTCCCTCCTGCTCCATCCTTCTTTGCACTTAGAGGGGGGAGATAAGAGGAGATGGCAAAAAAGAAAATGACTACTGGCTCCTTGTTAAGGGGCGGGGTGTTGAGTTGAAAGCTGGCTGCCTTGAGAATGGAGAGGATCTGCAGCGCTATCTGTAGCCCCAGCCCAGCTGTCACCTCTAGCTATCTGTGAACCCTCTGGCACTGGTCTTCACACAGGAAAGCTCTCCTTCATTTGACACGTGTTGTTTGAGAAAATTAGAAGGGAGTGGAAAGAGGAAGTGCTCCATAGGTATGATTATTATTATAAACAACAGTTGCAATGACATGCGGCTTGGAAATTGGATCTATGTTCACCATTCACTCCAGGGAAGGTTCTCTGACGGTTCCAGGCCCAGGAATTCTAGGGAAAATACAGGGACGCAGCAATGGGTGACCTTTTGATGCAGAAGGCCAGGCTTGCTGAAATGATTGCCCAGAGGGGACAGAAGCAGCTGTTAGAGGTGGGAGGAGCCTGGGGCATCACCCGGAGGCCAGGTGGGTGGAGCCATGGCGAAGTGGGAGGAGCTCCAGTGCTCCGCTCACTCTCCAAAGGAGACAGAGGGAGCGAAAGCTTAGAGTCTTGCCAGAGTGTGATGAGACTTGGACTCGACCAGCGTTGGAAAACAATGTGACCTACACTGGGACATGTAAGTGGATAACTGACAGGGCCGGGAGGAGCAGAGAGAGAGTGCAACTGAAGAAAGCTTATTTATTCACTTGTCCCTGCTCTTGTCATCTAGGGTCAAGTTCACAGTTAAAGTAGAAGAGCATGAGCTGTCTGTCACTTGGCAGGAAGGTGTGATATGTTGCAAGGAAGGGAGAAGCTAACCAGCAAGTAGGATCCATCCGGTTCTAATCATCCGCCTACCTCCTACATGGTGTCTGCAATCTCCCTTTCTTCCAGGGGTTCAAAGAGACAGAAGGGTTCCATCCAGGCTGCTTGGACTGCCCTGCCCTTGAGCCACCCTCAAAGTTTCCCTAGTCTGCTTCCAATTTCCAGAAGGAAAATAATGCAAACCAATTTGAAAGGAAAGGGATCGTCCTTAACATGTGGCAGCTCTCCTGTAAAATGTCTCTCTCACAGTTCCCAGAAATGGTTGTCCGTCTCTAGAGAATGTCATAGAATGTGAAAAGGAGGGGCTCTGAGTTTGTAGATGTTCAGATTGAAGCTGGAATTGACCACAAAAGTCTTAACTCCCAACTCCTCATTTTATTTGGGAAAAAATAGAGACCCAGGAAGGTTAAGGGACATGCCCGTGGTCATCTAGTCCCCCTCTCTAGTCATCTTTAGGTGGATCTGTCAAATGTACTAGCTAATGACCTCCCACCACCTCTGCGAAATACAGGTAAATCCCTAATAGCCATGTGGGTGCTCTGTGAACTTGGTCGACTTGCTGTAACTGATCAGATCAGGAGTACATACATAGTTGTGTCATTCATCTCTTAATATTTGAAGCCACAAAAAAAGAAAGGAAGAAATTTGAAACTGTTAGTGATCCAAAGCTTTTTATATGGCTGGAAATATAACTTGTAAATTCAGGAAATATAACTCACATGTATGTTAAAGAGGCATATTCGCCTGTCACATACCTGTGCACCAAGGAACAAAGAAAGGGGTCTGCAGAGTGAAGCAATTGTGCAGAAAATGGTAGAAAAATGTGAAGAGAGTGTGAATCCTGGGACCTTGTAGTTCCACCTTCCAGTCACTGACTGAGCTTGGCTGCATTCCTGCTCTTGGACATACCCCTCCGCCCCCACCCCCTTTCTCCATGTTACAGTTCAAGTTGTTGTTGTTGTTCAGTCGCTAAGTTGTGTCTAACTTTTTGTGACCCCAGGGTTCCCTGTCCTTCAAGTTACTTGCTTCTGTTACTTGCAACCAAGGAATACTAATATCCTCTCACGGTGGGAGTAGACGGTGGGTGCCAGAATGGCTCTCTCAGCTTGCACTCCTGGCGATCAAGCAAGGAGCCCACCTGAGCCTCCCTTTTCCTGTTGGTTGCTGAGGAAATACTGGCTGAGGGCCCACTGGGAACTGCTTTTCTGCATCCAGAAGGATGCAGCATGGCAGGGATGCTACTAAGGATGCTACTAAGAGCACCCAGGTGCCCACGTGACGGGGATGCATATAAAAACGGAGGAGATCATAGCTGAGCCTCCTGACCATCTGAATTACTGCCCCCCAACCCTCCTGGGACAGCCCAGCTCGGGCTTTCCCCTTTTTTCTGTCTGAGATCCCGTCATGACTACTTTCTTGGTCTCTTTGTGTTGGTAGACGAGTCCTGACAGCCATTTCTGAAAAACCTAGCTAAGTCCAGGTCTCCTGCCTGGGAGCAAATATTCTCTCACTGCATCTCAGGATTACAGACCTCCAGTCCCTGGTTCCACATTTCTCAGGTCAGTCATCTGCTTTCTTTTGCCTGGGCCCTGATCTCCAAAGTGTTCCCATCCTCCCAGGTCTTAGGTTTGGTTCCTCAGGAATAAACCCTGGAATAAGCCCTTTATGCAAGTGGATTATCTCAAGGATTGCTGGCAGGGAGATGGGAGGGGAGAGAGGGAGGGAAGGCAGCTAATCATGTGTGTTAGGGAGAAGGTGACTACTTTGGGCAACTTGGGTGCAATCCTGCCCAGGGAACTTGAGGGACAGTGGGAAAATGCTTTAGAGTTTCCCACCCTAACATTCAAGGAAGCTAAGATCTATTTATCTTCCAATTCCCAAGCAACATGAGCTGATGGCTGTTCCCGGAGGATCAACTTGCCAATACCACCAGCTAGTCCCACGCTTGGATTGAGAGCAAGCAGAAGAGATGCAGGTCCTTGCAACAGGATGCATTCCACACATGTCCCCTGGTGAGGTCCCAGGGGATGTGGGCAGAGCCCAGCAGTGTCCACTACAGCCCACGCGTCCCAACTGCACCTGGGCTTTGGTGCATGATTACACAAGCTTGGCAATGTCCAACCAGAATCAAAGACGAAGCATTCCGATATGAGGACCCTGGAGCCCTGTATCCAGCAGAGATGAGCTCCAGAACTTGAACCTCAGGCTGGTACTCCTCCCCACTCAGCTTCAGCCCCTGGGAAGCAGAATTAAATCCATTCCACACAATTTTGCATAATGGAGATGTTACTTTGTGATGTTAATCACATATGCATAAAGTTAATAGTTTTGTGTTTAAGGAAAAGCCTTATTTCCAAGGCTGTTCCAAGTTTTTATCAAGTCTGTCTTTCTCCCTTGCCCTCCATGAATGTAAATGCAGGATCAAGGAATGCCACAGGACAGAGATATTAATATTTGTTCCTCTGCTAAAGCTTAACACAGTCGAAAGAGCGTGGACTTTGGAACGAACCAAGCTAGTTTTATTTCTGCTTTTGTGTCTTAAAAAAATCCTTCTCAACTCTGAAGTCACGAAGATATACTTCAGTGTATTTTCTAAAGGCTTTATAGCCTTTCACATTTAGATATTTAATCCAGTTAGAATTGATTTTTCTATCTGGGTTTTTTCCGGTTTAGATTACACAGATGTCAAAGAAACATCTATTGAAAAGACCATCCTTTCTGCAGAGTATCACCTTGTCATATATCTAGTGTCCATACAAATGTGAGTTTGTTTTAGACTCTGCTCTAGTGGTCTGTTTATCCATCCCTGGAACAAAACCACGTGTTAATCAGTATGGCTTACAAGTCTTTTCATCTAGTAGGACAGGTTCTCCTACTTTACTATTCTTATGGACTTCCTCACCAATTCTTGCCCCTTTGTACTTCAGTATAAACTATAGAACCAGCTTCTCAAAGTAATTGCTGGAATTTTGATTGGGATTGCTGAATCAATAAATCATTTGGGGGAGAGTTGACATACAGTACACTTCCTTCCATTTATGTAAAGTTAAAAGCTCAAAAAACTATAATACTTAGAGAGTGATAAATTTAAAATACAGCAAAGAACCAATTACCATCATAGTCAGTGGAGTGATTACATCTGAGAGGGTAGTAAGAGGCTTTGATTTCGAAGGGATACACAAGAAACCTTTGTTTTATTTTTTGACCTCATGGTAGTTATATGAGGGTCTACCTTGTAATTATTTATTAAAACGTGTATCTATGGTTTGCTTAATTTTTATAGTATTGTTCATGATAAAATATTTTTAAAATTCTAACTCTGCCTCTTGCTAGTTATTACATTAATCTTTGTTACTTTAAAAAATGTAACAGTTTCTCTCTAAGCCATAGTTTTCCCATTTGTAAACTGGAGTTCATACCTACATCACAGATTTATCTTTTCTTACAACATTGCAAACAACACATACTACTATGCTTAACACATGCTAGATCATCAAGAAATGCTGATTTACTTCCCCCTCCCAGGCAATCTCTTGTAGAATCAAGCAGAAGTGAAATGACAACATCTAAGAGGATTATGTATTCAGGAGTCCCCTGCATGCATCTTTGGACTTGAACTCTGTCCTGTACAAAACGAATGTTGACTGGACAGTGAGGTTATCTCTTGCTCTTTCTGGAAATCATGACATCTGTCAGTTTTATCACCTTAGGTGTAGGGCAAAGTGAAATCCGTTCAATAATGCTTATCTCTAAACCAGCCTTCTGCTGAGTCACCAATTGGCAATGGGCTTTCTCCCCACCCCTTTCACTCTGTCCTTGGCTTTAGAGAAATGAACCTGTAACCTTTGACCCCCTACAGGTAGGCACTGCCGGACTGCAAATGGTGGCAGAGGTTTTTAAATATTCATTCTGAATTGAGATCCCTTTAAAATAATGCCTGGGCCAGGGCGGTGGGTGGGAGAAGGAGAGGGGAAATGGGTATTTTGTGATACACACATACACACACACACACACACACACACACACACACATATCTTCTTTGCAGCTATTACAAGCCAGGCACCAAAGTTAGTCTCTTAATAATAAAAATTTAAAAAATAATGGATAAGATATGCTGCTGCTGCTGCTAAGTCGCTTCAGTCGTGTCCGACTCTGTGCGACCCCATAGATGGCAGCCCACCAGGCGCCCCCGTCCCTGGGATTCTCCAGGCAAGAACACTGGAGTGGGTTGCCATTGCCTTCTCCCAGATAAAAGATGAGTGATTGCTAAATATGCCAGTCATTTTGTTTTGTACTTCAGGTGTATTATTTTATTTAATCCTCTCATGATAATGTGTTCTTTTTATCCCTCATTTTTCACTGAGGGATACTAGCTTTACTAGCTTCACTTACTAGCTTTACCTAGTAAGCTGGGTGTTAGAGAAGTTATGACTTTCCCAATGTCTCATAACTCGTAAACTGTGGGGACCTTAATTAGCTGTGTATCTAAATTTGGGTAATGACAAGTTAAGACCTGGAGTGGTGGAGCTACACATACTCTATATGCACATGAACTGGCTTTTCTGCTATGTCTTCTGTTTCTGCAATGAATGACTGTCACGAAGTGCTATGTTCTCCTGCCTGCGTCATCTCTCTCTGACTGGTGGATACGTGAGTGAGTGAGTATGAAAGTTGCTCAGTCGTGTCCGACTCTTTTGCAAAGCCATGGACTGTAGCCCGGCAGGCTCCTCTGTCCATGGAATTTCCCAGGCAAGAAAATGGGAGTGGGTTGCCATTTCCTTCTCCAGGGGATCTTCCCAACCCAGGGGTCAAACTTGAGGTTTCTGCATTGCAGATTCTTTACCATCTGAGCAACCAGGAAAGCCCCAGTTGACACATAACAGTTCACTAATAACCACAATGAGTTTCCTGCTCAGATTGGCTCTGTGAGTATTAATCATGGTAAAAATGAGATGATGAAGGACGAAAAGGAACACAAGTTTTAACCCCGCTTATCACAAGTGCATGTTATAGCCAGTTGTTCCACATCTGAAGGAAACAAAATTTCCAAATGTACACAAAATTAGTTGCTGGTTGGGCCTTGCAGACCCCAGACCTTTAAGAGCACCTGCTGCAAAATTTGGAATTGGAACAAAGAGTTGGTTTGAGTCACTTTGTCTAGGTAGAAATTTAACACATAAACTCAGGAGCTCTGAGGGAGCAATGTGCCCCTGTGCCCAGAGGAGCAGAGAAATCTACCCACCACAGAAAGAGCAGTGAAACATGGTGCAGAAAGAGGTAGGAAAACAAGGTTAAAAGGAAGAGCTCTGAGGACATGGTGGGTCTGCATCTCAGCTCCTCCTAGCGCTCCCTGAACACCTGTCCTGAAGCCCCGGAAATGGCCTCTACCCTTTCCATTCGGGGCTTCCCTCCTGGCTCAGATGGTAAGGAATCTGCCTGCAATGCAGGAGACCTGGGTTTGGGAAGGCCCCCTGGAGAAGGGAATGGCAACCCACTCCAGTATTCTTGCCTGGAGAATCCCATGGACAGAGGAGCCTGGCGGGCTACAGTCCATGAGGTCACAAAGAGTCAGACAGGACTGAGAGACTAATACACACACACACAACAATGCTTTTCATTCAGATCCATATTGGTTGGTTGGTTTTTGTCTTAAGGCGGTTTGCATGTGAAAGAGGGGTTTAAAAGGAAAGGTCCTCCCCCGTGTCCTACAATGGAGCTTAGAGAATTGCTCTAAGGATCTGCCAGTCCTTCCACGGAGCCTCCTCGCATCCCTCAGTGTCTGTCCCTGTTACCGTGGCTCTTCACGCTCCACCCACAGCTTCTGTTCCGAGCTCTACACCCATGCAGTGTATGCTGGGAACTTGAATCACCCCTTTCTCAATTCATTCCTTAAATGAATCCAAGCATTGGGCTCATTCATCACTACTATTCACCTGATTAAGTCAAGATTTACCCAGAAACATCCCAGAAGATTTCTTTGGATATACCTTCTTATCATGGTGGGGGTGAGCTGCCCATGAACATGTCCTTTGAAACTTATCTTGCACCTAGCCCATGAGACTTCTAGATCGCTTACTAATTTACAGGAGTCCCTAGATTTCTTGGCCAAGACAATACCTGACAACCGACTGACCCTTGTTCATCTATTGACAGAACAAGGAGAGGTTTGTGCAACTGCCAATACTTTCTGTTGCATGTACATCAATACCTCTTTCCGGGCAAAAATCAGTATTGAGGAAATTTGACAACAAGCTACTTGGCTTCATCAGACAATTAACCACTAAAACTTGATATTTAATATGAGCAGGGAAATTGAAAACTGGTTATCTTGTTTGCTTGGATCCCATAAGGTTTAAAAAACTTTCCAGCAGGAGGTTTTCATTTTTTATAACTCCTTTCTTTTCAGTCATTCTGATTTATGCCATATTTTGCCTAATGCTTCACCGTCTTCCCTACTGGTATAAACCTGTGACTAAGATTTTTCAGTCCAAGAAGGAGACCTAGGACCTCCAGGTCCAGACCTTGTATTCTAAAAATAAACATGTTAGACTTGAACTCTGAGATTAACAAAAATATATTTCCAAGCAGAATGGCTCCTTGGCAGGGGTAACATCACCCCTCCTACCTGGTCAACATTTAAGGAAACCCTCCTAAAGTTAACCTGGTTCCTTCCTTTCCTAGGTCCTTTAATAGGTATCACTGTTCACCTTTTTAGCCCTTGTTTGTTTAACCTTTTGGTTGGTTACATTCATGTCTTTTAGGCCCCAAAAGTTTGAAGTAAGGCTCATGATGGCTCAAGGAATCTGGCCCATCCCAGCAGAAACAGGCTGAAGGTTGCTTAACAACAGGTCTCACCTGCTTCATCATGTGACCCTAATCAAGGACTTACCATACGGAGCCCATTTTTATAACAAACCGATTTTCACAATGAACAGGATAGATACCAGTACCTGCCCCTTTTCAATAAAAACAACCGAGGGACTTCCCTGATGGTCCAGTGGTCAAAACTCCATGCAAAGGGTGCGGGTTTGATCCTTCATTAGTAAACTAAGATCCTACATGCTGCACGGTACAGACAAAAAATTTTAAAAAGTAAATAAAATTCTAAAAATAGATAAAAACTACCAAAAAAGTAGAATCCTCTCAGTTGCTAGAGGTGGCGTGACATAGTCATGAGCTGCTGTCCAGAAAAGAACTAGACATCTCAAAAATCACTGGACACAAAGAAAGGACAGAGAATGAAGGAAATATAGGCTGGAGACACACTGGAATCCCCTGGGGAATTTAAAAAATCATGCCACCATGGTACCATCCCCAAGAGATTTTAATGCAATTGGTTTGGGGCCCTGGCATCAGGATTTTAAAAATTCCCCAGCATCCCAAGCGGTTTTAATGAGCCGTCAAGGCTGAGAACCACTGACATAGAGGAGAAACATAATTGATAGGAAGTTGAGAAGATTTTAGGAAAAGACAAAGGTGAGGAGAATTATGTTGATTACAGTTTTTTAAGTTTTTTTTTTTTTTTTAGCTACACTGCATGGCATATGTGATCTTAGCTCCCCAGCTAGGGATCGAACCCATACCCCCTGCAATGGCAGCAGAGTCTTAACCACCAGACCACCAGGGAAGTCCCTCGACTAAACTTTTTATCCTTCATGGCAACTTGTTTTAAGTAACAACCGTCTACTCAGCACCTGCTGTGTGCAAGGAACTATACGTCACATTTGGATGTTTCTCACAGTGACCTTGCAGTTTTCTAGCCGAGGAAGTGGAAAGTCAGGTGAGGAAACTCCTCTGAGGACAAATGACTCCTGAGGTGCAGAGTCTGTCTTTCCTTTATATCACTTGCTCCAAGCTTAGTTGGAGCCACCAGGACACTTGCTAGAAAAGCCCCATCACAGGGGTCCCCACACTTTTTGGCACCAGGTTTTATGAAAGACAATTTTTCCACAGCCAAGGGGCGAGGGCATGGTTTCGGGATGTTTCAAGCACAGAGATGGGGAACAGCTGTAAATACAGATGAAGCTTTTCTCACTTGCCGGATGCTCACCTCCTGCTGTGTGGCCACAGACCAATACCAGGGGTTAGGGTCCCCCTGCTCCATCACACAGGGGTGAAATTAAATAGGTTTCAACAGGCTTGAGTCTTTCTCCCTGGGTTAGTCTGATGCATGAGCTTCACAGAGAGCTTTGAGAAAGCGCTGCCCATCTACACTGTTTCCTCTAGCACAGGGCTCCCAACATAGTAGAAGCTCAAGAAAAATTTGCCAGAGGTAGGGAGGGAGAGGGGCTTCCTCAGTGGCTCAGCAGTAAAGAATCCACCTGCATCTCAGGAGACATAGGTTTGATTCCTGGATCAGGAAGATCCCCTGGAGGAGGGCATGGCAACCCACTCCTGTATTCTTGCCTGGAGAATCCCAGAGACAGAGGAGCCTGGTGGGCTACAGTCCATGGGGTCGCAAAGAGTCGGACGTGACTGAAGCGACTTAGTACCCACACATGCAGGCAGGGAGGGAAGAAAGAAGGAAAGAAGGCAGGAAGGATAAACTTGGGACTATACTAATAACTGAGTAATAATTATTAATTGATTACCTGAGTAATAGCTAGGATGACTGTAAGACAGTAGTCAAAAATATTAAGGAATATATCTGTGAATATATCTGTGGGATTTGTCAGTCTTTCTTCCTATTTGGTGCCAAAGAGCTACAATGAGAAACTCTGAAAATGGGGGTGTAGAGGCAGAACAGGGCCAACCCAGTGGTGGGAGGCAGGCAGGGCGGCTATATTCTTCCACAGAACCACCAAGGTGGCCTGAGAACACCAGAGGCATCCAGTTCCAAAGCCTGGGCTCTTGAGCACAAAGGCGCTTTCTTGTTCACACACCTATTCTATTTAACTTGGTTTTGACATCCATGAAGAAAAACATCCGTTAACACACATAAAATTGCAGAGGATCAAGTTTGCAGTTCCAGCTGGCATTTCAGCTGCATTTAATGAACAGTACCATCCAGCAAGAAGGATTCCATCCTTTTAAAGACAAGGTCATAGGCAAAGCGACAAGAACAAAATAGATCTGAGAGTTAAATGACTCTGCCTTCACAAGCAGGAGAAAATCACTCTAAGTTATATACCATTGCCCCCAAAATCTCTATATCGAAAAAGTAATAATTACCAAGTTTCGGCAGCACATAATATTTTATCTAACCACATTTGTGGCCAGTAAAGGAATCGGGACAGTCCCTCAGAGTCTGTTCACTGCCAAGGATAGAATTGTGTTGTAATATTGACAGAGAGCCAAGCCACATCTCTTCCTGCCTCGCCCTCCCCCGCAAGTTCTCTGCAACCATCATTAATTGCCTGTCAAAGCCAGTGACAAGAGCTGAACAGTGACCCAGAGATAGAACTTCAGTGAATATTTCCTCTCAACTAAATGTATTTGTGGGTTTCTGATGGACTTTAGTATGTGTTTGTTGAATGCACAAAGAAGTCGAAGAATTAATTAACCTAAAGATAGTCTGGGAATCAATGTAAACAAGTTTACATAGGACTTCCCCAGTGGTCCAATGGTCAAGACTCTGCACTTCCACTGCAGGGAACATGGGTTCAGTCCCTGGACCGGGAGGTTCTTCAAGGTGCAGCCAAAAAGAAAAAAAAGGTCACATAACTGGAAAAAGAAAAGTCCTTGGAATGATTCAGAAATGCTGTAGTAGTTGCTCACTAAATGAGTGTTACATGGCAGGGAGGAAAAAAGTACTCTTTGAGACACAGAACCAGGTGAAGCACATTTATTGGAAACCCCAAGGCTGTTTCCAAAATGTGCTTAATACTAAGTGTCTGGTGTTTTTATTAAAAATGCAAATTCCCCACGCTCCTGCTATACATATTCAATTTCTGCAGATCTACTGCAAAGACTAGAAATCTCTACTTACAAAATTCCTAAATACCCAAGGGCCAAGCTGTTATGGTCATGTGCTATTTTTCTTCAGTTCAGTGGAGTTTGACCCATTCATTCATTCATCAAACTTTTATTGTCTACTGTATACTAGTCAGGAAGTTAGGTACCGGGAATCCAGCACAGGAACACCAGGTCCCTGTGCTTATGGGGCTTACCTTAAGGGAGATTTGAAAGTTTTTCAATGAAATGAGATAACAACTCAAGAGCATTTTGAGACTAACATGCCTTTATTAAGTCCCTGGTCTGGTAGATGAGAAAAGGGAGAGGACAGACAGAAAGAAATCTCTTATAAAAGGATTCAGACTCAAAGTTTAGGAAGATGCTAGAATGTGTGCAAATGCTTAATTTCTTACCCTCACCGGCACCCGGGGTGGGGGGCCTGAGAAGAGAAGCATTCCTGTGGTTTCCTCGGGGTCACTGCAGGGACCAGAAGTAACCACAGGCCCAGAGGTAAGGCCTGACATCCACAGCAGGAACGTGTCCCTCCCTGGGGCCTCTGGGACTTGACATGGAAGCATTTCCAGAAAGTAAATGTTGTAATTACTGCAACAGATGAGTGAAGCTTTCGTTGGTTTCTGAAGAGCATTTGCTGTGAAGGTCTCCTCGGGGAGGCAATGGAGAGCTGGGGCCACGAGCGCTTCTCTTTATCAGCAGTAGACAGTAAATGGGTTCCAGGGCTGAAGTACCAAAAAGCACCAGAATCCTGGCTTCTCCACTTATTTATTGTGTGAGTCAAGGTAACTCCTTGAGCCTGTTTTCTTGTTCCTCGGGGTTGTCATGAGCATTATATGTCAAAACACATATGAAGTGTTTAGCAGAATTGCTGGGCCATGGTAGGCAATTAACAAATCACTGCAATTATTTTCATAGATGTGCAGAAAAAGGATGATAAAGATACATGTGTTGATGGATACCAGTTTTTCTGGCTGTCATCTTGGCAAGTTTCCTACTTCTGGAAACTTTGAGTTTCCACACCCATCTCCCAGATTTTCTAAGAAATGCATTAAAAGCTTTCCTGCACTTCCCTGGGGGTGTCATAGATAAGAAACCACCTGCCAATGCAGGGGACGTGGGTTCTATCCCTGATCCAGGAGGACCCCATAAGCAGATGGGCAACTAAGCCAGTTGTTGTTGTTATTTTAGCTGCTAAGTTGTGTCTGAATCTTTCGTGACCCCATGGACTGTAGCCTGCCAGGCTCCTCTGTCCATGGGGTTTCCCAGGCAAGATTACTGGAGTGGATTGTCATTTCCCTCTCCAGGGGATCTTCCTGACCCAGGGATGGAATCTGTGTCTCCTGCGTTGGCAGGTGGATTCTTTGCCAGTTGTGCCACCAGGGAAGCCCAGCTAAGCTGGTGCAGCACAGCTACTGGGCCAGTGCCCCAGAGCCCATGCTCTGCAACCAGGGACGCCTCTGCAATAAGTCCACATACCGCAGCTGGAGAGTAGCCCCTGCTCACTGCTGCCAGAGAAAGCTTGAGCACGGCAATGAGCTTTCTGACTGCACAGCACAGTCAAAAATTTTAAAAATTAACCAATTAAAAAGAAAAATCTTTTCTCATTCGAAGAGTGGAAGAGTAGGTCCTTGTGGATTTAACACCATTAGAGAAGGATCCCCAGCACAGACCTAGCTGAAGATGGGTTTCCAGGGTCTCCACATTTATTCCTGACAAGTAAGAATTGTTCCTGTTATGTAGATTTTAATGACAAATGTTAAGGACGAAAGCATGACCAGTATTGAGTTTTAGCTAATCAATTTAGAGATCAGAAAGAGAGTTCAGAGCATTGGTGGATTATAGAATTTAAACAGTGGGTGGAACAAACACCCGAGGAGCTAGGGGCAGGATGAAAGCAATGGAGACTTGAGGTCCCATTGGAAGGGGAGTCTCAAAGGAAGACAAGGGAGGAAAAATTATCAAAAGGAGGGCAGAGTATCTCCATTAGAATCTTGGGTATTTTGAGTTGTGCCTGGGTCTCAGTCTGGCACTGAACCCCATCAGGCCATTTATTCACTGGTCCATTCATTTGTTCATTCAACAGGTTTTTTATTATGGACCTCATGTGCAACTGCTCATCAGAGCAAGTACATGAAAAAAAATCCTGAACAGGATTATCAGAATGCTCCATGTGATGAGACTTTGGGCAGGTTACTTTATCTTTGTGCCTTACTTTATTAATTGATGAAATGAGCAAAATAGCAGTACTAACCTCAAAGATATGTGATAAGGATTAAATTCTTATTTAAAGAATTTAAAGTGTAAAGTGCTAAGAAGAGTGCCTAGAAAATGGCTACTCCTTAATAAATATTAGCTACTGCTTATTATGCATAGAAAGTCATTTGGGTATCAAACTAGGAATGCTATTTTTAGGAGATTATCAAACCTTTCCATCCCCCGATCATCCCCACCACCCCAACATACACACACACACTCCAGGTCAAGGTCATAAGATTTACGGTCAGCTCCATCTTTCCCAGACTTGAAATTTTCAGAGGTCTTTCCTTTTCCTTCCTTTAGATACCCCACATAAGATTCTTCCGTTTCACTTCATTCCCATTCCTTCCCCTCATTTTTGCAACTCTAGAACTCCTGTTTCTGTTCAGAGCGTTCATCTTATTCTCATGCTTACTGCTCTCTCTAATGAGTCTTTGCTTCTCCAACACTTATGACTGGAGACAGTTTAAAAGAACCAAATAGAAAGTGCTCAATAAATATTCTTTTCCTTCACTCTCATCATTTCTTCTAATGTGACTCTCTATCCTTGAGATCTATGATCCAAGTTAAAAATGACTGGCTCATCTTAAGGTGATTAATAGACTTTAATTCATTCTTATGCCCTTAAACTGATGACTCTCACAGGACTCAGCCTAAGATTTACTTATATTTGAGCTATGTCTACAATTTTCTTCAAATCTCCCTGTCACCATTTGCCCACCATAGAGAATGGAAATCTCATCAAATTCCTGTCGACCCCACAAGGGTATTATAAAGGTTAATGAGGCAATTTCCCAGCAGTTTTTTGAGTGCTGAGAGTGTACGAATATTATTATGGCAAAAATATTGGGACTTTCAATGCTTAGAAAATAGCAGACATTTCCCTCAGACTGTTAGATAAGAATTTTTAATTTTAACTTTTCAGATTTCAGTAAATTCAGTTTCTTTCATCTTTAGAGTTTTGTTTTGATGAGATGGAATTCTGAGTCTTCTATAAATTAGGCTGTGTATGTATTAAAAACAAATACTTATATGTATTTATATATGTGCATAATTTTATTTGTATACCACTCCAGTAATTTTATGTATAATACTAAAAAAATCCTTCCAGAAATAAGTTTCTGAAAGAATAAATATTAAAGACTTGAGAAAGGAATATTTAACCATCACTCCATCTTCAATCTGAGGCTTGAATTCCCCCTAGGATAACAGTGGTAAATGTTATCTATGCGTAAATCTCCCCGTTGACAACTTGTTTCATTCTAGAAACTTCCTAAAATGTAGAGAATTCCTCCTTTTGCCAGGGAAGGACTATTTCATGTTGTCTCCTCAGCCCTGAAAGTTCCAACTCTTCTTCCATCCTCACGCAGTAGGCAGTCTTGATTTTTGCTTTGCTGGGGAAATGAAAGCCATCAGAGGAGAACTTCCATAATCTCCCTTCACCACACATTCTGCCTTCTCTCCACCTCCTGTGGACGGATGAACTGTCTGTGCTTCTGGCTAAGACCATCCTCTCTCCTAGCTCTAGGAGCCTGTACCACTGTTCTCCTTTCCATCATTTGTATCATCCACTTTCCTCTTCTTATTGAATTATTCCCATCAGCCTACAAGTATACTGTGAATTTGCCCATCTTCAAATAACTCTTTAAACCCCATGTGTCCCTTCAGCTAATACTCATTTCCCTCCACCCTTTTTTATTTTGTTTTTCTTGTGTTTATTTCTTTTTAAAATTTTTATTTTTTTATTTTCTTTTTCAGCTGCACTTGGTCTTCTTTGCTGCTTGTGGCCTTTTCGTAGTTGCAGCAAGCAGGGTCTACTCATTGATGATGCTTGGGCTCCTCTCTGCTGTGGAGCAGGGGCTCTAAGTGTGTGGGCTTCAGTAGCTGGGTGCAGGAGCTTAGTTGCTCTGCAGCGTGTAGGATCTTCCTGGATCGGGATCACACCCATGTCCCCTGAACTGCAAGGCAGATTCTTAACCACTGGACCTGGAGGGAAGCTCTTCTATCCCTTTTTGGCGAAAGTCTTTGAAAGTACTGCATGTGCCTGCTAATCCAAGACCTCTCCTCCAGTTCATCACAAATGCCCAGCCATGCCTCCCACACTGCACTTCTCCAGGTCACCAGGGCCCTCCACGTTGCTAAATCTGCTGACCATTTCTCGGTCCTCATCTCCTGGGACCTAGTGGGGGCTGATGGCCTCGTGGGTCACTCTCTCGGTCTTGAAATGCTTTTCTCACTCAGCTCCCAGGACATCCCCCCTGCCTGGTTTTCCTCCCTCTTTCCTAGCTGCTCATTCCCAGGCCCCCTTTGGTTCTGCCTTTGACACACTTCACTTCCAACCCCACCTTCAGGCCCCAGCCTTGTCTGAGTTCCTATCATCTCTCACTTATGTTATTGCAACTCATCTCACAACTGGTCTCCCTTCAACTCCCCTTGTGGGAGTTTCTCACTGCAGCAGCCAAACTGATCCTGTTAAAATAGGTCAAGTTCCCTGACGGTCCAGGGCTTAAGACTCCGAGCTTCCACTGCAGAGGGCATGGGTTCTGTCCCTGGTCTGGGAACTAAGGTCTCCCCAAAACAAAGATTTTAAAACATAGAAAAGCATTGTTAAGGGTGTAATGAGGTCCCTTAGTTTCCCCAGGCCTGTGGTACTGCATCGTAGGGCATGCTGCGCACTTCAGTGATACACACAGATGTGGGATTTGCTGCCAAAGAGCTGAACAACCTATTGTTCAGCTCCCTGTCGCTTGTCACTTGCCAAGGTAAAATCACACAGCCACATCATCTCCCCGTTAGTGCTCATCCTGACCCATCCCTTCAATCCAAGTGGAGGAGTTGTGATGGTCATCTCCTGATGACCTTCCCTTACCAACGTTCTTTATTCTTTTAATTCTATAATAAATAAATAAATAAGCATGCATCTTAAATAAAATAGGTCAAGTTGAGTCATTTTTCTGCTCAAAACACTCCAGGGGCCTCCCATTCCGTCTGAAGTAAAAGCGAGGTCTTTTCTGCCCCTTGTGATGGGATCCTATGTCACCCTCCTAATCTCTTCTCTCCTGTTCCTGCTCTGTCGCTAAGTTGTGCCCGACTCTTTGTGACCCCATGGACTGTGGCCTGCCAGCCTCCTCAGTCCGCGGGACTCTCCAGGCAAGAATACTGGAGTGGGTTGCCATTTCCTTCTCCAGGGGATCTTCCCAACCCAGGGACCGAACTTTTGCTCCTGCATTGGCAGGCAGATTCTTTAACAATGAGCCACCCAGGAAGCCCCTTCTCTCCTGCTACTTTCCCCCTTTGGCACTCCACTCCAGCTGTCTGGGCCTCCTTACTGAGCCCAGACCTCACTGGTCCTGTTCTATCCTCAGGGCCTTTCTCCTTGCTCTTCCTACTCTCCCCACAAACTTCCTCCTACTTCTCCCCTCCCTCACTTCCTTCATGTCCTTACTCAAGAGTTGCCCTTCTCAGCAAGGCCTTCATTGACCATCCTATCAAAAATTGTAAGCACCACCCCCCCAAATTCATATTCCCCTTTTCAGCTTTTATTCTGCCTTAGCACTTTTCATATCTGCCTTCATCTCATTCATTTGTTTATTATCTGTCTTGCACACTAGAATGTAAGCTCCATGGGGATGGGGAATTTTTTTTTTTTTTTGGTCTATTTTGTTTACTGTTTTATCCAGTGCCTAGAACAATATCTGAAAATTAATAAACATTCACTGTATATATTTGCTGAATAAATTATGAATAAAAGAGATAAGTCAGTTTGTTATAAATGGTCGACTGTTAGGACAGTAGAATGCAAATATTGGCATCACAGCACCTCTTTGGTGAGGATTAGACCATCTGTGTATGTAACCTGTACATTCTCAGGACAATGAAGCTCCTTGGCTGGGTGACCTCACCCTAACACCCAAACAACCAGCGCTGACCAGTCTTCCCCACAGAGGTCAGCTCATGCTCAGAGAGGACAGATTCTCCACCAGAAGGAATTTGTCAAGCTTATCACCATGAAGTCATCAACAGAGGCAAATAAGATTTTGTCCTTCAATATGTTGCTAAGCTATCAGGCTTCGATCTTCTTGGCTTTTGTCTTTCAATTTTTTGTCCCCAACTCCAGCTGGTGAAGATTTCTATTCAGATTTAATTAAACTCTTCAGGAACTGGCTGTATTATAGTTTTCTGCTCTTTAGAGTTTGACTCACTATCAGCCTGAGCATAAACATTTAAGTAGGGTATCATTCATCATTCAACAACCATTTATAGAGCGACAAAGTCCCAAGCACAGTGTAATGGAGGCAAGAATAAATAAGGTCCAGTCCTTGCCTTTGAGGAGATGGAAGTCTAGAGGCAGAGGGAGACTTAGAGGTGAATTCAATGCAGTATTACAAGGGCAGTAACAGATGAAGAGTTACGGGTATGCTGGGCAGAGAAGGATGAAGTTTGCGGGGAGATTTGCGTTTTGCAGGATGAGAAGGTGCTTGCTGAAAAGAGAAAGTACATCACAGCCAGAATCGCTGCAGGAGATCCCCTCAAACACAATGATCTCCACCTCGCCCAACACAGCACAAAAGTCAGGCTCCTGCTTGCTTTTAGCCTGAACCGTGCTCCACCTAAAAACAACATGATCTTTTACAAAATGTTATCTGTCATTCGATCCATCCCCAGGAATTGCCCCTCTGTGGTGAACATCAGGCTGAGTAAGCACCAAAGATAAAGTCATCAGAGGGGCCCCCTCAGTAGGTTTCCCATCTTGGACTCAGACTAGTAGAGCTGCGGCTTGAGAGACTAACTTTGCCCAAACTGTGTTCTTGCCATTGCTGAGGAAGTCAGAGCCCGGGGCAGGGACTGCCCTCCGAGATGTATCTGGTGAGTTATGTCACCTCGTCTCTCCAGGATCTAATGGGAACACATATGAAGTGAATGAATCAACTATTGCAACTCACTTCCTGCATTTCCCAAACCTGTCTGACTGCTCTCCAGACCTGAAGTAGGCAACACTGCTCTGAACTATTCCCCTTCCCACTTGTCATCTGGTGGCAAAGAGCCTGCATAGCCCAGAGAACCAGCGCTGGGAGGTCTGTTGGACCACTGCCCCACATCTTCAGCCATCCTTGAGTCACTCAAAGCTTTGACTTTAAAGAAGCCCCAAGACTTCCCTAGTGGTCCAGTGGTTAAGAATTCACCTACCAATACAAGGGACATGGGTTCAATTCCTAGTCCGGGAGGATTCCATATGCTGCAGAGCAACTAAACCCATGCCGCACAACTACTGAGCCTCATCCTAGAGCCCATGCTCTGCAACAAGCCACTGCAGTGAGAAGCCCATGCACCGCAAGCAGAGAATCACCCCTGTTCCTCACAACCAGAGAAAGCCCAAGCACCACAACAAAGATTCAGCATGGCCATAAGTAAATAAAAATTTTTAAATAAAATAAACAAATGAGTCTCTCAGTGGGTTTCCAGGACTATGAAAGTGAAAAAGTCGCTCAGTCATGTCAGACTCTTTGCAACCCCATGGACTATTCAGTCCATGGAATTCTCCAGGCCAGAATACTGGAGTGGGTAGCCTTTCCCTTCTCCAGGGAATCTTCCCAACCCAGGGATGGAACCCAGGTCTCCCGCATTACAGGTGGATTCTTTACCAGCAGGGAAGCCCAAGAACACTGGAGTGGGTTGCCTGTCCCCCTGGAGAAGGAAATGGTAATGCGTTCCAGTATTTTTAACTGGGAAATCCAATGGACAGAGGAGCCTGGCGGGCTACATACAGCCCTTGGGGTCGCAAAGAGTCAGACACAACTGAGCGACTAAACAACAGCAACAGGGATTTCTGTCCTCTGTCCTTTGTGGTTTAGGATAACCTATTAACTGAGCCAAATGTCACTAGATTTAAGCTGATTCACCCATGTTGTGAATATTTATTCGACAGAGCTAGGACCAGGTAGGGAAGACAAAGTCCTGAGCAAAGAACATGTCATTTTTTTCTGAACCAAACTCCAAATATAGGTCTTTGTTGGGGCGTTAAAATCTACTGCATCTTGGCATTGAAGTGTTTTGCTTTGTTTTGTTTTGTTTTAGATTCCTCAAGTATTCCTCACTGAGCCAGATTCCCCAGAGTTTGTCCTGATTTGGGACAACAAAGGGAATGGAAAAAATGACATTTTCTTTGCTCAGGACTTTGTCCTCCCTACCTAGTCCAAGCCCTATCAAATAAATATTCACAGTCATGGGTAGATGAGCTTAAATCTAGTGACATTTTGGCTCTTTCAGCTTCAGTTAATAGGTTATCTTAAAGTACAAAGGACAGAGGACAGACACTCCTTTTATTGTTTCTGTTGTTTAGCTGCCCAGTCGTGTCTGACCCTTTGTGACCCCATGCACTGTATGTAGCCCGCCAGGCTCCTCTGTCCATCAGATTTCCCAGCACATTGCCATTTCCTTCTCCAGGGGATTTTCCTGACTCAGGGATTGAAACTACATCTCCTGCTTGGCAGATAGGTTCTTTACCCCTGAGCCACCTGGGAAGCCTCCAGAGCACTTTCAGCAGTCAAATAATGAGCCTTATGCAATCAGGGTAAACTGATAGACTGGCAGTCCGGCAGTTCCTGAGTCTGGGTCATAGAGTCATGCCTACTATGGTACCTCTACTGTTCCGCTTCCCTCTGCCTGTTTACAGTCAGACTTTAGCTGTCTTTCCTGCTGCTGCCAACTCCCATTTTAAAATTTCTGATTATGCCATTTTCCACAATCTAATGTATTTTATTTCTGTTAGTCTTGCTATGGACTTCTGGTTAGTCTCTACACAGCTGCCCTTAGCTCTAGAATCATCACAGTTGAGTTGAGATCAGGGCAGCTGAGCTACAGGGCTCCAAGCATGGAGACCTGGGCATAAAGAACTACCTGTAACCACTTATCTCATGAGGGGGGTGGTGTCAGGGGCAGACCAAATGGCCTGTCCAGTACAGAGTTTCCAACTCTTTGGTGTCTTTGAACCATTTCAAGAGAAACAGCATTTTTGAGACATATCAGATGGAAGAAACTGCAAGGGCTTTGCACGTGCATAAAGTAGGCAAAGATGTTTCTTCTCTTTTTTTTTTTTTTGGTTTTCTCTTCTTAAAACGGGTTTAAAATATCCAACTTACAGAATTATTTGAGGGATTTGAAAGTGCTGAGCACAAGGCCAAGGATGTAGTCACAACTTGACGTGAATGACCATTCCCTTCCTTTGAAGCGTGCAGTCAATCACACACGTAGAGTCTTTAAATAGGATTGGTTCCATCTTGGTGAAGCCCGGGTCTGGCCATGCCTTTGGGCTTAGATGAGGGGAAACAGTAACACCTAGTGTTTGTTGAGAGTTTTTCCTGTATTAACTCCTTTAATCTCCATATCCTCATTCTTCTTCATAACACTTGTCTATCTGACATTATATGTTGACTAGTTTGAATGTGTCTCCCCTTCTAAGACCTAATCTCCACGAGGATCTTATCCTCTTTATGTTGCTTTCTTCTATCACCATCTTGAAGAATACTTGACAGTTCTTTAAATATTTGTTGAATAAATAAATTTAATCCCCTAGCAAACGATGCTATAGGTAATAGGTAATACGATTACTTCTTATTTCAGATTAAAAAAAAAAACAGCTGAGGCACTGAGGAGTCACGTAAGCTGCACAAGGTCACAGAGTGGGCGGTGGAGGCCGGATTAAAACCCAGACTGACCCGAGCATCCCCACACTCTGCCGCTGTGCTCTCCTGCCTCGGGAAGAAAGACTGCCTTTCAGCCCCATCTCTATGAATTAGACTCACACTTGTGTGTGTTTTAATGAAATAATTGTTCCCTTCGGAACTGATGCTATTTATCAGCAGCGGTGGCACAACTTTTACCTCCCCGCCCCCACTCTTGAAAGAGGAATAGCGTGGCAATCACTGCAACTAGAAACTTGTCTGGTCAAGGGCCGTTGCCAGGTCCAAAGAGCCAGTGCAGCCCTGGGACCAAGGCGGAAACGAAATACCAGCATCTCAGAAAGTTAAGGCAGGTGATCCTGCACGGTGGTTGCCCAGTGGGGCTAAAATCTGAACTATTGTACAAAGAGGACCTTCTGACAGCTGATTCATGTTTTTCCAGAAGATGAACGATCTTCATAAACTGTAAGGAAAAACATGCCCCACATTTCTAGCCTGAATGAGACGTGTCAGGATCACTTCAGTTGCAGCCTGTTGGAATTGTCACATCAAGATTGTCTCAAAGGACGAATCTTCAGGTCTGTCTCAATCAAAACGAAATCTTCAAAGAACACAAGTGGCTTGAGGCAAAGGTGCTACAGTTGGGCAGTAATACTTTTGTCATGAGTAAACATGTCAGGAGAAGAATAGCCATAGAATTTAAATAGGATCAGAATGATAGAATATGAACTAGACTCATAAAAGACTCCTCATAAAAATTTATGAAATGTGACTGAAATTTATGGAATCTCAAGTGAATATCCTAGTTCTGGCCTGATAACTACATTCTAATACATTTATTTATTCAACATGATTTATTTGTTTACAGATAAATATATATCTCATTATCCGGGGTTGATGTCAAAATAACCTGGTATGGGATTGGAGGGGTGGGGTGAATATCTCTGAAATAAAATTGTGCCTGAGTGTTTTGTTTTTTAGTGTCCAGTTTTATTTCTTTATTTGGCTGCACCAAGTCATAGTTGCAGCACGCAGATCTTCGATCTTCATTTCAAGATATGGATGGGATCTTTAGCTGAGGCATGTAGGATCTAGTTCCCTGACCAGGGATCAAACCCGGGTCCCCACCACTGGGGGTATGGAGTCTTAGCCACTGGACTACGAGAGAAGTCCCAGCACTGAGACTGATTTGGTGAAGCTAAGAATGGGCAGGAGGAGAAGGGGACGACAGAGGATGAGATGGCTGGATGGCATCACCGACTTGATGGACCTGAGTTTGAGTAAGCTCAGGGAGTTGATGATGGACAGGGAAGCCTGGCGCGCTGCAGTCCTTGGGGTCACAAAGAGTCAGATACGACTCTGAGTGACTGAACTGAACTGGAGCAATGGGTGAGGAGAGGTTTATTATACTATGCAGTCCTCTTTCACTTCTTTAGTGTTTAAAATTCCCATAATAAAAGTGAAGAGATCAAGGAAATCTTCACACAAGAATTCTTGAACACTTCTGATTTGCATGAGCTTCCCTGGTAGCTCAGTTGGTAAAGAATCGGCCTGCCATGCAGGAGACCTGGGTTCAACCCCTGGGTTGAGAAAGATCCCCTGGAGAAGGAAATGGCAACTCACTCTAGTATTCTTGCCTGGGGAAATCCCATGGACAGAGGAGCCTGGCAGACTGTAAAGTCTGATTTGCATAGCACCACTGTGCTCCGTGCAGTGGAGTCTGTGCAATCCAGTTCTACCTTGAGGAGTCCAAAGTCCTAGGAGGGAAATAGAGCAGGCACTCAGGGATCCCAGATCCCAAGTGGGCTTTGGTACCTCAAGAGAGACAGAGGGAAAGCCCAAGGAGGTTCAATTTCCAGGAGCTGGTTAGTACTGTGTTCACTCAGACAGCCTCATTATGAAGATTTGAAATGCTGTTCCAACCTAACTTACAGTGCCCCTGACACTCGTCACCAAGAACAGACATCTGCTATCGTACGTGTCCTGGGATGTGGAGGGAAAGTAGAGAAGCTAATTCTTCCTGGACAGGACACAGCTGTGCTGGAGCATACTATTTGAAAAGAAATGCAACGATTTGGCTAGGAAATCAAGCTGGGGGTTGGAATGAGGGACATAAGGGGTGCAGTCAGGAGTGTGTCAGATGGAGATGGTTTTGCTGTGATTAAGTGATCCTAAAAATGTCCCCCAAATGAGAGCTCAAGCACTTTTCTCCTTTATTGAAATCATCTTGCCAAACAGGTAAATACTCAAATCTACCGGACAAAGGCTTCTAATATCCTGGACAGTGCAGGAGAAATCCTGCTGACTACTTTGGAGATGTTCTTTTTCACAGGCCAGGCAAACCCTGCCCCTTTTATCCTTTATCCACCTGCAGACCAACCTCGGCACAAGTGGACAAGCGTCCAGAGCTTATACCAAGCCCACCAATTGGAGGTGTCACTCCCAAACTTTCAGTTCTACATCTGCAGTTTCTTGACTTATAATCCAAGGTAACTAATTACCTCTATTATAGAATTTTCTACCAGTTAAATAAGAGTGCTCTCATTTCCCTTTTTTTAAAGTTCTTAATAGGTCTCCTCATTGCTGAAGCCACGAACTCCTGACATGAACAAATGTCTTGATTCACTTTGCTCTCATACTTGAACACAAAATGAAATGAAGATGCTACATTATAAAGAGGAACTAAGGGGAATTCTCTGGCAGTCCAATGGTTAGGACTTGGAGCTTTCACTGCAGTGGACCGGGTTCAAAACCCAGTTAGAAAACTAAGATCCTTCAAGCCTTGTGGCATGGCTATAAAAGAAAAGGTACATATGTATAATCTGGTACATATAATTCATGTACAATTAAACTAACATGCTTTCAGATAAAAACTGCATAAAAACATACTTTTCTAAATTCCAGCTAAATGAAGGTTGTGTGAAATATCTCTAATTAGTAATCAGTGGAGTAAGAGACATGTATTTTGTAAACTTTAAAACAGTCTCCAAAAGTTATTTCTACTTCAGCCCCCAAACATAAATTAAGTTCCTATTATATGCTGAGTACTGGGCACATTTCTCAGCTGCAAATGACGAGGCTAAACTGATACAATATAAGAGATACAGCAGGTGAATACGAATATTTTGTGCAGGGCTATGGCATGGAAAATTTTGTAAAGAAGTAAATAAGAAACAGGATCAGACCCTGAAGTAAAGTAATTTTCAGTCTAGCTGATTCTGTTTTATAAATATTTAAAAGTTTTCTATTCCTTTGAGGTCAAATAAGGACACATTCCTGGAATGTTCCATTGTGAAGAGCAGAGGCCCTGGGTCCATCACCTACTGTGCAACCTTTAGCAAGTGACTTGACCTCTCGGAGTTTTCTCAGCTACAAGATGGGCCAAATAATACTACTCTCATAGGATTGTCGTGAGATTGCAGAGAGGTGACATATGAAGAAAGCTGGGGACAATGCCAGGCACATGGTACACTCTCAATAAATATTAGCAAACAGCTAACATTAATACCTACCCAGGTGGCACAGTGGTTAAGAATCTGCCTGCCAATGCAGGAGATGCAGGCTTGATCCCTGGGTCAGGAAGATCCCCAGGGGTAGGAAAGATCCCCAGGGGGTGGGAAATGGCAACCCATTCCAGAATTCTTGCTTGGAAAATTCCATGGACAGAGGAATCTGCCAGGCTACAGTCCAACGGGCCACAAAGAGTCGGACATGACTGAGCACCTGAGCATGGAAGAGCTTGAACAACAGCTCTTTCCAAGGCAGAAGAAAGTCCTCTCAAGAAAAGAGCTGGGGATTTAACAGGTTAAAAGTCCTAGAGAATGGAGCCCTGTATTAAGACTAGTGAGTCAGCACTTTCCTGTTTACTCCCCAGCTGCTCAGAAACACTGATTAACATGCTCAGAGGAAGAGCTCCAAGACAAATTCCAGTGGCAAGGAAAACAACCAACTTCCCTGGCAGACAGGCAGTTCCTTTATTAAAGTCCCATTCTAGGAACAAGCTGGTTATGCGACATTTTGGGTATCAGAGGGCAAGCGGGAAGAAACAGCATGTCTTCACGTGCTAGACCCCAAAGACCCATTCAGCTTTCTCTGGTATAACTGTCTTTGCTTCTCAAAGTGCTGACCAGGCATGGCCCAGGGCAAAGAACATCCAGCCATGTGGACCCACATAGGACAAACCTGTGGCAAAGACCTGCATGGATTACTCAACCTCTGCACGCCTCAGAGAAGAGGCGCTTACACCATGCGGGGGTGTGGCCTCTCATGGCCAAGCTGAGTGAGTGGAAGAACTAGTAGTTTGTCCTGACTTACCTTTGAGAGGTTATCTAAATATTTGAGGGATCTTCTATTTGATTGTTGAAGCAGACTCTTTTTTGGTGGCCCTCTGGTGGCTTATGGGATTTTAGTTCCCTGACCAGGGATTGAACACAGGTCCTTGGCAGTGCAGTCTCTAGCCACTGGACTGCCAGAGAATTCACTGTTGAAGAGTTTTATGTGGCATTTCCAGCTACAGTGCAGCTCCTATCTTGAGACCTCTCTTAGAAGTGTTAAAGAACAATATAGTCACTACCCTATAATTGCTTCCCTGGTAGCTCAGCTGGTAAAGAATCCACCTGCAATGCAGGAGACCCCGGTTTGATTCCTGGGTTGGGAAGATCCCCTGGAGAAGGGAACAGCTACCTACCCCAGTATTCTGGCCTAGAGAATTCCATGGACTCTACAGTCCATGGAATTACAAAGAGTAGGACACAACTGAGTGACTTTCACTTTCTATCATTGACAGTGGCTCTGTATCAATTAATAATTGATATTGGAAAACCATAAGAGAGCTTGAGAAACAAAGAGAATACAAATTTTCAGAAGCATCTGGAATATTCTACTTCCCATTTTGAAGCATTATGTATTGAATAGTTGGTACCTACGGGGGGGAAAAAAGATGGTATTAATATTATTATCCTTTTATAGATGAAAAATTGTATTAAAATATATGTATAAATTGAAAATATGAAGTGGCTTTGGTATCCTATTTATGATCACAAAAGCCTTAATAAATTGCAGTATCTAGCCCCTGAGTTCCTGGGAGACATTTGAAAGTCACAGGAGATCAGACCTATCAGCTCCTTCACAAAGGAGTCATGGACTCTTAAGGTCACTTAACTCTGGACATCAAATCATGGCATTTAGCACTGGGAGACAGCTCAGTAATCATTTAATCAATTATTCAAGGGGGAAAGTCCCTTCTTGGTAAAATAGTAAGTGTTCCTTTCAAAGTTTTTAACCACACGGAAAAACAAGAATTTGAAATAGGCCTAAGAACACAGTTACATAAATCTGAAGCAATAGCAGGGTTGCACCCAGGCCTGGCACAGGGTGCAAGACCATTGCTCAGTCCTGCCTGACTCTTTGTGACCGCATGGACTGTAACCCTACAGGCTTCTCTGTCCAAGGGATTTTCCAGGCAAGAATACTGGAGTGGGTGGCCATTTCCCTCTCCAGGGGACCTTCCTGACCCAGGGATCAAACTTGCGTTGCCTGCATTCCATACATAGGCAAACAGATTCTTTAGTGATTGAGCCACCTGGGAATATTTGAAAGTGTTAGTCGTTCAGTCATGTCTGTCTCTTTGCGACCCAAGGACTGTAGCCCAGCAGGCCCCTCTGTCCATGGAATTCTCCAAATACTGGAGTGGGTAGCCATTCCCTTCTCCAGGGGATCCTCCCTATCCACAGATTGCACTGAAGGCAGATTCCTGTCTGACCACCAGGTAGGAGCTCAATAAACGCTTCCACCTATTTGATTATCAAGAGCCCCATCTGCTGGTCAAACGGAATTCATTTGCAACCCTGCAGATCCTGTTTAGAAAACCCATGTGTCAAGAAAATTAGAAGAGATGAAAAGAATATTGAAGGTGAAAGAGGCTCTGGAGGTCACCTGATCCAATCCATATACTTCACAAATAAAGAAGCTTATTATAATACTGGTGTAGTCTAACTAAAAGAAATGGAGAAAGTCAAATAATTTATTAAAACTATAGTTCATATAAAACATTGACTGTGAGACAATGCGTGTGAAATTTTTTAAGCTAAGAGTATTCCACACACTGAAGATATTTTCTAGTTTAAAGCTGACACCTGTTCTTCTCACAAAAAAAAAGGTAAAAGTTTGGACTTAGAATTAAACTAAAGTGTGAATTGAGGTTTTACCCCTGATGCTTCCTGGTTTAGGTAATTACCTCTCTGGCTTAACAGAGTTCATCCTAAATACTTAAGGTAACAATCCTTCATAATCCTCCTCTATAAGGATGTAAAACCACTTGTCTAAAGCTTAATAGCAGGCACAGAGTCGGAACCCCAGAATTGCTATTATAAATATTGTGAACTAACAATAGCTTCCTATATAGGTCTAATACCAGGATTGTCAGGAGAATTTGGATAATGTATATAAAAACTCTTCAAAATTGAAAATTTACAGTACATCTAAAAGTTACAGTTTTAATTTGGACACTGAGCAATGGTGTTTAAAATGTAACATTTTAATCATCGATTTAACAAGAAATTCTTTAAAAAAGAAAAAAGTGAGGGAAAATTTCCCTGGCTGTCCAGTGGTTAGGACTCCACACTCCCACTGCAAGGGGCATGGGTTCAGTCTCTGGTCAGAGAACTAAGATCCTACAAGCCTTGCTGTATGATCAAAAAGGAAAAGAAAAAAAAAATAGGAACATTTCTTTGATAAACTACATTCTTAAAACACAAGCTTTCATTCGCTATCTGGAAAGATTGGTCTGGCTTCTCTATTTCTCTACACTCCAAAAACTGAACTGAAAAGGTCCTTCTTTGGTTCACCTCTCTCCTCACATTTCATTAGCTGCGACAGAAGCTACAAGAAGCCAGTTGTACTTTCTGCCTGGAAATCTCCCCCTTGGATCAGTGAGTGGGTTCATTAGGTGCCCTTTCTATTTTCCACGTCAACAGCAGGCAGCAGTATTAACAAACCTGCTACCTTCCCTTCAGCCTCCAAGGTCATTTTCTTCACTGTCTTCAAGCCCTTGTCAAACTTCCCTGGAGACGTGTCCCTGCATCTTCTCGACGCCCTTCGAGGTGGCATCCTCCACCTTCTCAACACCCTGGCAGTGTCCATCCATTAGTCAGTCCCAAAGCCAAGGTCGTACCCCCATTCCAGTTATCTATGCTGCATACAAAGCCACCCCAAAACGTGATACCTAAAAGCAACAGCTTATTAACCCTTCTCCAGGTTTTCTAGGCTAGAGAGGGGCGGTTCTCCCAGTCACCTGCAGCTGGGGCTGGCTGTCCACACGGGCTCCCTCCCGGACCAGCAGCTGATGGTGGTGGTCAGCTTGCAGCTCAGCTGGTGCCGACAGCAGCTTCTCCATGTGGCGATGCTTCTCGTGATCTTACCTACTTCCCAACTGCATCCCCAGAGAAGGCATTCTAAAACGGAGACAGGAGGTGCAAGGCCAGTTAAAGACTGCCCAGCACTGGCCCAGGCTCACTTGCACCCCCCTGTTGATTAAAGCAGTCACAGGCTGGCCAAGTAGCATGGGCTGGAGAAACGGACTCCACCCCTGGAGGGGCAGCGGCAAGGTCACCTTTACAAAACAGAGGGTAAGAGTTACTGCTGCAGTCATCTTTGGAATCTACAATCTGCCATTTAACATTAAAACAAACAAAAAACTCTATCAGCCCCAAACAGGTGAGAGCAGAGGGAAAGGAAACATTAAAAAACTGAGACAAACAGAACAAAGCGGGGACACATAGAAAAGTCCAAATATCTAAGAATCACAATTCCTGAAAATGGGCTAAACTCACTCATTAAAAGACAAAGATTGCCAGAGTAAAACACAAATAAATGACACTTCATGATACACAGACACACCTAAGACATAAGAACAAAGAGAGGGTTGAAGGAAAAATGATAGCAAAGTATACAAGACAAATTCTAGTTGCAGAAAGCTGAGTAAGCTACATAAGACTACGGAGACATTGAAACAAAAAAATCATTATCAAATTTGAAGAGGGTTGTTACATAGTGATGAAAACTTCAATTTGCCAGAAAGATAGGACCATCAAATTTTATGAAACTGAAAGTATCTCTTAAATTATGATCACACTGAAAGATGACATACATAATTTTTTTTTTTAACTTTTTGTTTTGCATTGTTGCTGCTGCTGCTGCTGCTAAGTCGCTTCAGTTGTGTCTGACTCTGTGTGACCCCATAGATGGCAGCCCACTAGGCTCCTCTGTCCCTGGGATTCTCCAGGCAAGGGCATTAGGTATAACCAATTAACCAGGTTGTGATGGTTTCAGGTGAACACTGAAGAGACTCAGCTATGCATATTCATGTAACACACAATTTTAAATTATCACTGTTATACAGTAACTCAAAATCAGTCAAGACTAAATAATACATTAAATAGTCATACAAATGTATTTTATAAAGCAAAGAGGTAATGAACCCAAAATTCAGATCACAGGATACCTCTAGAGGGAAGGCAGAAAAATAGCTGGATAAGGATGGAATACAAAGATGGACTCCATGGTATTCATTCCTATATTAGGAATGGGTCCTGAGCACTTTATTCATTTTTTTATGTTTCCCAAATTACACGTCTGTTTCACATATGCCCCTAATATATTACATATTATATAATAAAATGTTAATATGAAAATGACATGAACCAAGCTTTATAGGGGAAACAAAAGAATATAAAGAGATCAAAATTATGATGTCCTTAAATTAATGATCTGAGAGTTTTTCCATAGTCCAGACATTTTTAAAAACACTAAGTTAGAATAGAGGACAAAAAGTATATGATGTTCTAGTAGCAAGTACCAGGGCCTTAGAGCTGGGCATACTTTAGTTCAATTCCAACTGACCCCTGGGAGACAGCACTACCGAGTAGACTGAACTCTTTGTAAGGACTGGAAATAATACGGTTCAAGTACCCAGCACAGTACCTCCCTTCTTGACTCAGCCTGCTGTGTCTTTTCATGACATTAAGACCCAGAGGTTGGGTAGGGTCCTTGATGGGGTTAAATGAGGTCATAGATGTGAGGGCACTTTTAGAAGGTGAAATATGCTGTTATACAAATAGAAAGTGTTATGTGAAGACATGGTTAGATATTAAAATTGTTAGATTATTTCTCATCTCAGTTAAAACAGTATAGCAGTTCTGAGGACTCGGAGTTAAAACCATTCCAACCTATTGTGTTTACACTGCCACCCCCACTCTGCCGTCAAGAGATGACTCTGCTGGCGTCTTCTGAGGTGGGACAATTGCCAACATAAGCATTTAATGGCACGTGTGAAGGTTCATCCTCAACAGGAAGCATCTGAAGAAATGGACTTTATGGAGAGGCCATGCCATCCATTAACCAAAGGCAGCTCCTTGGCCCCCAGTCCTGGGGTGGCACATGAGGCTGCTGCCTAGAACCTATGTCTAGCCTGCAGTAGACAACATAAATCATAAAAAACACCTCGCTACATGAATGTAAAAATAAAAGCCGACATCCCATGCTTCAACTATATTTATCGCACATGTCTGCATGCTCATTTCCACCACTCCCATCCCCAGGGGAGAATGTGTAATCATGCATTAAATAAAACTAGAGTGTGAAGGGAAGAAGAACTAAAGTTCAGACCTAACATTGCTGGAGCCCCAAACACGTTCCAAAGACTGCATTCTCTCATTTAATTCTCAGAACTTCCCTATGAGGTAGGTATTGTTCTCTTCATTTTACTTAGAGGAAAATGAGGCTTTGAGAAACTAAGTAACTTGTCCATCTTAATTGGCAGAGCTGGAATGTGAATGCAAATCTGATTGATCCCAAGTCTGAGCTCCTAATAACTCACGGAACCATCCATCTAGATCCATGGTAACCATTGCCGAAACTCTGATATTAACACGGCTTATAAGAAGAATGGAGCCACCAAAATGGTCCTGTCAGTTTTAGTATGAGCACCCCAAGTGCAGTAGATAATCTTTCAGGGAATTTTTTTAAAATTTTATTTATTTGGCTGCATTGGGTCTTAGATGTGGCACAGGGGATCTTCACTGTAGCATGCAAAATTTCTCATGTGGATCAAGTGCAGGGGCTCAACAGTTGGTGCAGTTCAACTTAGTTGCCCCACAGCGTATGGGATCCCAGTTCCCTGACCAGGGATCAAACCAAGTTCCCTGCATCGGAAGGAGGATTCATAACCACTGGACCCCAGGGGAGTCCCTGGGGGAACTTATTTTTAAAGGAACATAGACAACTATGTGGAAAAGGAATAATCGTAAAGGAATCAGAACCTGTTTCTGAGCCTGAAAAGCTAGAAATGATAAGCTTGAAAAGACTGGATGCTCAGTAGAGGGTTTTACTATTTGAAACACTGCCTGTCACTACATAGTAGATAGATAGGTAGATCTGTTTAGACATAGTCACAAGGACCCGAAGGCCAGTGAAGTAAAGCAAAACAGAATATATCTTTCTAAAAGATAAAAAGATCTGAAGACGGAATGGGTTGCCTCAAGAAGTAGAAAGGGTCCCTTCACTAGCAGGTTCAGCAGAAGTTGGAGAACACGTCATCATGGAAAATGAAATCAGGATTTGAGTTGTCTCACATACTCTGTAACATATTGTATGAACTCAATTCCACAAACTTTGCAACTGGATTTTGGGTAATCTTGCAAAGACAGCTGGACAGGTGGGTGCAACAGAGCTGGGGAATGGGGTAAGGAGGGGTGGTCAGAGGCAGGGGAAGAGGTAGGAGTTTCCATTCAAGGAGGTGTCCTTAAAAAATGATGGAGCCAAGGAAATTTCCTCTAGAGTGGCTGAAGCTGTCAAGTATAATGATCAAGATAGCTTAGCAGCCATGATTCCCTCTACTCTGAACTAGAGTAAGACAGGAGACTAGGTTTGTTTTTGGCTGCGCTGGGTCTTGGTTGTGGCGCATGGGGCTCTGTTGGCACCTCTAGTGCTATATGTTGGTGGTCTGTGGGCTTAGCTGCCTGGAGGAATGTGGGATCTTAGCTTCCCAATCAGGGTTGGAACCCATGTCCCCTACATTGGAAGGTGGATTCTTAACCACTGGACCCCCAGGGAAGTCTCTAGAAGTGACCAGTTTTATAGAGAGGAAAGCATGAAGCAGACCCACAGGATGCATCAGAAGTAAACAGTGGCGTCCTCATAGTCCCATGTTCTCAATCCTGGTATCCTCAACACCCAGCATCCCTGTCCTGAGTATCGTCACACTCCAGCACCTGAATAATTTACCCTCTTTGCTGAAGACAGCTTGAGTGAGTTTCTCTCACTTGCAAGTCATAGTACAAAAAGAAAAACAAGAGATTCGGGAAAAATGTATTTGTACCTTGAAATATTTAGGCAGATGAGTAGTCATTGTTCTAACAACAAAGTAAAGGCTTGTCTCACCACAAGTCTGGGTTTAGGTGCTTCTCTCTTGTGGTCCTGTGGCCAAGAGAATTGGGCCCTTGCTCTATAGTCAGTGGAGAACAAATTCCACATGAACAGAGGTTGTGTTTTTCATATTAATATAACCCTGCATCTGGCATTATGTCTTTTATTAATATAAATAAGTGTGTACTCATTACTACCTTCAGGGACTGATCTGTATCAGAAAACAGTACATAATGAAAAAAACTGGTGTGCTTTGCAGAAGACCTGGGTTCTAGTTAAAGCTCTACAACAATGAATCACCATTTTCTTATTAGCAAAGTGGAGAAATAACCTTTTTCCCAGTGTTACGTTTCAGGAATATACCAGTTACTAAGAACCTAAGTTACTTCACACTTCCCAATTCAAAAAAACATTAACAACAAGCATAGTCCCATCCATCTTCTATATGCAAGTGAATGTCTGTCAGTGCGTCCCACTCTGTGACCCCACAGACTGTAACCTGCCAGGCTCCTCTGTCCATAGGATTCTCCAGGCAAGAACACTGGAGTGGGTTGCTGTGCCCTCCTGCAGATCTTCTGGACCCAGAGATTGAACCCAGGTCTCCTGCATTGCAGGCAGATTCTTCACTGTCTGAGCCATCAAGGAAGCCCCTTATAAGCAAGGTATGCTGGATTTCCTCATTGTAATCCTATAAAGAGGGTATTTTCTTTCTCAATCTGGGGCAAACAGAGATGAGCTGCTCAGACCTCCCTGATGGCTAGCTGCAAGAAGGGGCCAGCTGACAGTCTCCAAGCTTTGTCAGGATTCCCTCACTTTCCACCACAGTAGTCTCAACATGGCACCAGGCCAAAATCCAGAGGCAATGAGTGGTACAAAGGTCCAGCCCTTTCGACCCAACATGTTTCTGACAGGCATTCTTTCCTCTGGAGCTCCCCCTGGGCTGACAGCAATTGTCAGCCGTGTATCACAGGACGGCAGCTTCTCCTGGCAACATCTGCATCTTTTCTTTACCTCTCACTGGAATTATTGCTGTTGTTTAGTCACTAGGTCGTATCTGACTCTTTTGCAACCCCATGGTCTGTAGCCCGCCAGGCTTCCCTGTCCATGGGATTTCCCAGGTACCAACACTAGGCTAAGTTGCCATTTCCTCCTCCAGGGGATCTTCCCCACCGAGGAATCGAACCTGAGTCTCCTGCATTGGCAGGCAGGCTGTTTACCGCTGAGCCACTACGGAATCCCTTCATTGGAGTTACTCTCCACTAAACCATTTTGCCCTTCTAATTCCATTGTAGCATACACCTTCTAGAGAATTCTGTAATAAAATCAAAGACTAGTTTGTTTCCGATCTAGGCCATTAATTTACTCTATCTCATTTATTTAACCTCTGCTGACATTAATACTGCTTGGCAGGCTTTTTATCAGGCTGTTAACATTTTGGCAGTGTCCCCAAAAGCAAGAGTCTAGTACAAGGCACAACTTTTCCCTTCACATAAAACACTGCAATTTTACCAGCAGAATTATTTAAATACATTTCACTGTGTTTAGTCAAGATACTTTACTATAAAAACAAAAGCCAAACCTTAAAAGCCGACATAGAAACACACCGCAAACCTTAACAGCACCACCTGGTGGTGCTTAACGGGAACTTTTCACTGTTCAATCTCAGGCAAAGACATATGGAAATCATAAAACCTTTTCGTCACCTTGTCCATCTAGTTTAATTAAGGTTTTAAAATAAGGCTAAAAAAGAGAAAATATAAGTTAAATCAAGCCTTTAAAGTTGGTGAACACACACAGGTCTTGTTCTCCTTTTTCAGAGCTTTGGAGTATGGTAACCAGCTCTCCCACCTCTCATCACTATAGTAGACTGTTCTTCCGTTGTTTTTTGTTGGTCGTTATTTATCAGTATCTGAAATTCTATAAACATTTTTAAATCTTTCAATAATTTGGCTTCCTTACAAGAACATAAGCTCTGTGCTCCCTGGCACACATAGGTTCTCAAAACTTTCTGGATAAATAAATATCTTTTTAATGAACAGCTACATTTAGATCAGCCCTAGAAGGGAAAAAATCCAACTGAGTAGAAATTTTACTGTAAAGTTAAAGATCTTAGGGTAAGAATTGAGACCCCAGAGAAGTGTTCTCCCAACCTCCATGACAACCACAAGTCTGTTCCCTACAGGCTGCCCAGGTGGTACAGTGGTAAAGAATCTGCCTGCCAACGCAGGAAACACAAGGGATGCAGGCTGGATCCCTGGGTTAGGATGATCCCTGGAGGAGGAAATGGCAACCCACTCCAGCATTCTTGCCTAGAAAATCCCAAGGACAGAGGAGCCTGGCAGGTTAGTCCATGGAGTCACAAAGAGTCAGACACAACTAAGCAACCGAGCATGCAGGCTCAGCGCGCTGGGGGGAACCGAAAGCCCTGGCTAGAAGAAATTAGGGGGAGACCAGACTGGTCTACAGATGTTTTTATGTGCTCAAAATTGTATGAATTACTGGAAGTGAATGCCTGAAGGGAACTTCATCTAACACAATCAGATTTAAAACAGACAGGACTTCGTAGCCCGTGCTTGAATATTCATAGGGATATGGAGCTGACGCCTCATAAGGCATCCTGCCACCTATACCTGGGGACGTCAAGCTACCAACAGTAGCTTGACAGTTACAGGATGGGAGTGGATTAATCACAGACTGAAGATTAATACCATCAGTCAATGAAAAAAAAACAAAAAGTTAATTATAAAAACTATTTATTTCTGCTCCTCTCATACATCATTGTTCCTGAAACAGTCTTCCACACATATCTGAAATGATGTACTGTCACACACTCTGTTCAAAGGCAAAGCACCACTGGTCAAGCTGATCAGCTGTCCAGAGTTCTCAGCTTATGGGATCACGCATCCTGATTTTACATTAATTTCTGAAGGTCAGAAAAGTCACCTCCAAAAAATGTTAAGGGATTTGTAAAAAATAATCACTTTATTCAATATTATAGCTATAGAAATGAAGTACATTTTAAGAAATGAAAAAAACAAAACAAAACAAAAATGAAAATGTCACTTAACATCATTGGTACATCAGTGAAGGCCAGCAGGAAAAAATACTGATAAGCTTGTCTCTGACACCAAGAAGGCATTCTAGTCCATGCTTCAATATGCTTCCTATGTTTTCAGTAGATGTTTCTTTTCTGCTGCTTTTCATCCTTCTCTGTATTTCGTATCTGAGGACTGGTACAGCCTTTAAAATTTCATTAACAGAAGCAAATTCAGTACCTGCTGATTTCTTCTCAAAAGGCACTCTAACCCATCAGATAGCCCCTGTAAAACATAAAATTTATAAACACAAAGAGTGAAAAGGAAGCAACATTTCAAAGTGTCCCAAATTTTATGATGAATCAAAGGACAATCTGAAAATATAAATGTGTGATTCCTCGTTATGGTTCTTATTTCATATCTTGCCCCCTCAATAAATAAACACCTTACTGGGCCTTGGTTCCATTATCCTTCCCCTTCAAAGGACAAATTTATAAACCAATATGCTAAATGACGCCAGATGAGAAAAGAAAGAAAAGCAAATGTTATGTAAAAGTTAAAGCTAAGAGTTAGAATCAATTTCCTTTGGACTCTCACAATTCCAACAAAAGTCACAAAGCTTTTCATAGAAAGCAGCTCATTTTGATATCCTAAAAAGCCTACTATTACCAAAGGAAAAGATGGAGGGCCCAGAAGCTGTTCATGCCTGGGAAGGGAGCCCTCGCACCCTGCGCCTCTTTCTTTAGGAAACGTCCTGACGGTGGCAGGGGTGTTAGCTATCGCTGTTGAGCAAGTCAAACTTCACAATGTTCAAACAGGAGATCCTTTTACTAAATGCACAAGGCAGGCCCTGAAATTCCCGTTAAAGTCAGGTATTAAAAGTCTGCTTTATAAAGTTCCAAACTTTTTCTTTTGCAATAAATTCTTGCAACCTATTAGGATCAAGAGAGAAATAGAAAAGCTGTGTAAAACTATCCATATTAAGAAAGGGTTGAAAACATCCTGTCCTCATTGATGCCTTTAGAACTTCTCTGCTTTTGACCCTGCTTCTAACATGAGTAGATAAGCTTGGGCAAACCTCAGTTTTCTCATCTGTAAAATGGAGTTACATCAGAGAATTTTAAGGATTATATAAGAGAATCTACCAATATAGTAACTGCTATTCACAGCAGTAAGCACTTGACAAACATTAGCTATTATTAGTTCAGAGTCTCAAGTTTCTTCCTCTCTAAGGTGGCGCCATGGGGTTGATACCTCACATCATGCCTGACACAGCGCAGACACTCAGGAATGTGATTTTCCTCCTTCCAGTTCCTAGACCCACCTGACTCCCTACAGGTCCTGGGTCTATGTGCAGCCTAACTGATCTCTTTAGAACTTCATTTATCCCCTTCCTTCTGCTCTACCAGCCTGGCAGATCCACACTCTGAGCACAGAGATACAGAACTTTAATCTCACAACCCTGAGACAATCCAGGTTGAATAAAAAATAAAAAGGCTCTTAACCTATATATTGATTTTGAAGATCTCCACATAAATTTGCTAAGGTAATGCCTGGTACTTCACAAAAAGCATACTTTAAGACCTAAGCTTCCCAAGTACTTAATCTAAAAGAGAACTGATACGTGTACGTATATAACCGAATCACTTTGTTGTACTCCTAAAATTAACACAACACTGTAAACCAACCATACTCCATTATAAAAAAAAAAAAGATTAAACCTACAATAAAATAAAATCTCTGTCAGATAATTCTTAACAACAATAACAAAAAAACACCTAAGCTTCACAGGAAATAAAAGGTTCAAGAAGATTCTAAGAAAAGTGTCCACCAGTGTCGGCACCAAGGGAAGCTGCTCAATAGCTAGCTCACGTTATGAAATAAAAGAACCGAGGAGACTTTAGGGACAGCTGTTGGTCATCTGCATGTGTTGATATGCAAACATATACTTTTGGACATTTATCTCTTGATACAGTTATATGCTGTGGTATTCTTCCTTGTAATTAGTGTGTGACGTATGCTTCTGCATCAAATAAAGCCATGTTTTAATGTTTAAAACTATGTCAGTAGGAAAGACATCAGGTCTTTTAAAAAGCATAGATCAGAAAAGATAAAGCAGGTTGTACCATTTCACTGCTATTGTTTTCTCAAGGTACCTCTTGTTAAGGATATCAGATTCTTGGCGAAAGTGAGGTGAGTACCACCCTGCAAGTTATCTTACGGCATAGCCATCTTTTATCTCAGATGCTGGTAACTTACCCGATGTGAAAAAATTCCTGGTTACTGGGGTTTTTTACTGTTCTGTTGTTGCTATCTCATTTATTACATATCTAACTACTTATATACGTTGGGACATCAAAGAGAATCTATACCCAAGAAAACAAATTCCTTCCTTGTTGGTGGTAGTAACCACACCCCTCAGGAGGAATCTGCAGGCCCACAGACCTGGTTCATCATCTCTCTGGGGCCTGAAAATATGCCAAAAATGCAATAGTGTTGCTTCCCTTTATTTTCTAAAACTGTCCATTGTTTCTCCCCACTCCACACTCAAGGTACCAGGCATTAGGAGCTGTAGATGAGAAACCATATCAGAGAGTGGACCATAAAGTCCTTCCTCTTAAAAATTGAAACCTTAGATCTGGCTGCTTGATAAGTTATAGAAATCAGCAACTTTTTGTTTAGACTATTGTTCTGTTTTGACTATATCTATCTATACCTGAAACCCAGAGAGTATACTCCTGTTTCTTATTTCCTGTTATTAGATCTTAGTCAACTATCTTGGAAACTGGCCTACAGAATGCAGAAGACAAATGTTTACATAAATAATTACAAAAGTAAGAGGAAAGCAATCCAGAGAATTAAACAATTTTCAAATTTTTTTTCTAAGCCAGAGATAGCTCAGCTCTGTTATCCTATCCTGCCCCGGCAGTGAAAGCACCAGGTCCTAACCACTGGACCGCCAAGGAATTCCCAAACCAACTTACTTTTGTTCCAAAGATAACGTAAACTTTATGAATGAGTCTAAATAATGTAATATATATATGAAAGTCTCCTTTTCTGTCCAAGGCTTAATAGATTTTCCTCCTAGCAATATTCAGAAAGCAGCAGCAATTAATGGCTTGAAAATACTCTCTATTATTATTACTACTACAATGAGAATTCCTTTGTATGCTACAGATTAAACAAAAAGCACTTTTAGAGAAAAGTCTCCATCAGTGGGCACTGGTGCTACAGCAAAATAACTTTCTCATGAACATACATGGAAATAATAGGAAGATCTATTTGTTTCCATTTTGCTACTAACTGACCTTAAGCAAGTCACACATTTCTTTGGTTCTCAAAATGTTCATCTATTTTAATGAGGGTTAAATTAAATCTCCTATGATTTCAGGTGATCCAGATAATTATTTTACCAGTTTGCAAGTTAAGATATTGATTATACAAAGCACTGAATAACTTACGGCAGTTTCATTCTCATGAATACTCTAGCCATGAAAAAACTCAACAGGACACACACGAATCCAATGAATAGAAGAAGAAACCTATTGAGTTTGGGGATGTTTGGTGCATTGGATCGGTCCAGGATTATAAAACCTAAACCTCCCATTGTAAACAGGAAGCTGGATGCAAGTCCTTCCATAATATACTGTCCATTTACTCTGAAAAAGAAAACAGCAAAACAGTCAATGAAAATTTCCAGAAAAATAAAAAGCTTTTTCCTCAGATTGAAATTCCTATTTCTGCTAAAACGTTTTTGTGCTTATTTTTTATTCTTAAGTATTTTACCATATTTCTGGCTATTCATTCCAATAAATATTTATTGAGAGCCTATTATGTATCAAGTACTGTTCTAGGTTCTGGAAATACAACAATGAATAAAACAAGAGAAAAATCTTTCGTCTTCATGGAGTTTATGCTCAAAAAAAACTTTAAAACTCAACTAACACAACTGTCTATGTAAAATCAATATGCACATTTTAATTATTAGCTTAAAAAGTCAACTACTATAGGTACATGAACCTTTTACTCAGAACTTTAGTTTTGCTTTTAAAAGTTATGCTATTTAAATGTCTACTATCAATTTCAAATTTTGAACTGGTTAGAAATGTCTCTTGAGTTTTATAGTAATTAACAAACCTCTTATTTCAAAGGGAAACTTTTAAAAGCAAGTTTTCTTAATTAAGGCTTCGTGACCTCCACAAAGATTTCCAGTAACCTATAAACTCTTAAGTTTCTGTATATATGGGCATATGATTTTTCTAGTGATGCATGTGCATGCTCAGTTGTGTCCAACTCTTTGCGACCCCATGGACTGTGGCCTGCCAAGCTCCTCTGTCCACAGAATTTTCCAGGCAAGCGTACTGGAGTGTATTGCCATGTCCTTCTCCAGGGGATCTTCCTGACCCAGGGATTGAACCTGAGTCTCCTGCATCTCCTGCACTGACAGGCAGATTCTGTACAACTGCGCCACCTGGGAAGCCTCTTTCTAGGGATGAAGAGCTTTCAAATTCTCAAGAGTTCACGGACCCCTAAAAGGCAAATTTCTCTGTTAAAGATAGGATTTATACAAAGGCACATGTAAAGGAAGTATATGCATGTATGTGTGTAGTATGTGTATATATACATTTATTTGCTAAACTAATTGCTTTAACTGAAAACAACACATGCAGCAGTTTCAAAATTCAAATTCAAACATCAACCCTGTGAAAAGTCTCCCTACCAGCAGGATCTTCAGCCACCCAGATCCCCCCTCCTCGCAGAGAATCACAGTAATCTTTCCAGGAATATTCTCTGCATAGAATACCATTCATGTAACTGTAAATACAAATATGGGGCTTCCCTGGTGGCTCAATGGTAAAGTATCTGCCTGCCAATGCAGGAGATGCCAGTTCATTCCCCGGGTGGGGAAGATCCCCTGGAGGAGGAAGTGGCAACCTGCTCCAGTATTCTTGCCTGGAGAATCCCATGGACAGAGGAGCCTGGCGGGCTACAGTCCATGGGGTCGCTAAGAGTTGGACACCACTGAGAGTGAGCGCACACACACACACACAAATACAAGTGAAGAGCTATCTTTAGGTAGACAGCTACCAAGTGGACTTTATAAGGCAATACAACAAACACTGTTCAAGGGAAATAAACAACAGGGACTCTCAAGTCTCAAATATTATTTTTCTTATTTAACAGTATAGGGTCTTCCCTAGTAGCTCAGCTCAGCTGATAAAGAATCCACCTGCGATGCAGGAGACCCCAGTTCGATTCGTGGGTCGGGAAGATCCACTGGAGAAGGGACAGGCTCCCCACTCCAGTATTCTTGGGCTTCCCTGGTGGCTCAGCTGGTGAAGAATCCGCCTGCAATCTGGGAAACCTGGGTTCAATCCCTGGGTTGGGAAGATCCCCTGGAGAAGGGAATGGCAACCCACTCCAGTTTTCTGGCCTGGAGAATTCCATGGACCATACAGTCACAAAGAGTCGGACACGACCGAGTGACTTTCACTTCACTCCACAACAAACACTGCTGAGGAGAAATAAACAACAGGACCTCCCAAGTCTCAAATACTATTTTTCTTATTTAGCAGTATAATCCACTGGTCCAATTTTTCTTTTTTTTGACGGTGCTGGGTCTTCACTGCTGTTTGAGGGCTTTTCTCCCCTAGTTGGAGCGACTGGGGGCTACTCTCTTGCGGCGGAGCCTGGGCTCTAGGCGCAGGGGCTTCACCAGATGCAAGGGCTCTCGAGTGCAGAGAGCATGGGTTTAGTTGCTCTGCAGCATGTGAGATCTTCCCTGACCAGGGATCGAACTGCATTGAAAGGCAGATTCTTAACCACTGGACCACCAGCAAAGCCCCACACATTTTTCCTTAAATGGCCAAACAGTATATCTTAGGCTTGTCAGCCAGATAATTTGTGTCACACCACAGTAGCTTGAAAGCAGCCATAGATAGTACAGAAGTAAATGGTTGTACCTAACTCCAATAAAGCTTTATTTACAAATAAATACGTTCCAGTTTACTGACCCCAGAACAGCCTATAAATAAACATATTTTAAACTGATATCCTCCTTTAAATAAGGGATTATGTCCACCACTGTGAACTATTTCCTGATAAACGGATAATATACTTTTATTCTTGTTCTTGTCCACTTCCTACAATCTCTAAATTTAGCATTTTAAAACAACTATTGTCAAAATACAAATTGACCCAATAGGTTGTGCCATAATTTTAAATACGCAGGCATGCCCCAGCAATCTTCTTTCCCACCATCAAATCATTCAAAATGGTATCTTTTACCTGTAGGCTAAGAAAGCGACTGGTCTCTGATGGCCGTGTTCATCAGTCACGGAGCCGACACTTGGAGGCTCAACAATAACATCATAAATTATTCCTAAATGAAAGATAACAACATAGATTAGACTGGATTTCTAATTTATTTAGTTTTTATCTATTTCTAAAGTGAAAGTGTTAGTTGCTCAGGTGCATCCGCTTCTTTGTGACCCTATGGACTGTAGCTTGCCAGGTTCCTCTGTCCATGGAATAACTCCAGGTAAGAATACTGGGGTGGTTAGCCACTTCTTTCTCCAGGGGATCATCCTGACCCAGAGTCAAACTGGGTCTCCTGCATTACAGGAAGAATCTTTACCATCTGAGTCAACAGGGAAGCCCATCTGTCTCTAGAGGTTCATTTAAATAATATTTCCTTTTGGGGCTTCCCAGGTGGTGCTAGTGGTAAAGAATCTGCCTGCTGAAGCAGGAGATGCAGGTTCAATCCCTGGGTAAGGAAGATCCCCTGGAAAAGGAAATGGCAACCCACTCCAGTATTCCTGCATGGACAATCCCATGGACAGAGGAGCTTGGCGGGCTACAGTCAATGGGAGTCACAAAGAGCTGGATACCACTGAGCGACTGAGCAGAGAAATCTTAGAGCCTGAGTGTTAGAGAAGATTGGGAGCCCATTCATAGAAAGATACTGAAGTTAAAGGAAGTATCTGTCTACAAAGATGCATTTATATTCAAACAGAACTGTTCTAATGTATTATTACAGTGAAATGAGGCCCAGCTTATCTCCTACACTTCAGATAAACCATTCAGAAATTCAACTCAGTGTTTTTAGAAAGACTTGTAAATCAGAATTATCTCCAAAAAGAGGTATTTTATGACAGAATTCATTCAGTAACTGTTTCCAAACTCAAGAATGACTCCACAATAAAGGAGATTTAACATTAAAGGCTATTTCTAATTCAAGAAAAATGTTACACATATGCTTGGATATGTTTCTATAATTAAGAGTTAACTAGAGAATTATTCTTGCTTAAAAGTAAAATGAGACATTTTAAAATCATATCATTAGGCAGACTGGCAATATTGGAGACACATGATCATTAATGTTAATATCTTTCATTATGTCTTAATGACCACTTATGTTAATGCCCATCAACACTGCTTTCCAAATCTCCCACTGTCAACATCTACTCTTTTATCTTCTCCACTGTTTTCCACCATCCTCATTTTTAGCTTTTTTTTAAGCATAGCAAGACTGTCTCCCTCACCTCTGATAACAAAACCACCATTTAGGAATTCCCTAATGCTACCTCACCATCAAATCCACAAACTGGAACCAGCTTCCATCCTCACCTCCTTCCCTCCAGCTACACCAGAGGAAGAGTCCCTCCTCCTATCACCATGGGATCCCCTTTGCAATCATCAGGACTCCACACCCTTAACATCTCAAAGACTGTTCCTTTGGCTAGCTCCTCTCTTTCCTGCATTATCAACCTCCTGTTCCCTACATCAACCTTTCCCTGACACCAGATCCTCCTAGTTAACATTCTCTTTCTATGCTTCCTTTTAGAAAAGGAGCCAGGCTTCTTTCTGGAAAAGAAAAAGAATTTGCTAAACTTGCTGTCTCCACTTTCTCACTTACCCTTCATTCTTTAACTCACTCCAATCTGACTTCTGCCACCACTGATATTACTCTTGCTAAGGTGGGCAATGACCTTGCTGTGGTCAAATTCAAAGGACATTTTCAGTTCTCATCTTAGAAGGCTTCCTAGTAGCACTCCATCCAGTTTACTAAATCCATTTTCTTGGGGGGTGGGAGGGATGGCTTCTTATGGCTTTTGTGACACTCCTGTCCGTGTTTTTCTTGCTCTCTCTCCAGCTGAGCCTCCTCTTCTATAAAACCACTAAACATTCAGAGTTCCCTAGGGCTTGATCCACTATTCTCTTCTTTTTCTACATTCTTTTCCCAACTGAACTAATCCCCTCACATGGCTTTTCTATGCTAATGATCCTCAATGTGCCAACACCTATCAAATGTTAGCACCATTAAAATTAGATGTAAGCAAGGAGATCCAACCAGTCCATCCTAAAGAAAATCAGTCCATCCTAAAGAAAATCAGTCCTGAATATTCACTGGAAGACTGATGCTGAAGCTGAAACTTCAATACTCTGGCCATCTGATGTGAAGAACTGACTCATGTGAAAAGACCCCGACACTGGGTATGACTGAAGGCGGGAGGAGAAGGGGACGACAGAGGATGGGATGGTTGGATGCCATCAGCGACTCAAAGGACTTGAGTCTGAGCAAACTCCAGGAACTGGTGATGACAAGGGAAGCCTGGCATACTGCAGTCCATGGGTTGCAAAGACAGACACAACTGAGCGACTGAACTGAAGCTCCTTAAGGACAGAAATTCTGTCTCTGTTCTTCAATATCTGGCTTATAGGAGGAGTTCCAAAAACATCTATTATTGACTAACTTCAATACAAACCTCTTTTCCCACTTCCTATCTGCATACTTGACATTTTCAACTAATTATAGTTGGTTCTGTCCAACTATTATATATCCCAAAGTGACCTCAGGGTTCACCATTCCCCACCAAAAAAAACCAGTTTATTTCTTTAGTCTTCTCAGAAAATGACACTTCCGCCTACTCAGTGCTTCATGCCATTCTCCCCCTACATCCAATCAATCATCACCAAGATTCTGCTTCCAAGATATCTTTCATTGTATCTTCCTCCATCTCTGCTGCCACCATCCTAAGTCAACTGTAAAACCCACCTAATTGGTCTCTTCGTCCATATTCGTTCAAACTTTTCCCTCTGCCCAGATACCCTTTCCCCCAATCTATCAGATTTTGGCTAACATGTCATTTTCTCAGGGACTCCAATGTAAATGATGTTCCTAACTCTGATTATTTTTCAAAACCTTTTTTTCTTTTCCTTCAAGGCACTTGTGGCAATCTGCAATGGAAAAAATGTTATGGAGAAAAATTGACACGACATTTAATGTGTCTCAACCAATGGCATTATAAGCATCAGGAAGGCAGGGCCCTTATCTGTTATATTCATTGCTCTCTCCAGTACTTAACACCTAGAACTTAATAGGGACTCAGTACCTTATTTGCTGACTCTTTCTCAGCAATAAATATCGTTTATTTATAAAGGTACACTCAGTATTCAGGTGATTCCTTTCCAGTGGCAAAACCAACTCCCATATGAGACAGCTCATGGCCTTGGCCACTAAAAAGGGTCCTCTCACTTCCTCCAGAAGTTAGGGCAAAGAATCTCCCCATTATAAAAATCGACAGGGAAAAAGGGGCCAGAATGAAAACTGTGAGGTTTCCAGTAAAGGCCCTGGCTCCAAGGGAGTTAAGGGTTACAGGGAAGATTTTTAGCAGATGAAGGGTTTTTTTTTAAAAGCAACATGCATTTTAAATTTTGTTTATTCAGTCCAGCCCCTATTAATGTGCTGAGCAAATGTTAATGCTAATGTTATGCTAGGACAGTATCTTAGCAACATAAAAAGTATTTTAAATGTAACTTATTTTGAACATAAATTAACTGTCATTATCCTAGAATTGGAAGGAAGGTAAACCTAAAAGTTCATGCTAGAACTAATCCTGAATTTCAGATACTTCCCTCTTCAGTGCCAATTATTCTCACAAAACGGCTTATGAAAATGACGATGTCTCCGACTATTCCCTTAAAAATAGAGTCATCTGCTCTCGCTGTCCCTAATCTGTACAGTTTTAATTTTATCATTTCCAAATTAAGTTCCCCACTTCCCAAAATCCAAAAGTGCAGTAGCACAGTGCTGAGTAAATCATGGAAATGCTGAAGGGGTGGTGGCTATGAAAAGACTGCAGCCGGATTGCCAACTCACCACTATATAAAGCGACGCCCCTTTTGTAAAGAATAGGATAAGATGATAATGCAGAAGTGTTCAAAAGTAATGCTATTCCCCTTATTCTTTAAATTATCCACTTCTGCGCTCTCAAATACGACAGCTTCTGAAGATTTATCGCCAACCTCAAGCATTTATCAAAACCGTGGTTTCGGAAGATTCCATTCATATGTTTTGCTGACTGAGGAGAGAGCGACACGAAGCCTTAGGTTTGAGCTAACAAATCCAAAGACTGTTAAGTTCTACAAAAGTTCCAGGGACCACAGACAAAGAGAAGGTGGAAGTCCCACACCCTCCTGATCAACAGTGGATATAGAATGGGCCAGAACAGATTATCCCAGGGCCTTTGTTAAGTAACTCATGGCATACAATAAAACAGCAACAATCTGGGCTTGAAAAATACACTATTCAAATCGGATCATTTGGCTAAGAGGCCAGGAAAGTCAAGGCAATGGGATAGGGAACACGAGACCTCTCAAGATAGAAGACCGGGCGTGAGGGTAAAGAAACCTTTGGGCGGTGAACACTTAGGACCCCAGAATTTCCCTCCACCCTCCGAAATGGTTGAGAGCAGAGCGATGCTTTCCCTGGCTGAAAGTCAGGGAACTGACGCGCCCCCAGGGCGGGCCGGCTCTCCGCGCCTCTCGGGCCCCAGGCAGGCCGAGTTACCTCCGGTGATGAGGAAGTAAGACACCACCACCAGAGCGTACACCGTCATGGCCGACGGCATGTGCACCCAGGGCGGCTTCTTCAGCTTCAGGTTCGGGCATTCGAGCACTAAGAACGGGACTCGGTACAAACTCTCCATGTTGGCGGCGGCAGGGGAAGCTGTCGGCCTCCAGCCCACGCGCCACCCGGAAACAGGCCCGCCCTCCCTCTCCGCGGCGCGTGCGCAGGGAAGCGATCGGCAGGTCCGTAACGCTCAGAGGCAGTGTTTACACCCCCAGAAGAAAAGAAGGGACTATAAAAAAGGATAAGTGACGTGACACAAAACTCTGTATTATAGAATCTTGTGAAGCAGAAATTTGAATAAGAAGTTCAGTTATTGCCAGTGAATAAACAGGTGATTTGTTTACCTTCAAGGACCTGCAGGTCTTCAGACGTGGCCAAGCCGGAGAAGCAGAGGGAACGGAATCTATCTGAGCCCCTCCCACTCCCAGACGCCGCGGATTTTGGAAGCTGATTGGACGCGGAGCGCTCTAGGTTCCCAGAGCCCGAGGATGAATGGGGAAGTTTGGGAAATACTGTCTTTTTTTATTAGCGGGTTTTTCAGAGTTTGAGAAAGTCCTAGGTTGTTGAGCTTTTACTTCCTGATGTAGCAGTGGTGATAATAATAATAGCAACTGTTAATAATAATTGGTAAGTTAATATTTTATAAGATTTGAAAATATATATCTAATTTAGATCTATCACAAATGTCAAGAAGTCATCGCCACAAGATGCCTAAAGCGGAGACCTTGAAGTAACCAAAATACTATTTTAAATAACCCGTGTGCTCTTCGTAAATGCTAAAATCTTTCAGGCCGAAAATCTTTAAATCCTCCTGGTTTCTCTCTTTAAGAAACCTCCGTGTCCAAAGTATCAACAAATCTTTTCGGTTGTACTACTACTATATATATATATATATATTCATCCACTTCTCTCCATTCCATATTTACCACCCTAGTGGAAGGCACCATCGTATATAGCCTGGGCTAGATATTTACAGTCCAAGCGGATGAAAATAATTGGTGGAGAATTTGTCTTTGAGGATGGACTAGATGGCCTAAAAAGTTTTTTTTGTTTTCTGTTTAGTTTTTCTTTTTTATATACCCTCTTCAGTTCAGTTCAGTTCAGTCGCTCAGTCGTGTCCGACTCTTTGCGACCCCATGAATCACAGCACACCAGGCCTCCCTGTCCATCACAAACTCCCGGAGTTTACTCAAACTCATGCCCATCGAGTCGGTGATGCCATCCAGCCATCTCATCCTCTGTCCCCCTTCTCCTCCTGCCCCCAATCCCTCCCAGCGTCAGGGTCCTTTCCAATGAGTCAACTCTTTGCATGAGGTGGCCAAAGTATTGGAGTTTCAGCTTCAGCATCAGTCCTTCCAATGAACACCCAGGACTGATCTCCTTTAGGATGGACTGGTTGGATCTCCTTGCAGTCCAAGGGACTCTCAAGAGTCTTCTCCAACACCACAGTTCAAAAGCATCAATTCTTCGGCGCTCAGCTTTCTTCATAGTCCAACTCTCACATCCATACATGACCACTGGAAAAACATAGCCTTGACCAGACGGACCTTTGTTGGCAAAGTAATGTCTCTGCTTTTTAATATGCTATCTAGGTTGGTCATACTTTCCTTCCAAGGAGTAAGCGTTTTTTAATTTCATGGCTGCAGTCACCATCTGCAGTGATTTTGGAGCCCCCCAAAATAAAGTCTGACACTGTTTCCACTGTCTCCCCATCTATTTCCCATGAGGTGATGGGACTAGATGCCATGATCTTAGTTTTCTGAATGTTAAGCTTTAAGCCAACTTTTTCACTCTCCTCTTTCATTTTCATCAAGAGGCTTTTTAGTTCCTCTTCACTTTCTGCCATAAGGGTGGTGTCATTTGCATATCTGAGGTTATTGATATTTCTCCTGGCAATCTTGATTCCAGCTTGTGCTTCTTCCAGCCCAGCGTTTCTCATGTTGTACTCTGCATATAAGTTAAATAAGCAGGGTGACACTATACAGCCTTGACAGACTCCTTTTCCTATTTGGAACCAGTCTATTGTTCCATGTCCAGTTCTAACTGTTGCTTCCTGAGCTGCATATAGGTTTCTCAAGAGGCAAGTCAGGTGGTCTGGTATTCCCATCTCCTTCAGAATTTTCCACAATTTATTGTGATCCACACAGTCGAAGGCTTTGGTGTAGTCAATAAAGCAGAAATATATGTTTTTCTGGAACTCTCTTGCTTTTTTCAATGATCCAGCGGATATTGGCAATTTGATCTCTGGTTCCTCTGCCTTTTCTAAAACCGGCTTGAACATCTGGAAGTTCTCAGTCACGTATTGCTGAAGCCTGGCTTGGAGAATTTTGAGCATTACTTTACTAGTGTGTGAGATGAGTGCAATTGTGCGGTAGTTTGAGCATTCTTTGGCATTGCCTTTCTTAGGGTTTGGAATGAAAACAGACCTTTTCCAGTCCTGTGGCCACTGCTGAGTTTTCCAAATTTGCTGGCATATTGAGTGCAGCACTTTCACAGCATCATCTTTTAGGATTTGAAATAGCTTAACTGGAATTCCATCACATCCGCTAGCTTTGTTCATAGTGATGCTTCCTAAGGCCCACTTGACTTCACATTCCAGGATGTCTGGCTCTAGGTGAGTGATCACACTACTGTGATTATCTGGGTCGTGAAGATCTTTTTTATACAGTTCTTCTGTGTATTCTTGCCACCTCTTCTTTGTATCTTCTGCTTCTGTTAGGTCCATACCACTTTTATCTTTATTGAGCCCATTTTTGCATGAAATGTTCCCTTGGTATCTCTAATTTTCTTGAAGAGATCTCTAGTCTTTCCCATTCTGTTGTTTTCCTCTATTTCTTTGCATTGATTGCTGAGGAAGGCTTTCTTATCTCTCCTAGCTATTCTTTGGAACTCTGCATTTACTCTCTTAAGATTCTGCAAATGTCTGTTTCCTTTTGGGTTAAGAGTGACTGATTATAAATCCAGCACAGACTGACACCTTTATAATTGAGCCATGTTTTTATGTTTTTGTGTGTTGCTGAGCTCATGATTTTTTACAGGATGGCATGCGTTGGTTCTGCACTTTTAGTGACTCAATTAAAGAGAAATTGTTTAAATACCATAATAATAAAAATACTTATAAAATGTAGTAGCATCTCACTCTAAATATAGACAAGGCTTGCTGCCCTTACTGTTTACCAGTGAGAGTCTCCCCAGAGCCTTACTCAGTGTGTATTAGGAAGGTATGTTAATTGTAGATTATGAGAGAGCCACTAATAACACCAATAATAAAAGCTGGTTACACCAGAGCCAGCATTTATACATGGGAAGTTTTTCTAGGGACTATACAGCAGAATATTTCTGAAATTCCCATAGTTTTATAAATAAGGAAAACTTTGGAACAATTAAAAATATGTTGCCTTGAAAAAAATAAGAAAAAACATATAAATTAAAATTTTTAAGCTTCCTTCATATCTTCTGAAGGGAAGCTAATGTTAATTAACTTACCTTTTGGCAGATATTATATTGTCATTTACATTAGTTCTTACTTACTCTTCATGACAATTCTATTAGGTAATTACTAATGTCACCACTTCACATATGACAAGACTGAAGCTTAGGAAGTAAAACAAACTCAAAAGGTATATTGTGTGATTGGATGAGAACTAAAGGCCATTGCCCTAACATAAACCAGATTTAAGATATTTGAAATGAGACAAGTTTATATACTTATCCTTCCTCTTATATATCTTGGGGCCAAATAAGTCCATATACACTGTGGATAAGGCACAGAAGTTTTTAAAAGTACCAACTTTCTAATAAAAAATAAAACTAAAGTCAGAACATATCATATTCACCTACATACCAAATTATTACTGTCATGTCTTTATCCTAAAAGTTTGTTCCAAGAACCAATTCATTATTATTTTTAACATCTTAAACTTTCAAATATTTTTCAACTTGAGTTTGTAATATTCTACAAGCCAGGTAAAAAAAAGAAATCTTTCATGAGTCAAATATGCACATCTATTACCATCTGTGTCCTAACCAATAATCTTCCTATAGAAAATGTTTTTTTTAATACAACATAAACTTTGAGACTGAAAACCAAACAAATAATGAATATAAGCATGGGCATTAGGGCATGCCCTTAAGTAAACAGAATCTAATTCAGTGGGTGATTATTGTATGTAGATGAAGTAGGACAAATGTTGAAAGAAACAAATACTTGAAACATCATTTATTACCCTGAACTGCGAGCCGGGCAGGGGCAATGTCCCTCTGCCTGCCCAGCCACCAGCTGTTTTTCAGTAAAATCAGAGTTGATGGATTAAAAAAAACACATTTTGTATAGCAGAGCCTATCATTTTAAGCTACAAATAAAAGCAAAAATGACTTAATTCTTGCTGTGCATGATCAAATCCATACTCAAAGGAGGAAACAAGCATAAAACGTATTTACTAAGATGTTCATACTTAGTGTAAAAAATTTTAATAAAAAGCCTTGAAATCAGGAATGTCTCAGCCAGTCAAAAGAGAAGGTAAACCCTACAAATAAGTTTTTTGTTTTGGGGGAGCTTTTTTGGCTGCTCAGCATACAGAAGAAGCTTAGTATTCCAGCCAGGGATCTAACCCACGCCCCAGCAGTGGAAGCACAGATTCTTAACACCTGGACCACCAGAGGAAGGGTCCACAAATAAGCTTTTAACTAAATTCTAAACAAACCAGAGCTATCAAGGCTATTAATACTACTAACTTCAGTTTATTTAAATATAGACTAGATAGGAAATTAGTAACTTTTTTAAAATCAGAGAATAATCAATTTTATCCTAGGTTTATTTCCAAAGATATTTTACAGTTTAGATGACAGTCTCTTGAACTATGCTCTTCCCTTCTGGATTTTGTATAAACATGAGAATGTTTGTTTCCCCAACTCAGTGCTTATTGAGTGATAACTCTGCCAGGCACTGTGTGAATCACTATTATGTATCATGATCTATACAAACTCTTTCCAACACAACACGCAATTGTAGATTTTATCACTATTGCTGTCATTCTTTTCAACTTTGAAAATTAGTAAGTAAAACATAGGTACATGCCCATTGTAACAACAGAAACACATATGGAAATATTTTGCTTCATCGTGCTCCTGCTAAGTTGCTTCAGTTGTGTCTGACTCTTTGCGACCCCATGGACTACAGCTTGCCAGACTCCTCCGTCCATGGGATATTTTCTGCAAGAATATTGGCGTGGGTTGCCATTTCCTTCTCCAGGGGATCTTCCTGACCTGTGTCTCCAGCATTGCATTTACCGCTGAGCCACCGGGGAAGCCCCTTCTCTTCATCAGTGCTCTCATTTTAGTTCTCCTTCCAGAGGCAGTGAGGATCCTGGGATTAGTTTTGGAATGCACAGTTGAAATAAACATATTCAGGGTCAAAGAGTCCCCATCCTTGCTCCTTTCTTTTCTTTTTTCTTTTTTTTTTTTTTTGCCACCCTAAGCTGCTGGTGGACTTCCCCAGTGGCTCAGCAGTAAAGAATCCATCTGCAATGCAGGAGACACAGGAGACCTGGGTTCAATCTCTGCATCGGGCAGATACTCTGGAGAAGGAAATAGCAACCCACTCCAGTATTCTTGCCTGGAAAATCCCACAAACAGAGGAGCTTGGCAGGCTACAGTCCATGGGGTCGCAAAGGGTTGGACACAGCTGAGCATGCGTGCACGCAGTACTTTGTAACATGTGAGATATTCCTTCCAAGGTCTTTGCAAACTATACATATAGTTACTGCATCTGACTTCTCCTTCCACCAAGTTGCACAATGCTTAGGGAACCACTTAGGATTTTGGAGGCAACATATACCTCATTTAGTCATGCTATTCCAATCTATTTAGTGAGTAGTCCAATAGCTGCTTGTTTTGAGTAAGACCGAGAACAAGCAAAGACTATGCAACAGGTCCAGCCTGCCAGTTTACTAAACTGCTCTGTCACTTGAGCCTTATGACTCAGCAGATCCAATATCATTTATGATATTGGATTTATGATGTCTGCGGCAGGTAGGGATGCTCTATGAATTTTTTGACAAGCCCCTTGAGGTGAATCACAGCATGAAGCCATAGACTTTTAGAGCAAATCTATGTCATCCTTAGCAGGTAAATAATTTCCTTTGACAAATAGCTTCTGGCTCACCACTGGGTCATAGTGGAGGCTAAACTATTAATCAAGGGCAACAAGTCCCCATGAAACCTGAACCAGCCATCTCCAATTTGGCATTGTCTGACCTTAGTTCCATTCAGTCACTCAGTCGTGTCTGACTCTTTGTGACCCCATGGACTGCAGCATGCCAGGCTTCCCTACCCATCACCAACTCCCGGAGCTTGCTCAAACTCATGTCCAGCGAGTTTGTGATGCCATCCAGCCATCTCATCCTCTGTCATCCCCTTCTCTTCCTGCCTTCAATCTTTCCCAGCATCAGGGTCTATTCTAAAGAGTCAGTTCTTCTCATCAGGTGGCCAAAGTGTTGGAGCTTCAGCTTCAGCATCAGTCCTTCCAATGAATATTCAGGACTGATTTCCTTTAGGATTGACTAGTTTGATCTCCTTGCAGTCCAAGGGACTCTTGAGAGTCTTCTCCAACACCACAGTTCAAAAGCATCAATTCCTTGATGCTCAGCTTTCTTTATGGTCCAACTCTCACATCCATATATGACTACTGGAAAAGCCATAGCTTTGAATATATAGACCTTTGTCAGCCAAGTAATGTCTCTGCTTTTTAATATGCTGTCTAGGTTAGTCATAACTTTTCTTCCAAGGAGCAAGCATCTTTTAATTTCATGGCTGCAGTCACCATCTGCAGTGATTTTGGAGCCCCCAAAAATAAAGCCTTCACTGTTCCCACTGTTTCCCCATCTATTTGCCATGAAGTGATGGGACTGGATGCCATGGTCTTAGTTTTCTGAATGTTGAGTTTTAAGTCAAGTTTTTCACTCTCCTATTTCACTTTCATCAAGAGGCTTTTTAGTTCTTCACTTTCTGCCATAAGGGTGGTGTCATCTGCATATCTGAGGTTCTTGATATTTCTCTCGGCAATCTTGATTCCAGCTTGCACTTCATCCAGTCCAGCATTTCGCATCATGTACTCTGCATATAAGCTAAATAAGCAGGGTGACAATATACAGCCTTGACGGACTCCTTTTCCTATTTGGAACCAGTCTGTTGTTCCATGTCCAGTTCTAACTGTTGCTTCTTGACCTGCATATAGATTTCTCAGGAGGCAGGTCAGGTGGTCTGGTATTCCCATCTCTTGAAGAATTTTCCACAGTTTGTTGTGATCCACACAGTCAAAGGCTTTAGCATAGTCAATAAAGCAGAAGTAGTTGTTTTTCTGGAACTCTCTTGCCTTTTCAATGATCCAACAGATATTGGGAATTTGTTCTCTGGTTCCTTGGCCTTTTCTAAATCCAGCTTGAACATCTGGAAGTTCACGGTTCACGTACTGTTGAAGCCTAGCTTGGGGAATTTTGACTCATTGGTAGTGGCTAATCATTTGGTAAGTGGATGTCTAAAGGGAACTAAAATGAATACAACTGGAAAGGTGTTGAGGAGGTCTGGAAGAGAGACATATGGATAAACCTCTCTGTATTGGCATGAAGTATGAAAATATTTGTACCCCATGTGAATTTCCACCAAATAGCCATCTGTGTAGGGAAAGAATTTTAGGTGGATGAGATGACCCTTCCTGTGGACATTAGTCATCTTCTTTCCCCAGTCACTCCTGTCCTTGTCCAGCAGGTCCACAAAGGGCGTGGCGGCACAGGTGGAAGTTATGCATGGACTTTCACTCATCAAGGCTGATCCGGCGAGAGCCACTGCTGAGCGCCCCAACTGCCAACAGCAGAAATCAGCAATGAGCCCACAGGCTGGCGTGGTTCTCCAGGAGCATGAGCCACCCACTTGGCAGCAGGTTAATTACACAGGAACACTTCCAGTAGCACTTAGTTCTTACTGAAATAGATGTTTACACTGCATACAACTTTTCTTTCCTGGCCCACCGTGCTGCTACCAAAATCACTGTTGTGTGGACTTGAGGAATGCCTTAATCAGTATCATGGTGGCCCACATAGCACTGCTTCTAGCAAAGAAACCTGTCTGACAGCATGTGGATTGTGGTGACTGGCTCTTGTTATGGAATTCACGGTCTTATCAAGTGTACCATCGCCTGGAAGCAGCTCTGTGAATGGTGGAATGGCCTTTTGAAAACTCAGTTATGCTTCCAGATTAATGTCAACACCTTCTAGGGCTAGGACAGTGTCTTCTGAGAGGCAGCATGTGCTGTAAATTAGTGGTCAGTGTCTGATGCCTCTTCTCTTATAGCCAGGATTTACCAGCCCAGGAGTCAAGTGTTGAAGGTGGGAACGACTCCACTCACTGTTACTTCTAGTCAAGTACTAGTAAAGTTTTTGCTTCCTATTCCCTACAACTTTAGGCTTTGCTGGTCTAGAAGGTTTAGTCCCAAGGGAGGAATATTTCCACCAAGGAACACTTCAGTGGTTCCATTAAACGGGGTCAATGTGTTTTTTAGCACTGAAATGTCACCTTGGATCTCTCACAGTGCTGGCACATACTGTGTGTGTGTGTGTGTGTGTGTGTGTGTGTGTGTGTGTGTGTGTGTGTGTGTGTGTGTGTGTGTGTGTGTGTTAGTCATTCAGTCGTATCCAACTCTGCAACCCACAGACTGTAGCCAGCCAGGCTGCTCTGTCCTTGGAATTCTCTAGGCAAGAATACTGGAATATGTTGCATTCCCTTCTGCAGGGGATCTTTCCAACCCAAGGATTGAACCTGGTTCTCCCACATCGCAGGCAGATTACCATCTGAACCACCAGGGAAGCCCATAGTAGGACTCATTAAATATTAGTTGAATGAATCAACAAACAAGCAAACCCTTGGCTCTTCTATCTGTTTTGATCCTTCAGTGTGTCATCTTAACAATTGTGCTTAATTAATGTTTCTTTAGTTTGTCCTCTCCTCTCCATCTTCCCCAGCATTTAATAGTCCAGACCTACATTGTCTCCTGCTCCATTTCTCTCAACTTTGCAGGCAGGGTGCTCTTTCTAAGAAACTGAACACATCTCAAAAGTGCCCATTAAGACTCCAGCCTCACTGCTAACTAGAGAAGTAAGTTGGGTCAGAAGCAAAATTTGGCTCATTTTTATTCTTTACTATCTCCTTTCTTTTCTATCTCATCCCTTCTTTCCATAGTTTAATACCTATTTTGTGGACATTGTGAGTATACTCTGAAAGCATCTGCCTACTTCTTAGGAGAGGTGGGAACCAGTGAGGGCAAGCAATAGTGCTGGTCATAATACTGTTCACCATTATTCATTCTTCAGGTGTCTGTGGAGCATGTAGCAGAGACAGCACTGTTCAGTGCAATGAGGGGTGCCTGATTCCTGCCCCCAAGAAACTGGCATTATAATCAAAGGAGAAACACATACCCAGTTAATGGCAGTGCTGTCTGAGAAGGTCATGCTTTTTGGAGGTTTGCTTTGAGAATCCTGGAGGGAGTCATTATCTCAGGTAGGAAAAGGCAGGCTTACCAAGGAGTTCATATTTGAGCTGAACATAGAAGGAGGAGCTGGATTCCTTAAGGGTCAGGAAAAAAGCTTTTCAGGAACAAGGACCAGCCTGAGATAAGGAAGAAAGATGGAAGAGTACAAAGGAGGATGAGTGGTTGTGTATGACAGAAAGTGAAAGAAGAATGGTTGGGGATACTACTCACAAGGGAAGGATGGGGTTGGATTGTAGAGGGGTTCTCAGGATGCATTTAGATTTTATTATGTAGGCAGTTAGAAAACCACTGAAGCTGTGGCTGATTCATGTTGATATCTGATAGAAACCAGCACAGTACTCTAAAGCAATCATCCTTCATGTAAAAATGAATTAATTAAATTAATTAAAAAAGGGGAAAAAAATGGAAGGATTAGTTTTTTAATGGAAATAGTCAGTTGTGTGTTTGAAAGATAGATGAAACAGCAGAAAGATGTGAGGCACAGAGACCTTTCAGGACCTTCATGGGGACTCTAGGTGGGAGATGATGAGTGTGTGATAGACTGGGGAGTGGAAAGAGCAGGGAGCTTGGTCGTGATGGACAGATTAAAAGCATCTTTCACAGGTAAAATCAGTTGAATTTGATCAACGAATAGATACGAGGCTTGGTAAAAATGAACTGTGTAATAATGGCCCAGGCAACTCTGCAGCTTTGTCCAAGGGCTGGACCAAACAGGAAGGTTTTCCTGGAGCAGGAGGAGGAGGCTGGGGAAATGGCAGGTGTCAGGCAGTGCTTACATGGATACAAGAGCCATGTCGAAGCGCTTCCCCCAGGGACTTTGATTATAGGTGCACTCCCTGCCCATCACCCCCAGCCCACACAGCGGCCCCTCAGAGATGCAGGGAGCAGGAGGCTGAGGTCCTGCCATCTGCTGGTGAGCACTGCTGTTCTAGAAGGACCCTGCAGGGCTGGACCTTAGTAGGGTTGGGAAAGAGGCTAGGTTTAGAGATCCAGGAGTCAGCAGCGACTGGGTAATGGTGGGAGCCATAGCAGTGGATGAACTATGAAATATGAAAGGGAGCAGGCAGGGCTTTTGTTTGGAGGGATCTCAAATATCCTTGCTGATATAAGCTATGAGCTCTCTTCCCAGAAAAGTGCCCCATCCAAAAGTGGACTCATCCACTGAATGTAGATAATTATAGGAGGTTCACAGAGTAAAGTTAAAAGAGTGAGAGGGAAGAGAGCCAAAGACGATGCCAAGGGAATCATCCACATGATTAGGAGGTTACTACAAAGTAGATACAGCAAGATCAAAGGGCCCAGGGAGAGAAGGCGCAGAGAAAGCTCAGGAGGGCCAGTCTCCAGCAAATCACACAGAGTGAAACCGAACAGAAGCCACTGGGTTTGACCATTGGGCGTTGGTAACTTTTGACCAGTGAGTATTTTGCTGACTGCACACTATCATCTGACTCCATGACTAGGCACAGTCCTAGAATATGGTATCATGATCAAGGTTTGGTGGATTAATTTGTTAATTTCAGTACTATGGTGGCAGGAGAAGCCAGACTGCAGAGGAAAGAAGTGAGTGGGAATTAAAAAAAAAAAATAGTAGTGAATCAATATAGAGTCTATGCCTCCCAATACAGCTGGGTATGAAAGGAAGAGGAGGTGGTAGCAGAGAAGGGTTTTCAAAGATGGTGGGAACTTGGGTACACTTGTATAAGATGGGGTAAAGAAAATTGTGGACAGGCAGGGACTGAAGGAGAGGCGGTTAAGTAACAGAACAATATTAGGGCCGTGGTGAGAGCATGTGGAGGGAGCCCACCAGGGGTGAAGCTTACCTTAGGAAAGATTTGAACCGTCTAAAGAAAGAGAGCAGCAAGAAGGTTAATGGCATAAGGAAGTCAGTCAACACTTAAGCGTCCTGTTAAGCTGTCATATTTAAACAATCCAATAGGCATTATTGATTCCATTTTTCCAGGTGAGGAAACTGAGGTTTATAGAGATTGAAAACATACTAAACTTGACATAGTTCAAAAGTGGCCCTGGTTACCTGATTACAAAGCCCACGCTGTTACGTACATTAAAGTTTAAATGTGCCAAAGAGGGCAAGGGAGCGCCAGAAGCTCACAGCTAGTGGTTTCCATACTTTCAGATATTATTAGACAACCTGGAGTGAGTGCTAGGCTGAGGAGAGAGGTAAAGACTTTGAGACAGCCAGTGTGAAGAGTGGATTACTGTGTAACATAGGATCAGATTTTTAAGAATTAATTAATTAATATATGGAATTAATTAGATATATATGGGCTTCCCTGGTGGTTCAGACAGTAAAGAATCTGCCTGCAATGCGGGAGACCCAAGTTCCATCCCTGATTTAGGAAGATCCCCTGGAGAAGGGAATGGCTACCCACTCCGGTATTCTTGCCTGGAGAATTCCATGGACAGAGGAGCCTGATGGGCTACAGTCCAAGGGGTCGAAAAGAGTCAGACCTGACTGAGCAACTTTTACTCACTCACTCAGTGATGGTAGTAGTACTCTTCAATTATTTGTAATATAAGTTATATATTTTTTTAGCTTTCCTGCAAAGCTGTTGCAATTCAACTCAAGAACCATTTTTCTGACGGCTGCCCACATGTAATTCCTTTCTGTGGCCACAGCAGGGCAGAAGTTCTCTTTTATAAAAATCACAGTCCTTTATAGTTTTAACTTCACCCAAATGTATTTTCGATACTTTGAGATTTATAAAACTATTCACTGGCATAATGAAAAGGCAAACTTATTTAAAAGAAACTTGCCTCAATGCCATGATCAAATAAGTGCAATGAAATATTACGCAAATGGAAAAGGCTGCTTCTCACACAGTCAAGCCTATCTCTAAAATGCGAATGGTTTACTCTTTTCATGATGAAAGGAAAATCTTGTGAAAGCAGTATTTTCAGATGAATTAAATATCAAACCCAGGATATTTACTTTTATATTTAGTTGCTTTGCAAATCATACAGACTTATAAAAGCGAGAACAGAAATGTGTGTTTGTCTGGCAAGTTTTAGTTATTAAATCCTAAAAAAGGGAAAATTTCTAGTTAAGGTTTGAAAAGTAAACTTAATAGAATTCATTTTCAATGTAGACATTTTTCAAGAATAAATAGCAACAGTGGCCTCCAGCACCTTCGTACAGATGATTCCTGCTTGTTTGGGTTTTTTTTCCAAATAAGATCACCTGTTCAGAGTTATGAAATTCAGAGTGCAAAGGATTAAAAACATGAAAATCAAATGCCATCTCCCGCTTATCATCTCCTTCCTGTCCCCATCCCTTTCCCCTGAAAGTAATCACTATTAGTAAATTCTTGTGATGAAGATTATTTTCCAAGGAATGTTTTACCCCACGATTAGGAATGGCATTTAAAGCAAGAGACTTTAATCTTTTCAAAAGCATGCAAGCCAGAATGCAGATCACTATTTAGCTGCACATGTGGAAGGTGGCCAGAGGCCTGAAAACCAAAGGCCTGAGTGAGTGGTTCAGAGTGGAGGCGAAATCAAAGCTCCTTCTCACCTCCAGAAACCATCTTTCCAGAGGTGAGCTATTTGGGGGACATTTGAACAGCAGCTGCTCCTGCTGTCTGCCAGAAGCCTGGAGAAAAGAGGCTCGTCTCTGGGGCTGTCAGTTCGGTCCTTTTAGGCGCTGAAACTGATTTAAACAAAACAAAACAATTCTAGCTTGGAAATGACAAGGGACTCTGGAAGACATTGATTTATCCATGTTTGCACACAGTGAAGAGAAAAGTATGCTTTATATATACCGAATAAAATATATAACTTTTTAAGAATGTTGTAAAATATTTCCATATGTACATTATATCAAAGTACTTTCCCCACCCCCCACCCCCAAGTTTGGTTGAAAGGAAATACCCAGAGCATTAGGCCCATCAGAATAGATGTCTCCAGTTGTGGTTTTCAGATGCCCTAACATGCTTCTGCCCAGAACTAATCAAATACAGCTTGGCACTTTCAGGCGGGGTATGGGTATAATTCCTTAACAAAGAGAGGGAAAGAAAATCATTCTGGGTAAAACATGCTAGAAGAGGATATCACTTACCTTTTCACTCTATTTCCAAAGTTATCACTTGTCTTTAATCATTCCAAATGAGAAGACTCCATAGTGACCATCTTCATGCCCTGTGTGTGTTCCTCCATAAATATATGAGAAGGCAGTTTTGGGACCAGAAGCAGGAAAATATCATGCATTCTAGGGTGTGGACAACACAGGATATTTCATTGAACCTCTGAAGTTACAGTGTCTTCATTTTATAGGTGAGGTGACTAAGACTTAAGAGAAAGGAAGACACTTGTTCAAAGTCACCTAATTGGTTAATGATGGACTTAAGATTTAGAGCCATATTCGTCTAACACCAAATTGTACACAGTTGACCCTTGAACAACACAGGGGGTTGGAAAATATCTGAGCATGACTTACAGTCGGTTGTCAGTATCTGTGGTTTTGCATCAGTGGATTCAACCAACTGCAGATCCTGTAGTACTGTAGTTTCTATATTTAAAAAAATCCATGATTAAGTGGACCTGCGCAATTTAAACCTGTGTTGTTCAGCGCCAGCTGTCCTTTCTACCATAACTTGGGAAAGGGTGGTCCAAGATCCGTCTCTGTGAGGATCAACTGGGTGATCTTGGTAAAATTCAGGTTCTTGGCCCGATCTTCGGAGATTCTGATTGAGGAACTCTTAGGTGGGACTTCCCTGGTGGCTCAGAGGATAAAGCGTCTGCCTGCAATGTGGGAGACCGGGGTTCGATCCCTGGGTTGGGAAGATCCCCTGGAGAAGGAAATGGCAACCCACTCCAGTACTCTTGCCTGGAGAATCCCACGGACAGAGGAGCCTGGCTGGCTACAGTCCATGGGGTCACAAAGAGTCAGACACGACTGAGTGACTTTAGGTGGGGCTCGGGAATCTGCATTTAAAACATCTCCCCAGGGACTTCCCTGGAGATCCAGTGGTTAAGACTCTGCACTTGCACTGCAAGGGGCGAGGGTTCAATCCCTGAGCTGGAACTAAGATATCAGCATCCTGCATGCTGAGCAGTATGGCCAAAATAAATAAATAACAAAAAACATCTCCCCAGCAGATTCTTAGAGGCACTATGTGAAGACAGCCATGGGCTGACAGAAGTAGATAGTAGATTTATATGGCTACAAGCCAAGAAATGTTAAGGACTGCCAGCAACACCCAGGAACTAGGCAGAGTTCTATGCAGAGTCTCAGAGGGAGCAAAACCCTGCCGAGACCTTGATTTTAGTTTGCTAGCTTCATAATTATGAGACAGTAAATTCTGGTTCTTTTTTTTAAGCAAAACTAACAAACAAAAACTCCCAAGCAGATTCTTAAGTGAATCTAGACTTGTCTACACGGCAATGCTCAGATTTTTAAAACAGAAAGGGAAGTTTCCTACGACAATCCTCCTTCGGGCCCCTGACGTCTCTTTGTAAAGAGCTAGTGATCTCAGCCTGCTTTGACCATGACCATGTTAGCTTTGTATTTATATTTAATAGTTTGTGTGATCCTTGACTCCTAGCAGGTTGAACTACTAGCTTCACCTGCTTGAAATTCCTTTAGCAGAAGTCAGTCTTTCAACCCACAGACAGAAATTTTGAAGCTAAAATATAAATAGTTCTAGAGGGAACATACTAACTCATGTTCACACATGGCTATTGGCAGATGTGTCCTGAGATTAGTTTTTTTCTTTTTAATTGGTGTATAGTTGCTTTTCAATGTTGTGCTATTTTCTGCTGTACAACAAAGTGGATGAGCTATGTGTGTTAGTCGCTCAGTGGTGTCTGCCTCTTTCGGACACCATGGACTGTAGCTTGCCAGTCTCCTCTGTCTATGGAATTCTCTGGGCAAAAATACTGGAATGGGTAGCCATTGCCTTCTCCAGTGGGATCTTCCCAATCCAGGGATCAAACCCAAGTCTCCTGCATTGCAGGCAGATTCTTTACAGTCTGAGCCACCGAGGAAGCCAGTACCAGCTATAGGTATACATATATCCCCTCCTTTTGGGACCTCCCTCCCAATCCCAACCCCACCCGTCTAGGTCATCACAGAGCACCAAGCTGAGCTTCCTGCACTATACATGAAAAGATTCTCAGCATCACTGATTATCAGAGAAATGAGGTTAGGTTTTGAAGAGAGCTGGAAAGGGACCCAGAACTAATGTTTGTTAATTCCCTGCTAGATACTAAGTTCTTTGTAGCTTTTGGAAGTGGGGTATTTTTATACTCATTGGTGACTCACACAGTAAAGAATCTGTCTGCAATGCAGGAGACCCGGGTTTGATCCCTGTTTTGGGAAGATCCCGCTGGAGAAGGGAATGGCTACCCACTCCAGTACTCTTGCCTGGGATATTCTATTAACGGAGCATCCTGACGGGCTATAGTCCTTGGGGTCGCAAAGAATTGGACACAACTGAGCAACTAACACTTGAAGAGTTCATAAAGCAGAGACTCGGAGAATTTAAGCAACTTCTCAAGGTCACAAAACAACACTAGTGGAACCTGTGAAATTTTGTCAAATACTCCAAGCCACATGCCTGCATGTGTGGAAAGAGGGGTAAGGGAAACAGATGAGAGACTCCAGAAACTCTTCCCAGGGTAAGCACTGACTTAGTGCCTGCACACAACCAGTGCAGAGTTAATATTTGTTGAACGAGTTGATGTCAGTTCTTCGTGCCATCAAAGTAAACACCAGTGTATTGAAAACACTTTGGAGTCTCTTAATTGCCAGAGTAATTCTCTAACTTGCTCAGGAAGCAAAGCACTTAGAAATCATAGTGCTCTTTTCAGAACACGATCAATTTATACATTAAGCCACAAATTGACTTATTGTTAATCAGATTTTGTGAAAACAACATCCAGAATCAAAGATTTAAGAAAAATATAAACCAATACATTCACCCATACATTTACAGTTTTGTCTAAAAATTGTGAATCTTAGATTCCCTTGCAAAAGTTTAAAACTTTATTCATTGCTATTTCTTTTTTCCAAAATGTTAAATTTCTCCAGATAATGTTTGAAAGAGAAATATAATCTCCCTGGTTTGACATAGTGCATTCCCAGAAATTTTAGAATTTATTAAAACGATGCAAAAAAATTTTATATTCAAATGGTGTTTACCAAGGTTGAGATAAGTAAGCAGGCTTCTCACCTACACAAAATCTGACTGTGTCCTGGAGAGCCACGTAGGACTCAGGATGGTTTGTTGAGCAGGACCGTCCTGTACATTATAGAATATGTAGCAACAATCCCCCCACAAAATGCCTCGTAAGTGTCATTCCAGTTTGAACCATGGATTTAAACTAATTACCCCAGAATCATAAGTGGCTGAACTAAGAAGCTAAACTACAAGCTCCTGGAAGGCACCATGTTTTCATATTCACCCTCAAGCCCCATCCAGTAGCTGAAGCACAGCGGTCATAGGGCTTTGGATCTTTCCCTGACTTACACACAAGGGAAACGTTTGATATCGGAGCAGGATGTCCTGGCCCACATTGGGATGACCTGAATTCAGATATTCGGTTGGCCAAAAAGTTAATTTGTCTTTTTTCATGAGGTGTTACAGAAAAACCTGAATGAAATTTTTGGCCAACCCAATAGAACAGGGTCGGGTAGGGGGGTGACGGCCATTTTAATTTAACATCCTCACCTCTTCTATCTCCCCCAAATTGCCCAATGAATCATTCTTGAGAGAGAGTCCCTTGAAAACAAGGTAAAGAGAACAGGGTTGAAAAAGCAGTGATGCCTTGCTTTATCTAGAGGACAAATGGGTGTTAAGACTCCACACTTCTCTTGTTTGCTTTTTCTTTCTTAGAATTGTGGAATTACCAATCAGGAAAAGACTTCCAACAGGAAAACATGGTTTAAAATTCCATAGAGGAAATGGAATGGTAATACAAGTCAAGAAGAAGGAAGACTATAAAACTTCCAGTAGTTAAAAGAGCTTATTCCTTTAAAAAAAAAAAAAAAAAAAAGAAAGGTTGCTATGTAACCTCCATCTGATATATTTAAAAAGTGATAGAATAATTTTGAAAAGAAATATTCATACCTTTACTATGTTGGAAATGATATCCTTTGCAATGATTTTAAATTTATAATGAAAATTTTTGGATGATAATCTAAAAACGTGTGAGGGTCTGTATAGCTTTTCAAAATTCTTTAAGGAATATACAAGCAAAAAAAATATTTAAAGACCATTAAACTGTTTCAGTGGTACATTGCTGTATAACCAACCACCTTAAAATTTAGTGTGATAGAACAGTTGTTTTAATTTTTTTCTCACTGTCCTTTGGGTTGATTAGATTCAACCAGGCAGTTTTCTGCTGGTCTTGCTTGAGGTTTCTCATGTAGTTGGTCAGCTGGAAGCTGTACCTGGAAGCTGTAGCTGGAAGCAGGAGTCATCTAGAGCAGGGAAGGTCCACAATCTACAACTTGCAGGCCACCTGTGACCCAACATCAGTTTTGTAAATAAAACTCTATTGGAACACAGCCATGACCATTCATTTCAGTACTGACTATGGCTGCTTCCACATTCTATTGGTAAAGCTGAGCAGCTGCAACAGAGACAATATGGTTTACAAAGTCTTTAGAGAACTTACTGTAAAATGTAGTAAACATTTGGATTTTCTTTAAGACCATTTGTTCAACAGGCATGTCAAGCTGTAAATTTATTTCCAACCAAAGAGAAAGAAAGAGGGAATAGCCCTGAGGCCATTTGCACAGGCCAAGGAATATAAAAGTTGACTGAATATCAGGGGAATTGAGTCAATAATTTTGATGCTTTTTCTCCTTAATAGTAGGTTGATGCCTAAATTATCTAGGGGATAGCATAATTTAAATATCCTCTGATGCACAGGAGTGTCTTTGCTCCTAAGTGAAATAAACAGTTTAGGAAAGCTTTTCTTTCACTGGTCTCACTGAGGAAGGAAAAAGTGGCGCAGATCTTCGTGACTCTGGGGACACAGGTGGACTTAAAGCTGTGTGCTAACACGGATGCTCCTCCTCAGTGATGAACAATTTGCTCACACAGGTTAGATTTACTGAACTCTAAATATTGAGAATGAATTGCATTGCATGTATTGTTTTTATGTTTTTTTATACAAATTGTTTCTTGACTTAGGGCATTTGGACATGTTGGTTCTTACATCTGGAATGTTCTCCCTTGTCACTCAGCTAACATCTCCTTGCTCTGAGCTTAAATGTGACTTCCTCTGAAAAGCCTGACTTCACCCCCAATGAGGTTCCTTTCTTACACGGTTTCACAGTGCTGTGTACTTCTTTTTGGTTTTTATTCTAATGTGTGGAATTAAAAACATATTTGTATCCTCATTTAACCAAGTCCCCCATGGACCATGAGAGCAGGGGAAGAGTTTGCTTTGTTAACAATTGTATGAATGTTTACCCAGCAACATTGTTCCTGGAACGTAACAGTTTCTCATAAATATTTGTTGAGTGAATGAATAAAATCTGAAACAAGTTATAAAGTAATGTAAATGTATGGCAAAATATTTACATAATCCTTCAAATTAACCAGAAACATTTAAGACTTACTCAAAATTATTGATTAGCTAATATTTTGGAAATCAGAAAGTATCTTTTGATCCAGAATTATTGTGAATACCATCCTTTAAAAAGGAAACTCATGGAGTCTTAACTTTTTTACTCTTGGTTTTGAATAAAGTGTTTATCATTGTTAAAAGAGATGAAACTTTCAACGTTTCAAGATTTTAAATTCTGTTTTTATCCATATTCACAGAACTGGATTCAATAAAGACTCATTGTCGTTTATAAAATCAAATTTCAGAATATTTGTAGATTCAACATATTAAGAATTTATTACAAAAAAAAATTAAGGGCAAATAATAATCAAACATGTACCAGATATATAGAGAGCTCCTGGTACCAACAAAATCATACCTAACTTGTGATAATAGACTGTAATTTGAATAATATCCAGTGACTTGCTGATAATATAAAGCTCCTTGGAAGGGGAAAAAGAATTTTGTAGCACCTGCTGATTTCCCAGGTGTAAATACTCCTTCCATCCCAATTTCAAGGCACCAAACTGACATCATTGAACACAGAGCTGGAATAAGCTGGATCCACACTCCAGTGGTTCTACTGGTAATATCGATTCCAAAATCACTGCAGATGGTGACTGCAGCCATGAAATTAAAAGACGCTTACTCCTTGGAAGGAAAGTTATGACCAACCTAGACAGCATATTAAAAAGCAGAGACATTACTTTGGCAACAAAGGTCCATCTGGTCAAGGCTATGGTTTTTCCAGTGGTCATGTATGGATGTGAGAGTTGGACTGTGAAGAAAGCTGAGCGCCGAAGAATTGATGCTTTTGAACTGTGGTGTTGGAGAAGACTCTTGAGAGTCCCTTGGACTGCAAGGAGATCCAACCAGTCCATCCTGAAGGAGATTAGTCCTGGGTGTTCATTGGAAGGACTGATGCTGAAGCTGAAATTCCAATACTTTGGCCACTTCATGTGAAGAGTTGACTCATTGGAAAAGACCCTGATGCTGGGAGGGATTGGGGGCAGGAGGAGAGGGGGACGACAGAGGATGAGATGGCTGGATGGCATCACCGACTCGATGGGCATGAGTTTGAGTAAACTCCGGGAGTTTGTGATGGACAGGGAGGCCTGGTGTGCTGCGATTCATGGGGTCGCAAAGAGTCGGACACGACTGAGTGACTGAACTGGACTGAAGTGATAGGACTCTTACTGGCAATGAGTAATCTGACTCCGAGAAAAAAAAGTCATAATGTGCAACTCTGCTTCATAGTCTTACTCCACAGGAATTGTATATATATGATTTTGATTGGTGTGATAAGATAGTTAACAGTTAAAGCTAGACATAGCACTGACTATTAAAATTCTGGGAGCCCAAGTGACAAATCATTAGTGTAAAAACTGCAAATGACACTGCTGAAAATAAACTTGATTTATTTATTTAAACATATGGAGACTTTCTGCTTTAAAGGGTAAAAGAACTCCCTACCCCCACCCCAATCCTTCTAATAGAATTTATAAGCAATTCAATGAAAGGAGAAATACTAGACTTTAAAAAGAAACCACTGACTACATTCACATGTCTTTTTAGGAACCTGTCAAGAACACTTTAAGTCACACACACAGAACTGGATTTAATAAAAGCTTTATTTTCTCTACAAAATCAAAACCCAGAACAGTGCAGAATCCATTTTGGTCACTTGGACGGAGTTGATACTATGTTCACACCACTCTGCTCTTCTGTGTCTACACATCACAAGATGAGCCCTGGAGTCCTGCCAGTGCTGGTGTGGGAGGAGGGAGCGGACCAGGGAGTGTGGGAGGATGAGGTGAAGAGGGCCTGCCTTAGCGAAGGGAGCAGTCTGTGGCCAAGCCAGGTGAAGAAGTGGTCACCAGTCAGGCACGTTTCACACCCCGCCTAGGGGACTGCGCGTTTGCGCAGGGAAAAGACCCTGATGGTGGGAAAGATTGAAGGCAGAAGATGACAGGATGAAATGGTTGGATGGCATCACCAATTCAGACGAGTTTGAGCAAGCTCCAGCAATTGGTGATAGACAAGGAAGCCTGGCACGCTGAGGTCCGTGGGGCTTCAAAACGTCAGACACGACAGAGTGACTGAACTGAACTGATACTGAAACTGAAGGTGACTTCATTGTTTTTCCATACTTTCCAAATTACCTATAAAGTTGTTTTTTTAAGACTAGTGGACATTTCAAATTTAGGAAAGGTTGAACCATCTGACCACCCTTATGGCAGAAAGCAAAGCGGAATTAAGGAGCTTCTTGACAAATGTGAAAGAGGAGCGTGAAAAAGCTGGCTTAAAACTCAATTCAAAAAACAAATATGGCATCCGGTCTCATCACTTCATGACAAGTAGATGGGGAACAATGGAAACAGTGACAGACTTTATTTTCCTGGGCTCCAAAATCATTTTGAGTGGTGACTGCAGTCATGAAATTAAAAAGACGACTGCTTCTTGGAAGAAAAGCTATGACAGATCTAGACAGTGTATTAAAAAGCAGGTATTACTTTGCCTACAAAGGTCCATATAGTCAAAGTTATGGTTTTTCCAGTAGTCACATATGGAAGTGAGAGCTGGACAATAAAGGCTGTGTGCTGAAGAACTGATGCCTTTAACTGTGGTGCTGGAGTAGACCCTTGGAGAACAAGATCAGAGCAGTCAATCCTAAAGGAAATCAACCCTGAATATTCACTGGAAGGACGGATGCTGAAGCTGAAGCTCCAATAGTTTGGCATCTGATGCGAAGAGGCAACTCATTGGAAAAGACCCTGATGCTGGGCAAGAGTGAAGGCAGAGGCAGAAGGGGACAACATAGGATATGGCTTGATGGCATCACTAACTCAATGGACAGGAGTTTGAGCAAGCTCCAGGAAACGGATGGGGAAGCCTGGAATCCTGGTCAATGGGATTGCAGTTGGGACACAACTAAGCCACTGGACAACAACAAAAACCATCTAAAGTATGAAACTTTAATGCTTTGGCTTTCTCAAATTTCTAAGTTAATCCACTTATTTTGCAGAAACTTACTAGTCCTTTCTTCTGTCAAGCCGTTCAGTGGAACTGTCTTTAGTAGGGAGGGAAGAGTCCTGACAGACAAGAACTCAAGACTTTTAACACCTATTTACTCTATAAGCCAATCAAGTAAGTGAATTTATTTAAAAAGTACCAACTTTTAATTAAATTTCTATCAAACACAACACTACAGGATCACATGTTCATGCAGTCAGCCTAAGGCAGAGAAGGGTTTAATCTACCTCAGAGTCCAGAGTTTTTCAATTATATCCCCAATAAAAATTTTAGTGATTAAACATAAGGGCTTCAGATATCGTTTCTTAGCTGTTTACTGGGGGTGCCTCAGTCACTGAACACACCACTTGCAAATATTCTAGCAACATAAGTGGCTCTGGGTAATATATATAACCTACACCTCAATTTACCCCTCACTCGTAAGCCAGAAATCATCACACGATAGTTGTGTCCCACACAATTAAGATGTTAAGTGCTATGGAGATGCCATTAAGTATCATTAATAAATTTATAATGGCTGTGAGTTCAAGTGCCACCTGGTCACTTAGTTTTGCCTTGCCTCTTCTGCAAAAATGTTAAAGGGCATGGTCTTGATTTTAATCGAGAAAACACTCCTCATGACCTAATGCTAATAGTAAACACCTAAATGGAAAAAGGTCAAATTTTACAGAATTCAGATACTTTTCCAGCTTCTAGATTCTTGGCTTGTGAAAACAGAACCTGCTTTCTACTCTCCCTTGAGATGGGAAATAAGCTTGACATGTCCTAAGAAATGACCTTATAAGAACTGATCTTGGAAGACAATTCAGAAAAGCTTATGTAGACCACTTTCAAGAACACTTGATAAAAGTCTTAAGTGTTAGCTGCTCAGTCATGTCAGACTCTGCAACCCTATGGACTGCAGCCTGCCAGGTTCCTGTCCGTGGAATTTGCCAGTTAAGAATACTGGAGTGGGTTGCCATTCCCTTCTCCATGGGCTCTTCTTGACCCAGGGATCAAACCTGGGCCTCCTACATTGCAGGCAGAGTCTCTACCAGCTGAGTCACCAGCGAAGTCCACTGATAAGTCTAAATACTGTAAGAATGAGCTATTATTAAAATCTCTAGAGAGGTAAAGAACCTACAATTAATGCAAGAGACCCGGGATCCACCCCTGGAGATGGGAATGGCTATCCACTCCAGTATTCTTGCCTGGAGAATTCCAGAGGAGCCTTGTGGGCTACAGTCCACGGGGTTACAAAGAGTCGAACAAACCTGGGCGACTAACACTCTCACATTATTTATTAACAGGAACAATATAACATAGCCTCTAAGAGAAAATACATTACAGTCCATATTTTAATGTTGTCTAGAGGTATCATCAAAAAATTCCAGCAATCACTGACCTCCAATTATTTTCAGAAAAAGTGATCACTAAAAATTGTAGTGTATGTGTGGGGAATCTCTAGTTGCCACAGAAACCAAACCTGTACACTAACAAATCACAACAGAAGCAACAGAATGAGACGTTTTGATTTATTACTCAAAAATGGTTCATTTTTTATTTAGCCTTCTGACTCTGTGCTTGTGCTTTCAATACTTTCACAACGATCTTCTGCTCTTCAATAAGGAAAGCACGCTTGATCCTAGAAAAGAAAATACTAGTTAAAAAAAAATCAATTTAACACAGGCAAGAAAAGTTTCATAAAAGACTAAGTAGGGTGGGGGGGTTCAAGAGGGAGGGGACGTATGTATACTCATGGCTGATTCACATGGTTGTATGGCAGAAACCAACACAATTGTAAATAAATAAATTGTAAGTAATTGTAAAGCAATTATCCTTCAATTAAAAATAAATTTTAAAAAATCAGTCTTTTAACACTGTAAATTAATTTTACTTCAATAAATTGGGCGGGGGGGGGGGGGGGGGGAGAGACAGAGAAAGAACTGAGTTGAGCATATCAGCTAAGATGCCCAGAAGAGTAAAGGAAACCTACACAGGTATAGATTTAAAACTTAAGCTGAGATTCTATGGACAGACCTCTTCAGCCTAAGGTGTCCTTCCTACACTGGAACTTAAAACAGGTTAATTCAGTTTTATGCCAGTAATAACTCTCCTGGGCCATGATAAACTATAAATTCATCCCACAAGAGACTGTCACTTATGACAGCTTTTTTCATCACTGGGATTCAAGACCAATAAAACTACTACACTCATCAACATGTCTTAGAACTTCCATTTAGAGGGGAAATGCGCAGCACTCTCCTGGTGTTCCAGTGGTTAGTACTCTGAGCTTTCACTGCCAAGGGTCCAGGTTGAGAGAGGAAAGCGTTTTATTTATCACTGTTATTACAGTGTGTTAAAACCTGGCAAACAGCAAGTCCTCATTACCATTTGTTAAAGCCACTTCCACAGATAAAGCACTCATTTAACTCCCACAGAAACCCACCCCCCATGCGCCCCGTTGGTACCCCTGGCTACCCTCCAAACCCTGGGGTTTCTGACTCCTTCAAATGTCCCAGATGAAATCACACTACAGAAATAGCTGATATCCTTCTTATCAGAGCAAAACAGACTCCCTCAGTGTCACAGCAAACGCTATGCTTTAAGCTACGCTACAGATCTACACCCTAGCTACTCCAGAAGCTAGGGCCTCATTTTTAACAAATATGCTCATGGGGTTACATTCAGCAGAGCCCGGGAACCAAAGATTGGTAATAAGCTCCTCTACCTTGAAATTCACAACCTATTCATCCAATGTACCTTTCCAATTTCATTTCTCATTCTCTCTGGAATCTCAATGTGTCAGACTGAACCATGCTCAATCCCGATCGGCAATGCCCTCTTCACCTCTTGTGAAAACTTACCCATCATTCAGGTTCCACCTCAAATACTATCCCCAGATTCTTAGCTACTTTAATGTCACTTCTCCAAACTTCAACCATAGTTAAGTTTTCCTGTGTAAGTTACATATATTTTGCTTGTCTTTCTATCAATGCAACACACCTAACCTCCCCTTACAAATTAAGTCCTGAAAGACAAAGTGAGGTCAGATTTGGTACAGGGACTGAGCCAGATCATTTCACAGAACAAGTTGAATAAACTGGAAGCAAACCACGTCTCTGAACCAATTTATCTTATAAAGACCAACACCTCTCAAATCTTTCCACTTAGGTCTTTGTCCCCCCCTCCCCCAATTATTTTTATTAGTTGGAGGCTAATTACTTTACAATATTGTAGTGTTTTTTGCCATACATTGACATGAATCAGCCATGGATTTACATGTGTTCCCCATCCTGAACCCCCCTCCCACCTCCCTCCCCATCCCATCCCTCACTTAGGTCTTTGGAGACAACTTAATGCAGCCAGTGAGGTTAATTAAGAGCAAGAGCCTCAACAAAACCTGGGATGAACCCCCTTACCAGCTATGAAAACTTTAAGCAACAAGCCTTGGGTTGTCCACAAAAAATAAGTAAATAGATTGATACCTCCCTGATGGACTTTTGACAGCTTTTCTTTTTAAAACAGTAAGGCCGCACAGCTCAGCATGCAGGATCTCAGTTCCCCAACCAGGGATGGAATCTGGGCTCCCTGCATTGGGAGCTCTGAGTCTTAACCACTGGACCAAGTCCCTGACAGTGTTTATCATAAAACCGCTGAGCAAGTATTACCCTTATACACCGTACTCCTATCTATGCTACTACCTGGAGAATGGAACAGCAATCCACTCCAGTATTCTTGCCTGGAAAATTCCATGCAAAGAGGGGCCTGATGGGCGACAGTCCACAGGGTCGCAAATAGTCAGACACAACTGAGCACACACACATGCCACACACATCCTTGGGCATATCCACAAGACCCAACAATCTCCCAATAACCCCCTTTACCCTCAGTCCAGCCTTCGGCTTCATGTAGGTGCCATTTCCTTAGCCTTAACAAAGTAGAGAAACCGTTCCAAGCATGTACCCTTTGTTGAATGCCTTTACTATCCACACTGGGGCACATTCAGTCTCCAAGACCCCAAAGGTTTCCCTGCCCTGTTGAAACCTCATCAATCCCCACATTTGTAAGAATCAAGCCAAAAACCTGTCCTATAGGGCCCTTCCTGACCTGTGACATCTCTTCCTTTCCTAACATCTCCCACAATGCTCTGCTCCAACCACATCAGAACCATACCCAGCTATTTTGTTTCTACAATGTTGATTTTCCACTCCCCATCATCAACCTAACATTCTTACTGGATCGGGACTCAACTTTTTAACTTCTACACAGCATAAAGATGTCAAAACGTTACTAAATTAATTGGAACTAATATAATTTTTAAATTCGTACAGCACCAATTATCCCCAATCAAGGAAGGATTGTAGAATATGCCACTTTTGCTATTTTTTCACTATTCTAATGATTAGCACACAGTGCCACACAAACACACACACTTAAGACAGCCCCTCTGATTTCAGTTACTTACCTGTCGCGGACACACTTAGCACACATGGAACCACCATAGGCTCGGCTGACGTGTTTCTTCGTTTTAGACAACCTCATGAGAACTTTAGGTCTCACAGCACGAACCTGCATAAAGAAAATGTTGAGATTATTTTGTGAAGCTTTAACAAGTGTCAAGTGTAAACATTAACGATCTATGCAACAGCATTTCACTGTATTTGTCTTACAGGCTTTAAAAGAAAGTCTATGTTCTTCAGATTTTGATCATAAACCCTTAGTAATTCCCCACCCTCCTACTGGTGACCTCTCTCTCCTTCACTCACTCTCTTATGGAGGAATTAATGTTCAGAAGCTCAACCCTTGTTACTTATTGCAAAAGGTTCACTTACGCCTCTAAGTCGGCCTGGGCACACACCACATGCGGATTTTGGTGCTTTCCCAACCTTCTTGGTGTAAAGGTAAACAATTCTATTACCAGGGGTTCGGGACCTAGGAAGTGAGAGAACAGACAGTAGCTCAGCATTCAGCAGAATAAATGACTATACCTGTATTAAATTTTGGAAATACTTACAGCCTGGTTTTGTTAGAGGCTGTATTGTAGGACAGCCTACGGCGGTACGTCAGACGCTGCACCATCCTGAATGCCTAAATAGGTTAAGAAATAAAAAAAACTTTAAAATCACAGAATTGACACATTACCCATGTATGTTTTTACATAGGCTATCCTTGCACTAAGTTATCTTATGGGAAGAATTCCATGTTTTAAAACTATGGCTGGCCCTCTACGCGCAAATTCTGTATCCGCAGATTCAACAAACTGCAGATAAAAAATACTTACTTCCTTTTATTCGAGGGAAAAAAAATTTCAACAAGTTCCAAAGAGCAAACGTTGGATCTGCTGTGTGCTTATAACTATTTACGTAGCCGTCTACATTGTATTATGTTTTATAAGCAATCTGCTGCTGCAATCTAGAGATGATTTAAAGTATACGGGAGGATTTTATATAAAGGACTCGAGTACCAGCGATTTGGGAATCCTCCGGCTTCCTGGAATAATCCCTTATAACACCGATGGACAGCTATACTTCTCATTTTCCAGTTAACTACCCCAAATAATATATTAACAAAACACACATCATACTGGAACTGTCAGCCGACACGGAACTGGCCGTTTGCCTCTCCAAAACCAAGACAGAAAATTCCAAATTGAAACTTTAATCTTCTCTGCTAATAGACATAGAAAGCATTTTGAAATGACCCTGACATGCCGCTCGTCGGCCCTCCCAGAGCACAGCTACAGGCGCGGCGTTAAAACGCGGCCCTTACATATGAGAACGTTCCGCGATTTCGCAGTTTCAAGCAGCCGAAACAAAACTCATTTGTTTCCGAACACTGGACTGCGAAGGCGGCAAAGCCAGGGGTGGTGAACTCCGGACACTCACTGATCCAAAGCGAAGGTCGGGATGGAAGGATGTCTAAAGCTAATATCCGAAGAACAGCTCACCACCAACCTAGCTCCGAAGCCCTTACATCCATGCTAGGTAAACACACTGTGCCTGAGAGATCCTGGTCCCTGCAACTCCCCGGATGGCGGCCGATTGTAAATGCAGTAGCGATAAAGCGAAGAAACAGGCAACCATACCTCTAGATGCCGTCCCAGGAAGAGGAAAAAGGAAGTCCTTGAGCGGTCAAGGGTCAATATCACCGCGCATGACAGGAAATAGTCATCGGAAGAGGCGTGGTGACAAGGACGCCGCCATGTTGTACGGCAGTCTTGTAGCGCCCCTCCGTGGAGGGGATTCATAACACAGCCACGTTGTGCGTCAAGCGACGTGCCTCCCCTTCGTGGGCCGGATTGTGTTTCAGCCTACCGCCTACTGCAACAGCGACATACAGAGGTCATTTGGGGATCGGTGTAGAAACAAATGATAAAGGAGCTAGCTGCAAAAGGCAGAGGTGGGACAGGATCTACCTTTTCCCGTTCTCACGGGCGCTAGGACACATTGGACTTAAAGAGCATCAATTTTGGGGTTAGGCCTGAGTTTAAATCCCAGTTCTGACACTTCACCTTTGAGAACTTAGTATCCTTAACTGTTCCTTTTTTCCTGACATTCGTTCAAAGCACAAGTTTTACAAATTAGGATTTTAATGCAATATCTGCTGATTATTAGTTGCGTTATGTTGGGTGAGTCCTTTAATCTCCAAAAGAAAGATAGTAACTACCTTGCAGAATTATGTTCGTGATCAGAGGCATTATGAAGTTAAAGCACTCAGTACAGTTTCTTGTAGAGAATACTCAATAGATGGTGGCTGATTTAGGATAATGTTCAAAAAAGTCTCTTGAGGCTTCACATGGGTGGTAGAGTTTGAGCTGGGCCTTAAAGATGAGGAGGAAGAAAAAAAATGTTTACATTAAGTGCCTCTGTGTATTTTTCCAAGAAGAGAGTCCTTTGCTTTCATTATATTGTCAAAGGGGCTCAGGATGTCCAAAAAAGTGAAGAGCACTTTGGGCTCTAAGGAAGATGGCTGAAAAGGGTCTTTACATACTGGGAGAGAGTTGTATGCTGGTGTATTGGAGAATGCTTTTTAAAAAATACATCTTTAAGGAAAAAAGAAAGGTAAAATCAGGGGACCCACAATGTGGTTACTACTGAGGCCTTATCTGTTCCAACAGGAAGCTCTGGAATTGGTGTGGCTCTTCATCAGTTCAGTTCAGTCCCTCAGTCGCGTCCAACTCTTTGCGAACCCATGGACTGCACTACGCCAGGTTTCCCAGTCAAAAACCAACTTCCAGAGCTTCCTGAAACTCACATCTATTGAATCAGTGATGCCATGCAACCATCTCATCCTCTGTTGTCCTCTTCTTCTCCTGCCTTAATCTTTCCCAGCATCAGGGTCTTTCCCAGTGAGCTAGTTCTTCACGTCAGGTGGCCAAAGTATTGGAGCTTCAGCATCAGTCCTTTCAATGAATGGTGGTGGTGGTGGTTCAGTTGCTGAGTCGTATCTGACTCTTGTGATCCCGTGGACTGGGAACCTACCAGGCTCCCCTGTCCATGGGATTCTCCAGGCAAGAATACTGGAGGGAAAGAATAAATATTCAGTACTGATTTCCTTTAGGATTGACAGGCTGGATCTCCTTGCAGTCCAAGGGGCTCTCAAAGTCTTCTCCAACACCACAGTTCAAAAACATCAGTTCTTCAGCCCTTAGCTATCTTTATGGTCCAACCCTCACATCCATACATGACTACTGGAAAAACCATAGCCTTGACTAGATGGACCTTTGTCGGCTGAATAATGTCTCTGCTTTTTAATGTGCTGTCTAGGTTGGTCATAGCTTTTCTTCCAAGGAGCCACCATCTTTTAATTTCATGGCTGCAGTCACCATCTGCAGTGATTTGGGAGTCCAAGAGAATAAAAGTCTGTCACTGTTTCCATTGTTTCCCCATCTGGTTGCCATGAAGTGATGGGACCAGATGCCATGATCTTAGTTTTTTTAATGTTGAGTTTTAAGCCAGTTTTTTCACTCTCTCACCTTCATCAGGAGGCTCTTTAGTTCCTCTTCGCTTTCTGCCATAAGGGTGGTGCCACCTGCCTATCTGAGGTTATTGATATTTCTCCATGCAATCTTGATTTCAGCTTGCGCTTCATCCAGCCTGGCATTTCACATGATGTACTCTGCATATAAGTTAAATAAGCAGGGTGACAATATACAGCCTTGATATACTCCTTTCCCAATTTGGAACCAGTCCATTGTTCCATGTCTGGTTCTAACTGTTGCTTCTTGACCTACATTCAGGTTTCTCAGGAGAGGGGTAAGGTGGTCTGGTATTCCCATCTCTAAGAATTTTCCACAGGTTTTTTTTTGTGATCCACACAGTCAAAGGCTTTAGCGTTGTCAATAAAGCAGAAGTAGATGTTTTTCTGAAATTCTCTTGCCAATGGATGTTAGCAATTTGATCTCCGGTTCCTCTGCCTTTTCTGAATCCAGCTTGAACATCTAGAATTTCTCTGTTCACGTACTGTTGAAGCCTCACTTGGAGAATTTTGAGCTAGTATGTGGGATGGGTGCAACTGTGTGGTAGTTTGAACATTCTTTGAAATTGCCTTTCTTTGGGATTTGAATGAAAACTGATCTTTTCTAGTCCTGTGGCTACTGCTGAGTTTTCCAAATTTGCTGGCATATTGAGTGCAGCACTTTCACAGCATCATCTTTTAGGATTTGAAATAGCTAAGCTGGATTTCCATCACCTCCACTAGCTTTGTTCATAGTGATGTTTCTTAAGTCCCATTTGACTTCACACTCCAGGATGTCTGGCTCTAGGTGAGTGATCACACCTTTGTGGTTATCTGGGTCAAGAAGATCTCTTTTTTATAGTCCTTCTGTGTGTTTTTGCCACCTAATATCTTCTGGTTCTGTTAGGTTCATACCGTTTCTGTCCTTTATTGAGCCCATCTTTGCATGAAATGTTACCTTGGTATCCCTAATTTTCTTGAAGTGATCTCTAATCTTTCCCATTCCGTTGTTTTCCTCTATTTCTTTGCATTGACCACTAGAAAGGTTTTCTTAGCTCTCTTTGCTATTCTTTGGAACTCTGCATTCAGATGGATATATCTCTCCTTTTCTCCTTTGCTTTCCACTTCTCTTCTTTTCACAGCTATTTGTAAGGCTTCCTCAGACAACTATTATGCATTTTTGCATTTCTTTTTCTTCGGGATGGTCTTGATCACTGCCTCCTGTACAATGTTACCAACCTTCATCCATTGTACTCCAGGCACTCTAGAGAATCTATTCCCTTGAATATATTTGTCACTTCCACTATATAATTGTAAGGGATTTGATTTAGGTCATACTGAAAGAGTCATCTCCTAAGCAGGTTGATAAGAAGTCTAGGGGTCCCCATGGAGAGAAGGGTCTGGAATTCTCAAGGAGGAAGCAAGGACAAACTTTTTTTCCTCTACATTCCTTAGGATTATATAACAATAATGTATCCTGCTTGAGGACAGTCTCTGAAAAAAACCTTCTGGCTAATTCTGTTATCTCAAATTGTAAATTATGGGAGTAGGTCTGGTGAGGTCTTCACAACCTCCAGACAGTCTTTTGATTCACTGTAATAACTAATTTGAGAGAATATAATTCCATTGCTAACACTAGCAAGGTACTCTTTCTACCCCCTTCTGATGTCTATGTCAGAAGCTTTCTCTATCTCCTTTATACTTTAATAAAACTTTATTACACAAAAGCTCTGAGTGATCCAGCCTTGTCTCTGGCCCCAGATTGAATTCTTCTCCTCTGGAGGACAAGAACCCTGGCGTCTTTGCGTGATTTAGCAACAACTTTTCAATATCTGCATGGTCTAGTGGTTTTTTCTACTTTCTTCCATTTAAGTCTGAATTTTGCAATAGGGAATTCATGGTCTGAGCCACAGTCAGCTCCAGGTCTTGTTTTAGCTGACTATATAGAGCTTCTCCATCTTTGGCTGCAAAGAATGTAATCAGTCTGATTTCGGTATTGACCACCTGGTGATGTCTATGTGTAGAGTCATCTCTTGTGTTGTTGGATGAGGGTGTTTGCTCTGACCAGTGCGTTTTCTCTTGGCAAAACTCTATTAGCCTTTGCCCTGCTTCATTCTGTACTCCAAGGCCAAACTTGCCTATTACTCCAGGTATCTCTTGACTTCCTACTTTTGAATCCCAGTCCCCTATGATGAAAAGGACATCTTTTTCTTGTGTTAGTTTTAGAAGGTCTTCATAGAACCATTCAACTTCAGCTTCTTTGGCACTAGTAGTTGGGACATAAATTTGGATTATTGTAATAGTGAATGGTTTGCCTTGGAAACGAACAGAGATCATCCTGTAGTTTTTGAGATTACATCCAAGTACTGCATTTCAGATTCTTTTGTGGCTCTTCATAGCTGTCCTAAACTGGCAGGAAACTGGGCCTCTGCACCCCCGCATCAGCCAGTCTTTGGTCTGGCGGCTCCCTGACCGTGAGTGAGGCAGTCTTTTGAAGCTGAGAGCAATGTCCAGTGACCCAGCTAATATCCTTAGCCCAGAAGAGAGGATTTGAATAGAGCATCTCAGTGTCCACTGAAGTTCCTTTCCAGTTTTTCCAGTCCAGTTATTGAGGTGAGAAAGCAGGTGAGGGACCAGGGGCAGATTCCCTGTCCATGCAGAGACGTATGCCAGACTGTGAGACCTGTAATTCCATCCTGCTTCACATTTGTCACCATGCCAAATGGAGGGCTCTGGTTTTACCCCTCCCTTTGCTGACTCTCACATAGCTGCTTCTCCCCTGACCTTGTCGTAGTTCTTTCTCTCCTTCCCAGTCCTTCCCTTTTCATCCCTTGCAAAGCCTTTCATCTCTGTACCAGCCCTTGAGATGGAGGCTGGGACAGAGAGCCAAAGGTGGTCTTTGAATAAATGAACAAATGAATGCATTTACTTGGAATATATTCCCTCTATTTCTGGAAAGACTTTGCCAGGCAGTTGAGTATAACAGAAGGTGGGAGCTGTTAGTACACTGTAGTGGATTTAGTGGACCTGACCTATCTTTCCATGCCCACCTCCACCCCAGTAGATAAGAACAGTGGTCTCACTATCACAGTTTTCCCTTATTATACTTAACCTAGTTCTATAACATGACTTTTCTTCTCTTTCAATCTGTATTTGCATTTTTTCTCTATCAGACTTGCCAGAGATGTGGCACTGTTATTAAATACTTCAAAGTACCTCATTTGCTTTTATTAATCTTTCTCTCTCTTAGTTTTTTGTTCATTAATTTCTGTGTACAGTTACTAAATATCTCGTTACACATTGTACTCTTTTTTTTTAAAAATAATATTTTTATTTATTTATTTATTTATTTTTGGCTGTACTGAGTCTTCACTGTTGCGCGGGCTTTTCTCTAGTTGCAGCAAGTGGGGGCCCCTCTCTAGTTGCAGTGTGCAGGCTTCTCATTGCAGTGGCCTCTCCTGTTTCAGAGCATGGGCTTTAGGGCTCGCGGGCTTCAGTAGTTGTGGCTCCTGGGCTCTAGAGCACAGGTTCCGTAGTTGTGGCCCACAGGCTTTGTTGCTCTGAGGCAGGTGGGATCTTCCAGGACCAGGGGTCAAACCCACGTTTCCTGCATTGACACGTGGCTTCTCACCACTGAGCCACCAGGGAAGTCCTGTACATTTTTTTTTTTTTGTCCTGTACTTAAAAAAAAAAAAAATCTATTTATTTATTTGGCTGTATCCAGTCTTAGTTGCAGCACTTGAGATTGTCAGTCTTCATTGGGGTATGTGGGATCTGTTTTAGTTGTGGCCTGTGGGATCTAGTTCCCTGACCAAGGATTGAACCTGGGACCCCTGCATTGGGTGCTCAGTCTTAGCCACTGGACCACCAGGGACGTCCCCACAGTGTATTCTTATCACTGTATCTCTAGGCCCTTCTTCTGGTTATTGTTTGCTGTGTAACAAGCCATCTCAAACTTAGTGGCCTAAAATAACACCATTGTATTATGCTTACGGAGTCCATGGGCCAAGCATTTCTACATGGCATAGTGGGAATGGTTTGTCTTTGCTATAGGATGACAGGGGTGCTTCAGCTGGGGGTGACTTGAACAGTTGGAGACTAGGGTCATCTGAGGACTTTTTAAGTTAATTCTTGAGTTGGGATACCCCAAAAACCCAGCTCAGTCTGAGACCATCAATCAGAGCACCTCTATATGACATCTCTGGGGCTTGGATTCTCACACACATGGCAGCTCAGAGGGAGCGTCTTGAGAGGGAGCATATAGAAAGCAAGCAGTCTAAGAGAACATGGCCTTTTATGATCTAGCCTTCAGAGTAACATGGTATAATTTCTACTGTATTCTATTGACCAAAGCTGTTATGAGCCCCCAGATCCAAAGGGGGTGGACATATATTCTTACCTCTTGATGGATAGAAAAAGTGAAAGTGTTAGTCACTCAGCTATGTTCAACTCTTTGCAACCCCATGGACTGTAGCCCGCCAGGCTCCTCTGTCCATGAGATTCTCCAGGCAAGAACACTGGAGTGGGTTGCCATGCCCTCCTCCAGGGGATCTTCCTGACCCAGGGATTGAACCCATGACTCTTATGTCTCCTGCATTGGCAGGTGGGTTCTTTACCACTAGCACCACCTGGGAAGCCCTGATGGATAGCAATCTTAAGATTCTATTTTAAAGCTAGCACAGTTTCCTACACTCTTTAGTATTTACTGTCCTTTTGTTTTTCCATGCTTTGTTCTGTTTTCTTTTGACCTGTCTTCCAGTTCATCAATTCTCTTTTCAGTATAATTCCAATGGGCTTTTAATTTCAGTTCTATGCTTTTCATTTCTCTTTTTATACTTCCTATTCTATGCAGAAATTTTATCTTTGATTTCTCTTTCCTCGAGTACTTGAGTATATTTAGCAGAATTATTTTTAGTGTTTTGTGACTGATAGCTCCATTATCTGAACCTCCCAACCTTCTATTGTCTGATGTTTCTCTTGGTTTTCTTGTCTTGTTACCTCATGTGACTGGTTCCTTTTTATTGATTTAGGATATTTTATATGAAAAATTAAAATGATTTTAGGCCTTGAGTATCTACTCATGTACAGATTTTAGAATCAATTTGTTTAGGTCCAGATAAAAACTTGTTGACATTTTTATTTCATTAGATTAATGTGTTAACTTGGGGAGAACTGACCTCTTTGTGATGTTGAGTCATCCTGTCCAAGAACATGGAATGTCTTTCCATTTATTCATCTTTATTTTTAAAGGTTTACTGATATAGATTTTTCTGCATTTTTTATTGTTTATTTTACCCCTTGTTTTGGAGGGGTGTCCAGATATATTATCAAGGTATATTACCTCTTCCTTTCTAATTCTTATGCCTTTTGTCCAATTCCATTAGCTGATGCTTCAAACACAATATTAAATAGCAGTGTAGATAATGGTTTTTTTTTTTTTTTTTGCATATTCCTGACTTTAGCAGAAAAGCATCCAGTGTTTCTCTGCCAAGTGTGCTAAAGAGATAGCCATTGATCATTGTTTCTTAATGAACTATATTTTTTGCCATGTCGGGAATGAGTGTTGAATTTGTTGATTTTTTCCCCTGTATCTGTTAAGATGATAATTGAAATTTTCTCCTCAGGTCAATTCTTGTAGTCAGTAATATGTGGTGTGGGGGAAGGAGCATCTTTTCTAATTTGCACAAAGTCACCATGGTATTCCTGTTTCACTGGCCATTCCTCTGCTTGGAACGCTCTTCCCCCAGATGTCTTACTGGGGGCTGGGGACGTGACTTCCTCTTACTTCCTTTACTTCTTTGTATCACTTTTTAGTGAGGCCTGTCCTAACTATTCCACAAAAATCATACATTTTTAATCCTTCATTGGTGCTTATAGATGCCCTCAACCCTGTTCTGTTTTTTCCTGCACTTATCATTTTCTAGATACTATGTATCTATTTATTATGTTTATTATATGTTTTCTTTCTCCATTAGAAGCATGCTCCAATAAGTAGGGAATTTCATCCCTCTACAAAGAATTTTTTTGACTGATATAGTTTCTTTCTTTTTTGTTGTTGTTTATTTTTTTTTCTTTTTTCTTTTGATTGATATATTTTTATTGCCCAGAGTGGTGCCTGGCACATAGTAAGCACTCAAAATAATTTTTGAGCGAATGTATGAGATTGGAGCTTATCAAGGAATGCTGAGAGGGAACATTTGAACTTGAGCTTCCTGTTACAAAGAGCTTGAAGTTAAAAATTTAACTTTTTTTTTCTATAAATGAGGTTATATTTATATTTGCAGCCATTGATACAGAAAAGGGATTGAAAGACTTTCATTGTAGATCTTGTGTACTTTGTCCTATTACTGGGTGTCACAGCTTATAGTGCTTTATGAATAATGCATTTTATTAGCATTGTGATTATTTGTGAATAGCTCAAATATGTTACACCTTATTTTGTGTATTAAAAACATTAGTTGGTCCAATGTAAACACTTAAAATGTGTCATAGTCTTGGTTATCTTGTTTTGGCATGTATTCATTTTTAAAACTGATACTTGGGAACCTCAGGGAAGGTGGCCTCAAGCTTTTCTTCACCTCTGCGAGGCCCTGACAGAGATGACTGTTCATCTTAGACTGAGCTCTGAGTCTTCCAAGCTACTATTGAGTCCTTTGGTTAACTGTGCCACCTGCATCTTTAACTGCTTTGCCAGTTTGAGCTGTGATTTAGGCATAATTTTTGCTACAGACAGTTAAAATATGAGAGCATTTTAACCACTCTAAAATTTAGAAATAGGAACTTGAGACAAATTAGATTTTTCTAATAGAAATGTTCTGAGCCTAAAGCCCTAAAGGAGAGTAAGGAAACCAATTAACTTTAATTTAAATAATCATGTCTTAAGTAGTAAATGAACCAAGTTCTATTGTTAAAGAACAACTGTATTAAATCCCTGAAAGGTTAGCTTCAAAATGGCATTAATGCATTGGTTTCATGTCTAACTAATGAAATAAGTTTCTGTTGGACAGTGTAACCTCTGTTTGTTTTACTAGGCATTGTTATTGAGCATGTGGAGGGGAAAGACTGAGAGATCAAGGACACTAATGTTCCTATTGTTAGTAACTTTTTTAAAGCCACAAACAAAAAACCAATCATTTCACTCCTGGGAAAAATAGTACAATAAAATGTGAGAGCAGCTTATTTTTTTATTCTGAAACTTGCATATATAAAATATATAAAAATCATATATATAGGATTTTCTGTTTGTCCTCGATATTTTAAAATAATGTATGATGATTCAGATCACTATAACTCTAATGACTGAACTTCAAAGAATGTCTATAAACATTAAGGCAACCATCAATAGTATATTAATAAGGTAAAATGCTAGAATCCGGCACTAGGTTAATGTCTGGAGATGTATTTTGGATGAGTTTATGTAATAGAATAGAAAGAGTATGAGTTTGGCAGACAGATAGTTTGAAGTCAGATCATGGAGGGTTTTAAATACTATGCTCAGAGACGTAAACGCTACCTTTGTGACCTTAGGAAGGCCAGGTTAACCTTACTGAGACCATCTCCTTATCTGTATGTGGGAATGTGTGTGTGTGCACGCACACTTAGTCATGCCCAACTCTTTGCAAGTGCATGGACTGTAGCCTGCCAGGCTCTTCTCTCTATGGGATTTTCCAGGCAAGAATACTGGAGTGGCTGCCATTTCTTTCTCCAAGGAATCTTCCCTACCCGGGATTGAACCTGCATCTCTTGCATCTCCTGCATTGGCAGGTGGATTCTTTACCAGTGCGCCACCTGGGAAGCCCTGTATATGGGAATAGTAATCCTATATTATGGGTATGCTGGGAGAATTACCAGATATAACACATATCACTGAGGCTGGCACACACTGGAAACTAAATAAGTATTGGTCTTACTTTGTTTTCTAGAAATGAAATGCTGCTTTCTGCCATCCCTTATTAACCACTTTTGCACATCTTGTGCTTGGCTACTATTTGCTCTGTTCTTGGGAGAACCTTTTCATTTCCTTGTGGTATATTGGGGAAGAAGTCTAAAGAAACTAGTACAGAATTTATCAGAATGGAAATTAGCATGAATTGACAGGCAAGGGCAAAAAGAGTTAAAAGGGTTGGAATATCAAAGCCTTGACTTTCTGAAGATACTTCTTTCTTCAAAACATAGCCACTGCCTTTGCTGGCAACGTGACCTGTATCTTGTTCCAATTATTTATGCAAATCAAAGTAATTTTTTTTTTCTGTGAAGGACTCGAAATGATTCTATTGAAAAATCCAACACATTTCCATTATTGCTTGCTCAACAGCTGTGCTTACTCTGTATTAATAGTGAGAGGAAAACAGTTTTGCAGACTGCTTTTCTGCCCCCGCATCAAGAGTACATAATATCATGTTTGTGTTGAAACTTTTTCTCCTGAAATGTCATAACCCCATATGGAAGAGAATTAAAATCCTATTATTTTAATTTACATCTCGCCACAAGATAAGTAAAGTTATCATTGAAATTCTAATTAAATGGGATGATTGACTAAGGTAGCACATCAAAGAAGAGAAGTGAATATGATAAGTCAAAGACTTATTAATTAGTCTGCGTGGAAGAAATTCCAGGGATGTCAAGCTGAGCCTGCTGCAGGAGAAAAAAAAAGCAGACAAGAAAACGTTCATTTCTTTGAAGTTAGGAACTGAGATAGTGATGGAGGTAATTGTGTCTGACTGGATCCAGTAATGAAGAGCTGTAAATCAGACCTCAGAATCGAAGGAAAGATTCAAGTAACGAATGTGGCTGGCCCGCTCCTGCTGCGAAGAAACAGAATGCAGAGCGCACTAATTGACCCAGCCTATTTCCCAGTAGTTCTCTGTTATTATTTATTAATTTTTAATTTCTGAATTATTTACATCCTGGGAAATTATTCTTGACAGCCTGTTAGGCGTGCCAAAGTTAATGGAGGATGAAAGGATTGGTACCAGAATTAGCAGGGATGTGTTCACAGGCTACTGGATTTAATGATTTTGGAAAGAAAAATTGATTTCACACAGCGTGTCACTTTATACTACTTTAGGAATACACCAGCTATTTGATTAATTGAGGAATAACCAATTCAAAGTATATTTGAAGTGTAAATGAGTCACACTGCTCAGCTGTTTATTTTTCCCTCTCTCAGAGAGATCCGAATTTTCTTGAAGCTGATGATTAAAAGCTGATGAAGACACACTTGGACGCTTTGAATGCACACCTGTTTGATTCGTATGAAACACAGAAGGGAAGAAAACCCTGAAATGCAAAAGGAGATATTTTCACTCTTCTCCTTTCTCCCTTCTAATCTCTTTAAATGATTTTTGTTCTTTTTCTTTTCTTTTTAACTCCAGCATGTTGCACAGCAGTAGTTGCAATCTGTATCTTTTAAACACCAAGTTCAGGAAAATTTTTCATTTATAACCTATGAGACAATTAGAAGCCGTGCTTGCTAGCAAATAGAAAGGACAAATAGAAAGAAAATGTATTAAAAGGAAACAATGACATTAATGAATAAGGCAAGAGGATTAATCTATTAGGAAAGTGAGTGAGGCAGAAATAAGCCATCACCTACCAGCCTGAAAGCTCTGTGGCATCATGGCATCTCCTTTTGGGCCAACTTGGTTAGCTTCGGTTCGTCTGCTGATCTCATCTTCGACCATCTCTCTCTGGCCTAATCCTCCAACTGGTCTCAAGTCAGATCTTCCTCTTCCACTGTATTTCTCAAAGTTTAATATGCAAGTAGGTCACGTGGGGGGCTCTTGCTACTCTGCAGGTTTGGATTCTGTGGGTCAGGAAAGGGGACTGAGAGTCTGCTGGGGTTCCCAGGTGAGGCTCATGCTGCTGGTCCTTGCCCAGTCTTTGAGCAGCAAGGTCCTACAAAACTCATTTTCTTTAAAAACATTGCTTTTAACCATGTACTCTCTCATTTGGACCTATAAGTTGATTTCCAAATACTGGCAGTTAAATTCAGATTCCTTAGCGTGGCATTCAGGATCTTCCTAATATGATCACAACCTGCCCTCCTGGTCATATCCTACATTCCCCAGCTCCGTGCTCTTGTTTATGCTATTTCTTGTTCCTGAAATGCCTCTGTCTTTGAGAATTCTACCAGTGCCTCAAGTTGTATTTCAAATATCACATCCCCAGTGTTGGCTATTCTAACCTTCTCTCACTCAACAAGCCATGAGTTCACCATCAAATGCTTCTCTCATATTTTAGCTTTATCTCTTGCTTGCCTGTGCTATCTTCAGTCTTGCATTATTGCCATTAATATACTTATTTTTCCCTATGGTACTTTCCATCCTTAATCCCTATACCTTTCCAAATGTAGAGGAAAAAACATTTTTAAAAAGCCTCCTAATTTCACATCTACCATAAAGATTCAGACAAAAATGAACTACAAGAAATTGTGTCATGCATGTATGATGGGGAAATGTCCAGGAGTCTAACTAAAAAAAAGACAAAATTATGTTGTGGTTCTTTGTAAGCTAACTCTGGCTAATAAGCAAAAAGAGGAATCAAGGATTGTCCAGAGAATAGAAGACAGACTTCATTAGAATTGAATTTAGGTGAACAAGAATGCCATCCAATAAGAGACCAATCTCTTAGTGCCCATGTTAAGAGGTCTAGATCTTACTCTTTCTCCTAGGGATTGACTCATAAGTACAGTCGCCCAAAAAAGGAAAAAGATTGGAGCCAGGCCATTCCCCTTGGGAAGATTGCTTATTAATCTTATACTCCAGAACTGTGTTCATTCTCGCCCTTGAGTCCTGCCTGTTCAGCTCTTACTTCAACTGATTTTTAACACTAGCAGCTAGAGAACTCTAAGTGATATGAAAGACCGTCACAGTAGTAGGTGTTCAATAGCAGTTTGCTCATCATCCACACGGTGATTCAGGTATGAATTTTACATCTTCTTAGGGATGCGTCTCCAGTCTCTTTGTACACAGGTATATTACCTTGGTGACTTTCCACAAACTTTTCCATCCACCCAGAATGTCATGCTCCCTGCTCCCCTCTCTGCTTGCTCAATGCCTACTCTTTCTTTATCTTTTTTTTAAACATTAATATTACCCAAAAGAGAGAATCAGGTTTCCCTGGTAGCTCAGTGATAAAGAATTCATCTGCCAATGCAGGAGACATGGGTTCAGTCCCTGGGTTGGGAAGATTCCGTGGAGAAGGAAATGACAACCCACTCCAGTATTCCTGCCTGAAAAATCCCATGGACAGAGAAGCCTGGCAGGCTACAATCCAAAGGGTCATAAAGACTAAACACACACAAGAGTTGTTATTCTAAGTTTTATCATGAAAAAAATTCTACATACATCAACGTTAAAAGAACCGTAAGATGAAACTCACATATCCCTGCCTGGCGTCAATAATTGTTAACATTTTGCTGTGTTTGTGTTATGTTTTTTCAGAGTAAATTTGACATTATGACTTTCCCTGCTTAAGACTCACCACACAACTCCTAAGAATAAGGGTATACTCCTATATAACACAATTCCTTTATTATGCCTCAATTAGTAGTAATTCCATTTTGAATTAATCCAGTTGTTTCAGGAATGTCTTTGATATCTTTTTTTAAAAAACAAGATCAAATCAAGTTGTTCACTCATGTTTGTTAGGTTTCTTTAGGCACTTTTCTTATAGAATAGGGCACTGTCTTTTTTATCATGGTGCTGACTCTTTCAGAGTCATGTTGCTCCTCTATCTCCTATACTTTTGGAAAACTGAAAGTTAGGTCTAGAGGTTTGATTAGATTCATGCTAAATATTTTTAGCAAGACTGTTTCTCAGGTAATGATGTGTATTTCTCATCATATCAGGAGGCATATTATATCTGATTGTCCTACTATCAGTGATGCTGTGTTTGATCACTTGACCAAGATGTGGCCCCAAGATCATTCCATTTTAAAAGCTAAAATTTTCACTATTTAAAAAATCTTCAGCTCAGATGTGATGATGTTATCTTTTCTCCTTATGTAGTAATTATCCCTTACTTTGTTCACAATATGTCTGTATCATAGTATTTCTACTCTGTATTATGGTAATAAGTTTTTAAAGTAATTTTTAGTTATTTATTTCTGTTGGTTTTTGGCTGTGCTGGGTCTTCCTTGCTGCGAGGGCTTTTCTTGAGTTGTGGCGAGCAGGGGCTACTCTCTAGTTGTGGTGTGGGGGCTTCTCATTGCAATGGCTTCCCTTGCGGAGCACAGGCTCTAGGCTGCTCTGGCTTCAGTGGTTGTGGCTCCAAGCCCAGGAACTGTGCCTGCATTGGCAGGCAGACTCTTTCCCTCTGAACCCCCAGGGAAGCCCTATGGTGATAGTTTTGACATATGTTTTCCTTGCTAGATGGTAAAATCCTTAAGGGGGAAGGTTGACGCTTTATTAATTTTATTTTCTTCACATTCTTTCTGGGGAAAGAAGCAAAGTATAAATGTAAAAATAAAATGCATTTATATTTGAAACTCCAATGTCCAGCATGTGAAAGATTCTTTATAAGGAATTATGAGCCCTAGCTGCTCCAACCCTCATAATGATCTATCAGTGAAAGAAATAATTTTGAATTTACTCATTTTTTTGTAGACTGTTTCTACTGATCTTTGGAACCACAGTTTCAAATAGCTGGTAGCTGCACCACATGGAATGGTGAAGTCTAGAGGATACTCCTAAGGATTCATGGCCATAAATTACTGATCAAGTCCCCATATAAGTCTTATATTGAGAGGGTTATTTTACTGAGTTCTGGGTTATGTGGTTCACATATTATCCAGTCTATTCAGCTCTTGAGACCAGATAACTCTGTCTAAAATGAATAAGCAGATTTTTACTCATTAGAAGTTCTAAAAACACTCACTAAGAACAACCTCCTTAAAGAAAAGGTAGTCAAAGGGAGTTCTAATGGCAGTGTAGGTTAATAATATTTGAAAGGTCAGAACCTTTGACAAGACAAAGCAAAGGGAAAATATAGGAACTCATTTGGTGGGATGTTTATAACTGACATCAGCATAGGAATGAGGAGCAATTCAAATTACTAGTTGTTATGAAATATTGCAGTGTGCTTATGGGGTAGGAGCAAACCAATGAACAGAATGGAGAGTTGAGAAATCTGTGTTTATGGGAATTTGATATATGATAAATATACCATAAAAAATGGAAAAGGATGCCTTCCTTGTTTGATATATGATATTAAGAAAACTGGCTCCTCATTGGGAGAAAAAACAGAACTTATGACTTAACACCTTATAAAGATGGACTCTAGATGGATTACAAACCTAAGTGAGAAAGATAAAAAGGCAGAGCTAGTGGAAGAAAAAGAATATCTTTATAAAGTTTATTAAACTGTAAAATTATAAATCATGAAAGAAAAATTGATGATTTAACTGCATCAATATTAAGGTGTTTTTGTTCAATGAAGGATACCAAAAACAGAGTTAGCAGAAAATAATTTCAGCATTGAAAACTAACAAAAGATTAATATCTAGATCAATGCTGTCCATTGAAAATATAATATGAGCCATATATGTATCTTATGTTCTAGTAATTACATTAAAAAATTAAAAAGTAAAATTAGTTTTAATAATATATTTTACCCAATATACCCTGAATATTAGCATTTAACATGTATTCCAAAATGAAAATTATTAATGAAATGTTTAAAAAAAATTTTATACTAAGTACTTGAAATCTGGTATATATCATAGACTTATAGCACATCTCAATTTAGACAATAAGTTTTCATTGGAAATATTATATTTTGTAAAATATAGATCCAGTTGTTCCAACATACTTAAAAATTTTCTAATAAATATAGTAAGCCCTCCAATATATTTTCTGTTAATATTTATCTATGTTGACAAAACTGGTTCATCTTTTTTAAGAGAATTGATCTGACCTTAAAGCAAAAGCATATCAGTTTTAAAACTACATTAATTCAAAGCAAGTAAATTAACTAACTTTTGTATTACTTAGTGTTAAATGTTGAATTCAAAAGTGTATTGTATAATTAGAAAGCAACTCTACACTTACCAATATTAACAAGACATTCTTCAAATTTTCCTTCTGTTTTTTTCTTTTTACAATCAAATTAAACAGTGCCATTGATTATAATTGTATGGATGTGAGAGTTGGACTATAAAGAAAGCTGAGCCCCGAAGAATTGATACTTTTGAACTATGGTGTTGGAGAAGACTCTTGAGAGCCCCTTGGACTGCAAGGAGATCCAACCAGTCAATGCTAAAGGAAATCAGTCCTGAATGTTCACTGGAAGGATTGATGTTGAAGCTGAAACTCCAATACTTTGGCCACCTGATGTGAAGAGCTAACTCATTGGAAAAGACCCTGATGCTGGGAAAGATTGAAGGCAGGAGGGGAAGGGGACGACAGAGGATGAGATGGTTGGATGGCATCACTGACTCAATGGACATGGGTTTGGGTAGACTCCAGGAGTTGGTTATGGACAGGGAGGCCTGGTGTGCTGCAATCCATGGGGTTGTAAAGAGTCGGATGCGACTGAGTGACTAAACTGATTGATTATAGTTAGAATCTTTTACACTTTGATTCATGTTAGAAAAATGTGTGAAATAATTATTATTGATTTGTATTATAAAGAGTTTCAATCTCAACATAAATTATTGTACCTATCTTGTTAGGTCAAAAATTACCTCTTTAGGAGTTTTAAATTTAGTTTGTTCATAATGTACTTTGATACCCATGAGAAAATGAAATCACATCATTATTTTCTCTTTGATTATCACATATTTAACATATATCCCTTTCATTTCAGGAAAATCTTACGTTGAATTTAATGCCTTCCACGACTATTATCAGTGGGTGCTGGCAACAAGCACTGACACAGTCACTAAAATCGGTGTCTCTACTCCTTTGAACAGTTCCATAAGTTGGCAGCGAAAGTGTTAGTTGCTCAGTGGTGTCCACCTCTTTGTGACCACATGGATTGTAGCCCACCAGGTTCCTCTGTCCATGGAATTCTCCAGGCAAGAATCTTGGTGTGGGTCGCCATTCCCTTCTCCAGGGGATCTTTCTGACCCAGGGATCAAACCTTGGTTTCTCGCATTGCAGGCAGATTCTTTACTATCTTTACTATCACCAGGGAAGCCCCACAAGTTGGCAGTGGTTCATAACCTTCATACGTGTATTCTAAGTGACTTTTAAATAGCTGCACCCATAACCCTTTTCACAGAGTCTGCTTCAGAAAATGGAAAACAAATATTTTCAATTTCAATACTTACTTTGGAACTAAGGAGTAAGGGAAACAGCAGTCTCTTTTATATAAATTCCAATAAATATGGATTTTTGACCTGATAGAGATAGACCACCACGTGTCATGTTAGAAACATGTTTTTATTGTCTAGCTGAAATTCTCTGATGGCTGACAAAGAGTAAAAAATATCTGCACCACAAATTTAATTTTCAAGCCATAAGAAACGAGTAATAGAATGGGTGCTATGGTTACCTTGCAGGTGTCTAATCCCATCAGGACCCTAATCTATCTTTGCCTTCCTCCTCCCGGTTTCATGCTGGTGACTTTTTGGCTGAACACAACCTTAGGGCATAAAGGTCAGCCTCGATGACGGATTAGGGTGCAGAAACAAACTCTTCAGTGCAACAGGTCTTCCCCTTTCCTGACTTTTTTATTTTGGAGGGAGCATATCCTCACTATCTTCTTAAGAAAAAGTACATAGGAATTAAGTTTTCAAGACCTTGTATATCTGAAAACATCTTTGTTTCCCTCATATGTATTTAATAGTTTAGCTGAATCTAGAATTACACTAGGAATAATTTAACTTGGAAAGTTTGAAGGTCTTTCTCCCTTGTCTTACTGCAACCAAGAAGTCTGAAGTCATAGTGATTCCTGATTCTTTGTATATAACCTGTTTTTCTCTCTGAAAGCTTATAGGATCTTCTCTTGGTCCCCAGTGCTCTGAAATTTCAGTGATGTTCCTTGATATAGATCTACTCCAGTGTACTTTTTTTTTTTTGGTGGGGGCACTCAGTGGACCCTTTCCACCTGGTAACTCATGTCTTTAGCTCTGAGAAATTTCTATTGATTTATTTATTGATGATTTTTCCATTTTGTTTCTTCTGTGCTCTTTTCTAGGGAAAAATATACATTATTAAAACGTTGAACCCTCAGGTTGGCTCCTTTTGTTTTTTTGTCTTTTCTCCTATTTTCCTTTCTCTTTTGTCTTTTTGCTCTATTTTCTCCGATTCTTCAAATTTATCTTCCATTTCTTCTATTGATTTTTTTTTCATTTTAGCTATTTTGTAATTTTCAAGAGCTCTTTTTACTCTGAATTTTCCTTATATATAGTAATGAAAGTGAAAGTGAAAATGAAGTCGCTCAGTCGTGTCCGACTCTTTGCAAACCTGTGGACTGTAGCCCACCTGGCTCCTCAGTCCATGGGATTTCCCAGGCAAGAATACTGGAGTGGGTTGTCATTTCCTTCTCCAGGGGATCTTCCCGGCCCAGGGATTGAACCCAGGTCTCCAGAGTTGGAGGCAGACACTTCAACCTCTGAGCCACCAGGGAAGTCCATATATATAGTAATAGCACCTTTTAAAAAAGTTTTCACAGGGGTGATCTTTTTCTTCTGATTTCTGAGAAGATACTAATAGTTTTAAGTGTTCTTCTCTTTCTACAGTCTCTATTTTCTTCAAGTTACTTTCTTTTGATCTTTGGTTTTGGCCTCTGTCTTCTGTGGTAGAGGTCTTCCTCAAATATCTGGTCATCCTCTCTTAAATGCTCATGATTGAGAATGAGGGGCTGAAATATAGTTGATTGCTCTGATTACTTTCATAAGGCTTGTTTCCTTTGAGTGACACTGTCAGATGATATGGGTGGTCTGTCGGTTAACTGTTGATGTCAATATTTTCCAATCTTTCCTCTTAGGTTGGTTATGTTTATCAGAAAAGAATCTTCCAATCTCTTGCCTAGAGGAAAATAGTCAGGATGCTGGCATCCTAGCAGCCAGCTTAGGGAAGAGAGAAGTTGTGGGCACTCAGCATTCAGTCACGACATCTCTCTGTGTTTGGTATGATAATATCCCTTCAATTACGTCTAACATCTCACAGTCCAGGGGCCTTCTGCATTTACTTCTGAGAATAAACTATTATCCTATGTAGATTATGTGTGCCTAATTTAATGTAAATGCTATAGCCAGGCTCTTCAGTCCATGGGATTCTCCATGGCAAGAGTACTGGAGTGGGTTGCCATTCCCTTCACCAGGGGATCTTCCCGACCCAGGGATCAAGCCCAGGTCTTCCTCATTGCAGGTCTGAGCCATGAGGGAAGACCATATTAAAATATAGCAGTGTGCATGTGAGCAGATATAGAGAGCTAGCCCGGGGGAAGAGCTTTCACCCAGTCCTCCTCATTTTAGCCACCTAGTTATTTCAGCCTCCCCTTTACAGCTTCTGCACAAATCAGGGGTGTAAGTGCTGCCTGTTGTCAATCTGCTTTCTAGCTTCCAAAATTTTACTGCTCTTGTGTTTTCTTATGTTCGCTTTCATGTGGGTTCATGCCTTTTAAAGAATTTTTTTATTCAAATTTTAGTGGAATTTTGCAGAAAAATGAGATGTGCGGTTTATTCTACCATCTTAAACCGGAAAACCATTTAGGTCCCTTTTGCTTCTTTTAAAATGATCAGTGAGGCAGAAGTTGCAGGTTATTGAGATAAAGACCAATCAAGGGGTTCTTCTGTTTCCTTTATTCTCTTTCCATGACAATGTGAAGCAATATTTAGATAGAACAAGTATTTACACTCTCTGCTATTGAGAAAACTAGTTTTGAAAATTTGAACAGTCTGAACGACCACATTTTGGCCTTTGAAGCTGACTCAGAGGGATTTTCCACAACCCATGACTAATCTTGATGCACATGGTAGCTGGTTAGTTAAAGAACAGAGGCATTCACCATGTTACCTCTCCGGGTTGGAAACACTTGATTCCTCCAAGAGCAAATGCAAACTACTTTATCTCATTTGAGGGAACTACAGTGTCCAGTTTTTCTCTAACAAATATGTCAAACAGCATGCAAGTTTGATTTCTGAACAAGCAACTTTCTTGTGTTACTTATTATACAATTACATGTGTTAATTATTGAAATATGGATAAATTGTCTTCTGGGAAGGTGTACTTGGGGCTGAATATGAAATACAATAGTAAATAAAAAGTTGGAAAATATTAATTCCATTCATTTTCCATAGAAATGAGAAAAAAAGTCATTCATTGTTTTATAACTGCTGTTGATGCTTTAGGACTATAAAATGGAAAATTTGCCTAAGATCTCTTCAGCTGACCTTAAGTAACATTTAACCTTCTTCCTGTTTTCTTTTCTCCCCACCTTCCTTCCTTCCCTCAAACGTGTTTCTTGATTCTCAATGTGTGCAGGGCTCTGAACTAGTTTCTGGAGCTCTAACTGTGAACAGGGCCGATACTGTCCCTGCCTTCTCGAAACTCTCCTCTGGCAGACGGGACAAATGTGGAACAAGTGACTTCAGCCTTACTTACTGCAGTGAGAAGAGAAAAGGGGAGGACTCAGGTATAATGTCTGAGCCGAGATCTGAGCCCAGTAAAAGACGTCGCCTTAGGCAAAGAGCAGATAAAGGGAGCTGGGAAAGCAGTCCCAGACCTCAGTAACAGCACGTGTAAATAAGTGCCTAGAGGCGCTCCTGGATGGCCAGAACCCAGAGAAAGAGAGATCAGAGATGAGGTTGGGCAGGACTTTCCTGGTGGTCCAGTGGTTGGGACTCTGCACTTCCAATGCAGGGAACGTGGATTTGATCCCTGGTTGGGGAACTAAGATCTCACAAGCTGCGTGGCCAGAAAACCCTCAAAAAACAAGCAAAAAAAAAAAAAAAAACTGGGCAGAAAGCCAAGCCTACATCATGTTCGGTTATAATATTCCCTCAGGAAGAAAAGAACCCTCTGGGGCAGAAACATAGTGCAGGGAGGTTTCCTTGCTCAGTGTTTTAAATGGCCATCCAGCTTCAACATGACAATACATTTCAATGGAAGTATTTTACTGAGGACAACATTTCAGAAAGTATATATGCATTTATATATATATTTATTAGGCTACAAAGTGGGTTTTCTAACAGGTGAACAAGAACAGTGTCTAATAGACTGCCTGACACCATCTATTATGTTATCTGCTAATGTGTCTACCCCCCAGTGTTTTTTGTTCTGTTTTGTTTTAATCACAATTCACTGTTTAAAAGATAAAGCTTTTTTTTTTTCTTTTAATAAACATTCACTATTGCTCACTAGCTGAATGCATGTGCTGTCCTAGATCAAGAGGTTAGTGGTGCTTATTTCAATATTAAATAAAAGGATTCATTTTCATTGAAGCAAGCAGGGAATTAAGCTTACAACTTCAATTACCAATAATTAATTCCCTACACTGCAAGCCATGCAGTTTGCATTTAAACTCCCAATGCCCAACGGATAACAAAAATCTATTTTGATCACTTTTTATTTTCATCATTTAAGGAGTACATCTTATTTCAATTAGGCGCATGCATTTCTAGATTATAAGAGAGAACAAATATCCTTTCTAAAAAACCAGGCGATTGGAGCCAGGGAGACTTTTAAGCATAACAAAGAAATCCTAGGATCTTTTCATTTCTCTTGCTTTTATTGAAGGAGTGCCTGACATTGGGTAGAATTGGCTACCTCATATACGAGAACCTGTTATTTACAAGCAGATTATTTCCCTAAATTAGTTTTTTTTAATTGAAGTATAGTTGATTTATAATGTTGTGTTAATTACTGCTATAATTAAAGTGAGTCAGTCATATATATATATTTTAAAAACTATTCTTTTCCTCTATGGTTTGTCATTGAATATAGTTCTCTGTGCTGTGCAGTAGGACCTTGTTGTTCATCCATTCTATACATGAAAGCTCACACCTGCTAACCCCAGCGTTCCACTCCATCTCTCCTGCAAGCCCCTCGTCCCTACATTTGTTTTTCCTTATGCATTAAGCTGTTCTTTGGTGACTTTTCACTGTATGAGATAAAGAAAGAAATTGAGCCCATGGTTGAAAATGAGGCAATATTAACATCCTGCTCCAAAGCCAAGCCCACCGCCTTGGGCAGCAGGCCTAAGGATCAGAACTCTTCAGAGAGGGAGACCTGACTGAGAGATGGATGAGAGAGACTGAGCTCATCAGGAGTTTCCGCATTTTGGGGGACAAGTTCTGAGCAAAAGAAAGAAGCTGCCAGGGTGTCACCAAAGCAAAGGCACAGTCAGAGCCAGAGTTCTTAGAGATGTAAAGAGGCTCTTGAAATTAGGTTTCGTGGGAAACAGGCAGACCTGTGTGGCATGCAGAAAATGAGTTCTAAGAAGCCTTTTCTTTCAAGTTTTGAAGACAAGTTTTCTTCCTGCTTGCAAGTGTTAACTTTGCTCATTATTTGTAGTAATTGACCATATTATAATAATATCTCATTTAAGCGAACCTCAATGAAGTGAAACCATAAATTAACTGGAATCGGCATCTTCATTTGACTTTCAGGAAAAATAATGCAGTGTCAGTCATTTAATAAAAAGTAACAGCTACAGTGGCAAGTTCTAAGGTTAATTCATATCTATTCCAATCTTCAGTCCACGCTGTGCAATGTTCAAACAGGTTTAGAATCTGATTCCCATACCCTACAATATCCTTAATACAGCCATAACACATTAAAAAGAGTCCTATTTTAAGGAAACAAACCAAGATCAACCAATATACTTTTAAAATGATTCTCTTAAGAAGGGTTGAAGCAAAAAGTATTTTCTGGACAAGTGAACCTTAATGATTAAAAATGGAAATAGTTATTAAGCCTAATATTCAAGCAGTCTGATTAATCAATCAATATTTTCCATCACTATGTAAAGATATACACCACATTGAAAGCCCCAGCCATCATGTCAAATTCAGTCAACAGTTTCTAAATGCAAGGAGAAACAAGAAGGATTTGCTGGTTATTAATATACAAACCAAACAAAAGCAGATTTCATGCTTCTGGAGGCCAAAATACTAAACGCATTTAAACACTGAGAACCACCACTGGCCCCAGTATGTATATTTTTGACACATTGTTAGCACAGCCAAATACGTTCATCCTAGGAAATCAAAGCTAAATAATATAGTAAGTGATTTCACATGACAGAGAACACGTTTTTTTTAATTGCAGAGTTTTTGTTAATAAACCATTCTGATACAGGAAAGGTGGAGGAGCAGACTTAACTTCTTTGGGAATAAAGATCACCTATGATTCATTTCTTGGTTTCTGTCTTGATGACATTTTTAAGGTCAGACCTTCAACAGTAAAGGTGAGTGACTCATCTTAGACTCTTTGTTGCCTTCCTGCTCCACGCCATCTGTTAGGCAGTCTCTCTCTCTGCTGATGATTTTAACACAGACAAGCAAATTCAACCCAGGAACTTTATTGTGGTGCATACGAATGTAAGTTTCCAAGCACAATGGGTATTATTAGCCCCATATATCCCTAGTGGACCACACAGCTCTGAGACCCAGCCCTTAGTCACAGATAGCCACAGGGAACAAAGAGGAGAGAGATGGCTCAAATTTGCTTGGAAAGATAGGTCAACCCTGGAGGTCCATCCAAAGCCTGATGGATTTGCTATTACACAGCTGTTCTTGCCTGGGAAGAGGAGAAGGGAACACTCGAATTGCTTTCCAAGATTCTGTAAATGATGAACTTCTGAAGCATACCCCTGGCTAAAACCATCTGGGTAAGTATATGAGAACTCAAAAAAGACTGGATCAGAAAGCCAGCGAGATCTTTGTTGTTTCCCAGTTGGAACTAGAGGTAGTCTCAAGGTCAGCAGTCAGCCAAAGTTTGCAGATGGGCTACTTTTCACAAGTAAAAGAGTTTATGGCCATCGTCTATCACTCAAGCACCTTTGAGTTGCTTTCCCACTAGAGAAACACTTCTCTGTGCTCCTTGTTACCAAATGACAGTTTTAAGTGAATAGCTAGGTAGGGGTACAGGCTTTCGTAGTGCAACACCACTCTTACTGCACATGCCCAAAGAGTTCAAGTGACTTAAAATCAATGGAGGTCATAAAACTAGTTAATAATCAAACGCAGGCTTGAACTCAGGTCTTTTATCATCTCCCTTGATGATGCTGACAAGTCATTCCAGTGTTTAAGACAGACTGCTCTTCCTCACTGTGACAGGTGGAGCAATGCTCCTCCCCCCTCCTAACGTCTACATGCTAAACCTTGGAAGTTATGAATGTGTTTTGTTACATGGCAAAGATTCAATCCCTAGGCTGGGAATATCCCCTGGAAGAGGGCATGGCAACCCACTCCAGTATTCTTGCCTGGAGAATCCCATGGACAGAGGAGCCTGCTGGGCTATGGTTCATAGGATTGCAAAGAGTTGGATATGGCTGAAGCGACTTAGTATGCACATGAAGAGAATTAGTGTTGCAGATGGAATTAAGGTTGCTAATCAACTGAGTTTAAAATAGGGAGATTATTATCCTGGATTATCAAGGTGAGTCCAATGTAATCACAAAGGTCTTGACATGTGGAAGAAGGAGGCAGAAGAGACAGTGTTAGAGTGATATAACTTGAGAAAGTCTTGACTGGACTTTGCCAGCTTTGACAGTAGAAGGGGTCACCAGCCAAGGAATGTGGGCAGCCTCTAGAAACTGAAAAGTCAGAAAAACAGATTTTCCCTTAAAACCCTCAGAAAGGTGGTGTCCAGCCAACTTCCTGATTTCAGCCCCGGGAGATTCATTTCGGACTTCTGACCTCCAGCTCTGTAAGAGAATACATTTGTGTCATTTAAATGTGTGGAAATCAGTTACAGCAACAAGAGAAAGCTAATACAGTCTCTGTTGTTGTTCAGTGACCAAGCCTGTATAATTCTTTGAGACCCCATGGACTGCAGCACACCAGGTTTCTCTGTCCCTTACCCTCTCCCAGAGCTTGCTCGAGTTCATGACAAGTGAATCAGTGATGCCATCCAACCAATTCATCCTCTGTTGCTCATTTCTTCTTCTGCCTTCAATCTTTCTCAGCATCAGGGTTTTTTCCAAGACACTCTCTAAAGTCTCTAAAAATAAACACATGATCCACAGTACATCTTACTATTTTTTAAAAAGTAATTATTATTTCTCTGAGGTTTGATGTTTAACAAGTCGTTAACAACTAAGAAAGCCTTCCCTGGTGGCTTGTTGGTAAAGAATTCACCTGCAATGCAAGAGACGCAGGTACGATCTCTGTATCAGAAAGAACCCCTGGAGAAGGAAATGGCAACCCACTCCAGTATTCTTGCCTGGGAAGTCCCATAGACAGAGGAGCCTGGTGGGCTACAGTCCATGGGGTTGCAAAAGAGTCGGACACGATTTACAGACTAAACAACAACAATTAGGATCAGCAGCAAATACTTGATCTAGTACCTATTATTCATGTCAAGAGTTGTTCTAGGGCTTCCCTGGTGGTGCAGTGGTAAAGAATCTGCTGGCCAATGCAGGAGACATGGGTTTGACTCCTGGTCTAAGAGGATCCCACGTGCCATGGAGCAGCTAAGCCTCTGCGCCACAACTACTGAGCCAATATGTGGCAACTACTGAAGCCTATGAACCTCAGATCCCATGCTCTGCAACAAGAGAAGCCACTGCAATGAGAAGCCCTCACACCCCAAATACTAGAGAGTAGCCCCCTCTCTCCACCACTAGAGAAAACCCCATGCAGCAACAAAGAGCCAGCACAGCCAGAAAAAGAGTGTTCTAGATGTTAGGTATGTTAACTCATTTAAACACTTGCAGAACACTGTGAGGTGGTTCTATTATCAGCCCCACTTTATAGAGAAGAGAACTGAGCACAGAGAAGTCAGGTACCTAACTTGTCCATGGTTACACAGCTGGAAAGTTGCAGAACTGGAACTGAACCCAGACTTGAGCCGGTCCGCTGCTGGGCCATTCTGCTGCTGTCACTGCTAGTGGCTCAACAGTGGGCATCCTTACCTGGAGTCAAGGCAGCTTGTCTTTTACACCGGAACTTAACAAAATTGCTTATGGTAATACGTTGTTTTCTAGTTCATAGATTTTTTTTTTTCTTCAAAATATTTTTAGCTTTTACCTATAGGCCTTCCATACCGTTACCCAGCCTTTCTTCTCTTCTTAGCACTGAGACTGTTTTTATGTTAATTACCACAAATGTCATAGCCTTGCAGATATGGGTTATTCAAGAACTGATCAACATGCCTGTCTTCTTCCCGGCTCAATTGTCTCTTTTCCTTTGTGCCTCTTGCCCTCTTCAGATTCCTTACCTTGACTGGTAAGGAATTCCTTAGGTTGACTAGTCTACTTGCAGTGAAGGTCAGAGGAGATGCAAACACAAAATCTGCAGACTTAGATACTTGCCAACAGCTCTTGACAAAGCAGGAGGTTCACCCATGGTTGTCTACCATGGATTTTCTCTTTTTTCTGCTTTTTTGTAAAAGGAAACTTAAGCTTCTTGTGTTCCTAGAATGTCTTACATGTAGACATACTGTTCTTTTAAATCTTCACTTCTAATGTAGGCTTCTGAGAGTTGTTAACTTGATTTGTTCATGCTATGCCATGTTCTCCGTTATCACCGACGATCAGGAATTAGCTTTAATCAAGTTTTGCTTTGTGTTTTGTTTTGGTCTCTAGACACAGAAAGCCAAAATGAGCCTTGTTCTTCAAGGCTTCCTTCCCATTTTAAATATGCCTCACTCAGATTGTCCATGAATGGGAAGGGGTTAGTAGTGGCTGATAAATCAGCAGAGACTGTCTGAAGTATTTTTGAAAAGGAGTTTATGGAATAGTCTGGACTCTTTTAGAAGAGTTCAGTGATCTAGGTGTTCATTAGTAGATGTAGGTGCGTATGTTGGAGGTGAGCTGAGTCTTACAACTGCCACATATTTGGCTATGCCTTGTGGCCTGAGTCAAGAACTGTTTCACCAAAAACTCCTACTGAGCTTCTGTGTGGATGAACTTGGGTCTAGGTGGTACCATCTGTTACAACCTTCCCATCTTCCTGAATCCCCAGAGTTTTCAAAAAACTTAAAATTACCTTAAACCTCATATTGTGCAATTCTCTAAAATATAGCCTAAAATGACTGGAAATAATATTAAATTAAATACAGAGTGTTTTAGGCTTCAAACAATATTTTACCAACTTGAAGGATTATTAGATAATGCAGAAAGTCATTGACAGCAGGTATACACTTTGTTCTGGAGAAGGAAATGGCACCCACTCCAGTACTCTTGCCTGGAAAATTCCATGGATGGAGGAGCCTGGTAGGCTATAGTCCATGGGGTCAAAGAGTCAGACATGACTGAGTGACTTCACTTTCACTTTTCACTTTCATACACTTTCTTTTTATAACAATAGCTATCATTCTTGAGTATTTTTTTTTTATCAGTGAGGTCCTTTGCTCAGTGAATTTATACATTTAACTTATTTATCCTCATCCAAACCTACACATTGGTATTTCTGACTCCCATTTTGCAGAAGAGAAAATTCAGGCCAATGAGGTTCAGTAACTTTCATTCATTTCCAGAGGAATCTCCCCAGAAGGCTTTGGTGGAGGATTGTCTCCCAGAGGAAAAAAACAAATAATCAGAGGGATGCCTTTCCAATGCACCTCAGCCCACAGGTGAAATTGAACACACTTCTTGCTCTCCCTATTTGAAAAAGTGCGAGTTACCAGAGTAGAAATATTGAGCTATATGTTTGAAGCCATCGAGGGATTAGACAGAGCCAGACCTCAGCAATGCCTGCCTCTCAGGACTGCGTTAAGATGGAGCAAACCGTCCCTCTCTGCCTTTTATCTCCCTTTCTAGGTCAGTCCCTGCAGGGCTTCAGTCCTGTCAGTTACTCTTCTCTGCATCGCCTATCAATTATTTGCTGTCTTGCTCTGGGGTTGTGATATCTAAAAGAAGATACATATCAAGCTGTGAGGTTTTGCCCGAATTTCCCGGGTTCTTGCCTCAATTTTCTGCTTAATTTTTGCTTTAGAGACAAGTTATACAATGAGGGGTTTCCTTTTGCATCAGCGGTCAGGGCAGAAAGTTTGGAAAGCTTGGTAATTAACAAGGACTCATGAAATCCAGCCTCTGGCAGGAACTTAAACCGAATGAAATATCAGTTGAGAGACTATTTGGATGTTCTGTTGAGGCCTTGTCTAGGTTCAGGCTTTCAAAAATACATAGCTTAAAAACACTCACACATACACCTTCAGCTTCAAATTGGTTCGTGAGTTGTGCTGATCTGGGTCACACAGGCCAGGAAAAAATATTTGGGTGATAAAATAATTTGATTCACTCCAGTTTTGAGGGTTAAAGTTAAGTGAAAGTTACCATGTCTACCTTTTTTTTTTTTTTTTTTTTAAGAGACAGGTGAGTAGAAAAGTACTTTCAGAACTTTCAGAAAAATACTTTCAGAAAATTGCATGGAAAACTGAATTCAGCTACCTGAGACAGCAATGATTAAACATCATGTTATATAAATGGCTACTGGTTACTTAATGCATTTAAATTAGAATAGTGCTATGAGTGTACTACCTAGACTTTTGTAGTGCTTGAGAAGACTCGAGAGCCTCTTGGACAGCAAAGCGATCAAACCAGTCAATCCTAAAGGAAATAAACCCTGAATATTCATTGGAAGGACTGATGCTGAAGCTCCAATACTTTGGCCACCCGATGAGAAGAGCCGACTCATTGGAAAAGGACCTGAGGTTGGGAAGGATTGAAGGCAGGAGGAGAGGAGGATGAGAGGATGAGATGGTTGGATGGAATCACTGACTCAATGGACATGAGTTTGAGCAAACTCTGGGAGAGGTGAAGGACAGGAAAGCCTGATACACTGCTTCCATGAGTCCCTGGGGTCACAAAGAGTAGGACACGACTGAGTGACTGAACAACAATGTAGACTTTATACCTGCTACTCAATGTGAAGACCAAGTGATGATCTCCTGTTTTAAGAGCGATGATTAGATTATATTCCCATTAGTAAATTCTTGCTGAAGTTATACAGACTGTGCTGTTTGCTATATGTTCACCACAATCCATTTCTTACCTACTTTGCAGACAGACAGCCTACATCTGCCAACCTCCCCTGTACTTAGCTGTGACCATATAACTGGGTTCTGACCAGTGAAATGTGGGTGGTACCGAGGTACACTACTTCTAGAGCTAGACTCTCTCCCCCTCAAACTGCTGTAATACTCTTCAGAGTCTCTCTGACATCCATCCTCTGACTATGTGATCCAAGAGAGGACTCTGAGACCATTCTTTTGAGGCCACATTGATGAAATGATGAAATGATTTGACATTGAACATTGTGTGTGAAAGAGAAACTTTTTTTGTGGTAAGATCCTGGAGCCTGTTATAGAAGCTAGTACTACTTACCCTAACTAATAAAGAAATGGTTTATGCAAACTAGATTAAAATAGTGTCCATTAGCAGCCCTGAGTAAGTAAAACTGCATTGCTTTTACAAATTAAATTGGATTTGAATTGGGATCTCAAAATCTATGCTTTTCCTATTGCTCTAGTATACAGTACCAAAATAACTAATTGAAAATTCAGTATATCAATCATTGTGTTATTTGTTATCATGTCCAGCAACTGGTTTGTCTAATATTTAAATGAAAATTAACAGGTATTTAAGCTCAATTAGTTGCTTACATGACAAACAGTTTACAAGTGAGCTCCTTGCTTATGTGAAGAAGATGAAGATTTTATATTTCTCATCTGTTTTCAACAGTAAAATTGGCATTTTAAAAATCCTTTAAAATGTCCAGCTTACCTGAAAGCATTTGAATAGTCAACTTAAAGTAACAACATCTAATTTATCTTGAGTATTTCAGTGATACTTTAACTCATTTAATTTATTTTTGTACTTAATCTTTTGTTTCCTAGAGAACTGTCCAAGTGAGTTTAAAATCTTTGGGGGGGGGGGGCGGAAATTGTAGTGAATGTGATATAAAACATTCAATTGCTTATTATAACATTCATTACTGGTCTAACTTGTGAAAAGCAAAGTAGTAACAGGACTAGTACTTTATGAACAAATGTGCTTTCAAATAATCTTAAGCTCTGATAGGAGAAAGAATTGGAATTTTAAAAATAAATCTCAGTAGGAGAACTCAGATGCCTTTTGGAACACAAATTGGAAGATACTTATTATTAAACAAGGGTAATTTGTTCTGGGTCTACACCACAAGATGACTTCAAATGCCTTTAAAGTAGGTCATTTGACTGCTCTAAAATGTTTGGCATATGGCAGCCTTCTTTAGCATGTCTGTATGACAGTTAGACTGCATCCTAGTAGCATCCTTGGGATTTCTGACCATATCAAAGCATCATCAAGGAGCTCTAATGAGACAGTTTGTTTAATTGAAATATTTTAAACTACCATGTAGTACAGCATGAAAAAAATATTATTTTTCATTAGTTGAACTATTTCTGCTAGCCCCAAACTAGAAGTCCTAATGTTGGAGCATGATATAATGCATTGTAAAACCTGTTAAACAGCAGGTCACAAAGAGGAATTTAAATGAAAGAATTCATCTAAAATATCAAGATTTTGGACTTCCCTCATGGCGTAGTGGATAAGAATCTGCCTGCCGCTGCAGTGGACGTTCGATCCGTGGTCCAGGAAGATTCCACATACCCTGGAGCAACTAAGCCCATGCACCACAAGCACAGAACACATGCTCTGGAGCCTGGGAGCTGCAGCAACTGGGAGCTCACACACCCTGAAGCCTGTGCTTCACAACAAAAGAAGCCACCATAATGAGGAGAAGCCACCACAATGAGACGCCTGCACACTGCAACTAGAGAGTAGCCCCAGCTCAGGGTAATTAGCAAACGGCCGAGAGTAGCAACCAAGACCCAGCACAGCCAATAAATAAATAAATTCAAATAAAATTTTTAAAAAATCAAGATTTTGCCTTAAACATTACTCTTAGGCATCAATATCTTTCTGCCAATTCTGCCAAGCCAGAGCAACTATCAGCCAGAAAAGACCCCACGTACTTTGTTGTTGTTCAGTCACTCAGTCTGACTGCCACCCCATGGACTACAGCACGCCAGGCTACCCTGTCCTTCACCATCTCTTGGAGTGCACTCAAATTTATGTTCATTGAGTCGGTGAGGCCATCCAACCATCTCATCTTCTGTCGTCCCCTTCTCCTCCTGCCTTCAATCTTTCCCAGCATCAGGGTCTTTTCCAGTGAGTTGGCTCTTCTCATTAGGTGGCCAAAGTATAGGAGCTTCAGCTACAGCATCAGTCCTTCCAATGAATATTCAGGGTTGATTTCCTTTACAACTGACTGGCTTGATCTCCTTGTAGTCCAAGGAACTCTCAAGAGTCTTCTCTAACTACCACAGTTGGAAAGCATCAGTTCTTCAGCACTCAGCCGAAGACCATCAGTTCTTCATGGTCCAACTCTCACATTCGTACATGACTACTGGAAAAACCATAGTTGTGACTAGATGGGCCTTTGTGGCATCACCGTTTAGTCACTCTCTTTGTCTTCATAGGCAACGCAGCTCTCGTGTCAACACACAGCCAGAGTGGGTTGCTTCCGACACAGACCATTTATGAGTTTTCTTTGAGTATTTTTATTGTCAAAGACACACTTATTTTGACTTAAGGAGAGCCTGTCTATAGTCAAATGGGAAAATTCATATAGCAATTGTTGTGATTGTCTTCCCGTTGAAAGAACTGGCTGTCCAACAGCAGAATGTCAAAATGAAATCTCCCATTTGGTTAAAATAGGATCTATCTCAGCATGAAGCAGTTTTGTTTTTAAGAAGCACCAAAAAATATCCTGAGACTTGTGCCCCTCACTCAACTGATCTGTTTCATGAGCTAGATCAAGAGGGTCCCATGGAAATGGACAGACTGTGAAAGAAGCTGTATAACAGAGGGGACAGGAATGTCCTCTGTAGGCTAACCTAACATCACCTAAGGATACACTTTGCTTTAACACATTAGTCATAACTTAAGAAGAAAAAGAACAATACTCAGGTCTGCTGACCGAGAAGTGGATATGATTGACTTTTAAAATCTGATGCAGTGTTAACAATAGAAAAAGACTTTTTTTGCTTTTTTTTTAATGATAGCAGAGGTTTGAATTATCTGTTTTTGTTTTGTGCAAAGGAATAGTTATAATAAGAAAATTTTATTTCTTGTGGGTTTGTTATATGGAGGTGATTCGAAGATTTTTTTCATTTATTTTTCTCTAATTTTTGTGGGATGTTAATTTTTCTGGTCTGTTTTGCTTTATGGTTAAATGTATAAGGTGCTGGGCTTCCCAGAAGGTGTTAGTGGTAAAGAACCCACCTGCCAATGCAGGAGACGTAAGAGACATGGGTCCTATTCCTGGGTTGGGAAGTTCCCTGGAGGAGTTTATGGGCACCCACACCAGTATTCTTGCCTGGAGAATCCCATGGACAGAGGAGCCTGGCGGGCTACAGTCCATAGGGATCGCAGAGTCGGACACTATTGAAGCAACTTAGCTTGCATGCATGCACGCCTTTCAGGTGTTATTCCACTAATCATTATCCCAATAATCAAGTTCAGAAATTTCTTTAGGTTCATACAGTAAGCATCTATGAACAAGGAGAACTGGACCCAGAAATCTTTGTTTCATGAGTGTTCTTATATTTCCGACATTTTGTGTATAATACTTTTATGATTTTGAGGGTCCTTTTTAGGCACCCTGGAGAAACTCCTCTCACAGAAAAAATATTAATGTATTAATAGATTATGTCAGTTATTTTTTCTCACATTTTATAAACTAGAAAGTTGAATCTTCCAGCTTGTAAAAAAAAAAAAGAAAAATCTCAAATGTTTTGATCATTAAGTCCCTTGAGTCCTGTGCTTGGTTGGAGTTTTATTTTCCCATCCCTGATCCAATCTGAAGTTCTTTGTCTGCAATTCAATCTCTGTGGCTTTAATCATTTTGGATTGTACCGATGGCTTCTCAGTAATAAAAGAAATGGGGAGTCAGTCTTGGAATGGGACAAGTCTCTGCAACTGGAGTAAGACGTTACATATGAGTTGTCTACCCATAAAAGGGCTCACTGTCAGATTAAATTAATGAGCTGCATGTTTTAATCATTAAGGTAATAGCCACACAGGGATTCATTGCCTCTGTTTTAATCATTTCTATGTTTCTACCCGCTAGATCATCAAATGCTTTCTTTTGAGGTCTTCCCATTTCATTGCAGAGAATGGCTTCTATGTGGGGCAGAAATACACGCCTCGGAGTCCCAAGGAACACTAAATAACTTTGTCCATCAGGGTTCAGTGCAATTAAGAGCCATGTCTTTGTCCTTCAGTGCAGGAATTTGGAGGGACAAGGCGGTAGCCACTATCAGCAAATGGAACCCGTGAGGGTCCCAGTTTGCAAAAAGTCGAAGTAGCAAAGGTGAATTGTAGGTTTCAGTAGCTGAGGTCAAAATGGATTATGATGTTATGGCCCATGGGCAGAACTTAGACCAGGTGAGCTGAAAGAGATAACTGCCAGCTAAGCCAGTATTGGGGGGCTCTGAATGTTTTGCCTTAGCCTGAAAGTGCTCTGTGCAGGCTTTCAACTTGCAGGTCGGTGTAAACTTGCGGATCGGTGTCTGCTTGGCAAAGTTGGCAAAGTTGGTGTCTGCTTGGCAAGAGACTTGCTGTTCACAGGAGCGTCCACAGTGAGCAGATCAGGACACGTCCCCTCGACTAGATAGATTTTATCAAGCATATTTCAGGATACTACATACACATACAAATGGCATTTTCGCACCATTTGTATTCTCCTCAGATATTTAGGTTACAGCCAAGTCATATCTAGAACACAGGTTCAAAAAAGAGAAGAAAATCCAATATATTAATTATTTTGTTTGGGTGATGACAACACATGGCTTGACAGATTTTTCACTTAGTTTGTTAAGTCAAAACAATCATCATGTTGAAGTTTGACAGAAAACAACAAAATTCTGTAAAGCAATTATCCTTCGATTAAAAAATAAATTAAAAACCAATAAGTTTCTGAGCTCTGTGGGATTACTGCACTGTCCAATGTGTTACCACAGCAACTGTTTATAGCTTGAATATACTAGATGTGTTATAGTGGATTACACCATTCAAGTGTGAGTTTCTACAGGGCAGGGCTAGTACCATATCTGTCAGTGTCTTTAGGCCTTTGGACATAGTTGACACTCCATAAAAGATTATAGAACAGAATTGAATTTTCTGTTGTTATTTAGTCTCTAAGTCATGGCCAACTCTTTTACAACCCGGTGGACTGTAGTCCGCCAGGTTCCTCTGTCCAGGGGATTTCCCAGCCAAAAATACTGGAGTGGGTTGCCCATTTCCTTCTGCAGGGGATCTTCCCAACCCAGGGATAGATCCTGCATCTCCTACCTTTGTAGGCAGATTCTTTACCACTGAGCCACCAGGGAACTGCCAGAATTGAGTAATTTAGAACCAGAAAGTTTCTTCTTTCCTTTCTGGAAACTGGGTGAGCCCAAGGGCCATGGGGGGAGGATTTGGAAATATAAAATCATAGGTTAGACAGGGCCTCAAAGATCATGTAGTTCAACACACTTATTTTACAGATGAGGCAAGTGAGGTCCAGAGAGGTCAGTGATTTGATCAAGTTCACTTAGTTAGTGGCAGAGCCGGAATAGAGATGAGTTCACATTCACCAGAACCTGCTATGAGAATGTGCTAGATGTGCGTGGTCCGGTATTGTAGTGTGTTAGCCAAGGTTCTCCAGAGAAACAGAACCTATACTGTCAATTCCTTTATTAATTATGAAATTATGAGGCATTGGCTCACACCATGATGGAGATTAAGAAGTGCTACTATCTGCCATCTGCAAGCTGGAGACCCAGGAAAGCTGGTGGCATCATTCGGTCCAAGTACAAAGGCCTGAAAAATGGGGGAAGCAATGGTATAAATCCCATTCCCAAGGCAAGAAAAGATATTAGATATCCCAGCTCAGCAGTAAGGCAGGAGAATAGAGGTGGATTTCTTCTTCTGCCTTTTTGTTCTATCCAAGCCCTCAACAGGTGGGAGGATGTCCACCCACCTTGGAGAGAGCAATCTGCTTTAGGGTGTGCATTGATTCAAATGCTAATCTCATCCAGAATCACTCCCATAAGCACACCCAGAAATGATAGTATTGGTGTTGGAGAAGACTCTTGAGAGTCCCTTGGACTGTAAGGAGATCCAACCAGTCCATCCTAAAGGACATCAGTCCTGGGTGTTCATTGGAAGGACTGATGCTGAAGCTGAAACTCCAATACTTTGGCCACCTCATTCGAAGAGTTGACTCATTGGAAAAGACCCTGATGCTGGGAGGGATTGGTGGCAGGAGAAGGGGACGACAGAGGATAGATGGCTGGATGGCATCACCGACTTGATGGACACGAGTTTGAGTAAACTCCGGGAGTTTGTGATGGACAGGGAGGCCTGGCGTGCTGTGATTGATGGGGTCACAAAGAGTCGGACACGACTGAGCGACTGAACTGAACTGAACTGAATCTGGGTAACCCACTGGCCGGTCAAGTTGACATAAAGTCATCCATCACTGTTTAGCTGCTAGCATCACCTGGACAGTGAGAGCTGGAAATGTGGCGAGAGAGATGGAGGTACTGACTTTCAGAGTTTACTTATTTTTTCTAAACTTTAATTTAAACACAAACTGTGTTAAATATTCTTTCATTAAAGACAACTTTATTGCTTTGGTAGAACCACATTTCTCAACCATCACTGAAAATTTAGTGTCTGGAATTGAGACATGCTATTGGTATAAGATAAACACTGGATTTTGAAGACCTCATAGTGAAAAAAAGAGTGTAAAATAATTTTATATGTTGATTGCATGTTGAAATGGCAATATTTCAACTGGGTAATATTGGGTTAAATAAAATATAAAATTAAAATGACCCTCATTCATTTCTTTTCACTGTCTTTACCATGGCTACTGAAAAATTTTAAATGGTACATGCAGCTTGCATTATATTTCTATTGAATAGCTTTTGCTAGACACTCAACATACATTATTTTATTTAATCCTTACGACAGCTATCTCCATGTTACTCTTAACTCCAGTAGGTAGATGAGAAAACTAAGAGTGAGAGGAGTTAAAGAATTTGCAGAAAGTCAAACCACAAGGAAATGGCAGACTCAAGACGATGCCTGATATGGCTGACGTATGCTCTTTCTAGGGGTTGTTCTGGACCCAGCTTTCCGATACTGCTTCAGCAGTACTTCAGATATTCAAAACCGAACTGTAGATCCTAACATAGAGATTCATCATTCTGCTATTTATTTTCACTAACCACTTCATAGGAAAAAAATAGGCGAGCTCTCTTGGTTGACCACTGAAAAATTTTCAGTGACTGACCTTCAAGTTCTTGGGTTCTGCTTCACAGCAGAACCTTCTAAAACTGTGAAAATTAAACACACATAATTAATTCCTTTTAGGGAGTTTTCTTATAGTTTTGCTTGCTTTTGTTTTAATACTTAAAAAATAAGTTCCTAACTCAACAGTTGTGCTTCTGATTAAAATCATATGTGAAAATTGACATATCTTTTCTTACTGATTCATCCCTTTTTCAATGAGAAGTGGGTCATACGTCTGGAAAGGAAGTAACCTTATTTTAGAACTAACATTACCTGGAAAAAATTAAGATTAATTAAAATTAAATAGCTTTATTTAATTTAAAAATTAAATTTAAAAATTGAATTTAAAAATAAATGCTGTATTTTAATATTTGTTTGTCATTGTTTCCAGTATAAGTCTGATTTTTGCCTAAGCAGATAAAACAAAAGGATAATACACTAGCTCCGTGTAGAGCACACTTTCTCCACAGGTAAAGATGATTCTTTTCTTACTGCTATTTGAGACTTGTTAATTCTATCACAGTTTTGCTCAGAGTTGGTCAAAGATGCCCAAAGATGTGTCAAAAAAGTTCAGATTCATGACACAACTTTTGATGAAAGAGTAGTCTGATTTTCCCAAAGACTGTAGATTCACCCAGAATTTGTAGTTGTTGAGTCGCTAAATCGTGTCCAACTCTTTTGCGACCCCATCTGTCTTTTGCGACCCCATGGGGTGTAGCCAGGCTTCTCTGTCCATGGGATTTCCCAGACAAGAATTCTGGAGTAGGTTGCCATTTCCTTCTCCAGGAGTCTTCCCAAACCGGGGATCGAAACCGTGTCTCCTGCACTGCAGGTGGATTCTGTACCACTGAGCCACCAGGGAAGTCCTGAATTTGTAGAAAGACCTGCAAATGCCCTCCTCACAGTTCTCCCCTCTAGGAAAGAAATTGGTCTAATTTCACTGCAGTTGAATTTACCGTCAATAGAGGGCGCCAAAGGATGGAAAAGTAATTATTGATGAACTTGGTTTATTTCTCCAAGTCAATTAGTTATTAAAAATTAATTAGTTAATTTTAAAAACCTTTGAAAAATCATCTTTTCATCTTTAAAAAGGAGGAATCAGCAGCGCTTTTGATATGTGTAATCTCATGTTTCCCGATCCAGCCATGGCCAAGCTGACCAGCGCATCCTGACGCCCGGCTTTGGTATCCGGGTAGTGTCCAAAGTGCAGAGATAACTCCTACTTGCTGGCTCTTTTACCAGAGGACATGGTCAACGTTTCCCCAGCTGGACCCTGTCCAGTACCTTCGCTTGCACTAGTCCTTTAATTATTAGCAAATTAAGATCCTTCATAGAGAAGTAAATTGATTCGCCAAATATTTCAGTTGCTGCCACAGGCAGAACTGTGTGGCACTTCGTTAATTTCTGCGGAAACCAGGCACTAAAACAGACCTGCCTGCATGCAGCCTACAGTCCAGTGGGCAACAGTGACATTAACCAGACAATCCACAGACTTGCAGTAAAAACTTATGTTGACAAAGTGGTGTTCTAGTGGGGATCTGAAGACTTGAGTAAGAGTTAAGTAGGTGAAGTTGGGAGGGTTGAGGCAGAAGATTCCAGGCAGGGAAAACAGCTGGGTCCGTGTATATTGAGCCAGGAAGGAACACAGACACTCCAGGAATTGAAAGTCAGAGTGGCTGGAGCCCAGGAGATAAGAGGGGAGTGGCTGAGGCTGGACAGGGAGGCAGAGACCATTGATGGAAATACTGGTGGCAGCACTGTGCGAGGATTTTGTTGTATGTGCAACGCAAAGCCCTTGATAAGTGGATGTTAGGATTAGGCTTATGTATTTAAAAAGATTACCCTAGCTGTTTTGTGGAAAACGGATTAGAAGAGGGCAAGATAACAAGGAGGCTATTGCAGCAGTTCAGATGGCAGATTTTGATGACTTGGACCAAGGTTGTTGTTGTTACTATGAATAAGTTGTGTCCAACTCTTTTGCAACCCCATGGACTGTAGCCCATCAGATTCCTCTGTCTGTGGAATTCTCCAGGCAAGAACACTGGAGTGGGTTGCTGTTTCCTTCTTCAGGGGATCTTCCTGACACAGGGATCGAACCCATGTCTCCTGCATTAGCAGGCACATTCTTTACCACTGAGCCACGTGGAAAGCCCTGGGCCAAGATGATGTGTGCTGTCTCTTCAGTTGTATCTGACTCTTTGCAACCCTATGGACTATAGGCCACCAGGCTCCTCTGTTCAAGGGATTCTCCAAGCAAGAATACTGGTTGCCTGCCCTTCTCCAGAGGATCTTCCTGACCCAGGGATTGAACCCACATCTCTTATGTCCCCTGTATTGGCAGACAGGTATTTACCACTAGCGTCACCTGGGAAGCCCATCATGGACCAAGGTACTGATGTTGAAAATGGAGAGATGTGAGCAGGGAAGATCAAATTGGCTGGACCTAGTTGTGGATGGAGCACGGTGGTGAGGGAGAGGATATTGTTAAGGATAACTTCTCGGTTTCACAGGTTAGGTTTTACAAACTTAGAAAGCTCAGCTGGCAGAGTTTAGGAAGTATTATCATTACTGATGTGACGTGGAAATCAAAACTTCCAATACTGGGCAAACTCAGTCCAGGCTGTTGGTCTTCGCATCACATGTTAAAGCCTCTCTGTTATGAAATGAACATTTCAAGAAGAGATGGGCATGACCAATAACATTGTAATGTGATATTGCCATACATAGCCAATAGCAATATGTGCATATGTGCATGCATAGAAAAAGTTCTGGAAGAATATAAGCATGTTGCTACTGTGGTTAATTTTGGAGGGGTGAGATGAGAGGGAGCATCATTTTCAAGTCTAGATGTTATTATGTTGTCTGAAAAATTTTAAAGTAAGCCTTAATTGGTTTTATAATTAGTAGAATCCATGAAATTCACCATCGTTACCAATAAAAAGCTTTTTTTGGCTGAGAAATTGAAAGCCTTTTGTGGAGCCCCAATAATCTCCTACCTCCATTAGACCTCTCTCCTAGAATCTAGAGAGCCTTTCCATCTGGGGACCTTCTAGCCCCAGAGAGCATATAGATTCCTCTCGCTGCAGTTCATTAGAGATGCTCAGAAAATCAACGTGAAGACTAGCTATAGAAGCCCTCTCAGCACCGTTTGATCTTTTCAGTAGCAAATGTGCCATTTGTAACACAATTGGTCCAGTTCTTATGTGAGGCTAACATAGAGCCACTCCAATATGCTTTTGAGACTCCCTGAACTACGACTACCTACCAGTCTTTCTCCCAATTGGTGTATCCATTCTGCCATATCCCTGAGGACATCATTTCCACTTGCTTGGTAAATAATTAGGCTGCTGCTGTTGGCTATAGAAAGGATTATAAATATTTTAGTACTGCAAGTGATTGAAACCCATCTCTATTTGACTTCATCTATGCCTGCAATGCTTTGGGTAAAAACTTATCTCTTAACATGAGACACCCTTGGGCAGATAACTGTTCTAGGTGTGACAAGAGTAAGGCATTGTTTAGACTGCTTTGGTCAGTGGGCACTCAGAAACAGCCTCTAGTAAGCCAAAGGTTTTGAACCTTTCCAATTTTGGCTCACACCAGTTGATTTTTCTTACAATGAGAGAAATAAATAACCCCATTTCCTAAGAACATTTTTATGCTAATAGGATTTTTAAAAAATTAACTTTAGACAGGTTAATGCCTAATATATATAAAGTACTCATATAACTCAACGGCCAAAAAAAATTGACTAAAAAATAAGTAGAGTATCTGAACTTCCTTGTGGTACAGTGGATAAGAATCCACCTGCCAATGCAGGGGACGTGGGTTCGATCCCTGGTCCTGGGGTGCTCTTTCCAGAGCCCTGCAGGGTATCTGTTCTCAGCAAGTCCAGTGTGACTTCTGATGAAAATGGTAACACATGCCTATTGATTCACAAAGTGAAACAGTACAGTGGTGTATAAAGCAGACGCTGCCATGCTCTCCTCCTCCGGAGATGACTACTGTTTTCCTTACATGCTATAAATGGGCTCATGCTATACTTCGTATCTGAACAGCATGCTGACTTTATTAACTAGCGCATCATGCTAGTTTTCCATGCCCATTCCTAAAGATCTCATCTTTTTAAAGATGGACAAAAATTTATTCCACCAATTCTCTATTGATGGCCACCCGGATTATTTACAAATATTTTCTGTGAAACACTGGCAATGAAGATTCATATGTCTCTTTGCACATCTGTTTGATTATTTCCTCAGGATAGAATTCCTAGAAGTTGAATTGCTGGGTCCAAAGGTAAACATGTTTAAAATCATGATACATATTGCCCAATTATACACTCACCAAAAATAAAATGAGAATACACATTCTTGCATCCAGATCAAGAGAAAGAATATCAGTCTTTCATCTTTGCCAATTTGTTATGCTAAAAAGTGTTAATTTCACTTCTTTATTAAAGTATTAATGAAGTTGAGTTTTTATTTCAGTGCTGGTTACCTGGATGCATTTAGTTTATGAGCAGAGTTTTTGTGTATGCGCACTTCTGGGGGTTAAGTATTATATCTTGGCTTTTTTTGTGGGGTGGATTTCTTGTGTCTCTATCAGGCTTCAAGTAGCCGAAAATTAAATATGTGTTTAGCTAAATACATTAAATTAAATATGTGTATATTCTCTTATACAACAAGAATTCTATAGCCAGCATGGTGTTGTTATTAGTTGTTAAGTCGACTCTTTTGTGATTCCACGGACTGTAGCCTGCCAGGCTCCTCTGGCCATGGAATTTCCCAGGCGAGAATACTGGAGTGGGTTGCCGTTTCCTTCTCCACACCAGCGTGGTACAGTTTGACTAATTCAGTCCCGCCGTGCATCTCAGTCACCCCCAGAGCTCTGGCTTAGTTCCCCTCATGAATGTAAGATGGCTGCAGCAACTCCAGGCCTCACAAGCAGGTACCACAATATCCCGTGGGAGCAGAGAGACTGTTTCATCCTATCTGTGTTTATTGTAGGGTAAGCGAGCTAGAGAAGGCAAGGTTTGGAAAAAGAACAAGACCAGCACTTTACAGGAACAGATCACCTTTAATGAGGTGAGAAGGGGCAGCAGTCAGATTAGTGAGCTGCTGCAGTAACCCAAGAAAAGGGTAAGTACATACAGGCATGTAGGTGGAAACCTACCGCCTTAAGGGGGCCTGTTCTTCTCCAAGGTTGTTCGGAGGAGTTATCTCTAAGACAGCTGGGGCAAGGAATTCTGGAGATGGGCCAGAGGCTGGACAGGCTGGGAGCTGGGCATAATCAACCTTAATGTCCATTTTTTTTTCTTCCGGTGAGAGAGCTTTGTTTTGCATAGAATGGTGGGGATTACCTGGAGGGGAGTTTTAACTCCAGGCTATTTTGAGCCCTGTAACTTTCCTTCATTTATCACTGAAGAAAATCTTTCTTACAGACTTCCCTCCTCCCCAAAGACTTGCTCTCACGTCTAATTGGTACTTCCCCACCCCTGTCAATGGCAAGAGGAGCCAGGACACCTCGACTGGTCTAAAGGGATAGAGGCTGCTGGGAGTGAGGCCCAGCCCCCTGCAGTTTGCTTAGGTGAGATTGGGTGTGCTTAGGAGAACAGTGGGAGACTAGAGGTAGGGCAAGCCTGGGACAGAGCTGGGTTGCCAGTTAGGAAAGAGTTGAGTTATTTCACAATAACCTCAGGAATTAGGTACTATTATCCCTATTTGAGGGCTTCCCTGGTGGCTCAGCTGGTAAAGAATCCGCCTGCAATGTGGGAGACCTGGGTTTGATCCCTGGGTTGGGAAGATTCCCTGGAGAAGGGAATGGCTACCTTCTCCAGTATTCTGGCCTGGAGAATTCCATGGACTGTATAGTCCATGGGGTCACAAAGAGTCTGACACAACTGAGCGACTTTCACATCACATCCCTATTTTAAAGGTTTCCTCACCTTTAAAATAGGGAAATAGTACCAAGAGAGAAATACCTTGCCCTGAGTCAAAGGGCCAGTGAATAGAGGAGACAGGAGTGGAGCCCAGGCAGTGAGACTTCGGAGCCTGTGGTCCTAACCACTCAGCCTGCTGCTCATAAAACCCACAGGTAAGGAGTTAGAAGATAGTACTGTAAACACGTGCTGGAGTGGAAGCAGCTGGAAAAGAGGGGGAATAGCTACGATTGTGTCTGTATCTGACATTGCCGAGTGCTTCCTGTCTAATAGGAACTGTGTTCCGTGCTGGTTATACGTGATCTCACTGAGTTCTCACAACTCTGGAAGACAGGCATTCTGTTCCACAAGTAAGGAAACTGGGGCTTCAGGATGGTGAATCACTTGCCAAATTTCAATTGCATTTGAATCTGGGTCTTTAAGACTCCAAAACCTGTGGAATTAGTTAATTTCACTATATTACTATTAAAGTATTTTCCAAACAAACAAACAAACAAAAAAACAGGGAATTCAGTGGGAAAAAAGGCACTATAGGATATAAAGGTGTACATATCCTTTTTTAAAAAAATTTTTTTAACTGAAGAATAATTGCTTCACAGAATTTTGTGGTTTTCTGTCATACATCAATAAGAATCAGCCATAGGTACACCCATGTCCCTCCCCCATCTCTCTCCCCATCCCACCCTTCAGCCTGTATATATACTTTTTAAAATTAAAAAACAAAACCTTAAAGAAAATCCAATTTTAAGTGTGCTTTTGCACCTTGGCTGGTCTGAATCAGTCTTCACATAGTCTGATTGGTCATGGTCTGATACTTGTGAATACCTCGATTTATTTTTTTTCCTCAAAGAAAACTAAATTCAGAATACAGACACTTTTTCCAAACTTTTTTTTCCTTGAAAAATGTCATGTATATTAACATTTAATTATATATTTACAGACCTTCAGTGATACTTTGTGTATATAACAGGCACCTTGTATTTACCATTTTTTTTTAGATGCAATGCAAATTAGTTTTAATTTGTATGACTAACCAGCCAAACCGCTGCTGGCTGTCCTCACAAGTCAGGAGTTCTACACCCCCAGTCCACTCTACCCCCTCTCAAGGACTCTGCCTTGCAGAGTTAGGGAACAACTGTGACCCAGAGGATTTTTTTCCTTTTCTTAATTTCCAGGGAGAGCCTCTCAAGCCCTGGTCCAGATGTTAATGTGGCACATACGGTGCAGAGTCTTGACTTAAATCTTCTTTTCTTTAGTAGAACGTCTGGGTGGAGCAAAGGAAATTGTTAAGAAGTATTATGGTTTCTTTCCCTTCTGAGTTGAGTCGGATCCAGCCAACACCCTCAGTGACCTAAGTCACTGCCATCTGTCAGCTGTGGGTGGCCCATGCCCAGCAGTCTCCTCGGCTCCCAGCAGACAGGTAACTCACATCCGAAAAACCAGCACATCACATCTGGAACTGATCGGCAGAGTCGAAAGAGAATCCAAAAATGGAATCAGTCACAGAGATAGAACGCCCTGCTTTTTCTTGGAGCTGGTATCTGTTGGGTTCTGGCTTGTGGCATATGGGTAGAGCAACTCAGGAAAGTTTTCCAATGATATAGGCCAACTGAACATACTTTTCTGAAGCACAACCTCTGACCAAAAATGGAAAGGAATTAAAAAAAAAAAGCCCCAAACCAAACACACCCAAACCAAGTCCCATCTCTGGTGTGCCACATAAAATAAAATTGCCTGTTGTGAAGATATTTGAATTTAAATTGTTGCCGGTTCTGAGGAAAGTGTAGGGGTAACTGCTTGAGAGATAACCAGAATTGTAACAAAGTCGTCAGGACTAACGCTAAAATTAGTATACACAGGTGGTACAACTTCTTGCTTCCTCTTCCTTAGATATATAGAGATTACCAAGGGAATAAGAATGACAGGATGGGGGAAAAAAAATAGAAAACATTTAAGGAAATCACTGTATAAATAGAATATAGTATAGGTTTACATCAGAATGTTAAAAATAAAAGCATATCTCTTTAAATATTATTTTACTTTGCAAAATATTGCATAAGTATCTCAAGTCTAATTCCTAACTGTGTTAGGATTTACAGAATATTGTCCCTCTTAAGTGTTTTAGCTAGCAATATACAGTACATTTCAAATATAAACCATGGCTGCTTTCATAAGAATATTATAGAAATAAAGAAACTGGATGGGTGAATGAAATGGGGAAACTGTATTTGAAAAATACTCTGATGTATTCCTGGAGGAGCTGAACAGGCTGCCATTGTTAAAGGAGTATTTGTCCTGCAGTCAGTTGGGGGCTTGGGCTTCCCAAGTGGTGCTAATGGTAAAGAGCCAGTCTGTCAATGCAGGAGACGTGGGTTCAATCCCTGGGTCAGGAAGATCCTCTGGAGAAGGAAATGGCACCCACTCCAGCATTCTTGCCTGGGGAATCCCATGAACAGAGGAGCCTGGTGGGCTATGGTGACTGAAGTGACTTAGCACACGTGTACGCAGCCGGGGACTTACAAGTATGCATTTCTCTCAGAAGCTTGGAGCGTAGAGTGCAGGGAGCCTGGGACTGGGGGGAAATTCATGAACTCTGGCATTAGCAGCCCTTCAGTCCAGGGCTCTGCTGCTTACCATGTAACTTTAGTCAAGTCACTTAAACTTACTGAGTTTTAGTTTCCTCTTCTATGAAATGAGAGCTGTTAACACCCCTTGGCAATCGATTGTGAGGTATAATAAGATAATGATATTAAAGCCCATGGGACCTGGCAGATGCTCTGCCAATGTTTTTCATCTTCCCTCCTTTCTCTGTTGGTGTAGGGGTCAGTGTTATTCATGGGTTTCTCAGAGACAACCGTGGTGTTGATGAATGAAATCTCATCTGTTTTGCCTTGTACTCCTTTTCCTCTATTTTCTCACTTTCTCTTTTTTCTTCTGATGATAGTGTGATTACTACATAGTCCTCATGGAAGAGCTGATTCATTTTCAATGTTCCTTTTTCCTAGCCTAATAGTAATGCCTAAAGTATACACACCTTTAGTAAAAGAAAAAATTTTCATAATCATTAGAAGAAATTCATAAGCCACAGGGCTTGATTTTTCCTTCTCCATTTGAGTATGAAAGAGAAAAGAACAGTAAGGAAGCTTGCCTTGAGGTTATTTAAAGTCCTTTAGGAATTGTGCTTCTCTGTCTCCAAGCCTGGGCTTCCCAATTGTTGCTAGTGGTAAAGAACCCATCTGCAAATGCAGGAGACATGAGACACAGGTTCGATCCCTGGGTCGGGAAGATTCCCTGGAGGGCATGGCAACCCACTCCAGTATTCTTGCCTGGAGAATCCCATGGACAGAGGAGCCTGGTGGGCTACAGTCTCCAGGGTCACAAGGAGTTGTACACGGCTGAAGGGACTTAGCATGCACGCACATCTCTAATCCTAGGTCCGGGTCTATCTCTGAATGATTGCAAGTCATTCTAATTCTGCCTCCAAACTACCCGTTGTGTATATCTGCATTGGGACAACTCCGTTCCTTCCATATTGCTTTAACATTGTGCCATCACAGACTCCTGAGTGTGTACAAGTCCTTCTTAGCAAGGATGAGTCTATTGTTTTATACCTTTCATAGGGCCAGCTACACATCTGGGCATGCAGGAAGTATTTGATAAGTTCTGAATGAGCCAGTGAGTGAATATTTTTGAAACCTATGCTTTCTTTTCATCAGTACCTCCCATCCCCCAAATGTGGATACTGTCTAACTTGGTCCTGCCCTATAGACAAAGAACAGTTTTCTGCATATCCCACCAGGTAAAACTTTGTTGATACTATTCAACATAGTGTTGGAAGTTTTGGCCACAGCAATCAGAGCAGAAAAAGAAGTAAAAGGAATCCAGATAGGAAAAGAAGAAGTGAAACTCTCACTGTTTGCAGATGACATGATCCTCTACATAGAAAACCCTAAAGACTCTTCCAGAAAATTACTAGAGCTAATCAATGAATATAGTAAAGTTGCAGGATATAAAATTAACACACAGAAATCCCTTGCATTCCTATATACTAACAATGAAAAAACAGAAAGAGAAATTAAGGAAACAATATCATTCACCATTGCAACAAAAAGAATAAAATACTTAGGAGTATATCTACCTAAAGAAACAAAAGACCTATACATAGAAAACTATAAAACACTGATGAAAGAAATCAAAGAGGACACAAACAGATGGAGAAACATACTGTGTTCATGGATTGGAAGAATCAATATTGTCAAAATGGCTATTCTACCCAAAGCAATTTATAGATTCAATGCAATCCCTATCAAGCTACCAACGGTATTTTTCACAGAACTAGACCAAAGAATTTCACAATTTGTATGGAAATACAAAAAACCTCAAATAGCCAAAGCAATCTTGAGAAAGAAGAATGGAACTGGAGGAATCAACCTGCCTGACTTCAGACTGTACTACAAAGCCACAGTCATCAAGACAGTATGGTACTGGCACAAAAACAGAAATATAGACCAATGGAACAGAATAGAAAGCCCAGAGATAAATCCACGAACCTATGGACACCTTATCTTTGACAAAGGAGGCAAGGATATACAATGGACAAAAGACAACCTCTTTAACAAGTGGTGCTGGGAAAACTGGTCAACCACTTGTAAAAGAATGAAACTAGAACACTTTCTAACACCATACACAAAAATAAACTCAAAATGGATTAAAGATCTAAATGTAAGACCAGAAACTATAAAACTCCTAGAGAAGAACATAGGCAAAACACTCTCCGACATAAATCACAGCAGGATCCTCTATGACCCACATCCCAGAATATTGGAAATAAAAGCAAAAGTAAACAAATGGGACCTAATGAAACTTAAAAGCTTTTGCACTACAAAGGAAACTATAAGCAAGGTGAAAAGACAGCCCTCAGATTGGGAGAAAATAATAGCAAATGAAGAAACAGATAAAGGATTAATCTCAAAAATATACAAGCAACTCCTGAAGCTCAATCCCAGAAAAATAAATGACCCAATCAAAAAATGGGCCAAAGAACTAAACAGACATTTCTCCAAAGAAGACATACAGATGGCTAACAAACACATGAAAAGGTGCTCAACATCACTCATTATTAGAGAAATGCAAATCAAAACCACAATGAGGTACCATTACACGCCAGTCAGGATGGCTGCTATCCAAAAGTCTACAAGCAATAAATGCTGGAGAGGGTGTGGAGAAAAGGGAATCCTCTTACACTGTTGGTGGGAATGCAAACTAGTACAGCCACTATGGAAAACAGTGTGGAGATTTCTTAAAAAACTGGAAATAGATCTGCCATATGACCCAGCAATCCCACTTCTGGGCATACACACTGAGGAAACCAGATCTGAAAGAGACACGTGCACCCCAATGTTCATCGCAGCACTGTTTATAATAGCCAGGACATGGAAGCAACCTAGATGCCCATCAGCAGATGAATGGATAAGGAAGCTGTGGTACATATACACCATGGAATATTACTCAGCCGTTAAAAAGAATTCATTTGAATCAGTCCTAATGAGATGGATGAAACTGGAGCCCATTATACAGAGTGAAGTAAGCCAGAAAGATAAAGAACATTACAGCATACTAACACATATATATGGAATCTAGAAAGATGGTAACAATAACCCTATATGCAAAACAGAAAAAGAGACACAGAAATACAGAACAGACTTTTGAACTCTGTGGGAGAAGGTGAGGGTGGGATGTTTCAAAAGAACAGCATGTATACTATCTATGGTGAAACAGATCACCAGCCCAGGTGGGATGCATGAGACAAGTGCTCGGGCCTGGTACACTGGGAAGACCCAGAGGAATCGGGTGGAGAGGGAGGTGGGAGCGGGGATTGGGATGGGGAATATGTGTAAATCTATGGCTGATTCTTATCAATGTATGACAAAACCCACTGAAATGTTGTGAAGTAATTAGCCTCCAACTAATAAAAAAAAATAAAAAAAATTAAAAAAAAAACTTTGTTGAGCATCACATTTCCTAACCACCCTGGCCCCCCAAGCGTTAATAATACATTTAAAAAATATATTATAGAACATGCTGTCTCCTGTCCAAGGTTTTGATATTTTACCCCAGGTCCCCAAGGATATCTGCATCATTTTGTACCAGAGGCTCCAGAAAGGCAGGGACATACTTATTCAGATATCTGCCATGCATAAGATATGCTAGTTCCTACATAAGTGCTTTTTCTTTTTCATTTTTAATCAAACCTGGGTTTTTTGTTTTTGTTTTAAACTTTTTATTTTAAATTGGAGTATAGCTGATCAACAGTGTTGTGATAGTTTCAGTTGGACAGCCAAGGGACTCAGTCATACATACATATGTATCCATTCTCCCCTAAACTGCCCCCCATCCAGGCTGCCACATAACATTGAGCTGAGTTCCCTGTGCTATACAGTAGGTCCTTGTTGGTTATCCATTTTACATATAGCAGTGTGTACATGTTGATCCCAAACTCCCTAACTATTCCTTTCCCCCATTTCTCCCCTAGGCAACCATAAGTTCATTCTCTAAGTCTGTGAGATTGCTTCTGTTTTGTAAATAAGTTCATCGTGCATGCTAAGTTGCTTGCTAAGTCCTGTCCAACTCTTTGTGACCCTATGGACTGTAGCTGGCCAGGCTCTTCTGTCCATGGGATTCTCAAGGCAAGAATACTAAAGTGGGTTGCCATGCCCTCTTCCAGGGGCTCTTCCCCATCCAGGAATCCAACCCGTGTCTCATATGTCTCCTGCATTGGAGGCGGGTTCTTTACCACTGAGCCATTTTTACTTGGGAAGTAAAAATGGCTCAAGTAAATTCAGTAAATTCAGTAAACAGGTGCTTTTGATAATGATACTAACAACAGCTTTCAAGAAGCTGTAGTGCTGTACCATCACCAATAGTATGTAGCAGTTCACAACTGGATTTAAATGCAGAACTCCCAAGAAGGTCCCAGTAGTCTAGTCTAAGATGGAATGCATGGTATTCTTCAACCTCTCTTCCTTAAAATCTGTCCAGCTTATGCCCTTTAATGTCCTTTTGAAGTAGAAAAAAATTATATCCTTCACTAAAACTTTCCCTGACTCGGGCATTTAATATTGCTAATTAAGACTGAAAGGCTGCAGTTTTAATTTTTTTTTTTTTTTTACATACTTTCAACCTGAACTATAAGATTCTAGGAACTGAGTGTCTGGCCTGTAGTTGCTGGAGGCCTGTCTATACTTCTTGTGCGCATGATTATAATATGAAAAACTAGGAAAGTGTAATTTTATAGCAACCAAACACATGGTTTTCCCTTTTCCTTTGGGATGAAAATTCCTTCCTGTCGAAACTAAGGTTATGCCCCTACTTGTGAAGCCCAAGGAGAGACACTTTGATGTGAAAGAGGATCCGGGTAGAGTAACGGATACAGAAACCAGTGTGGGAATAGGAGGAGCCTCCAGAAACAGGAAAAGGCATTGTCCCGAGGAGGGGTCATTTCATCCCCCTCCGTCGTCACTCAGCCTGTCTGGCTTATTTCCTCCCCCAGGTTGGTGTGGGTTGGAAGGCCAGCCCTTTGTTAATGAGGTCAAGAACAAGACTGCCCATTTTGTGAGGTGGTCAGGCAGGGCTGAACTTTCAGATTTTCAATTTTGTGAAAGGTGACCAAGAATGAAATTAATTTAGGCTTCATCTAAGCAGTGCCAGAGCAACTGGCTGGGAAGTGAAAATGCCATCAACTGGTGTGGCTCAACAACATCAAACAACTCGGTTGCATTGGTTTTCCAAGGAAATGCTTCCATTGGCCCACAGCTTAGGCATTAGGTAGGTGGAAGACTGAAAGCCTGAAGTCAAAAATTTACTAAAATAAAAAAGAACTTTAAGAGTTCCATATCACACGAATACCTGCTGCTCAGAAGTGCTGATGAAAAAAAAGCAGTGCTTATAGTTGGGAACTCTCATGAACTCATTTTCTAGGAAGGCATGGGCACGGTGCCTATGGATGGGCTCTGTCTTTCTCAGGGGCTTTCTCACCTCTCACACACACCAGGCTGGACCCTGCGGCTCCCTCTGGGAGCACTGCTGAGGGGGCCCCGGCAGAATGTGCAGTCAGACCTTCGTCATCTAAGGATAGTATGGGAAAGAGTGGCCAAGGCCAGGTCCACTGGGCACAGGCCCGAGCTCTCTGGCTACACTGGTTTCACTACGCTTAGCACTGGACATTTTGAGTGCTTTGGAATGCTTTGTATTAGTTTTCATACCAGTCCATTGCACAGGGCAACTTTAATAATAGATTTTCCATTTTAGAGATCAAGAGGCTTAAGGGACCTGCACATCATTACCCAGAAAGTGAGCGTTAGAGGCAGGATCAGACCTCACTGCCTGACACTCTAATGACTGCATTGTCTATAGAGAGCATTGGCCTCTGTGCTCAAAACCAGAGAATCAATTTTCACCTCCAGGACCCTGAAGGAACCTCCCTCCCTCCCCAGGCCCAGGGAAACTGCAGCAAACCATACCTCTCAGGATGTGAACTTGATATGAACTGCTAGAGGTAGTCTTCTGAGCTGAGTGAACTCTTTGTTCTAGGTCATACACAAAGTCCCATGAAGGCTTGAGATGAGTAGGATTTTTTTTTTTTCCTAATCTGGAATATTAGTACATAAAAATAAAACCAAAGTACCTTAGGGAAAACATAAAACTGAACAATAATCAAAGGCTGATCGTATAAGGTCATTCAATCTGATACGGCAAAATTATGAAACAGCCTCCATGAGCAAGACCCAGGATGGATAAAACTAGTCCTGACTCTCCAGGAGTTCAGCTTTCTGCAGCAGATAAACAGATACACAGGCAGACCTCAGAGATACTGCAGGTTCAGTGACCGACCACTGCAATAACGTGAATCTCTCTAGAAAGTGAGTCACACAAATGTATATAAAATTTATGTTTACACTATACTGTAATATATTAAGTATGCAATAGCGTATAGCTAAGAAAGCAATGTACATGTCTTAATTTAAAAATACTTAACTGCTAAAAAATGCCAGCCATTATCTGAGCCTTCACTGAGTCCTTATATGTTTGATGGTGGAGGGCCTTGCCTCAGTGTTGATGGCTGCTGCCTGATCAAGGTCGTGGTGGCTGACGGTTGGGCTGTGGCAATTTCTCAAGGTAGGATAACAATGAAGTTTGCCACATCGATTGATTCTTCTGTCCATGAACGATTTCTCTGTAGCAGGTAATGCCATCTGATAGCATTTTACCCATAGCAGAACTTCTTCAAAAAATTGGAGTCAGTCCTCTCAAATCCTGTCACTGCTTTATCTACTAAGTTTATGTAATATTCTAAATCCTTTGTTGTGATTTCAACAATCCTCACAGCATCTTCACCAAGAGTAGATTCCACTTTAAGAAACTACTTCCTTTGTGCATCTATAAGAAGCAACTCTTCATTCATTCACGTTTTAGCATGAGATTGTAGCGTTCAGTCACATCTTCAGGCTCCACTTATAAATCTAGTTCTCTTCCTGTTTCCACCATATCTGCAGTTCATTCTTTCACGGAAATCTTGTACCCCTCCAAGTCATCCATGAGGACTGGAATTAGTGTCTTCCAAACAGTTAATATTGATATTTTGACTTTTTCCCATGAATCACTAATGTTCTTAATGGCATTTAGATTGGTGAATCCTTTTTAGAAGGTTTTCAATTTACTTCACTCATGTCCATCAGAGGAATCACTGTCTCTGGCAGCTATAGATAGCTTAGGAAATGTATTTTTTATTTTATTTTATTTTTTTATTTATTCATTTATTTGGCTGCACCAGGTCTTAGTTGCAGCATGTGGGATCTAGTTCCCTGACCAGGGATCGAACCTGGGCCCCCTGCATTGGGAGCTCAGAGTCTTAACCACTGGGCCAGCAGGGAAGTCCCTGAAATGTATTTTTTTAAACAATGAGACTTGAAATTCAAAATTACTCCTTGATCTATGGGATACAGAATGGATGTTGTGTTAGCAGACATGAAAATAACATTAATCTACAACTTCATCAAAGCCCTTGGGTGACCAGGTACATTGTCACTGAAATATTTTGAAAGAAATATACTTTTTTTTCTGCATAGTGGATCTCTACAGTGGGTTTAAAATATTAAGCAAACCATGATATAAACAGATGTACTGTCATCCAGGCTTCATTCTTCCATTCATAGAGCACAGACAGAGTAGATTTAGCATCATTCTTAAGGCCCTATGATATTTGGAATGGCACATGAGCATTGGCTTCAACTTAAAGTCACCAGTTGCACTAACCTCTAACAAGAGGGTGAGCCTGCCTTTTGAAGCTTTGAAGCCAGGGACTGACTTTTCCTCTCTAGCTAAGAAAGTCCTAGATGACATCTTCTTTCAGCAGAAAATTGTTTTGTCTATGTTGAAAAATCTGTTTTGTGTAGTCACCTTCATTAATGATTGTAGCTAGATATTCTGGGTAACGTGCTGCAGCTTCTACACGGCACTTGCTGCTTCACCTTGCAATTTTATGTTCTGGAGATGGTTTCTTTCCTTAAACCTCATGAGTCATTGCCTGCTAGCTTCAGACTTCTCTTCTGCAGTTTTCTCACCTCTTTCCATCTTTATAGGATTGAATAGAGTTAGGGGCTTGCTCTGGGTTAGGCTTTGGCTTAATGTAATGTTTGATCTTCTATTCAGACCTCTAAATCTTTCTCTGTATCAGCAATAAGGCTGTTTTGCTTGCTTGTCTTCATTAAGTTTGTAGCTTTTGACCTAAAGTGAGAGATGGGTCCTCTCATTTGAACATTTAGAGGCCATTATAGGGATATTAATTGATCTAATTTAAAATTGTTGTGTCTCAGGGAATAGGGAAGCCTGAGAAGAGGGAGAGAGATAGGGGAAGAGTTGGTTGGTGTAGCAGTCAGAATACACACATTCATTGCTTCACTGTCCTATATGGGCCTGGTTCATGGTGACCCCAAACAAGTACAATAGTAACATCAAAGTAACACCATAACAAATATAATAATAATTAATAATTTGAAATACTTTGAGAATCACCTATGTGACCTAGAAACCCACAGTAAGTACTGTTGGAAAAATGGAGCCGATAGACTTGCTTGACGTAGGGTTGCTACAAACCTTCTCTTTGTGAAATATGCAGTATCTTCAAAGCATAATGAATGGAAGTGCAGTAATGGCAAGTGCCTGGACACCTGTCTATATCACAAGGCTGTGTCATCCTACAAAAGAAGAAGAAACAAAATGTTAAGAGGTCCAGAAGAAGAAGGAAAATGACATTGATTTTGACCAGGGAAGTACGGAAAGTTTCTCAGAGGAGACGACACTCGAACTGGACCTTCACAGGTCAGACTCGCAGAAGGAGGAATGATGAGGTCCAGAGCAGTATGATTTGACCGAGATCAGAATCAGTTCTATAGCCGTCAATCCTAATCGCTTCAAAGCCACCATCTGATCACCACATGTGTACTGTGGGAGATATGGTGTACTGTGAAGTTGAGATGATTTTCTTCTCAGTTCTTATTTTATTCAAAAACCTTGGAATGAGGCAGTGGCAGAAATGACCCATTTTTCTCATTTCGCATAATTCTGTATTCAAATTCTCACTATTGGGGACTTTAATGAGATTTATCCAGAGCCTTGAATCAGTCTTAAAGAAGGACTTTCGTTTAGAGGAAGGTTTTCAAATAGATCAACCATGCATTGAAATCCATTTATGTTTCCTACGTTTCGAAATGATGTTTCCTGAGATATTTGCTTTTTATTAAATTATTTTAGCAAAGAGTGAATCCCCTGATTTTTTGACTTTTTAACTCAGGATCAAATGAATAGATAAGGCCATGTCTATTATCTCCATGGAAATAGATTAAGAGGTTATAAACATAGGATTAGCATTAACTATGTTATTAAGCAAGAGAAACTGGCCATAATGTATGACAATGAGTTGGGGTTTTTTCATATGCAAAAATAGAGTACTTGTCAAAGCGCCTGAGTATTACACTGAGAATGGCTTCGTAAATACTTTCTAATAATATCTCCCCTTCAAAGGTGATTTTCCAAGAAATGTGTAATGCAAAAAATTAGACAGTTCTGGTTGGACAGATGTTAAGTGCACTTTGTTTTCAGGAATCTGCTTGTGTGGAAGGTTCTACTTAAAACCAGTACTTACAGCTCAAATTTCTGGATAAGACGTTGGATACGTGTGAATCTGACAGTGAGAATATATGCTGATTTTGTCCAAAAAGCTTATTATGTCAATTATACATAGCATTGTGTACAATAGTTTTTTTGGGCTGAGATCCATACAACCCTGTTCTAAGGTTAATTCATTTACATGACTGATCATTATTAAGCACATATGATGAGCCAAGAATTGTCCTACATGCTGGATAAGCAAGTCAGATGTAATCCCTGCTCAAAAAAAGCTTGTGGTCTTACAGAGTAGACTAGCAATAAACATATAAGTCAATCATCACTCAGGGAGTGTGAAGAATACTATATTTTATTGAACAGTGATACTTCTGGTTATAAGATACACCATTATTTTCTAAAATTGCTTAGAAAGAAAAGACCATGATTCACGATTTACCCCAATTTCAGAGGTATTAAAAGGCGGGTGGGGAAGGGGGAGAATGGCGGGGGTGTATACCTTAGAACCAGTGCAGCGTAGTACTCTCAAGAAAAAAAAATGGAGGATTAAGATAGACTATCACTAGGGATCTTTAATTTTTTGATTTATTTATTTTTAATTGAAGGATAATTGCTTTACAGAATTGCATTGGTTTCTACCAAACATCAACATGAATCAGCCATAGGTTTACCCATGTCCCCTCCCACCTCTTCCATTCCACTCCTCTAGGTTGTTATCAAGCCCCAGTTTGAGTTCCCTGAGTCTTGCAGCAAATTCCCATTGGCGATCTATTTTGCACACGGCAATGTATGTTTCCATGTTATTCTCTCCATACCTCCTACCCTTTCCTTCTTCCCCTCCCTCCACCCCTAGCTGTGGCCATAAGTCTGTTTTCAATGTCTGTATCTCCATTGCTGCTTTGCAAATAGGTTCATCGGTACCATCTATCTAGATTCCATATGTATATGCATTAGTATACAATAGTTGTTTTCTCTTTCTGACTTACTTCACTCTGAACCTAGGCTCTAGGTTCATCTACTTCATTGGGACTGACTCAAATGTGTTCCTTTTTATGACTGATAACATTCCATTGTACATATGTACCACAGCTCCTTTATCCATTCATCTGTCGATGGACATCTCGGTTGCTTCCATGTCCTATTGTAAGTAGAGCTGAAATGAACATTGGGCTAACATGTCTTTTTCAGTTTTGGTTTCCACAGAGTATATGGCTAGTAGTGGGAGGCTGGGTCATATGGTGGGGTTATTCCTAGTTTTTAAAGGAATCTCCATACTACTCTCCATAGTGGCGTATCAATTTGCATTCCCACCAATAGTGCAAGAGGGTTCCACTGGAGATCTTTAAATGGGGATTGACTTACTGATGAGTTACATTCTAGATCAAACCTGAAGAATAGGAAAAGCTGGTCCTACTACTATAGTCCAAAAAAGAATATTCCAGGAAGCAGGATATGGAGGCAGAAAAGCACAAAGCATGTTTGAGGTGCCCAAGTATACCAATAATTATACCAATAATTGATAAATAATTGCCCTGGGCTTTCCCCAAGCCTCCACTGCATTGCATTATAGAATTCTAAGCCATCGAGGCATCTCCCTCTCCACGTGGCCCTCACTGGTGGTTACAGCTTTCCTGCTCTCCTTACGTGTCCTGTGGCTGATCACCACGCTATCTCCTCCCACTGCTGCTGTCTGCTTGGGGTCACCTCTCTGCTCTCTGCCACCACCATCCTAGCCTGTGGCCTGCTCCCCCTGGAGGGAGCCATCCTCTCAATCAAAGTGAATACTACTCTTTGGAAATCTTGGGTGGTCTAACCTGATATTTTAGTTGAGTGGCCACAGATATTTTAGTCCCCCAAGAGGTAGTCTTACTCTTTCAGTTTTACTGGTCCCACCATTTAAGGAACTTGGAGCGACTTCCCCAGGGACTGGTCTGGAGGTACCGTTGAATAACACCACAGTGTTTTTCTTCCTTCCCACAAAAGACCAGCTGGTGCCTCAAGACCAGGCCTGAGCCTTTGGCGATTGCTAACTCAGTGAAAAACTGCTTTCCTTCAGCATGCCTACCCTTCCAGGTTAGGCAAAACCTTTTCTTCCTTTGTTGTTTAGGAACTTTGAAACTTTTTCTTAAATTTATTTTTATTGGAGTATAGTTGCCTTACACTGTTGTGTTTCTGCTGTACGGCAAAATGAATCAGCTATATGTGTACTTATATTCCCTCTTTTTTTGGATTTCCTTCCCATCTACTTCACCACTGAGCACAATTAGCAGTTGTCTGGGCTTGGATGGGAATGTACATGGGTAGAAGGGCTATTTACAGAGTGATAGAAATGTTCTAATACTGGATTGTAGTGATGGTTACATAACTGTATATTTGCTAAAATGTCATTGAATCGTACATTTAAAATGGGTGAGTTTTATGGTTTGTAAGACCTCAAAAAAGATGTTTGAGAAAGAATGCTATATGACATCCGCCGTGACATCAACTAGCCAAGACTCTAACTCCGTTAGCCGTCATGGACTATACACTATAAGCCATTTCACCAATCTAACTAGATTCTAGAATCCAACATGTAGTAGGCCCCGAGTATGTGCTGCTAATCATGTTCAGATAGATCCCTTTACATAATTATTGCAAAAATGCATTTCACTTGAAATAGAGTAGGAACAGAGACTCATTTTCTTTGCTTATTTATCTATTTTGACTGTGCTGGGTCTTCATTGCTGTGCAGGCTTTTTCTCTGGTTTCAGAGAGCAGGGAATACTCTCCGGTTGTGGTGTGGACCTCTCATTTCGGGGACTTCTCTTGTTGCAGAGTGTGCTCTCTGGGGTGCCTGGCTTCAGTAGTTGTGGCTCCTGGGCTCCAGAGCACAGGCTCAATGGCTGTGGCACACAGGTTTAGTTGCTCCGAGGCATGTGGGATCTTCACAGATCAGGGATTGAACCTGTGTCTCCTGCAATGGCAGATTCTTTACACTGAGCCACCAGACAAGTCCCCAGTGTCTCGTTTTAGATGATACTATCTGTCCTAGAATTTAGAGTAGATCAGGGAAAAAGAAGAGAAAGAGATGTAGAGGGAATAGAGAAAAATGAACCAAGCCATGTTAAACCAAGTATAACTGCCACATCTTCTTGCTCTGCTGCTGCCGCCACTGCTGCTAAGTCGCTTCAGTCATGTCCGATTCTGGGCAACCCCATAGACGGCAGCCCACCAGGCTCCCTGGTCCCTGGGATTCTTCAGGCAAGAACACTGGAGTGGGTTGCCTCTTGCCCTATTTGTGTTCAAATGGTGAATCAGTGATGAAAATTCTGGAAGGCCAACATGTATCCCTTCACTGCCCCAGCCTCTCCTTCCTTGTCCATCAGGTTTTCCTGAGTTCATGTGAGTAATTTGAAGAATGAGTCTGGTTGTTCTATATGTGCTGACTGCAGTGGAGGGCTGTTAGCCTTGGGGAGTGTCCCCAAAGAGCAGAAGCTGGGATATGTTTCTTCTCCCAGAAGTGGCTCAGTGATAAGACTTTTTGAGAACAGGTTGATCTACTCCCTGTTGTCAGGTTCAATTAAGTTTCCTAGCTCAAGGGTCCAGGGACCTCTGGATTAAAACTCTTACCCTGGCTGCTAAGAAATCTCAAGTTGAAGCTAATGGGTTTGATTTTGTTAATTACCACTGGGCTGGTGGTAGCAGAGATCTGGCTGGTGTGGAACTGCTAATTCTCCATGATTAGTTCTTTCTGGAAGTTAAGTCATGACCAGGACAGTCAGGGCTAAGTCCTGACTATGACTTGGACTAAGGGGGTAGAGACAAGCCTTTCTCATTCACAAACATTTCCCAAGGGGAAGTGATACTTTTCTTGGATTATGTCCCATCACAGAGAATTTTGGCCAGACTCTGGCCAAGCCCTTATTGTTACAGTTCTTAGCAACTAGATCTTTTTGCTTCATGCCCACACTATTGATAAGGGTACAAAGTAAGTTCAGGTTGGGTAGATCAAGACATATTCAGTGCCCCTATTCATGCCCAGAAGTACCATCACTCTTATCTGTCTCAGGCCAGGAGTAGCCACTGTTCCTATTTCACTCCCAACTATAGTAACTTTTGGATCAAGTCACCTTGATGTATTTTCCTAGTTCTGTATCTCTCTGAGGAAGAGTGAGAGTTAATGAAAAGGTCTCTTTTCCTAAGGGACCTTGGTTCCTTGTTCTATCTCTATCTACTGACTTCTGTAAATCATATTTTTTCTAATTCCTCACATCCTATTCCTCCTTAATCCTCTCTACTATAGCATCCACTTTCACCAGGACTTGTAATGAGAGGCTGTGTAGAGAGAGACAGAAATGCCTGGCTAGCTCCCATCTGCTCCAGTCCTCCCCTCTGAGATCACACACGCTGAGGAGCAGAGGAAATGTCTCCTCTCTGGTCTGTTCAAATTCTTAGAAACACAAGACAGAGGTGTTCTAGGCCACTGAGTATTGAGACAGTTATGCAGTGATATCAAGCTGGAAAATATGAGAAGTAATTTGAGTCCTCGAATAGCTTGAACATCTCACTTCTATTTATTGTTTATTTAATAATTCAGTTGGGTATAGAGTGTTTGGTTGGAAGAACTTTCCCTCAGAACTTTGAAGGTATTGCTCTGCGGTCTTCCAGCTTTGAGTGCTGCTATTGAGAAGTCCGATGTCGTCCAGATCCACACAACTTTGCATGTGGTCTGTTTTGCTTTTTCTTTCCTGCTGTGGGAGTTTAGGTTTTGCCCTCTGGGCCCAGTGTTTCTTGTTGTTCTGTTTTGAGAAGTTCATAATCTTTTTAAAAATTTTTATTTATTTTTCACCGAGCTGGGTCTTTGTTTCTGCGTGGGCTTTCTCTCTAGCTTCAGGGCGAAGGGGCTATTCTCTAATTGTGGGGAGCAGGCTTCTCATTGCAGTGGTGTCTCATGTTGTGGAGCATGGGCACTAGGGTTCTCTGGCTTCAGTAGTTCTGGCACGTGGGCTTAGCTGCTCTGGGGCATGTGGGATCTTTCCAGAGCAGGGATCAAGCCCATGTCTCCTGCATTGACAGGTGGATTCTTTACCACTGAGCCACCAGGGAAATCCAGTGTTTTATAGCGTCATGATGCTGCTGCTAAGTCGCTTCAGTCATGTCCGACTCTGTGCGACCCCATAGACAGCAACCCACCAGGCTCCCCTGTCCCTGGGATTCTCCAGGCAAGAACACTGGAGTGGGTTGCCATTTCCTTCTCCAATGCATGAAAGTGAAAAGTGAAAGTGAAGTCGCTCAGTCGTGTCCGACTCTTCGCGACCCAATGGACTGCAGCCCACCAGACTCCTCCGTCCGTGGGATTTTCCAGGCAAGAGTACTGGAGTGGGTTGCCATTGCCTTCTCCATTAAGTGTCATAAGGGTATGTTTTGTTGTGGGTCTTAAGTTTCCACTTTCTCTAAGTTCATCTCATCCAACCAACTCTTTGTTTTCACAAGTTTTATTGTTCTCTGCCATTCTCTTGCAGGTTTATGTCATTCTTTATTAAAAAAGAATATTTATTTATTTTTCTGCATCGGGTCTTAGTTGCAGCACGTGGGGTCCTTCATTGCGGTGCACAGTCTCTCTAGCTGTGGTGTGTGGGCTTCGTTGCCCCATGGCATGTGGGATCTTAATTCCCTGACCAGGGATCAAACCTGTGTCTTCTGTATTGCAAGGAAGATTCTTAACCTCTGGACCACCAGAAAAGTCCTGGTTTATGTCTTTCTAAATCATTCACTGTAATATTAAAAGGAGTTGGAGAAGCACCAGCTGTAATTGTGTGTACAGCCTCCTTGAACTTCTATTTTGCACTACGTATCATTTTATTTAGGGCTTCCCAGGTGGTGCTAGTGGTAAAGAAGCTGCCTCCCAATGCAGGAGATGTATTAGATGCAGGTTCAATCCCTGGAGAAGGATGTGGCAACCCACTCCAGTATTCTTGCATTATTTTATTTATGATTTTTTTCACACTGTCCCCCTACAAAATTGTGAATGCTGTGACAGTCGGGACCACTCCTTCTTGTTCACTGCTCATCTTCTTGTTCACTGATTATTACTATCCTCTTACAGTGCCTGACACGTAGCTGTCATTTAATGAACAGTGTGAATGGATGAATAAAGATATGGCTGAGGGCAGGGGGCAGGAAAAATGGCAGGGGTAGACCCATCAAAAGCAAACATCAGAATCTACCTCACCGTTTTGTCCAGACCCCTGATTTTTAACTGAGGGAGGAGAGTTCATCTCCCAGAGAGGCAGTACCTGCAGGAGTAGCAGTTTGCTCCCAGCATCTGGTGCGTAGTGGCCAGGGATGCCGCTAGACATCCTGAAGTGCCCAGCACAGCCTCTACAACCAGGAATCACCCAGTCCCAAATGCCAGTTGTGCCGAGGTCAAGAAACCCTGGTACAGATCAAGCTCAAATAGAGGTATTATATACAGAAGTCTCTCTTGAATATGGAGCCCATTTTCAAAATTCCACACACATGGGTCAAAACTCCCAACTGTGTACCCTCTTCAGTGAGGGGGCTCAGTGGAGAAGTACTAAGCTTGAATGTTCCATGGCTCACCCCTGCACGGTCATCTTTTATATAACATATACACATTTTTTTGAAAGCTGGGATTAGTGTAAAAAGTGGAGTAGGAAAGAAATGGACAGAATCCCTACTTAATTCATTATTTTTCTTTCCAGCATGCAAAGGTAAGTAGATTTAATGGTGTCTTACCTTTTTTTTTTTTTTTTTCTCAGCTGCTCTTCCACCTTCTCAGAGGAGAGTGCCTACCAGGCTCTTCACAGTAACCAAATAATGCAATCACAGCCCTCTAGAGGGCTAGAAGGCACCTCATTTTAAGATAGAGTAATTGTGCTTCATCTAGCTAGCTCAGTACAGAACCAGAATAAGAATACAGGTCTTTCCTAAGAGGTATTCTCTTGTAGGGTGTTCTTTGAATTAAAAATAACAACACCTCCCCACTTCCAAATAAAAAGCCTTTGACTACACAGACTCACTTTCAGCAATACAGTTAAAAAAAAAAATGCTCCACCTTCATCTACTTTCATCAAAACTGAACTCACTTGGAGCAACCATCCTATGTCATCCGACCATACCCAATGCTACACCACAGACACAGTTGATTATGACCTGCAGACAAAGCATGGATTTCTAGTTATATGTTGTGACATGCAGCGCATTTGGGAGCCTTCTTTAGGCTATATTCTGATGACAGTTATGTTTGCAGAGTGAATACACCAGGCTAAACTCAGCGATTAGTCACGGTTGGTTATTTAATGCTCTACCACTCCCAAGCTCCACCTCTGTCTTCCAGCCTCCACCTCTGTCCTCCAACCTCACCATTTAAGTCCAAATGACAGTTGGTACAAAATGGACTCTGCTTTCTTCTCTGCAGCCCTTATTCCACCGATGATATATATGATGTGATATTTTAAGAAGTTAGCCGTTTTTGTTTTGGTTACTCTCTCTGTAGAAGCCAGATAATGACCCTCTGTTTTCTTTTCAAATTTCTGAATGGCAGTAGCATCCTACAGGTTCTTTGACATCTCCAGATACAAGAGAAGCTTGGACCAAATCTGGGTGCCCGGCTGCTCCTCCTTTCACAGCCGTGTGGGATGGGAGTGCAGTCGGTCCTTCGTTGTCCCACCTGGCCTGCAGGTGGCCTCTTCCTCCAGGCCCGCAGGACTTCTCTAAGTTGGAATGTTCAACCCAACCCTTGGGCTGGGTTTTCACAGAAGTCACCCAGCCTTCTCAATGAGGCGCAGACCAAAGCGGGTAACCCGCCATCATCTGAGACCCTGGTGTGGATTTAAAGCTCCTTTCAGCACCAAGGGGCATCTGGGAAGTGGAAGTCTTAGTCGCTCAGTTGTGTTCCACTCTTTGTGACCCCATGGACTGTAGCCCGCCAGACTCCTCTGTCCATGGGGATTCTCCAGGCAAGAATACTGGAGTGAGTTGCCATGCCCTCCTCCAGGGGATCTTCCTCACCCAGGGATCAAACCAGTGTCTCCTGCATTGCAGGCAGGTTCTTTACCATCTGAGCCACCAAGGAAGCCCCAAAGAGGCATCTGGATACTAGCTATCAACCCCCACTTAGCACTTCCCTTATTTATGTTCATTTCCTCGTATTATTTATGTGCCTGACTTTTCTCCACTTAATGGTAGTTCCTTAAGAATAAGGCCCTATCTTTTTTATATTTACATTATCATGTCTTATAATGTACTGCCTCATCCTTGACAGTAGCCAACTCTTCAATTTGACCCTAATGAGTTTAATTAGTATTTGCAGTGGGTGACAGGGGAAGCTATAACCAATGCACTCTTCGCCAGCAGGCCCCAACCTTTTTGGCACCAGGGACTGGTTTCATGGAAGGCAATTTATCCACGGATGGGGAGGAGAGGGATCGGGGAGGATGGCTTGGGGGTGATGCGAGCATATTACATTTATTGTGCACTTTATTTTTTATTATTATTACATCAGCTCCACCTCAGATCATCAGGCATTAAGAGGTTGGGAACCCCTTCTCTATGCCATGGTCCTTATGTACCTTAATCAGCTGGTGACTTCCCCTTTAGGAGCTAGACCAGCAAGCATCCATTTCTTTAAGGAGTTGTTAGTGATGGAATTAGAAAGGGCGGAAAATGAAAATTCTTGTTAGGAAACATTGTAAAGGACAAGTTGATAGTCAGAATCTGTTTTTCTCCTCTGCTCCAGTCTCCTCACCATATAAAGATCCAAGGACCAAAGACTGGGGGAAGAGTATGGGAAGAATAAGAGAGCTTCGGGGATAGATGCTTTTCTGGGTCTTGCCTCCTGCCCCAGCCCCCAGAGAGCTTCGGGGGTTCCCTGCTCTGAGTTCCCCTGGGCTTGGCTGATCCCCTCTGAATCCGTCTAGGTCCTGGAGGACAACAGAGGTGGTGCTGAGAGGTGGGGAGGAGGGTGAGTGCCCGAGAGAGTACAAGGTGCTCAGGAGGCCCGAGGACTGGAGACTAGCCTTTCCTTTGGACTAGCCTTCCTTTGGTTCCTTAGGAACATTTCTAGAAATTAGGGGGAGAGAGTAGAGGAAAAATGGAGGGGAGAGAGGAAGGGAGAGAGAATAGAGGGGCTGGGAGATCAGAGAGAGGACAGGGAAGAGACTGGAAAAACAAGAGGGATGGAAAGGAAGGGCTGTCTTCTCTAGCCTCTCTGCCTGCCCAGCTTGAGTTGAGATTTTCTACACACTAGCAAAGGGTCCCCTGAGAGATAGGTATTAGGTCAAATCTGGTTTTTGTTTTTAAATTTTATGATGGCAGGAACACTGAACGTGAGACAGGCCCTCTTAATAGGTGGCTAAGTGTACAATTATTCTCTCTACAGGCAGACCGTACGGCAGATCTCCAGAACTTATTCACCTGGCATAAGTGAATTTTCCACCCATTGGCCAGCCACTCTCCATCTTGTAGGTGTAAATGTAAGTGTTAGCAACAACTTCCTGTCATTTAACCTATTGCAACCTGCCTGCAACAGGCAGGACCACATTACAACTTTTGTGGGCATCAGGCACTTCTTCCTTTAAAGAAACTAAAAATTGCATTTTATGATTATGTTGGGATAAAGACAAACACATGAATATTATATATGAAAACATCTTCAACCTAAATGTTCATTTTTGGGGATGTCCCCGGTAGCCCACAGGCTGAGATTCCAGGGCTCCCAATGCAGGGGGCCTGGGTTCTATCCCTGGTCAGGGAACTGGATCCCACATGCCTCAGCCTGGTACAGGCCTGGTACAGTCAAATAAATTAATACAATATATTAAATAAAAAAAAACCTCATTTCCTCTTCTGCTTTATAAAGAAAACACAAACATCTCAGGCTCCTGAAAGCATGGTGTGCCCTTGGCACTGTGCCTACCGTGCCTGCTGGGATGGGCACTCCAAGGACAGCGTCCTGTGGATGCAGGCCTGCAGGGCCCGCAGCGGTGCCCTGGGAGCCCTCCCAACCCCCACCCAGCCTGGACCCCACTCTCCCCTTTCTATCCCTGCTTCCGTCGAGCCCTCCCTTCTCCAGAGGCGTGGGCTTCTCCCACCTTGGCCTTTCCACAGGTGAATAAATCCCTCTAATCTCCAAGGCCAGTCAGAAAGTCCTGCTCATGTAATTAGTAGGGATATTTCCATTTCAACTGGGAACTAATTGCAAAGGCAGGGCTTTGTGCAGCTATGTAAATTAGCCTGGCTCTCAGCTTGAGAGCTACTCACTATAATATTAAAAACAAACAAACAAAGAAACCTCAAAGCTTTACCCCCACCATATGGACTATGACCACCATCCACGTTATCCCTGGTGACCAGGGAAGGGAGCTCACAACTGATCTTTGTAGCAGGAACAGTTAGACGTTGGCAAGGTTTCAGACCTCCCCATCCCTTTCCCCCTCCACTAATTGCCCTTCTGAGATGGTGGCAGAAAACACACGGGCTCCTGCTTTGAAAACCACAGGGGCTTGTATGGGTGAATGACATTTTATTACTCTGCCCTTTAGAAATTAGCCTCTCTACTGTCAGGCCCACCATGGAACTTTTCTCCACTTCTGCCTCAGATGTCAACCACCCAAATTTCAAATAATGCTGGAGAATGGTGTGGCTGGGATGATTTGACTGAAGAGCTGTGTCTGGGTAGCTTCGGGGGACCAAGGCTTTGTGGTTAGAAGGAAATGGGGATTAATAGATAACTTGGGACACCACCTCTGCTCAATAATTCATCATCAGATGAGCTTTGAATAACTGATCCATTAATTGGTTATTTTTGTTGAAACATACACCCACACACATACACAGAAACCCTGGTTTTATGAGACTTGCTCTCAAATGGATGTGGGTGGAGGTTTTATCCAGTTGAATAATTCATAGCCTTTGGAGTACAATTTATATAACATTCCTATATTTTTAAATCAAAGAGGTTTGATTTTTTTCCTCAGTGATTTTTTTTTTAACAATTTCAAGATACCCTTTGAAACTATTCGCAGCATTCCAGACTTTTTCAAAACCAAGGCTTTACTTTTCTAGCTATTTGTTCCGTCTTTAAGTTGGCCACATTAGTTTTTGTATTACAATTTACCAGTTGATTTTTAAAACCATATGGGAACCTCAAGTTAATTAAATATTTTAATTAAAAAGAACATGCATGACACAGATTACTAGTCCTCAGGAATTATTATAGAGTATCTTTGAAAATTAAACTATACTGAACTCAATATTTCATTAATAATTATGAAGATCTTTTCTGATCACAAAACTCTGAAAATCAGTTTTCATTGTGATATTGATGTAATTTCCAGGTCAATGAAGAGTTCTGGAGACAGAATGATAAAATATTTCACTCTGAGAACTGACTGTAACACCTGGAAATTATGTATATACTGTTAAATTAAAGGATATAATGCATACAAATGAACCAAGCACCAGAGTTGACACATAGTATATTTTCAGTGAATAAGAGTAGAATTTGAACATGAATCTCACTTATTCAACAGTATTTATTAAACACCTACTATTACATTGCATCAATTCTAAGCCAGATATTTATTCACTTTTTTTTTTTTTTTTTTTTTTGTGGCTGTGTTGCACAGCATATGGGATCTTAGTTCCCCCACCAGGAATCAAACCTATGCCTCCTGCAGTGGAAACTGCAGAGTCTTAACCAGTGAACCACGAGGGAATTCCCTATTCATATTTTATTAACTCTAAAATTGTGATGTTTCAACATTAATTATGGATTACATTACCATCAGTCAGAGCAATCATAGTATACTACTTGGCTACAATTCTTTTTTTTTTACCATGCCGAGGCTTGTGGAATATTAGTTCCTTGACCAGGGATTGAACTGGAATCCTTAGCAGTGAAAGCTTGGAGTCCTTACCACTGGACTGCCTGGGAATTTCCACTTAGCTACCATTCTTGGTACCACAGTTGGATAACTGAGTCCCTTCCTAAGTCTGTCAGTTGACGTTTCAAGGGCCATTCAAGGAAGGCGCATGAATTGTGGTCATTTGAAATCTAACACATGCTGAGATCAATGAGGCACTAAACTTGCAAAATGGTGAGCTTTTTAAAGGAATGGTACCATGCCAAGACTCGGGATGGCACAGATGGTACTGTGGAAAAAGTCACGGACACGGACCACTGAATTTTAAAGATAATTCGGCAGAGTCAGACTCTGGAGATGAAGAAGTTTACAAAACTGAACCAATCTATTTTGCTTATATTTTGCTTTTCACACATGTAAGAGAGATATGATAAATATCTATGACTAAATAATTCTCTTGTACTAAATAGAAAAATGTCTAAGTATTAGGAAAGCATAGTGTCATCATTTCAATAAGCATTATGTCATCATTTTTCAGAGGCTTTTTTCCCATTTCCTAATGATGCATCTCACCATCAGGGCTGCCTTCAGTTCAGTTGAGTCGCTCAGTCGCGTCCAACTCTTTGCGACCCTGTGGACCAGAGCACGCCAGGCCTCCCTGTCCATCACCAACTCCTGGAGTTTACCCAAACTCATGTCCATTGAGTCGGTGATGCCATCTTAGAGTCAATGAATTCTGGGTACCAATCAGACTCTGTGCTAGGCTTTGAAGACATAATTAATTAAGCAAATATTGATCAAATGCCTCCTACGTGTCCCAAACCTGCTACATGCTATGAATGAGCCAGATAAAGTCTCACAGAAGTTTCCCTGATTGCAAAGACAGACATCATACAACATACATACTCTGGTGGGGCAGAAATGTGTAAGTATTATGAAATACACTGCAATAGAGCCAAACACTGGTGTTTAAGACACCATCCTCATTTTCAAAGAATTTACAATCCAATGCCAAAGACAGAAGGAAATTTCAAAATTGTGTGTTAAACACCATAAAGTCCCAAAGAGTCTGGAGGAAGTGACAAAGTATCCTGAAGGGAAAATAAAGATTAAGCAGGTGAAGAGTAGAGGGAGAGTAATCCAAGCAGAAGGCCTGTCATGTTTAAAGGCCGAGAAGTAAGAGGGAGGCTGGTGACTTCCTTCAACTGTAGAGTTCAGCCACAGAGCTTTCTCTGTGAGGGGCAACAGATGAGCCTAGAAAGGTAGGTAGAGCTGGGAAGATACGGTAGGCTAGGATGAGTCTTTTGTTTTTTATACCAAGAGTGGGTTTTATGCAGGATATAGCTATAATATAGATGTGATAGGATTTGTATTTTAGAAATATCTTTAGAAAGGTGTATTTTAGACAAATCTCTTGCTGGGGTGTGGAGAGTGGGTTAATTTACTCCCTCCTTCTTCCCCCAAGCAAAGAAGCCAATTGGTGCAGGAAGTAGATGTTAAGGTTCCCAATTTCCCCAACTTGATTGGATCTCTGTCCTGCTTGTATGTGGGCTTTGTAGTAAAATGCTGACTTCAGTAATTTATGGTCACTGCCCAGGGGGAGCCCAGTTGCAGACACTAAAATTGTTTTTAAATGAAGTCCGATCAAGTTACTTGACTAGAAATGCAGATTGATAAACCCACTGATCCAGTGAGCAACTGATCAATAAAAATGCCACCTCAATTACATGATAAAGTCAAGAATCAAAGTGTACGGTTGCCCTCCTGAGCTTCTGAGGGACTGAAGAATTTCCATCTGAGATTTATCAAAGGGTCTTGAAAGCCAAAGAATGATTTAGATGAAACTCAATTGATTTTGTGTTTCTGCCAGAACTCAGAGCTTTCTACAGGTCACCGCCTGTCAGGTATAAAAAGTCATAATTTTACCAGAGCTTCCTTTCATGGTTTAGCAGTCTCCGGCAAGTGTTGGACTGATAAACCCTGGTTCTATGTTTGTTTGAGCAGGTGTAAATGAAAATGCCAAAAGGCTCGAGTTCAAAGGGAAAAGTGTCACTTTATGGGACTCCCACTTTTTTGGAAGAGCATTTTGGCAAAAAGGTTTCTTTAAGCATGGCTGGGAGACATGCATTCATGTCACTCCCAGCCAGCATGTTGCCCTTTCTTCTTTAAGCCCATGAAGGGCTGGACACCCAGAGAAATGGGCCATCCGGGAAGGCTCCAGATCCAGGGAGACCACTGGCATCTGTTTCTCAGTTAATTACTCCTTTTTGAATGTAGTTGCATTTTCTAAGCAACCTTTTGCAAGGAAATAAGGACAGGCAAAACAAGCCACCTCTAGACATTTTATCCTCACATATGCCTTTGTATTTCTGGGTGTACATGGGTTTACCCCAGCAGGAAACCATTTAAAGAATGTAGATAATACCTATCAGTGTGGTGAGTCACCCTGTCAAGAGAAAAATGTACAATGGAGCATCGGTGTAAGTTATTTATCATACCCTGAGGCTTGATGGAATACAGTTTCCTTGATGAAGAGATAAAGGGAGCAACAGAAAAGCAAGGTAAAAGGAGAGTACTTCATTAAAACTGAATCTACCTTCTGGTTGTATTTTTTTTTTTTTTTTTAAGAATTAGTATTATTACTGCAACTTATCATCCCCCAAATTTCCTTCGTAGAACATCTTTTCAGAAAATGAGAACAGTTGAGAGAGGAAATGAGATTGGAAGAGGACAGAAATACAGAAAGGTAGAGAAAAAGATGGAGAGACAATGATAGGAGAGAAGCTGAAGAAACTGACTTGTGTAGAATTGGAATGCTAATGCAGTTAGAGACCAACCCTCCAGAGAACAGAAATAAACAGCTCTGAAAAAGCAATAGCTTTTTCTCTGGTGAAATTGGTGGGAGGGGTTTGCAGAGCTAGACAGAGAAGACCACCCTCTGCCTCCACCTCACTCCCAAGGGAGGGCTAAAAGTGGGCTTGTAGAGAACAGGATTAATCATTGAGAGTAATGGATTCTAACCTGAGCAAACCAGTCTCCTCACCTTAGAACAAAGTGGGTCACAGCAAAGGGCCCTGTTTCTCTCAGGGTAGATGGGTGGCCACTGAGAAGGAATGGGCTCAGGTCCAGGAAAGGGTGGAGAAGAGAGATAATTGGTGTGTTATTCCGTGTTGAGATTTAGTTCAAATTCTGCTTTGTTTACTCTCCCTCTTCCATTGCTTTGCGAGAAGAGAACCTCAGGAGTAAATAAGCCTCAGGAAGAAGACTAGCTGGTTTTCAGGGCAATATTAATGGTTAGCTAAATAGAGCATCCCAATAAATAAATGTTTTAACCTCATAATAGTGTGATTGTTTAAAAGGACTTAAATTTGAGCTATATAAATAATAGACAGATACAGTTTCTTTGTACAAAAAATGAAAATATCATATAGAACGCTACACCGCCCTTTCACAACCTTAGTCGTAGTTCTGCCCTAGTCTCTCCCAAGGGGGTCTTTCATCAGTTTACCCACTTTCCTTTGCAGACCTTCTACATAGAAACTCTGAAATATTATTTTATAAGTGTGTTTTTACTATAAGTAGAACGGGTTGTTTTAATAAATGTCTTTATTATTGAATTAATTTAACATGTAACATTGTATAAGGTATGCAGCATGTTACTTTGATATATTTATATGTTGACTATGATTGCCATGTAGGGCTATTTATCACATTACATAATTGTAGCTGTTATGTTATTGACTGTATTTATTTTACTCTGCATTAGATCTCTATGATTTATCTACTACTTGTTACAAGTTGTACCCTTAAACTCCATCACTCTAATCCTCTTGCCATCATCCCCTAGAATCTATCATTTTACTGTGTTGTTTTTAAAAGGTTAACTTTTCTAGATTCCACATGTAAGTGATATCGTACACTACTTGTCTTTCTCTTATTTAGCTTAGCATAATGTGCTCAAGGGCCATCCATGTTGTCACAGATGGAAGGATATCCTGCTTTCTCATGGCCAAATACTATTCCATTGTGTCAATGTGTATGTATCCCGTCTCTTTTCTATCCATTCATCTGATGATGGGCATTTGGGTTGTTTCTGTATCTTGGCTATTATGAACAGTGCTGTGATAAACATGGGAGTACACACATCTTGTCAAAATCCTGTTTTCATTTTTTTGAGGGGTATACCCAGAAGTGGAATTGCTGAATTAAATGGTAGATCTACTTTTAACTTTTTTAGGAACCTCCATACTGTTACCCACAGTGGTTGGACCAATTTATAGTCTGACCAACAGTGTATAAGTGCTCCATATGGCTTTTGTTTTTATTGCCATGTCTTAGAGATGGGTCCTTTTTAGTACATGAGTTCTACCCCATTCCTTTTAACGGCTTTGTAGTGTTCTGTGTAGGTGTTTGTGTGAGAAGTCATAGTTTATTTGGTCACTCCTCTATGATTTGCAATTATGTGGCTTTCAAATTGTTTCTAGCTTCTGTAAATAAATGCTGCAAAGACTATACAAGCTTATACAAGCTTCCTTGCTCACCAATCTGATTGTTCGTTTTTCTAAGGTAGAAATAATTTGGTTTCTAGCCTCTGGGTCTCCAGGTCTTATGAGGGCAGCTAGAGTTCAGTTACGTGCATTGGAGGGTCTTAAAAACTGCCTCAAAATTGGAGGGAAGGGAAGACTTACTCTTTAATCTCAGCAAAACATTAGCCCATTTCCCAGCTACATAAAATAACTATTAGTTTTCAAGTTTCAATGATTAACTATTGGTTAAGAATGCTACACCTGGCATCACCCCCCCCCCCAAAATACTAATTAAATATTCTTTCACCCTTTTGTAGCTTGCATGTTAAATACGTATGTCTGAAAGAAAACGTTTTGAATTTATATGAAAGCATGCATAAACCAAGACTTTCATCATAATGCTGTGTAAGAATATTGTCTTTTATTAAATGAACGTTTAATGAATACATGAGACGAGAAAGAAAGAAAAGGAATGATGTCAAGGGAACAAAGCGTAGTTATTTCTGCCCTGTGCTATCTGTACCGGCAGCATCAGGATCAATCCAGTCACAAATCCTATGAGCAGCTGTTAGCACATCGTCGGACTAACGAAGCCCTTTGAATGCCCTGTTATCAATGCAATAGAGCAGGAGAGGGAATAAAGAAAGAAAGAGTGGACCACGGAGAGACATCTTGAAGACAGACTCCCTTTCCCCAGCCACTTGTGGAAATCTATCTCAGGGCAACAGGATCGATTGTGAGTTCTGGCCTTGGGCAAAATTCCTGTTTGCAGTCAATAAATTAATGGGTGACGCTTTGAAATGGGTTGACTTTAGCCTAATCAATGTCTGGTATGGCAGTCTTCCCTCAGGCCGAACTCCCACTGAAGTTCCTAGGTTGGAGCTGACTGAAGAAATGGAGGGATCCTTGAACTTTCTTCTTCACCTGTTTTTTTTTTTTTTTAATCTACTGACAAAGCAGAGTGCTGAATTTTGGCACTAACATTCTTATTTCCTGTCCTTGCCTGTCGTCTCTTTCACTGGCGTGAAATAACTCTGATGCCCATAGATCTCGTTAGCATCCAGCTCTCCAGCTACAGAGTTCTTATCTGGCTGATTCTAGTGTAATCTCTTCCCTCTCAGAAAGCGGTCCATAGGGCCAAAGAGGGAGCTGTTCCTTCACAGTAGCGCCTTTGGAAAGCTCTAGGCAGCAGGAAACAGAGAAGCCTCCTCTGTTGGTTCAGCTGGCTTTTACAGCTGAAGATAACACGGACCGCAAATCTGTCGGGGTTCGTGTTTTCTTGGAGGGGGAGGAGAATTGGGGGAGCAAAATAAAGAGAAGTTTAAGTTTAATATTTCATAACTGTGTGCTCTTTCCCAGGTTTTATTCCTGTAATATTCTCTGTGTGTGGCCAGACCCTTCATAACACAGCTCTATTGAAGGAGGGTGAAGGAAAAGAGAAGAAGGGTGGAGGGAGGGATAAAAACTAGCCTTTGGGGGAAATAAAAAAAGACCACTGCTTTTAAGTACCAACCGTGACCTTAGCGGGCTGTAGTCAGGGCCTCACAGAATGGAGTTGGTCATTCAATTCTGAAAATAGGATCGGGGGGCAAGCGTGGGTAACATTTGTAGCGAGGCCAGAAGAGGGAAGTGACCCATTTAGACTCTTCTCTGGAAAAAGTAAGTTCCTGAGGCATCAGAAAGTTGACGGACTGAGAGCTTTCCTTCCCCTGAGGGTGTGTTGGGTAATGTCTGCTGGGAAAAACAAAAAACAACAATAAATCTGAGGAACAAAGATGGTTGAAACATAGACGCAAAATCTTTTTCTGTAGTTTGGAATCTTTTTGTGAAATTAAAAAATAGGAGAAAGACTTCTTTTTTTTTAACCTCTGGAAAAAGAACAAGCATTGGCGCGTCCACATTATGTATGCAACGCTATTCCTGCCACCAGGCTTGGGCGTCTAACAAGCTTAGCCGCTTAGGAGAAGCATATTTTATTTTCAGGTTGGCCAAGCTATTTCCTGCCTTTGGAGCAAAAACCAGTGCAGCTACTGTACCCTGACGATATTTTTTTCTCTCTGAATATCGTAACCTTTTGAATAACAAGCATGCTGCTCTCTCAAGGGCTCCAAAAACACGGATGGAGAAATACAACAGCCCCATTTTATCCCTTCCCTCAAAAAGAACACCCCTTTCTCTACATCTGTCCACCCTTTCTGTGATTTCCAAATGTAAATGTAGAAGATGACAAGTGTTTTGATCACTCTAGCGTGAGAAAACATAACCCAAACACACAGTAGTGATTAAGTCACATAGCCTCGAAAAGAGGCAATGGAAATAGGACCAGTTGTAGTTTCTGGGCTGGGTGGGGTCTGTCCAACCAGGGCAGGGTGACTGGGCAGGGGCAAGGAAAAGTGGGGAGGCAGCTGGCGCCATGATGGAAAGGCTTGTGAATGGTGTTTGGCAGTCCACATCCATTGATGAATATTTCTTCAGTGTACAACCATAAGCTCAAAAGACCTTTGACTTCATATAAACCAATGCCCTCATTTTACCAAATAATTTGCTAGGGTAAGAATCACTGTAAAGCCAAGATTCCAGGGCTCTTGTCTCCCAGGTTGGTATTTTCCATTGCTTTGAGTTAGGCATTTTACTACTCAGGTTAAAACACAGTCTCTGTCTTCTGGTAGCTTACACTTTAAAATGTCTATTTCCCAGAAAAAGGAGTAGTTTGGGGAATGAATTAGCACTGAGACGACCAAAGAAGATCCTTGGTTCTAAGCCTGTCTCGCTGGCTGACCATAAAACAACTGAGCTTATCTGTGCTCCCAAGGGAACCCAAAGGAGAGGGGGCCTTGGGGGAGCTCCTTTAGCATTTTTAAGAGTTGGTGGTTCTATATTAAACCAGTGTGGACTGTTTATGGTGCCATGAGGGCTGTGGGAGTGGTCAGATGTGAGGCTCAGGTGCTCATTTGAAAGTGTGATATTGGAGTAATAACACTACCTGGGTCTATATCAAAGGTCAGCGTGGGTTCTCACAGGGACAGAAATGGCCTGGCTCTGTACTTCTTCCTTTACAAACAGGCACCACATGTCAGCTTCCTGACTGACTTCTGGTAAATCATCCTAGAACGGTTCCTGGCATTCACCTCACAGAGGGTTAAAACTTCCTCTCACAAACCAAGGGCTGCACACAGAGGAGACAGACTACAAAGGAGGGTGTTGTTGCTTATTTTATACCATTTGGGAGAAGAGAGGGCCAAAAGGAGAAAAATGCTGTGGTAGAATTTTTTAAATCCAGATTCATAAGAAAAAATTTTACAGAGGTTTTTCTTTTTTTTTTTTAACTCCATTTTTTTCCCCTCTCTCCTCTCCATCCAACCTAAACCATTTCTTAAAAGCCGTCTTATTAGGGTAAGAAGGCTTCCTATGCTATCGCAATCTGTTGAGACCCAAAAACTAAGGCTTTGCCCAGAGATGGCACAGATAGGGGTTGGTGATGTTGGCCTACTGGACTCCCAGCCTTGGCTCCTGAAACGGCATGGGGTAAAAGTTTCTTGTGGGACTGCTTTCATCCTTCCCATGAGCAGGACTAGAAGAATATGCTGGAGGCAAAAGAGAGCTCCACCTTCCTTCCTCTGCCCCATTTACTTTCTGAGAACCAAGATGAACAAGACAATCACATCTATTATTGATTCTGAGAATTCCTGGAAAATGGCAGCAACCTGTATTGTTGGAGACTAAGAAGAAACCAGGGACACCGGCTCAGATTCAGCTAATATCTGTGTGAAAACTGAAGTGTTTTCTTTAACAGAGATGTGGGTCTCCACCCCTCAAGAATACTGTGCACTGGGAAGACCCAGAGGAATCAGGTGGAGAGGGAGGTGGGAGGGGGGGTCGGGATGGGGAATATGTGTAACTCTATGGCTGATTCATATCAATGAATGACAAAACCCACTGAAATGTTGTGAAGTAATTAGCCTCCAACTAATAAAAAAAAAAATACTGTGCTCAACAATATCGCTTGTAAATGTTTATGGACGTAATTTTTCAGAGGGGAAATACATAGAATGAAGAATTAACGTCTAGTAAAAAAAAACCGAATGAACTGCTGGAAACTTTCGTGCTATTCCATTGGGAAATGCAGACAAGCTGATATAGTGCATGTTTAAACAGCGCAGAATGAGACAATATTAAAAATATTTATTTTGGGACCTAAAGTAGGTGTTGACACTTATACGCAGGCCATGCAGACCTGCCCAACTGTCTTTCTGTGCATTACCATAGTGTTTAAAGGGCCAACCACCTCTCTTTTTTTTTTTAATTTCATTTATTTACTTATTTTGGTTGTGCTTGGTCTTTGTTACTATGCAGGCTTTCTCTAGTTGTGGCGAGCAGTGGCTGCGCTTCATTGTGGTATGTGGGCTTCTCACCGTGGTGGCTTTTCTTGTTGCGGACCTCAGGCTCTGGAGCATGCGGGCTTCAGTAGAGGCAGCTCCTGGGCTTGGTAGTTGCAGCTCAGTTGGGCTCAGGCTTGGTAGTTGTGGTACCAAGTTGTGGGGCATAAGCTTAGTTGCTCCACGGCACATGGCATCTTCCCGGACCAGGACTCGAACCTGTGTCCCCAGCACTGGTAGGCAGGTTCTTATCCACTGTGTGGCCAGAAGGGGCCAATCACCTCTTGAGAGTTAACATGCTTTATTTACTAAAAATAAGAAAAAAAATTGGTACCAGTTTTCTTCCTGGGGTAAAAATTAATTTGTTAGCCGTCAAGACAGCCAAGCAGAGGAAAAAACTTTTCCCCTCCTTTTTAATCTGCTTTGATGACATGGTAACCAAATAACCAAGCTGTGCATCTATACTCAAAATACACTGAATCAGTCTCTAGGGCAGGGCCAGATCATCAGCATTTTTCTAAAGCGCCTCAGAAGATCCTATTGTGCAGTTAAGTTGAGAAACTGCTTGTCTGAAGTTTCACCACTTTGAACTGGTATTAGTTAGGAGGAAACTTGGTCAGAAACAGGATACAAGTAACGGTGCTACTAAATAGTACTGTTACTTTATCAACTGCTGCGTCGAATTAAGGGCGTGAAAAGAACTTTGAGCGTCTGATTGTCTCGTTCATGTGCATCCGGATAGGAGCACACTCCAGGAATGGATATTCTGTTTTCTACAGCTTTCAGTGCTAGGTATCCATGTATCTTTTTTTTTTTTAATTTTTTGTTAGAGTATAATTGATTTGGGGGCTTCCCTAGTGGCTCAGACGGTAAAGAATTCACCTGCAAACACAGAAGACTCCAGTTAGATCCTGGGAAAGGAAGATCCCCTGGAGGAGGAAATAGCAACCCACTCCAGTATTCTTGTCTGCAGAATCCCATGGACAGAGGAGCCTGGCGGGCTGCAGCTCATGGGGTGGCGAAAGAATAGGACACAACAGCGACTAAACAACAACAAACAGCGTTGATTTACAATGTTGTGTCAGTTTCTGCCACACAGCAAAGTGAATAAGTGATATGTATATACGTATGTCCATTTTTTAAAAGATTCTTTTCCCATATAGATTTCAAATATTTTGTAATCCATTTCAAAACATCGCAATGGATGGAAAAGCAAGTAAGTAGACCTGTAGTAAAATGCATTCTAGAAAGAGCTTATTTTTTTAGAAAATAAAAAGGGAATTAAAGGTGAAGTTAGGATTGCTTTGAAACGGTGCACCATGGGTAAATTTTCATGTGTGCATATTACAAATAAAACTGACTTTCACAAAACCAATTTATGAATGCTCTTAGAACTCTCTACCAAAATTTTTCTTCTTAGTTAATGCCAGAGAAGGTGTTTTAGCCATTTCTCTGATCGCTGTAAAAGTATTGGTCTGGCTAGATTTATAGGTAATTTCCAGTTGTAGTAGCAATAACCTATAACTTACTCATATTTAAAAGCTATAATTATTGGAGGAAAAAATTAAAGGTAAAGCTTCCATCTTCATTGAGATACAAAAGGATGAAAAACCTTTATGAAAGAAAAGACAAGAAGCAGTCATTTAAATGTTGAGGTCAAATATATAAGGTCTGTTTTCTTAATTAAAGAAATGTGGACACAGATAGTAGTAAAAAATACTTTCTTTTAATAGCTAAATAGGTAATCAATAGGCTGAGCTCCAAGTCTGATCATCTCCACTCTTTGGTTCCTTTAGGGTCATTTCCTTTTCTTTTTTTTTGTTGTTTTCACTGTACTCAGGGGATGAGTGGAGATACTGAAGGAAGGTGTACATGGCCCTGTTTCAAGACCTAAAGGTAGGAATTCATTTAGTTGAGAATAGGTCTTCGTTGTTTGTGTGGAGTTCTGAACTCACTTGGGAAAGTGCTTAGCACAAAGAAGAAAAACAATCACTGAACAATGACATGTGGACTCCAAAGGGAGGTGAAAAACCAAAAAGGAGGAAAAAATTCCTTATTTTTCCCACTGAAATAGTGAGGCTTTTCCTAGCTCAGCCTGGATTCAGCATAGACTTCCCCCAAGGTCACGTTAGGGTTTTCATGGTTGCTAGGCACTTTAGCCTCTGTGGGTTCCTTCTTTCATAAAACAAAACACCTAAAAATTATACTCTATGACTCTGTTGGTATAAAGACAAATATATTAATATTATATATAAAATACTGTCTTTAACCTAAATTTTTTTCTTCTGTTTTTAAAAGAAATGAACAGTTTTTGCCCGAAATGCATTGTGGGCCTTCAGCACTGTGCCTACTGCCTAGCAGATACATTAACCCTGACTAGAAGCTGGTGTGTGAGGAGAGGACTAGCAGAATAAGGATAGTAGCAAGGGATAGGTTGAGAGTTTGGGATTGACATGCACACACTGATATATTTAAAATAGATAACTATCAAGTACCTATTGTAAAAAAAATTAATTTTTTTTAAAAAAGGAATAGTAACAAGGGATGAGTCACATAAAGCTTTCTAGCCCATAGTACCATGGTAAGGATGTTGGAATTTATTTTTCATGAATGAGATGGGATGTTTCAAGGGTTATGAACAGAGAGGTAGCATGATCTGATTCACATTTTAAGGAGATAGTTTCTTTTGTGGAGAAAATACTATAGAAGGTAAGGAAGAAAATCAGAGAGTGTCAAGCAACTATTCTGATAATCTAGGAAAGAAATGACGTGGCAGTGGTGGAGGTGGTAAGAAGTGATCAGATGATGAGTAGATATTAAAGGTAGATGCATAAAGAATTTGCTGATAGACTGAATGTTGAATTGCGATTGAGAAGATTCAAGATGACTCAAAGCTTTTGCCTGAACAACTGAAACTGTGAATTTGTCACTTATTAAGACGGCTAATATTGTAGGTAAAGCACATTTAGGGAGGAAAATATCAAGAGTTCTGTTTTGGACACGTCTAGTTTTAGATGTTTATTAGACATCCAAGGGGAGGTGTCTGGAGTTTAGAAAGTGGTCCAGACTAAGGATAGAAATTTTGGTTGCTCTTGGGACTTTTCTGGTGGTCCAGTGGTTTAGACTCTGCGCTTCCACTGCGGGGGCCATGGGTTCAATCCCTGGTTGGAAAACTAAGATCATATATGCCAGGAGCTGTGCAGCCAAAAAAAAAAAAAGTCTGGGAACATCTACTTTCAGGTGGTGTTTAAAGTCAGGAGAGGATGAAATCAGAGAGGGAATGTTATGTAGATACATACAAAAGAGACCCAAGACTGAAATCTCAGGTGCTCTGATGCTTAGAGATTGGGCCCATGAAGAGGAACCAACAAATGAGACTTGTAGAAGTGGCCAGTAGAGGAGGCAGAGTGCTGAGAGAACGGTGTCCTGGAGCCCAAGTGAAGGTCTCCCGCAGGTCTGTACAAGCAGTTACTTTCAAATTCTGACAGCCTCTGTCTGCCCACCACATGAAATGATGGTAGTTCCACAAGCTTTCTTCCTTCATACAGGAGGAAACCAAGTTTCCCCTGCCAAAAATGTGATGGAAAATCAACCTAACAGCAATTCACCCACTCCTTGTATGACTTGCCACAAATAAAGTGATTTAAATAATCTCCTTCTGGTTCAGTTAAGATGTAAGTACTCCCGAGAGGGTAGAATAAGTCTTGTAGGTCAGGGTCTTTTCTCCTGGTGTGAGAGTCCTTTTAAATGACAGATGACCTCTTTTGGTCACTTTTGAAGAGGCATTTTGGAGGAAATGATGAGAAATGTGTACAAATGGCAGTGGTAAGGAATTCGACAATGAATCCTGTCATAGATGTTGACTTGGTTCACACATAGACATGATGGAGGAGGAGCTTAGAAAAAGATGGCTGAGAACTAGAACATGGCTCAGAACTAGAACACAAAGCAATCGGAAAAAAATAAAAGGAAAAAAGCATTTTCTTTTCTCCAAATAAAGCCTTACACAACCAATTAAAAGTTACATTTAAGTACAGTTGTCAAAGATTTAGTCAAACATCAACTATAAGTCAGCATCAGCACCCAAGGCTGTTATAGAGTTTCAGAATATTTTTTTTTCCACTTCATTTTTTTAACTGAAGGATATTTGCTTTACAGAATTTTGTGGTTTTCTGTCACACATAACAAGAATAAGCCATAAGTACATTTTTAAAGTCCTGGTTCACATTCTATATTGGGATATTGCTTTTTATTTTTAATTTAATTTTTTTAAAGTGCCATTAATGGGCGGGGGGTGATGGTGAGAGGCAACGTATGAAGTCTTTGAGTAATTTAGAAATAAAATCTTTTAAAAACTGCCTCCTTCTGAGAATATATTCTGACACTAGATTACACAACTGTATTCTCTTCAATAGGATTAAATCATAAAGCAACAAAGAGAGAATGAGGTTATGGTAAATTTATATCAATCTTTTAATTTTTCTGTCTCTATGAATCTGTATGCAGGTCAAGAAGCAACAGTTAGAACTATATATGGAACAACAGACTGGTTTCCAAATAGGAAAAGGAGTAAGTCAAGGCTGTATTTTGTCACCCTGTCTATTTAACTTATATGCAGAGTACATCATGCGAAATTCCAATCTGGATGAAGCACAAGCTAGAATCAAGATTGCCAGGAGAAATATCAATAACCTCAGATATGCAGATGATACCATCCTTATGGCAGAAAGCGAAGAAGAACTAAAGAGCCTCTTGATGAAAGTGAAAGAGGAGAGTGAAAAAGTTGGCTTAAAACTCAACATTCAGAAAACTAAGATCATGGCATCCGGCCCCATCAGTTCATGGCAAATAGATGGGGAAACAATGGAAACAGTGAGAGACTTTATTAATGAGGACTCCAAAATCACTGCATATGGTGACTGCAGCCATGAACTTAAAAGATGCTTGCCCTTGGAAGAAAAGCTATGACCAACCTAGACAGCATATTAAAAAGCAGAGACATTACTTTGCCAACAAAGGTCCATCTAGTCAAAGCTGTGGTTTGTTTTTCCAGTAGTCATATATGGATGTGAGAGTTGGATATAAAGAAAGCTGAGTGCCGAAGAATTGATGCTTTTGAACTATGGTGTTGAAGACTGTTGAAAGTCCCTTGGAGATCCAACCAGTCCATCCTAAAGGAATTCAGTCCTGAATATTCATTGGAAGGACTGATGTTGAAGCTGAAACTCTAATTCTTTGGCCACCTAATGCTAAGAACTGACTTATTGGAAAAGACCCTGATGCTGGGAAAAGATTGAAGGCAGGAGAAGGGGATGACAGAGGATGAGATGGTTGGATGGCATCACCAACTTGATGGACATGCATTTGAGTAAGCTCCAGGAGTTGGTGATGGACAGGGAAGCCTGGCGTGCTGCAGTCCTTGGGGTCACAAAGAGTCAGACACAACTGAGCTACTGAACTGACGATGATATAATATGTATCAATATAAAATAATATATCAGTATACTAATACTATATTTATCAGTATAAAGTAATATAATCATGCTACAAAACTTTGAAACAAATGAAAAAAAATCACCCTATATCAAACCACCCAACATACCACCATTTTGAGCTATTTCTTTCCAATCTTTTTTCCTAAGCAAATTTCAAAATCTATGCAATTATAAAGTATAAAAACATTCATATCTTACTTTCTCCATAGAGTATTAAAACAGGATTTTAAAAATGTGGATGCTGCCTTTCTAAATTGAAATTTCTTTACAGCAGGATCTTATCTACCCCTTTGGGCTGTGACTCTTTTTTCTTTGGCTGCACTGGGTCTTAGTTGTGGGCTCAAGAGTTGTGGCATGCAGTCTCTCAAGTTGTGGCATGTGGGCTTAGTTGCCCCTTGAAGTGTGGGATCTTAGTTCCCCGATCAATGATAGAACCCATGTCCCCTTGTTTTGCTGAAAGTTTTATTTTTGTTTTAGTTTCAAAGGATTTGTTAACAAAAGAACCCACTCATTACTCAAAAATAAACAGTTTCATTTTTTATAGGTTATTTGACTTAATTTCAACATACAGTCATTAAAAGAAAAGAAGTAGAAACAACAGAAGTAATAGCATATATATCACTGAGTTAGAACAATCTACAGTCAGACTTGAACTGTTCTGGAAAGACCCTTGTTAACAGCAACTTGGAGTCCCAGTTGGGAGAGGGTCTTGGGTGGTTTGTCCACCTGACAGGTGAGACCTCAAATTGCAGTTTGGGGGGCTCTCTCTTGTAACTCCAAAACTGTTATCATCATCAGTTTGCATGCAAAAATACAGATTTTTTTTTTAACTTTTTACAATGACAATGTTATTTGTTTCACCTTCTGAGTCACAAGGCTTCTTAGACCCTGGGGGGTTGGCCAGAGCTCCAGGGGCTCAAGAATTCCAAGACCCATTCCCTTTCTTATCTGAAGTGCCACCTGACTTGATGTGCTTGCAGGCAGGCATAGAATCGGGGCAGGGTTCCAGGCAAGGCAGAAGTAGGTCAGAGTTCTGCTCTCCTTTTTCTGAAGCCCAAATAAGACTTTCTCCATTTTAAGTTCCCTAACACCCCTGCATTGGAAGGTGGATTCTTAAACACTGGACTGCCAGGGAAGTTTTCTGGGCTGCAACTCTTTCATTGCTCCAGCAATTATTCTCCATCAGCAAATGACAAAAGAGTCTATAAGACGACCCTGTTAATCATCTGCCCTACAGTAAATTTTCTTTTTTTCTTTGCAATCCAAACCATATTGTTGTTCGGATGTCCACATATTCTTTACTGGCATCCATTCCTAATTTAAAAGTGACTGGGTTTAGCTAATCCTGGCGGTTCATTCCTCTGGGTATGATCATTCTACTCAGTGAGATGTGAGGGGAAATGTGGGAACAGTTTTTCATTTTATTCCAAGAGTCATGAAAGGGAGATGGTCCTCTTCTTCCAGACATTGTCATGCCTACATAACAGAAAACTCTGGAATCATCTTGCAACAAGGAAGAGAGCTAGCCAAAGACAAAGCCAAGATGTTGGGGTGGGCAGAAAGATGGCACCTGCAGTAATACTGAGCCACTGCCCCCAGCTGTCCTCTCTCTCCTCTAGGAATTGGCCCATTACTTGGGTTTCACAGAGTAAAGGGCCCAGTAAGTGGTGGCCAGTGGACCCTGATTTTGCCCAAGACCTTGGTTCACTGTAATTGCTACTCATTTTTCTCTGATCTATGTCTCTCCTTCTTCCCTAATTTCAGTAAAGAAGTTTAAAGCATTTCTGGGATCTGGTATTAAATGTTGGAAATCAACATTTGGTATTAATTCATTCAGTATAGGTGAAGATAGTGAAGGACAGGGAAGCCTGGCATGCTGCAGTTCATGGGCTTATGGAGAGTCAGAGACAACTTAGTGACAGGACAACAAACAAATGTGTTTGAGCACCTCTTTTGGTCTTGATTTGGTGTTGGAAGTACAAAGAAGAATGAGGCATAATATCAGTTCTCAGGTTGTTCAATAAATATATACCGATTGCCAGTCATGTGTTAGATACTGGGGTTATTGCAGAGACCAGAGTCTGACAGGAAGAGAGACTCACATCCCCTAATAACTCATTTTCCACATAATGTACAGTGTTGTATCACATAATGTTAAAACAGTGGCATAAATACAATATTCTAAGAATCAAAAATTAAGAAGTGGCTCACTGTCAAAGAGGACACATTTCATAAAGGGATTAATATTTATGAGGTGCTTTAGCGTGGAAATAATATTGGATGGGCTTCCCTGGTGGCTCAGTAGTAAAGAATCCTCCTGTCAATGCAGGAGACGTGGGTTTGATCCCTGGTTTGGGAAGATCCCTGGAGGTGGAAACAGCAACCCACTCCACTATTCTTGCCTGGAAAAATCCCATCAACAAGAGGACCTGACAGGCTACAGTCCATGAGGCTGCAAAAGAGTCAGACACAACTTAGTGACTAAACAACAACAAATTTAAGTGGATATGATTTTCAAGGGGATATGAGGGGAATTTTTAAAAAACACACATACAGCTTCAGTTGCACAGGGAAATTTTGTATAACAATGATTTGGTGGAAAGCCAAATGAGGAAGCAAATCATGTGCAAGGTGATGCTTCTCTGACAATATATTAAAGCCAACCTTCAAGTTTGAAGCAACTTGACTTAAAAATCCACTTTCTATGCATTGAAACAGCAACTGAATACTGAAAGTAAAAAATAAAATTACACATTAAGTAATGGTCTCTAGGTTATAAAACTGTTCTGAGGCAGACTAAAGATGGTCAAGGGATTGAAGGAAATACTCTGGAACTCACTACTGCTATAGCAAGCTCCCACTGCTGTCAAGGTCATTGGGTCTATTTCTTTATTGTTGCCCCCACTGAGTCCACCTGATCCTGGGTTACCTGTTGCAATCATTTGGCACACTATATGGAAACCTATTGACCCCATAGACGGTTATGAAATCTTGAGTCCAGACATTTCAGGTTGGAAATATATTTTCATCCCCGACAGGGCTAAGATATATTTCATGTTCCTGTTGTAAGACCAAACCCCAAAGCTCAGAAAACTTCTATCCTTCTCATAGCGGGTGTCCCAAATACAAGGCGTAGTATGGCCAATGGTAACCAATCCACAAAGAGACAGATCTCGTTTTTACGGTTCTGTGGAACAACTGGATGAAATTTCCTTCAATAAATGCTCCAAAATCAGACATAGACCTATAGAGCATTAATGGTAAGTGTTTTTGGATAATAACTTTGATGGCTGTGCAGCTGTTGGGCTAAGCAGGGGAAAGCTGCTGGAATAGCCCAGATAAGACTTGATGAGAGCAAAGGTCATGTCAGGGGTATTTGTGTGTATGTGTGTGTGCTTAGTCATGTCTGACTCTGCAACTCCATGGACTATAGCCTGCCAGGCTCCTCTGTCCATGGGATTCTCCAGGCAACCATACTGGAGTGGATTGCCATTTCCTACTCCAGGGGATCTTCTCAACCCAGGGATTGAACAAAAGTCTTGCATCTCCTCCATTGGCAGGCAGATTCTTTACCACTGCATCACCTGCGAAGCCCCAAGAGCAAAGGTAATGGGTGTGAATACATGAGGCTTATGGAAGAGTGCCTTAACTTTGACTAAGTGCCTACTATGAAGTAGGCATTGTGCTGAGTGATATATATATCGTGATACATATGGAAGTACAGTTATAAAGCTATATTGAATGCTTAAAATCAGAACACACACACATACACACCAGCCCATGCATTCTACTTTTTGCTAAGCACTCTGAGTATTTAGATCTCTATCAGTACCTCAGAGTGTTGAGTTATAAGTGAGAAAGCCCCCAAAGATAATACAAAAACACGATATAGCTCTTGGGGAAATAAAACTACCATAAACCGAAAAACAATCAGCAAAATAAAATCTTCACACTCCCGACTGAATAAGAATAATAAAAATGATAATGGTAACAATAGCTAACTTTTCCTCAGTGCCAGAAGGTGTCAGAACCATGCTAAAAGCATGCAGTTCACTCTCATGCAAGGCTTGTAGCAAAGATACATAGTAGAGTCAAATAATATTTTTATTTTATAGAAAAGTAAACCACTTTGGAAGTGCTTAATCATTTCCCCAAAGTCACATGGACAGTGAGTGGCAAAACTCAGACCCAGACATGGACCTGTCTGACACCCAAGCCTGTCCTCCAGACAGAACAGAACACGGGGGCTGGGTCACATTCAAGGCCCTTTAAAAGCACATTTTATAGTGAAAAGCTTTAGCCTCGGGGCACTAGAAATTTGGCAACTTCCAGATACATTTTACTTGTTTTTAATATGGTTGATCTAAATCATTTTTTTAAACTTTTTTTTTTTTTTTTTTTTAGATTTGGAAGCATGACTGAACAAGTCTTTAAATCTACCATTTTTGTGGCAGTGAAGTCTGGTTTAAAATGAATATATTTCTTCTTCGCTGTATAAAGGACTATTTCACTGTTTCTTCCCCTCATCTCATCTCCAATCTCATTTCCCATCAAAGTGACTAAATTCTTGGTACATGTGCAGTCTGATAGTGTCCAGTCTTGCCTGTGGGTCTGCATCGCTTGGCTTTTTTGTTTGTTTGTTTTGTCTTTTGTACTGCTAATATTCAAGGCAAAACAATTCAGAAGAAAAGCTGAACCACATCAAAACAAGCCCTGGATTAAATTTGTTATATTTACTCTCTCCTTCAATCCTCCCAAAAACTTCATGAGTTAGATGTTAGTAAACTGCAGTGCAGAGAGATTGTCAACGTCACACACTTGTAAGTGGCCAAGCTCTTTAACACTGGGCTATGTAACTTCTACTTACTGAAGGGACCAAATCCTTTTCCAAAATAACTCCAATCGGATCCTCCCACAGTAAATTATATTCTCCTTGGTTTACTCACTTCAAATGGTAAAGCTCATCCATCAGAAGAGACTTCACATTCTCATTCATAGGGAGCATCCTTATCTTCATTGTTTCTAAATTTCTGCCATGCCAAAAGCTTCCATGCTAGCAAGGAAGACTGAAGTATACATCGTTGTTTTTACAAAAAACTGTACAACAAAATTGCTGTTTATTCTTTTTGGCAATGCCCAGTGGTTTGTGGGATCATAGTTCCCAGACCAGGGATTGAACCTGGGTCTCATCAGTGAAAGGGCCAATCCAAACCACTGGACCATCAGGGAATTCCCACAGAATTGTCATTTAAAGAGGCAGTCAAAGAGCATGCAGTTAAGAGAATAGAAAAAATATTGTGGAGATGTCAGGTAGTTAATTAATAAAAACATTCTGTCCTTTTAGATGTGTGATGTTTATAGAATTCATCACCTCTTTGAAAGTATTCTTAAATAAAAACTTTTTTACCTAATTGCAACTTGTGCCCTGTTTCTCAAAAAGAACTCCCCAAGTGATGTAGACACTAGATCTCACAGAATGGGACCTGACCCAGGGTGGGAAAGCGGGGGAGGGGAGTCACATTCATTATCTTGGCCTCTCATCATGTTTTAACCAATGTTCTAACCTATAAGTAGAGGCAACATACAACTATTCTCACTTTCTAGGGGGCCATTTGCTATCTTAGAACTGGATTAGAATGTCATGCATAGTGAGTAACTGTCTTCTCAGCTTATATCAGCTGCTACACTGCCGTATCGAAAGGAATCTGAGACCAAGTAGAAAGTAAAGAATATCCAGTTTACTCTCACTTAAACAGTGTGTTTCAAAAATGAAACAGTCCAAAAATCAGTCATGAAATGACTAACACGTCATTGACATGACATTTTATTTCATCAACTATTGGGAGCATCTAAGAAACTATTTCCTTAGGTTGTGGTTACAGATGGTCGGATCTTTTCTATATTTTCTATGTGAATATATATTTTGCTAAATGTCCCTGAACCAGTAGTATACCAAAATCTGTTGCTCTTAACTTATTTGAATGTGATTTATTCAGCTATCTCAGTTTTCTGAAAGACATCTGACAGCTCAGGATAATGTGGAAAAAGATAGTCAAAAGTGTCATCAAAGGTTCCATTAATTAGGACAGGTACATTTTACCCAAAGATGAGCCAAAGAGGCTCTCACTCTTAATTTAGATACACTTTTTACTAAATATAGCTGTATGATTACTTAACTTTAAGCTTAAAAGTAGCAAGCAATTAAGAACTGCAGTGCAGCAGGGTTAAGAATCCAGCTCAATCCCAGGGTCGGGAGGATCCCCTGGAGAAGAGAATGGCAACACACTCCAGGATTCTTCCCTGGAGAATTCCATGGACAGAGGAGCCTGGTGGACTACAGTGCATGGGGTCGCAGAGTCTGACACGACTAACACTTTCATCCTTTCACTTTCAGGGTGCTACAATACAGGAATTGCTGTGGATGTAAGTAAGAAAGAAGAAAAGCTATGGAAAGAGGACACGAAACTTAATAGGAATAGAGGCCATTTCATGTGGGTCAAACAGTCCTAAGTAATACAATTGTTCCTGAGGACTTTGTATAGTAAATGATGTTCATAATAAACAACTCTGGGCCATAAAAAAAACATTTAATTTTCTACAATATCCCTCTGAAAATAATATTATTAAGCAACATGGGGCTTAAAATGTCAATTAGCTAGGAAATTTACAAGTTTATTTTATAATAATGTTTTAAAGATAATAAAACTATAAAGAGTCACATTAGAACACTTATTTTATCGAACTCTGGAATGCTCTCTGGGATGTTTTTTCCCAGACAATGCTTGCTTTGCGAGGGTGCTTCAGTTGTGTCTGACTCTTTGCAGCCATATAAACTGCAGCCCACCAGGATCCTCTGTCCACGGATTCTCCAGGCAAGGATACTGGAGTGGGAGTCGGAAAGTGGTCTTTCCGACCCAGAGATCGAACCTGTGTCTCCTGCAGCCCCTGCACTAGGCAGGTGGGTACCCTATCACTGATGCCACCTGGGAAGCCCAGTGCTTGCTATAATCTTTTATTATTTGCATTCCCGCCCACATTCAAGAGAGAGTTAAGGAGTCAAAATCTCAGGTTAGAGACAACATAAGATTAAATAGTACACTTAAATACTTGTGCAGCTTCGCAGGTGGTGCTGGTGGTAAAGAACCTGTCTGCCAATGCAGGAGACACAAGACACGGGTTCAGTCCTTGAGTCAGGAAGCTCCCTTGGAGAAGGGCATGGCAACCCACTCCAGTATTCTTGCCTGGAGAATCCCATGGACGAGGAGCCTGATGGGCTACAGTCCATGGGGTTGCAAAGAATTGGACATGACTGAAGCGACTTAGCACTCACGCACGCACAACACACAAGATGAACAGTGACTTCATGTTATGTGTGAAGACGGATACAAGGTCTTTTTCCTAGTATTTAGGAGCACGCTGGGCTTTCCCTATGATCAACCTAGACAGCATATTAAAAAGCAGAGATATTACTTTGCCAACAAAGGTCCATCCAGTCAAGGCTATGGTTTTTCCAGTAGTCATGCATGGATGTGAGAGTTGGACTGTAAAGAAAGCTGAGCACTGAAGAATTGATGCTTTTGAACTGTGGTGTTGGAGAAGACTCTTGAGAGTCCCTTGGACTGCAAGGAGATCCAAAAAGTCCATCCTAAAGGAGATCAGTCCTGGATGTTCATTGGAAGGACTGATGCTGAAGCTGAAACTCCAATTCTTTGGCCACCTGATGTGAAGAACTGACTCATTGGAAAATACACTGATGCTGGGAAAGATGGAAGGCGGGAGGAGAAGGGGATGACAGAGGATGAGATGGTTGGATGGCATCACCGACTGGATGGACATGAGTTTGAGTAAGCTCTGAGAGTTGGTGATGGACAGCGAAGCCTGGCGTGCTGCAGTCCCTGGGGTCGCAAAGAGTCAGACACGACTAAGCGACTGAACTGAACTGAACTGAACGGAACTGGGCTTTCTCATCTAAGTCTCTTTAAAAGCGCCCACTAGATGGCGCTGAACTAGCAGGGAGGACCGGACCAGGAAGCCTCGCTTTCTGGTCCCCCTCCTCCATCGCGACCCTAGCCTCTCGTTCAGCGTGCTTGATGTTCCGAGAGAGCAATTGTTCAGGAATGTCTAATGATAACAGAAGCCTTTTTATACATTAGACAAACACAAGCCGAGGTGGGTAAACATCATTAAGCAGACTTCTCCTTTGTCTGTAGTTATAGGGAATGACGCCTAGTAGCACCTCATGCAGGCTGGTGGGCCTGCAGTTACCCTGTCTATAACAAGGCACCTTTTGAAATACACTGATTATCTGTTTGGGGTGGAAGACCGTAGGAGGGAGGCGCCAGGTAGGAGAACACTTGAAAACTGTGTGTGTTCAGACACAGAAATGTGAATGTATCTCTGACAGCAAAGTGGAAGACTCAAGACACAAGGAGCCTGGCATCAGATGCCCTTGTGTTGGAACCTGCATATTCATGCAAAGCTGAAATATCCTACGCTTTAATGGACAGTAACAATAAGTGACACCTATGTCAATACGCAGGGATGGCAGAGCCTGGTGGGCTGCCGTCTATGGGGTCGCACAGAGTTGGACACGACTGAAGCGACTTAGCAGCAGGAGCATGTCAATATGGGAAATACATTTTTCTTTCTGATTAAGACCTTTAACTTTTGCAGGGAGAATGCTCCTGGCTGCCTTAAATACATCCTGTTAAAACAGAAGTCTGTACTTAATCACTCCTTTATGGAACATGAGTCTGATTTCAAGCCAGGCAAAAACACGGAGAAAAAAAGTTTAAGAATAAAGTAATCTTTGTCTCACTTGTGCGCTGCAAAAAAGCAGGAGGCGTTTGATTAATGTTGATACCTAGGTGTTCATTTTAGAGCAACTTGGGGGATCTAGTGAGTTGAAACTAACTTCTTACCTTATAAATCTTAAAGAACTTCAAGTTGCAAGAATTTTAATATAAAATAATAGTGTCAAAAAAGGAAGTTAAGCATTATTACTTTACTGTTGTTATTATTGCCAAACCAACTAGAGCAGAATTTCTTGACCAAGACCACGAATCTACAATAGTTCTTTCTACAGTTGACCGAGAGTCTTTCTTTATTGCTTCCTCCAGGGCGAAAAGCCTGTGTAGAAGTGTGTATTGTACTATTTCCTGTTGAGGACTGTCTTTGTGCCAGGAAATGTAGGGGCTGTGGATGGTGGGATTATTGGGGGAGGTGGAGGGGGAGTGGAGAAAGGGGAGAAGTCCTTATTGTGGCCAAGTGTGACGGTGGGTCTGAAAACACAGGTGGGGGTGCGGAGGAGCTGGAGGAGAGGAGACTGTGGTCAGGAGTAGACATGGGCACTGTGTGTGTTTCTCAACAGCCCTGTTCTCAAAGGTACATTTTGTTTTGGGATGGAGGCTGAAGAAAGTGAAAACAGGTTCGGGAGGAGGCAGAGACATACCAAATCTCATGCCCATAGCAAACATCCAAGGACCCAGAAGATTGTCCTCGTACACTTTCACCAAGCACCTTGCTGTGTAACCACCAGCAGGGCATCAACGCAGCCATGCCAGCGCTGATGCCAGCACTGAGGTGCCTTTCTGGGTGCTCAAGCAAGGGCGTCTGTGGTCACTGGGCTCTCACCATGGAAGGGAGTGCCCTGCTGCACCCCCATAGATAACTCTGAGCTGCTGGGGCCGCTCCCCACTGGCAGATGGCCCCGGGGAGGCAGGGGTGAGGAGCAGAGAGGCCCAGTGCCACAACGTGTTAGGTATTTACCGTATTTATCACTGTGCTAAAATCACTGTAAAACTTAGTTGCTTAAAACAAGAGATACTATCTCATGCAGCCTTTGTGGGTCAAAAACTGGGGAGTGACTTAGCAGGATAGCTCTGGCTCAGAGCGTCTCATGAGGTTACGGTCGAGATGTCAGCCAGGGCTGCAGTCATCTGAAGGTGGCTCACGCGTGTACCTGGCGAGTTTCTCCTGTCTGTTGGCAGAAGGCCTTTGTTCTTCACCCCGTGGACTTCTCCGTGGGACTGCTTGAGCACCCTCACAGCATGGCAGCAGGCTTCTCCCAGGATAAGTGATGAGAGAGAAAGACAGAGAGAGAAAGAGGGAGGGGGAAGCCATAGCACGTTTTATGACCTGGTTGCAAGTCACATGTGGTCACTTTGGCCACATTCTATTTGTCATTAAGTTCTGTTCACAGAGAGGGGGGAAATTAGGTTCCACCTCTTGAAGAGAGGGGTATCAATTTCCAGACATATTTTAAAGCCATCACAGGCAAGGAAGATGGCCATCAGAGGGTGGCGAGGTGGTTATCTCCCAGATGGCTGGGACGAAGCCTTAGAAGGCTCTCTGTCTCTGATAGACCCTAGAACAACTGCACATTGTCTCAACTGGGAGCTTTAAAAAGAAATGCTAGCTCAGGAGCCCCAGCCCAGACAGAATAAGAATCTCTAGGGGGTGGAATCTGAGAATCTGTATTTTTAAAGCTTCTCATATAATTATGAGCACAGAGAATTTTGAGAACCCTTCGCCTAGGTAACTGTTGTCCAACAGAAATATAAGTTGAATGTGTAATTAACATTTCTCTAGTTGCCACATAAAAAAAGTAAAGAGAAACAGATTAAGTGAATTTTAATATATTGATGTTTTCTTTCCCTCAGTATATCCAAGCTATTATCATTTCAACATGTAATCTATATAAAAAGTTGAGTATATAACTTTATTTCATACCAGTTGTTTAACATACCAGTTGTGTAAAACATTAGTATGCGTTTTACACTTATAGGACATTTCCGTTTGGACTGGCCACATATTAAGTGATCAGTAGCCACACACGCCTAGTAACACCCATATTTATTAATCAGCATAGGCCTAAACTATAAGTTCCTTGAGGGCAGGGACCTTGTCTATTTTGTTCACTCTTTTGCACAGAGCCGGCATGTGGTGTGTATTCAAAGCATACTTGTCAAATAGACTAATAGTGTGCTGATATGAAATTTAAAGTATATACAATTATTTCATATATAGTTTTTCTAAAAAGATTTCAATGCTGAAACTCTTTACAGAAAAACTTTTTGGAGCTTGCTTTCTTGCTGGTCTGGTATTTAATGTGAAGAAATCGAAGTCATTTTATTGTCTGTGTATGTGATCTGCACGCTCAGTCACTCAATCGTGTCTGACTCTTTGCGACCCTGTGGACTGTAGCCTGTCAGGCTCCTCGATACATGGGATTTTCCAGGCAAGAATATTGGAGTGGGTTGCCATTTCCTATTCCAGGGGATCTTCTCAACCCAGGGATCGAACCCACATCTCTTGAATCTCCTGCATTGGCAGGCAGATTCTTTACCACTGTGCCACTTGAGAAGCACATTTTAACATTAAAAACATAGCCTAGACCCATCCTTTCCCAGCCCTGTCCATACCCCACAGCCCCTGGTCACTCCAGGTCCATCTCTTTCGGGCTTAGGTGATCTGTAGCAGGAGAGTTTTTTGGATCTCCCAGTCAGTTATGTGACCAGAGGCCAAATCCCTTGCTTATCTTCTAGAGCATTCATTTGTTTCAGGAACAGTTTCAGCACATTGAAAGAAGCTCTTGGCTTATTCTTTGGGTTTTTTGTTTTTTGTTTTTCACTCTTTAGAATTCAAAGAGTTTCTTAGAATTGTAAAACCTTTAAAAACATTGATGATACCTACGACAACACAGTGACAACAAACAAAAGTAGAAGTCACCTATGACAAATCATACATTTTAAAGATAATATCTGGAAGCTGGAGGGCCAGTAGTTCTAAATTATGAATTTAGAGGCCTGTTTTTGTTCCAAATTATAAATGCAATGCTTAAAAGAAAGCAATATGAACACTATACTTTAGAAAAACATGCCCCTGGTGGCTCAATGATAAAGAATCTGTCTGCAATGCATGAGCTGCCAGGAGCCAGTGCGTTGCATCTCTGGGTCTGAAGATCCCCTCAAGAAGGGAGTGGCAACCCGCTCCAGTATTTTTGCTGGGAAATCCCATGGACAGAGGAGCCTCTCCGGCTACAGTCTGTGGGGTTGCAGAGAGTCAGACACAACTGAGCACATGCATGCATGTAGGTTTATGCGGAGAAGCACATGCAAGTCAGTATTCCACATACTTCCTGTCATGTTCCCCATATTCACATATGTATATAAACACATTTTGAAAAATTGGAACTTACTGCTCTATATGAACTTTTTTCCCCTTAACTACATATTGTGATTGTATTTTCCTGATTTCACACAATAATTTACTTTATAAAATTTCATGTATATGTGTAGCCTTATTGATGTCCATTTATCACTATAAATGTTAACATTTAACATGCTTGGACAATAATAAGGGGGTGTGGATAGCCTGGTCTCAGTGGTTACTAGCCCTGAGTACAGAAAGAGAATTTGAGCAAAAGTTCATGAATTTTAATGTTCCACAGACGAGAGTCTCTAATACAACAATGTGACACTATCCATTGTGGAACCTGCACTTTCTAGACATTCTAAACTATTTCTAGGAGCCAGGAATTCCACGGGTGGGCAGTTAGAATACTCTGCCAAGAGGTGGATTAGCAAAGGCACTCAAAGTTCTTGGTCAAAATCATCAGCCAAGTTTTATACTGACTGATTCTGAACAGAGTTGCAATCAAGTGTGAGCACAGCTTCTGCACTGGATATCTGGGCCCAGAGTTCAGAAGGGACAATTTGAGGGTACTGATGATACCTATAAGTGATGGAATGGCAGATGGGGGAGGTGAGTCAACACAGCTCCTACTTGCCTCAGAAAAAAAAAAAGCAAACTCCAGATGTTAATAGTAAAGAAACAATAATTTTATGCATGCAGCCTTTTGGGAAGTACTCCATACTCCCAAATTTGTAGAGTTTAAGTTCACAAAGATCTCAAGGCAAATTATCTTTTAGTGACATGTCATTGGGCAAATCACTTAGTTTCCTCATTTTTCAAATGAGGATCATAGCACTTGGTTACTCAAGCTTTAGTAAGACTAAAGTAAGATAATCCACGTAAAGACCTTAGGACAGGATCTGACACACAGAAAACACTGAATACCTAGTAACTGCTGTTATTATTTGAAAGGGAGCTAAGAAGGAAGAACTGGTTACATGGAAATAGTGTTTTGTATAAGACAAATATATTCACTGATATATCAAAGCCAAAGAATGTACCTGTAGGAGGAAAAGTTGGCCCATGATTTAGTGGGAACATATTCCCACCAGATCCACACTAAAACAATGTTCAACTTGGAAAACATGATACAAAAATAAAGCAGATATCAGATTGAGTGCTGAAAGCTCTGGAAGACAATAGTTTACCTCCCACGTGGATTCCGTTCAGCTTGTTAAGTGCGAAAAGTCGATTCCCTGTCAGGCACTCTACCTTACCTTCTATCCCTGAGGGCACGGTAACCAACCAGGGCATCTGGCCACGAGTCAATGATCCATGTTGTAACAGCAGCTCTGATAGTACACATCCATGGCGTCCCTCCAGGGATGAACCAAGCCTTTTCATTTCCTGTTTAGTATCACACGGTGCTGATTATTTATGGAGTGGCAGGAAGTCAATTTTTTTTTTTTTTTAAGGTTGAGCAACCAATCGTGGGTTTTGAAGTCCATTCCCTAAATAACAATAAAACAAATAGTTTGGCTAATCCAAGTTATTCCGTCCACATTTGCTGTGTGGCCACTGAGAGCAATGTCATCACACTTGGCTATGGAGGATGTCACAAACACAGCCCCCCGTGCTGTCCTGGGACTGTCCACAGGATTCTGTCTGATGTCCCCGATTCCACTGCTTGCAGCCATTTCCCACGATGTCTCTATCCCTTTGCCTCAAGTGATTGCCCGTGATTGCTGGCTTGTTTCTGGTTTTTCCCCACCCCACAGGTTCCATCTTCCTGCTGAGTTTTCCTAGTTCCTTTTGTACTACAACCCCTGAGGATCAGCCTTTTCTCAGCAAGGCCAAGGCAGCTAACTTAAGGCTATACAAAACAGAATTCTCAGTTGTTCCTGGTCTGGGGTGGTACATGTGGGTGTTAGTTGCTCAACTCTTTGTGACTCCATGGGCTGTAGCCCCAGGCTCCTCTGTCCAGAATTCTCCAGGCAAGAATGCTGGAGTGAGTAGCCATTTCCTTCTCCAGGGAGTATTGTCAACCCAGGGATCAAACCCAGCTCTCTTGCATTGCAGGCAGATTCTTTACCATCTGAGTGATGATGTGGTTCATGGGCCAGCTCCAATTCCTGTTTTTCTAAAAAAATTTTAAGGACTCCAGTAGAATCTCCTATGTGTTGGGTTGGCCAAAACATTCTTTTGGGTTTTTCCAGAAAATGTTTTTGGCCAACCCAGCAGTTTCTAGAGTCAACTCCCAGTTGAATGTTCCCAGCCAGAGAAGAGTCTTCCTTCTTTAGTCGAAGAGGGAAAGAGGTGATATCTTAAAAGTGGCATTGCTTTTTTGGCGGGGGGGAGCGGAGGGATTTAATTTATTTTTAAATTGAGCTATAATTGACATATAACACTAGATTAGTCTCAGGTGTACAATATAATGATCTGAAATGACATTGTGAAATGACCACCATAATAAGTCTAGTTAATGTCTGTTGCCTTACACGGTTACAAACTTCATTTCCTTGTGATAAGAAGTTTTCTTGACCAAGGAATAGTTGATTTACAATGTTTCAGTATACAGCAAAGTGATCCAGTTATACATATAAATATATATGTGTGTGTGTTCTCTTTATATTTATCTATTCTTTTGTAATTAATTAATTTATTTTTTGGCTTCCCTGGGTCTTCACTGTTGCATGGTGGGCTTTCTCTAGTTGTGGCAGGCAGGATCTACTCTTCTTTGCAGTGCACGGGCTTCTCACATCTGTGACTTCTCTTGTTGCGGAGCACAGGTTCCAGGGTGTGTGTGCTTCGGTAACTGTGGCATATAGTTTCAGTAGCTGTGGCCCATGGGCTTAGTTGCCCCGTGGCACATGGGATCTTTTCAGACTAGGGATTGAACCCGTGTCCCTTGCAGTGGCAGACAGATTCTTAGTCATTAGACCACCAGAGAAGTCCCAATACTTATCTATTCATTTTCAGATTCTTTTCCATTATAGGTCATTACAAGATATTGAATATCGTTCCCTGTGTTATACAGAAGGTCTTTGTTGTTTTGTGGTGAGAATTTTAGGGTCTACTCTCCTAGCTGTTTTCAAATATACAGTACAGTATTATTTACTGTAGTCACTATGCTGTTCATTATATTTTTAGGACATATTTGTTTTATAAAGAGAAGTTTTGCCTTTTGACCCCCCTTCACTTATTTTTCCCACCCTACTCTGCCTGGCAACCACCAATCTGTTCTCTGTATCTATGAGCTTAGTTATTTATTTATTTTTTTTAGATTCCACATGTAAGTGAGATTTTACAGTGTTTGTCTTTCTCTGACTTATTTCACTGAGCGTGATGCCCTTGAGGTTCACTTATGTTGTCATAATGGCAAGATTTCACTTTTGTATGGCCAAATAATATTCTATTATATAAAGATATATCTAGACATATCTATATCTCTATCCCAGAATGTGTGTCTGTGTGTATAAATACACATAGTGCATGTATACCTTTATCCATTCATCTATTAATAGATACTTCTTTGCCAACGAAGGTCCGTCTAGTCAAGGCTACGGTTTTTCCAGTGGTCATGTATGGATGTGAGAGTTGGACTATAAAGAAAGCTGAGCACTGAAGAATTGATGCTTTTGAACTGTGGTGTTGGAGAAGACTCTTGCGAGTCCCTGGGACTGCAAGGAGATCCAACCAGTTCATCCTAAAGGAGATCAGTCCTTGGTGTTCATTGGAAGGACTGATGCTGAAGCTGAAACTCCAATACTTTGGCCACCTGATGCGAAGAGCTGACTCACTGGAAAAGACCCTGATGCTGGGAAAGATTGAGGGCAGGAGGAGAAAGGGACGACAGAGGATGAGATGGTTGGATGGCACCATCGATTCGATGGACATGGGTTTGGGTGAACTCCGGGAGTTGGTGATGGACAGGGAGGCCTGGCGTGCTGCAGTTCACGGGGTCGCAAAGAGTTGGACACGACTGAGCGACTGAACTGACCTGAACTGATGCTGTTTCCATATATTGGCTATAGTAAATAATGCTGCAGTGAATATGGGGGGTACATACATCTTTTCAAATTCGTGTTTTTGTTTTCTTTGAATAAATACCCAGAAATGAAACTGATGGATGGTATGGTAGTTCTATTTTTAATTTGTTGAGGAAGCTCCATACTGTTTTCCAGAGTGGCTGCGCCAATTTACATGTCCACCAATAAAGCACAGGTATTCCCTTTTTTTCCACATCCTGGCCAACACTTGTTTTTTTTTTTTTTATCAGAGCCATTCTATCAGGCATGAGGTAATAATCTCATTGTGGTTTTGATTTGCATTTTCTTGATGATGGTCCACTGCTTTCTTACATCCCCATAGGGTAGGTTTCAGGGAACCAGGTCACATAGAGCCAGCTGCATATACACCTTAGATTCTGTACAGGAAGGTATACCATGTGCATATGTTCTTATTTATGTACTTATGAAATACTTATTACCCATCTCAAACTATATTTATATTGAATTCAAAAATGAAGAAGAAAAAAAAAATGAAGAAGAAGAATGAAAAAGAGCAACATGAATAAATGGTTTGGAAAATTTTTTTAAATTATTTGAAAGCAGTAACTATGCCAATTTCATTCATCTTTAAATCTTTCATTTGGATGTAGTGAATACTATGTTCTTGTCATTTATTCCCAAATTCTTTCTTCTCAGTTTGGTCTGTTTACCATTTGTAGATCATGTGGTACCAGAGAGGCTAACGACAAACTGTGGTTCAAGGGGAGACACGTGTGACCTGGGCTAAGCCGGTCACTGTACTCCTTCCTCTGGTCATGGTATTGGCTCACAAGTGAACACGTGACCCGAGCTGGCTCAGTCACAATGATTATTTCAAGTTTTTGCTGGGCGTTATGAGGCAATGAAGTTTTCTCTGGGTAGGCATCATTGGACGAGTAGTGGATGATGAAGAAATGACAGAAAATAGAGTAGAAAAACTGATGGCAAGAGAATAGGTTCCTTGTTTGACATTGCTGTTTTGAGTCATGTTTATTTTTCTATGCAACTGAAAGTGTCATCATCAATATGTTGTCATGATGTCTGCCACATGGTAGGTCTTCTGTAAGTTTGTAAAATGAGTGAGTGACTGATCGGTTATACCACACTGAAATTTTCATACAGACTGAAAATATCTTTGTTTTATCTATACTTCACAAGAATTAAAAATAGAAGAATTAGAAAAATCAAAACTAGAGAAAGCCATCAATTTATAATGAAGTATTTTGGTAGTAGAATTGGTGAAACCCAATTAAATACGTATACAGAAGTTCTTCTGGATACAAACTCTGGTATCCTTTTCACCCTGAAGGATGTTACATAGTAAAGATAAGTACCCTAACCATGGGTAAAGTGGTAAAGAACCTTCCTGCAATGCAGGAGACTCAGGTTCAATCCCTGTGTTGGGAAGATCCCCTGGAGAGGGCACAGAAACCCACTGTAGTATTCTTGCCTGGAGAATCCCATGGACAGAGGAGCCTGGCTATAGTTCATTGGGTTGCAAAGAGTAGGATACAGCTGAAGTGACTGAGTGTGCACACACACCCTAATCATCCGATCTAAAGTGACTACATCCCTTGCAACATTCTCTAACCATGTCCCTTCTTAGTTCTCATCCATAGCAGTCACCAACATATAACATATTTTATTTTACTTATTTTATCCAGGGATATATATGCAGTATTGTAAGCTCTACGGGCTTATGGATTTTAACCTCTTTTAATCATTGTTGTATTCCCAACCCCTAGAACAGTTCCTAATATGTAGTAAACCCTTGGTAAATATTTGACAAACAAATGAATAAGTTATAACTTTGCTTAGCAAATAGCAATAAAGGCAGATTGTGTATAAATTATCATTTAGAATAACACAGGGTCTTCTGCTTCAGGTCAGCTAAGGGAGCTTACTTAGGACCCAGAGACATCCTAGATCTAAGCTTCGGGGAAGTCTAATTCCTCTGAAAATTGGATGGGCGGTATCAATTTCATTTGTTCAGAAGCCACAGAGAAAGATAGTAGTTCAAATTATCTCTGCATTCTCTCATCTGTATTCTTGTCACTCACCTCTGACAGGCCCTGAGTTGGGACTCTTTAGAGATAATCTCAGTGACTCTTTAAAAAAACGTTTGGAGGCTAGTAAAACAAACACAGGTTAGACTAGAATACCTGCAATTGCATTTTACTCTAGGAATAAACAATCCTTTAATTCAGCTGCCATTTTTCAAAATAATCAAGCAATGCAGCAAAATTTAAGAAAAAGTTTTAGGTCTCAAGAAATGTTTCATCCACCTATAAAATAGGTTAGGGATAGACCCAAAGGTGAGTGTGTAGTCTGTCAAATGAATTTTTTACATCAGAGATGTAGTGACAATGACCTTCTAGAAATCCTTTGATCAGCCAAACCAAACCAGGAGCTACATTTTGAAACACTGCAGGAATTTACTGTATACTACATTTGTCTGGACATATCTAAGCTTTTCCCATATTAGTGACATTCTTGTTTCTATAGAAACTAATGCACTTTAAAGGGAAAACTTCATGGCCAAAAGAGAATAAAAAAGAAGCCCTGTGACAAAAGTTAACTATGCGAGGGAAGAACTTGTCAAAGGATTTTCCCTTGACTTAAATAATTTAAAAATTTTTTAATGTTTATTATTTTGGCCGTGCTGGTTCTTTGCTGCTGTATGCCAGCTTTCTCTAGTTGCGACAAGCAGGGGTTACTCTTCCTTGCAGTGTGAGGGCTTCTCACTGCGGTAGCTTCTCTTCTTGCAGAGCACGGGCGCTAGGGCACTTGCGCTCAGTAATCGTGGCACATGGGCTTAGCTGCCCCATGGCACGTGGAATCTTCCCCGACCAGGGATCAAACCTGTGTCCCCAGCATTGACAGGTAGATTCTTAGCCTTTGCATCACCAGGGAAGTTCCCTTGATTTAAATAATTTTTGATTGGAGGAAAATAGCTTTAAGAAGTAGCTCATGAATAGTTGGTCATGCATTTACAGTCATGAATTAATTTCACCTTGAGGTTTTTCTGTTATTAATTTTATTGGCATATAGTTGATTTACAATGTTGAGTTAGTTTCAGGTGTATAGCAAAGTGAATCAGTTATACATCTGATAGTTATACATCTATCCACTTTAAAAAAAGTCTTTTCTCATATAAGCCATTACCAAGCAGAGACCCCTGTGCTGTATAGTAGGTCCCTATTGTTAATAGTTATCTATTTTATAGAGGATAGTGTCTATATGTCAATCCCAATCTCCAAATTTATGTCTGTCTTCCCTCCACTTGAATTTTAAGCACCAGATCATACTGGAAACTGGGCAAGAGCAAGTGAAATGGAAAAGGTGACTCATTTATTAAGCAGTGACACACATTTCATTGTGTGATATGATTTATTATGACTACTCAAAGGCAAATAAAGCATTTATTTAATATAAACTCAGAGGGTAAGTCCTGATGTTATAAGATGATGGGTGTTATCTGGTAAGATTCTGTACATTGCAGCAAATTATTTAGCAAGGTCAACGAGGATTTAATCTATTCTTTCATGACAAAGAAACTTACTGTAAAGAGTATTTACATGTATTCATACATACCTATGGGCTTCCCAGGTGGCACCAGTAGTAAAGAACCCACCTGCCAATGCAGAGATATAAGAGATGTGGGTTTGATACCTGGGGCAGGAAGATCCCCTGGAGGTGGACGTGGCAACCCTCTCCAGTATTCTCGTCTGGAGAATCCCATGGACAGAGGAGCCTGGCAGACTGCAGTCCATGGGGTCACAAAGAGGTAGATGTGACTGAAGTGACTAAGCATGCATGCATACATACCTATGTGCACACAAACATTTGAAAAATGTGGATGAAGAAAGTATCAGTAGAGAAACTATGCAGCATTGGAATCACTTCCAATAGAGATTCTTAAGGGCATTTCAGTTAGCTTAAGGGAATTTCAGTGTGAGGCTGGTGTGTGGAACAGGGTGGGCAGGAGCAGGCAGGAAATAGGTGTGAGGGCTAACTCGTGTCACCTGCTGTCTCTGAGGTGTACTCGGGCACTCCTCCTGGGGCTGAACTGCATTCCGTTGTCTTCCCAGGAGACTTCTCACTTGGGTGGGCCTGAGGAATGATAGTCCACGGCATACATGGACCCTGGGTTCACACAGGCAGAGCGAACTGACCTAAAATATCTCTGTTCAGTTTTACCTGGAACAGCACTTCAGGGTAGGGTGCAGGTATTTGCACAAGTGAATTAAAATCCACATCTTGGTTGACTGACTGACTGACTTGGGAGAGCAACCAACTCAAACTCATTTACAGAGAAAAGGAGCAAAAGAAATGCAGTAAGAAGGAAAGAGTGGACGAAGAATTTCTTGTCAAGAATATCTTGTCAAGACACTAAGCCATACAAAGTGTTTACAGAAATATACTTCATATTCAGAAGGCAGTGGAGATAGTCGTTCATGTTATTCAGGTTAGGCTAGACCATGCAGTGGGAATGAATGCGCTCCCAAGTCACAGGGCTCCACAGAGTGAAGCTCACAGAGTGAAAACTTGTTCCTCGCTTACACCAAGTCCAAAGTCCGTTGGAGGGGCATCACCTCTTCCCAGAAATTCAGGAAAACAGGCTCTCATCAACTCATGATATGTTCTCCGTATACATGACTCCCAAGGCTGCTTGGTAAGAGAGAGAAGGGAAAGGCACCCTGGCTTTTAAGTGACTCACCCTGGACGCGACATGTTATTTCTGCTCACAGTCATGTTGCTCTAGTCTAGTTCAGAGAATCTGGGGAGTAAAGTAGAGCACATGAATACTCAGCAAATATTAACTGACTTAGCCAAACACATGAAAGGAAATGACAGAAAATGCGTGATAAAGGAGAGGATGAATAAATAAAGGAATTAGACTATTGAGGAATGTAAAGACATAATAGAACAGGAGACCAAAACCCAGCCTCTCCCCATGACATTAATGGTTGATTAAGGGTTGACTTTAATCTTAATATGTAAACAATGCCTTTTTTCTAAACTACAGAGTAATGCATGTGGACATTTAGGAAAATTTTTGAAACAAGAGTGTATGTATAATTTCACCCCTCCCTTTCCCATCATTCAGTTGCAACATGCCTTTTTTTTCTTTTTTAAAATGTGTCCTCAAATATTCCCTTTTAGACCGAATTCCTTATTCTCCCCACTAGGAACATGCTGCTCCTCCCTCTCAAGGATCACTTACCACATGGTTGAACCCAAAGCCCATCTGTGTGCCTTGCTGGACTTGAGTTCCTGGGCAGCTTTGCTTCCTCGGGGCCTGGCATGGATCTGGCATAGAACCAAATGAATGGATGATTCTCGCAGGGGTAAGCAAAGGAGTGAATAAATAAATGGATGGATCGTTTGCTTGTTCTTTAAGTTTTGTGTTAGAGTTATGTATTTTCATGTGTAATATGTAACTCTAATATTTTCTCTGCTCTAAAGTCTGTAGTAAAACTCTTAATTCTTACTTCTTCAGAAGTCTTAGGGGACCCAGATTGATGGGAAGCCAAGATGTGCAGAGGCCTCAGTCTGTGAGGCTACAAGATACACAGCCTTGTTAGAACATGCCAGGGCAGGATATGGCCACTGGATGCAGTCAGGAACTCGTGCCTGTGGAAATAGAGGGCTATCTGCTAATGCAGGGGATAAGGCTGGAAACTGGGGGCTTTTCATAGGACCACAGGCTAAGACAAATAGTAAACAGAGCAGGCTGGGAAGACCCAGGATAATCAAGACTGAGACAGAGCTCAGTAGAGATAAAGAGCCTGTTCTGAATCCTGAAATGGAGGTAGTCATCAGTTAGATCCCTTAAACTGTAACTTGTTTAATAAATAATATCCTGTAACCAGCCTTCACTGACTAAGCTCTCTTCAATTGTTCTGGCCAATTGCATACACTCCAAGCTTCACGTAGCTTAGACAATATGTCACAAGATTCTTTAACCACCCTGAATAGAAAACACCTCTGACGTATGGGTCAATTTAGTAACCATTGCTTAAGCTGTTTTTCAGGAACTTGGAGTCAGCTCTGGTCCAAGTCAGGTTCCAGCCAGTTAAGACTGGTTAGGACCACTGACCCTCCATCTGGGTCTGTGAAAATGTCCAGTGGATGACCTTTTGATGTCAGAGGGCTAAAACTTGACCCTCAGATCATACCAGCGCTGTCACTTTTAGAATATGAGTCCCATGAAGAAACACGTAACTCAGATATACCTCCACAGAGCACCAATGACTTCACTGTTTCCTTACCTCCAATCCCCTTTTTCCAAACTTCAAACCACCCTGCTTCTCTATCTGTAACTATCCCAAGCCCCTCTCCTTTGAGGAGGCAGATCTGAGACTTGCTTGATTGCCTCATGAATACATCCCTGCTCTTCATTTTAGCATTTGACTTGATGCGCGTCGGGCAAATGAACCTGGTTCCATAACCAGGTTTGTTCCAACACATGAGAGACCCATGAGCAATTTCAGAAGGCAGAGTCAGGGTCCGTGAGGTCTTCCAGAAGAAGAAAAGGGTTTGCTCTGAAGCTCAGTGGACTGATGTGTTGACCAGACAGAATGTACCCTTGTTTTCCAGGGAAACAAAACATAACTTTGGATGAAAGGCTAAAAACCTCAGCAAGAATAAAGACAGGATAGTGAATACAAAGGACTAGGGTTTGAGATGGGGGAAGGGACCCCTGGGAGAGGGAAACAGTGAGGGGCTGTTTAATGTTTGTTGAGTGGAACCCAAGGCTTTAAACTGGTGCCAAGCTAATTGAGTAATGTGCGGCTTTGTGCCTGTAACTTCACCTAATCTCTGTTACCTGGACTTTGAGATTCTCTGGACTTGTAGTACAAACTGTTTGTTCACCTGAACTGATGATATGTTCTAGTTCAATGGCTACAGTGTGAAAGGGACATGTCCGCAAAGTGGGGGGTGGGGGTCGCTGCGAAGAGAGTTCAGAACACCAGGGAGTATTCTGTGTAAAGAAAACAGTCCCGGTTTCTCCTGGTGATACTAAGAGAAGCACTCAGAGAAACAGTAGAGGGAACCAGAAGGCCATGCTTCTTGTCTGGGAGTTTCAGAGGAGCTTACCTCACCTGCTCTGCTTGTTGGGGCATACTCTGTTCTGAGGAAATGGCCTGACCTTGCTTTGGCTACATAGACTTGGCTTCTCAGAGCCGCTGGACTGAGTCACCAGCAGTGCCTATGTTATCCCAAAGCAGCAGCAAGAAAGGTTGAATGAGTCCTGCTACCACCATGAAGTTTTGGATGGTCTCCAAACACTTAGAACTTCCCCAACGCTATCAAGAGAAGGCAGCCAACTGGAATGTCCTTCCAGAGGAATTCCTGCCTTCATCAGGAATCTGGGCGAGATGAGAGATTAAGTAAATGCTCTGTCAGTTCAGGTTTAGTAAGACAGGTTGATTACCCCATGGAAGTGGGGAAAGGGAGTGGGTAGAGGAGCTTGTGCCTGAGGAAACAGACAAGTTACTGAAAGCAGAAAGTTCACCATCAGAAACCCCAATACTTAGAAATCAGATACTGTAAATCCACATTGTAACACTATAGAGAAGCATTCCTTATAAACCTGAGATAATTACAATAATACTATCAATAGGGAGCTGGCATTGAACTTGCGTGTATGCATGCTAAGTCACTTCAGTCATGTCCAACTCTTTGTGATCCCATGGACTATAGCCCACCAGGCTCTTCTGTTCATGGGACTCTCCAGGAAAGAATACTGGAGTGGGTTGCCATGCCCTCCTCCAGGGGATCTTCCCGACCCAGGGGTTGAGCCTATGTCTCTTATATATCGTACATTGGCAGGCAGGTTCTTTACTACTAACTCCACTTGGGAAGCCCTGGCATTGAACTTACAGCATGTCTAACCCAATAACTGAGCAAATTGAGGGCTAAGAAAAGGCAATGAACTCAAGGTCACACCATTTTTATCAAAGTGGCTCAACACTTTGAAGATATGCAAATGACTCATCAGTTTGCTGCTCTGGGACCTTCAGAAAGTTGGAGCTGCCTTTCAACCCAAAGACAGCCCTGTACTGGAAACAAGTAATCCCTCTTTCAAACTAACAAACAAAAATAGAACCTATTAGGGAATTCCCTGGCGCTTGAGTGGTTAGGACACTGATACTTAAACTGCTGGGCCCTGTGAGGTAAAAAAAAAAAAATGTGTATATATATATATAGAACCCATTAAAACAAATAAAATAGCAACCACCAAAAATATAACATCACAAAATAAAACAATTCCTCTAGCCCCAAATTTAATTTTATTAAAAGGAGTATTGTTACAAAGAAATTGGCCAAAACTTCTGAAAGGGAGACAATTTCCCTGTCCAGACCGAACCCATCTGAATCTTAGAACTTGACCCCTTCCACATTTTAACATTGAGTTGCTGTCTAGTGTCCCCTCAGCGAGGGACAGTCTTCCCCATCCTGCTGCCTGGGTGGTGCTGCTCAGGGATGGGGTCCGTGTCCAGGAGGCGAGGCAGCCCACCAGGAGAGCTGACCAGTCCTGGTGGGATGAGAGCTGGGGCTACTGAATGGAAGCCAACGGCTCTGAACCGACTGTGCCACGAGGCCAGATGCTGTTTTCAAATAAACACAGTCATTTCTCTTGGGGAGATCTATCATCATGCTGGGGGATCCACAGTTAGGGATACCTTCCCCGGCTCTTCTCAGAAGAAAGAAACCACTACAACACAGAGAATGATGACGACTTCACAACTGAGTGGAATCTCGAGTGCATCTCAGACCACACGGTGGTGAGCAGAGCCAGGACTTGGAGAGTTAAATGGTGAAAAGAACATGATCCCGGGTCCAGTCTCAGCTCGAGCGTTCACTGGCTAAGTGCGCTCAGTTACTCAGTTACTTCAGTATCTTCATCTGTAAAGTAGATGAGGTACTTTTCAAGGCTGCTAGGAAGATGAAGTCAGGGGGGCGGGCAGCATAAAGTGTGGCTACAACTAGCAGGGGGATCACGCCTTGCTATTTTTGCCTCCACTTCGTGTTCCACCTGGCTTCCCTGGTGGGCCACATGATAAAGATTCTGCCTCAGGGACTTGAGTTCTAGTCGCCTCCTGGTCACTTTGCTGCTGACAGAGGGGTCCTCTGGCCTAAACAGGATAAGGTGTCTGGATGCACAACCCTGACAGCAGTTCCTTAGTCACTCATTCTCCGGGCCCGGGGCAGGGGGACACCGGATGCTAACCAGGGCCACGTGGGAGTTGCACTTGGAGCAGCGTGGACTAGAAGGGGCCGTGGAAGGTGTGCGCCCAGCTGCTCACAGGTGCCCGACTCTTATGCAGCCCCAGGGACTGTAACCAGGCCCCTCAGTCCAGGGGATTTTCCAGGCAAGAATACTGGAGCAGGTTGCCATTTCCTCCTCCAGGGGATCTTCCATACCCAGGGATCGAACCCGCGTCTCCTGTGTCTCCACCATTGGCAGGCAGATTCTTTGCCATCAAGCCACAGGGGAAGCCTGCCGTATGCAGCAGGCTTTGTAATACCAAGAGGGTGTGATGGTCCCTGATTCCCACAGGAGGATGCGATTGGCTTGTTGGACTAATTTAGTAAGCTGATAGGGTGGTAAATATCATTGGGTTGAAGACCAGGTCAGGTGTAAGCTGGTGCAGCTAAGAGAAAAACTAATCAGGTGGGGAGACTTTGCTCCCAGGTCTGGGTAAGCATATCTGGTGAGAACAGGGGGATATCCTGCTTAGGGCTTTGGAACCGTGAAAAACTGAAAGATATTAAGGCAAGCTCTTGACATCTTAGGGCTTTCCAATACATTGCCCAAGATCTTAAGTCTGTGCTCCACTGTGTTCTCGTGTTCTGGTTGTATGGCCTTCAACTAGTTAGCTTCAAGCTAGTTCTCCCTGAAAAATACTGGTTAGTACTTAGCCCATAGGGCTGCTATGAGAGTGAGTATAATGTGCTTAGCACAGTGCCTGGTACATCAGAACTGAGTAGCTGTGAGTGATGGTCACCATTATCCTTGGAGATAATGATAGTAACAGTCATGGATGGTTTCCTTCAGTTTTGTTCATGTTTGAAGAGGTATTTGAGCAAGGGCTTATTTTTGGGTTTGGGGTCATTTGGTGACCTCATCTGTCGCAGGGAAAATGCAGGCTTTACTGTGCTCACAGCACTGACTTGACTTGACTTCCCAGCATCATGAAGGAACTGTGGGAGGGGTCAGCAGGAGTCGTGAAAGGTTGAGGGGGAGAAACAGCTCTAGCTAAGACCTTTCTATTAAGCTGAAGATTTAGACTGTTTATAAGTTCTTTCCTTTTACTGTCTAAAAAAAGTTATTTTGATCAGAAATGGAAACAAAGGGATTAAAGAAATCAGAAGAGTGATTTGTAATTGGCCTCCGGACTGCACTCCTGTCTCCGTATGTGAAGAGCAAGCTGGTGAATAAAACTGCTTGGAAGGACTTTATTAGCAGTGGCTTTCCTCCTGCAGCCTGGGATTAGAGGAATACTTTAACCTTGACACATTCATTTTATGATCACAAAGCCTTTCGCCTATCAGTCTATTTTCCCCTTTTCATATTGCCCTGATCCTGGCAGAAGCTCTTAAAATGACCAGAGAATGGTTCTATATTTCTCTGTCTCCTCCTCCTTCACATCTTCCCCTCAATGTACTCACCAATTTTAGTAAGACAAAGAAAAACAAACCCTCAAGGATGTGTGACAGTATTTTCTACACATATTCTAGAAGTCTGCTGCAGATGAAAAATACATGTTGCCTTCGATGAAGAGTCAATGCATATAGGATTGATTTTTAGAAAGAAATTTGTTGAAATTAAAAGATTTCCAGGGAAAGCACAAAAGAATATATAAGAAAAATATAAAATGTATTTAGCCATCAACTCATCTGCAAGGAACAAAGGAAACCAGAAAAAAATATGCATAAGATATTTAATCCAAATGATGATTATGAAAAGGATATATAACTCATGTAAGAATCCATTTGAAATGGATATGGGGTAGGCAGCATTGATATGCATAAATCTCTGAGGTTCAAGTGTAAAATTGACTTGTGTATTTATTAAAGTGTGAGATCTATATCAGAGTTAAATGTTAATTGTAAAACACTTGACTAGTCTCCCAAAGACACACTATTCTTTGTTGTCTGATAGGTGGAGAAATCTATCCACCGTACACCAATTTATTTTAATTAGGGAGTTTTACTTTACTTTTTTCTTTATCCAGCAACATTTTTGACTTGTTTTAGATTAAAGTGTATGTCTCGTTAATTGCGGCATTTAGTTCTCAGCTTGTAATTGCTATCTGGTGTTTCGAACTCGCTAGAGCTCTTAGTGTCGCTGTTTCAAGGGGGGCCTGTTGAATTTGCCTGAGGTAAACTAAAACGGAAAGTACCGACTCTCTTAAATAATTTCAGTTATTTCTTGTAGCTTCCGCAGCTTATGATTGTTCCAGCGGAGCGGGTGGGAGTGGTGAAAGGTAGGTAGTACTTCTGATTATCTTCCAATCAGAGGGACCAAGATAGGAGCTTTATAATACTGGCAGGGCTGCGTGCCAAGATGTAATCAAATAGGAAACTGGGTGCCAATGGTAATTTTTTGAAATGTGCTTTTATGACATCCTTCTCCAAGATGAAAGCAGTGTTCCCTAAAACAAACAAACAGCGCCGGACTTGGGCTAAAGCTCTGATATGAAATTTATTTATGTTTCACCAAACCCGACTTGAAAGTAATTGTATATGATTTGAAACTTTTAATTGTTCTTGTTGTTTCTCTCTGCAAATAAGGAAATCCTGGCTTTCTGTAAAAAAACTCTAGATCCTGACTATTGGTTTCTTTTCAAGGTTTTGCCACACTAATTGCTTTCTGTTTGATTCTGTGCCCTTCTGAAATTGAAGGTTGCCTCGAGGCAGGAGAAAAGCTGTGGTGGTGACTTGTGGGTTTGGGGACTGGGGGAACCCACAGTGGTGGCTGCAAGCCAGCCTCATTATCCCCCGGCTTGGGGGGGCAAACCAGGGGGCCCGTTTTCCTGCTTCAGATCTGGGCCTGTGACTGGAAGGGTTAGAATCTCAAAGCTTTCTCTTTGCATTATTTATCATTTCTGACTGATAACAGCACCACTTTCTTCTAGGAACCAAACACTGGTCATTATGGTTTTGTTTTAATGTGGTATCATGTATTGTATTTCACTGCTCTTCAACCGCAGATTTACAAACTGAGGATATATTAAAGGATCTGTGTTTCACAGGAAATAGACATTTCACTTCTTTTCAGCAATGGTATGATATTATTGCTTCTACACCAACGGTCTCCTACTATTACTGTATGATTGCTTCCTTTAAATCTGACTAAACTGCAGTGGTGAAAGTTGGAGTGACTTTATTGGTGTCTGAGAACATGTATGCATTCAGTGAAGTCAGAAACAATTTCATCCATGTGTGCCCTGATGGCTTTGTAAATAGGGTTTCAAAATCATAAATTCAAAGTATTAATAAAGGAATTGCTTAGTTATCCAGAAAGGTTTACGCTAAAAGACACATAGGCATCCTTGCTGAATGGAAACTTGACCCAACGTGGTGGTTAACAGGGAAGGCAGTGGGTCAGACTGCTTGGATTCAAATCCCAGTTCTGTCACTCACCCACAAAGAAACTTGGTTGGGGCATTTCTCTGTGCTTCGGTTTCTCCTGTGTCACCTGAGGGCTTTAGTGGTATCTGGGACTTGGGGGTTTTTAACACATACGGGTGCTTAGAACAGTGCCGGGCACCTGGTGGTGACTTAATAAATGCCAGCTACGATGATTAATATTTCCCTAAAACGTTAGTGCTTTTGAAATTGTACCCATTAAATATTACTTGGCCTTTTCCTTCAGACTCTGGGTCATCACTGGGAACTTCAGTGATGGCAAAGTGATGGGCTCTGGGCCCCAAGCGAGCTAACCACCTGCCCTCCAGGGGGCGCTGCTGTTGCCTCCAGCCTTTAGCAGACATCTTCCTTCTGCCCCCCATCGCCCCATCGCCTGCCCATTGCTTTGTGGGCCTGTTGGAGAAGGTGGGGTGTTCTTTGTCTTCTCCCACACAGCTTGCTCTGTTTTCTGCTCTCACTGCTCCCCTCCCACGCAACCCAAGCCAGTTAAACCACTAATCTCCCACCCATGCTTCCCTTTGATCATAGTCATCCTGCCTATAATGACCCAAGTCAGTCTTTTTCCCCACTAGCTGGTAAGCTCCTGAGACCAGGGCCCCCACGCCTGTCTTGTCTCATGCTCTTCCCTGGAGATTGGTGAACAGTGTTCCCTAGAGATGGCCACAGCTGCCTACTCCACTTACAAGCATGTACTCCAGGGGCCAACTTCCAAGAGTTCAAATTCTGGTTTTGCTGGTCTGTATGGTGGTGAGAAGGTTACTCAGACTCTCCAGTTTAAAACCTTAGTGACCTCATTTAAAAAAAAAAGAAAGAAACCTGCTGAGTTCCCAGGATTGTGAAGATTAGATGAAGTTAGCTAAGCAGAAGGACTAGGATATACTAAGTGCTCAATTAAAAGTTGGTAGTTGTTATCACTGTGGCTAATCTGAGAAAGTTATCATTGTGGCTGAGCTGAGAAATTGTCCATAATCTTCACCTGGGAACCTCCGCCAGCCCCTGTGGCAGAGGTGGTGGAAAAGGTTGCATGACACTCTAACATGACCCACAGAAAGGAGTTAAAAGGAATAGAGTCTTGAGTGTCATGTTGTGACATTATAAATAGGACAAAGCAGAGTTGAAATATCCATTCTGTTTTCTCAAATTGAGACTAGATGTAATTCTTTAGCTCTTCAAGCAGCATTGTCTAAAGGGCATCTGCTATCTCATTTTATCCTCACATTAAACTTCTTCAGTGAGTTCTACGAGCTATTTGTACCGCTCAAATTCATTAGGTAATTGCAAGTGTGGTCCCAACGGTTCCAACCACCACTCTGACGGTAAATTTAGGTAAAACTATTCCTTGTGTTCCCTCTGCCTTGTGGTATGATCTAAGAGAATAGTTTTTATCTCCAGGCCACACTGGTCATGGCCATTCCACCATGGTGGTGGGTCATAGACTCACAGGCCTGCGGATTTGGAAGGATCCTCAGGGACCACCTAGTTCAGCCTCATCATTTTGCCAGGTGAGGATGAGGAGACCTAAGGAAGTCTCTTGTCTGAGACCATAGAGCTGATTACTGGTCATGGGGCTCCCACCACCTGTTGGTTTCTGAGTTAAGATTTGGGAGAGCTCAGTCCTCTGACTTGTCTGTGAGCACATTTCCCACTAAACTTTCTAATTTGATTACAGGTTTTTATTTTTAAAAATGTGTTTATGGAATAAGCACTAGATGAGGGATCTGGAAGCCTAGGTTTTCTGATTCTGTCCCTTACAGTCTTGGGAACAATACTTATTCCCCCATCTTTGTCTGTAAAAGGGAGAACAGGGTGTCCACCCTGCCATCTTAGCAGGGTTGCTACAGAGTCATATGAGCCAATAAAGAAGAAACTACTTTGAAAGAAAGACCAAACAGACCATTGTAAGAGCTTGGTTTGGGGATCAAAACATACTTGTCACCAACTCCAGCTCTTCCATATGTTGACCCTTGGTCAATGCAGTTCATAAGTGCGCATAAAGCCTATCATCTTATTAAATCTGCTCAAAGATGTAAGGAAATGGTATATAAAGTACTAGATACAAGGTGGACTCTCAAGAAACAGTTATCGTTTTTCAGTCACTAAGTTGTGTCCAACTCTTTGCAATCCCATGGACTGCAGCACACCAGACCTCCCTGTCCCTCACTATGTCCTGGAGTTTGCTCAAGTTCATGTCCATTGAATCAGGGATCCCATCCAACCATCTGTCCTCTGCTGCCCTCTACTCCTTTTGCCTTCAACAAGAAATGCTAGCTATTATCAGATCATTAATATACTTTACAAAAACAGTTGGTAACCTGCTTTGTGTTAATAGGGATGTGGGCCCTTGGGCTGTCCCATCACTCCCCCAGCTTCATGGATTTCAATGTCTGTGATCCTTGTGTGTCTTCAACTCCAGAAACTGGTCACAGTCAATACCTAGAGATGCGTGATGCTATTCATGGAGAGCTCAACTGAGTGAACCCGAATGTGTTTATGTTTATCAAATGGCTTGCTAGAAACCTTAACTGCAGAATTTATGAAGGGAAAAAAAAACTGTTTTGAAAATCAGTTCTGAATGTGTTCAGGTTGGTTTCAAAACAATGAACTCTTCCACTTATCCAGATTAAAAATCTAATAAACACTGTGTATGGGGAGATAAAGTCCAAATTACAGACTGGGGTGGGGGGTGGTTTTGTCTCCAAATGGCCTCAAGCCAGGTTGCCTCCTTCATATACAACGTGTATGTGTGTATGAGTGAATGTGTGTGTGTGCAAATGCCTCTAAGAGCCATGTGGAGGTGACTGAAAATACCTCCCCACACCCATGCACAGGGGTGAGGCTTGTTGGGACAGGGGAAGCTCCATGTGCAGGCATCTCCCCACTTGGGAAGCTGGAAGGGCTTTTCAGGCTCTGTGTCATAACCCAGTTCCACTCTCAACTTACAGGGAAGAAGAAGGATTGAAAAATGAAGCAGATGCATAGTTGCACACATACATTCATAAAGTCCTCATTAGAAAGTAAAACCGCAGGGTGGGAGCCATCAAAATAAATTGTATTGTCATAAAGCAATTAAGAGAAAATCAGGCAATCATAAGGTGATAAAAGCCTATTAGTTAAAGGGCCTGAAAAACACAGCGGGTTGTAAAAAATTAAATTCTCACACACAGGAAAAAATGCAAATACATGCAATTGTCTCTCTATGGCAAAGAGTCTGCTTACTGATGTGGGTGAAGAGTTAAAATCAAAGCCTTGAAAAATGTGAGGTGTGATTTTCTTTCTCATCTGTGCTCCGATTTGAGGATTTCTGTCTTCTAAATTCTTTTCTTTCCTTCACAGTAATCTTACAAAACAGTTTTGTTCTTTGACAATAAGAAGATACATTTTTTTAAATGACATGTAAGAGCGTGCAACAAATTTCACAAAGATTTCCATTTTTAGCTCATCGTGACCATTTTATAGTCTTCAGATCTCAAAAGAATCTTATCCTTTTTTTTTTTTTTTTTTGCTGCATGGCATGTGGGATCTAGTTCCCCAACCAGGGACTGAACCCAAACACCCTGTATTGAGGGTGCAAAGTCTTAATCACTGGACAACCAGGGAAGTCCCCAGATAATCTTATTCTAATGTCATTATTAGAAATGAAGAAATTGAGTCCTGAGAGGGTGAAGTGAGGTTTCCACTTGGCTACTGGCCTAGTTAATGAAAGCAGATCGATTCTAGAGACCAGATCACTTCTCTTCTTCCCAGCTCAGAACTCTTTCCACTGAGCTTCCTTGCTTTTTCGCTGTGAGGCTAGTTCTTGAAAGATTGGTCTATATCAGAGATTAGCACACTTTTCCTGTAGAGGGACAGATAGTACATATTTTTGGCCTTTCAGGCCATGAGGTCTTTCTTGCAGCTACTCAATGTCAATGGTTGTAGTTCAAAAGCAGCCATGGAGGATGCTTATACAAGTGAGCATGTCTGCATTCCAATGAACTTGTTTATAAATTGAAAGGCCAGATTTGACTGCCTGTGATAATTTGCTGACCCTGGTGTCTATAATTTTTTCCATAATTATTAAGGAACTTTTAACCTAAACCAACATTTCTAGATGTCATAAGGATGTTTCTATGGGAAAATTGACCAGTTCCCTAGGTCAGGTGTATATTTTTCCTGAGCACTCTTCTAAATTTTCTGAGGCCCAGCTCATTGAGCCCAGTTCTTGCACAACAGTGTCAGAAGCCCCAGTCTTGGATTAATCTCACCCCTTTCTCCCTGTTTCAGTAGCAGGTGTCTCTGCAGTGGAAGCTGGTGCCAGCATACAGTGATCTTGCAGGTGCCCTAGACAGGGCTCTGTTTGTCTGCAATGACTGATCTGAGCTTAAGGCAGGGATCTTATGACTTCTTCTGCAACTAGATAAATAATTGTCCTAACACTTTAGGTAAATAGTCTTTTTGGCACTGGTTAGAAGTGTCACATTTATCATATATGAACTTTCCATATGCCCGTGAGGTAGTCTGTAGATTTTCATTTCTGTTTCATTAACCTATTGGTTGTTTCTCCATGAATCGTTGCAATACTGTATCTTCTCCACTAGGAAACTCTTTGTCCAGATTTTCTTTTATATCTTTTAATAAAAACGTATAGTTTTCTTCCTAGGTCTTGTACATTTTCGTAATGGTTTTTAAAAACAAGCTACATGGCACTGATTTCCAACATAGCAAACAGGACTATCAGTGGCTGTAGCCTGTGTAGTGAAAGCATGAAGGACTCAGCTGTAAGCAATGGCAGACAAGAGCCTGAGCGTGTTCTGTCATTTCCCTGTCCCCCTCGGTATGTGGAATGATTGACAGGTGTGCAGCCAAACAAGAAGACTGGGTGGGCAGGGCTGGGAAGGAGAGAACAGAGAGCCAGGCAATTTTATCAAGCACCTGGGTTCAGGCCAGGAACAAGATGGGGTGAGCTGCCCTTGGTGTTGTCAGCAGCCCCTGGAGATGGGTCAGAAGGTGCCCCTGGGGCAGGGACTGCAGCACCCTCATGTTGGGTTACACAAGTTTTTGGGTGTAATTTGGATAAAACTGATCCTTCTACTTTCCCCTTATTCCTGCCTCCTTTCAAATCTCAGCTTCCCCCTTTCTGGCTAACTTGTACCTATTGATTCAGCCCAGCGTGCCTTATTTTTGTTACTTGCTTCTCACTCTTGCATTCGCTTTTGTGCCTGTGTTTATTTGAACTGGTTTATTTGGATTATGTGAATGTATTACCTGATTCCAATCTCTGATTTTCTATTAGAATGATCTCAATTGGGGCCCTTTTGCCTTCTGGTTTTCCGTTCCTGGGATGTCTCCTAGCTGCTCTGACAATCATTTATTCCCCAGGAACATCTCTCTGCTGGCTTCTTGGTCAAGACTACAAGCTAACCCAGTGCTTTTGTCTTCCCTGCAACTCATTATGTTCTAGTTCCTATTGGTAGCTAATTTTAATTATTCCTGGGTATGTGTGTTTCCACATTAACTATGTACTAAGAGATATCAAATGCATACCACAGGGTAGGGTCACTTCTTACCAACCCTCCTTTTTACTTTATAAAGTCCTATTCCCTGGTATCTCAGACGGTGAAGTGTCTGCCTGCAATGCAGGAGACCTGGGTTTGATCCCTGGGTTGGGAAGATCCCCTGGAGAAGGAAATGGCAACCCACTCCAGTATTCTTGCCTGGAAAATCCCATGGACTGAGGATACTGGTAGGCTACAGTCCATGGGGTCACAAAGAGTCGGACACAACTGAGCGACTTCACTTCTTCAAGGATGTTAGATGAAGTGCTGCAGGTATTATTGAGGAGGCTTATCTGAACCAAGTGGATCCAGTCAACATATGGCTTCACTCTCCTAGCAAGTATACTGGGCAGCTCAGGAGAGCGGTGCTCCTTAGGCTATGGTGGATGCTGCAGAATGGGTTATTGTTGTTGACTTTGCCACATGTGAGCGTGCGTGCTAAGCTGCTTCAGTCATGTCCAACTCTTTGCGACCCCATGGACAGTAGCCCGGTAGGCTCCTCTGTCCATGAGATTCTCCAGGCAAACATACTGCAGTGGGTTGCCATTTCCTTCTCCAGGGGATCTTCCCAATGCAGGGACTGAACTAGCATCTCTTGTGTCTCCTGCATTGATAGGCGGGTTCTTTACCACTAGCGCCACCTTGGAAACCTGCAGCTTTGTCACTCCCAGTGGCAATTAACATATCATTGGCTGCATATTCTTATGTATTAACATTCCTATTGTATAAACTGGGACACACCTATACCAGGTCCTGGTGGGTAGTCATGGTAATGATTACCAAAGAATACCAGCTTATATATATGGCTTGAATTTGCATTAATGTAGAGGTCTCAACCAAGGTCTTAGGATTAGTTTGACAAGCTTTTAAAAGATACAAATGCCCAGGCCCCACTCCAGACCAATTGGAACATAATCCCTAAAGGTGGGTCCCAAGCACTGGGATTTTAAAAATTTTCCAGATGATTCTAATGTGCAGCTGAGGTTGAAAGCCACAGTTTTAGAAGAACCTCTGGAGGCACTGGCTGTCCTGCTCCACACCCTGCTGTCACCAGACCTCTCTCTCTTACACTTGTGGAAAACTTATGGGAACCCAGTCTGTGATTTAGGTCACACTAACTTCGCGTTCAAAACTTGAACTTTTGTGGGGGGATCTTTTCTCTGTTGTGTTAATTCTTCAAACACAGAAAGCAATATATCAGAGAGAATTATTTATAGTTCTTAAAAGGGCCACTTCAATGCCCAGATCTCATGGGTTTGTCTCCACAGGGAGATGGCTGTGGTATTTTTGAAAAGTCTGGTAGGAGTTTCAACAGAAGGAAAAGTTCATTGAGTATTAGTGGAATCAAAGCAAGTCCACAGTGGAATACTGTTGTTGAAACAACATTGTATCAGTCAGTCTATCCAGATGTAAAGAGGACACACTAAAGCTAGTCTAAGCAGAAAAATAAATTATGAAGGAATAGGTTGCAGGAAGGAATTGTGCCCAGACCCTGTGAAGCCTTCCCTGGTGGCTCAGATGGTAAAGAATCTGAATGCAAGAGACCTGAGTTGGATCCCTGGGTCTGGGAGGATGGGGAGGGGATGGCTAGAGAAGGGGATGGCTAACCACTCCAGTATTCTTGCCTGTAGAATTTCATGGACAGAGGAGCCTGGTGGGCTACAGTCCATGGGGTTGCAAAGAGCTGGACATGACTGAGCGACTCACACTTTCGCTTTCCTGCCCTGAGATCTTTTCTATGAAGCCCCTGCTATTGCCACTGGAGGGTCAAACAGGACAGCTCACACTGAGGAGCTAGGGCTGGAGCCCTCAAAGTTCTATGAGAACCTAAGCCCACCCCCAATGGATGCCTTCACCAACAAGTTTGCTAAATGATGTTCATTCTCGAGGTGCTCTTTTCTGAGTGGAGATCTTGACATTGTGTAAGATTATGCACAGCTGCAAACCTGGCTGAGAAACTGAGTGATTTTTTTTTTAACACCGAGAAAGCAAGACAGATGTTATGAGAAATTTCTAAGACATAGGAAAGATATTTAAGAGATACAGAGTGGCCTCTAAGAATGACAAACACCCTGTTGAGCTCTTTCCTTTTGCTTCCCAGAGGTATCCTTGTATGCAACCACTCAATAAAAACTAACTGGACAAGTTGTGTTGTCCATCATCTGTATGTCTACGGGAATTCAAAATTCTGGCATTTTCACTCCCTGGAACATGTACACTCTGTCTGATCTCTAATAATAATAATGGGATGGAAGAAAGGCTTTCTTCCCTGCCAGAAACTTTCTTATTCTCAGTGGTGTTGGTGGGAAGAGGTTGTAAATGGGTGTGTAAAGAGGTAGAGAAGAGCTTCCCTCTAAATTCTATTAAAAAAAAAAAATCAACCTGGAAGATTTCATGCCCTGACACCCATGTACTTTCACCTATACCCAAGGTACCCCTGAGATCCAGAGCTGGGTTTCACATTTAAACAGTACTGGAACTTCCCTGCAAATCCAGTGGTTTAGACTCTGCCCTTCCACTGGAGGGGGCCCAGGTTCAATCCCTGGATGGGGAATTAAGATCCCACATGTCATAGTGTGGCCAAAATTTTAAAAAATAATAATAAATTGAAAGTTTACCAAGTATTTGAAGCAAATTTTGAAAGAGCTATGTTAAAATACAAATAGAAAAATTAGAGCTTTGTAGAAATGCTGGTAGAAGAATGCTGTGAACATATGGGAAAAAATTTCAAGAGTACCATAGATTTTGTGGAGGAGATGGTACTCTTTCTACCAAGGAAAGGAACAAAAAAAAATGGATCTAAAAAAAAATTCTAGAATAACAACAGGGGTTTTATTTAGACCAAAGAAACAGTGGCCCCATAGTGTTGCCTACAGGACACTCAGCAAGGCCCCTGGCCCTCGGTAGAGGCGGTTCTCATGTAACACAGATGGCTTCCAGGAGGACTTGCCTAGAGGCGATATAATGACCCAAATAATCTGTTCAAGTCCCTTGCAGGTTCTGAGGCTGTGAAAAAGCCTTTTTCTAGTCCTCCAGTGAAACCGATTAGTGTCTTCAAGCAAACTGATGAAGCTTATACCGTCAAACGAAGCCTCCAGGTAGTTAGTGGAATGATCAGTAGATACACCTCTGAGAACCTGCCTGCCCCATGCTTCTGCCTTGTCTCTCCCCGGAGTGTGAGCAGTCGGCATGCATTTGTCGTCCCTTGTCCTCGTACCCAGGGCGGCCCTGGGCTCCTTGAAAGAAGCAAAAAGTCTAAAACACAGACTTCAAAGACAAAGGGGATTCTATTTTAACATTTTAATTTCATTGAACTTGGGTGAATCATGAAAGGTCAGCAAACAAGATAAGCATTGGTCTGGATGCCTTCCAGGAAGGCTGGGCAAGGAGTGGCCTCAGAGCAAAGCACAGTATAGTGAAGTGTGCGCTGACTGCTGAGGGCGCCCTTTCAGTTCTGTTTGCTCCCTGCAGGGTGCTCAGTGGCTTAGCTGGGTCCGACTTTTTGCCACCCCATGGACTGTAGCCTACTAGGCTCCTCTGTCCTTGGAATTTTCCAGGTGAAAATACTAGGGCGGATCACTTTTCTATTGCAGGCATTTGATTGGTCTCCCTGAGGAAGATAAGCTGCTTATGGGAACACTTACTGTGTTTTCAAGCTATGTAAAAGATGTTATCATTTCTTGAACTTCCAAGTTCCATTCTGTCTTTTGCTGTTGCAAGCCTCTTGTAGATGCCAAAGAAAGGTCAAAATGTAAAAAACAGGGGGCCCAAGCCAACATTTCAAAGGATGTGTTGGTTTCCACTCAAATTATTGAACAATGAATGAAAGGGAATAAAAATATGTTGATATTAGCTTAAACATTTTGTTTACCAACTAGGCCCTGTAAACACATTATCTTACTTTTATCTTCATAAAATGCTTATGCAATACCTATCATTGAGGAAAATGAGCTTCAGAGTTGACGGGGAATTTGTTCATGGTTGAAAGCTGAATTTACCCATAATCTTTCCATTTTGATACACTGTAATCTTGGGCAGACTTTGCTGCAGTCAGCAGCTGTTGGGTGTGACAATAGACACTCTTGGTCCCCCACATCTTTTTGGCTTTACCACTTACATGCAAGCTGCCCAGCTTCTAAGTTGGCAGTTCTTTGCCTGAAAACTTTCTCTGGTTGAACTGGAAGCTCATTCTATTCCTGCAGCAGGTCCAAAGGGTCCGTGCATAAGTGCTCCATTCCCCCCCAAGCAGTTGTCAACCAAGGATTGAGGGGAGCTGGTCTATAAATGCCCCAGCTCCTGTATCCATCAGGTGGGACCACTCTAAGTCACATCTTCTATACTGGCACTGAGGCCCTCAGCTGAGATAAGCTTCAATTGTCCATAGCAGGAACTTGACAACTAAAAAAGATTCTTTCCTTCCCTCCCTCCTTTCCCCACTTCTCTACCAGCATTTCCCAGCACTATCCAAATAACTTATACTTGGACCCTTGTCTCAGGATCAGTTTCCAGAGGAACTCGAAGTAAGGCAGTTGTCTGCATGCCTTGTTACTCATAAATGGAGGTGTGGGCTGAGGTAACACTGATGGTTTGAGGACAAACATGGCTCCAATTCTGCAGCCCTCTCTGTTTCCACAGCCTTTCAAATATGAATGTTTAGCTCCTCCTATCACGAGATGAAGTGTATTTCTCTATCTCCCGAGTCTCTGTTGACCTTGACATGTGTTTTGGCCGATAGAGTGAGGTGGAAGTGACAGTGTGCTGGGTTGAGTCTAGGTTCCAAGAGGCTTTGTGGGTTTCTGCTCTCTCTCTCTCTCACACACACACACACACACACGCACACACTTGGATGCTCTCTCTCAGACGTCTGCTGCCCCATTTTAAACAAGTCTAGGCTAGTGTGCTGCGGGGCATGGAGTAGAGCTCCCTAGAGGATGAAGCCCCCAGAGAGCAGCCCGCACCTGGCTGGTGCCCCTGCCAACCACAGATAACATGAACGCGTCCCACCACTCTCAGCCAAGCCCGGCCCAGATTAGCATAACCACTCAGCTGACCCAGAGACATGGGACAAAAATAAATATTGCTGTTGAATGCCACTGTTCTTGGCTCTGCGGCACTTCTATGGCAATAGGTCACTGATGGAGTTACTGCAAGCCCTTCTGATTTCTGTTCTTTCCACTTCCTTCCATTCACCACATTGTTTTTGTACATATTCATTTTTCCTATTCCTCTCTGCTAGTGTTTATAAATATATTACTATTTTCTTCTGATCATTGGTCAAGCTGGAATTGCTCAGCAATGTGTAGGGGACCTTGCTGTCAATTTTACTGTAACCTAGAATTCCAGGAAATCTTTTTAGACCTTTCCTTCAGTTACTCTGCTTATTACAGGTTGAGCAGCTAGGATATTTTTGTTTAACGTAGTAGTATAAGGAATCATCTAAAGAAAGGGTGGAGGGCTGGGGAAAGGAGAGGTTTTCAGAGGACAATGGGAAAGGAAGATTCGCTCCAAGAAGATTGTTAAATCAGAAAAGAGAAGCAGGGAAACAAGATGATGCTTTCATTCTTTTTCATTCTGTAAATGAGCCCTTACTATGTGCCATGCACTGTTAGGTGCTGGGGATGTGAGGGTGTATGAAAACATGGTTTCTGCCCTTGAAGAACTAAAGTTCTAGTCAAGGGAAAACTAGAAAACAAACACAAAGTTAATTAATTCCCCATTATCTGGAGGCTTGAAAGAGGATTTGGTAAACGTGAATTTCTCAGGTGGGGACGATGTTCAGGGGAGCATGGAGTTCCTCTGAGGCAGTGGCTTCCTAGCAGGGAGCTTGAAGGATATCAAAGTCCAGAGGACTGGCAGGGTGGGGCCCATCCCAGGGGAGGGTGACAGACACCTGGTTAAGAAGAAGAATTTCTTTGTTTTTCTTTTAGATTCTACATATAAGTGATATCATATATATCACATATATCATATATATGACATAAAGGAACTTATTTCCAAAACTCACAGACATGGAAAGCAAACTTGTGGTTACCAAAGAGGAAAGAGAGGGTGAGATAAATTTAGGAGTTTGAGATTAACATATACACACTACAATGTTCAAAATAGATAACTAATAAGGACCCACTGTATAGCACAGGGAACTCTACTCAATATTATGTAATAACCTATAAAGGAAAAGTGGGCTCCAAAATTACTGCAGATGGTGACTGCAGCCATGAAATTAAAAGACATTTACTCCTTGGAAGGAAAGCTATGACCAACCTAGACAGCATGTTAAAAAGCAGAGACATTACTTTGCCAACAAAGGTCCATCTAGTCAAGGCTATGGTTTTTCCAGTAATCATGTATGGATGTGAGAGTTGGACTTTAAAGAAAGTTGAGCGCCGAAGAATTGATGCTTTTGAACTATGATGTTGGAGAAGACTCTTGAGAGTCCCCTGGACTGCAAGGAGATCCAACCAGTCCATCCTAAAGGAAATCAGTCCTGAGTGTTCACTGAAAGGACTGATGTTGAAGCTGAAACTCCAATACTTTGGCCACCTGATGCGAAGAACTGACTCATTTGAAAAGATCCTGATGCTGGGAAAGATTGAAGGCAGGAGGAGAAGGGGACAACAGAGGATGAGATGGTTGGATGGCATCACGGACTTAATGAACATGAGTTTGGGTAAACTCTGGGAGTTGGTGATGGACAGGGAGGCCTGGCGTGCTGCAGTCCATGGGGTCTCAGAGTCGGACACGACTGAGCGACTGAACTGAACTGATAAAGGAAAATAATCTGAAATATCTATATCTATATCTATCTATCTATCTATATACACCTATCTCCTAGAGGAGGAAATGGCAACCCATTCCAGTATTCTTGCCAGGAAAATCCCAGACAGAGGAGCCTGGTGGGCTACAGTCTGTAGGGTAGCAAAAGAGTTGGAGATGACTTAGCAACTCAGCAACATACACATATGTACATGTTGTATTGTGAATCACAACACAACAATGTGAACTGCAGTGCTGTACATCTGAAACTACGTGATATTGTAAATCAACTAAACTTCAATATTTTAAAATTTAAGTAAAAAAGAAGAATTCCCTACCATAGCAGGCTTCATTGCACATCGAGGTTCTGAGAACCTGTGAGGCTAAAGATGGGGTCGAGCATCCCCAGGGCCCTCCTGCCTGCTCAGGAAGGGAAATAAAGCTCCGTGGTTATTGAGGGAAATGGGTTTGATAGGCACTTGGTAGTTCATAGATTTACGTGTCGTCTACCCTCTTAATAGCAATCAATATGTCGTTTGGCATTTGTGTTAATTAAAGTTTTTAATAAAACTTTGGGTTAAGAGTGCTTATCTCCTATTTCAGACATTCCCAGGAGTGCTTAGAAAGAGGCTCGGAGTAGAAAAATATGCCATTTGGCAATATTCCATGAAACTAATTACCATAAAGAAGTCGTGAAATTTGCGCAGAAGGGCTTGCTACAAATATTTGAATCAATTCAGAAGACAATGTACCCCTTAGTTTTGCCAGATTCTCAGTACAATCCGGTCCCTCAACTCCCATAGGAAGTTTGTGAGAGCATCAATCAATTTGCTTTCCCAAGATTCGAAAAACATAAGCTTGCCCCTTAAAATCTGACTTCCTTTTGGGACCCCATGGAAGCCCAGCTGCTAACACCATGAACTAGGAAAATACTCTTTTTTTGTTCTTTGGAACACAGTCACCAACATCAACTGCCCCACTGAAGCTAGATATTCAGGACAAGCTTTCTGTGTCATCTTCTGAGACACAGAAAATAATAGCACCCTGTCAGCCACTTGAACGTAAGCCCCTTAAGGGCAAGGATTTTACCAGTTTAGGTTAGCTTGACTGTATTTCCAGCGCCCACAGTATTTATTCAATAAAAGAATAAAAGGATTATATACCACTTCCCACTCAAGAAAAGCCAAGCCAATTTAAAACTGAAATAAATAATGAAAAAAAAGAGCTCTTCTCTAGTAAAAGGAAAAAACAACGCATTTCTCAATATATGAATTACAGCTACCTATACAAAAAGTATTGGAGAAGGCAATGGCACCCCACTCCAGTACTCTTGCCTGGAAAATCCCATGGACAGAGGAGCCTAGTAGGCTGAAGTCCATGGGGTCGCGAAGAGTCGGACATGACTGAGCGACGTCACTTTCACCTTTCACTTTTATGCATTGGAGAAGCAAATGGCAACCCACTCCAGTGTTCTTGCCTGGAGAATCCCAGAGATGGGGTCGCACAGAGTCGGACACGACTGAAGTGACTTAGCAGTAGCAGTATACAAAAAGTATGGCTTCCCAGGTGGCTCAGTGGTAAAGAATCCGCCTGCCAATGCAGGGGACGAAGGTTTGATCCCTGGGTCAGGATCCCCTGGAGGAGGAAATGGCAACCCACTCCAGTATTCTTGCCTGGGAAATCCCATGGACAGAGGAGCCTGACAAGCTATATTCCATGGGGCTGCAAAAGAGACACAACTGAGCAAATGAGCACACACATGAACACACACAGAAGGTATGTCTGTGTGGCCCAGGGTGTGAAGAGGCCTTAGAACAGAGCAGGACAAATGTCCCATGCCTCATAATTTGAAAGTCCCTAGGCAGCTACCTGTACCTCTTTTCTGAATCACATTCTGCCTCTCTGACCATATTCAGAACGCATGTGACCCATGATGGTAATGAGAAGGGTAACTAACCTCTTCTTTCCACTAGGCCAGGGCCTTGGGGATTTTGAATATCAGAGGACCAGAGGGTGTGCACTGAGACAGCAAGCACTGGTCATGGTTCATGAAAAAGACAACGGGCCACAGCTTTCTCTTGCTTGTGGTCTTCTGTCTTGGTTCTTGATTCCACAAATACTTGGTCTTAAAATAATAACATGATTTTTGTTGTTGTTCTACAGATTTAATCTGGTTCTAGGTGTCTGAGAAGGGTTTGGGACTTGCTGCTTTGTAAGTGGGGCTTTCCTGATGGCTCAGTGATGAAGAATCCACCTCTAATGCAGGAGCCCTGGAAGACACAGAGCTGAATATGGTCTCTACTCAGGAGTTAGTATTAATATCTCATTTAGACAAAGTGGAAAAATACATTATTGAGGCAGATTAGTGTACGTGAGATAACAAATAGATCAGGATAAGCTCTCTTGCCCATCTGTGGAACTCTGCCTACTTGCAGAGAGGTGTGTCTTATTTGCCATTGGCGAGCTGGTTCTGCCTATGCTGAGAGGACAGCTGAGGGTCTTTCTAACATCCTGTGTGGATAGACCTGACTTCAGGGAAGAGGAATATACAATTGTTCATATGGGAAGTGAGTCTGATACCTTTGGTTGTTGATAGTATCTAAGAAAAATTCTTAAAGCTCCTATGATTTTTCTGGACTCACTTGTTCATGTGCTTAGCTGGAATCATGGGAAAGCTAACATTTACTTTACATTCATATTCAAAATATATTGGCATTATGGTTGCTTTTGGGTGGTCTGAATGTCTCCTCAGACTTGGACAGGGCCCATTCAGGTCTTAGGAGAGAGATTACTTTTAAGTAATCAAATTTCCACTTGCAGATTAATAATAGGACTTCCTTCCACAGTACCTCTCAGGAAATTTAAACGTTGTTAAATACATGTATATACATATATACACAGAGAGAGCGAAACAAATGAGGAAACTGTAAATGTAGAAACAATTATGTTAAAACCATTTTTGTCCCTTATCACAAGTAGCTGGTAGCAAGTATATACTTGGCCATCTTACTGAGCATTTCCAAGAAGTAGAAGATGCTGGTCTTTTCCACTGGGCTTCACTGGCTCCTTACTACTTCTATCAACTGACAGTGGCATGAAGCACCTACATTTACTGGGAAAATCCATTTTAGCTGGGGGAAGGGGAATAATTAATAAAGGCAAAATAAAGGACAACACAAGTCTTTAACACAATTCAAACACTATTCCAATTTTTAAAAATTTAATCTATTTAGTTAACATTTTTTATTGCAACTTTTTCAAACCTTAACCTTATTAAAGGGTGACTTAGGAATCGTATCAGAGCCATCATCTCACACAGAAGATTTTCCCTGATGTCATTTCTAGCTTGGTTAGAAACCTGAAACTTTAGAAATCCACCAAGACTATCGAATTTTGCTAGGTTTTTCTTTTTTTTTCCCCCAGTTTTGAGGCTTGTGGGTTTGAAAAATGTCAGAGAAATCTGTGCTATTGTCTCGATACATATATTTTCATGTGAAAGTGTCATGAGAAAGAGAGAATGGGGATCCAAATATATTAAGGAGGAAAAAGGTGATTCCAGTTTTTCACTTCAGACAGTCTTAGTTCTTGTCTAAAGTAACACTGCAATTGAAAGTGAAACAACTCAGGTTGCCTTAGACATGTTAGGTGATAAGTGGAGTCACTCACATTTAGCCCATGTAATCAAGTGATGGATAATTATGTCCACTCTGACTATGGTCATTCAGAGACGTCTCAAGAATGGCAAGATTCAGGAGAGAACCACAGGCCAGTGGAGCCATGGCAAGAGGCTTGGGATCCTACCCAGAAGTCACTGAACCATTCCATGAATGGGTCTAGGCTTCCACAGGAAGTAGAGAGTAGTGAAACCCAAGTAAGAAATAGACCTAGAGAACAAGTTCAATACTAAGATTCAGACAGAGCCTTCCCTGGTAAAATTAAAACCGCTTATATTGAGCATTCTGGGCTTCCCTGATGGCTCAGACAGTAAAGAATCCTCCTGCAATGCAGGAGACCCAAGTTCAATCCCTGGATCAGGAAGATCCCCTGGAGAAGGGAATGGCAACTCATTCATTATTCTTACCTGGTGAATTTCATGGACAGAGAAGCCTGGTGGGCTACAGTCCATGAGTTTGCAAAGAGTTGGACATGACTAAGCAACTAACACACACACACAGAGTATTCTGGAGGAGGGCATAGCAACCCACTCCAGTATTCTTGCCTGGAGAATCCTATGGACAGAGGAGCCTGGTGGGCTACAGTCCATAGGTTTGCAAAGAGTTGGGCATAACTGAAGCGACTGAGCATGCACGTATTCATAGTGAGTACTGGTGCCCTTCACTTCACAAAACAAATTTATTTCTAAGAACGTGCATATACCTGAATGGAAAGGGATTAGAGGAAAGAGGTTCTCATTAGGGAGACAACAGAAAGCACCCTTATGGTTATTTTGCAGAGATTCCTTGGTATAGCAAATAATCACTGGCTACTTTGGTTATTTTGGAAGTCTGAATTTTCTTATAAGATTTCTTAAAGATGGCACAACTGTTGTTTATGTATCCAAGTGAGCCACTTGAAAGGCAAAGCTTATATCTTGGTTACTTTATTTCTGTTTATCTTTTCTGTGAAGATATTCTTTCTACTCTATTTACAAAACCCAGTTAAGGTCTCCTAGCTATTCATTTGGCATCACAGCTATTGCATAAATAAGTTTACTTTTGATTTTTAAGAATTTCCTTTGTGGAGTATGGCCTCAAAATAAGAGGACAAGCACTTAAATCAGCCTTCCCTCCGAATACCATCACAGAGAGAAGCGTGTTGGGGGAATGTTCTCTGGCCTCAATAGAAAACACTGGGGGGGAAGGGAGGACCTGGCCAAGGATGGGCCTGATTAACAAACACACGTCAAGAACTTGTAACAGACAAAGTCTGCTTTGGGGAAGACTCATGAGACCCACTCCTCTGAGCATTTCCTTTGGAACCACACCACAGGGCTATCTACTTATTTGCTCTCAGCCACAGCTGTTGACTCAAGGAGATGTGTCAACTGTTGTCTTTCCTGTTGCAAAGCTCGTCTGGCTGCTGAGCCATCGTTCAGGACTGTGCACTTGAAGATGGATGTGGAGAAGAGGAGACAGGAGAGCGCAGACAGGCAGGCATTTGAGAAGTCAGCCTCCCCAGGGCCAGGTGCTTGAAGATGAAAGGACTGTTCTCCCCATGACTCTGCCACAGCCCAGGCAGGGCACAGCTGCCCCCTCACCCATCCCCAGGAAGTACCAGGGGTGTTTTCAGGTGAGTGGCTAAACCCACTCATTTGTTTAGTTCAACAAACCCTCCATCATCTGACAGAATAAGTAGGAGGGAAAAATAGGAGGAGGAGGGGTGGGATGAGAGAAGGGGAAGGAGACCCTCTACTTACAAGAATTTCTCTTTCTCAATCAACTTTCTCATTTGTCAAGTGACAACAATGCTGTTACTCACAAACGAAATCAGAAGGATAAACATTTATAAAAAAAAAAAAAATCCACTAAGACCCTGGCTGCCAAAAGACACATAATCAGCTGCCCGGAGTGTGTATCTCCCTCCTTGTGCCAAGGCTGACCCCAGACTACTGGGGGAAGGGTGGTTCCAGAACACGGTGGGGAGCCCGTCATCACTCACAAAAGCTCTTCCAACAGTCCTGTGGAGGATTTTGCATCCAGATTGGCCATCCTGACTGAACCGAGTGTGCTAGTCACTCAGCTATGGTCTCTCAGCTTCAAAGCCCTCCTCAGCTCCACTCTGGGACTCTGGAAACTACCTGTTTCCTTTGTCAGCTGGTTCTCTGTGAGAATCAGCCAATAGAGAAAACGAAGGTAGGAAGACAAGAAGAGGAGAGCGTGGCCGGCAGTGCAATTGGCTCCCAACTCCACGTGGCCCGCACCCCCACATCAGTCTCGGTGTCTGCCCCTCCTCGATCACAGAGACAGCAGCCCCAGCCAGGGGGTGCCCCTTCTCGGATGCCTGCATCCCAGCTCCAGGAATATCTCTTCACAGGCTCTGATAACCCTGTGTCCTCCCCATGTTTTCCGAACCTTAGAAACGATGGGCACTTTTTGCAGTGAAGTTTGCTGCATTATCTTGGTGCTTCCTTTTTGACTCTATAGTTCTTGAACCCGTAGACTCCTGTACACGCCGTGATGCATGTTGTGTTCTCATGTTACAATATATAATACCTTGTAGATACTTGTGCCTAGAGATCTGCCCCATTTGGTATCTTAGCTGCATTGTATTTCTTTAGGTTGATGTGTCATTATTTAACTAGTCCCTTCTTGGTGGACTTTCGGCTTATTTCAATATCTTGCCAACTCAAACAATGCTTCACATTCCATATCCCATACATCATTTTGCATACGTGTCAGTATATTTGTGGGACACATTTTCTGAAGTGACATTGCTAAGATCTAAGGATATACTCATTTAGATGTTGCCAAATTGCCCTCCATAGGGACTATGCCAATTTACACTCATGCTAACAACATATGAGAATGGCTGCTTCCCCTACAGAGTATTATAAACCCCTTATGGAGTTGACAAAGTGAGTCTTTCATTGAACATCTGAGGTCACAGCTGTGAAATTTAAAAGACTCTCTTTTATAGACCTTAAAACTATAGACTACTTGCTGATGTGTAAGTGAATTCTTTCCCCAAGCAGACAGCTTAGGGCTCCACAGGGAGCACTGTACTTTTTCTTAGGCCCATCTTTGCATCTCAGCACAAATGTGAAGCTTAGAGTGAGGCAGCATAGGGATCAGAACTCTAGATTAGAAGTCAGAGGCCTGAGGGTATCTCTGGATGTCAGTTTGACCTCCATCATGTCCTCAGCTCCAGATTCCATTTGTGTTATCCTCAATATGCCAGCAAATTTGGAAAACTCAGCAGTGCCACAGGACTGGAAAAGGTCAGTTTTCATTCCAATCCCAAAAGGCAATGCCAAAGAATGTTCAAACTACCGCACAATTGCACTCATCTCACACGCTAGCAAATAATGCTCAAAATTCTCCAAGCCAGGCTTCAACAGTACATGAACCATGAACTTCCAGATGTCCAAGCTGGATTTAGAAAAAGCAGAGGAACCAGAAATCAAATTGACAACATCCGTTGGATCATCGAAAAAGCTAGAGAGTTCCAGAAAAACCTCTACTTCTGATTTATTGACTATGCCAAACTCTTTGACTGTATGGATCACAACAAACTGTGGGAAATTCTTGAAGAGATGGGAATACCAGACCATCTGACCTGCCTCCTGAGAAATCTGTATGCAGGTCAAGAAGCAACAGTTAGAACTGGACATGGAACAACCGACTGGCTCCAAATCAGGAAAGAAGTCTGTCAAGGCTGTATATTGTTACCTTGCGTATTTAACTTACATCCAGAGTACATCATGAGAAATGCTGGACTGGATGAAGCACAAGCTGGAATCAAGATTGCCAGGAGAAATATCAATAACCTCAGATATGCAGATGACACCACCCTTATGGCAGAAAGTGAAGAGGAACTAAAAAGCCTCTTGATGAAAGTGAAAGAGGAGAGTGAAAAAGTTGGCTTAAAACTCAGCATTCAGAAAACTAAGATCATGGCATCTGGTCCCATCACTTCATGGGTAACAGATGGGGAAACAGTGGAAACAGTGACAGACTTTATATCTTTGGGCTCTAAAATCACTACAGATGGTGACTGCAGCCATGAAATTAAAAGACACTTGCTCCTTGGAAAAAAAGTTACAACCTACCTAGACTACATATTAAAAAGCAGAGACATTACTTTGCCAGCAAAGGTCTGTCTAGTCAAACCTTTGGTTTTTCCAGCAGTCATGTATGGATGTGAGAGTTGGACTATAAAGAAAGTTGAGTGCTGAAGAATTGATGCTTTTGAACTGTGGTGTTGGAGAGGACTCTTAAGAGTCTCTTGGACAGCAAGGAGATCCAACCAGTCCATCCTAAAGGAAATCAGTCCTGAATATTCATTGGAAGGACTGATGTTGAAGCTAAAACTCCAATACTTTGGCCACCTGATGCAAAGAACTGACTCACTGGAAAAGACCCTGATGCTGGGAACAATTGAAGGTGGGAGAAGGGGATGACAGAGGATGAGATGATTAGATGGCATCACCGACCCAATGGACATGAATGTGAGTAAACTCGGAATTGGTAATGGACAGGGAGGCCTGGCATGCTGCAGTCCACTGGGTTGCAGAGTCGGACACGACTGAGCAACCGAACTGACTGACTGACTGACTTTAATGTCTGTACTTCAGAGAATTTGATCTTATTTTGCAGGCAGTGTGGCCCTGTTGAAAGGTTTCATCAGGGGAGTGATTGGGGAGAACTCTGGGGAGGACTGATCGGGGAGGGGCTTGCACCCAGGTGGTGGGGAATCCGTGTGTTTCACAGTGGAGGCCTGATGAGGGCAGCAGCAGTGAGCTGGAGAGACTCCAGGATGGAGGGAGACAGGAGATGTGAGGAAGAAGGGAGAATTTACAGATGATGCCAGGATATTTAGCTTGAGGTACTCAGTGAATAGTGAGTAGAAAAGAAGGAGTAGATGGGAGAGTGAAGACAAGGTTTAAGTTAAACTTATGTTTTTTGACTTTTTTCCTAGATTCTTAAATGAAAATTTTAAAACATGCAAGAATGTTGACAAGGTAAATTGAATACTCCTACACTTATTATCTAAATTTAAAAGCTATTAATACCTTGACATATCTGATTTATTTTCATTTGTATTGCACACACATGTGCGTTTTTGTAGAAACATTTGAAAGTAAGTTGCAAGCATCATGAAAATTTATCCCTAAATTCAACATGCCTCTCCCAAGAAAAAGAACAGCCTCCTCTATAAACACAATACCATTACCAACACTTCATGGCTAATAGATGGAGAAACAGTGGGAACAGTGACTGACTTTATTTTGCGGGGCTCCAAAATCACTGCAGATGGTGATTGCATCCATGAAATTAAAAGACGCTTACTACTTAGAAGGAAAGTTATGACCAACCTAGACAGCATATTAAAAAGCAGAGATATTACTTTGCCAACAAAGGTCCATCTAGTCAAGGCTTTGGTTTTTCCATTGGTCATGTATGGATGTGAGAGTTGGACTATAAAGAAAGCTGAGCACTAAAGAATTGATGCTTCTGAACTGTGGTGTTGGAGAAGACTCTTGAGAGTCCCCTGGACTGCAAGGAGATCCAACCAGTCCATCCTAAAGGAGATCAATCCTGGGTGTTCATTGGAAGGACTGATGCTGAAGCTGAAACTCCAATACTTTGGCCACCTGATGCAAAGAGCTGACTCATTGGAAAAGACCCTGATGCTGGGAAAGATTGAGGGCAGGAGGAGAAAGGGACGACAGAGAATGAGATGGTTGGATGGCATCACCAACTCAATGGACATGAGTTTGGGTAAACTCAGGGAGTTGGTGATGGACAGGGAGGCCTGGCGTGCTGCGGTTCATGGGGTCGCAAAGAGTCAGATACAACTGAGCGATTGAACTGAACTGAACTGAATTACCACATTTAAGACAATTTACACTATTTCTTTAATATTATCTAATTAAAAAAAAATGTTCAAGTTTTCCACATTGTACCCAAAATATCCTTTACAGCTGTTCGTTTAAAGCAAGATTAATCAAGTTTCATGTATTGCATTTGGTTTCTCTCTTTAGTTATTTTATTCTTAAACATTCTCCACTTTCTAAATGATATTGACCATTATTATTTATTGTCATTTTGAAGAGACTAAGCAGTTTTCTTAGGTCTCACAATCTGGATTTGCCTGATTGTTACTTTCTTGTATCATTTAACTTGATCCTCTATCCCCAGGACTTTATATAACAGTAAGCTGGGTTTTGGCAAGAATGATTTATAGGTAAAGCCATATATTTTGTATTTTATCCCATCAGCAAGTGTATAATGTGGGATACTAATGGTGGAACAATAGGACTTTCCTGGTGGCTCAGCAGAAAAGAATCTGCCTGCCAATGCAGGAGACACAGGTTTGAATCCTGAGTCAGGGAGATTCCTGGAGAAGAAAATGGCAACCCTCTCCAGTATTCTTGCCTGGGAAAACCCATGGACAGAGGAGCCTGGTGGACTACAGTCCACGGGGTTGCAAAAAAGTTGGGTACAACTTAGCGACTAAACAACACACAGTGGAACAATATTACATTTGGTCACTTGATTAGTTAAGGTGGTGACCATCTTAACTCTCCATTGTAAAGATATATTTCCCCCTTTGCAAAAAGCAACTGGCTTGTGAAAGTGCTATTTTGGCACCTAGTTATATATTTTAGCACCCATCTATCCTTCATTATAAATTATATTTTGGAAAGCTGACCCATGGGACATGGGGTAGATTGTCCAGTGGGAAACTGGCAGAGCTTAGGAAGCTGAGGTTCAGAGATATGATCGGGGGCCACTGGTGTTTGAAGGATGCTGAAGCTGGTGAAGAAGCTGAGCTCATCCAGAAAGGGTGTACAGAGAAGAGGGCTAGGCATGGGCCGTGGAAGTAGAGCCAGCAAGAGGCCTGGAGAGGAGGCGGGGATGCAGAATGAGAATATGAACACACAGACAGGGAGATAAAGTTTCAGGTGGCAGGTAGGGAGAGGGAAACTACATCCAACCCTGCAGGGGCTCTGAAGGAGGTCCTGGTGTGTAGAAACACACCATAACATTCTCAGTAGGTAGTTGAGGGCAGAATCTGCTTGACAATGATGGCAAGATCCGAATCGGGCAAAGGCAACCACTTTTCAAGAAGCTGGATGTGGGGCAGAGAGCGCCAAAGCGCATCTTCAGAAACAAGGGATGTGGTCATGGAGAAGATTTCATTTTACTCACTTGTTCAGTTGTAGGACGCAGTTAATCTGATCCCATGTGAGGACCAAAAAAAAAAGGAGTGGGGAGGGGAGAGGACAGAAGAGGCCAGGGGATAATTTAGAGGTCATGGAGCCAGAGGAGACAGGAGGGGACGTGATCAAAGATTCAGGTGTCTCAGCTTTGGAGAGAATTGTCCTGTTCAAGATAAAAGTAGTATGTGAGGATACAGAAAGGTGTGGATGTACTGGCAAGGGAAGGTGGAGGAGTTCTTTCCGATGACTTCACTGAAGTTGTAGAGTATCTCATCTTCCAAGACATAAGGTATGGGGGTTCAGGGCCTTGCAGAGAGCAGAGAGTTTTTGAACAGCTGCTGTTGAGAACGGGAAAGGGAGCCGACACGTGTCCGCGTGACAGCAGGGAAGAAGATTGTTAGGGGCCCATCAGACACACGAAGGAAAGGGTCGTTCCATGTGCATCTGTAGTTCATTAAGAAGACTGGAGCTTCCTAAACGGTTCTCATGCGATTCACATCTGCCTCTGCTATAGGTTTAAAAAGTCAGTCAGTGGTGCCTGGAAGTCAGCCTCCCCACCCTGACAAACACTCCTCAGATGGACCGCCCTCCGGCCCTCCTCCAGGGCCAGTGAGACGCCGGAGCGGTCACACTCACAGAGACCCATTGTGGCATGTCAGAACCCACCGAAAATGTTCCTCCTGTGCATTATTTATGACTTTCCTGCATTTATATAATATCCAGCTTCCTGAAAATAATTTGTTTTGGATTGTGTAGTGCTGGGCAGCACATCAAAGGTATGCTAAGCAGTGGTAATAAAACATTGAGGTTTATGGTCACTGAGGTATTAAATATCGCTCATAAATTACAGGGTGAGTATTTTAAATGAGCTATGGCTCAGAGAACAGTAGGCGCCCCCTCGTAGCACATATTAATTGTTGGTGCCTAGCTTATTAATTATCAATAGTTTCCAAGGCTTTGTTGCTGTTGTTTTCTTGAAGAGCCAATCTCTGCCCTTTCTATAGCCCTGCGAGTCTGTGTGAGTGGATGTCTTGTGTGCATGGGCTGGCATTAAGCGTAATAAAAAATGTGAGGGTGCTTTAGGATCCTGTGGAGTCTGATAGCCCTTCATTTAAGAATCAAGTATCCCTCCATTTGAAGCACTGGCACTGTGGTTGCTGTCTCCCAACCAGGCATGCCGCTTACAGCTGCCGACTCCAAGTGGCAAAGTCAGAAGAACCCTACGGCTCTATTTCACCTCAGGTTCTGATCAGTTTGAATTTTTGGTTCTAAGGCTCTGTCCCAGTGAGTCCCACCCTTTCCTGCCAAATCGCGTCCTGCTGACCACTGAGGTCCATTCACAGACTCCATTTCAGTCTGAATCCTCTGATGTCCTTTTTTCTCCGCCCACTTTTCACATTGCTTTACCATCGTCTCGCGTTGTTTTACCATCACAGCCTCTGAGTTCCCATCTTCTCTCCTGTGTGAGCCTCAGTGTACTTCCTCTCAGATGAGTTTCTGTAGATTCTTGTGTTTGATTATCCAATCTAGAAATTACCGGGGAGTCCCAGAGGACAACCGAGCACCAAAATTGGAAGGGGGCTGGTGTTTCAGTAAAACTGAATGACCCATACTTTGGGAACTTAACCATTTAAAACAGACACCCCAGAAACAGATGGAACCTCAGGGAATTCTCCCCAGCTTTGCCTAGTGGGAGACCAGAGCTCTAACAGACAGCTGAGAGGGTAAGGCAGCAGGTGGCTGAGCATGTAAATCAGGCTAGACTCCTCTCATTGCATGGCCTTGAAATCTTGCTGGTCAACATACACCTTTCACTGCAGGTGGGTCTGTGTGGCTATCTTTGTCCAGCAAGGCCACTGTATACTTTTTTAGTTTGACTTCCATGATATGAAAAGAGGACTCCCACAGAGGAAAGGTAAGTGGGCATAATGTAGGTTAGATCTGCTGTGTTCAGTATATTAATAGCAACTGAGTCATATGTGACTGGCGAGCTCTTGAAATGCAGTAAGTGAGACTAAGGAACTGAATTTATCATTTTATTTAATTCTAATTATTTAAACTAATATTTGAAAACCATCACTTGATGCAGTTATTAAAAAACATATGCTTCAGATAAGTTGGGTTATTTTAAACCTATCTTTACAACTTTAAATTTTATGAAGTCTAAATACAAATATTTCCAATGAAAATCTATCAACCAGATACACTCTAGGTGTAAAATGCACACCATATTTTAAAGACTTAGTGTAAAAAATATTTAAAATATCTTATTTACCTATAGGATATTTTGAATATGTTTAGTAAAAAATCTATTATCAAAATTAGTTTCACTCATTTATGTTTAATTTTTTATAACCTGACTACTAGAGAATTTTAAATTACATATGTGGTTCACATTTTGCTTCTGTTGGATAGCTCTGGGTTAGAACAAATATTTTTTGGAGGGACATGGGGAATCCCTGAATTTTACAAAAATCTCGGTTGTAGCCATTAATGTAGACTTGGCACTAGCAGGGGCAAAGTTTGACGAACGTGCTGAAATACTTAACAGACACTGCCAAGACTGGGAATTCAGACTCTACATGCAGATTGAGTAGGAATTTCTCTAGAATAATACCAGTCATCTTCTTTTGAATATTTTTAAACTTTATGTAAATGATATTTCTCCTCTATGCATCTAATGTCTTTTTTTTCCTCTTTTGTCCTGAACATTGTTTTTGGGAAGTTCTCCATAGAGATCGGAGAGACACTTGTAGCTCTAGTTAATTCTGTTGTCTAGCGTCTACTGTACTATTACAGAAATACATCACCGTTTCTCTATTGAGGGACATTTGAATTGTTCCCACAATTGAGGTAGATTCGTAACCATTACAAACAAATGGTGCTATGTTCTTGTTTACAGTTCCTTGGCCACACGTACAAGAGTTTCTCTAGAGTGTAAGTCTGAAAGAGAAAGGCTAAGAGTTCATACATACACACTTCAGCTTTACTAGAGAGTGTTCAGTTATTCTCCGGGGGTTGTCAAGTGTGTGCTCCCAACAGCAGTGTTGCTTCACTCCCTTCTTATGCAGCATTCCTTAAATAAAAATGTTTTGCAACCTAAAGTGTGAAAGTGTCTCTTTATTGTTTCATTTGCATTTCTCCAGGCATCTTTTCCTATTTATTGATCAGTCAGGCTTCTTTCTTGACATGTATGTTCATAACAATTTGCCTGGTTTTCTATTGGGTGATTTGCCTTTTCCTGCAAAGGATGTGTCTACCAGTCCTCTTGAAGCAGATATACAGGTGACAGCTGAGCTATTCAGTGTCTCATTGTTGTTCCTTTCTCTGTATTTGTTTTTCCTTCTCTTTAAATGTTTATCTTTGAAGTTTGTCATCTGAGATCAAAGAAAGGCCTCCCCCTTCCCTACTCCCCAACAACGTCTGCTGTTTCTCTTGGATAACTCCAAGGAGTGGAGTGAGAAGACTAGAGCAGGATGGGCAGCCTTGAGCTATGAGCACCAGGGGAGCAGATGAAGTGAAGCCATTTTTATTTCTCCACCACGGTCAACAGCCATTCTTATGTGTTCTTCCTATATTAAGGACAAAGGCTGCTGCTCTGTCCATAAGAGAGAAAAAAAAAAAAAAAAGATTAAAAACTATCACATTTAGCATTTGTAAGCATTGAGAAGGTTCCACTGAGACTATAGCTAGATAACAAAAATGAAATAATTTGAAGATTACAAAATTACTGCTAGTTTAAAAGTAGTCATGAAAACCAGTTTGAGATACTGCACAAATGCTTTTTAAAGCCTCCATTAAATCTACTGCTAAATATCAGGTTGAATCCATGGAACTGCAATTTTTAATCTCACAATAAGACACCAAGCTCTCTCAATAATTCTAACTTATGTTTTCATAGACACTGTGAACAGTCTTTGAAAGCTTTTCTGTGGCCTGTAACAGCTTTTGTCTCTTAGGACACTTGGTATCATAAGTATAGATATGGTCATTAAATGTTAATAATGATACCTAGTATTTATATAACACCTTTCATCCAAGGACCTCAAAGAACTGAGCAAACATTAACTCACTAATTCCCAAAAGAGCCATGAAGCAAGAGTTATTATACCCGTTTTACTGGGGAAGGAACTGAGGCACAGGGAACTAAAGTAAATTAACTTATTTAAGGTCATATGAGATGTTAAAATTTTAGCCGAGAATGGGCCTAGCTCTCATGCTCTCTTTTCATGGTGGTCTAAAACATTATCTACTTCTGAGATTTGTGGGGTTCTTTTTTCTCTGCCCTTCCCATTTTCTCCTCTGAGTTGTGTTAAATAAACAATTATGAAAAGGGAAAATTTTCAGTGCTTAAATGCAAATATCCAGGAGCACAATGTCATATAATTTCAGAGACATGTTATTGAGCAAAAGAATAGAGGTGTGTGGCAGAAGATGACGAACAGTTTATATAAGATCTATTACCATTTTCCCAATAAAAGAATCCTCAAGTCATTCCGTAAAAGAAGTTGCTGGTAGGGACTTCCCTAGAGGTTCACTGGTTAAGAATCCACCTTCCGAAACACCGGTATAGGGTTTGAAATCCCTAGTCGGGGAACTGAGATCCCACGACTAATCCTGTATGTGCCACAACTAGAGAGGCACCTGCACTGCCGTGAAAGACCCCACACTGCAAGAGAAGCCTGCACGCCTCAACTAAGACCTAAGTCAGAAATAAAATAAAATAGGTAAATAAATATTTCTTTAAAAAAAAAAAAAAAAGAAGTTGTCACCCATTCCTTTAAAATTGACTAGGAAAGTTCTACCATCTCAACTGGTATTTCTACCAGGCCCCCCCTAATAAGAGTATTCTGACATTCTGACAAGTCCCAGGGACCTCCATTAGTTCACGTGCCCCTCCCCCCATTTTCATTAGATTGTGAATTTCTTTTTATATTGAACTGACACTTGACCTTGAGGCCTTAGTACTGCCCTCCCTGGCATCATACAGAATAAGCCTAATCCCTCGCCAACGTGACAGACTGTCAGAGCTCCAAACCCAGATCTTTTGTCTCCCTCAACTCTTCCTTCCAGCAACCAGTGTACCAACAACTGTAACTCATATGTGGTTGTTCCTAGGTACATTCCATCATGTTTGTCCCTATCTGACACACTCCAGTTGATCAAGGTCTCTCTTCAAATGTGGTGCCCAGAATGAAACGTCATATTCCAGATGTGGTTTGAGATTGGAGAACAGCTGCTTCCACTAACCACACCATAGTTCTTCCTTTATTTCAAAACTGTGGTTTAATCTTCCTACAGTCTTTTCTTCTCCAGGCAAAAAACAAAACAGCAAAAAGCAAAAACAATCCAATTTATCTTGTCATTTCTTAACGATTTATTTGTCATTATTTGAATAATTTATATGCCTATTTCCTCTCTTTTTCTAATGTATTTCTAAATTTCATAGAAGTGAACATCATGATCAAATAACACTTTTAACCTGATTAAAAATGGTGAGCCTCAACCTAAGTAAATCTTAAGTTGTTTCCTAACCAGCTGTCAGACCATAACCTTAGTAGATGTGCCTGAAATTTGGGTGTACATTTACTATCTTTCATGCAGATTATAAGCTAAATGCAGCAGTGAGGTTTATTGTTTGTTTTTAGTATACAAATTGTGTGTGTGTGTTTTTGATTACAAAAACAATGAAGTTCAGCGGTTGATAATCCAAGTCCTAGAATCAGATACACATGGATTTGAATTCTGGCCCTACCACTTATGAGACCTTGGATAAATTTATTTAAACTCTTTAGACTTTCATTTCTTCATGTGTAAAGTGAGGATTATAATAGGACCTCTCTTATGAGGTTATTGTGAAGATATTATTTAATGATGATCACAGAACCTGATGTAGAGAAAGCACTCAACAAATATAAACATTCTTACTGTGGAAATACTTGGAACATACAGAAAAGAGGACAAAAGAAAAGTCACTTGTAATCTCCAGCTTGTTTTGGAGATAACTACTATTGCTATTTAGAATATATTCTTCTACATTTCTCTGTACTTTAACTACTCTTGAATAAAGGGGAGTTCTTGCAGAACAAACAAGACTATGAAGACGAGCAGGGACATTTCTAATGTCTCAAGATAAGTAATAAACCAATAATAATATCAATATTATGATAGACTTAAAACTTTAAGAAATATACAAATACATATATTTAGGTCATTATTAAAAAGCAGAGACATTACTTTGCCAACAAAGGTCCATCTAGTCAAGGCTATGGTTTTTCCAGTAATCATGTATGGATGTGAGAGTTGGACTGTGAAGAAAGCTGAGTGCCGAATAATTGATGCTTCTGAACTGTGGTGTTGGAGAAGACTCTTGAGAGTCCCTTGGACTGCAAGGAGATCCAACCAGCCCATCCTAAAGGAGATCAGTCCTGGGTGTTCATTGGAAGGAGTGATGTTGAAGCTGAAACTCTGATACTTCGGCCACCTGACGCGAAGAGCTGACTCATTGGAAAAGACCCTGATGCTGGGAAAGATTGAGGGCAGGAGGAGAAGGGGACGACAGAGGATGAGATGGTTGGATGGCCTCATCGACTCTACGGACATGGGTTTGGGTGGACTCTGGGAGTTGATGATGGACAGGGAGGCCTGGCATGCTATGGTTCATGGGGTCGCAAAGAGTCGGACACAACTGAGCGACTGAACTGAACTGAGGTCATTATTATTAGAAGTTGCCTAAAAATAATACATAATGGATAAGATAGTCTGTCTTTTATAAAAGTAATCAGAAGTGGACATTATTGATACAGTGGGTGTGGTTACAGAAAGCCTTCCAGAACATCACACATAAACACTGGTACCCTGGCCAGGTGTATGTATATGTCAAGACCAGCTTTCACCAAGTAACTTGTGGTTCTCAGAACCTGTGATTTTTATACAACAAATGTGAGATTTATTAAGTTTTGGTGATAATACAAAAGTAGTACTTTGAAACTAGTAATATCCACCAGATTTAAATTCCGATGATAATTGATTCACATTTACTTTCCAAATTTACTTACAAGATTTGTTGCTGTGTTATTGTTTAGTTGCTAAATCGTGTCCAACTCTGGCAACCTCATGGATTGTAGCCCATCTGGCCCCTCTGTCCATGTGATTTCCCAGGCGAGAATACTGGAGTGGGTTGTCATTTCCTCCTCCAGGGGATCTTCCCGACCCAGGGATCAAACCTGCATCTCCTGCATTGGCAGGCGAATTCTTTGCCACTAAGCACATACAAGGTTTAGCTTATTGATAAATATATTTAAACTTGCACTAAATCGGTTTATTTCTTTTCCCCTAATTCCTTTCCATAATGTGGCCTCTACACTGGGAAAAAGGATCTATGGTTTTTCAAACAAAGTTAATTTCTGGCTTCTCTGCTGCACCTGATGTATGAGAGCATTATTAGACAGGGGGCCACACTTGTTCACCAGAATGGACCCTCCAGTGTCTTTACACATCCCCTTTAGACAGCCTCCTGCAGCTGCTAACATCCGGCCATTACCCTGCAAGACTGGATCCCAGCCAAAGTGGAGAGACTCCCAGCACCAACACCCGGAGGCTTCCCTCACCACCCCTTTGTCAGGCCCCTGAGCCATACCATTCCCACGAAATAAAACTTCTAAGCAGGGCACTGAAGCCGAGGGGGTGGCATTGACTCAGACCAGGCCCTTGCCCCCTCTGGCTCCTGGGCCACAGGTTGGGCCAACATCTCAAAGGTGGAACACCAATCAGACAGTCCTGGGAGCCGTGGAGGCCTCCCGAGGCCTGACTGGGTGCCAGGCCAGAAGAAAGTGGGGATGGAGGGGCATAGGGTGGCAGATGTAGCTTGAGACACCGCCGTGTTTTTAGGGCTCGACCGTATCAGCGCGGAGGCAGATGGCGGTGGAGGCTGTTTGAAGAGCGGCCTGTGACAGACCAAGAGGGCGCGGGCTCTGAGTCATGCCGACAGGTGTTATTACCAAAGTGATGTAGGGGATCTGGAATGTGACTTAAAAGGCAGTAATGAAACATTATCCATAAACATGTTAACTGCTTCAAGTAATACGGCACTAAAAAGTGAGAGCAATCCCATTCTTAAGAAATCTCTGCTCACTGGCCATGAATGAGCAAACACAAGTGATGCATAAACAGAAGTAAGGGAAAGGGGCAGGGTGCCATGTCTTTCTGAAGGAAGGCAACCAATCCTTACCCTCCACGCCTCTCTCCTGCCCCATTCCACCCGTGTAATTCCCATGACTGTTATAAACAGCCTTTCCACATTTGATATCCTGTCAGTTCTTAATAAAATCTTACCCTTTCTTGTCATCCCGACTTAGGATGTAAAGCCTTCCTCATACTTGAAGTATTATTGGACTTTATACTACAGGGCAGAGAAGGGCATGGCAACCCACTCCAGTGTTCCTATCTGGAGAATCCCATGGACAGAGGAGCCTGGCGGGCAACAGTCCGTGGGGTTACAAAGAGTCGGACACGACAGAAGCTGTTGTGTACACATACTATGTAGGGGGCAAGCGGTCTGTCACTATCCCCTCTTTGTTCCTGTCTTTCAGGATCACAGAGCATGTGTTTACAATCCACTTTTTTTTTCTGATTTTTTAATTTATCTTTATTTCAGACTGTACTCTTAAATCATTTACTAAAATGCTGCGTTTGCTGGTATAGTTCATAACATTTGAAAGGATTAACATTTGATTTATTCTTTCTAAATCCACAGCTATTAGGAAATAACCTAAAACTTCAGGATTTACTTCGCAGAAATTATTTCCTTCTAATGTATGCTCTTTCAAAGAAATTCAGAATCCTGTTACACAAGAGGCTATACAGTTTTAATCCCATTCATTGATACTTAGTGACCAGTTATACTTCAAAAAAAGTTTAAAATTTCCGTAATTTTCAAAGTAGTACATACTCATGAAAAAAATTGGGGAAAATACAAACATGTAGATAGTAATAACCTACAATTTAGACAACTGTGTTCAAACAATTGTGGCGTATTTCTTTACGGTCTTTGGTTTTTATTTCTTTGTGTATATAGTTAAGAATAATAGTCCCAATTTAAAAGAAGAGCTTTAACTTCTTAGGCTAAAAAAAGTAGTAATCATGATTATTTAGAAATTTAATTACATGGAAGTTGAGTCAAAATTTGTGGTCCAATTTTGATTACTGTATATCTTCCTATTTTATCTTTGGTTTTCCTGGGAAGTGATTTTTTATTTCTTTAAAGTTATGAGAAATGAACTGTGAAAGCATGTGCCAGTTGTCAAATCCACCTTCATCGCACTGGTTTGTAATCCACTTTTCAGGTGGAGAAAGCTTCTCCAGCCTGGGGCCCTGGACAGTAACCAGTAGCAGTTATTTCCAGCTTTACGACTGCCGAGTGTCCTCACATGGGAGGGGCAGTGACTGGCTTCGAGCCTAGCTTCCACTAGCAACTGAGGTAGATGGTGCCCTGAACCCGGCTTTCCTGAACTCTGCAAGCCTGTTTACAGCTGCTAACCCAGCAATTTCACCCAAGAGCCCCTCAGACACCCCAGGGAACAGTTTGTCATTACCAGAATCACCTCAGCAAAGACAGACTCAGGAGGTTGCCCTAACCAACCAGACCTATAAACAGGATGGTTACCTATTACAGTTTTTCACATCGTGTGTATTTTCACCTTCTGTTTCTCTGCACATGGGATTAGGACAGTTCACAACTTCAAACATGCTTCATCTTGATTCTCCTTTTAACAGCATTATCATCCTCAATAATAATATAAAAACAATAAACAGCAGCAGCAGTACCCATTTGCCCATACTTGTTACTTTTTTAGTTTTCGTAGCTGTTGCATGTTATCTCATTATTATTACCAATTGTTTCATGACAACTTTATATACAATTGATTTATTTTGAGCAAATGCAGTATATTATTAAAAAGTATCAATGTAGGTATTAAGATTGTGCTTTATTCTCCTCATATAAAAGATTATTAGATGCTGTCTTTATACATTGGGTCCAATTTTGGCTAATGTCTGATTAAGAGAATAGTTGCCCTAAAATAAAACTCATTGCTTAGCTAAAGGCTTTTTTCCTGACTAGGACATTTATTGAGGCCTAATCTATAACAGGCAGGGCTTCCCGGGCAGCTCAGTGATAAAGAATCCACCTGCCAGGGCAGGGCACGTGAGTATAACTTTGAAATAAATCTAAGTTACTGAGGTAATGTCAGTGTCAGTCAAGGGTTTCATTACTATATAATTTAAATACTATAGCTTACCTTTTCTAAAGGATTCACCTATATTCTATTTTGTTTTTTAATTCAAGATCCCAAGATTTTATTAGCTAAATCATTCCTGCTGCCGGAGACTAGCCATGTCTCTACAGGTGAGAAAATGAAAGTTCAGTGAATGTTAACTACCTACCATATTGCCTGCTTTACACTTCTGTGACTTCTTGAGTTTGGAGCAGAAACTCAAATTTATTGAGTATGGATTTTAGATGAAACATTTAGCTGGAAATTAAGCTCAAGCTGTAGAGGAACACTGCAACGCCCTTGCCCCTATAGAGTGGGCATCTGTTGTGCGTACCCTTAGGCAGATCATTAGACCTTTCTGCACCTCATCTTCTACACTCAGAGGACGGAACCATCCATTTCAAACGTCCATGATTCCACGGTTCCCAGCAAGGTCGTAGGCTAAGTTCCACACTTGCTTTTGTGTGTAACAGTTGCTTCGGGCTTTCTAGAACCCTTTCCTTCTTCTCTCAGTGATAGCAGCTGCCACCACTCTTGCTTAGGTAACTGCTCCTCACCACTCCGGCAACCACTTGTCCTATAATTCTGGTGTGGCAGCCCCTCAGAGCTCTTCACCCACCTGACCACAGGGATGAGCCGGTGGTGAACACATGACCCAGCCAGGGCCAACCCCAGGCTGTCTCAGATTTCCCAAATGGTAGCTGGCAGGGATCTTTCTCTTTTCCCTTTGGAACTTTAGTCACAGGGATGGAGCCCTAGAGCGACCTGTCTTCAAGTCCCCTAGCAAGCCAAAGGGCTGGTGAGCAAGAGGCCAGGCCTGAGGTGGAAGCCAAGATGAGAGAAGGGCAGGAGGAGACAGATTCCTGATGGTGCTCCCGGCAGCTGATCCAGATGACAGAGGCCAGCTCCCTGGTCCCCTTCCTGTGATCTGGTTATGGCAGTCCGTCACAACCACATCTTTGCTTAAGCTGTAGAAGTCTGGGGTCTCTGTCGCTAACAATCAGAAAGGCTCTAAGCAGCACAATTCTCTATCTTCCTCCAGCTGCCCATATTCTATATTCCAATTCAATTAAATTGGGTGAAAGTAGTTTTTATGGTTCTACCTGCTTAACAATTCACCATGTCCTCGGGGCTTTTACTTTTAAGGTGGTGCAGTCAAGTGACAGACTTACATCAGTACCGTAAAATACCGGGATTTCAGCTTTAAAGCACTGAGTTTGAAGAGATGGATACTTTTAATCACAAACCAGAGAAATCTCTTTCTCTATGAAAAAATCTGAGACCTTCTTCAGTATCTGGATTTTCCAAAAGAGAAAATCGAGCAAGAAGAAAACATCAAATACTAAGTCACTGGATAAAACTTCTCTGAAATTCAGGGCTGGGGGCTGTCCCTGGTCGTGTAGGATTTGACACTGGAACAAGTGGTAACAATGTGGCTTTTCCTGGTGGCTATGCTGGGGATCAGGAAGATGGGGGAGAGCAGCAGTGTGTGTGTGAGCTCAGTTACTCAGTCATGTCTGACTCTTTGTGACTTCATGGACTGTAGCCCACCAGGCTCCTCTGTCCATGGGATTCTCCAGGCAAGAATACTGGAGTGGGTTGCCATTACCTTCTCCAGGGTATCTTCCTGACCCAGGGATCAAACTTAAATCTCCTGCATTGCAGACAGATTCTTTACTGCTTGAGTCATTGGGGAAGCCCCCAGCCCTGGCAGACACCTCTGCAAACTCAGACTTGGTGTCATGGAGATTTTCTGATCAACCCTGGAGAGACTACTGAGCAGGGCATTCTATCTGAAGGCATAGAGTCTCCAGAGCAGCTATGGCTCCCTACTGCCAGGAAACTGGGATGCACGTGTGAAGGGTGCCATTCAACACCTCCAGCAAGTATAGAGAATATAGAGGGGCATTTAGTCTAATGGCAGGGGAAGAAAACCACATACAAAAAAACCGCAATCTATGGCCAAAAGTGTAGCTGGGAAGAGAGGTCTTTCTGCCTCACTAGTAAGAATAACTCTAGAAAACCCAAAGGAAACCGCCAAGCCTGTGTTTGGTGCATGGCAGAACTTGTGAAAGACACAAAAGCCAGAGAGTGGCTGAGGGTTCAGACCAACTCTACGGGCCGGGGGGAGACAGTTCCTGAGAGAGCAAACCAACTAGAGCTACTCTCCACCACAGATATTCAAAGATCAACAAGGTTGTTTTCCATTTTAAGTACAACTTATTTGCTTTAAATACAAGTAAACCTGAGTCCGGACTGCAAGATGTCATGTATAAATCCCAAGACTTCAGTTCCCCTTTTCCTTCTCATTCCATTTCTACAGCCAGTGCAGCAGGCGGTCTCGTGGTTGGGATGTGAATCACACACACATACACTTAACACTGCAACATGCGCTAAGCCACTTCAGTCATGTCCGACTCGCTTCAACCCTATGGACTACAGCACACCAGGCTCCTCTGTCCGTGGGATTCTCCAGGCAAGAACACTGGCGTGGGTTGCCAAGTCCTCCTCCAGGGGATTTTCCCGACCCAGGGATTGAACCCACATCTCTTACATCTTCTGCAGTGGCAGGTGGGTTCTTTACCGCTAGTGCCACCTGGGAAGCCCATGCAGAACACTGCAACATGTTAATAATATTTTAGGCACTGAAGTTTAACAGTGCCACAAAAGATTGTATAAACTTACTCTAAGCTTCCGTGTATATTATTGTATACTATTTGTGCCTCATCCTCTTCTCCATTTCTTTAAGTAGTTTCAAAATGTACACTTTGACTCCAAGAGATACCGTTGAAGTCATCTGGCCTTATTTCCTTGTCTTTTGAAGACCAGGACACCAGGGCTCAAAGAGATGATGTGACTTGCTCAGAGTCACACAAGTTATTAATGGCAGAGACAGAACTAGAAGGTTTATCCATGGGTCTCTGGAACACCAGGTCCTAACCGAAGCCACAGCTCCAGGGGGGTCCTCTACAGAAGCCGGGCATCATGACAGGAGAGTTCACAACAGGAGGTGAAGTGGACCAGCATACCAATTCAAACTGACCAGAGTGGAAACCTGCAGTCAGAATTGTAACAAGATAAAAACAAATAATGGGGCTTCACTGGTGGCTCAGTGGTAAAGAATCCACCAGCTAACACAGGAGATACAGGTTCCATCCCTGATTTGGGAAGATCCCACATGCTACGGAGTAACTAAGTCCATGAGCCACAACTACTGAGCCTGTGCTCTAGAGCCTGGGAACCACAACTACTGAGCCCTCACACCACGACTACTGAAGCCTGTGCACCCTTGGAGCCTGTATCCACAGAAAAAGGAGCCACTGCAATAAGAAGCCTGACCACTGCAACTAGAGAGGAGCCCCCACTCGCTGCAACTAGACCAAAGCCCGAACAGCAACAAAGACTCAGCACAGCCAAAAATAAGTAAAATTATAAAAAGAAAACAAACAACAGCAAAACCAAATGATGTTTACTCACGCCAAAATGACAAAAACTCATCAATCTCAAACTAGATGTTGAAAAGTTTAATAACTATAATTGCCTTTAAGGCTTTGATAGTAGCTGTGTGCTGTGCTAAGTCATTCAGTTCTGTCCAACTGTGGACTATACCCCACCAGACTCCTCCGTCCATGGGATTTTCCAGGCAAGAATACTGGAGTGGGTTGCCATGTCCTCCTCCAGGGGATCTTTCCAACCCAGGGATCGAACCTGAGGCTCCTGCATTGCAGGCAGATTCTTTACCGCTGAACCACTAGGGAAGCCCAGCACTTTCATAATATTTCATCTGTAAGTTCTCAAAATACTATAAACTAGTATGATTTTTACATTACTAGTATGACTTCCATTTCACAGGTGGGGAAACTGAGGCACTAGGTGGAATAAGAAACTTGCCCAAAGTTATACAAAGAAGCGAGAGTAGAACGTAGCCTATGACCTACACATGAACCATGGAATCGTGGAGGTTTGAAATGGAAGAGTCTGAATTAAAAGTTCTAATGATCTGCCTAAAATCACAAAGCTAGTTAGTAAGTGAGCTGCAAGAAACCCGAGGCCCCGTGGATCCCCGTGGATCCCCGTGGATCCCTTGTGGATCCCATGTGATCCTTGTTCACATGCCCGAGTACAGTCCTGCTCGGGGCAGATGTGGAGTGAGCCCCAGAATGGACTTCCCAGTGGAGCTTTCTAGCTGTGGGGTCATGCTTCTTTCCTCGTTCCTCGCAAGGGATGATCAGTTCTAGGAGACAGACTGTCCTGCCTGGTTGTGAAGGACCAGCCTGGGAACAACCCAGCGAACAGCCCTCATTTCAGCTGGTGAGTGGCACCCCTCAGACATGCAGCTGTACCCCTTGCCAGGGGCTGTCAGTCATCAACCTGCAGGTCACGTAGTGGCCAGAATGGCCGGGCAGCATTTGGTGGCTGCTGATAGGACTTGTCAGTTGCATTAGATTCTTAATAGTTTCTTCTTCTTCAACTTGAAAATACTTAGAATTCTTCCCTTTATAGAACACCCTTAAGCAAAAAAGCACCCTCTTACTTTTCCTTTAAATATTCTTTTGACAGCCACAAGAGATGGCAGCTCTGCTACAGTTGAAAAATCTGCTCCACATCAAAGCCGCCCTTTCTTTTCACCAGACTCACAGAGCTTTTCATTCCCAGCCCTCCTGAATATTTCGAACGCCACCAGTGTTTACATTTTTGTCCAGCCTACACGTCTTTTCCTACTTAAGAACCATATACCCTATCACTTTAGTCATGTGGCTAACACGCCCTGCTTCCTTCCTTTTCCTCCGGCTCTTCTGGCCTCTGACTCCGTTACACCCATCCTGGCTGGTGGTACAGTAAGGAACGTTTAAAACTTATCAGCTCTTGCCAATGCCCTCTGACACGGTTCCCCTGTTCAGGACTGAAAATACTCCAAGCATTCAATAGCCAGCCTGAGAACCACCAGTGTTCCTTCCACACTTAATATTTCAATAACTGTTCTCTGATGGTGACCATTCTGGAATCTGTTTCATCTGAAGTCTGCTTTCACTGCTCTTGTTCCTAGGGAACAAGAGTGAGAAAGGAAGGTAGTGATAACTGGGTTTGGAAAGAAGGCAAAAACCTAAGAGTTTATAATCCATGTTTTGCCTCCAAGTAAAAATAGAAACCCTGGTCTACCCAATGACTCTAGGTGGAAAAAAAAGCAACAGCCGTATTTGGGTTAAAAAAACCATTAACAATCTCCTTCTCTGATCCTACTAAAATGTAGGGGAGTAAATTTTCAAGAGAATTCTGCATTCTTCCATAGGAAAAACCTTTAAAAGATCAAGTCATGCCATCTTCTTAGGTTGTGGCTGGACTCGTTGGCTCTGTTATTCAACAAAATATTGTTTTTGACTGTCTACCATGGCTGAGGAATCATGCTAAGTTCTCAAGATAAAGTAGTAAGTAAAGCACATATGGTATCTGTCCGTGGAATTTATAATCTAGTAGGAGACTATGCGCTGGTTGCCCACCTCATCCACTAGATCTAGTCACTCACTTGACACTTTTGCAAATTAAATATCCATGGATTACTGCATATTACATAAGGATACAGACTGCTCTGTTGAGACATTGATTAACAAACTCTGCTAAATCTCTAACTGCAAGACTTCCTATCTTTGGGGTCAACTGCCTCACCAGTAGGGGGCACCATTGTGCACTTGAAGAGAAGTAGCCACCTTCATGTGGGTGCTCTCTAGGAGTGGGATGGATCATAGGAGGCTTCTAGGCTAAGAGCTATGGAGCATTCCAAGGGGGCCCAGCCCTCTGTGCTCTGTACATAATCTCATTTTATATGTACAATGACCTATTTTGTTTATGCTTTCTGGAGAAACTGAAATTCATTGAGGTAAAATTATTTGTTCAAGGTCAAGAGCTACTGTCAGGCTCAGATCCACTGACTTCAAAGTTCTCTTCTCCTCCATGACACGCTATCTCTCAAACCACATTAAGATCTACAATTCAATAACTTAAAACTAAAAATCTGCCAAACTCATCGTTTGTGCAATAGAGGACGTGTATTTTTATAAAAAAGCTATTTGGTTTTTAGATCCCTAAGGCTAGGGTTTCTTCATTTCTCCGATTCTTATCTAGAGGTTTTTAACTACAGACCCTTTGGGGAAAAATATATGTGTATATATATGTCTACATCAGTTTCAAAAGTTTCATTTCACATCTGGATCTACTATTGCATTTTTGCCCCAGTCTAGACCACAACAAAAACACCAACACAAAAACATGAGTAAAAGGGAAATGCTGAAGGAGCATTCACATGGGGATTGTTATTTAGAAATCATGTCCCTGAGCTCCACTCGTTGTGCCTCTCTGATCCAATTTATCCCCAATTCTCAAGACAATGTAATAGTTTGTCATACCCCGAAGGGGAACCAAAAAACCAAAAACTGTACTTCAAAGCACAGAAACTCCTTACAAACTTAAAAGAAATGATCAAGCAATTTAATATGAAAATGAGTCAAACTTATTAAAAAAAACAAACATAATTGGAGGCCTCTTGAATGAAGCAAAAGAAATAATTAAGTCTTTTAAAAAAAACAACAACAACAACAAAAAAACCCAAGAGTTGTTTTGGGAGGAAATCTGGCTTTTCTAAGAAACCCTATGCCTGTTGAATGTGGTCAGGTGGTTGCAACATGGACTTGAACATGTAGAATTCATGACTCTCTTCTCCCAATTGTGAATGCAGGATGGACTGTAAACCTGTAGAAAAACTGTTTATTAACTGTGTTGTTGTTTGGCTCTCTGTAACATGAGTATGACTGTTACAATTTGATTTTTAAGCTATTGGTTTTCTCTTTTTTCTTTTTATTGGAGGATAATTGCTTTACAGAATTCTGTTGTTTTCTGTCAAACCTCAACAAGAATCAGCCATAGGTATACACATATCCCCTCCCTTTTGAACCTCCCTCCCATCTCCCTCCCCATCCCACCCCTCTAGGTTGGTGCAGAGCCCCTGTTTGCGTTTCCTAAGCCATGCAGCAAATTCCTGTTGGCTATCTATTTTACACATGGGAATGTACGTTTCCATGTTACTCTTTCCATACATCTCACCCTCTCTTCCCCTCTCCCCATGTGTCCATAAGTCTGTTCTCTATGTCTGATTCTCCATTGCTGCCCTGTAAATAAATTCTTCAGTACCATTTTTCTGAATTCTGTATATGTGGATTTGAGTGCAATATTTATCTTTATCTTTCTAACTCACTTCACTCTGTATGATAGGTGGTGCATCCACCTCATCAGAACTGACTCAAATGTGTTCCTTTTTATGACTGAGTAATATTCCATGGTGTATATGTACCAGAACTTCTTTATCCATCTGTCAGTGGACATCTAGGTTGCTTCCATGTTCTAGCTATTGTAAATAGTGCCTCAATGAACAATGGGATACTCTTTTCCAATTTTGGTTTCCTCAGGGTATATGCCTACGAGTGGGATTGCTGGGTTATATGCTGGTTTTATTCCTAGTTTTTAAAGGAATCTACATACCTTTTTCCATAGTGGCTGTATCAATTTACATTCCCACCAACAGTGCAAAAGCATTCCCTTTCTCCACATTCTCTCCACATCCTCATCCTTTGCTGTTTGTAAACTTTTTGATGATGGCCATTCTGACTGGCGTGAGGTGATATCTCATTGAGGTTTTGATTTGCATTTCTCTAATAACTAGCGATGTTGAGCATCTTTTCATGTGTTTGTTAGCCATCTGTATATCTTTTTTGGAGAAATGTCTGTATAGGTCTTTTTCACACTTTTTGATTGGTTTGTTTGTTTTTCTGGTATTGAGTTGTATGAGCTGCTTATATATTTTGGAAATTAATTGTCAGTTGTTTCATTTGCTATTATTTTCTCCCATTCTGAGGGTTGTCTTTTTACCTTGCTTATAGTTTCCTTTGCTGTGCAAAAGCTTTTTAAGTTTAATCAGGTCCCACTTGTTTACTTTTGTTTTTATTTCTGTTACTCTAGGAGGTGGGTCATAGAGGATCTTGTTTTGATTTATGTCATCAAGTGTTCTGCCTATGTTTTCCTCTAAGAGTTCTAGGGTTTCTGGCCTTACATTTAGGTCTTTAATCCATTTTGAGTTTATCTTTGTGTATGGTGTTAGGAGGTGTTCTAATTTCATTCTTTTACATGTAGCTGTCCAGTTTTCCCAGCACCATTTATTGAAGAGTCTGTCTTTGCCCCATTGTATATTCTTGCCTCCTTTGTCAAAAACAAGGTACCCATAGGAGCATGGGTTTACTTCTGGGCTTTTTATTTTGTTCCATTGGTCTGTATTTCTGTTTTTATGCCAGTACCATACTGTCTTGATGACTGTAGCTTTGTAGTATAATCTGAAGTCAGGAAGGTTGATTCCTCCAGCTCCATTCTTCTTTCTCAAGACTGCTTTGGCTATTCAGGGTCTTTTGTGTTTCCATATGAATTGTGGAATTTTTTTGTTCTAGTTCTGTGAAAAATACCATTGGTAATTTGATAGGGATTGCACTGAATCTGTAGATTGCATTTGGTAGTAGAGTTATTTTTACAGTATGGATTCTTCCTGCCCAGGAACATGGAATATCTCTCCATCTGTTTATGCTGTCTTTGATTTCTTTCATCAGTGCCTTATAATTTTCTGTGTACAGTTCTTTTGTCTCCTTAGGTAAGTTTATTCCTACATATTTAATTCTTTTTGTTGCAGTGGTGAATGGGATTGATTCCTTAATTTCTCTTTCTGACTTTTCATTGTTAGTATGTAGAAATGCAAGTGATTTCTGTGTATTGATTTTTGTATCCTTCAACTTTGCTAAATTTGCTGATTAGCTCCAGTAATTTTCTGATACTATCTTTAGGGTTTTCTATGTACAGTATCCCTTTCATGCGTTGGAGAAGGAAATGGCACCCCACTCCAGTGTTCTTGCCTGGAGAATCCCAGGGCCAGGGGAGCCTGGTGGGCTGCCGTCTATGGGGTCCCACAGAGTCAGACACGACTGAAGTGACTTAGCAGCAGCAGCAGCATGTACAGTATCATTCCATCTGCGAACAGTGAGAGCCTTACTCTTCTTTTCCAATCTTGATTCCTTTCATTTCTTTTTCTTCTCTGATTACTGTAGCTAAGACTTCCAGAACTATGTTGAATAATAGTGGTGAAAGTAGACACCCTTGTCTTGTTTCTGATCTTAGGGGGAATGCTTTCAGTTTTTCACCATTGAGAATAATGTTTGCTATAGACTTATCATATATGGCCTTTACTATGTTGAGGTAGGTTCCTTCTATGCCCGTTTTTTGAAGTTTTAATCATAAATGGGTACTGAATTTTTTCAAAGGCTTTTTCTGCATCTATTGAGATTATCATGGTTTTATCTTTCAATTTGCTAATATCATGTATCACATTGATTGATTTGTGTATATTGAAGAATCTTTGCATTCCTGGAATAAACCCAACTTGATCATGATGTATGAGCTTTTTGATACGTTGCTGAATTCTGTTTGCTAAAATTTTTTTGAGGATTTTTGCATCTATGTTCATCAGTGATATTAGCCTGTAGTTTTCTTTTTTTGTGTTGTCTTTGTCTGGTTTTGGTATCAGGGTGATTGTGACCTTGTAGAATGGGTTTGGAAGTGTTCCTCTGCAATTTTTTGAAAGAGTTTTAGAAGGATAGGCAGTAGCTCGTCTCTAAATGTTCAATAGAATTCTCCTGGGAAGCCATCTGGTCCTGGGCTTTTGTTTTTTGGGAGATTTTTGATCACAGCTTCAATTTCAGTAATTGGGTTGTTCATAATTTTTATTTCTTCCTGGTTCAGTCTTGGAAGATTGAACTTTTCTAAGAATCTGTACATTTCTTCCAGGTTATCTCCATTTTATTGCCATATGGTTTCTCATAATAGTCTCTTAAAATCCTTTGCATGTCTGCGTTGTCTGTTGTAACCACTCCTTTTTCATTTCTAATTTTGTTGATTTGATTCCTCTCTCTTTCATTCTTGATGAGTCTGGCTAAAGGTTTATCAATTGTTTATCTTCTCAAAGAACCAGCTTTTAGTTTTATTAATCTTTACTATTGCTTCTTTCATTTCTTTTTCATTTATTTCTGCTCAGATCTTTATGGTTTCTTTCCTTCTACTAATTTTGGAGTTTCTTTTGTTCTTCTTTTGCCAGTTGTTTTAGCTGTAAAGTTAGGTTTTCTGTTTGATGTTTTTCTTGTTTCTTGAGGTGGGATTGTATTGCTATGAGCTTCCCTCTTAGAACTGCTTTTGCTGCATCCCATAGGTTTTGAGTTGTCGTGTTTTCATTGCCATTTACTTCTAGAAATTTTTTTATTTCCCTTTTGATTTCTTCAGTAATCTATTGGTTATTTAGAAACATGTTGTTTCCACGTGTTTGTGTTTCTTACAGTTTTTTTCTTGTAACTGATATGTAGTCTCATAGCATTGTGGTCAGAGAAGATGCTTAATACATTTTCTTAAGTTTACTGAGGTTTGATTTGTGACCCAAGATATGGTCTATCCTGGAGAATGTTCCATGTGCACTTGAGAAGAAGGTGTATTCTTCTGTATTTGGTTGGAGTGTCCTAAAGATATCAATGAGATTCATCTCATCTAATTTATCATTTAAAACTTGTGTTTCCTTATTAATTTTCTGTTTTGATGATCTGTCCATTGGTGTTAGTGGAGTGTTAAAGTCTCCTACTATTATTGAGTTACTGTCAATTTCTCCTTTTATGTCTGAATTTGTCTTATGTATTGAGGTGCTCCTATGTTGGGTGCATAGATATTTACAATTGTTATGTCTTCCTCTTGGATTGATCCCTTGATCATTATGTAGTGTCCATCCTTATCTCTCGTATTCTTCTTTATTTTAAGGTCTATTTTGTTTGACATGAGGATTGCTACTCCAGCTTTCTTTTGCTTCCCATTTGCATGGGATATATTTTTCCATCCTTTCAGTCTATATGTGTCTTTAGGTCTGAAGTGGGTTTCTTGTAGACAGCATACATACGGGTCTTTTTTTGTATCCATTCAGCCAGTCTGTGTCTTTTGGTTGGCACATTTAATCCATTTACATTTAAAGTAATTATTGATATATATGTCCCTATTGTATTTCTTAATTGTTTGGAGTTGATTTTGTAGATCTTTTTTCTTCTCTTGTATTTCTTAACTATATAAGTTCATTTAACATTTGTTGTAAAGCTGGTTTGGTGGTACTGAATTCTCTTAACTTTTGCTTGTCTGAAAAGCTTTTTATTTCTCCATCAATTTTGAATGAGATCCTTGCCAGGTACAGTAATCCTGATTGTAGATTTTTCCCTTTCAGTACTTTAAATATATCCTGCCATTCCCTTCTGGCCTGCAGAATTTCTGTTGAAAGATCAGCTGTTAAGTGTGTGGGGTTTCCCTTGTATGTTACTTGTTGCTTCTCCTTGCTCCTTTTAATATTCTTTCTTTGTGTTTAGTCTTTGTTAGTTTGATTAGTATGTGTCTTGGTGTGTTTCTCCTTGGGTTTATCCTGTATGGGATTCTTTGTGCCTCTTGGACTTGATTGACTATTTCCTTTTCCATGTTGGGGAAATTTTCAACTGTAATCTCTTGAAAAATTTTCTCATACTCTTTCTTTTTCTCTTCTTCTTCTGGGACCCCTATAATTCAAATGTTGGTGCATTTGATATTGTCCCAGCAGTCTCTGAGACTATTCTCAGTTCTTTTCATTCTTTTTACTTTATTCTGCTCTTCAGAAGTTATTTCCACCATTTTATCTTTCAGCTTACTGATTCATTCTTCTGCTTCAGATATTCTGCTACTGATTCCTTCTACAATATTTTTAACTTCAGTAATTGTGTTGTTTGTCTCTGCATATTTATTCTTTAATTCTTCTAGGTCTTAGTTGATTCTTGCATTTTCTCCATTTTGTTTTCAAGGTTTTTGATCATCTTTACCATCATTATTCTGAATTCTTTTCCAGGTAGTTTGCCTGTTTCCTCTTCATTTATTTGGACATCTGTGTTTCTAGTTTGTTCCTTCATTTGTATAGTATTTCTCTGCCTTTTCATTATTTGTTTTTTAAACTTAATGTGTTTGAGGTCTTCTTTTCCCAGGCTTTAAGGTTGAATTCTTTCTCCTTTTTGGTTTCTGCCCTCCCAAGGTTGGTCCAGTGGTTTGTGTGAGCTTCATATAGGGTGAGATTTGTGCTGAGTTTTTGTTTGTTTCTTTGCTTTTCCTCTGATGGGAAAGGCTGAGTGAGGAGGTAACCCTGTCTGCTGATGATTGGGTCTGTGCTTTTGTTTTGTTTGTTGTTTCGATGAGGTGTCCTGCACAGGGTGCTACTGGTGGTTGGCTGATGCCAGGTCTTGTATTCCAGTGGCTTCCTTTGTCTGAGTTCTCACTGTTTGATACCCCCAGGGTTAGTTCTCTGGTAGTCTAGGGTCTTGGAGTCAGTGCTTCCACTCCAAAGGCTCAGGGCTTGATCCCGAGTTCTGTGTGGGTCTATGTATTCTTTTCCACTGGTCGGGTACTCCTGTCCTCTCTCGGCTGGTGTTCTGCGAGCACTTCTGTGTCTGAAGATGTATTCTTGATGTATCTGTGGAGAGAGATGTACTCTCTGTCCACTTACTCTTCCGCCATCTTGTTCTCAACAGATTCCATTTTTAAGGCTATGTTTTTTATGTGAAAGAGATGCTTCATCAATTTCACCGTACGAAAAATTTTTTTGAAAATCTACTTGGTGAATAGATTGCATTAGGATGGTGGAGGACTGAGATGTGGAGCTTACCTTCTCCCACAAAATACATAAAAAATACATTGACATGTGGATTGGTTCTCACAGAACATCTACTAAACCCTAGCAGAAGACCTCAGACTTCCAGAGGTGTGATAAAATCTCTACATAACTATGGGGTTGGCTGAAGTCTTTGTTGGGATGCACTCCAGCTCATTTCCCACAGGTGCTGATCCATAGAGTATGCCCTTTGGAAAACAACTTGTGCTTTATAACTGGACAGGAAAATCTTTTGGTGAGCGAGAAGGCTAAAGGAAACGAAGGCCAGTGGCTTGACCGTGGCAGAGGTCCGTGGTTACTCTTGAGGAGACCGCCTCAGCCCCAAACCACTGTGACCACCTAACAAGACTGCCTTTCCTGCAGAGTCTCTATTCGTTCTCTTATGATGACAGAACTTATAGCACAAAAGGAATTCTCCGGCCACGATATGGTCTGGCACTGCATGGTGACAACAGGAGCAGGAGACATCAATGAAAAGCATGTGTGTGTTTACATCAGTGTCCATATATCTCCTATAAAATGGGTCACTAATGAGCATGTAACCCAATCAAGAACAGTGACACAAGGTCGATTTCTGGAAGGAGCTAAAGAGAAGTGTGGGAAAGAACTGCGTATTATATATAGCCTGAGCTGTGAGCTGAACTGCAGGAGAAAATATAAAGCCTGTGTTGGAAAGATGAGCCGGTTATGAAAAGGGAGCAATGAGGACAAGGTAGAGACCAAGACTGAGAAAGGAGTGGTTAATGTGAAGTGTGGGAAAAAGTTCTTTTCACCATTCTAATAGCTTTGCATTGTTATTGATTTATAAGTATCCATTAGATTTACTGGAGTCAGTACTGAGCATGAGTATAACATATTCCTTTGTAAGCTAAGGGCCCCACCCATGGCTTGTTAATCTAATATCAGTAACAGAGTCTCCAGCACAAGTCATAACCCAGAGCACTTCCCTGCATGGGAAGGAGCTGGAGAATAGCTGGCATCAGGCATATTTCATGGAAATACTGAGAACCTCGGGAAGTGTATACAGACCCACCTGGAGCTGGAGAAAGACACCCTGGCTCTAGTAGGAATAAAAGAGTGCCAATTAAGCAGAGTTACTGTCCCAATTAAGCAACTGTCATGGCCATTAAAAAACTCAAATGAATTTGCTCTGTGATATTCAGTGAGCTTGCCTGGTGACGGCCTGATTAAGTGCATTCACTGATCAGGGCACTGTGGTGATTATTAATATTTCTCAGCTCTTCCATGCCTCTCTGAGTGCTCTGGGAGTGACCATTGGCATGGATCCTTGAATGAATGAAGATGATTCTGGAAATTAAAAGGACACCACAGTCAAAGGGAAACATTCAAATGGCCAGACGGGTCTTATTGAAACTGCTGATGCAGCTAGCTGCCTAAGCTTTTCTTGGGATTCTGGGCTATTCCCTCTCTCTGGCCACCTCATGTCTTGTGATCTAAACAACTCTCAGGAGTTCTTTGGACAAACAGGCTGGCCCTGCTTCCTCCTTTTGCTTGGCTGGCAACTCTCACATAGACTTCAATGGCAAAAAGCTGTCATCAGTTCATAAAAGGATCAAACACCTCAAGATGTTGTATACAAGTCCCAGTGATGTTTTCAAATACACTTCCTTTCCTAGTTCCTCATAGATAACCTTTTGGCATGCAGTGAAGTAGTCTGGAAGGCAGATAGCCAGTCCTGGTTTGAGGGAAGTTTTTCCACCCACTAGTTGTCATCATACATAGCTTGGTTGGAGAGACATCTCATCAGTGGAACCTTGTAATATTCCTGTTAGCCACCTTCCTTTTCCTAGGGAACAGAGGTCAAGGGAAGGTCTTTGAAAAGAGGCCAATTGTCAAGGCTGGGGACTACTTTCAAGTCTGCCATCACAGTTCTTATTCTTAACTATTTGTCCCCAAAGAGAAGCAAAAGAAAACACAGCTTCTGATGATGGTTATTCTTTTCATGCCAGCCTAGTTCCTAGCAGAAGAGTTTTCCAACTCTGAGGCTAAATATTGGTTGAGTGTTTAAAGAGGACTTAGAAGATAAAGAATGAGGAGAATATTTTGCTACCATTCTATCCATGGCTAGTGGGGCTTTCTTGCTCTCTGGGACAGGAGGTAGAGGGTGGATGAGCTAGCCTGGGAAAGAGGAGACTGACCCACTATTCAGAGAAACACAGTCTCTGGTCAGACTGTGGAAAACTTCTTCTAAGGCTTCTTTTGAGACCCTGAAGCTTTTCTCCATGGGGTTCCTCCTGTGAACCACGAAACAGAACATGACTTGAGTGACTATATTCTCAGTTCTCCCAAGAATGGCAGAGAGCTTGTGTTATTCTGGAAGGTGCAAGAGAAGAGAAGTTAGTTCGGTATGGGCAAGTGGTATCTCTTCCAGCAATTAGGGCTTAATTCCATCTCGGAACTGGCTGATGAAAGTTGTAAGAGAAACACCACACCTAAAGGCCTGGAGTCAGAGGAGCTAGATAAAATGGCCTTTTCAAGAAGCACATATGATTAATGTGCTTTAAAAATAAATGCATGTGCTTAAAATTTATCTTTCACACAGTCGCAAAGTTTGGGGAAATTTTTTTCAGATGAATCCAAGAAAAACTCCAAAAGTCTCTCAAAGCTCTAAATGGGAGGGTCACAACAAAAGGAAACAAAAATTGCTCCACTTTGGATTCAAATGACCAAAAATGAGCTCATTTCCCAAAGTAATAACTCTGCATCAAATGTGTTAATTTCTCCTTCTTTCTCACAACAAACATTTTGTAGGTCACTACCTGGGTGATGGTGTTAGGGACCATGTCTTAGCTGTAGGGGCCATGTCTTAAATGTCTTAGCTGTAAGTTAGACACTGTGTCAAGGCATCCCCAGTCAACACAGAGAGGACAGGCATACAGATGACCCTTGCAATGAGAGACAGATGGATGCGAGGGATATTCAGAAAATAGTATCCTTATGAGTTGATAATCAGCTGGATTGGTAGATTGAAGAAAGGTGCTAATTTGGGTGGGTAGCTTTTCTAGGCCTCAAATGGGAAATACATGAGGTGGAATTGAGTAGTGGTTGTGACTGTTGTGGTTGTTACTATTATGTGGGTGGGGGTGAGATGGTGATGATGAGCTTAGCACTGGAAGAATTTGAGGTCTGGATAAGGGATCCAAGTGAAGGCACAGTGAACAGCTGGACACAGGGCTGGGTCTTTGAAAGGAATCTCATCAGGAGATGCAGATTTGAGAGTTCCTAGTTGTGGAATATGTATAGCTCATTCATGGGGGATGTGTTCGCTGAGGAAAGGTCTTCATATTTTGTGAACTTGAGAGGCAAAGCTACATTTGTGGTAGCAGCATTTGTCCTGCATATTCAAAAGATGGCATAAATGCAGCCATCAGAGGGATTCTTGCCTTGACTCTGACCCAAGGAAATCTTTGCAGGCTTGCTGCATTAGGTACCAAATCCAACAGCTTTGGCACTTTGCTTGGACACAACTCCTTTTTCTCCCTTCAAATACTATAATTCTCTAGTTTTCCCCAAGCTCTTGACTTCCCTGAGAGAGACCAAAAAGCCATCTGTGTTCCAATATGTTCTCTTTGCAAATCCACTTGCTTTTGCAGCCCATTGCAGGAGGAGATAAAGTAGAAAGACCAGTTGATAGATTTTTAATATAAATTAGCATCCACATAGCCAAAAATTTGTGAGTCCTCAAAGTTAAAAATATCTGCCTCAATTATTTTGAAAAAAGAGACAAGTACAATGACAAGAAACTTTAAACCATTACACAGAAAAGTATGCTCAGCAAATACTGAAATACTGCATTTATTGAAAATAATCAAGAAAATAATGCAATGTGAAAAGCAAAATCTAGCACAGAGAAAAAAGAAGAGATCATAATATAGTTACTTTCACCTAAGTAAACGAGTGAGGAAATTATTCATAATAATATTCAAAATTATATGTAATAATTTGTTCAGAAAAATCAATGAGCCATGTAGGCTAAAATAGCAGTTATTTATAAATGAGGCAAAATACTTAACTCCAATATCTTCATAAACGTATTGCACCTCAGAAAGGGTTCCTAACTACTGAGGGACCCAAATATTGCACTGCCCTGGGTGAAAGGGAAGAAGTTTTGTGAGAAGTTGTACATAGTTTGGCAGTTAAGAAGTTGGGCGTAAGAGTCAGACTGGCTGGATTCAGATCCCTGCCCCACAGCCTGATTGTGGGAAAATTACTTTTCCAAGTCTCCATTTTCTCATCTATAAAACAGGTATAACATTAGAACTTCTGGTTAGTGCCAGTATAAGAAATAAATGAGATAACATGGAGTCTGGGATGTAGTTCAATAAATATTATGAGGCCATGATGATGATGTTGACTGAGAAGGATTTTGTTGCTTTTTTTAAAATTAATGTGTACTGGAGGATAATTGATTTACAGTGTTGTGTTAGTTCTGCTGTACAACAAAGTGGATCAGTTATGTTATTGTTGTTCAGTTGCTCAGTCGTGTCCGACTATTTGCCACCCTGTGGTCTGCAGAATGCCAGGCTTCCCTGTCCACCACCATCTCCCAGAGCTTTCTCAAACTCATGTCCATTGAGTCAGTGATGCCATCCAACTAACTTTCCCTCTGTCTTCCCCTTCTCCTCCTGCCTTCAATCTTTCCCAGCATCGGGGTCTCTTCTAATGAGTAAGCTCTTCAGATCAGGTGGCCAAAGAATATCCACTCTTTTTTAGATTCCTTTCCCATTTGGTCATTACAGAGTATTGAGCAGAGTTCCCTGTGCTATACAGTAGGCTCTTATTAGTTATTTTATACATAGTAGTGTGTATATGTAATGGCACCCCACTCCCGTATTCTTGCCTGGAGAATCCTGTGGACAGAGGAGCCTGGTGGGCTGCTGTCCATAGGGTCGCACAGAGTCGGACACAACTGAAGCATGCATGCATGCATTGGAGAAGGAAATGGTGACCCACTCCAGTATTCTTGCCTGGAGAATCCCAGAGACGGAGGAGCCTGATGGGCTGCCAGCTATGGGGTGGCACAGAGTTGGACATGACTGAAGCGACTTAGCAGCAGCAGCAGCAGTGTGTATGTGTTAATCTCAATCTCCCAATTAATCCCTCCCACTTTTCCCCTCTGGTAACCATAAGTTTGTTTTCTAGATATGTGACTCTGTTTTGTAAATAAGTTCATTGCATCATTTTTTTAGACTCCACATATAAGCAATATCATTTGATATTTGTTTTTCTCCATCTGACTTACTTCACTTAGTATGATAGTCTATAGGTCCATCCATGCCTGCAAATGGCATTAGTTTGTCCTTTTTTATGGCTGAATAATATTCCACTGTATAGATATACCATATCTTCTTTACCCATTCATCTGTTGATGGACATTTATGTTGTTTCCATGTCCTGGCTATTGTAAACAATGCTGCAGTGAGCACTGAGGTGCATGTATCTTTTCAAATTATGGTTTTCTCTGGATACATGCCCAGGAGTGGGATTGCCTGGTCATACGGTAGCTCTATTTTTAGTTTGTTAAGGAACCTCCATATTGCTCTCCATTGTGGCTATATGAATTTACATTCCAACCAACAGTATGAGAGGATTCCCTTTGAGAAGGATTCTGAATTGAGATGTGACTCAAAACCACATGTTATTAAAACAGGACATTGAGGAACATTACTTAAATACACTATTTTTACAGTATGATACAGATAGAGAGTCAGAGCGGCTGCATATGGCTGCACAACTCCTGGGGCTCTGTTCGTGAGAGGATAACACACATAGAGCCTTGATTTACGCTGTCTCTACTCAGAAAGTAACCCACAGGGACAAGGACTTCCCTTTTCTTCCCTCCTTAAATTAAAAAAAGTCGCCTTTTACCATTGTATCTCAGAACTCCTAAGCCTGTATGTAACTCTCATTTCTGCCACTTTACTAAGCCACAGATCCCAAATAAATGCCTCCAGGGGCCAGGCAGTTAAAGAAACACCAGGTGAAATGAGCCGGTGAGCATCAAAGCAGAGAAGACATACTCACCGAAAGGTATTCACAGTCGAATGATTTTGAAACACTGCCTAGCCCAAATAAAACATCTGGAGGGCTCCACATGCTAACCAGTTACGTGGCCTTGCTTGAGTCACTTCAACTAAGTTTTCTTAATTTAGCAAAATGAAAGATGGGACCAGTCTTTCACTGAGACTCAGAAGTGATGATCACAGAGACTCAGGGATTCAGCTCTTGTTCAGGCTTCTCAGTCTGTTCCCAGAAATCATCATCTCCTGAGTCAGAGGAAAGACACTGGTCTGAGAAAGAACAGACTGTCCTCCAGGATCGGCCCATCTCCCTTTCCCCACTGCTCCATTACATGGTCTCCTATTTATTTGAGCATAGATTTTAAAATGGTTTAAGTAATATCTATTTGTTGTAAAATACAGCATTTGAGAAATACAGAGAAGCATAAAGGAGAAGAAGTCATGCCTCTAAGTGTACACACATACATACTTGGTTTTCCTCTGGTTCAGTTCAGGTTAGTCACTCAGTTGTGCCCGACTGTTTGCGACTCCATGAACCGCAGCACGCCAGGCCTCTTGGTCCATCACCAACTCCTGGAGTCCACCCAAACCCATGTCCATTGAATCGATGATGCCATCCAACCATCTCATCCTCTGTCGTCCCCTTCTCCTCCTGCCCTCAATCTTTCCCAGCATCAGGGCCTTTTCAAATGAGTCAGCTCTTTGCATCAGGTGGCCAAAGTATTGGAGTTTCAGCTTCAACATCAGTCCTTCCAATGAACACCCAGGACTAATCTCCTTTAGGAAGGACTGGTTGGATCTCCTTGTAGTCCAAGGGACTCTCAAGAGTCTTCTCTAACACCACAGTTCAAAAGCATCAATTCTTCAGCACTCAGCTTTCTTGATAGTCCAACTCTCATATCCATACATGACTACTGGAAAAACCAGAGCCTTGACTAGATGGACCTTTGTTGGCAAAGTAATATCTCTGCTTTTTAATATGCTGTCTAGGTTGGTCATAGCTTTTCTTTCAAGGAGCAAGCATCTTTTAATTTCATGGCTTCAGTCACCATCTGCAGTGATTTTGGAGCCCAAAAACATAAAGTCTGTCACTGTTTCCATTGTTTCCCCATCTATTTGCCATGAAGTGATGGGACCAGATGCCATGATCTTAGTTTTCTGAATGCTGAGTTTTAAGCCAACTTTTTCACTCTCCTCTTTCACTTTCATCAAAAGGCTCTTTAGTCCTTCTTCGCTTTCTGCCATAAGGGTGGTGTCATCTGCGTATCTGAGGTTATTGATATTTCTTCTAGCAATCTTGATTCCCGCTTGTGCTTCCTCCAGCCCAGGGTTTCTCATGATGTACTCTGCATATAAGTTAAACAAGCAGGGTGACAGTATACAGCCTTGATGTACTCCTTTTCCTATTTGGAACCAGTCTGTTGTTCCATGTCCAGTTCTAACTGTTGCTTCCTGACCTGCATACAGGTTTCTCAAGAGGCAGGTCAGGTGGACTGGTATTCCCATTTCTTTCAGAATTTTCCACAGTTTATTGTGATCCACACAGTCAAAGGCTTTGGCATAGTCAATAAAGCAGAAATAGATGTTTTTCTGGAACTCTCTTGCTTTTCAATGACCCAGCAGATGTTGGCAATTTGATCTCTGGTTCCTCTGCCTTTTCTAAAACCAGCTTGAACATCTGGAAGTTCACAGTTCACATATTGTTGAAGCCTGGCTTGGAGAATTTTAAGCATTACTTCACTAGCGTGTGAGATGAGTGCAATTGTGTGGTAGTTTGAGCATTCTTTGGCATTGCCTTTCTTTGGGATTGGAATGAAAACTGACCTTTTCCAGTCCTGGGCCACTGCTGAGTTTTCCAAATTTGCTGGCATATTGAGTGCAGCACTTGCACAGCGTCATCTTTCAGGATTTGAAATAGCTCAGCTGGAATTCTATCACCTCCACCAGCTTTGTTCGTAGTGATGCTTCCTAAGTCCCACTTGACTTCACATTCCAGAATGTCTAGCTCTAGGTGAGTGATCACACCATCGTGATTATCTGGGTTGTGAAAATCTTTTCTGTACAGTTCTTCTGTGTATTCTTGCCACCTCTTCTTAGTATCTTCTGCTTCTGTTAGGTCTGTACCATTTCTGTCCTTTATTGAGCCCATCTTTGCATGAAATATTCCCTTGGTATCTCTGATTTTCTTGAAGAGATCTCTAGTCTTTCCCATTCTGTTGTTTTCCTCTATTTCTCTGCATTGATCACTGAGGAAGGCTTTCTTATCTCTCCTTGCTAGTCTTTGGAACTCTGTTCCTTTTCCCCTTTGCTTTTCACTTCCCGTCTTTTCACAGCTATTTGTAAGGCCTCCTCAGACAGCCATTTTGCTTTTTTGCATTTCTTTTTTCTTGGGGATAGTCTTGATTCCTGTCTCCTGTACAATGTCACGAACCTCCATCCATAGTTCATCAGACACTCTGTCTATCAGATCTAGCCCCTTAAATCTCTTTCCCACTTCCACTGTATAGTCATAAGGGATTTGATTTAGGTCATACCTGAATGGTCTAGTGGTTTTCTCCACTTTCTTCAATTTCAGTCTGAATTTGGCGATAAGGAGTTCATGATCTGAGCCACAGTCAGCTCCCAGTCTTGTTTTTACTGACTGTATAGAGTTTCTCCATCTTTTAGCTGCAAGGAATATAATCAGTCTGATTTTGGTGTCGATCATCTGGTGATGTCCATGTGTAGAATCTTCTCTTCTGTTATTGGAAGAGGGTATTTGCTATGACCAGTGCGTTCTCTTGGCAGAACTCTATTAGTCTTTGCCCTACTTTATTCTGTACTCCAAGGCCAAATTTGCCTGTTACTCCATGTGTTTCTTGACTTCCTACTTTTGCATTCCAGTCCCCCATAATGACATCTTTTTTTGGTGTTAGTTCTAGAAGGTCTTGTAGGTCTTCACAGAACTGTTCAACTTCAGCTTCTTTAGCGTTACTGGTCGGGGCATAGACTTGAATTACCGTGATATTGAATGGTTTGCCTTGGAAACAAACACTCAAATACAAGTTACAAGAAATTGGGGCCAATCTGTAAATGTTTGTTTATACTATATCTTATGTGGTTAATATTTTCAATACATTTTAAAATTTAAATAAATATTTCACTTTAGAATCATTTACAGAAAAGTTGCACAGATGGTACAGAGAATTTCCATATATTCTTCACCCATTTCCTCTGTTGCTAACATCTTACATTACTATGGTAGCTTTGTCACAACTAGTCAACTAACACTGATAGATTACTAGTTACTAAACTTCATACTCTATTCACATTTCACTAATTTTTCCCTAATGTCCTTTTTCTGGTTTGGGACTCCCTTCAGAATGTCGCATTACATTTAGTTTTCATGTCTCTTGTTTTCTTTTTGACTATGACAGATTCTCAGGCTGGTCTTTTTTTTACCCCTCTATGACCTTGACATCAAAGGAATAGTGGTCGGGTATTTTGTAGGATGTCCTGGTACTTTGATTTTTCTGATTTTTTCTTTTTCATGGTGAGGTTAGGAAAATGCATTTGAGGGAAGAAGATCATGGAGGTGAAGTCCCATTTTCATCACGTGATGTCAGAAGTACATGCTTCAACAGGACTTATCACTGGTAATGATAAACTTGATCACCTGGTAGAAGAAGTGTTTGCCAGATTTCTTCACAATAAAATTTCCTTCCCCCTCTTTTCTTACTCTTGTTTTTGTAAGGAAGTCACTAAGCACAGCTCACTCAAGAGGTGAGTCAAGCTTCACCGTCTTGAAGTAGGAGAAAAGTGAAAGTGAAGTTACTCAGCCGTGTCCGACTCATAGCAACCCCATGGACTGCAGCCTACCAGGCTCCTCCGTCCATGGGATTTTCCAGGCAAGAGTACTGGAGTGGGTTGCCATTTCCTTCTCCAGGGGATCTTCCTGACACAGGGATTGAACCTGGGTCTCCCACACTGTAGACAGACGCTTTACCGTCTGAGCCACCAGGGAAGTCCTTGAAGTAGGAGAATCTACACAAATTATTGTGAATTTTTCTGTACAGAAGATTTGTTTCTTCTTCATTTATTTTCTTGTTTAGTCATTTATTTGCATCAGAATGGACTCAAGGATATTTATTGTAAATTTTGAATTATAATCCAATATGACATTATCTATTTAATTGTTCACATTGTTGCAGTTTTTGCTCCTGAGTGCTTTTTCAGATTGGCTCCTACGTCTCTCTGATATGTTTATATCCTTTGAGCTTTCTGAGCACTGCAAAAATCTTCCCAGCCCATTTTGTGTACTTCATGTCTCAGTCCTAGAATCCGCCAATTCTCCTGGGAGCCCTAGTTCTTTTTCTTTTTTTTGGATAATCATATTAGAAAACAAGATTATCTAGGTGGGCTCAGTGTAATCACAGGGGTCTTTCTATGAGAGACACAGGAAGACTCAGGGTCACTGTAGGAGGCAATGTGATGAGGAAAGTAGAGGCTGGAGTGACGTACTTTGAAGGTGGAAGAAGCTGTCAAGGAACACAGGCAGCCACCAGGAGCTGAAAAATGCAAAGAAATGGCATATCCTCTCAGAGCCTCAGAAACCAGCCGTGTGAAACCTTGACGTTAGCCCAGTGAGAATGATTCCAGACTTCCAATCTCTAGACCTGAAAAGGATAAGTTTGTGTTGTTTAAGTCACTTTTTTAAAAGAGGAAAACCCACTGTGACTGAAAAGGTGAAACCAAGAAGGAGTTTCAGGGAGACTATACTATTCATGCTAGCATATTTACTGCCGCTCAACCTGAGGCCAGAGATTAGTCTGAAGGTACCGGTGCTATTTGATAGCTACCTGGCAAAGAGTGGATCACTCAAACTGCTGTTGAACGTTAAGTCAGCAGCTACCACTGCCCAGAGTGGCAGAAATAAGGGGGATGGAAAATAAATTTCAGTTTAGAAGTGCATTAGTTCTGGCTTCTAGAATGAAATACCATAGACTTCATTACTTAAACAATATTCCCACATTTTTGGAGATTGGAAAGTCCAAGATCAAGGTGCCAGCCAATTTGGTTACAGGTGAGATTCCTCTTCCTGGCTTGTAGATGGGCACCTTCTTTTTTTATCTTGATTCACATGGTAGAGAGAGGGAAGTCTCAGTTCAGTTCAGTCGCTCAGTTGTGTCCAACTCTTTGCGACCCTATGGACTGCAGCACACCAGGCCTCGCTGTCCATCACCAACTCCTGGAGTTTACTCAAACTCATGTCCATTGCGTCAGTGATGATATCCAACCATCTCATCCTCTGTCATCCCCTTCTCCTCCTGCCCTCAATCTTTCCCAGCATCAGGGTCTTTTCAAATGAGTCAGTTCTTTGCACCAGGTAACCAAAGTATTGGAATTTCAGTTTCCTCTTTAAGGACACTAATCTAATCAATGGGGTCCCACCCTCATGACCATATCTAAACCTATTACCTCTCCAAGGCCCTGCCTCTAAATACCATCAAATCAGAAGCTGGGGTGGGTTTTTTTTTTTTTTTTTTCCTTAACTTTTTATTTTGTATTGGAGTGCAACTGATTAACAATGTTGTGACAGTTTCAGGTGGACAGCAAAGGGACTCAGCCATATATATACAAGTATCCGTTCTCTGGGAGTTGGGATTTTAGCATATGAATTTGGGGGGAACATGTTCAGTCCATAACAAGTCTATAATAATAAGTGTAATAGTAAGATTTAAAGATTAAGTTTAAGATATTTAGAGTAGATTCCACTCCAATAAAATAGTAAAATGAAGAGAATGAAATTACATTTAATGTTTATTGAACATTTACTCTGTGCCAAATGCTTTTAGTTGTACTTTTCTAATTAATTCTCATGAAAAAGTTCTATAAAGTAGACATGTCCCTATTTATTTATTTTACTTTCCCCATTTTAGAGATGAAGAAATGGAGATGTAGATAGGCTAAACAACTTGCCCAGTTGTTTAGGTTAAACTCTTGCCCTCGCAAAGAGTCGGAAACAACTGAGTGACTGAACTGAACTTAGAGCTCAGTTGCTAAACAACTTATAATCCCTTATAATGTCAAATAAAAGTTGCAGAACTAGGAGATGGTCTGAACCTCCATAAAACCATCACAAGGAAGGCCATTAGAAGCCTAGTGTTTTGAGGGTGAAAGGGAACTTAAAGACCATCCATGTCCTTACTGTAAGAATAAGGAAATGAAAACCCAGTGCCTGACATCACTCAGCTATTCAACAATTTATTTCAGGACCAGAACCAAAATTCAGGCGTGTCTACCTCAAGTCCAGTGCAGCTTCTACAGTTCTACAGATGCTATTGAAGAGAGTGAGATTCGCTTTCTGATGATTCCTATCCACGGTATACTTGCCTGTTCCCTAAAGGCAGACCTACAGCAAACAGCATATACATGTGTTCAAGCCAGTCCCCTTCCTGAGATGAATCCCAGAAGACTTCCTGGGAGCCCATTTCAATCTCATCCTACCTTCCATGTATCTTCCTTCCCTGAAATCTTCAGTGTACTTGCCTCTACCCTCAACAGGTCTTCTGAGCAGCTGTTTCAAGGAAAAGGTTGGGGGTGGGGGGCAGGGCGCAGAGAGGAAGGTGAAGTAGGTAAATAAGACAGACTATCCCACCAAGGGTGAATGTCTGCGACCATCCCCAAAACGAGGGAAGTTAAAAAACATGTTCTGAGCACAGATGACAACGTACAAGTTAATTTGAAGTTTCTTACAAGGCCTACTGAAAGGATTGTATTTATTTGGGTGTTTATAGTCTGGCATCTTACTTTTAAAAAAATGATTCTTATTATTTTATAGTCACACATCATAATCCCTTACAATGTCAAATAAAAGGAAAATAATAATACCTTGTGTTTATATATTGTTTTACAGCTTACTAAGCACTTTTACAATCGTGATCTCTTTTAATCCTTACAGTAATGTTGTGAAGTAGCCAAAGAAGGTTATTATTAATCCCCATTTTACAGATGAGGAAACTGAGGTTCAGAGAGAGTAAATGAACATGCTCTATATCGCCCAGCCGGGAAGGAGGGGCCAAGACTGGACTCTACAGCTGGGGACAGAGGAGTACTCTGAATGAAAAGGATCACTGCAGCACTAAGTGTGGCCAGGAGTAGAAATTTTATTTTGCTTTACCAACTCAGGATTCAAGTCAAGGTTCCAGTTTGACTACTGAAAGAGACTTCAAGGGTACATTGACATGATGCAAACAACATACGGAGGGATTAGGAGGTGACAGTTCTCTACAAATGGGGACTGGGGTATACTGCTTCAAGACAGACACAACTGTATAACATTATTGCTATAAAAAAGGAAGGTAGGAGTGCTAATGAAATGAAAGCCTTAGAAAGGTCACAGAGAGCTAAATAACTTGAACTCTGCTTTTGCCTACTCAGGAAACAATTTTAAAAAGGGAAGAAAGGAAAGAAAAATGGAAATGATGAAAAATAGCAAAACAGAAAGACATTCCTGGAACTCTTTCTACCAAATATAACCAAGTATTTCTAATATCCTTATAAGACGTACATAAGTAATTTCAGAAGAACTAAGCATTCATATACTTTCAGGCTCAGCTGCTGGTGAATATTTACATAATTTTGGAGTATAGGAAGTTATAAAGCATAAAATCAAGACAAAAATCATTAGGAAAAGATTTATAGGTATGATTATACAAAATTCAAACACTTCTCTCAAGTCAAAATTAAAGGAAATGCTGTAAGCAAAATTGTAAGTGAAAAAGGACAAACTGAAAAATATTTGGAAAGTATGTTTGCATTTAAAAACTCTAATAAATTAATGATAATAACAATAATAAAATGAATTTTGCATTTGAGAAATATGGGCTCAGAACCTGTCAGAAAAAAATTATACAGAGAGGACCAGGACGCATATGATAATATGTTTTATCCTAATTTGTTAGTTATACCAATTCATACCAAAACATTTTACTATTGTGGAACATGTTATAATGAGTGTATTAAAAAGGTTGCTAAATCTTATTTCGGTATCATTCTTTTTAAAAAAATAAACATCCATGTTCTAGAAGAACAATGGTACTCAGACATTAGCAGTGGTTACCTCTAGACAGAAAACTATGGATACTTTAAATGGACAGTATCTTTTCTTTTTTCTTATTTAATTTTTAAAGTAATGAACATGAATTACTTTTGTAATAAAGAAACCAAATTGGCCATTACACCTGTAAGCGGGGACATAATTTCTCATTATACCATTGTTTCTATTTAAAAATCACATTTAACTTACAGCATTTAGATTTTTCAACCCCCATTTCAAGAACACAATCTGCTATGAAACGGGAAGACTTTGTACCCTCCATTTGGATAAGTAATTTGAGTTGGCTTGTTCCCCACCTGCCCTTCAGGGTAATTTGCATAGTTACCTCCTGGCCTCTTCCATATAATTACAAGGAAAAGAAGTACCTTGATTATTATATAAACAAACAGCATAATCACATATGGCATCTTCTGAAATTTGCAATGTTGCCTATTTTTATTTTGGAGCAAAATTAGATTGACATCTATTCTGTATATGCTACATTGGAAACTTAGAACTTGGGAATAAATCACCCACAGGGTCAGATGTAGACTCTAATGCAATAGATTTTTTTCCCCTGTTTAGACCCTTCTTTAGTAATCTTGCCCCAGGTGTCTTCTCATGCTTAGCCCCACTACTAAGTATAACAGGCTATCCATACCGTTGTTGAGCCAGATACAGATCAAGAAAATGAGAATACACTCACACCATCAGCCAAGGGACACATCAGTTGTGGCTGACTCCGTGTGACCCCATGGACCATAGCCCGCCAGACTCCTCTGTCCATGGGATTCTCCAGGTAAGAATACTGGAGTGAGTCGTCATTCCCTTCTACAAGGTATCTTCCCAACCCCAGGATCGAACCTGCGTCTCAATGTCTCCTGCATTGGCAAGCAGGTTCTTTACCCACTAGCGCCAAAAAGACACTACTGGAACCCAAATCAAAGGCAGTGTCACAGAACTTTGTTTTCTGGCCCATATATTCCAGAAAGTGAGATCATACTCACTGGAGAAGAGGGATACTCTTTAGGAGACTGAAATTCTGAGACTTTGTTTTCTGTGGCCCCTCATGGAAGGCACTTTGGTAGTTTCACTTCACCTTGGAGAACATCACGGTAGCACAGATTTTATATACCCAACCTATTATGTTCCTGGTACCACAAGAGTAAAGAAAAAAATTTTAGTAGAGAAGGCTTTGTTATGTGGTATACACATGAAGAGCACACGGTTGAAGTGGAGATGGCTCTGCTACTGCTGACTCATCTACGTGGTAGGGGACTGTGTCCTGGGGCCACTAGGCACTGCCCCTTCTCCTGGCCAGATCCCCTGAACACTCCCATAAATGGGAAATACCTTTCCTGGGTGACAGTGGTTTCTCTGCCTCCAGCTACCCAGCTGTGTACACACACACCTGTTCACGTGGGCCCCTATGAGGGTCTCATTTAGAACCCAGGTTGAAATGTTCTCTGGAGTCAGGAAGAACCTGGCCAGGAGCAGTGGAAGATATTTCACAATAATGATGATGCCACCTCGCACTTTTCATCTTCAAAGCACTTTACAAACAGTAATTAATTCCCATAAAACTCATGAGGCAAGTAAGTAAACACCATTATCCCTATTTTATGGATGGAGAAACTGAGGGGGAAATAACCAAGCAAATGGCCCCAGGCCCAGAAGAGACAATGTTAGGGCAGGGATGAGAGGGCAGGAGCTCCTGGTATCTGCTCGTCCCCTCGGGCTCACACTACCAGACCCACGTCAGGAAAAGTGGCCGTGGAGCCTCCCCCAGCAGGCCGGGTTCTGGCCTCGCTGCCCGGGGAGATGAATGTGGCTATTCATCGCGTGGGCAGTTTGTGGGTATTCACTTCAAGATCCTTGCAAAATAACAACAACAAAAACCCTATTGAGGCTCCTTTCTCCTCGGACCACGTATTTCCTGAGTTTTTCCTTGAAATCAGGGGATGTGTGGTCCACACACGCCCTCAGGAAGCAGGATTATTCAGCCCACCCTACAATTCCTGGGCGGCGGCATTCAGAAATGTGACCACAGATGAGGCTGCAGGGCAAGAACCTTCCACGGGGCTTCTGGCCGGGCTCCTTCACGAGACATTCAAGAGCCATCTGGCTGGCTTCACCCTGGAATACTCGTCTGGCTGCCTCCTCTCCCGTGGGGCCCCTGACTCCCTGTGTTCATGGCCACATGTCAAGTAGCTGGCAATTAGACCAAAACTGTATATCAATGCCGACGGAGATGGGCTGGGGAAAAGCCGACTTGAAATGAAAATGGCTTATCAGGGAAGGACCTGGTCTCAGGGGAATGAAAGGTACTGAGCAAACGACTGCATCTCCCTTGACTCGAATTTTACCCAGAATTTTACCATCCCTGAGGACCCCAGGATGGATCCAGCAGAGCTCTCTGAGTCTTTCACCCGCCAAAATAACACTGCCACCGAGTCCCTCCTCTGCACATCCACTCCCACCACTTCAGAGTTCCTTCAACAGCCTAAAGGTTGCCATGACCACCCACCTCATGCTTGTGGCACACGCAGAAGCTGCTGCTTTAAGCGTTATCTAGATGGTGGTGGTGTCTTGCCCTGGCCCCCAAGGAAAGCTAATTGCCTTTGAAGTGCTGAACCAAAGATAACAGACAGTTACCCCTGTCAGCCCCATCCTCCCACCCTGGCTCAACCTTTTTTGCCTCCCACCTCGCGCACCCTGCAGAGCTGTAGAGAAAGGGACGCTTTCCCTCAGCTGCTCTCCCTGGTTCTTCCGGGAGACCAGACCCAGGGAGGTTGGGAGTGTCTCTCGGAAAAGTATTGGCCCAGAGAGCATAGTAAGGGCGCCCAGGAAAAAAGACGGCGGATGCGCAGCGGTGCCATCCCAGCCCTCAGGGCCCTCGGAGAGAGGCCTTTGGTCCCCCCGTGGCGCTGCATTGGCTGACAGAGGAAGGCAGTGTGTTGGTCCCAACCACCTGACCCGTGTCTCATCTTCTAAAACAGGTGGATTTAGTAGCGCATAGGTTTATGCAGTTCAGATGGCCTTGCAGCGAGAATGAAGTACCTCCAGGCAGCAGACCTACTGAATGAGACCGGTGTCCTGAACATGTAGATGACGTGAATCCGACAAGATAACACCGCGGTCAGGAGTGGCCATCCTGTTGCATATGATTGCAAAAATTGAACAGTCCTAAAGATCACCCCCAAAGCCTAAACAGCATGGTTACAATAATGCTTTGATCCTTTGGTTTCCGGGGCAGACAAAATCCTCCCCTCTGACCAAACAGTACATGCAGCCCACAGGACGGATTCTTTATCTGCCCTGGGACGGCCACCACTTCCCCTGGCGCCCCGCGCCCCCTGCAGCCGCACGGCCGGGCGTGCCCCTGACTCGGGCTTCACCCACGCCCGCTCCCTCCGCGCTGACACGCGCCAGGCGAGCGCTGAGAGGAGCGCGGAGCCGCTCACCACATGAAAGCGGGAGCCCAGCTCGCTGCCAGAGCGCGGCCTGCGCAGCAACGAGGCGCGTCACACCTTGGATTTTGAAGTTCAGAAATAGATCGACAATGTTGATACTTCAGGGGGACGGTGGGTGGGAGTTGAATTTCTGTTTCTCCAACTCTGTAATTAATTTATCCAGCAAGGAGGCTCTAATGATGCCAGGAAGAGAAAAGAACCCCTGGAGGGGCTGTCTGTGGCTTTTCCTCAGAATGATTGGGTACTGTTGGGTTGGGGCTGCAGCAGAGATGTGAATAAACTCAAAACTCTGTGTGTGTGTGTGTGTCTACACAGAATATATGGGATGAGTGTGATGTGTGTGCTATGTGTTTCTGTGTGTGTGACATGACTGTAGTGTTGTGTCTGTGTGCTCTGGTGTGATGGGTATATCTAGCGGTGGTGTGTGTGTGAAAGTGATATGGTGTGGGTATATGTGGTGTGAGAGTGTAAAGTTTGGCATGTGTGTGCTATAGTGTGTGTGTGTTTACATGTGGTACGTTTGCAGTGTGGGTGTGATGCTTATAGTGTATGGTGTTGTGTACTCTGAGAATCTGAGGTAGTGTGTACGCAGTAAGTATGATGCAAGTGTCCTGTATATATGTGTGTGAAGCGTAAGTGTGTGGTGTGTAAACATGCATGATGTAAGGGGTGATGTGTGATATGAGTGTGCTGGTAATGTGTGTGTTGCCTTTATGTATGTGAGGTGTGCTGTGTGGATCATATATGTGTGGGGGGGCATACATATGAGTTGAAGGGTGTGAGGTTTGGTATGTGTGTTCTGTAGGTTGTGTGGGCTGTATGTGGTATGTATATCTGGTGTGTGGTGTATTAACGTGTGTGGTGTACACATGTGATACGAAGGTGTGAGGTGTGGTATATGTGCTGTCTGAGGTATTAATACGAGTAGTATTAATACAAGTGGTATATATATGTGTGTGATACATACATATGAGATGAAGGGTGTGAAGTTTGGTATGTGTGTTCTGTAGAGTGTATGGCTATATGTATGTGGTATGTATGTATAATATCTGGTGTGTGGTGTCTTTATGTGTGTGGTGTACACATGTGATACAAAGGTGTGAGGTGTGGTATATGGGCTATCTGGGGTATAGAGGTGTGTGGTGTGTGTTATTAATACAAGTTGTATATATGTGCGTGGTGTGTATTATGTGTGGTTTGTCTGAATGTGTGTGTGTATTATGTGTAGTTTGTCTCAGTGTGTGTATTTTATGTGTGGGATGTCCTTGAGAGAGAGTGTGTGTGTGTGTGTGAGAGAGAGAGACAGCATGTGTGTGAGAGACGTGTGCTCAGGCCGGCCGGCAAGCACTTGTGCAGACAGGCCCAGCCTTCGTCTTTGATGTGAGCGCGGAGGTATCCTGGCAGCTGGCTCTGTGTCCCAACGCTCTTGCTGGAGAGCTAAAGCCCAGCGAAGGAAAAAAGAAAGCTGCTAATGCACCACGCCCTAAGCCCCTCGGGGAAGGGTTTGAATCACTTAGCTGGGATCCTACCAAGCTTCGGCCTGCCCCTGGCTGTGCCTCCCCTGAACTTGATCTTGTCTGTGGGAGGCCGGGGCGCTGGAGGAGGGGCGGGCAGGAGGCCATCCTGCAGAGGTTCTGCCCCCTCACAAGGCCAGGGCTCCAGCCTCCCCTGTGATGTCTGTAAGACTTCATAACAAGGTGCTCCTCTGGTATGAGAATTTCATACAAAACGCCGCACTGCTGCTGTTTCCCACCCTCGTCTTCAACGAGGGTGTGAGTTTCTTCCTCACTTGGGAGGATTCTTTGGCTTTCCTTGGCTTTGGAGGTTTCTAAAAACACCCTAAAACCTTTGGAGGTTTCCTAAAAACACCCATCTCACCTAAAAACACCCATCTCTAACGCTCAGAAGGAATTGGCAAACTTGATGACTTCTCTTTTTCTGTTTCTAGTACCAGTGGATAGGGCCTGAGGACAGGAACTCAGCTTCCTCAGACTCTGCCAGCAGGAAAGGGAGGGAACAGAAATTTCCTGAGGCTTTCATTCAAACCAGACCCCAGGGCCAGTGCTGTGCCATGGGGTAGCCAGAAAGGGAATGGTTAAGGGCATGGACTTTGACTTCTGCCTATCACTGCTGTGTGACCTTGGACAAATTACTTCTCTGAGCCTCAGTGTTTTCAAATCTCTAAATTAGAGCTAATAGTAGTACCTCATTCATAGGATTATTTGAGGATTAAGTGATATAATGAATAATAAACTCTAGCATGGTGCCTAGCACACAGTAAGCCATAAATATGCTTTATAAGATAATTCCTCCATTCCCCTGGGTAGGTATTATACCCATAAAGAAAGAGGCTCAGACAGGTCACACAGCTAATAAGTGGTGGGTCTGCCATTCATGCACAACCATCCTGCTAGCACCCCATGTGGCCACGCTTGTTGCCTTCTACTGAGACTGCATCAAGCTGCCTGCCTTCGAGACCTCTCCCTGGGGGACTGCTGAGTGTCACAGACCCTGTCACACAGTTGTCCTTTAGTCTTGAAAATATTTTAGGAAGAAGCCTGGGAAGAAAGAAGAAAGCACCATAGACTGACAACATGAGGCTACTTCCTGCAGTAGGAGCTGAAAAGTGTATCTGTAGATTGGTAGAATCCTACATGATAATTTGGGGGTAAAGAATTTGTTACTAAGGAAAAGCACACATGAGAGCCAGACTCCATGACTACATTCACTCAGAACAGAGTCCACTGGAGTCTCTCAGGCGTCCATGCCTTCACACAGGCTGTTCCCTCTGAAGAAGGCCCTTCCTCCTCCCTCTCCCACCGCCTCCACCGCCTGACCCCCCGCTCCCTCACACTTTGAATATATCTCTCTTGCGGTAGTTAGCACCTGGATCTAACTAGCTGTTTATCTGTTTCCTGCCCCTGGATTGTGCAGGCCTGGGGACAGGTGCCCTGTCCCACTCACCCATGTTCCACTCACCTGGCAAGGGCCCCTGGTGAGAAGCACACCAGTGCTCACAGAGCGCCGTCATTTCCTGAAACAACACATGCGCGGTGTCCATGGCGCTGACATTATCCAGGTGCCATGCTGACATTTCAGGTACAGAGCGGAATGAGGCACAGGCTCAGGGCTGTGGGCACTGCATCACCAGGGTGTCCATAGAAGAGAAACCACTTCAAGCGTTTACAGCAAAGGGAACGTAATGCAGACAAGTGGTTTCCACAGGTGCTGGAGGCTCTAAGAAGCCAAACAGAAGAAAAAAGAAACCAGAAATTAGCAACAGGTGGGAGCCGCTGACAGTACCAGGAGACAAAGACAGGAGGTGACAGTTCCCAGAGCCCAGGAGCGGAGGCCACCTGAGAGAGAGGCTGTCCTGGGAGTGGGTGCCACCAAGGGGACAGAGACAACAGGGCCTTCTGTCCCCCAGTCTCGGGCCAGCTCCCCCACAGGCCTCTCCCAGCTCCAAGGCAGCTGGTCTGGGAGCCTGGCGAGTGCCTGCTGCCGGGTCAGCCTCTCTGGTGCAGAGCAGAGTTTGGGGAGAGGGAGAAGGACGAGATCATACAGGTATGCTGCACCCATGGGAGGAAGGCCAATCTGGAGGGAACGCAGGGCCAGGCCAAGGATGGGCTGAAGGAGGGAAAGCCAGAGTCAGGTAAGCTCACTGCTTTCGGCACAAGAAGGTAGGTTAGTTGCCATTTTTTTTTTTTTTTTTTTTACCACAAATTTAGTGGCATAAAACAATATACATTTATTTTCTCTAGTTACTTTGGGTCAGGAGCCCAAGCATGACTTAGCTGGATTCTTGTTCAGAGTCTCAAATGGCTGCAATCAAGGTGTTGACTGAGCTATGTTTTCATTTAGAGACTTGACTGGGGGAGCATCCACCTCAAAGTTCACGCAGGATGTTGGCAGAATCAATTCCTTATGGCTGTATGACTGAGGGCCCAGCTTTTTGCTAGTTGTCGTGGGCTGAGTCACTTCAGTCATGTCCGACTCTTTGTGACTCCAAGGACTGTGGCCTGCCAAGCTTCCCTATCCATGGGATTCTTGGAACACTGGAGTGGGTTTGTCAGGGGAGTGTGAAATCTCGGTTCTGTCTCATCTCAACAAAAATTTGAAGCGACAGACGTTAAAGCCCTCGGCGTGTCACAGCTCTCAGACAGGTCGTGTTATACCTCTCGGCTCTAGGACAGACCGTGTTATACCTCTCGGCTCTCAGACAGACCATGTCATAGCTCTCGGACAGATCAGTGTTACAGCTCAGTTTTATTTACAGAATAAAAGGAAAATACATCCTTGAGGCATGAGGGCATGCTACCCCAAAAGACGTGAAGAGGAGAGAGAGAGACAGAGAGCATGCGGGGGAGAGAGACCCCCAGCCCTTTGGCTCTTCTTTTTATATGTTTTTTTTTCCCTTCCCCTGGGCCTGCCCCATGTAAATTGGACTAGCCAGGAGTGCTGTTTGTTTTACCTGAGGTCCTCACTCCTGTCCTCGGACCTTCCTTTGTTCTATTTTCACAGGCTTTTCCCTCCTTGTCTTTTAGCCACTGCCATTCTCGACTCCTTTTTCCTATTCTAACTACCTAACAGGTTGCCATGCCCTCCTCCAGGGGATCTTCTAGACCTAGGGATTGAACCCACATCTCTTACATCACCTGCATTGGGAGGTAGGTTCTTTGCCACGAGCACCTTCTGGGAAGCCCCATGCTAGTTGTCAACTGGGACCATCCTAAGGTCCTAGAGCTAACATTGCTGTTGGCAGCTACATGGGGCCATTTACTTGATGAAGCCCACAAGGAGCATCTCTAACTCCAGTTTGCTGAGAGGGAATCTATTATAACATAACATAGTCACACGTATGACATCCCCTTACTTTGCTATACTGGTTGGGAGCCTGCACTCAATGAGAGGGGGTTACACAAAGACATGAACTCTAGAGATGTGATCATTGGGGTCACCAAGGGTCTGTACATCATACACTGGATCTCTGCATATCTTGCTTCTGGTTTTCTTCTTCTACAGATCTAAATTTTTAAGAGTACTCACTAAAGAGTGAAACAATAGGAACAGTCATATGAATCTTCTGTCGTCTGACTTAGAAAATTAGCAATAAAATCCACAGACATTGCAATTAGTGAAAACTCAGAGAAACTACAAAAATTTGCTAAAACAAATCCCATGTCAAATTAACCTTACCTTTTTCTTACTATCTAAATGCATCTTAAAACTTTAGTATTTTGCAAGCCTTTTGACCAGTAAAATCCAGTTCTAGGAATTAATTCAAAGAAAATTAGCACAGATGTGTGCAAAGATTTAGCTATAGGGGTGATCACCCCAGCATTGATAGTAATTGCAGAATACAAAAACAAAAAACCCCAAGCTACAAACAAACAATTATTTAACAATAGGATATTAACTAGTTAGGCTATGGTGCATTCATACAATAGAATATGATGACTCTTTTGACTGTGATGTGGACGAATAATGAAATACATGAAAAAATGTTAGCTACATAATAGTGATTTATCTCTGCTAAAAAGAAGGAAAGGTCTTAACACATGCCCCATGACTCTATTTTGTCTTTGTTTTGTTTTAGCATATATAGGCATGGATAAACGACTGGAAAGATGTACACAAAATTGTGACAATATCTTTGGATAATGTAATTAGATGTAACTTTTCTTTTGCCTTATTTGGTTCTCTAGATTTTCTACCATAAACATTTATCACTTTTATAGTAAGAAAAACATTAATTTAAAAATATCTAAGTTTCCACAATCAGATATTAGAAACAAAGGGTATATTGGAAGCAATCTAAAAAACTGGAGAAAGAGGTAACTTTGGGTCATTGGTTCCTATTTGGTGACACTGTTACCTCAAGCAAGTCACCATCTCACTCACCTTGGTTGACTCGTGTGTCATGAAAACACCATTTTCTCTGGCTAAAAGCTGTGTCTACTGTAATGATTAAGAAGATGTGTAGAAAAGTACTTGCTAAATAGTAAAGCATGAGTAACAGAGCATTTTCCCCTTTGACATTCAAATGAAATAAGATCCATCATACAAAGAGAGGTATGAGGAAGGATCTGGTGGTTAAAGTTGTTGCTGAATGTTACTACATGGCAGAGTTTTCTCCAAAACCCTACATTCAATTACAGTCTCCCTTGGTGTCTGGGTGTGTGTCTGCGTGTATGTCTTGCTTATGATTAGCTGCCAGCATGGTCTTGAGGCTGTCAGTTTCCTCTCTGACGTTAGCTCCTACCGTAAGCTTGTAAGGGAAACATTATGTTATGCTTATAGATTTCGTACCAGGCTCTCTAGGGCCTTTACAAGCTCTAACATTCTATGATTTGGGGAATCACTGACTCAATGGACATGAATTTGCACAAACTCTGGGAGATAGTGAAGGACAGGGAGACCTGGCATGCTGAAGTTCATGGGGTCACAAAGAGTTGGACATAACTTAGCAACTGAACACACACAACACATATGTTCCTAAGTGGAGCACAGCCAAAGAAAATGGGGAATAACAGGAGTCTGGTTTCCTCTTTGAGGAGATTGCTGTCCAGGCTGGTTACATTCCTAGGAGAGGAAAGACTGAAGGATTTTTGATGACACATTACATCAGTGATATAACAGCATACCTCCTGAAGTCCTATTGCGCTGGCATGAGGGGTGGCTTTGGAGAACACGATGAAGAATGTGAGCTCTAGCATCAGACTGGCCTGGGTTCAAATCCCAACTTGGGCTCACCATCTTGTGATCTTGGCAAGTTAGTTCATCTTTCTAAGTCTTGGTTTCCTCTATTATCTTGAAGTCTCATATGACTTTTACCTTACCTTTGGGGAGAATTAAGAGCTAGTAGGACAGTGTCTGGCACGTAGTCGATGTTCAGTAACCAGTAAATTTAGTTACTATTTGGAGTTCATTGGAATAAAGCAGCAGGAGAATATTCTTGGTTTAATCTAGCTCTTCATTTCTCCTGGGCCATCAGAGGACATCACCATCTAAAATGTGTACTTGTCATGGTTTAAGTATCCTTTGGTGATGCCCAAGTTTTCCAGGATCAGCTTTTTAGTCACTGACTACCCTCAAGTGTTCAACTGTCAAATTCTGAATCTATGGGGAAGGAATGTGTTAAGATACCATGTGGCTGTAAGTAGTTCCAGCAGGTGAGAGTTTGTCTCTATCCATTTAAAGATGTTTTCTTGAGCTTCCTAATAATATTCTCATGTGAGCTTCTCTACAGATATTCAGAAGATGTGTGATTCAGATGGTAAAGAATCTGCCTTCAATGCAGGAGACCCGGGTTTGATCCCTATTCTTGCCTGGAGAATCTGATAAACAGAGGAGCTTGGCGGGCTACAGTCCATGGGGGTCACAAAGAGTCGGACACAACTGAGTGACTAAGCACCATATATCCAACCACCTCTGACACTTTTTGTCAGAGATTGTGTTGAGAGATCTGAGAAACTCTTTGTGGAATAAAAATTATATTTCATAATCTTGGGAGCTAAAGGTCTTGGGGTGAGTTTCTCTTTAGAAAAGCTAAATTGAAGATTTCCCTCTCTAAAAAACTGAACTCAATATATTTCCAAAATACCAGGGTTGCTTGTGCCAAGAAACTTTTTTTTAAACATGGGGAAGTGCAGAAAAGATTCTCTTTAAGTAATCATAAGTGAATGTGGTTTATTTTTTTTTAATTTTATTAACTTGTTTCCTTCCATTAGAAAAGTAATACATGTTCATGTTCAGAAATTTATTTTCAAACAGTCATAAGGAAATAAAGTGGAAAGAGTCCTGTCTTCACCACCCCATGACCCTCAAAGGAACACATCCATCTCCCCAGAAGTAATCTCTGTTAAACTGGGCACACAGCCTGCTAGAATTTGAGGAGCCTATACACATGATACAATATTTTTAACTAAACTTTTTATTTGAGATAATTAAAGATTTATGTGCAGTTACAGGAAATAATACTGAGAGATGCTATATACCCTTTGGGTCTTCCCAGTTGGCACTAGTAATAAAGAACCCACTTGCCAATGCAGGAGACATAAAAGATGTGGGTTTGACCCCTGGGTCGGGAAGATCTCCTGAAGGAGGGCATGGCAACCCACTCCAGTATTCTTGCCTGGAGAATCCCATGGACAGAGGAGCCTGATGGGCTTCAGTCTATAGGGTCACAGAGTCGGACACAACTGAAGTGACTTAGCACACAGCACACACCCAGGTGCCCTTTACCCAGTTTCCCCCAAAGGTAACATCTTGCAAAACTGTAATGCAATATCACAGCCAGGAGGCTGAAAACAGTCTGTCAAGAGACAGAACATTCCATATCCACAAGAATTCTTCATATGGCCCTTTTATAGCCAAATCCACTATTCTTCCCTTCATTAACACCTGGCAATTGCTGTGTTTTCCACTTGCATACCTTCATCATTTCAAAATGTCATATAGGGACTTCCCTGGTGGTCCAGTGGTTAAGACTTCATCTTCCAGCGCAGGGGATGCGGGTTCAATCCCTGGTCAGGGAGCTAAGATCCTACATGCCTCAGGGCTGAAAAACCAAAGCATGAAAGGAAAGCAATGTGGTAACAAATTGAATAAAGACTTTAAAAATGGTCCACATCAAAAGAAAAAAAAATACTTCATGTAATGGAATTACACAGTACATAACATTTCGGGGCTGGCTTTTGCACTCAGCATAACTTCCTGGAGATTCATCCAGGTTGTTGCGTGAATGACTAGTTTGTACGTTTATTATTGCTGAGTGGTAGTCCATGGTATGGTCATACCACAGTTGGTTATTTACCTGTCAAAGGACATCTGAGTTGCTTCCAGAGTGGGGCTTTTACAAATGAAGCTGTTATAAACATTTATGTACAGGTTATTATGTGAACACAAGTTATCATTTCTCTGGGATAAATGCCCGGAAGTATAATTGCTGGGTCCTATGGTAGAGCTGGCAATGAAGAAACACTTTGTAGAATAAAATTATATTTCATAGTGGGTGGATCTTGTGAGCTAAAAGTTTTTATTTCCATCGGAAAAAATGGAAATTGGAGTTGTTTTTCCACTCACTGTAGGTTAGGTTTTGTTCCTCTTGGGTTGTTTTCAAGGTTTTTCCTTTGCTTCACAAGTTTGATGATGATGTGTCTTGGTATAGATTTCTTTGGAGATTCTATTTGAGCTTCATTCAGCTTCTTGAATCTACAGACTTATGTCTTTTACCAAATTTGGGAAGTTTTTATCTTTTTTTAACCTTTTTTTTTTTCTCCTCTTCTGGAACACTGCTAACAGAAATATTAGATTTTTACATATAGTTCTACATTAGGTCCTTAAGGCTCTGTTCTTTTTCCTTTTTTGCCCAGTCTATTTTTCCTCTATTGTTCAGAATAGATATTTCCTTATTGACTGATCCTCAGGTTCATTGATTCTTCCCCCTGTCCCCTCCATTCTGCTGTTGAACTTATCCATAGAGTTTGGCTGTTGTTGGCTATTGTATTTTTCATTTCTAAATTTCCATTTGGTTCATTTTCACATTTTCTATTTCATTGCAGAGAGTTTCTATTTTTTGTTTTAAGCATTTTCATAATTGCTCACTGAAGCATTTTTATGATGGCTCCTTTAAAAATCATGTCAAATAAGTCTAACAGCTGTGTCATTTCAATATTGGTATCTGTTGATTGTCTTTTATTATTCGATTTGAAATCTTACTGGATCTTGATTTTCATTGGAAGTGATTTTCTATTAAAGATTAAGGAGAAAGATAGTGATTTTTAAAATTAAAACCTAGGCTTTGGATGAGACTCTGGATCTTATTTAAGTGTCTAGTTTAGGGGCCTGTGACTCCTCTCTGGCACGGGTGGAGGGAGAATTGCCTTTTTACTACCCAGGGGAGTAGACATCCAGGCTTCCCTCTTGGCCTCTATTGACAGTTCTCATTACTGCTGGGCAGAGGTGGGAGCTGTGCCCTCTACTGGGCCTCCACGCATCCCTGCCTGGGAGAGGTAGGAGCACCTCCTACTGCCCTCCGCGTGGCCTCCACCGACACCACTGGGGGTAGTGGCCTCGCTACTTCTGGGCAGTGGGGAGAGTCCTTACCCCCTACTTGGCCCTCTTGAGCATCATTTTGGCACAGGAGTCAGGCATCTCATCACAGGCTGATAAGAGTGGATGTCTAGGCTCTCCACTCTGTTGAGACTATTGTGGGAGGGGGTGAGGATCACAGCTTTTTTCCCACAGTTTTTGGCTGGAGCAGAGAAGTTATTGATCGAAGGTTTTCTGTTTTGCTACACTTCCCCATTCCTGGACCAATGGTTAGAGACAGTCAGCTTTTGTGCTTTTTTTTTTTTTTTTTTGGTCTGTGCCCATTGGTATCTCCAACTGCTGACTTCTTTAGTGCCTAGTCCAGAATATATGAGGCAAGAAGGAAACCCAGGGAGCTGACCCCTGCATCATATCTAGGGTCCCAGACTCCTTAGCTGGTTTGCCCGCATGTGTCCACCTTTCAGAGTCTTCTTAGGTTTGCTGTATACACAATGCTGGGGTCTTAACTGTACCCAGTGGGAGGAATAGAGAGAAGCATGTCTATTCTGTCTTCCTGGAAGCGGAAACCCATGGTTTACTTTTAACAGGGACTCAAATAGTACAAGTTTTCCCTTGAGCTATAAAGCATGCAGTTTTAGCAACTACAAAGAAATAACAGAAGACTACAATTAAGGAAATCTTTAATCTTGAAATTAACTAAATAAAATCATAGTGTCTGTACATTCTAATGTATAACAGGGAAAACTGAACAATGACTGTGTGTTAAAGGCCCAGAATTATGGAGTCAGAAGAGCTTAATTAATATTTTAAACCAAGAGTGTAAATCGAACTGTCTTATGAAGTAACGCCAACCATCAAAGTGAAATTAAGGAGTCAGAGTGCTCACAATCTATATTTTACTGTGTAGAACCCATTTTCTCCCTCTCTTTCTTTCTTTCTTTCCTTCCTCCCTTTTTTCCTCCCTCTGTCCCTTCCTTCCTTCCTTCTGTTCTTTCACTTTTTTTAAATTTTAAAGCTTTGATTTTTCCCCCCCCTTTTTGTGACCCCTATACTGCAGCTTCTTGCCTTTATTTCTGAGCCAGCCACTAGACTCAACTGATTGAAACTATTGTTTAGTGAAATCTATGGATTATTCTGAACTAATCATGAGAAAACTTTAGGTAAGGAAAATTCTATAGACTTCCTTTGTGGTTGCTTGAAATAGTACTCCATAGCATTTAAAAAACTTGTTTCAAAATAAAATTGTAGAAAAGAAAGAAAACAGTACTAGTAAAGTGTCTAAAAAAAAAAAAAAGTGCAAAAATACCACACTCTCCCATAGTAAACAAGTTCATATCTTGTAAATTTTGGAGTGAGAAAGTTCTCTATGGTGTCCAATCTGCCTCGCTATCTCTGACTGTAATTTATGTTAATTTCTGTAGATTTTATGAAAATAAATCTCACCAATGCAATAAATACTTGTCCCATGGAAGAAAACCAAATCTTAATCTTATGCTTATCTCTCCTTTAAAACTTCTGTCTCCTCAAATCTTGTCTCCTAGTAAACTTATTCCTCTGCCACTTGGGGGTTTCCAGGTGGCTTAGTCAGGTTAAGAATCCTCCTGCAGTGCAGGACACTTGGGTTCAATCCCTGGGTCAGGAAGATCCCCTGGAGAAGGAAATGGCAACCCACTTCAGTACTCTTGCCTGGAGAATCCCATGGACAGAGGAGCCTGGTGGGCTATAGTCCATGGGGTCACAAAGAATCAGACACAACTAAAATGACTGAGCACACTGCCACTTGATGAAAACTCAGGCCCCAAGAATTTTCTACTCATTCTGGAATAACAAGCCATCCTAAAATGATTAAGAGAGCTGTGGTCCCCACTCACTCCAAATCAGTAAAGAGAAGGTATCCAGACCATGTTGAAAATCAATTCTTGGATTTTGACTTGAAGACCAGACTGCTCCTCCCCTTTCTGCTTCTTGAGGCCTGTGATTTGAGGCTGGCAGCCCCAAGGGAAGGGAGTGGAAGAGGCTTCTGCTGACCTCCTTTTGTACTCCTGGTCACTCACACCAACCCCAACCAGCTAAGAGAGGGGCAGGATAGGCCAGGAAAGCAGGGGGACAGTTCTTCTTTGGCCACTGGCTTTGCATACTCTGACAATAGCAGATGCCTACTTCTCACCCTTACCAAGGTTCCCATCCCTGAGATCTGCCGTCTTGCAACCCCTACTGGTAGCCTTTCCCCACTGGCCTACAGCTGGAATCCCTACTCTCCTGGTTGGTCCTCTTGTATAAGATTTGACAAGGCTACAGTGCACCCCTCCTCTCAGATGTGGCCCACAGCTAATCCCTGCAAAGCGCTCAGGTATCCTTTACCCTGAGAAATCAGATGCACAGCCCATTCCCAGCTCAGCATCACACTCCCGAATCTGCCATCAAAACCGTTCACCAGCTTTCTCCTTCCCTCTAGGTCTCCCCAAGTGCCAGACCCAAGCCCACCCTGTCCTCTGACCCATTCCCTGGCAGCTTCTCCTAAAATTTAGGGAGGAGATGCATCCCTGCATTAGAGTGAGTGGGGATCACAGCTCTCTTGAATGGAGAGTTTCTTACCACTTTCCCTGTTCCTGTCCTACACTCGCCAACCCACTTTGGGCCTCTGGCTGAGGGAATCCAAAACTTTTTTTTTCCTTTAGATAATCTGTAAGTGATGATCTGGTTTCTCACTTTGGGATTTCTATATTTTTCTCATTCAAAACTTTGCTGTTAACAGCCAGTGCAGGAGAGCAGCAACTTTTTGTGCCCTCAACTTACTTATGAATATTTCAGGACTTGTTATTAAAGGTTATAAATCTTCCTCAGGCCTCTTCTTTCTGGAGCTAAATGAGCCCAATTCTTAGAGAGTCATTTCTTCAAGGTCCTTTAATAGTTTTTACTTTTCTCCTCTAATTTATCTAGTTTTATTACATTTCAAATAATTTGTGCATCAGAGAAATGAACATGCAAGATGCGTGCATGACTTTGATGGTTTTATTTTTATTTCACTTCCAATTTTCCGTAGGTAAAAGTTTCATATATTTTAAAACCCGGAAGTTACAGAAGGGTGTACAGTGAGTTTCCTTACCATCCTTGTCCCAAGCCACCCAGCACCATCCCCCACTCCCAGGAATGAGTATAATTAGTTCCCTGAGAATCCTTCCAGTGATACTCTGCGTATATACAAGCAATCGTGTATATATAATCTGTCCCACTCACCCTCACACTTTCCCTTTGCTTTTTCCCCTTATAAGAATATCTTCAAGACCCTCTAGATCAGAAAAGAATTTCCTCATTCTCTTCTGTAGCTGCATTATAGTCCTTTGGCTGGATGTCCCAGACTTTAACTAGTTCCCTACTCTTTTTTGTTAATTAAAAAAAAAATTTAGTTATTTTTGATTGAAGGATAATTGCTATACAGTATTGTGTTGTTATCTACCAAACATCAGCATAAATCAGCCATAGGTTTACCCATGACTAGTTCCTTACTCTTGAACATTCCAAACTCTGTCACAAATAAAGCTATGATGAATAATCTAAATACATCATTTAGCTCATATTTGAATATACCTACAGGATAAATTCCTAGAAATAAAATTGCTGGTCAAAGCATGCATGCAATTATAGTTCTAAAGATGCTGCCAAATTGTTTTGCATCAGAATGACACCAGTTATACCCTTCCCAGCAATATAGGAGAGTGCCCATCTATACAGACTCACCTCCATGCCATGCTGCCAAACTTTTTAATCATTGACCATCCAAATGGTTACATATTGAATCTCAGTTAAGTGAGGCTGAGCAATTAACATCCCTACACTTCAGCCACTTGTATTTTCTTATTTTGTGAACTGTCTTGCACATGATATTTGAATATTTACCTGGACAGGTCTGGAAATGGTGGAAGGATTACTTCATTGGTCACACTGGTGAATAGTAGGAGATGCTGTCACAGAAAAAGGTACAGGGCTTAATTAAGACAGTGAAGCTGACATTTGCTACACACAATGCAAACGTGGACAGTGGTAACTGCAGCCTGGTGCAGAAACAGTTCTAGGTCATGTCTCCTGTGCAAATTCCTAGGTGGGTAATGATTTCAAAGAGAAAATTATTAGCAGATAATATGCTCCAGGTGAATCTAGCAAACAGTAAGTTACAAAACAAGCAAAAAAAGTCTTGAAAATATTTGATACTCCCAGTGTAAGAATTTATAATCTATTAGCGCTAAAGAAATTTGGTCTTACAGTTACTGAATCTAGGGAGGAAAATATATGTAGATAAATAAAAGATGATAGATAGATGGCAGATGAATATAAACATGTTGACTTATAATGTACAAGATAGAAGATGCTTCCCTGATGGATCAATGGTTAAGAATCTGCCTTGTAATGGACACCGACTGGATTCCTGGTCAGCAGTGGAGATCCCACATGCCGCAAGGCAACTAAACCCATGTGCCACAACTACTGAAGCCCAGACGCCCTAGAGCCCATGTTCCACAACAAGAAAAGCCACCACAGTGAGAGGCCTTCCCACCACAACTAGAGAGTAGCCCACGCTTGCTGCAACTAGAGAAAGCCCACACACAGCAATGAAGACCCAGCATAGTCATCAATAAATAAATTTTTTAAAAAAGAAGTTTAGTTTTAAAAAATAAAAACACAAAGAAGAAGCTGTGAGTTGTGCGTATTCAGTGTCTTACTGAGGACTGTAGCCTGGGAGACAGCATCTCAGAGAGCTCTGAGAACTTGCCCCATGTGATTTTGGTGGAGGGAGTACGTGCGTGCAGCCAAGCACACGACTCAGCAGAAGGTTGCCGCTCATCACAAGGAACACATATTTTAGTTACTGGTGTTAGCGCTTTTCTTTCTAAGTGTAGGAAAATGCAAAACATTGGAAAAAACCTTCAAGTTTTCTCCTGGAAAGATCTAACTATCTGAAGGCCTGTTCTGTCAGTTTTCCCAGCACACGGAGCGCCTCATTCCTGATCTCTGCCCTGAACTCCTTTCAGAGGGTGTTGAAGGTCAGTGGCTGCAGTGGCAAAAACCTCAATCCTTGTAGAGCTGGATGGTGAGTAACATTCTTTAGTTGGCACAGATATATACAATATATACTATATTTGGTATATAATAACACATACACTGGGTTTCCCTGGTGTTTCAGACAGTAAAGAATCTGCCTGCAATGCAGGAGACCTGGGTTTAATCCCTGGGTCCAGAAGAGGTGAATGGCTACCGCCTCCAGTATTCTTGCCTGGAGAATTCCATGGACAGAGGAGCCTGGCAGGCTACAATAATTGGGGTTGCAAACAGTCAGACACAACTGAGTGACTAACACTTTTACTTTTCTTCAGCATATACATTGGACTGCAAAGAAATTGAAACAGTCAGTCCTAAAGGAAATCAACCCTGAATATTCCTTGGAAGGACGAACACTGAATCTGATGCTCCTGGCCATCTGATGCGAAGAGTGGACTCATTAGAAAAGACCCTGATGATGGGAAAGATTGAAGGCAGGAGAAGGGAGCAGCATAGGATGAGATGATTAGATAGCACCACCAACTCAATGGACATGAGTTTGAGCAAACTCTGGGAGATGGTAGAGGACAGAGGAGCCTGGCGTTCTACAGTTCATGGAGTTGCAAAGAGTCAGAGGCGACTTAGCAACTGAAGGACAACAACAAAAACATACACATTACATAAAAGTATTCAAGTATTTTAAACCTTTAAAACAGTAAATGTAATTTGTCCTAAGAGTTAGCTCAAACATTGATCATTTGATGGTAGAACTGTTATCAGCTGTTTAAGAATGATATACAACACCTACAAAAGCAAAGACAAGCAAAAAAATATTTCTGCCAATTAGTGTGTGTATGTGTTTGTGTGGTGTGGGGGTGCTCTTTCACTATAAGAGGCATTTGCTTTCAAATATAAAAGATTCATTGTGACTTTTTAAAATTTTTCATTTTATATTGCAGTATAGTTGATTTGTGTTAGTTGCTCAGTGGTGTCCAACTCTTCATGACAACATGGACTGTAGCCCACCAGGCTCCTCTGTCCATGGAATCCTCCAGGCAAGAATACTGGAGTGGGTAGTATTCCCTTCTCCAGGGAATCTTCCTGACTCAGGGAACAAACTTGAGTCTCCTGTATTGCAGGCAGATTCTTTACCATCTGAGCCATCAGTAGTTGATTTAAAATGTGTCAGCTTCAGGCGTACAGCAAAGTTACTCCGTTGTACATGATATACACATATACATATATTCTTTTTCAGACTCTTTTTCCATATACGTTATTATAGAATATTGAGCCCCCACTGTGACTTTGAGCAAATCTGTTTAAACTTTTAAAAATATATATCTAAAAGGCAAACAATTCTTCAGCTACTCACAGTGTATGTGACGCTTGTAAGGCTTTAAAATCAGACAAGCAGAAAGATTTCTTTGCAAGTCATTCTAGCTCCTTTCACCAATCTCTGGGCAAGTCAACCCTGGAATAACCTGAGGTCCCTGCAGTTGAGGATATCTGCTCACCTGTCCCACGTGGGCACTGATAACCTGGGAAGCTGTGACTGATTGCAGATGCCTCACCTTTGAGGCTGGAAGGCCCCTGGGCCAATGGAAGCTGTAAGGGGCTTTGATGAAGTCTCTGCTATATGGCACGAGACGACGAGAGGGCAGCACCTGGGAATGTCCCGGCTTTGAGTCCAGAAGGGAGAGGGGGCCTGGGAGCCATGTGCATCCAGTTAAGAATGGGAATAAGCACGAAACAATATTAACTTTAGAAATGAGATGAAAGCCCATGTGTGCTCAGCTTTCACACAGAAGGGGAGACCCGAAGAGCCTCCCAACCCCCTTCAGCACTGCTTTTAGATGGAAATGATTTTGTTGAACACTGACACAAAAGGAAGATACAGATGTAGTGAAGAGCCTCAGCGAAGAACAATTATATGCAAGTAGGTTACATGAAAATATAGTCTCAAGTGTATGATATCTTGTGAATATTAATTAAGGAAATTATTCTCAGAGCAGCTAGTGTTTAAAACAAGATCTAATCTCTACTGAGTGGGCCTGCCGTCCTCTCTCAGTGTTTAACTTCAAAGGGCTTTGGAGTTGGGGCAAATGAGATTATTATTACTTCAATCTAGAGACGAAACCTATTCTAACCAACATGAGAGTGAATTCTGGAATTACACATAGCAGTTAATACAAAGAAGAAAAAATATTCCACACTTAAAATGCCTACATGCCAAAATGTGTCTTAACCTTTTTCATCTGATCTACTTCATCCTCCTGTAAAAATTGCACATTTCAGGTAGAGAGCTGGAGAAGGGTGTGGGCCAGCTGAAGACACACTCTTATTCACCTATTCTTTTCTTTGACTCAGGGCCATTAGAAATAATAATATTACCATTAATATTAATAATATTATTACTACTATTAGCTAAGACTTAAATGCATCTGTGGGTCAGGTGCTCTTTGCCTTATGTTAGCTCATTTAATGTTTTTAAAAGCCCTGTGAGGTTTTAAAGGTTAACAGACCTAGAAAGGTAAATATATTAGTTTACCGTAAGAAAATACCACAGACTGGGTGGCTGAAACAACAGAAATGCATTTTCTCACCATTCTGGAGGCTGGAAGATCAAGTTGAAGGATGAGACCATGAAATGAATAGGGCTAGTGTCTCCTGAAACCACTCTCCTAGCCTCACAGGTGGCCACCTCCACTCTTCATCCTTATTTGTCTGTCCTCTGCACACACAAATCCCTGGCCCCTTGTGTGTCAAATTCCCTCCTCTTATAAGGGCAGCCAAAGATGGAGAAGCTCTATACTGTCAGCAAAAACAAGACCAGGAGCTGACTGTGGCTCAGATAAAGAACACTTATTGCCAAATTCAGACTTAACTTGAAGAAAGTATGGAAAACCACTAGACCAGGTATGACCTAAATCAAATCCCTTATGATCATACAGTGGAAGTGACAAATAGATTTAAGGGACTAGATCTGATAGACAGAGTGCCTGATGAACTATGGATGGAGGTTCATGACAGGAGACAGGGATCAACACCATCCCCAAGAAAAAGAAAGGCAAAAAAGCAAAATGGCTGTCTGAGGAGGCCTTACAAATAGCTGTGAAAAGAAGAGAAGTGAAAAGCAAAGGGGAAAAGGAAAGATATACCCATTTGAATGCAGAGTTCCAAAGAATAGCAAGGAGAGATAAGAAAGCCTTCCTCAGTGATCAGTGCAAGGAAATAGAGGAGAATGATAGAATGGGAAAGACTAGAGATCTCTTCAAGAAAATTAGAGATACCAAGGGAACATTTCATGCAAAGATGGGCTCAATAATGGACAGAAATGGTATGGACCTAACAGAAGCAGCAGATATTAAGAAGAGGTGGCAAGAATACAGAGAACGGTACAAAAAAGATCTTCACAACCCAGATAATCACGATGGTGTGATCAATCACCTAGAGCCAGACATCCTGGAATGTGAAGTCAAGTGGGCCTTAGGAAGCATCACTACAAACAAAGCTAGTGAAGGTGATAGAACTCCAGTTGAGCTATTTCAAACTCTGAAAGATGACACTGTGAAAGTGCTGCACTCAATATGCCAGCAAATTTGAGAAACTCAGGACTGGAAAAGGTCAGTTTTCATTCCAATCCCAAAGAAAGGCAATGCCAAAGAATGCTCAAACTACCACACAATTGCACTCATCTCACATGCTAGCAAAGTAATGCTCAAAATTCTCCAAGCCAGGCTTCAATGGTATGTGAACTGTGAACTTCCAGATGTTCAAGCTGGTTTTAGAAGAGGCAGAGGAACCAGAGATCAAATTGCCAACATCTGTTGGATCATCTCATCAAAAAAACAAGAGAGTTCCAGAAAAACATCTATTTCTGCTTTATTGACTATGCCAAAGATGTTGATTGTGTGGATCACCACAAACTGGAAAATTCTTAAAGAGACGGGAATACCAGACCACCTGACCTGCCTCTTGAGAAATCTGTAGGCAGGTCAAGAAGCAACAGTGAGAACTGGACATGGAACAACAGACTGGTTCCAAATAGGAAAAGGAGAACGTCAAGGCTGTGTATTGTCACCCTGCTTGTTTAACTTATATGCAGAGTACATCATGAAAAACCCTGGGCTGGAGGAAGCACAAGCTGGACTCAAGATTGCTGGGAGAAATATCACCTCAGATATGCAGATGACACCACACTTATGGCAGAAAGCGAAGAGGAACTAAAGAGCCTCTTAATGAAAGTGAAAGAGGAGAATGAAAAAGTTGGCTTAAAGCTCAACATTCAGAAAACTAAGATCATGGGATCCAGTCCCATTACTTCATGGCAAATAGATGAGGAAACAGTGGGAACAGTGACAGACTATTTTTGGGGGCTCCAAAATCACTGCAGATGGTGACTGCAGCCATGAAATTAAAAGACGCTTACTCCTTGGAAGAAAAATTATGACCAACCTAGACAGCATATTAAAAAGCAGAGACATTACTTTGCCAATAAAGTTCTGTCTAGTCAAGGCTGTGGTTTTTCCAGTGGTCATGTATGGATGTGAGAGTTGGACAATAAAGAAAGCTGAGCGCTGAAGAATTGATGCTTTTGAACTGTGGTGTTGGAGAAGACTCTTGAGAGTCCCCTGGACTGCAAGGAGATCCAACCAGTCCATCCTAAAGGAGATCAGTCCTGGGTGTTCATTGGAAGGACTGATGTTGAAGCTGAAACTCTAATACTTTGGCCACCTCATGTGAAGAGTTGACTCATTGGAAAAGACCTGATGCTGGGAGGGATTGGGAGCAGGAGGAGAAGGGGATGACAGAGGATGAAATCATTGGATGGCATCACCGACTCATTGGACAGGTGAGTCTGGGTGAACTCCGGGAGTTGGTGATGGACAGGGAGGCCTGGCGTGCTGCAGTCCATGGCGTCACAAAGAGTCGGACACGACTGAGAGACTGAACTGATAAGGACACAAGTCAGACTGGATTAGGGGCCACCCTACCAGCCTCATTTTAACTCAATCACCTCTTTCTCATCCCTGTCTCCAAATACAGTCATATTCCTAGGTTCTGAGGGATTAGAACTCCAAAACACAGATTTTTGTTGGGGGCAGGGGATCGCCATTCAAACCATAACAGTGAAGTTGTCACCCCAGGCCCTCACAGCAGGTCAGACGTGGAGCTGGGGTTTCAACCTTAGGTAGGACTAGAGTCAGATCCTCAACCATCGTGCAACACTGCCCTATAGTCACCAGCCTGTGAGAGGAAAGGCAATATACATCTATTTCAATCAGGACAATGGTCTCATGACCTGTAACAGCTCTGGGTGGGAGGGTAAAAGGTAAGACACTGAAAGAAACATCTTTTCAGACAGGACCAGTAAAATGGGATCATACAGATTATTAAGACTTTGGGGCTTCCATGGTAGCTCAGCTGGTAAAGAATCCTCCTGCAATGCAGGAGACCTGGGTTCAATCCCTGGGTTGGTAAGATCCCCTGGAGAAGGGAAAGGCTACCCACTCCAGTATTCTAGTCTGGAGAATTCCATGCACTGTATAGTCCATGGGGTCACAAAGAGTTAGATACAACGGAACGACTTTTCACTTCCGTATGAATTTAGTAGATTTTTTTTTTTTAAGGTTGTGAGACATTAACCAATTACCTAACACTAGAATTTTAGCTTTAGCTGTTGGTGAAATCAGTGCTGCTGCCAGGCCACACTCCTGCACGACTGGAAACAGATGCTGGGTATGGATGGGTACTGGAGAGCCCAGATGCTGAATGGATACGGTTACCATGGACAAGAAGTGCAGACGGTGAAGAAAGACGGAACAGCTATGGATGTGGCTGGATGTGGATAAAGGCAAAGATATCCATGTGGGCTCCGCATCGGTCACTGAGGCAGCCGAGGTGCCCCAGGGAGAGTTGGAATTAAGTGGAAGTGTGTTCCAACATTTCTGGATCAACCTGAGACCCAGAAAATTCAGGCTGCACCAGGCAGCACCAGCCTCATTATCTGCTATTTGCTCTGCACTCAGCTCAGCAAGCCCATTCCTGGTTTTCCAAATGTGCTGTGCATGCCCCACACTTACCCCTGCCTCTCTGTTCCCTCTGCTGTGAATGCTCTTAATCACCGCCGCCTTCCCCATCTCTCCAGCAGGTAAAACCTCTTCTGACGACCTCCTTCCTTGGAAACTAAGATGGGTCCCTTTCTTTACTGTCTCATTGATCTTAATCACTCCATCCCATTCCAGCACTTTCTATGTATTCATCTGTTTCTGTGTCTCCTTTACTTAACAAAATCTTTAAAATATGAACCATGTCTTTTGCATTTTTGTGTCTTGCTCCTAATACAGTGCCAGGCACACCATAGGTTCCCAGCAGATAACTGCAGAATAAATGTCCATCTCAGAGAAACCTAAAGTCCCAGAGATATGTTTTACTTGGTCAGTACGCCACTTGAAAATAATAATAAATATGTTGCTAATGTTTACAACTTCAGAGGTTTCACAGACAAAAAGGATTATCTGCTTTAAAAATCCAAAGGGCTCGCTATACCAGCCTTGAATCCCCACATACAATGAGTTAAAATTGAGGAGTGGCCATCCCTTTTGGGGAAGATGTTACTCTGCTATTTACCCCAATCTCTACCCTATTCTTAAGTATTCCTGCCTCACATCTGCCCTCTTCATGCATATGGGAAACCCACCTCACCCCATTAGGCATTCTGTACCCCCGATCCCATCAGACCAATCCATCAGATCCTCCTCTGCTTTTGACCGCCCATCCCAGCACTTATGGACTACAGTTGTTTTCCATCATTCGGCTCTGGCCATACCCACGTCTCACTCCTTCAGTGTATCCTGAAAGGGCACAAGAGGCGGGAGGAGGATGCTTCTTTCAGTTCATGGAAAGGGAGCTAAAGGGAAGATCTGTCTTCTTCTGGCATATCAGGTGTTGGCACCAGTGAGAGGCAGGATACTGGCCGGGATGGGCAAACAAGCCAGCTGGGAATGGCAGCCCCAGTGCTCCAGCCAGCAAACACCTTTTCAAAGCCTACTTTGCATAAGACAGTTCCGCTGACCACATCGGAGTCACAGGGGAACAGTTACCCCTGGAACTTCCTTTCTGCAACAGTAGCACCCTGTGTAAGGGAACCAAAGATGGAACATGATCGTCTCATATATATGCTGCCATGAGGTTTCAGACCACCACATTGGCATGAGCTTTCAACGTTGAAAAAATAAATGAAAACTCTCTGGAAATAATAGGAGCACTGTGTCCTGGAACCCGAAGAATAATAATCCCAGGCCATCAGTCATCCAAGCTGAAAACAGTTTCTTCCTCTCTTTGCTGGGCCTAGGATGACATGACTCAGACCCTTAGCCCAGGAGTGATTTGCATCCCTGCTGGGGACACAGAAGAGGCTGCGTCCACCACGGCTGAAAACGCCAGGAAGACGGGGGTCTTTTCCTTTTCAAAGAGTTAAAGTTGCTTTCTATGTATTAGTGTGAAGTGCAGTTTGTGATTGTGCTTCATGGGTCCCAAATATCTGGACTCACAAGGGACTTTTGTGTCCAGATCTGGAGGATTTGCAAGAATATGAACCATGTATGGAGAATTCACATATTCAGAAGGCCAGTAAGCCTTTCCCACGCATGGCCTCCCAACAGTCTGAAGCAGTAGGCACTATCCTTACACCCATTTTACAGATGGTAATGCTGCAGCTAAGCAGGCTAATTGATGCCACCAAGCCCATGAGTACAAGGTTACAGTACAAGGTTACAATTTGAACCTAGGTCTGTCCGTCTGACCCCACAGCCCTACTCCCAGCTCTCACTCTCTGTTACTTCCTCATTCATTCTCTTATGCCACAAATATTGAGCACCTCCTATGACTTAGACACTGTTCTAGGTGCTTAGGATACTGCTGTATCCTAAGATATCCTATCCTATCCTATCCTAGGATATCCTATTGGATATCCTATCCAATCAGATAGGAAGGCGTGCGTGCTAAGTCGCTTCAGTCGTGTCTGATTAATTGCGACCCAATGGACTGTAGCCCGCCAGGCTCCTCTGTCCATGGGATTCTCCAGCAAAGATTACTGGAGTGGGTTGCCATGCCCTCCTCCTAGGGATCTTCTGGACCCAGGGATTGAACCTGCATCTCTTACATCTCCTCCATTGGCAGGAGGGTTCTTTACCACAAGAGACACCTGAGAAGACCCTGGATAAGAATATTTGCTCTCAAAGAAATTATGTTCAACCCAGCATAGACTGCAGTGCTGTGGAGCCTACATTCCACAGTTGTGAAGACCATTACCTGCTGGATCTCACTTCCAAAGCACTCAGGAAAAAATATGTAAATTTGGGGAAAGGCATGATCTTAGTTGCTGTAGGTGCATTTTTTAAGTAAGTTCAAGGGGCTAAAAAAAAGTTCCTGTTCAACTTGAAAATGAGACTGGGGTGTGTTCTATCAGTTTTTCCTGAAGGGGAAAAAAAATCCCCCAATTTTAATTCCCTTCTGAACTCAGCCACATGTTGAGATAAGGAAGGTGGGGTTATAAATCAATTCAGCTCCCTTGGGAGAAAAATTATAGTAATAAGCTTTTAAAAAACGATGATAATAATAAGCTATATGATTTCAAAGTGACTCACCACCACTCCCCCCTTCTTTTTTTTTTTTTTGACAACTGAAATTGATTTTGAAAGGAAAGGCTGTGGAGATTTTCGTTGAATACAATCCAGACGTTCTAAATCTAAACCCTCTCACCAAAGAGACTGCAGATCTGGAGAGCCTGGGCTCTGTTGATAATGCCCTACTCTCTGCCCGACATACTATACCCACCACCACATGTCACTCAACATGCCTGAGAGCTCGTAGATGAAGGAAATAAAGATGGAACGATATTAAGACTGAAATCAATACAGCTTTCTTTTACATTTCCCAATAGTCTCAATAACTTCAAAGGAGCAGATATGAATATAATTAATGAGCAGAACAAACACCAAGTGCAAAATAAATCTGGACCTTGTTTTACGAGCAGTGTTGGAATGATGGATTTAGAACTGTAGACATGTTTGTTGGCAAATCTGACGACTCACTCATTTCCAAATGGTATAGCCTTTTAGAGCAACTGCAGTTGCATCAGCCTGGGTGCCCCTTAGGAAAAATACTTGCTGGAACCACTTGGTACCCGACTAAACAGAGCCCTTGTACTTTGATGCATTCAGCCGCTGTTAAAATTTATGTTTGAATCAGTATTAGGAGGAATCCTCCGACCAGCTCTCCATTTGGCTGCTTCTGCAAGCTAATCCCATTTTAAAATATGTATATTCTTAGGAATCTGACCAAACTGAATAACAACAATGCTCAGAGGAAATTCACACTTGTATTTCAAAAAGAAATAAGAGCTCTCGCTACGGAACGGGCACTAAAGCTATGAAAACAAAAACGTGGCCTTGGCCATGGTGCTCTGCTTCTAATTGTGTTCCTTCTTCTGGGAAATCCCTCAACAGTTCTGATCCTCCGTCTCTTCATCAATAGTAGCAATACAAGTATATATATTGGGTGTTCACTGTGTATTAGACTAATCCTGTTCTAAAATGTTCATGCACCCTTTTAGACTAGTCCTATGAGGTACAGTCATTCTATTACAACCCCTTTTTTATAAATGAGGAAACTGAGGCTCATGCAGCTGCCATGACTAGCCTATACTTTTAAGAATGTGAAAACTAGCATTTTAAGTGAATGTCCTGACTGCACAGCTTCCATTCTCAACTATTTTCTTAGAGTTGGCAGTCAGGAGGTACAGAGAGGAGTTCATTTATACAATCCTCATGACTTTAAGTCCATTCACTCATTCTTTCAGTTGTCTGGTCTCTAAAATGATATCAATACTTGCTCACCTTACATCTTGAACTTCGCACATGGAAGTCAGAAGACAAGGAAGAAATGAATGACACATTGTGACTGTCTCTTTATATTTGGTGGAAAGAGAAGCAGCTGGGGGACAAAAAACGGTCCTTCTAATTTCTTCTCACCTTTAACCTACGGCATCATGAGCTACAAAGACCTGGGTTCTCTAGTCCTTTGCTTCACAGCTCTCTTAGCCCACTGTGGCCAATGTTATCCTTATTCAGATGTCCTGTAACAGGCCTACATAGCAAAAACAGAAGCCTTCTGGTAATTCTTCATGAATATAAACTGTGTAGACTCCAACCAAAGCATTCAGGCCTTGGAGTGACAGTTTAAAAGCTAGATTATTAACAATGACTTCCTGTTCAGGGTCAAATCCACTAATTGTGCTCTGTAGTATTGGTCTAACATTTGGGCCCAGGGACAATCCTATTTCTAATACATCTGTCCTCCAAGGACTATCGACACATTAATTTAGCAGATAATGTCCCAGGGATCAAAGAAGTCTCATTACAGTCCCTACACACAGACAAACAGAAATAACAGTTTGTTCTACTGATTGTCATGAAACACACCCAAATGTCTTGATATTCTTTTAAGTCAGTTGTAAAAAAGAAATTATTTACACCTTTAATAGCATGATGAAGATGTATAAATCTTGAGCCCACTGGCTGTTGCAAGTGGGAATGGCTCCAGGGAGGATGGCGCTGTGGGAAGGGGGTGCGGTGGGGGGTTGGGGGGTGGGGGTGTGTTCGGGGATGGGGAGGTGGGTGAGGTTAGAAGGACGGGGGTGTAATCACCTTGTTCCTGGCCCAGTACAGAAATGGCATCTGGGATGCTTCCCTCTGCTCCAGCAGCAGCGCTGGGTTAGACAGGGCAGCAAAATTAAAAACACCGGGCAGAGCCAAGCGGGGACGCGGGTGGGGGCTGGGGAAGACAAACACAGAAACGACCACTCACAGGAGCGAGCCCGGAGTCTTGTTTTATGTGGTAAGGAAATCTAAGATCTAATCAGTAGCCTTAATTGAAAGGCTCAGTGAGGGGGATCTCTAAGCTCCTCTTCCTGCCATTAATTTTAATTTTAGCCTTTCACAGGGTACGGACAGGAGTGAAGGTGATGCGTAAGGGCCCAGCCCTTTAGAACCGTGGGGGCCCCTGGAGAGACGGTGAGGCGCTTCCCCTAATGAAGTCAGGCCCCGGGCGGCGCTGTTGGGGTCCGCAGAGGCCCCGAACCCTCAAACCGCAGCGCAGGGCGTTCCTCCTCCGCTGTGCCCAAGCGCGGCCACGCCGCCCGCGGTTCTCCCGCTCCTCCTTTCCTAAAGGCCACGCACGCTGAGGAGTTCTGGGGAGCGGAGAGGCAGCCGGCGGAAGGGCAGAGAAGACGAGGAGGTGGAGGAAATGAACCACTAGAGCGGCAGCCGGGAGTGCTGCTGAAGAGCTTTCAAGGACTTTCAAAGCTTCCTCGCTGTTTCTGCCGTGTCGTTGACCTCTCCTACTACGTGCTCAATTAAAATCGGTCTCCCAGGTCCCTCAGCAGTAAAGAATCCGCCTGCCAATGCTGGAGACTCAGGAAGACTCGGGTTCGATTCCTGGGCGGGGAAGCTCCCCTGGGGAAGGAAATGGCAACCCAGTCCAGTATTCATGGGCTTCGCTGGTGGCTCAGATGGTAATAAAAAAAAAAAAAAAAAAAAAAAAAAAATCTGACTGCAATGCAGGAGCCCAGAGTTTGATTCCTGGGATGGAAAGATCTCCAGGAGGAGGGCATGGCAGCCCACTCCAGTATTCTTGCCTGGAATATCCCCTGGACGGAGGAGTCTGGCGGGCCGCAGCCCATGGGGTCGCAAAGAGGCACACGTGACTGAGCATGGGTGATGCGTGCAGATGGTGCATTGAAGCCTCACTTCGGCGCAGCCTCCTCACCCGGTCTACAGGATGAACTTTCTTCTGCGGGCCAAAGACGTTAATAGTGTCTCCTTTGTGCTTTCACCAGTTTAAAGCCAGAGCAAAACATAATTATAGCAAAGGCTGTTAATGGATTAGGTGGTAGGTTTTGCCACCTTACTCCGTGCCTCTCTTTCCCTCCACTGGGCTGTGTGCTAGCTCTCATCATCTTCTAATTATCTGTTCCTTTTTTCGCTTCACAGCTTTAGAAGTTACAAGGGTATTAGCTGAAACCAAATTAAATTTCTTTTTTTTCCTTTTAAAGGAAATGAAAAAAAAAAAAAAAAAGAGTCGGTTCTTTTTAGGAGTGGTGCTTCACTCCAGACAATCAAAGAGGAAAGATATGTAAAACTGTCTCTGACTGAAAAATCTATGAAGCCAAATAAACCCCAGATCAACTGTAGCCCTGCATTGGGTGCAGTGAGTATATTTCGGTATCTTTTCCACCTCAGGATTTCCACCTGAAAAAAAATGAAATAATCACACTTACTAATCTCAGAGTGGCAACTGGTGGATTTAACAGTGCCCTGAAAACGAGACTCCTCTGTTTAATGAAGCAGCTCATTCAGAGGTTCATTCGACTAATAAAACCCCCATTTTTCACTTGTGTTTGAAGCTAGTCCATTATTCTTTTGCGTGTGGTTTGAACCAGTTTTCCGTGAGCTGTGGTTGCTCCTGAGGATGGATATGAATGGCACTTATTAGGAAGGGAAGAGCTCATGAATTCAGATCATCCTTAATGCTGAAATGAGCTGTAATGAAGGCCTGAGATCAAAGTGCTTGAGAAGCAACGGCAGATGAATGGGCCCCAGAGCCGGTCGCTGCAGAAAAGGATTAGGAAACTTCACTTAAGTACCCAGAAAGGTTTCCACAGGCTAGCCTGCACTGCGTTTAATTGTTTATGGGATTCGTGGTCGAAAGATATACAAATGGCCTCCCTCAGAGAAAACGGTGTTATCAGATAATTTCCACAAGGGAGAGGAAGGGCTTTAAATTAGTAGCAAGAAGAACAGAAGTGAGGCCATTCTTAACTCCCAGGGAGGGGGCCAGGGTGGGGGAGAGGGGCTGAAGGAAGAGACAGATCCAGAAAGAGGGCAAGAAAGGGAAAGGAGGAGGAAGAAGGAGCAACTGCCTAGCTTCAGGATAAGCATAGACCCTCCATCCAGGGAGAAGCACATCCCTCTTTTCCTAAATGCTGAACATGAAGCAAAACAGAGTGCCCGCACTGCAGCGCGGGTGCCTGCCCGCCACGCATTGAAGCATTGAAGCAGCGAGATGCAGGGCGAATGGAAAGCAGATGCAGTGGTGGAGTGCTCCAACTTTTCACTCTCCTCCTTGAAAAGATGTCAAGGATTATTTACGTTACCTCCCTGGAAAACGCCGAGACGTCCTCCTAAGGGATGAATGAAAGATGAGTACAAAGAGTTAATTTGAAACCAATCAAGCCCTGTGTTCGTTGACTGCTTCAGAAATCCTTCTGTTTTAATGATGAATTTATTTTCAAAGCAGTGCCGATCCTTTTGAGGGGAATTCCACCTCTCACAGCTGCGCGATGTGCCCTGCAGTGTTGAGCTTTCTCGCCCACCTGCTCTTTGTAAAACAGCGTGGACTTCCCAGAGCTGAGAGTGTGCCAAGCTGGCTGAGCCCGCCTAAGAGCCATCCTCAGCCTGCAGCCGCCGAGATGTCAGTGAATACACCACAAACCCCTGCAAAACAGGCTGGGCAACTTGGTGGAGCCACACAACCACATGGCAAAGCCACAGACTCCCTCTCACCCAGCAAAGGACCCTCTTGAATTTTCTATGGTTGATCTGTTAACCTAACTTGGCTTCCCCTTGCTGCCCTGTTCAAAAGCAATTGCCTTGAAAATATTATTCACAAAAATTTTTAAAAACATCACACCTGAAAAACCCTACACAAAATTCCCATTTCGTTGTCCAAGCACAACTCTTGAAGAGACTGGAGGATTTTATCTGCTTTAACTGGGATGGAACTGACATGTTTGTGTTGAAATAGCACCTGGCCATGACTTTAAAAAGCTCCACTTAATAGCTTTGGGCTCCCTGTTTTTCTTCTTTATTCAAATACATCTAATTGTAAGGTTCTGAAATTTAAATGTGGTTGCTATGCATCTGGCTATCAACAAAGAACTTCTGGATTAATGCAGAAGCACATTTAATAGGCAGAATGCTATCCCTTTGTGCCTTTGAGGGCATCCATAGTTCTCTTAACTAGGAGGATTATGAGATCGAACCCTTAGCAGTGAAATATGTCCTGTTCCCCTCTGTAAAAAGATTTGTCCTCCTGGACCATCGAGTCATCTGAGGTCTGCTATTATTTATCCACTCCCAGTGTTGCAGCAAACAGTAAGAGGGAAACGCTGTGCCAAAGTGCCTATTTTATAGTTATGATTCATTGGAAAAATGCAGAATTTGTTCTAAACTGTCAGGAAATGTACATGTCATAACCATTAGTCTTTTTTTAAACTCCAATACCTAGTTTTTCACATCTTTACAGTTCTCTCAAATTTGAGAATCTCAAAATAAGGTGATGAACAGTCCATGTGTGTGTCATGGTAGTTAGAGTAATCGTTAACAGTGAGAGTAATAGTAATAGACTAAAGGCAGGGGACTGAATTTTAAGGAACTTAATTGAGTAAGATTTGACATTATCATCCTAGAGCATCAAACTTCATATGCTTTCTTTCTAGCAGTCTTGGCTAAGACTATGAATAAGACAAAGATCACCTTTCTGCTATAGCATCATATAATTTAGAAATCTATAAAATGCAGCTCAGGAGTGTTACTCAGATAGCAATTTAAGGATTTTCAGGAAATCAGTGAAATATGTACTTCAGTGAAATATGTTCCTATTGAATAGATAGAACTTGCATACCCTCAGGTATTTATGAGCAACAGAACTTTCTGGGTGCCTCTGCATTCTTAGCAATTCCAGGCTCAACGTCCTGGTGACCCACTAGTGACCACAGTGTCACACATGCAGGCTGCCAGGTGACCCTGCAGACACAACTTTTTGCACAGAAAATGACCAGACAACTGGACAAATGGACAGACGGCAGTGCCTTCTCCCCTTGGCCGTATACCAGCTTGCTTAAGACTTGGGTTTAATACACAATGCGATAACCCAGATCGATAGTTTAGGTAGATGTATCTAAATATTTAAAGGTATTATTCCCACTAGGAAAGCTTATTGCTTCCAACTGAAAGCATCTCAAAGTTGTGCTATGAATGTTTTAAAAATCTGTTTATGGGTGTTTGGCTAGACCAGATTGTTCAGTGATACTAGCTCAGTGTATGGCATGTGGTGGCTTAAAGCAGAATTAAGCTGCTAACCAGCACCCATTTCTCCTCCATGGGGTAGCAGTTGTGCAGTTTGTATAGGACTGTCTACCTCTTCTTCAGCAACAGGGGTGGGCCCTAAATAGCCTAGACCAATCAGTGTAATCCCAATTTCCTATCCACAGTGATTTGTCTAGAGAAGGCATATGACCCAAGATGGTCCAACAAGAGTGAAGCCCAGAACTTTGTTTGCTGATTTGGAAAGAAATTCTGTCTCAGTCTAGGGTGGTATGCAGATAAGTACACAGACTAAAGTAAACAACCATTTTTTTCTACTTGGAGAAAAACCAGTCGAAGAATAAGGGCAGTAGGCAGAGGAGAGACAGGGCTGAGAGAAGTTTAAAAAACAGAGCCCTGATCAGACCATTCTGAAGTTTGAAATAACCCTGAACTTTTTCAGTTATGTAATCCAACAAGTTATGTTTATTGCTTAAGCCACCTTGAACTTCAGTGATTTGCAATTGAAAGCTTCCAAATGAACACAAAGTGATTCAATAAATATTTGTTGAATGACTGAATAGTTATACATATTGTAATTTAGTCCACATAAAAATGTAAGATTATTAGTAATCATATTTCTGTTATTAAACTTTCAATCATCAGCATGCTCTATGAATGACTTGAAAATTGTAAAGTGTTGTATTTTCCATCAACGGTAATAGACCATTGCCTAGAGTTAATGGACATAAAAAGATGCTATCAATTCCTGAAAGGTTACTGTATGCTTCCATAGAAATAAAACACGTTACATGTACTCACTACACAAAGATAAAGTGAGGCACAGAGTTTTAAATTGTTAAGGTAAAATCTTTTAAACAAATCCCCTAATGGTTCACCATAAGGAAGACAGAGATATCTCAAAAAGTCACAGACTTGTCCTAGGTCACCCGTCCTCTCACTTGGTCTTCTGATGACAACTGGCCACAGCCACAAGGCAGCTGGCCAGGGTACAGACCAGCTCAAAGCCCTCTCAAGACTACATCTATGATGAGGCAAGTGGTTCTCCCTCTGGCCCTGGACTGTGACCTCTAAGAGGGCAGGAACTTGACTTATTCTCCACGGTGTCCCCACACCTAGTATGTGACACATGAGATATGTGTACGTGTGATCAGTTCATGACACATGGTAGGCTGTCAATCATTATTTGTTGCGTGAATGAATGACAGTTTATGACTTGGGTCTCATTTGCTCTTGTCTTATTCTGTTTCATATAAGAAGGAGGAGGAAGTGAAAGACATAATTGAGTTAATTTGGGTTTTCCCCTAAGCTGCTCTTTGATCACTTTGACACTTAATTGAGTTCCTGCATCCATCTAAATTCTCTTCAAGATAACCTCACATCCCCTCAAGGCATTTTTTCTCAACAGAAAATACAGAGCTTGACTATCAGGAGAGAAACCAGTGAGTCTTTGACTTAAAGAACAGGGTGTAAGTGACCTTTTTTTGGGGTGCTGATTATGAGATCTTAGGAAAGTCATTTTACCTCTCCAGGATTCAATTTTTTCATCCCCAAAAGAGGAGAGCTTAACTGTACGAGTTGCTTTTTCAGTGCTTTATAAGCCCAAGGTGTTGTGTAGCGCAAGAGGTTGTCGTTGTTTAGTCACTAAATCATGTCTGACTCTTTTGCAACCCCACAGACTATAGCCCGCCAGGCTCCTCTGTCCATAGGATTTCATAGGCAAGAGTACTAGAGTGGGTTGCCATTTTCTTCTTCAGGGGATCTTCCTGACCCAGGGATCGAACCCACGTCTCCTACAGTGGCAGGCAGGTTCTTTACCACTGAGCCAGCTGGGAAGCCGAGAGGGAGAAGAGAGAGGGATAGGCCAGGGCTCAGAGCCCTCTACTCCCACATAAGCATAAGAGGGTTCGGAGGCTGCGTGACTGGCTTCCAGTCACAGTCCTACTATTTCCTAGCCACGTGATCTCAGACAAGTTATCGTTCATGCATCTCGGTTTCCCTCCCTGTAAACAGATGACAATAATATTTCTTTACAGGGTGTTATGAGGATTTAATAAATAAATATCTAAAGCTTGGTCCATGAAAAATGTTGTATAAATTTCAGATATTACTGTCTGTTTTATATGTTGGAGTTCCGTTAATGTTTAGGCTTAAAGGGTTTAAAGGTCTTCTGCTGCCAACAAAACAAAAATATTTAATTAAAAGAAAATGTTTAGGGTTTTTAATGAGGATGTAATAGGGGGTAGTAATTGCAAAGGGTCTGGTAGACAGATATCAACCTCTGCAGCCACCATTGTCATTAACACCACACCTCGCCAACCAGACTCTGCAGTGCGTTTAACTCGGCACAATGGGCTGCCGCCACTCGAGAGAGCTGGCTTTTTCTCCTGAAGATTATTCTGCGGTCCCATTCAAATGGCCTCTGCGTCGCTGGGCGGCTGATGCCTGGTGCTAGACAGAGAAGGGCTCCGTGGCTAATCGCTCGCATTCCTGTGAAGACTGAAGGAAAAGATAAATTTCCTCAACAGTCAACATTTCAAGGGAAGGCATTTTCTTAACAGAAAATGGTGAATATCTGAAAAGATTGAAACCTCAGGCAGTTTAAAATTTGCAAGGAAGGAGTGCCTGGCAGTTCAACTGCTTTAAAATTCCTTTTCTGAAGATATCGTATGAATTTAAATAAAACTTGAATGATTATGGTAATTATCCACACTAATAACCTTGCTCAGAAACTCCTTTATCTGTCGTTTCACTTCCAGAATGCTGTAGACTGCCAGGCATTCCTTCTCTCCTTTACCTGGAGAAGAGGGTTTCGATTTCTCGACATCGTGCTCTGGGACTACAGTTATGGGTCAGTCTGTTTTTGGAATCACCCAGGCTCTTCACCCCCTCACCTGGTACTGATACTGCCCTCACAAGCCCCATTCTCCTACTTTGCTTCCCAAACCCTGAGCTCAGATCTCCTTTGACATCTGGCTTACATTTCAAAATATTTGTCTACCCCTTCTCCTTCCCTTTTTCTGTTTCTTCCTCTCTCCTCTCCTCTCCTCTCCTTGAGACTAATCGGTATAAACGTGGGTCGGGGGGGTGGGGGGTTAGAAATTGCTCCTCCCTGTTCCTCAGGACTAAGGTTGGACAGGCGCGTCTCTGTCCCAGAAATATGTGAAGATTAATCCAATTTGCAAGGGCATGCAGGAGCTGTAAATATTTATGGGCAACAGAGAAGGAACTGACCCAGGCACACAGACTAAAGGAAGCAGGCAGAGGGCTGGCCAAACACCAGTGACCCCAGATGCTGCTGCCTGGGCGCCAGGTGCAATTAGCCGCCCGGGGGGCCTCCCTTCTGGGTGGGAGGTGACAGGAGTGTGGGAAGTCCATCCTGGCATCTGGAGCAGCAGAATTCTTCTCTCTCCCCTTCCTCTATCCCCAGCCCATTTCTAACTTCCAACCTCTTGGAGGTTTTAGGGACCAATTTAGTAGCCAGAAACTTCCCACACCTCCAACCTGCCTGTTGCTGGCGTGGATGACTGACTTGTACTTCTGGGGAGAGGAAACATATGCTCACTCTCCGCTCCCCACCTCCGCCATCCTCTCATCTGTTAGAAAACATCAGGGGATGCATAACTTTTCCCACCTTTGTACCCAAGCACATGCAAGCTGTTTCAAGGTCTAAGGTTTAAGAGTTTCTTGAACACTCTCCTTCTTTGTTACAATGCAGAGAGAATAAGTTAGAAAGAAATACATTGGTTTACAACAAGATGATTTCTTTTTTCTGGCCTTGCCACCCAGCTTTCGGGATTTCAGGTCCCTGGATCCTGAGCTCACAGCAGTGAAAGCACCATGAGTTCTAACCACTGGATTTGCAGGGAATTCCCGAGAACTAGATGACTTATTGTTAGAAATTCACTGTCACAGAGAAAACTTTTCACCAAGGGTCACCAGCATTTTCTTGCATTCTGCCAGGAATAGGGAACTCACTATTGCCAAAGGCAGTTTAGTCGTGTTGGCCCAGTTGTTCATTAGAATCATATTTTGAACAAATGAATACCTGCTTCAGAGTTGCATGTATCTAAAAACCTTTTTCCTACCCCTTAGGGCATTACACAAGAAATCACACATAGCTGCTTTGTACCTGATTTTGCTTTTTCATTTGTTTATGTGTACCCCAGTGTGCCTGCAGGTTCCCTGAGAGCTCAGTCGGTAAAGAATCTGCCTGTAACACAGGAGACCCAGTTTGATTCCTGGGTCAGGAAGATCCACTGGAGAAGGGATAGGTTACCCACACTAGTGTTCTTGGGCTTTCCTTGTGGCTCAGCTGGTAAAGAATCCATCTATAGTGCGGGAGACCTGGGTTCCATCCCTGGGTTGGGAAGATCCCCTGGAGAAAGGAAAGGCTACCCACTCCGGTATTCTGGCCTGGAGAATTCCATGGACTGTATAGTAACCATGGAGTCGCAAAAAGTTGGACATGACATCGCTTCAGTGTGCCTGTGTGTGCTCAGTCATATCCAATTGTTTGCAACCCCATGGACTCTAGCCTGCCAGGCTTCTCTAGTCATGGACTAACTCATCTTCTTTTGTAACTATTCTTCATTTTGTGAGTCTTAGAGGAAGGCAGAGACCTACTTCCCATCACAGAAGCCAAAGAGGACTGGGGATTCCCTCTATTCATCTGCAGACAGCCAGCACATGGTCACATCGCCAATTGGAAGCACCGAGTAGGGTTTTTAATGTGAAGGGGGCGAGGCAGGCTCAGTCCAGGACCGTCGGTGGAAAACAGAAGGATCCAGCAGCGATGGCCACAGTGGGCAGTGGAGGAGGGGCCAGCACAGTATCCCAGCTAGATGGTTCTTGTGGCATAACCATGGCTCTGTCCTGTGCTGCCAGCCTCACTTGGCTCTTAAGTATTTTCCCCACCAGACTCTCCAGTACAAGTCACCCAATAATGTTCCAACAAATTCCTCTTTTGCCTCCTTTAGCCAGAGTCAGTTTCTGTCATTAGCAACCATGAGCCTTGACTGATACATTTTCTTCCTCCCACATTCTCCCAGATGGTCTGCTCAGCATCATTGCTCCCCTAAAAAGGTGCCCAGCTGTCTCTGTGCAGCCTAATGAAGCAGGACTAGTGGAGCCATCCTCTTTCTACACCTGGATAGGACACATCTAGTGATGCTAGTGCTCCCGGGGGTGTATAACCACCTTGCCCTACTGACTTGTACTCAGTCAGTACCCAACTTTTTCTCTGCATTTTATAGTTAAGCCATTATTGCCCTCATTCCACAGTGCATGTGAGTGTTTTAATCTGGAACTCCTAGTTCATTTAGAGTCAGAATTTCTCTGTCTTGGGGGATCCCAAACACCCCAATAATTAGGTTCCTGCCCGTTTTCTCCTATGAATGAATCCTACCTCACACCCTATACCCAAGAGTGAGTTTCCTGCCCCGCTTCCCTATTCTTATACCACCCCTTCACCCAAGGGGTGGAAGGCCTGCTGTGACTCTCATGTTCCAGCTGAGTCTCCAAATGACACAGTTGACTATCCATCCCTCATGAACACCACCTGATGCTGCAGCCACCACCGAGTGCCTTGCTCAGGCTCTGCTTAAATGCACGTGCTGGATGTCAGGCCCTGGAGGTTGTTGCTGTTCAGTCGCTGAGTTGTGGCCGACTCTTTGAGACCCCATGGACCGCAGCATGCCAGGCTTCCCTGTCCTTCACTATCTCCTAGAGTTTGCTCAAACTCGTGTCCATTGAGTCAGTGATGCTATCTAATCAACTCATCCTCGGCTGCCCCCCTTCTCCTCCTGCCTTCAGTCTTTCCCAGCATCAGGGTCTTTTCCGATGAGTTGGCTCTTTGCATCAGGTGGCCAAAGTACTGGTGCTTCAGCTTCAGCATCAGTCCTTCCAATGAATATTCAGGGTTAATTTCCTTTAGGATGGACTGGTTTTATCTCCTTGCAGTCCAAGGCCTCTCAAGAGTCTTCTCCAACACCACAGTTCAAAAGCATCAATTCTTACTAGTGACTTTGGGCACAGTGCCCTTTCTTGTCCTCACAAACTGACCTTCTAGTTCCTCCTGAGCTTCAGGTTGGTGTCAGACAACTCAACCCCATATTTCAGTGCCTTTTCTTAATTGATCATGGACATGGAGAAATGGAGGGAAAGAGGAGATTACATGTGTTGGGTGCTTATTATAGACCCACATTATTAAAGGTCCTTACATACTTTATGTAGATTATCTTATCAGCTCTCTACCATAGACATGATTGCCCCAGATTTCCAGATCAGGCAACCGCATCTCAGAGAGAATAAATGTCTCTCAGGTGGTGAGTGTAGAATTCCAACCCAGATCTTTCACCAAACTCTCCTGGTCTGGTTCTGACATAACTCATAGAACTGAAGTGTGTAAATGATAGCTTGGAGCGTGGAGCCCACTGAAGCCGGACACGGCCCCTTTCGGCATTTTTGTTGCCATGTTGACAGGGAGCCTGAGTCTTAAGGGTGGCACACAGTCTTCGTGTCATTTCTTTCAAGAAACAGTATGGTTGCCTCCTCAACCCCTCGTATGAAAAATGAAGTCTTAAGGGTGGCACACAGTCTTCGTGTCATTTCTTTCAAGAAACAGTATGGTTGCCTCCTCAACCCCTTGTATGAAAAATGAAAGTCAAGCAGTTCTTTGTCCTGGGTGATCCCAATCCTCAAAGTCCTTCTGAACTCAGAAGGTTCTGTCACCAAGACTGCCGCGCTTTGTGCAAGTGTCCCATGTGCTGCCCAGAATTACGAGAGAGGATGCAGGGGTCCCTCTGAGGACCCACGGTGCTAAACCAGACAGAGGTCTCACCCTCTTCTTGGCCTCCCAGTGGCTGAAGCTGAAAGGAGCGGGGAGCCCGGGACCTGCTCGGCCAAGCCTTCGGTTCCCTCTCAGACTTCTGCCCGGGAGAGCAGAGCCATTTATAGGCACACATGGTCTCCACACTGAATTCTGGTCGGGCAGCTTGAATGAATTCGGCAACCAAGCTCTCTCTATAAAGTGCTTACAAATAGAAAAATTGTCCCATCTGAATTTTGTTTTATTGATTCTGCCAAATAGGAAGGCAAGAATAAAGGTCTGGGAAATCCACAAACTCAAAAATTGGTGTCTGATGGGAGCTGATGGTATCTTCTTGGAGGCAGAGCAATGCCAGCAGCAGTGGCCTAGTTTTGTTTTGAAACCTCCCTTCCTGGAACCACAATTGCTACCGCTTTGGTGGCAGGAGGAAGATGTTTACCCTTCACAAAGACGGCGAGCTTTCCAGCCCTTTATGTAATCTCCTGGGCCACCAAGGGGCCAGCCACATGGTGTCTGCAGATGGGGAGAGAGGCCGACAATTCTCATACCAGGCATTCCTCTGCTGTCCTTCCAGCCTGCGTAACAGGTCGCTCCCCTTCCTTCCAGAGAACCTGAGGCTCCACCACTGACTGCCAACTCCCCACTCAGGCCTGACAGCAATTTGTTACTCAGCTTACACAGGCTATCCTACTGTCTGCGTTTTTGTTTGTAAAATGAGCAATTTGCTGTTGGTCGCTTGGCTCCTCTGTGAAGTCGGCTGCAAGGGTGGCTCACCCAGAGGGACAGCTGGACAGTGAAAGCAGAGGGCGATCCCCTGGTGCTTGGCCTGCGCCTTTCCCCTCCTCCTGGATCTTGCAAGTACTTTTGTCACATGGAGCCACTCTCGGTTCTCCATGTGTGGTATTTGCAGCAACAGAGAAATCAACCCAGAAGGAAGGGTTTTGATGAGACATTTGGGAGGTCTGGGCAAATGCAGTGCCCTTCTGGACAGCTGCTTTCTTTGGAAAGACTTGTCTTCTTTTTTGTGAGATGAGGCCCTGGGTGTGGAGCAAAGAGGTGGCAAAAATTTGTCCTAGCTCACACTTCAGGGGTGAAACACACCGGCTCACTCATCAAGTGATAAAGACGTGGTGAGGAAATCAAAAACCACAGCCGACGCTTATTGCCTCAACGGCCGCGACATTATCTCACCACTCATTTAGAACATATGTTCAACAGCAGCATTGGGGTGCGGGGTCTCAACTGTGCTCTGAACACAGAGGGGAAGAGGTGAGAAGGACTGCATGGAGGAGGCTTCTGTGACAAGTCCTCCAGAAATTCGGAGACCCGCCTTCCCCTCCCTCCTTCCTCTTGATGCCATCACCACCATCTCCACCACGTGCAAACTATTTTGTCATCAGGAACAGTGATAAACACACGTGGCGGTTCCAGCTACCTGTGTTCCACGTTGGCCAAGGGGGAGGTAAATGCTACCTTCCTCTCCTCCCTGTCCCCTCCCCCCAGTCGCTCCATCCAGGGGGAAAGGTGCAAGACGCACACTGTTATCAAGCATTCAAACTATTTCATGAGAAGACCACACTTTGTTCTATTCTGGCTTCCCTCATAGGGGCGGGGGTGGGACGGCAGGCACATCTTCAAACGCCTGCTGGCTTAAATGGTGACAGCTGCGTGCAACGGGCTTGCTTACAGCCCGCCGGGTGCAGTGGGAGATAACTGCAGGGTAGAACTTCAAAGACAGACCCACTGCAGCCATTCCAACAGCCTGGGGCTGCCGCCTTTAGCTGGTGACTCGCTGCCTCCCTGCATGCAACAAGTGAGTCAAGGGCAACTCAAAAATCAGACTTTGCCTAGGCGCATGGGGAGTTCCGATGCAAGGGGGTAAGAATGAGTCAGGAGACGTATTTAGGGCTCTCTGCAAAGCCCTAAATATATTTGTCCTAGACAAACGTTTTTATCTTGGATAGATAGTGAGGAGAACCAACTCATCCTAGCATGTGAGTTTGACCAAACTTTTATGTTTGTGACAGATTATACATTTTTAAAGGTTGAAGTCTTTATTTTGTAAACGTGTGCCTTGTTCCAATGTCACCTGATTACCCATCTTTGCAGAAATCACTTATTAAAAGTTGGCTCTATGTTAAAATGGATGGTGGCCTTTGATCTTTAACTAAGGAGCCGTTATGGGAGAAACGGTCACACAGAAGATTCAAGAGATGACTTGAAATCCTCGGTTTCTTGCAATGGGTAGCACAGATGGCTGTTTAAGGAACCACATTAAAGAGCCACCATGAAAGGTAGTTATTTCCTGTCTTCTCCATCTGGCAGGTCCTAACGAAATGCACTCCAAGGAGCAGACCCACTGTGACACTGTGTCGACAAATGTGGCTACTGATGCTTTGGGTGAGGCTATTCATTTCTATAATTGCCTCCTGCTGCCCTACCATCCAGCTTGGTCCCTGGTTCTCCTTTCTGTCTGTCAAAGTCCTAATTGGAACATGGGCAAGTTCATATAACCTCTCTAAGCCTTGGTCTTCTCATCTGTGAAATGCGAATGAAAACATCTTATAATAAAAGTAATAAGTTTGTTTTGCTTCAGTTACACTGAGTTGGTTCTGCAATTTAAAAGAAGCTATTTGCAAAAATGAATGTCCCCGTAGTACATGTTCATATGATACGATATATAGAATTCAAATGATGGAAAATAACATAGCAATCATGTCTTAAGACATGGGGAAAATATCACAGTGTGATCGTTCTGTGAAAAGAGCAAAGACTTTGAAGAACAAATAAGACAAGCTGTCTAAGGTGATTAGCATACTGTGTCACATGGTCTGCAGTTAAGACACAGAAGTCATTATCATGTTCACTTCGTCTTTGTGCCCACACCAAATACCACCTCTGTTATGAAGCCCTGTCCGGTTGTTCCAGCCAGCAATCCTTTCTCCCTAAGCTCCACGGAGCCACCCTGCCCTTGGCACTGATCGCTGTATACCTAGGATTGCACTAATGTACATCACATTTGATATCACACTATAATAAATACTTCCCCTTCTTGTCTGCGTCAGTTAGGTTGAGTTGGCCCTACAACTTGAAAGGGAGCCTAACTAATAAATTATGACGTATTCATATGATAGAACATAATATAACCTGAACGAAATGTCTCAAGACATGGGGAAAGTATTTTGTAACTAAGTGAAAAAAAGTGGCATGGAAAACTGTAATACGGTATGTTGGCAAGTAATAGAACCCCCCAACTGTGTGTATATACACACATATATGTTCAAAAAACCACCAAATAATAACAAATATTTATTATTAACAAATAATAACAAATATTATTTGGTATTTACTATACCAAATAATAACAAATATT